>NC_133659.1:341414676-342754913 GCF_037893015.1 Macrotis lagotis | reverse complement strand
GAAGGGTTGGGGGACTCCAACTCATTCTACCCTGGTCCCTCTGGCCTCTTCAGAAGTCAGACACTGCAGGGAGTAGAGCTCCATCCCACAGGCTCTTCCCCAGTTCCTCTTGAGGGTTACCACCTCTGCTGAAGGGCAGGTGAAATGTGGTGCAGGTGAATGGCCAGGCCCCGCTCCAGGCACTGGTGGTTGGTTGCACTTAGTGTACCAACCCCCCGCCCCCCCATATATACACACACCTTTGCCCCTTAGGCTTGCACTGGGCTCTCAAGTCTTCAGTGACTATTTCTCAAACCTGGGAGTTCCAGCAATTCTGGCTCGGAGCCTCTTCTCACCTCCAGAACTCAGTTACCTCATCAGTGAAATGAGGGGGTTTGACTTTATGCTTCTGGGATCCTCCCAGCTCTCAAACACCTGAATCTTAAATTGGTCTGAGTTGGAGGGCAGCTCTGCCCTGCTCTACTGTGATCCTGGGGTAACCCACTTCTCATTGAGTCCCCATCTCCTCCCCCTGCAAACTGAGGGTGCATGTCCTGCCTCACAGAGGTGGAATGTGGTCCCAAAGAAATGAGCTCTAAGAGTTTTTAAAAAGTTAGCTGTTAGTCATTTTAACTGAAGGCTTTGACCATGATGGTGACCAGTTAAAGCTGTAGCTATAGTTCTGTAGCTATTGTGGACATTATCCAGCTCACTGGCCACTAATGTCAGTGTAGACGTCCTGGCCACTATATAGTTCATCTAATCTAGGACAGGAAATGCATTCAGAAACCATCTGTTCCGCTTCCCTCATGGTATAAATGAGGAAACCAAGGCAGATAAAGTGAGGCAATACAGTCCAGCTAAGCAAAGTTCTTTTCTTAGCAGTTGTTCCTCTTTTATCTGCTCCTTTCTGTGAATGTTACCATCTGAAGTGACTTTAGGGATGACAGAATTCACAGGATGCACTTCCATCCTATTCCCAATGGGGTCTTATCCAATCTCTGCCTCAACATCTCCAGCAAGCGAGAGCTCAGCACCTGCCAGAATCAGTCCATTCCATTGCTGGACAGCTCCGCCCGTTAAGCTAATAACGTTCCTTCCAGGGAACTAAAATTTGCTTCTCTGCAACTAGCCCCCAAGCCGTCAGTATTACCCTCTGGAGTCAAGTGCCCAAGGCTAATTTGTCTTCCACCTGCCCTCACTTCACATACCTCAGGATAACTCTCTTTTCCTTCCAAGGCCCTCTCCCCTCATCCTTTGAACCAAGCCTGCTCTGACCAAACCTTCAGAGATTGAGCAAAAAGAATCCTCATTCATCCTCCCTGGCAGAAGCATGAACTTGCCTCCAGTGTTTCCTTCCCGCATCCAGGTTGTGGTTAATTTACCAATCCATAGTATTGATAATGAAATAAGAATTCCTCCACTGATTTCCCCTTCTGATGCTGCATTACGGCATGGAGGTGAGCTGGGTTCCTGAAGCTCATGCCAGCTGGACACAAGGGCTGCTCAGTCCTGCCAAGCTGGGAAAGATTGAAGGACAAATCCTTTTTGTTAAATATCCTAGAATCACTTTAGAGATACATACCACATTGGCCACGGGACCACAGTTTTGGCAATAATGACTCTCAAGCCAATACACAGAGGGCTGAATTTTGTGCTAGGTATAGGAAGACCAATGACATTTTGTGTCCTTGAGGCATTCAAGGACCATCCTGTGCATCCATCTTGAGGTTCTTTTTTGAAGCTTTTTTAAGGTCCAAGCTTTCATCTGATCCTTATCATCACAATTGTACTGGGCTGGAGATTGGCCAGAAGGGATTATCTCTATTTTGTGGATGAGAAAACCCCATGCAGAGTAATGACTTTCCCAGGGTAATAAAGTTAGATGATAGCTGAGGTGGGACTTGAATTCAGGTCTCTTGACTTCCAGACTAGGGTTCTTTCCATGACACCTGGTTTAAAAAGGGGCAGATCTAAGTAAGTATACGAACAATCCTTGCACCTGTGGATTAATGCTGATCTTGGCTTTCAAGGGACTGGATGAGGGCAGAGCAGGCATTCCCATGGAGCAGCCTGTGGGGGTTGAAGGGGTAGAGGCTGGCCAGGTCATCAAGGGGGTGGTGCCATGGAAGGATGGAAAGTTTTCTGTATCGCTTTCCCATTCTTCCATGACCCTTGCCCTGTGGTTTTGAAGATGAGTGATAAGAGTCTGGTTTGAAAATTTTCCATGAGAAATATCAGGGTGGAGCCACCCACCTTTTGTGCATACACACCCATACCCACACCCATGATTGGAGTGGAGACTTCATGCTGAGCCCCTTTCAAGAGTCTCTCAGGTCAGCCAGAGTGTAGAAATTAGAAGAAATATCTTTGGCCACTGATCAATAAGCAACTAAGGCAACCTTGTTTAAACTCATCCCTGACCCTTCCATGATCAATCAGTTAATCAATATTTAGGACATGATTATGACACCATCAATTTGGTGCCAGGGGAGAGATACCATTGGTAAAAAGTCTAGAGCTTGCCCCTAAATATACTTGGGGAAGGGTAAACTTCACAACCTTTCCAGTCTTCTCTTGGGTGACTAGGTCTTCATTTCATGGAATGTCAGCTAGAATGGATCGAGAAATAACCTTGTCTACACTTCATTTCACAGATAAGGAAACAGACCCCAACCAGGGAAGGGACTTGGTCTAGGTCACATGGCTAGGAAGGAACCTAATTGGGATTTGACCTCAAAGTCCTCTGCCTCTAAATGCATCACTCTTTCCATTGCATCATTTTATCTTTCCTTAGCCCCTTGTCAGAGGTTCTAATTTGATGTACTATCCTCCATAACTACCCAACCGACCTTACACCAGAAATGCTGAAAACTCAGACCTGGATGGGTCCTTAGCATTCCTGTCTAGGAAGTCTCCCTGAATTCTCTGACCCACATTGATCTGTGGCACAGAACCATGGCTGGAGTAGACTTTGTGGAGCATCTGGTTCAGACCAAAAATGAAGCCAAGCTCAAAGACATGCTCACAGTCACATAGCCAGGGAGACGTACTGGGAATAGAAGTAAGGCCTTTTGGCTGTTAATCTGAGGTTCATCAGGCATCCATTTGCCATTGACTTCATGAAAACTCAAGTACAGTTCAACATTGAAGAAGGCATCATATGATGGTGTTTAATGTGCTGGACTTGGATTCAGACTCTCCTGGGTTCAAATCCCACCTTGGAAATTGGCTAGCTTTATGGCCCTAGTCTTAATCATTCCAAGTTTGTTTTCTCCTCTGCAAAATGACATAATACCTACTCCACAGTAAGTATATGTGTTTTGCTATATGACCCTTGCCCATGTTTCTTGAGAATCAAAGTGATGTGATGAAGAGAACAGATTTAGATTTAGAAGGGTCCAGAGTACAAATCCTGCTTTTGATACTGTGTGGCCATGGAGAAGACAACAAATCTCAGGTTTCTTATCTGTAAAATAGGAATAAAGCTATCCATATTGCCTGTGTGAAGGTCATATGATTCAGATGACAATGCCAACTATTCTGGTAAGTTCCTCATGGAGAGATTAGGAAAGAAGACCTCTGGTTTTGGAGACAGAAGTTTTGAATCTCAGCTCTATCTGGTACTAGCTTTATGACCTAGGACAATTCAGCTCACTTCCTCAGGCCTTTTAGCACTGATTCTACCCCCCCTCCCTGCCACACACACTCACTCATCTTTGCACTCCCAGCTCTGGGACAGAACCTTCTACATAAGAAGAGCTTAATGCACTTTCTGGATCACTCTCAGCTCCTAGCAAAGTTCCTGAACTCCTGATGAGCTGAACTCTGGAGATTTGGGAATTCTGGGAGACCAAGACAAATCCAAATCTAGGACTTAGAAATTCTTCACCTTTTGGGGGGATCTCAGTCTCCTCAGACAATCTGATGAAGTCCATGAAATCCTTCTTAGAATCAGGCTTTAAAATTCCTAAAACCCATAGAGCTGCAAAAGAAAACAATTAGATTGAAAGATAGGTCAGCAGGTAGTTAAATAGATGAATGGCTGACTCACTGGCTACCTGGGAGATGGATAAATAGGATGGGTAGATGGGTGAGTAGAATGGATAGAGAGATAAACAGAGAGGAAAGATAGATAGGTAGATAGATAGATGGATAGATAGATAGATGATAGAGATAGATGGAATGATGTAGAGAGAGACAGAAGATAGGTGATAGATACATAGATACATAGATGATGAATGGATGGATGGAAGGATGGATGGATGGATGGATGGATGGATGGATGGATGGATGGATGGATGGATGAGTCAGCGAATGAATGGATGGGTGAGTGGGTGGGTGGGTGGATGACTAGATGGATGGATGGGTGGATGGCAGATAGAGGAATGATAAAGGGATAGAAAATGGAAAGTCCATGTCTGTGCTGGAACCCAGTGGTGGAAACAAAAGAACTCCCAGAGTCCTGAGGGTTTCTGATCCAGACATAGTCAAGAGAAAAGCATCACCAAAGCAGCAGCCAGCCTTGACCTCATAATCCAGACTTCTCATCATTGTTTAGTTCTTTAATATCCTCTGTACCTCCAAGTCCAGGCCACTGTATGTGACTATCTCCAGAGACAGAAAAGTTGCCCAGAAACCCAAACACAGATTCCCATGGACAGAGACCAGGAAGCCATGCCCTTGAGAGTTTCCCAGCTCTACCATGAAGCCTCTCCTAGTTAGAATAGTGGAGGTGAAACCCTTTGTGGCCAAGTGAAGGCTGGAGCTCAGCCTGCTTTGATCATCTGCCTCCAGGAAGCCTCCAAGTCCTAGAAATAGTGGTGCTATTATTTGGGCTATTGGCAATAAGTGCCAGCTTCCTTCCCCCACAGCTCAGTTGGGCTTCCTCCCCAATTGTGGCAGCAGGATGAAGATGACAGAGTAGCTGCTTTGTGTTATGTGGCTCTGCTCCAGTATTGACCCATTTCCTCTCCAAATCTGAGGGGGGCTAAAATGGAAGGGGCATTCTCAGGGTCTTTGGTTTCCCTCTGCTGGAGGATTTCAAGCCAAAGTTTGATAGACTGGCTGGTCAGGATGATTCTTGTTCAGTGCTGGGCTCAATAATCTGCCCCTTAGAGTCCTATCCAGCTCTGAGAGTCTATGATTTGATGATAGCCAAGGTGCCTAAAATATCAATCAGAATGGATATAGATAGTGAGGAAAGGCCCTGGGAGAGGGAACCTCTAAGTTGGGCCTTTGAGCAAAGAAAGAATTTCACCTGCTAGGCGAATACACTTCTCCTAAAGCCCTGATCCTGCCTTGTCTTAGAATTGTTTATATATATGTCAGAGCTGAAAGGCACCTTGGAACAGGGGATGTCAAAACTGGGAGGGGCCTCAGGATAGAGGATATCAGAGCTGGGAGGCATCTCAGGGGATACTACAGTCAGGAGGGGCTACATTTTAGAATTTCGAACTGTGTTAACAGGTTGAGGTCTTGGAGACCATTTAATCCATTTTCTGCATTTTCCAAAGACATCCATTGAAGTTACTGCCTGGAGGGTCAGGGACTCTCCCAGAGTCATAAGCTCTGTAAAACTCCTGGATGATATTTCCCCATTTTCTAAGGTCTTGCCATGGAGGCTGAGTCTGTGTCTTCATGTTCCTGGGTCCCCCAGTGTCCAGCTCAGAGCATTGCCTGGGGTAGATGCTAAAGCTTTGAGAGTTGTCTTGGAGATGAGGGAGACGGACAGCGGTATATTGTCCTATTTGGCTGAAACCAGGAGCATGTGGAAAGGAACATATGAGATGAGGTTAGAAAGCTTAGCCAGGGCTTCAAATGCCAGATACAGGACTTGGGCCTTGATCTCACCTCCTTTTGGAAGTTCCTGACAGATTTTGAGCCTAGGTATGACATAGTCAGAGCCCCAATGCTAAGAGGGCAAAACCATTTTTGTCTCTGCTGTTGGCCACCTCTGCCATCTTGGTCTGGAGTCTCCTTCTTTGTAGATGGTGGGTTCATCTTCTGTGGACTGAGGGAGTTGGATGGTCATAGGCCAATTGGATCATTGTTTTAGAGCTGAAAGGGATCTTAGAGGCTGTTGTAGCCAGCTTTTTTCATATTACAATTGAGAAAATTGAGGCAGAGATATCATGAATTGTTCATGGTTAGAATTTGAATCCAGGTCTTCCCATCTCCATGGGCCAGGCAATTATAGCAGGAGACAGACTCTAGAATCTCAATTAGAGACAGATCTCAATGGCATCCCTTTTGGGGAGTTTTCCAGGATGCTGTGTTAAGTCACACTAGGACTCAGAATAGCCCTGGCCTGCTTGCCACCCCGTACCTTACCAGCATCCTTTCTAGACTGAGTTGTATAGACACAGGAGGTTCTGAGAACTGGGGGAGGTCTGGTGAGTCTGTGAGAAACAGCAAAGTGTTTTCTTCCCCAACAGGTGTGGGAAAGCAAGAGATTAGGGAAATTCCAAGGGAACAGAGGCTGTGCTGCCATGGTATAGTTGGCTCATCTCTGGGCCCCCTTTCCTTCCAGAAGGTGGCCCAAGAACATTGGACCAGGCTTGACCCAGCTTCACTTCTCCTGGCCTCTCCCTCTTGGATTCATTTTCCAAGGAGCTACAATTACAATGGATTAAATTCCCTCCTCACCTTCCTGGCACAGATGTTCACTGGCAACAACAATGTTGGGTCCAGTGACTGCCCTGCTGTGCCCTGCTGAGGATTCTAGGGACATTGCCAGCCAGATAAGTTGGGAGGGGCAAGGGCATCGAATGTCCACCCAGACCTGGAATGCCTTGGCTTTCCCCCATTCCTGGTGATGCTGTTTCCTTATGGGAATTGCTCAAATTGCTTACTTTCCCACACATTACAGAAAAACACAATTTAGTTTCTCACAGAATGCTGAAGGTCCCTGCCAGTGGGGATGGACCATGTTCTAAGGCTCCTCCCTGCTCTGCCATCAGATGAGCTAAGCCTCCTTCTGACTCTAGCAATCTAGTCTTTCAACCTCCCTGAATCTCAGTTTCCTCCCACCCCATCCCCATGTTCCCCTTATGGGGGTCTTGTGAGTACCACCAGAGCTCCTGGATGGGGAAGGGCTCTGTCCATTTTACTTTCTTTGTCCAAAGGTTCTTCATGCACAACAGGACCAGGAAAATCTAATTTTTAGAGGGTCTCTTTGAGTATCTGCAAAATCTCCAGGCTAAGGTAAAATTTGAATGAGGAAAAAAGGGCTTTGCCCCAAACTTTTCTCAGGGAAGGGGTAAATGGTCATGCCCGCTGCAGCCCCTTCATCTCATCTTTGGTTCCTCCAATGTCATATATGGTTCAATCACTGGGTGTTCCCCTCTGCCAACTCCTCTCTGGGGAATGACCTCTCTTGCCTACTGGCCTCCAGAGTCACCTGTTCTGTCCTACTGCCATCCCCCGTTCCCCCTTCTGATTGTGCTCTGAGAGTAATTATGACTAAAAGTAGGCCTGGTTCTTTCCATAATTGTCATAATAATCTGGCTATGGCTCCATCAGTCAGCATTGCTCCCTGGGCACCAGATTCTTGAATGGACAGCAGGTCCTTACCCCCCTCTCCTCTCTCCCTCCCTCAGAGCTCTGTCGTCTGTGGTGGCTTTGGGAGCCAATATCATCTGCAACAAGATCCCTGGCCTGGCCCCCCGACAACGAGCCATCTGTCAGAGCCGCCCCGACGCCATCATCGTGATTGGAGAAGGGGCACAGATGGGGATCAACGAGTGCCAATACCAGTTCCGCTATGGGCGATGGAACTGCTCTGCCCTTGGCGAGAAGACCGTCTTTGGACAAGAGCTTCGAGTGGGTAAGGGATTGCTCTTCAAAGCTGGCCAAATCAAATGGAGAGGGATGGGGTGGGACATGGCCTTTTGTCTTTTACCAGCCTTGCCCTGATGGACTGTGGAGCAGTACCTGCATCCTGCTTTTTGACTTCTCCTGAAATACCATCTCAAGAATTTTGCCCTCTTATTTGCCCAACTAACAGAATCTCAATACATAATTCCATGGCCCAAGCAGTACACTAACCAGTCCACTGCCTTATTTCTCAAACAAAACCATTTACGAACCATCCAGTTTCCTCCACTGATTGCTCAAATGATGCATTAACCATCACCTCCTGATGCTGTAACCAAAATTAATGCATAAACTCTCCTGATTATAGAACTGAAATAATACCCAAACCATCTCACTCTCTTCTTCATTTCATTGAAAAGACACCCAGACATTCTATTTCTTCAAATAAAATCCCATATCAATCATCCCACTAACTTTTGTACCTGCAATGCTCCCCACCAAGCCACTCCTCATAGTTATCAGAAATGCTCCTCAGTAGTAAACATTTATGTCCCACTTCCTTTTGTCTTCAGTTGAAATAAGACCCAAGCCATCTCACACCCTTTTCCTCATATGTCCACTTTGAAAGGACCCAGTAACTTCTTATGGGAAAGATCCCTCCTCCACATCTTTGTCCCTTGTTTTGCATTTCAATGACAGTGATGACTCTTCTTTGACCCCCCACTGCTTGAGTCTTTGCTCAAGAACAGACAATCTCTGGGGTGCCTTTGGTCCAGGCACCCATTGGATGGAGTATCAGGTGTGCAGGAGTCAGCAGCATGAACTGGTGTCATTTTCGGGAAGGACTTAGAATTCCAGGCTAAAATGTCTGAATTTGATTCTTCTCTCAACAGAGAGTCATTGGAAGTCTTTGGTCAGAGGAATGACATGTCATGGGGGGAGGAAAGGAACCTGGTTCTGGTACAAGTTGGATAATCTACTCTCTGGATATCCTGGGATTTTACTCTCTGTTCTCCCAAAAGTCAAAGACCCATCATCAGAGATTTTGTACGGAGACTCTGGTTCCAGGTTGGCCTGGGTGCTCAGAGATGGATGATGCTTTTAGGCTTATGATCGGGTTTTGTGGTGTGTGTTGGCAAGGTGCGTGCCAACTGAGGTGGGGAGGGAGGGCATTCTGGGTTGCAAAGGTACCGAAGATGGGTGGTGAGCGGCGTGCGATAAGATTAGAAGAGTTGGGTGGAAGCCAAGTGGAGAAGGATTTTCATTGTCAAATGAGGCTATGTATTTGATTGAATAGATAATAGAGAGCAATAGGAGTTTCTTGAGCAAGGGAGTGACCATAGCCATAGCCAGATCTGTGCATAAACCTAACCCTCAGATCTTAACCCTAATTTCATTTGAGTGTGTGTATGTGTGTGTAGAGGCAGGTTTGAAGAGACTGGAAACAGGGAGACAGTCATTATGTTTGCCATAGTCCAGTATTGTAAGAGATCATGAGGCATGGCCCTGAGGTCTTCTGTCCTTTTCATGACTCTGTCCTTTCTCTGACTGTCTCAGCCTCCCTGGACCCAGTGTCCCTTGGAGCAGAAGCACCATCCATTTTTCTCCCTCATTTGGCTCTTCATTATTAACACCTTGCTTCTTAGCCCTTAGTCCAGGGTAGTGGGGAAATGCCAGGATTTTGATCCAGAAGGCCTGAGTTCAAGGCCCAGCTCTACAACTACTAACTGTGTGACCTAGAGCTAGACTCTTGCCCTCTCTGGGCCTCGGTTTCCCTGTTGGTAAAATGAGGGGGTTGAATTCGCTCCACAAAGCCCCTGCCAGTTCTCAGGTTGAGTCAGAGGAGGAAAGGAGCCAGCTTTTGGAGTTTGGGATGTGGGCGGCCTGATCGATGGAAAGGCTGTGGGTGGGGTAAACTTTCCATGCCCTGTGGGTTTGGGAAAACCCTGTGCCCCTGACATCTGCCATCCATCCCCCACAGCTTTCTCTCAGCTGGTTGCTTATGGCTCTGTTTTCTTGGTCACCTCCTAAGGCTAGGAGCTGAGGCACATTACAAAACAGAAGGGAACCTCTCCCCCACAGGAGGTTCCCAGAGGCTGCCTGAGCTTTGTCTCAGGGGGATCAGTGTCGAGCCTCCAATGCATACCAAGAGCTAAGGCGCTTGGGGCGTGGAGAGCCTGGGAGGTGAGGTCTTGGCACTGCTCACAGCTTGGCACATAATGAACTCCCTGACGACACCTGGCTTGCCATTCTCCCTCCCTCCCTGCCTTTCCTCTGCCTGGCCAAAGCCTCAATGTCAAGGCCAGGATCAGGCTTCCCTGCCTCCAGGAAGTCTTCTGGATTGCTCCATAGGGTCAGGGGATTGGCCAGAACTGAAAGGGGTCTGGGAGATCACCTGGCCTAAGCCCCTTGAATCACAGAGGAGGAAGGTAAATTGGGCCATCTGTAGCAGTCAGTCAGAATTGCTAGAACCTTAGAGATTCTCTGGTCAGAGTCTCAGAACTAGGCAGACCCAGGTGTCCCTCCTGAGATATGCAAGGGCTGAATTCATGCAGCCTTTGTTCAGGGGGAGTTGCTGACCACCCTGAAGGTAATCTGATTGCTTCAACTTAGAAGGGGATCCCAGGTCTCAGAGGTGACAAGTCCACAGAGGGGGAGGATAAAGGCTAGTCATGTCTGCGCTCCCAAGGAGGTGACCTGGACACCCAAAGAGTTCATGTCTTTGGTGGACAAGGAGGAAAATGGGGAATATAGTCACACTGTTCACACTGCCCTAAACCAGCTCTGCTCTCAGCCCGTCTCTTCAACCAGCTGAGGCCATTTAACCATCATCAAGCCAGACTATCCAAGTGGTTAATGTTGACTCAGACTGGGGGCCCAAGCAAGAAAACTGAGGATTGTAAGCCCCTTCTAATAAAAAAAAAAGGGAGGCAGAAGTTGGCCATCAATGTGCTTCTTAATCTTAAAAATATCCCCAACCCTAGTGAACATTTTCAATATCTCTGCCCTCATGCTAAAAACTAGAAGCACCTAATGTTCAAGTTAGAACTTAGAGCATAGAATAAAGAAGGCCAGAACTATATGTCAAAACTTGGAGCATTGCTCTAAGGAGTTACCAAACACCCTCAGATGTCTCTGCCCTAGGGCAAAGCTCCCATTACCTCTTCCTAGGTACAGTTTTGAGCCTAAGTCATGGAGGACATAAGGTTTTTGCCTCCCAAGATCACTCTGCATGAAGGTAACTGTCCCATCTCACCCAAAGAATCAACTCCATGAATTAGATACTCAATCAACTTAGGGGGGGTAGTTCTAAGAGGGTATCAACTCAGTCAATAAATATTTATTAAATGCCTCTTATGTGTCTAGCAGCCTACTAAAGGACTTAGCAGAGTCCTCCCCTCATTCAAATCCAACTCACTTGCTTGTCAAGGTATCACCTCCCTGATGTCGATTGTCTTCTGAAATCAAGGACTAACATCATCATCATCATCATCATCATCATCACCACCACCATCACTACCACCACCACCACCACCACCATCATCATTATCTCATATGGTACTGGGGAAACAAAGAAAGGCCCCAAACAATCCCTCCTCTTAAGAGGATGGTCCAAGTGCTGTCCATACAGTCCATATCCCCAAGTTTCTGTTGATCACCTAGAGTGAAGAGGTGCTTGCTACCTCATGAGACAGCTCTGTGGGCTCAGGGCAGTTTCACTCCAGCCCTGGACATTATTCAGAGGTGACCTGATCAGGGCAGCTGATCCACCTCCCTCATTCTCTATACTCTTTTTCCTGGCTTTATTTTTGGTCAGACCTGTCTTTCACTGGCAGAGTGAATATGCCTAGCTAGGAAAATCCCCTGTCAATGAGATGAAGGCCTTCTCTTTTACTTAGCATTTTAGATGTTTGGGGGGCAATGAAAAGGGTGATGTGATGATCAGGCAGTAGCCCAGCAGCCCAAATCAAATAGCTATCTCAAGCTTGGTTCACACAGATTGTTGTCTAGCTAGGGTCTCTCCCCCTCCCCCCTTGGAGAGCAGCAGGGCAAGGATCATGACTTTTAACCTAAACAATTGTGGCTCCTTGCCCTTGGGGTCCAGTACTGTTATCAGGCTATGGATCTCCTATGGTCATGATCCCAGGGAAGTCATAACTGTGAGGGAACCAAGAAGCTGAGAATGAATGGGTGAGCTGCAGCATGGAATGGGGTTGATTTATTCATGAAGAATGGTGGAAGGGGCAGCAGCAGCAGCATAGATTGAGGGCAAGAGGGTCTGCATTGTGCACACTGGTGTTGAGATGAAAGCAACCAGGTTTTGGATTTTGCTCTGACCCCAGATGGAGGACTCTTGTTGGTTATCCTTCCTACTTGAAGAGGACCATAACATGCAAGTGGACTGGATTTAAGTGAGAGAGGGTTGTGCAGGTCATTGCCTCACTTTCTCCTCCAGAGCCATGATCATCCAGTGGCCAGATATTGATTAGAGTGACTACGTGGCTATGTTAATGATCACTGAAGACAGATGGGAAGAATGAAGATCCTGTCTTTTGAGAACTTTCCATGGGCTGGGGGGAAAGAAAGTGGAAAGAGTTGAAAGAATGGCAGAAAAAAAGTAAAAGAAACAATATGTCAAATGTGATAGGACCAAAAGGTGATGAAAGGGGACATGTGGAAGATGTAGGAGAATACAAAGATGGCAGAGGGAGGACTGTGCTCCATTAGATCATCCATGTTCTACTTGCTCATGGGCCAACATGCTCTGCATGCCAGATGAATCAGAGAAAACTCTCATCTGCTAAGACAATTGTCAGAGACACTGAAGTACCTTGAAGGTATTGAGAGGTCACAAAGACCAAGCCCCCATTTTATAGGTGAGGGATTGCAACCCAATGAAAGGTCATACAGGTAGAAAGGGCAAAGTCAGAATCTGAACTGAAGTACTTTGTCTTTCACTTCCAGTCTCTGCTACAATGCCTTTTCTAAGCTCTTCCCATGCATGTGCTTTTCTGCCAAGATGTCTCCCTAATTATTTTGTCCGTAGCTAGCTTGTCCTGGCTGTGCTGTTTCTACATTGGACTGAGTGATTCTGGATAGTAGAGATCACATTTTTGCTTTTTCTTTGTCTTCCCAGGGCTTAGCATAGCGACTGGTTAATGGGAGGTGCTTCAGCAATGTATTGTCTGACAGACCATATGAAGTTTGAAGAGAAAGGTCATTACTGACAGGATTGACCCCCACCTCCCAGCATTCCTGACTTGTTTGGTCCTTCTGCTGGCCTAATGTCATCTCCCATCCACCACTGCTCCCCAGCCCCCAAAATCTTCCCTTCTGTATATGTTAGGGTAAGTTCTAGAATTCTCAGGCTCTTTTTCCTGATTGCTTCTTCCTCAACCTTCTCAGAACACTCAAATCCTCCTGGGAAGTGACCATTGAGCTCCATTGCAGCCCTTGGAGCCCCTTCCTTGCTCTCCCTACAAGGCAGGCTTTGATATCCATGACCACTGAGGGTTCTCTCTCACCTGAGATTCTGCAATCCTCCCAGGTAAGGGCAAGGGACTCATTGATTTATGACCTAGTCTTGATCTCCTAGTTTGGGAAACCAGAAATATTACATTGACTACCAAAATGATGTTCAACAGAGCCATTATACTGGCCATATAGACTTGGGAGACCTGGACAGACTACCAGTATGGTGTCAGGAAATGGAATCACTCCCATTTTAATTGTCTTAGGAAGATGCTGAAGGTCACCTGGCAGGAGAAGATCCCAGACTCTGGAGTCTTTTCTCAAGCAGAACTGCCAAGCATTCAAACTCTACCACAGAGAGCCTAACTCTGATGGGTTGGTCATAGAGTTCAAATGTCAAACATACATTTGTCTAAAAGACTATTTTATGGTGAACTCACACAAGGTATGCACTCACACAGTGGTTTTTTAAAAAAGGACATTCCTAAGGTCTCTGAAAATCTTTGGAATTGATTGTGTGACATAGGAGACAATTGCAAAGGCCCATTCAAATATGGCATAACACATCAAAGAAGGTTCTGTGCTCTCTGAGCAAAGCAGTGGCTCAAAAGGAAGGTGAGATGCACAAATTTAGAGAATCCATCCCAAATGTTCACATGGCCTATTTGTACTCAATCTGTGGTAGAGTCTTCCAAGCTCATATTGGCCCAATCAGCCACAGTTGGACATACTTGTTCACCTCAGCATTGTGATGTCAACGATCCTTTTCTAGTGTAGAGAACAAACAAATGGGAACTAACTTCCTATGGATCCCCGCAGTAAACAATCAGGGTCATTATCCAGGACAGGTGGCATGCAAACTCCTCCGAGATAAATGAATGGAAGTGGATGAGTAAGAGTAAGTAGAGAAATGGGAGAATGAATGAAGGAATTATGAGGCAGTAGAGTGGGTAGGATACAGGGTTCAAGCCTAGCTTTTTGACTCTGTGATTTGGGTCAGTGATTTAACCTCTCTGTGCCTTAGTTTCCTTATCTGTAAAATGAGAAGGTTGCATGGACTCAAAGGTCTCTTTCAGTCCTACCTCTATGAACCTCTGAATTAGGTAAGGAATGAATGAAATGGTAAAAAAAAGATAAATGATTGAATAATGGGTAAGTAAATCAATGAAAAGCATGAATTCTTTATATAGGAAGCATTTATTGAATTGAATTCAATCATTTTGTGAGAGAATGATTCAATGAATGGATGAATGAATGAATGAACGAATGAATCTGCCTTGGTCAGGTGCCCAGAGGTCCTTAAACTCTTTCTGATGTATTCACCCCAGGGGACTTACTAAATGTGTGTATGGAGAGGAAAGATAGAGGCATGTTGAGAGTAATAATAACCACTCTCCTTTCTGTAATGTTCCACACATACACACATGCATCTTGTGCAAGTAGAAGGTCCATGACAACAAATGGATCCATCTGCCAACTGACTAGCCAGCATCTCCTGATAATAAGGACCCAAGACAGTGCTGGGGTTGGGGACTAAAAGATACAAAGAACAGTGCTTGAGGTCATTTGTATTTGGAGGGTAGGGGTGGGGAGATATGATGTATACACAGAGGATTTGAAATAGATGCCAACTAAAAAATAAGGTCATTCTTTTGGGGAAGCATAACACTGAGCGTTAACCAGGGAAATCTGCATCCATAGAACCCAAGTCTGAATCCTGGTGATGCCACTTATGACCTATATGGCCTGAAGCAAGTCACTTAAGTTCTGTCTGCCTCAGTTTCCTTCTCTGTAGAGTAAGGAGGGTGGCCTCAACAGCCTCTGCAGTGCTTTTGAACACCTACATTCCTTCTCAAGGTCTCAGTATCTTCCTAAGCAAAACAAGGGATTTGAACACAGTAACCGTGAAGGTTCATGCTAGTTCTAAATCCTATAAAAAGGAGCTGGGGGGGGGGGGAGTGGCATAGTGGATAGTACACCAGACCTGGAATCAGGAGGATTTGAGTTCAAATCTGGCCTTAGACATTTAACACTTACTTAGCTATGTGACCTTGAGTAACCCACTTAACACCATTGCCTTGTAAAAAACAACAAAAAAAACAGCCAAAAAAAGGGAGCCCAGGGATAATTAAGTCCATTATACAGAAAAGAAGTCTAAGACTCCTAGAGGGGAAGGAACTTCCCTAATGTCACTGCATTAGATTCCCCTGAAGGGCTCCTGAAGTGAAGGATGGCACTCTTCTGATGACCCCCAAGACCCCACCACACACAGAAGCTGGGGGATGGGGTCAGAAGGGGAGAAAAGCCATGGGCATGGTCCCCCTAGTTCCCAAGACTGGTCCCTCAGAATCAGAGTCTGCCAGATTCTCTGAAGATGTCTTTGAGTCGTAGCTCAGAGACACTCAGTAGTTTCTTTGGACCTGGAGAAATGTGATGCCTGGCCTGGACAGGAACTCTCTTTAAAGGTCCTGGGAAGTCATGGACAAGTGTCTAGGGGTCATGGCCCCATATACATCACCTGACCCACCCAGAACTGGGGCTTGGGGGCTGCCATGAGCAAGGCATGGATTGCATTCCCAGCCAGTCAGACCCGGCCCTCCCTCCCTCCATAACCCAGGGATTGGCCAACAATGGACTTCTTCTTTAAAATAGGAGGAGCTGGAAAGGGTTGACTTCCAAGGTCTCCAGAGGAGGCAGATGGGCCAATGTAGAGCAAGCTTGGGCCCCAGAGTCATAAGACTGACCCCAGAATCCCAGCCTTTGTTTGACCCTGCAAGATGTTGGATGGATGCCTTTTTCCCTCAGAACTTCTTTCCTCATTTGTGAAATGAAGAGCCAGCCTCAGCCATCTAAACTGAAACATCAAAGCTCTGGGGAGATACATTCTGAGCTGAAACTGTTCCTCTACTTGATTGTAACATTTATTTGGAAACTCCAGGACTGGGGTTCATTATACCTAGTCACTCAGACCACATCTGGAAATCTGAGTTAGACCATTTTCTTCTATCAAGCCAGAATCTGACCTTCTGCAATCCATACACAATTCAGCTCCTCTTCCTATCTATGGGAAACAGCCCACAAGTGAGCTCACTTGAGCAGGAGAGCCTCTTAGATCTGTGAGAGGTGAGTGCTGAGTCCCTCAGTCACTCGGCACTCACCTCTCACAGATCTATTCCATGCTCCTCCTCCTTGCCTTATACCTCAGTCACTGGGCATCTCCTGAGAGGCATCCTGGTACACAGTGCCAGCAATGCTAGCCTTTCAACCTTAAACAAATCACCTGCTCTCCATGGGCTTCTTTATTCCTATATATAGAATGGAGATAATGAGTATTCCTGGGTGGTCCCATACATTGAGGGTTTTCTCTCAGAGTCAACTCCCAGAAAAGCCAAGTGGAATAAAGAAGGCTATGGTGGCTATACAGGAGGTGGGGGAGAACTCTCTTTGGGGCTTGGCTTTCTTTCTGCCTTCCTTCCCTCCTACTCACCCTCTGCCCCCTCCCCTAGCTCCGGCTGCTCCCCAGAATGGGCTTGTCTCAGGTGGGTCAGGTTTTCTCTCCCAGGAGGATTTAAGTGTTAAGGCGGAGCTGTCATTGGGGAAGGAAAGTCTTGATCACCTGGGAAAAGGCCTTTGGAAGCAGATGGGGGAAGGGAGAGAACTGAGCAGCCAAGTCTTGGGTCCTAGGGTGGGGAGGGAGGGAAGGGAGTAATGAACTAGTCCCTAGACCTCCATTTCCCTCTCTGTTCATGTGAATGAGTCATAAATCTCCTTCTAGCATTCAGATCATGGGCTCTAATTTCCATTCTAGCCTGGGCATCCAGATTCTTCCTAGATCCCCCAATGGGCTGTCTCCCCCCATTAGAATATGAAGTCCTTAAGACTAGGGACCATTCTGTTTGTCTGATGTTGTCTCCCCAGTATATAGTGCCTTGCTTATTCAAAGAGGGCTCTTAATATTCTACCTATCTCTCCATCCATCCACCCACCCATTCATCTATTCACCCATCCATTCATTCACCAACCCAACCATCCATCCATCCATCCATCCATCCATCCATCATCCATCCATCCATCCATCCATCCATCATCCTTCCATCCATCCATCCATCCATCCATCCATCCATCCATCCATCCATCCACCCCTCCAGTCAACTATCCATCTACCCATCTATCTAAATCATCTATCCATCTGTCCATCAATGGTGCTTTAAGGTCCCTCTCAACACTGCCATTCTCTGTTTTAAGATCAATGCCAGTGCTAACATTTTGTGTTCCAAGGCCCTGCCAGCATTAATATCCCATGTTCCAGGTTCCACATTCCAGGTCTCACAGAGTCAGTTGTCCAATTCTAGTGATCCTGGGAGAACGTGGGGGGGGGTGCTCATCAGTCCCATTTGACTATCTCTTTCACCTCTGCCTGAGACCAGACCAGGTATCAGTGACCAAAGTCCCCAACCTGGAGAGACTGGCCCCTGGCAGGAGAGCAGGGCAGGGCCCAGAGCAATGGGGCTCCCTGCTTCTCCCACATACCATGCATTTTTCCCGGTAACCGATCGCTCCTGTTCACAGTATCACTTAAGGGGCCCAACCAGCCCCAATCCCCAGAGCCAGAAGCTGTTCTGCCAAGGTATTAGGTGGTTTTGGTTTCAGCCTCAGTGTAGGGCATAACCTGGGGAGGAGGGTGAGACAGAGGCTGATTTGCTTTGTGTTGGGCCTTCCCTCATCCTCCCACCCCTTGGCCAAGGCAAGCAAGCAAGTCCTCAGTTCTCAGGGAGGGGCCTCAAATTTTCCATTTGCTTCTCCTCCCCTTCCACCTGTTTCCTCCCCATCCTTTCCTTTTCCCAAGATTACAAAGTCCCCAAGAGCTTGATGAATGAATGAGAAACTTTGAGGGCCATGCAACCTGGGATTTGGGAAGAGGTCTAAATGAGCAATGGGAAGACATTATTTGGAACCCCATTAGACTGGGATGATTTAGAGTTGGAGGAGGGTTTTAGAGAGTGACAATCTCCTTTATCTTACATTTGGAGAAACTGAAGTCCAAAAAGGGGAAGCAATTAGGGCAAGGCAACTGGAGGATGATAGCCTAACCAGCCTAAAGACCTCTAGGCTCTGACTTCCTAGGTGACCACTAAGAGAAGGAAGGATGCCTTCTCTCAACTGAATGAATGATTCCCTGGAGTCCAGAATAGAAGTTGCTTTACAGAGGCCTCTGGGAGCTCCAAAGCCTGTTTTGCTGCATTGAGCATCTCTCCCCCATCATGTTCTTTCTTGATCCATATCTACCCTTTATGGAGAATGAAGGATGAACAATATGCTTGCCTTCCTATCAATGGCCCTGAGCAAGAATGGTCACCCCCATTTTATGGGAAAGGAAAATGAGCCTTAAAGCAGCTCACCCAAAGTTCCTGAACCCCCATCTTCTGATGATGTGACCATATTCAGCTTCATCTCATCACCATCATTAAAAACACTCTATTAGTCAAGTAAGGAGTATTTATTAAATAGCTACGGTGGGGAAGTAGGGTCACCAAAGCCTCAATAAAGGTTCAGACCTAATGTCTTGCTGCATGTATCAAGCTCTCTCTTACCCAGCAGCTCCAGGAATGGGCTCAGCCTGGGCAAGATGCTTCCTCAATGTGTGGCTGACTCTGACTGGGGAGCCAGGATACAAGCCAATGAGTAGAGGGCACTGGAAGGCTCAGAAGGAGGGGGTTCACCCTTGGAAACATAGGCCACCATATCTGGGTTTGAATCCTGTCTCAGACAGTTACTGGTCCTGAAAAAAAGCCATTCATCTCTCTGACCTGTAATCTGTAAAATGGGGGTGACAAGGGCACCTATGTTCCAGTACTGGTTGGAATGTCCAAAACAAAAATAATCTATAACTTGTCACAGGATTGTGAATAATTATTTTTCACTGCCAGTGGCAGAGCTAGCAGAGACCTTGTACCATTGAATGTCATGACTAAAATAAGTCTAGCTTCCCAGGCTGGCAGGACTCAGTCTATCAAACAGATGATCCATGAACAAGCGTTTATTCAGAACCTACTCCTGCCAGGTCCTGGGCTTTGAGGTGGCCAAGAAAGGCAAAAGATGGTCCTACCCTCAAGGTGCTCCCTGTCTGTAAATAGTTGTTGAATGAAAGGGGTTCCTGAGTCATAGATTCCCCCTGGATCTCATGGAACCTCATCAAAGTCTTCAAAGAACCCCAAGTACTACTGAATCACAGAAAACTTTAGGACCTCACTTGCCCTGTTGTTTTCCTACTCTGGGAGGGGGGCTGAGGAGGGTGGAGAAGGGGCTGTGGATGCTCAGGGACTGGGCCTGCTGGGGACAAGCCTCAACAGGCCCTACCAAGCTGGCCAGGCTCCAGATGTGGGCTTGGTCACGAGCGGCTACATGTCAGTGGTCTAGGGAGAAGCCAAGCCAAGTCCGGAGGCTTGGCATCAAAGGGATCCCCTGGGTCTGGCTAGGAGAAGAGGAACCTGGTAAATTTGATAAGAATGAAGGACAGATCCCTCTCCTCAATCCAATCTCATGGAGGATATTAGAATAGGAAAAGGGAGCCCAGAGGCCCTCAGTTTACTCAAGAGATTGGGTAGCCTACTCAAAGCCACAGAGAATCAAAGAGGCCCTAAGATTTGAACCCAGGGCCTCTGTGGCCAAACCTAGGGTTCTTCTTTCAGAATCTTATTACCTCTGTAAGAGCATAATGACAAAATTCCCCAAAACATCCTCCACATAGCCTGGAACCTCAGAGACCCCCAAAATCTCTCTCCCAGCCATAGGATATCATGGAACCCTGGATTCTTCCTGAGTCACATGGCTCTTCCCTCATTATTAATGGTTTTATTTTTAACCAAAGGACGTGCTGGGCCACATGAGCTATAGAAATAGCTGGGTCAATCTCCAGATGTGTGAAAGGCCTACACCCTGTATAAGGCACTGGAATATTTTTAGATCCAGATGCAAATCCATTGGCAACCTCCTCCCTGCCCCTGATATTTTGGCATCTGGATGCCCTGAAACCAACCCCTGCAATTGTCCTTTACCACCAACTTCTGGCAGTAGGGATATAACTGAGGAGGAACAACCTCAAATGGAAAAGAGGAAAATGCCAGAAGGTTGGGTAATGCATGCTGCAAGCTGGGGCCTTAGTGATCCTCCCAGCTCAGAAAGTTCTGGGGAAGGAAGGACCTCCCAGGACCCTCAAACACACTCTAGTCTCTGCTCTAAAGGTCATCCCAGATCTAGCATGACGTCTCGAGGTCCTAAGGCCCCTCCCAGCTCTGATCTTCCCTATTCAAAGACCCCTCTTGGTTCTGACATTCCTTTTCTTCTTTTAAAATTTTATTTATATAAGGCAAGGGGGTTAAGTGACTTGCCCAAGGTCACACAGCTAGGTAATTATTAAGAGTCTGAGGCTGATTCCCCAATTGACAAATGGTCAAAGGATATGCAAAGGCAACTTACAGCCAAGGAAATCAAAGCAATACATAGTCATATGAAAAATTGCTCCAAATCATTACTTATTAGAGAAATGTAAGTTAAAGCTTCTCTGAGTTACTACCTCACACATCTCAGACTTGGCCAATATATCCAGAAAGGACAATGATTGATGTTGGAAGGGTTGTGGGAAATCTGGGACACTAATACATTATTGGTGGAGCTGTGAACTCATCCACCCTTTCTGGAGAGCAATTTGGGATTATGCCCAAAGGGCAACAAAAATGTGCATACCCTTTGACCCAGCAATACCACTACTGGGTCTATACCCTGAAGAGATCACTTGTACAAAAATATTCATGGCAGCTCTGTTGTGGTGGCAAAGAATTGGAAATTAAGTGAATGTCCTTCAGTTGGGGAATGGCTTAGCAAACTGTGGTCTGTGTATGTCATGGAACACTAATGTTCTATTAGAAAGCAGGAGGGATGGGAATTCAGGGAAGCCTGGAGAGATTTGCATGAACTGATGCTGACTGAGATGAGCAGAACCAGAAAAAAAAACATTATCTTATTATGTAATTTTGCTGTCTCTTATACTTTATTTTTCTTCCTTTAGGATCTGATTTTTCTCTCATCATATCCAACTTAGATCAATGTAGACTATAGAAACATTATAAAGACTAACAGACTGCCTTCTGGGGCAGTGGGGGGAGGGAAGCAAGAATGGGGGGGGAATTGCAAAATTAAAAATAAACAAACTCTTTCTAAAGTTAAAAAAAAGAGTCTGAGGCTGGTTTTGAACTCAGGTCCTCCTGACTCCAGGACCGGTGCTCTATACACTGTACCACCTAGGTGCTGGGCATTCCCTTTTGTAAGACTCCTCCTATTTCTGACATCCCCTGCTCTAAGGCTGCTGCCATCTCTGATTTCCCTGTTCTAAAAACATTTCCAACTCTTACTTTCATTATACTAAGGCCCCCTCAGCTCTGACCTTCCTTGTTCTAAGGCCCTCCCCTCCAGCTCTGAACTCTGTGACTGATATATGGCCCACCTCCAAAAGTTCATTCTTCTGCTGTCTCAGTTTCCTCACCCATTAAATGAAGATAATTCTTTGACTCTTTCTTCCCAGGACTAAGGGCCCATTCTTGAAGGGTTGGGAAAGTGCCTAAAGGAGAATCCCTCAAGGCCCTTGTGAGAGCTTCTGCTGAGAGCTGCTGGTCGTCCTCATCCCCACACCATGGAGGAGTGGCCTCAGGTTGGGGCTGCTATTGCCCTTGACTCCTCCCAGTGAGCACCTTGTATATCCACTGAGAGCACCAGGTCTGTGAGATCTCTTCAGATGTCATCCTGAGGCTGTGCCCTGAACCCAGGCAGTTTCTGCCCCTGGCAGCCATGGTTCCTGCATCTGCTCCTTAGATCTACACTCTTAGATGTGGAATGAGAGAGGCCTTCCAAGTGGAGCAGAGAAGAGCAGAACAGAGCAGAGCAGTGAGAGATCTTAGAAACCATCATTCTATGGAGGGGGAAGCTGAGGCCCTGAGAAAGGGCAAGCCTTAGTGGATGAGGTAAATATAACTGAGTTTAACTGTTTTCTTTTCAAAAAGAACTTGGAACCCAAATTCTCCCATGACTTCTGAGCCTCACTTTCCTCATCTATAGTAGAAGAGTGATGATGCCACCCCCAGTGAGGAGAGTACAAGCACCTCTCATCTGTAATAACAAGGCTGTCCTCAGGAGGCTCACAGCTTTGGAAAGAGACAAGCCAGGGAACTTTGTGGCCATACCATGATGTAAGTCTTTACAGATAAGATTATAGAGAGGGTAAGGCCAGCATGGAAACTCTCTGCTAATGTAAGGCACCTAGTCTCCAACACTTAGTCCTTGGGAAGGTCTGAGGAGCACTGCGAGGATAGATAAATGATCTGGGCAGGGTCATACAGATAGTCTTCTTTTTTAGAAAGGACATTCACTCCATAAGGAGTGAAGATCTGTGTACAAATCCTACCTCTAATACTTACTATCTATGAAACTTTGGGAACCTCCCATGCCTCAGTTTCCTCATCTGTAAAATGATGAGGTTGTATAAGGTCACTTCAGCAGCTCTAGAACTCATTTCATTTTTGTTTCTGCATTACCAGCATTCCCTAGTGGCCTCATACGTGCTCACTAAGGATTGATAAATCTGATTAGCTAAATTACTTCTGACTTCATCTCTCTGCCCACCATTGGTTATGACCACACATATCATTTCACAATATTTGAGGGTCCATGGTCTCTTGAAACCTGTACTGGTAGGGGATGGGAGACCAGATAGGTCCTCCCAGGGCAGAAAGACTTGGATCCAAGGCTATACCCTGGAGGTGGGGGCCAAGAATCCACCATTCTTGTTGCACATGTAAGGGGTCATCTAGAGGTCAGCTATATTGATCAGGGATTGTTCCACTCCTCTCAAGTGAGGATTGTTCCATTCCTCCCTTGAGTCTCAGAGGAAACAACATTGAAGGCAAGACTCAGACTCCTTAGTTCACATGTGCTTCTCATGAGCTCAGTAACTGGCCTAGGGGAAAATCCAGCCTTGGGATGCCCTGCTAAGCACAAGGTGGCCCTTCAGGAGATGGAAGTGGAAGACTTGAAAGACCCCAAAGCAGCACCCAGGGGTAATGACTATTGAGAATTCAAGAGTGGGAGCACCCCACAGAACAGGATCAAAAGGGTAGAGGTTCAGGCCTTCCAGGGGAACATAGGTGTTCATCCCTGAGCTCAGCTACTGCAGATATGGAATGAGCAGAAAATAAGAGAGGGTCAACCTAAACCCAGACCTTTGGCCAAAGGAGGGTGGGAGGGAATGTGCCTTCTCCTCATCTTTGGCATACCCATTCTTCCCTGACCTCTGACCCTGCCGGGCAGCCCAAGGTGGGCTTGCCTCCAACCCTGGACTGGGTCTTTCTCTTTCTTTACCACTTGCACATTTTTCCCTCCCTGGCTGCCTGGAGGAAACTATGTGAAGAATGCTATAATCTGCCGCCCAGGCCAGCCGGACGAGCAGGGGAGGGCGGACAGTGGGCCTGATCATTCAGGAAGTAGCTTCACAAACACACACTGGAGTGGGCCCGGTGCCCAGCTCAGGAGGCTTCCTGGCACAGCCTGGAGCCAGCCCGGGGCCCTTCACAAGCAGCACACTCACCAGCAAGGGCCTCCCCCACATCACCTGCATCCAGCTGGCTTCCCCTGCATTGCACAAGAAGCTGAGCCAAGAAGCCAGTGCTGACAACAAGGAGAAGAATGCCTATAGCACCCCAGCAAAGGATCCCAAGGGCCTTCACTGATGCACCTGCCAGTCTGCAAAACCCGTTGTCCACACTGAGCTTCAGTCTCTGGGGGGAATGACAGGAAGCTCTAATCTCAATGACAGAGGAGGAAGTTGAAGTCCAGGGAAGGTGGGAAAATATAGGAGCAAGAAGTGACCACAGAAATCATGAGGCCTACCCTATCCTTGTGACAAGTGAGGAACCTGAGACCTAGGGAAGACTGCTGTTTTGGATGGGTTCTAACACAGTTAGAACAAGGAAGGATTTGGACCTGGTCCTATCTCCCTCAGGCCCTCTCTCCACTGAGGCAGTGGGCCCAGGTACAACTTTCCCCAATGACTATCACATTAGAACCAGAACTTATACAGGGTCCAGGTCTAGTTCCCAAACTCAGAAAAGTCCTATCAAGATGGAAAGACCTTGAGGGGATGGTACCTTTGCTAGGAAGAGCACCAAATCCCATGTTGGGTTAATGTAAGAAACCTTGTCAAATGAAGGAATAGACTGGAAGGCCTCCACCAAGGAGCCCCAGATAGAGACTCTCCAGAGGAGGTGGCCTCTTCAGGGAGAAGGACCAGCTGCTCTCTTGGGTCTCTTCTAAGCACTGAAGGGTAGAGGGAGGGGCAGAGGTTTTGCCAGACCATCTCCCCTGCCCTACCTCTTCTACCTCGATGGCCTGGAGAGCTCCAGATCTTCTAGATTTCCTTTAATTTTTTAGAACAGTGCCAAAGGTCTCATTGTTTTCTGGTCTCCAGTATGCTCAAGGAAGAGATTGAGGCAGACAGGGCCAGAAACAGGGAGCAATCCAGTATTGGTGACCTTTCCTGGCTAGCTCACCAATCAGTCAGCTAGAATTGATTAAGTGCCCACTGTGTGCCAATTGTCAAATTGCTAGCCACTGGGCCACACCAGGCCAGGCCCAATCCAGACTTCTTTTGGACAGGACTTCTCCCCACTGTCAGGAGACCAGGCCAAGGACCCTTTCTGTCCATACAGGAACACAGCCTGAACAACCCCTGCTGGTCCAAAGGGATCCTAGAACCCTAGAACTAGAACAGGGGGAACCCCAGGAACCATCAGCTCCAACTCCCTCTCATTTTTTAGATGTGGAAACTGGAGTTCAGTCTCATTGACTTGTCCAGGATCCCACTACTAATGAAGATGGCTAAGGCAGAATTTGAATGTGAATCCACCTGACTCCAAGTCCAGCACCATTTACTAAGGTTTCCTGTGTCTTAAATGGGCAGCAGGCCCATTGTAACTGGAATCAGCCTTTTGATTCTCTTTTTACTGTGGTTTGTCCATATGTCATATTTTTTTGTTTGGAGCCTGGTTCTCTTTATCTTGCCCAACCTGGAGTTACAGCAGACACTCAGACCTACTGGCAGGTCCTCTTGAAGTTTGCTGGCCTCCCCTAGCCTTTGGCATCCTGGAGTCACACAATGTGGGCACCTTCTTGACTTCAGCCTACCTGCAACTCAAACCTCTGCCCTCAACCAGAGAGATTCCCAAGTTACAGCCTTTCCCATAGCCCAGATGCCAAGCTTGTGCCATGGCTCCTGACTATTTCTCTCATCATGAGGGGAGAGACTTTCCTCCATTTTGTGTGTTGTGTGGGGATTTTGATTTAAAAAATGACCTCTAAAAGGATTTCTTCAATCTTTGAATTTTGAATTTTGATCTTGGAATGGTCAGAGAAAATTTCAGGAACATCACAAGCAAAAGCTGTCAAGTGGGACCCAAGGAGATACTCATTATATTGAACTGGTGACTTTTCAAATAGTCTCAGAGGTGAGGCACACACAGTCTCTGCCAACCAAATGTGGGCAGCTGCCAAGCTGCCTTTTTGTTTCCTTTTATCACTTATCTAACTGGTAGTTTGGGGACCATGTGGTTGTAGGTGGTGATGAATGCTACTCTGCAGGGGAGGCAGGAAGAGGGGTGTCTAGGAGAAATTGAGAGGAAACAGACCCTTAGAATTGAGCTTTAGAGGTACAGCCTATCTAGTCCATCCAGTGTGATTGCTCAGAACATAGCTGATGCTATTTCTAGCTCTAGCCCAGCCTCCTGTCTTTCCTACAGCAACCCCAAAGCAGGGATCAGCATAGGAAGGTGCAAAGAGCCCAGACTCTGAGCATGGCAACTGCCCTCTCCAGACCTTTATTTCCTCATTTATTAAATGAGGTGGTGAGACCCAATAAGCTCGATCCACCTTGAAAGACTTCATTTCACTGAGTTCTTCCATCTTGTTCCCCAGTCCTCCCCTAGCCCTTTCCACTGATTCCAATCTTGCACTTCTTTTCAGTCCCAGGTCTAGTACAACCTACTCTCTTCAATTTTAGCCACAGACCTACAGCGCATAACGTTGGCTCCACACAATGTAAATAAAACTTGATGCTGTAGCTTACCAGGTTCATGGTTCACTAATAACCAAAGCTCTTTACCCAGACTGTGAGCCCCTTGAAAGCAGAGGCCACTGGCTTTCTTTTTGTCTGTCCCACCTTAGCACCCAGGACTGCTTGGGCTCATTGTAAGTAATGGGCACAGAACAGAAGAAAATGGAACAGAATGTTTCTGTGTGGAAAGGAATGCAACAAAATGAGATAGAATGTGACAGAATATAATGAATTGATATAACGTAACAGAATAAAATGTAATACAGTGTTACAGAATGACATGAAATAGCGTGAAAGATAAGGGAATGCAACAATGTAACAACATGGAATAGAATGGGAAGGAAAGGAACCATATTGGAGCTAAGAGAATGGAATACAATGTTACAGACTGATAGGCAGGAGAATGAACGATAATGGGATACAATGTAACAGAACAACATGGAACAGAAGAGAATAGTGTTACAGAATGACAATGGAAAAACATGGAACCAAATGAAGCATAAGAGAATGTAAAGGAACAACACCTGAACCGAAGAGAATGGAATATAATGTTACAGAAAGAGAGGAAGTGAAATGGAATGGAAGCTAAAGGAATGGAATGTAACAGAACAACGTGGAATAGAATAGATACGATGTAATGGAACTAGAGGAGATGCATAGGAACAGAAGAGATCGGCATACAGTGTAATGGAATGACCTGGAATGGGATGGAACACGGCAACAGAGCAACATGGAACAGAACCAAATGGGACATCATAGAATGGAACTGGATGGAATGGGACCTAACGCAGTGGGATATCACGTCATAGAATAACATCCAATGAAATAAAACGGAAGAGAATGGAATACAATGTAACAGGATAGCATGGGATGAAAACTTGATAGGGATACAATGTAATGGAATAACCCTGAACAGAATGAAATGAGACCCAATGGAATGGAATGAAGAGAAGAGAAGACAGGGAGGGAATCTAGCAGATCTGTTGGGGATAGAATGAAATGGCTGCCTATTATCGAATCCTTCAGTGTCTGATTTGGGAGGGTCCTCAGACTCTGCCTATTGAGATCGACTTGTCTCTAAATAAGAACATCACAATAACATCTGACATTTCCATTCAACTTTAAATTTCTCAAAGGGTTTTCCACATTTGAAAACCACATATTGTTCAGTAAAAGCTGCCTGGACAATTTTCTCCATTTTAAAGATGAGAAAAAAAGAGTCCTCTAGAAGGTCTTGTGATTCCAATAATGTCAGGTGGGATTTGAACCCAGACTTTCCCAACTTGAGGCCCAGCCCCTTGATCCTAAAGTTTCACTCCTACTCTGTCACTTGTGCTTGAAGAACCCAACGAATCTCAATCTATCTATGGAGAGCTCCTGCTGAGCAAATTCATCTCCTGTTCCAAGTTTTGCTCCCCAGTGACACTAACAGCCTGAAGTTCAGGAAATAAGTTGGGTAGCATTGTAGGACCCCAGTATAGAGAATTCAAAAGGGTGACCTCTTGCAGAATACCTTGACTTCTCCCCTCCTTCATCTCCATGTTGATGCTACCTGGGGAAGGCTGGAGGTTCCAACAAACTCTCCTCTGATTCAGTCCTGGACCTCAGGAAATCATTTGAAAGACCACAGGTATGTTTGCACATGAAAATTATATGCAAATGTCTCATTCCATACAAACCATGAAATCAGATGTTCAAGATAAAAGGACTTTAAGACAAAGAGTTTCAAGGTTGGGAGAGACCCTAGAACTCAAAATGGGAATGCTGGGAGGGGCCTTAGAATAGAGAACATGGAATATTCACCCTCATTTCTTCCCTCTCATTCACTCCCCATTTCCAATAAGTTCTCAATTCGACCTCCTCGACACATCTCACACATTTCCTCTTCTCTCCACAAATATGATCAGCATTCAAATTGAACCTTCATCTTCTCTCCTAGTCTATTGCAATCGCTTCCTGATTGAGCTATTTCATTCTCTCCCTTCATCTTCCATATAGCTGACACACAGCTAGGGCAGCTAGGTGGTGCAGTGGATAGAGCACTGGCTTTGGATTCAAGTGGATGGCAGTTTGAATCTGGCCTCAGACACTTGCCACTTCCTAGCTGCATGATCTTGGGCAAGTCACTTAACCCTGATTGCCCCACATCCAGGTCTGTCTCCAGTTGTCCTGATTCATATCTGGTCACTGGACCCAGATGGCTTTTCAATTCATGTGCTTGTCATTGTATCACCTCCCTGATGTTGGGGTCTTCTTTGAAAATGAAGGACACACACACACACACACACACACACACACACACACACACACATACACACCAAACATTAGCTGACACACACTTCCCAAAGCAAGGGTTTGACCAGGTCACTCTCCTACTCAAGAAGCCTCAATATGTCTCTCTTGCCTCTCCCTTTACTATTTTAAAGTCCTCCAAAACCTGCTCCCCACCTTTCTGTTAGAGTCCTTGACCTTTGCTCACTCATGCCCTTTTCCACCAAACTGGCCCATCTTCTCTCACCCATTTCATCTTCTGTCTCTGCATGGGCCATGGTCAGCCATGTCTAGAAGGCTCTTTTTCCTCCTCACCTCAGTCTCTTTGAATTCCTTCAAGGAAAACCACCTCCTACCTGAAGCCTTTCCTCATAACCTCAGGTGTTATTCTCTCCCTCCTCCACAAAAATGTCTTTTGCCTCTGCTGCTTCTGCAATCTGTCATATCTCTCCAATAGAATATTTCAGGGGCCTTTCTGTTTCTTTGTATTCTCAGGGTCTTGCAATGTACCCAGCACCTAGAAGATGCTTAGAAAATGTTCTCTTTCTCCCCCCAGGAAGGAATTGACTTAAAGATCATCTAATCCAACCTTATCATTTTATAGATGGGGAACCTGAGGGCACACAGTTTGATAGAAGCAGGGTAGGGTTTTTTATTTGCAAGGCAATGGGGTTAAGTGACTTCCCTAAGGTCACACAGCTAGATAATTATTAAGTGTCTGAGGCTGGATTTGAACTCAGTTCCTCCTGACTCCAGGGCCTGTGCTTTATCTACTGCACTGACTATCCACTGTGCCACCTAACTACCTTGAAGCAGGGGTAGGTTTAACCTGGGTCACCTGATTCCCTGGTCTGACCACTACAAGGTCCTTATCTCTGTACCTGAGGTTTTCTGTGAAGACACCACCTTCCCTCCCATTGGCCCCAGCCCCCACTAGAAATCAACCACTCTTTTGGGCAGACATAGGTGAGTCTGAGAGCCTGAGTGGGGGAGACTGGGATGGCATGATGCCAGGCCTCCAGGCAGGTGAAATCTGTCCTGTTTGGGGCTGGGCTGACACTATGAAAGCCAGGCTGCCTGGTGGGTGGCTGGCTGGCAGCAGAGACTGGCCTTGGACCAGGTAAGCCTGGAGCCACAGAGCCCAAAGGATGATTTAAGATGTTCTCACCAATATCTGGGGAAAAAATCAAGGTTATACCCAGGCTTCTGCATCTCACTACCCACTTCTGATTCTTTTTTGGGGGGGTTACTGTGTTCCAGTGAGGACCTGGTTAAGAAAGGAAGTCATGTGGGCAATAGAGCCTCCAGCCCCACTTGGGCTAGGCTGGAATCCAGGCTTTTCTCTTCCCTGGGAGTGCCAAAATCCACTCCTGACTCTGGAGCAGGTATGAGGAATACGTTTTGGGGAACTTTGGAGCTTTTGAGACAGGGACTTTATTGTTAGAATCAAGGTCTCATCATTTTGACCCCACAACCTCACTGAGCACCATGTCTTAAAGAGCATCCCTTGACAGGTCCCAAAGGGCATCCTCACATGTAGGGGCAACTGATGTGGGGATAGTAGAAGTTAGTGTTTACTAGATGATCTGATAAATTTTCAAAGAACATAATAATTGTTCCTTATGGCAACTCTGTGAAGTAAATATTCATCATCATCATCATCATCATCATCATCATCATCATCATCATCATCATCTCCATTTTATAAATGAGGAAACTGACCTGCCCAGGCTCACACATCTAGAAGTTGCTTGAGGCAGATTTGAATTCAGGTCTTCCTGGCTCTAGACCTAGAGCTCTATCCATTGACCCACTTAGCTGCCTTTATATAGGAAGAGAACAATGATGATGATGGCATCAAAGGGGAGGGGGAGAGGGAGGGGGGAATCACCCTCTATTTGCAAAGTATCACCTGCTGATGACCTAAGAAGTCATATCTGCTCAGATGGTCTTAATTTGTCTTCCTGAGCTCCCTAGTCCTCATAAGCTAAGCCATGACAAAGCCCATATAGAATATGGTCTAAATTAGACCATCAAGACTCAGAAAAGGAAGGAATCCAACCAGGTAACAGGCAGAATTCAAATGCAGGTCCCCTTGATTCCCATTTTAGCAGTCTAACCACACTACCACATCTCACACTGTGATACTCTCTTTGCCATCCCAGAACTCATGGGCTCTTCAGAGAATGTGACTCCCCCCGCCCAGCACCACAGCCCTCACTATGACCTCATCCCAAACAAAGGGGAGGGACAGGAGGTAGGAGGCCATGGGCTGCCTGGATCTAGTGGAGAGAAGGCTACTGGCCCTTGGCAGACAGCTGATGGAAGATCATCTGGGACCTTCGATGGAAAGACAAGGATAGGCTTCAATCCATACCATGGAAAGAGGAGCCACTACTTGTCAATCCCCATCTATGATATCCCATCTCTCCCTTTTGAGCCTTTGCAGAAACTGAATCCCACAGCCAGAATCCTCTTCTTTTTCCTGTCCTTTTTGGGGGCATCTTCAGGGCTCCTTTCTTTGAAAGCCTTCCTGAGTCTCAAGTCATTACTGATCTCCCCAGAGGTTACTTTGAATTCACTTTTTGTTGAGAGTGTTCATGTGTCTAATCTTTGCATGCCCCAAGATTTTGAAGGCCAAGAATGCTTGGCTTTGTCTTTGGATCGCCATATGTCATTGTTGTTGCCATTTGATCCTGTCTGACTCTATGTTACCCCATAGATGTTGGCCATGGGGGTTTCTTGGCAAAGATATTGGCACGGTTTGCCATTTCCAACTCCAATGTGTTCCTATTTTACAGATAAGGATCTGAGACAAATAAGGGTTAAATGACTTGCCCAGGATCACACCTTTTGAACTCAGATCTTTCTGTATCTAAGCACTGCAATGCCTAGCTTCCCTAATATCTGCTATATGGCAGGTACTTTATAAATGCCAATTGCAGCAGGTTGTACTATGATTATAGACTGGAGGAGGAAGAAGAGATAAAAATCGCCCCCCACTCACATTTTGGTAGGCCATGTTGGACACGCTTTCAGGATGGCCCACAAGACAGGGATGGATGAGGAGCTGGTTGACCAGTAGCCCCAGAGAGTCATGGACCTGGGGCTATGCCCCTGAAGAAGGCGGGCTCTAGGAGAGGGCCCAGGGATCCATGTCTGGCCTGGGGCAAGTCAACGGTTTTTATCAATAACTAGGATAGCTCTTCCTTAGCTAGAATGGTTTCCCGGTGTGCAGATAGCGCAAAGCTTGAAGGCACAGGCAATCTGGTAAATGATTGAATCAGGGTCTGAGAAGGGTTTAAAGTGGGCATTTAATGTAGAGGCTTAACACTGGTTCCAAGTCCAAGGTGGGGACTTAGTGTTTCAATTATAGTAACATGAAGATCTGCTCGATGTAAGTGTGCCAAGAAGGCCAAGAAAGGGGAGACTGCAATCTAAGGCTACCCTGCCTTAGGTCCTGCAGAGGGTCCAAGACTGGGGAGAAGATCCACTGCCTCCTGTCTGATTCTGGATCTACCTAAAGCAAGGTTTGGGACACCTCAGCTCAGGAAGAACATTGATCAATATCCAGATGAATATAATGGTGGGCAGTGAGAAGACTAGACCCTTAGAGGAGGTCCTTGGACTTGGAGAAATTTCATCAGAAGTAGAGCAGACAGGTAGGATCTGCTAAGGGAAGGAGGGAGAGGGAGATAGCTATGTTCAAACCATAGATTAAAAGGGAAACCACCATGTCTAAAACTTGAAGAGATTTACAAGGCTGTCTGGTCCAACTTCTTTCCAGTCTCTGCATCCATCCCCTCAGCAGCAACTCCACCCCCTGGAGATACCTCTTCCCCAGGGCTCCCTCTCCTAATTGTCCATCTTTCCTGAAGCCCTCTCTCCTGATTGGCCAGGCCCCCAACTGGGTCACCACTTCAGGAGAGGTTGGGACATTGTCTCTTCCCTCCAACTTCACCCTGTCTCTGGACTCCTCTGTCCATATCTCTTAGACCTCTTGATGTTAAGTTTTCCCCCATTAGAATGGAAGCTCCTTGAGGGCAAGGCCTGTTGCTTTTGGCTTGCCCCTATCTCCAGTGTTTGATGCACTGCCTGCCATGTCCCAAAGCATCATATATATTTTATCTATATTGTCATCTTAGAGATGAAAAAAATGGGACTTCCTCAAGGGTACTCAGGGCTTAAATATGAGGGGGGGCGGGGCTCAACTGCCTGTCTCAGCAAGTAACAAACTGTCCCTCCTGGAAGCAGCAGCTAAACAGAAAGTGGATCATGATGATGCTCTGGGGAGGAGTTTGGAATAGATGACCTCTTTGCTACTATTTTAAATAAAAAGGCAGGAGTCCTGGATCTTTTCCTGTCCCTGCTATATTCTGGCTGGGTGAACTTGGATAAATCATTTCTCTGGAGCTCAGTCTCCTCCTCTAAGGGGGTTAGATGAGATGATTTCTGAGGACTCGCCTGGCTCTGATATTTCAGAATCCCAAGAGTTGTTGATGCCAGGCTGCTTGGTGAAGGCCTGTGGGCATCTGTGTGTGGAAAAGAGAGAAAGCAGCTGGCCCTGAGGGCTCCTAACATTGGGTAATTACTATACTTGAGAGTCTTCATATAGTTTGTGGTCTGTTCTGGGATTGTTGGCCAGTGCTGGTGGGCAGACAAGCTGTGGCCTCCTCAGCAGGCTGAGCAGAGATGCATTGGACGTACCCATCCTTGAGTGGACATGGGTCTTCAGAGGAAGCTCAGGAAGAGCCCCTTGCCCCAGGGAAGTCTGTGGGCCTTTGGGACCAGGGTCAGACCTTGGCAGCAGAGACAGATTCATCTGATTTCCTTTTGGATGTGGCCAAAGGAAGGGTCCATGGATGGAGTCTAATTGGGTGGAGATATTTGGCTCCATTTCTCATAGAGGTCATGGAGGAGTTAGAGAAATGTAGCCTAGACTAGAGTTCACTTAGGTGGGTTTGGAATGGATTGAATGAGTAGAGCCAAGCAGCAATCATTAATTAGCCAATGGAAAATTGGGTCCAAGTCTCCAATGGTTTTCCTCATGGATCTGAGCTTAGTTAGCTCCCTGCTGCATTGCATTTTTTTAAAATCAGTGACTAGCTTAGCATCATAGATGAAAGTTGATCAAATGCTCAGGTGCCACAAATTTGAGCCAGATAACCAACACTTTGGCTGACTGAGTCAAGATCCAAAGATTTCAGCCTCTAGAATGTTGGCCCAAATCTCAGTATCATAGATGGAGGTGACAGAACTCAGGGGTTATCCATAATCATACAGAGGAGACCCAGAGAGTTTTGAACCTTGTCACCATGAGACAGGATCTAAGGGACAGGTCTCTCTAATAAGGTGAAATTGAATTGAGATAAATAGTGAGTTCAGTATTTAAATTCAGGGTCAACAGCAGAATCCTAGGTTGGAATGAAAGGACTAGAGTAGTTTGTCTGAAAAAAGGGTCTGGGCATTTTCACCTCCAAATTCTGCAGGCTGAATCCTTAACTAGGCTAAAAGGAGATGCAAGTTGAAGCTGCAGTGGAAAAGTGGAGACACTCAGTCCTCTGATATGGACAGACCCCCTCTGGCACACTAGCTCAGTCTGGGGTGTTCCTTCATTGTTTTGGAGAAAGGTTGCTAAATGGCATCCTAAATGGTAGTGTGCCAGAATGGTGAGAGACCCATAGGACGGTCTGTCAGGGGAGGGCCTGGGAGAGACCTAGGCAAGAGAGGGAAGATTGGGGAAGGGGATAAATAGAAGGAGGAGGATGTCAAAAAACCTTGTCCCCCAGGGAGGGGGCGGAGGCTGCCTGACAAGTAGGGTTTAGAAGGAATAATACTATCCTTGCTCCCTAGGATCTTGAAGGGACCTCCTGCCTCTGGCTCCCAGGACTTCCTCAAAACCTTCACAGAAATGGAGCCAATAGCAATGCTCAACCCCTGTGGGGAGCTCTACCCACCACATGACCTCTGGCATCTCCAACCCAAAGCTCAAGAGGAAGGCCATGATCAGCTCTAAGAAAGCATTTGAGTCTATGTGTTTGTTGTGTGTAACTGTGAGTTTGTGTGTGTGTGTGTGTGTGTGTGTGTGTGTGTGTCATGGGTGTAGGAGAGTGTATGTTTGCATGTGAAGAAGACATTGGAGCTAATCTTGGCATGTCCTATTTGCACATGGGAGTGCAGGCATGTCCTTTACATGGTGGTGGGGACATGCATGTCTCACTGCAAACATGTGTCCAACATAGCCATGGGGTGTGGTTGGGCAAGCATGTGAGGCCCCTGAGGATACATGCTCCCCAGGTGTACTACATGTCAGCAGCCTTGCACGTGTGTTCTCTACTGTGAGCTCACACCGTGTCAGCCTTTGGCATCAAGAAATTATTCAGAACACATAAAAATAGTGATGGGTCGCTCAACTGGAGATCAAAGAGTTTGGACAAACATGACCGCGATAGCATCAGCCTGTGGGCAAATACATGTGGCCCTCAGAGCCACTGCATTTGCTGGGCCCCTCCCAGACCAGGGCCCCCAGGGGCCAAACACAAGTCTGAGAACTTGGCCTGACCCTGGTATGACCCTGGGCTCCACTGCTCAAAGCAGCTGCTCAGGTCTCCTCCTCCCACTCTTCTCCCCTCCCCAGGAAAGGGTCCAGGTGCCTATCTGATGGCCCCCTCTGGGCACACTCAGGCCTGTGGGGCACAGCCCCTTAGTGGCCTCCACTCCCCCCTCCTTATGAGAGCCAGGGGAAGAGGGGGCAGCCCCCCCTCCCAGCTCATACCAGCAGTGGGTGACATCTCTCCCCCACAGGCCTCTCAGGCCCCTGCCCTGGCCTCTGGGAGGCTTCTCATAATGAGCACCAAATCCTGGGAAGTACTTCCTGGGTCCTTCGCCCAGGCCTCCTCGCCATTGCCTTTCAGACATTCCGTCTCCCAAGAGAGATCACGCCATCTCCCCAAGGCCAGCAGCAGCCCACAGGAGGGAAAAGTTGCAGACACTGGGGCTGGGGGGCAGGACAAGTAACTGCGGCTAAGATGGATTCAGAGAAGCTGGCAAAGATTCCTGGGAACTGATGCAGAACCCAGGAGACTCTGGGATGGACAGGCCCTTGAGGCTGCCTCTCAGAGAAGAGAAAGCCTGAGGAACCCCTCCCATTTCTCCCTGGCTGGCATGATGAGTGCCTAGTCATCTGGGTCTCATTTCAAGGCTTTGATTGTCTCTGGTCTCCCCATTTTGGCTCAGACTCCATCGGTATTTCTCTGGGTCTCTGTCTTTCTCTATCTCTTTGTCCATAGCTCTTTCTCTTCCACTTCTCCCTGGGTTGAGTCTTGCAGCTTTTGGAGATGCCAAGTTTCCTGGCAAGTCCAGGGTGGGCCCCAGGGTTTCTCAGCAGAGTTATGAAGGCTGGCCTCCAACCTGCTGCTGCCAGGGGCAAGCACACCCTGCAGCCCGTGCCTCCTTGGGAGCATATGGCTCCTGAGGGAGAGATAGAGCAGCCAGCTCTGAGGGAATAGCCAGGAGCACAGGGTGGGGCCCTCTCCCCATCCTGGGAACCTTCTCTGGGCTCCTCTCCACCTCCCTGGGGAGATCCAAGGCCACCCAAAGTGGAGAGGAGACAAAGGAGATTGGATGCCACAGATGAGCATGTTGGCATAGGTGGATGGGGCCTCAGGGAGAAAAAGCCCAGCCACCTGATGGGATGGGGGCCCAGGAGCAGAGCTCTGGCTTGGCCACCACTTCCCCTGAAAGGAGATGGAAGAGAAGTCAGACACCAGAAAAGGCTTTCTTGCCATGCGAGGCCAAAGGTGAGCTGGGTATATGGTCTGTAACAACTGGGCTTCTGTCCTGGCTGTACCACTAACTTACTCTACAGCTTTAAGTGTCCTGCTCTCAAGCCCCCAAGCCTCAGTTTCCTCATCTGTAAAATCAAGATTATATTATTTGCACTTCTTGCCTCATAGAGTTGATGCCATTATAGACCAAAAGAAGCTGGGAGAGATGGTGGGGGGGGGGGGAGGTGTCTCTAAAATGCATTTCACAGAAAGGCTGATGAAGTATCTGCTGGGGACAGAGTATGAACTAGGAAAGCTACTTCCAGAAGCTCCAGGAGTTAGATGAAATATTGCCCTTGTCCTCAGGAACTACAGCCTAGAGGCCCTCCCAACTCTCACATTCTCTGTTCTAAGGGTCCTCTCAGATCTCATGTTCTCTGTTCTAAGGGCCTCCCAGGACACCTAGTGACTGAGAATAGTCTCCTGGCTCGGGCAGTGCATCCTCTTGGCACTGGCTGCCAATTACCATTAAGAGAACCATTTGTTTTGCCAATTGCCAGGGCCCATCCCCAAGGGTCCAGAACTGTTCCTTGGGGAGGGGGTACCTAAGACAGCTCCCTGCCTTCTCTCTTCCACTCTCATACCTTTACAAACACATCCACCTCTTCCCCTTCACTGGCACCCTCTGCATAGAAAAGAGAGGCAGCTGCTGCCCCACAGATGGGCAGCCAGGCCCAGGGCAGACAGGTTCTTCCCAGGGTCAGCCTAAATCTATCCCAGCTCTTATGAGTCACCGTCTTTCTCCTCCCCTTAGCTTTTTCCAGCCCTTCTCACCACCTGCATAGACCAATGTGTCATGGTCATTTCACTGCCACCTTCCCCCATCCAGTCAGCTCCTCAGGTGCTGACAGAATGGTCTTCCTCACCACAGAGCTGGGTGTCACTCCCCTGCTCAAAGATTGTCCATAGCTCCCTCTTGACATGAGTAAGATTCCAGCTCCTCTACCTGATGATCAACATTTGTCTGTCGGATCTCCCATCCCTCCCATAGCACCTTCTGGGCTCCAGGAAAACTGGCCGTCTCTCTGTGGCTGCTTTGAGACTTGTTCCCACCCTTTGGAGATTTAGGTCCCCCAAGTCCTGGAAAGTTACACCTTCCTCCTGCCTTCCCGAGGGCTCCCTGGCTCTGCTCAACCAGAACTTGCCTTCTCCTCCCCAGCCCTCCAAACCCTGCAGGGGCCAGAGTTGAGCTGCCCTTCACTCTGAAGAAGCCAGGTTCTCTCGGTTCTGGATTTTCCCCAAAGCAAAGAGGGCTTTGTCTTTGATTCTTTCTCCCCCAGTTTCTGCCCCCCTTCCCCTTGGGTCTCTTATAGAGAAATCCTCACTCTCCCAGGGTGTGGCTTATTCTCTGTGCCAGCTCAGCTTGAAGCTGCCTATTGTTGAGGCACCATGCTGAGTGGCAGAGGAGGACCAACACTCCCCAAGATGCTGGCTTAGCTGATTGGCCTTAGCAGATTCTCCAGTCCCAGCAGGCACTCGCTGATACCATCTGCAGACTTCTGCCCTTAGCCCAACCCTCACTGGGGAAGGGAAGCCTTCACCTTTACAGATCACTCCCAAGTCCTAAGGTATAGTTTGAGCAGTTCCAGATCCGTCTGGGAAATGGGACTAACAGGTCCCTGAGGTCCCTCCTGGCTCGGAGTTCAGTGACTCCAAGAGGGATGGGGAAAGAGGCTAGGATAACAGGAACCATTCACTACTAATCCCAGATGCTGAGATTGTAGACAAAGGAGGTAAGGAAGCAGAAAAGGGTGATGAACTGGACCAGAGAGGCGGAAAGGCAGAGATCAAAGGAGTTCTGGCTAAGGGGAATGAGCTATGGCCTGGAAGACAGACAGTTAGCTCTCCCACAAACTCCCTGGAGTGCCTTGGGCCAGTCCCTTCTCTGCCCTGGGTCTCAGTCTCCCCACCTGTAAAACGAGTGGGTTAACCTCCAGGGCTTCTCACAGAGCTCCTGGCCCTCATCTGAGATCCAGGAAAGTGTGAGAATAAGAGTTAACAGCAAGAGGGGGCATCTTCAGCTTGGCAAATGCCTCCCCTCCATCCTCTCTCTTGGTTCCATCACAGTCTCAGTGTCACAGATAGCTTCATCCCTGGTTTTTTGTTGGTTGGTTGGTTGGTTTTTTGAGTCCATCTAACTTCCAGATGATGAGTTCATCCACCAAGGCCAATTGGCCCCCGTTCTGCAGTGAATGGCTTCAGCATTTTCAAGGGTTCAGGGACTGGACTGGGATCACTCAATCAAGAGATGTCAGAGGTGGGTTTTGAACCTGAGTCTTCCTGACTTGGAAAGAGTTTTGATTCACTTCCCCTCAGCTGCCGCTCTGGAGGAGAGAGGATCCTCTCTACTCCATGTGATTTGCTCAAAATGGGTCAGCTACATCCTGGGCTCTTGCTTCTCATTCAGCATCCCCTGCCTCCCCAGACCACAGGTCACAGCCAACACCTAGTTTACCCTGTAGACCCAAGATGTTACATGACTCACAGGGTCTTGGAAGTCTCTTGGGGGAAAGAATCTTCCAGCTCTGGGAATCTGAGGGCAGAGTTTTACTAGATAAGAGACTGGGGCTATCCACCCAGTTTTAAGAATTTCTAACCTTCCCATATGTCTAACTGTCTGCGAGTGTGGCCAATCCCTGGTGACTGACTCAGGTGTCCTGTGCTGTCAGACCCATAGTAGGTGCTGAATAAATATTTGCTTCCCCATCAAGTGCCCAGCACTGTGGACTAACAGGTCATTTCTCTGTTCTCACAAAGCTCCCAAGTGAGTTGGAAAGATTCAGTTCCTAAGTTTAAAACTAAAAGAGAAGTAAGAGATAAAGTCCAATAATAAATGCTTTTGAAAGGAGGAGACTGAGGTCTGGAGAGGGTCAGGGACTTGCCTGGGTGAAGGGACTTGCCCAAGGTGATTCACTGAGGAAGTAACAAAGCTAAAATTTGGATCTAAAATCCAGAGCTCTTTCCACTAGATGTGGCCAAAGAGCTATGAGATTAGTAAGATTGGTAGTTGGAAGAGATGATTCCAGAAACAGATAAAGCAAAAGAGGGAGGAAACCAGGCACACTCCAGGGACTTGAGGAGATCAGGACAATGGTTCAATTTTTTGCCTGGCATCGAAGGCCCTTGAAAGTCTGTACTGGGAGCAGCTAGGTGGTATAGTGGATAAAGCACCAGCCCTGGAGTCAGGAGTACCTGGGTTCAAATCTGGTCTCAGACACTTAATAATTACCTAGCTGTGTGGCCTTGGGCAAGCCACTGAACCCCATTTGCCCTTCAAAAACTAAAAAAAAAAAGTCTGTACTGCCCAAGCTTTCCAATTTTCCCATCTGTGACTCTCTGCTGCAGTCAAACTAGACTCCCTGGGCAGCTAGGTGTCACAGTGGATAGAGTACTGGTCTTGGAATCAGGAAAACCTGAGTTCAAATCTAGTTTCAATCACTTGATACTTACTTAGCTGTGTAACCTTGCACAAGTCACTGAACCACATTGCCTTGCAAAAACAAAACCAAACAAATCAAATCCCCTTTCCTCACTAGACAGGCCCTTGGATTTCTGACCTCCAAAACTTCACCATGTGGTTCTGTCCACCTATTTTTATTTGGATTCATCCCTTGACTCCTGCTTTAAAGCCAAACTCAAATGCCACTTTCTTCAAGTAGGCTTTGATCCTGATCCCCACACGTAGACATGGCCGTTCCTGGGAGACCTGCCCTGGGTTTGCACATTTAGCATATTACAAGGATTCTGGTGAGTTCCATGACTGCCTTTTCCCTTTGGTAGATCATAAAGGCAGGAACTGTCTCTTATTTAAGCCCTAGATCTTCCTCAGCCCTAGCACTAAGCTCTGCCTTCCAAAGATGCTTGATAAGTTATAAAAGAGCCATGAATCAGTAAGTGAGTGAGAGGCCAGTGAGTGGAAGTCACTGGAAGCCAGCAGGCTCAGACAGCAAGAAAAGCAAATGGGTCTGGAGCTATGCCCAAAGAGCAATAAGACTGATCCTATCATTTGACCCAGCAATACTAATACTAGACCTATGTCCAAAACAAATTATAAAAAATTGGAGCAGTCTCACATGTTCAAAAATAGCAATAGCCACTCTTTGTGTAGTGACAAAGAACTGGAAATTGAGGGGATGTCCATCCATTGGAGAGTGACTGAACAAGGAATGGCATATGAAGGTTATGGAGTACTCTTGTTCTATAAGAAACCCATGACTGGTTGGACTTTAGAGAAGCATGGAGAAAATTCCATGAACTGATGTTGAGCAAAGGGAGCAGAACCAAGAGAATATTGGACACATTAACAACAACACTGGTATTTGATCAATGATGAGAAATACAGCTCCTTTCAGCAATTCAGAGGACATCAAGGGCAACTCTGGAAGACCCGTTTTGGATAATGCCATCCACATCCAAAGGGAAAACAAATGGAATCTGAATGGACATGCTTTTCACTTTTTTAAAATTCTCTTATGTGTTTCTGGCCTATCTCAAGGTTTTCTTTCTTTCCCCTTGGTCCTAATTTCTTTTACACCAAATGACTAATAAGTAAATATGTTAAACACAGATGTACATGGACAACTTTTGCCAGACCATTCGCCTCCAAGGGGAGAGGGGATAGAAGGGAGGGGGGTAGAAAAATGTGGAACTTAGAAATTTACAAATGGATGAATGTTACACCATTGCATGTAATTAGAACATTAAATAAAATATCAATTAAAAAAGAGCTAGAGAGTAAGATAATCCTCCATGGAGAAGGAACATGGTTGGATCCCTTAGGGATCCAGGGTCATCAAGGTCACTCCAGACAGGAAGCGCTCTGATTTGGGAATCTCTGTTTGTACTTCAGGTGAGAACAGAGGTATGTCAACAGCCTTGGAAATTCCCAACCCCTTCTGCCAAAGAAAAACCCTGTGAGTGAGACCTAACTCAGCCAGCAATCTTCCCAAAGCCCATGAGGCAGCTGCCCCTCCCCATCCAACCTCTGCACCTGCCTTGGGTCTATATTGGAGCCCAGCCCAAGCCAGCCCTTGAGCCCAAGTGCCCTCCTCTCTAAACTGACCATGTATCTTCTGGCTCCTATCTGCCCTGCAGAAACAGCTTGTTTCTAAGACTTTATGCAAACCTATCCCCAGAACCACTGATTCCTATCATACTCCATTCCTCCTTTCCCTTGGAGAATCCATGAACCCCATGTCAACAACAGCCAAATACAATGAGATTTTTGTGCAGTGCATAGTACAGGGCTGGCATGGATACGGTGATGCAGAGAAGTTCTTTCCCTCTCTTTCCTCTCTCCTCCAAAAGTCTAGTCTTCTAAGTTGGGAGGTGTGAAGCAGTGAAAGCTGGAGAATAGTACAGTTTGGTGGAGATACCACTAAGTCTTCTGGGGCTGGGCCAAGTCATTTCCCCGCTCTCTGGGCTTCTGTTCTCTCATCCCTCTCTTGTCAGTCTTTAGGATCATAAATTCACCATTTCTGACCCTTAGGTCCTATTGAACCAACCTCCCAACCAGTTCAAGAATACCCCCTTTAGTTTCCCAGTCTCTGCCTGTAGAGATGGAGAGCTGGGCTATCTCCTGAGACATCTGAGCATCTGACTCTTAGGAAATATTCCCTTGGGCTATACTGAAACCTGCCTTTCTCTGACTTGCACCCATTAGTCCTAGTTCTGCGATCCAAGGCCAAACTAAACAAACTGACTCCTTCTACTCAGCAGCCCTTCATATAGTTAAAGATCTCTCGCATGCCCCATCCTCAATGCTTCTCCCTTCCCTCCCACATCTTGTTTTCCAAAGTAAACAACTTCATTTCAGCCTATCAGATTCTCTTCTAATCTGTGGCTTCCAGAATTGAATCCCCCACTCTGAAGTAGGGTCCAACCCTAATTCTGAGTCCCTAAGAGCATCAGAGAGCAGAGGGACAGTCTCATTTCCCCAGGCCTAAGCACTGCACCTCTCATTGATGTTGGCTCTACCACAATCTGCGGCTGACTCACTATGAGCGTGCCATCTTCTGAAACTCCTAGGCTCTTTTCAGACAAGCTTCAATCCCACTGCACCCCCCTCCTTCCCTGGCTTAGATTTATGAAGCTGATTGTTTTGCTTATAAATATAAAGACTTCATATTTATCATTATTTTTCATCTTCAGGTCTAGTCAGTACAAATCCTTTGGGCTTCAGATTCTATTGGCCAGTGTGGCCATCAATCTCCTCCATTCCAGTGTGGCATCATCTGAACACAATCCATGCCTGCATCCAAATAATGATAAAAATGTTAGACTGTGCCCAAAGCCCTGAGACACTTCACTGGAGACCTTCCTCCAAGCTGACAACAACCCAGCTAGTTTCAAATTCACCTAACTTTACCATCTTTAGAGTATATCTCTCTGTTCTTGTCTACCTCAAAAGCCCAAGAGAATTCTGCTAATGCTTTGCTGAAATCCAAGTGTCCTGGGACTTGGGCCATTCATTCCCCCATCTCCAGTCTAGCTACCTTATTCAACAAGGAAATGAGTCTAGTCTTCCCTGACTTGTCAAAGCCAGACTGGCTCCTGACGATCACTGCTTATTTTTCTAAACACTCCCAAACCTTCCTTTTAACAAGAATTCTAAAATATTGTCAGGCATGGATCTGAAGTTTGGGGAATGTTCTGGGGAAGGGTCAGAAAAAGTAATGTCTTTAAACCCTTCAAGTATTATGCAGGTGAAAGAGATCATCATTTCTATGTTTTCTTTTATTATTGTTCTGGAGTCCAGAGGTATTACTACAAATTCATGAAGTATTTGGCAGACATCCACTGCCAAGTGCTGGTGAGGAAAGCCCCTCTGCCAGTGCAGGTTGACACCTGACCTACCGTGCCCAGACACAGACTAAAGTGACCCATCCGGATTCACACAATCAGGAGGTGTCAGAGGTAGAATTAGAACCCAGGGTTTCCTGTCTTGATTTCCATCCTCCTCTCCATCATTCACTGGAGGCTTTGATGGTAAAGACCAAGAGAGATCGGGGGAAATCTAAGGGCCTGGGAATCTAGGGAATGAGACCAACAGAACAGGGAGGTCTGGGGGCTTGAGAGGAAAACTTCACCAGCTCTGCCATTTTGCCTCCTGGGAATAGGAATTCAGATAATAACAATATTAGTCATCACAGCCAATGATAAGAGTGATAATAACAGCTGCAGGAGGAGAGGCCCCCCACTTCTCACAGCAGCCTAAGTGGAATCTTATGGCCAATTTTATGCCTGTTTTATAAAGAACAGACTCACCAAGTAGAGAGTTGACTTGCCCAGGGACAGGCCTTAGACCCAACCATGGTCCCCCCCCAATCAAAGGTCACTTCCTAATGCTCCCTACTGTTTCAGAAGAGGGATCTCCCATCTGCTGCTTGATTGACCTCTCTGAGAGCACCCCTCCCTGCTCGGGGGGTGGGTGGGCAGGCTTGTGGGCCACCCGGTCTTTCATCTGGGAATTGGGGAGCAGGCCTGGGCTGGCCAGAAAGTCCTCTGGTCCTGGCCTCTATGGTCACCCCCATCATTGAGGCTGGTTTCCCTTGGCAGCAAGCCTGTCCTGTGGCTCTGGCTCAGAGCTGGTGGCCATACACTGGTTCCCTGGGGACAAGTGTCCGCATCACAGGAAACCACCACTGCAAATCGGAGGCCCTGGCAGGTCCCCTGGGCTCATGGGGCTGCCCCCAGCCCCTGGCACCCATCCATCAGTCCTGGCTGAAGGGCAGGCTCTGGCCTCAATCTCAAGACTTTTCCTCATAACTGCCCTGCAAGTCAATGTAGTTATTCCCCTTTTCAGGGTGAGTGGGCATGAGGCTCAGAGAGGTGGGGGACTGGCTCAAAGTTATACAGATGACCTCAGAGAATCACAGAATTGGGAAGGATTGTGGAAATCTCCAGGTCCAACTGGCACCTGTCCGAGAAACCCCTCTAGAACACTAAATGCGAACAGCATGGATTTCAAGCTGGAAGAGACTTTAGGGTCATCCATTGAGGTCTTTTACATATGGGGAAATTGAGCCCTAGAGAGAAGGGAAGTCCCCCAGGTATTGGAAGATAGAGCCAGGGTTCACACTCAGGGACTCTGGGTCCTTTCCACCAAGTCACAAGGTCTCTGTCTTCTGAAAAGAACTTGACCAAGTCCAGGCCTCAGTTTTGTTCTCTGCAAAATCAGGAGAAGAGTGAGGAAGGCCAGTACTCAAGCCATACCTCTCACACATGCACCCACCCCTGCTGTAATCAAGAGTGAGGCAAGGGCAGATCCAGACAAGGGCTTCTAACTCAGGAATCCTGTGTCCTGAGGGACTCTCCCAAAGAGAGGCAGAGACACACAGAGAGAGGAGAGACAGAAGAGACAGAGATGGAGAGAGAGGTGGGGGACAGAAGAGACAAAGAGAGACAGAGAGACAGAGACAGAGACAGAGACAGAGACTGAGACACAGAGAAATAGGAGAGAGGATATAGAGATAGAGAAAAGGAGAGGGGGCAAAAGAGGAAGAGAGGAGACACAGAGACAAAGTCAGGGAGATAGAGACAGAGGGAAGGGGGAGGGGGGAGAGACAAGAGACAGAGAGAGAGAGAGAGAGAGAGAGAGAGAGAGAGATTGAATTACTCTGGTAGGTGGTGATTAGGACAGAGCTTTCCTGGCCTGCCCAGAGCACTGGTGATGGAGGGCAGCCACCCCTGGTAGTCATAGGAGTGTCCTGTCTATATTGTTGGTGCCACTGTCCCAGACCTTCACTATAAGCTCAGGTTCAGAGAAGAACTGAAAAGACTTCATGCAAGGTACATGACTAAATGCAAGGGTGCAAGAACTAGAACCAGAACTAGGAAGCCTGTAGACAGAACCTTTCCCACTGTGACAATAGGAAGCACAAAAACTGGACCTTGGCTTCTTCTTAAGCCCTTGGCTTGGGTGGCACTGCCCCTCTGCTCTGCCCACTGCTACTCTTCTCCCCCCTAGGGATGTGGAGGAGGAGGGGGCATGCCCCAGGTTCTGTTCTGAGACTCCACTTCTCCTCCCCAACCTCATCTGCTCCAGTAGCTGGGCCCAGCAAACCTAGACCTTCAGTGGTGAGTGTGGTGGGGGTGGTTCTACCTCACTTTCTAATGGGAGCTTTCTAACTCAGGAATCAGCAATTGCTGCAAATCTGGGCTCAATTGAACAATAATGCTTGTCCATTTTTTTTTTTAGTTTTTTCCAAGGCAATAATGGGGTTAAGTGGCTTGCCCAAGGCCACACAGCTAGGTAATTACTAAGTGTCTGAGGTCAGATTTGAACTCAGGTCCTCCTGACTCTGGGGCCGGTGCTCTATCCACTGTGCCACCTAGCTGTCCCTTGTCCTTCATTTTTGAAGAAGACCACAACATCAGGGAGGTGATACCATGTCAAGCACGTGAATTGGATTTAAGTGGTGGGAGGGCTATGCTAAGTCACCACCCTCACTTTCTCCTCCAGAGACATCTGGATCCAGTGGCCAGATATGACTGGAGATGACCCTCCATGGGAAGCAATCAGGGTGAAGAGACTTGCTCAAGGTCAAGCAGCTAGTTAGAGTCTAATGGCTGAGCCTGGATTCGAACTCCTGTCCTCCTGACTCCAAGGCCAGTGCTCTATCTCCTGCACCACCTAGCTGCCTTCTGGGCTCAATTTATTATTTCAGTGATTTCTTGGACTTTAGGAAGTATTAATAAGGCAGATTAAGCTTGAATGTGAGTTACTCCATAATGTTACACACACACACACACACACACACAGAATCTTGATGTTAAGCATTTTGCCAGCACTGTCCTGCCGCCATCTCTCTGTGGGAGCTCTCCCTTAGACCAGTCCCAGATTTCCAACTACCTGAAGGCAGCTTCCACCCAAATGACCCCACCTTGGTCAGGTCCCTAATTAAACACACTAGTCTTTCCCTCAAACCTGACTGTCCCCCTGATTCTCCAGTTTCTGTTGTTGGGCCCTGCCTGAAATTTCATGAATGCCTTTGAGTCTTTGCTCCCCCAGCTCTGGCTGACCATGGCCCTCAATGTCCTTGTCAGTAAAAGGAGGAGTTCAGCTAGACAGGTGGCTCTCAGGTTCCCTGATCGAGGCTACAAAATCTGTTAGAGCTGCCCCTGGGTCCAGTTGCCATTCTACTTCAGGATTCATTTTGACATTACGTAATTACCTCGAACTGGTCTTTCTGTCTGCCATGTCTTCTTGTTTCACACCATCCATCCTCTGAACCGTTTCCAGAATTATATCTGCCTGAAACATAAATCTGACCCCTCTCTTTTCTACCCATTGTCCTTTAGGGGCTCCCTCCACTTCTTGGCTAGAAGAAGTCTGATCTGCTGGACCTCTATCTTTGTCTTCCCTCCTAGGTTCCAGTCAACCTTTGGCTGCTGTCTAGGTTCTCCTTTACCATCTGAAGCTGCTGTGCCCACAATAGACCCAGGCCAGGAAGCTTCCCAACATCACCTACAGTTGATTCATGCAATCTTTGCATGAATCTAATGAAATGAAACATCTCACAAAAGGGGCTCGCTACCTCTCCCATTCTGTCCCCAGATCGCTGCATTGAAAAATGATGTCTCAGCACCTGGAGCAGGGTCTTCCCAGCTCAGCTCCACCAGCAGACTGGATCATGCCACCTCCCACCCCAACGCTGTGACCATCTTTGCTGGTCTCTGTTCAGTTCTAGGCTCTGCAGAGGGGTCTGGTGACTAAAAGCCTAGGTGAGCCTGCCCAGACCATCCTAGTGAAGACAGCAAAGCCTCACTCCTTCGCCAGACTCCAAAATACTTGAGCTGAACCTTTTTCCTGACCCCTCACTGGTGGAAGGGGTTCTGTGACATAAATTAGAGCAAAGAAGAGATTGGAAGAACTTAGAACATGGAATATACAATGGCAGAGATGGGAGACACTTAGAACCTGTTTATGTTCTAACACATCAGAGATGGGAGGGAACTGAGAACAGGAAATATCAGAGTTGGGAGGGGCTTTAGGACAGGGGATGTCAGAGTTGGGAGGGGCTTGAGAACAGGGAATTTCAGAGCTAGAAAGGACTTTAGACCTGGGATGTCAGAGCTGGGAGGAGCCTTAAACTATACAAAGTCAAAGCTGGAAAGGTCCCTAGAGCTCATCTGGTGCCACACCCACATTGTGCAAATGGGAAAACCAAAGCCTAAGTGACATATGACTCTGTGACTCATTTGAGGTCACCCTAGGACTACAACCATGTTTCTGTTTAGGTCCTTTGCTAGGCCCTGGACTTTGAAGTCCCTGTCATCTGTCCTGGCTCTGGAGAAGGGCCTCAGGAGCCAATCCAGCAGGGGTCTCCCAAGACCTGCCCTGGGTCCAGCTGGAGTGACTGGGGTGTGACTGGAGAGATAGACTAGTATACTTCCTCTCCTTTAGTCAAACAGCCTACCCTTCCCCCGCCAACCCCCCGACAAGGTCCCCCAAGACTCCAGTCCAGGGAGGCCCAGAGTTTAGACTCCTCCATGACTCCCTGATAAGACAAATGATGTTTTTGTCCTCACAGAGTGCCTGGCCCAGTCTCACAATGACCCTTTCATCAGGTTGAGAGCCCTTCCCTGGGTCTCATCTGACAAGGGAGGGAGGGGGCTATGGAAAGGACCCAGTCATTGCTATCCTCTGCTTCCAACAGTGACAAAATGTGGACCTGACTCAGGAGAGAAGGGATGAGTAGGAAATGGGGCCCAAGGAGGGCAATCAATAGAGAAAGGCCTTGAGACTGTCTCAATCTCAAAATGAGTTGGAATTGTTAAGCCTAGAAAAAGAAAACCTGCTCCAAGGGGAGGGTGGGGACATGGACAAGGTTTCCAGGTTTTTGACAAGTCATACCACAGAAGAGAGATTAATTTTGTTCCTCTTGGCCCAGGTGACAGGACCAGAAGTATGGGGGCAGATCTTGGGAGGCCTATTCCCACTTGAAGTAATGGGTGGAGATGATCTAGTGAGCGCCCATTAGTTATCTGCCAGGGCTGTTGTTGACCAGGAGAGGCTGCCATTGGGCTAGGACCATGAAGGGAGGGAGCCCTCCCTTCTATCCCCAACTCGGCCTGAGAAAGAAAAAGAAAGAGAAGAAGAAAGAAGGAGGAGGAAGAGAGAGGAGAAGGAGATGGGGGACAAGAAGAAGGAAAGGTGATGACCTCAGAAAGGGCCCCATGAGGAGTGGTAGAATGAACTGAGCCCCCCCAAGTCCTGAGTTTGAATTCCAGCTCTGCTTTTGATGAGCTATGAGATTCTTCTCCCCTCTGAGCTCCAGTTTGGAGGTTGCCTGACCAGTTACTAATGCTTCCAAAGGAGTTCTTTTGTTCAATCTGAGGCAGCAGAGTAAAAAGAGGGATGAGTTTGAATCCAAGGGCAAAGAGCCTCAGCTTCATTGTCAGCTAGAGATCTATCCTCAGCATTACCAAGATATGGGTTCAAATTCCATCTTTGACCCACCATGGCTATGTGACCCTAGGCGAGTCACAGCTTCTCATTGCTCCAGGCAACATATGGGTAAAGGAGGAGCTTCTTATCCCAATGAAATCATGGGCACAGAACAAAAGAATATAATAATAAGTTAAGTTTGAAGATCACATTTATAGCAATTAACACCTACACAATACCAGTCTTGACAGACTTCAAAAATGCCCAACCGTTGAACAGACCATAACAGATATGGGGAGTTATCCTCAAGCCATCTTCAATATTAATAAAACAGAAGAGTCTTTGCCCGAAGACAGCTAGAGAAAGAGAGGCCCTTTCTCATCAGAGAGGCTGGAGAGATTCTCTAAGCCCATGTGACAAACATCTAACCATCACCTTGGAATGAAGAGACACTAATGAGAGCAGGAGGAAAGACTGCCAAGCAGTGGGGGAGGGTTGAGGGGCTTCCTTTAGGCTGTTCTCTGAAGAAGTAAGAGCTGCCTCCCTCTAGGATGGGCTCCCCCAACACCTATCACAGCGCTGAAAACTTAAGAAAAACTTCATGATGTTTTTCAATTTCCAATGAAATCTATGAAATTCCTAAGATCTCAGAGAAGAAATAAAAGGTTCTCTTTGGGTGACATCCACATGAATACAACCAATTCTTTGTCAGTGAAGAAGGATGAAACAACAATGAGATACTTGGATTTGTTTTATCCAAATGGAAGTTTCTCTGATGTGATTCAGGATCAGGGCATCATCAGTAGAAATTACAGAAAGCTCATCATTAAGGAGTCCAGACTTCTGGATTGATGCAAATTAGGAAAGAATTAGTGAATAGCAGGCAACCCGTCACCCAAGTGGCAAAAATTTCACAGCTACCAAATGTCAAACAAAAAAATGAACCATTTGAACTGGTGGTTATCTTCCATAAGTGAATGGACAATAAATTATTCTCCCCCCCCCCCGCAAAATGCAAGTCCCAAAATATATTTGAGAAATCCACTAACAAAGAGCATGATGGCAGCTAGTTGCCCCAATTGGGCAGCCATCACATTTAATCCATAGAAATCTAACAACACATTTCAGAAAGTTTGTCATCCTGAATACTGATCATCTTCAAGTTGGGCAAAGTGAAAATTCATTTAAAATGTAGAGACCTAACCCAAAAACCCGAACCTTGTGGGAATGAGTCAAATCTTATCCCCCTGACCTGCAAGACTTGTCCCAGTGAGTTCAAATTCTAATTGATTTATTTAACTCCAAGAGGAAAAAAATAGTAGCAAGATGTGTCAGAACACCAGTAGATTTGGAGGAGTAAGAGGAAGAAAGGATGATGATGATGCATAATGAGATCCTACATAACTCAAAGGTCTTTTCTAATTGAAAAGAGGACTGATTTTGTCATTATCATTCTTATATCACACTAAGCTCCTCAGGGCAAAGACTGTTTTTTGCCTCTTAGTGTGTCCTGGGCAGGTTTTAGCACTCTGTGCTTCCTTAATTAATGTCTACTGAATTGAATGAATGAGTGAACTGCCCTCTCCAAATCTTTCCAAGCATTCCCCCTTTGGATCTTCCAAACAGCCCTGGAAGGGAAGAAAGGCAAGGCCTGTTGTCGCCATTTTCCAAAGTAAGGCCCAAAAGGTTAAATGACTTGAGCCAAGTCACTCAGAGAGTTTATGATAGATAGACACTATTCCCAGCCTTCCGACTCCCACCACACAAAGCAATGATAAATGGTATGCTGAAGCCAATTAGTTCCCATTATTTTCACTCATTCCCAAGTCTTGATGCTCCCCCAGCCTATGCTCTTATATGTACAGATCTACAAAGCACTTTGGTCATATGTATTCAAGGAGGGCGGGAGGAGCCCAGGGTGCCAGAGGAACAGAACAGGTGCTGCTTTTCAGAGAGGGGTCCTGAGACTGTGACTTGCCAGAGAGTTTTTCCTCTGCTATGTCTAGAAGCCTCCTCTGAGCCTGGCTCTTCAGGAGTGTCCCTCTTTCCTATGATGGCACAGCCACCTTGGACCTCTCTTCCATCAGTCAATGAATCAAGAAACATTGACCTCCTACCATAAGGCATTTGGATCACTAAAATGAGGACTAAAACAATTCCTCTTTACAGGGCCCACACCTCTGAGCAGGGTGACAACCCATCTTCCTCCATCAGCATTCTCTTCCTCCTCCTCTCTCCGGGGAGGGGCTTGGATTAGCTGCCTCCTGAGCAGCCTTGGTAGCTTGAGCATTTTCTGTTTTCAGCTCCCTCCCAGAACACATATCTGCAAGTAACTACAAAATAGGTCGAAGGAGATGGAAGAGCACTGGCCTCTGGGGGGAATCAGGGTGGCAAATCGGTCCAGTATCTTGGCCAAGAAAAGCACAAATGGGGTCACAAAACATGAACTGAAATGATTCGACAATGGTGTTTCCTAAGTGGTGATCGAGGTAGAACCAATGAAGAATGTCAGGGCAATGGTCCTGGCTGCCTGAGTTGGGAAGGTCCAAGGAGAGACCAGAGAACATAGAAGGTCCATGCTGGGAGTAAGTTTAGAACATAGAATCTCAAAGAGCTGGGAGAGAATTGAGAACAGAAAAGGTCAAAGTATTTTCATGAAAGATCATCTATTCCAGACCCTCTCATTTCCTGGAGTTCACAGCATTTCCATGGAGGAAAAAAAACATGCTCAAGGTCCCCATGCTAGTAAACGACAGAGCAAGGGCTGAGAGGCAGCTCTCCTATCTCTCAGGGCAGGATTCTGCCCACTGAGCTCTGCTGCCAGGAGAGATCCTTGCCAGTCCCAGTTCCTGATGACAAATGAAGCCACAGCTTCAGACACAGCAACAGGAGGAGATTGCCCCTTGACTCTGGGCCACATCTCAACTGCCCAGGTGGTCAATGAGTAACCATGCTGTCAGTCTGATGAGTCAGTTGGTTCCAGTGGGCAATCACAGGATCCTAGGATTGGACCCAAATTGTCAGAGTTAGGAGGGGCCTTATCATAAGGAAGTCAGGGCTGGGAGGGTCCTTGGAATAAAACAGAAAATGCCAGATTTGTGAATAACCTTAGAACTGGGGGCTGAAAATGCCGGAGTGGGGAGGGACCTCGGAACCAGATCTCCTGCCACCAGATCTCCTGCCCATAACCTTGCCTTCCTCTGATTACCAATCATCTAGGTAAACCACCCTCCTCTCTAGTCTACTCAGAGAGAGGAAGACTACTTCTCTCAGCTCAGAGGGCATCCATTCAAGCCATACCTGGACAGTATCCTCAATATGTGACCACCCAACCTCTACCAAGGGGAGATAGATTCATGGAGATCCAAATTCCTTCAAGTCCCTTTTGTAGCCTTCAAAAAAAATTCAGATTTGGTACTCAGCCTCTGTTTCTGGAATTACTCACCACTTAGGACCCAGAAAAGGGAAGAAAAAGAGTCCAGAGAACAGAAAATAAGAAAAATGAGTAACAAGAGAGGACTGAACCAAGTCCTGGACATTCAATGGGGTGTGACAGAGAAATTCAAACAGAGGTTTTAGCATGCCAAAGGGCATCTGTATTTGGACAGGCTATGTTCCTAACAGGTAATCTTGAATCCTTTCTATGACAGGTAGCTCACTACTTTCCAAGGAGTCCTGAATCTTGCTGTCTCCCTCTCTTTATAGCCAACCTGAATAGGTTTCCCCTGATTTCCATAGATGTAAATGATATCAGGTCTCCTGTGGGATCAAATGAGCTGAGGGACAGAAGGCACTTTCTTAGTGGTAGCTATTTCCTCCCTTGGGGATGAGCATTCATGTACATTTTGTCCTGCTCACTGGCTGTTCCATAACTGATAGTCTTCATGGTGGAATCTGAGTAGGGGGCAAACCTGCCTCAGCAGCAGAGTGCAAGAAAGAGGAGTTCACACCTCAGTTTCCACATTTGTAAAATGCCAGAGCTTGGACTAGGAATCTGAAAGATAGCTTTGGGTTCTAGAATTCTGTCTTCCATCTCTACTGCTGCCTGAGGGCAGGCTTCTTGGTGTAGTGGAGAGAGGCCCGGACACTGACCCGGATTCCCTACCAGCATGGAGACTGCAGCTTCTCTACCCAGGTGAACTTTGTCCGCAGAGCACCCACAGGAGTCAGAGAGAAACAGAGAGAAGCACGATAATTGAAGGAGACCTGGACCAAGAGCCTTCCCACCTCAGTTTTCTCAACTGTCAAATTAGAGCCTTCAATTATTTGGTTCTTAATCTTGTCAACCACTTCAGTCCTAGTTTCCTCACCTGTTCAACGGGAGAACCACATAGGTTCCCTCCAGACTATGTGATGAAGTGGAGCCATGCCAGCTGTGCCTCTTATGACCTTGGACAAATTTTCCCATCTATGAAATGAGCTCCTCTTTCCTCCGTCCAAAGACAGGAAGGGGCTGTGGTGTTGGGCAGGGATACTCTAGCTAAATGGACCATCCAGAAAGGCAATGAGATTGTCCCCTTCTAGGAGGAGCATGATAGGAAACTGTTCATGTTCTTCTGGTTTGCTGGGGGACAGGGGAGACAGCTGATAACCTACAGCTATTGATGATGGCCTGGGAATCCTGGTATAGGGAATTAGAAGATGTCAGTGTAGGAAAAGACCTTTGGTCCTAAAATGTCAGAGCTAGGAGAGAACCTGGAACATGGAACATCGGAGATGGGAGGGCCCTTGGAACAGAAAGAGCATAAATGTTTTCTAGTGGGGTCCCTAGAGGTAATCTATACTAACCTGCTCATTTTAGTGTTGGGGAAACTGATCCCCAGACATCAGAATCTATTAAGGCTCTATCAAGAGGCAGACCCCCAAGGTCCTAGGTCATTCTGAGCAAGACTGTAAGCAGAAGGACGGAGTTGTAAGCTGGTGGGGTAGGCAGTCCCAGAGCAGGCTGAGAAAAGGGAAGAACTGAGCTTTCAAGGTCTTCATTCTAAGAACCTGTTTGCTCAGAACTATTCAAGAACAAAAGAAGGCACTAGGTTGAAGTGCTTTCCTATGTAAGGGGAGGGAAGGGCCTGGTTTAATGGTGGGAGGGGGGATTCTTCTACTCTGGGGCTTGGGTGAGAATCCAGCCTGGATATCCATCCTCTTTGGAGACAGGCTCTCTGCCTTACACAGGAGGAATCGCCTTGCTTAAGGCCACACGTGTTTGGGTAACAGAAGTTTAATCTGAACCCAGAGTTTTGGGGGCTTCCAAACCAGTAGGAAGTTTGGGGAGCTCCTCCACCAGATTAGGTTAGGGCCGGCGTGAGGACCTGACCTTGGGCCCCCGCCATCAGTCTCAGCCTCCGGTGCAAGTTGTGACTTTGGCCCTGCCTGGCTGACCTTGGGCAGAGCTTTTCCATCCCTGAACCTCCATCTCCTCATCTAGAAGATGAGAGAACTGGCCTGGCCCCACTTCTGAAGTCTCTGCCAGCCCTGCTGGCCTCGGAGCCTAGCCATGATGTCAGGGCTCCACGAGCTAACGGCCTCCCCTGGTCCCAGAGCTGCTCTTGGCCCTCTGCCTCACCCTCTCATCCCCCAAGTCCCCAGCTGTCACCTCCTCAGTGGCCCATGCGGGCCAGGCCCTGCCCTGCCCCCACCCGGAGCTGCAAGGGCCCTGGGCTTCTGCCTGGGCTGCTGGGCCTTGGGGCTGGGGCACCGATTTCGGACCTTATAATTATGTCACACAGCAAGGGAAACCGCAGCCTCCCAGCATCTGGTGTGCGGTTGAAAACTTTTGTTTCAAGATTTGTGACTATTTATAGAAGGAAAACTTGGTAGGATAGTAATTTCCTAGGGGTTGGAGGGGAAAATGGTCTCCTTTTAGAGTGGGGGAGGGGAGCTATTAAGTCCCAACCCATTGAGCACCCCCTCCCTCAGGCCCCTGGACCAGAGACCAGAGGCCGAGGAGTCTGAAGCCCCGAGAGACCTTGGGAGAAAGAGAGTGGGACCTCCAGGACCAAGAAAGAGGGCAGAGAGAAGCCCAGAGACCCAGCCAGGGAGAGAGACCCTGAGAGTGAAGAGACACAACCAGAGGCCCAGAAAGAGTCAGCCAGAAGAGTCAGAGACCGAGAGCGAGGCCTGAGCCAATGACCTAGAAAGAGTAAGCAGCCCAGGGTGAGGCACAAAGCCCCCGTTCTAGAGGCTCCAGAGTGCGGAGCTCTGACAGCCAGACCAGCCTGAGGAGACAAAAGGGGGAGACTGAGGCCAGATCCCACCGGGTGGGCTCTGCTGGCTGGCTGCTAAATCTGCCCCACCTCCCCCGCCCCGTCCCGGCCAACTACAGTTCCATCAATCAAGCGTTTTGGGAAGCCGGGGCAGCCACGTGCGCCCCATTCCTGAGTAATGGAAGGCGCGGCCAGCCGGGGAAGAGCTGGCCACAGAGCCGACGGGGGGCCCTCCTTGGGGGTCCTCCAGCCCCCAGGTGGGGAGTGCGAGGGCTCTCTGCTCCCCCCCTCCGTACCGGCCGCGGCCTGGCCATTTCTGCCCACCTAGCTTCCCAGCCCCAGAGGGGTCCCCTCGGGGAGAGGGAGCGCTCCTGGCCAGGGACCCTCCTTCCCTCCTGGCCGCGCGGTCGGAGCAGCAGGGGCCGGGTGAGGTGGGGGCGGCGCTAAACTCCCACCTTGGGGAAAGGAGGACAGGAGAGGACTTCCCAGCCTCCCTCCCCTCACCCCACCCCCCCCGAGCGACCCTCCTCGGAGGCTCCTGAACCCCCTGCTCGGGCTGCTCAGCCTAGGGGAGACCTGGCAGGAAGCAGCTTCTTGGGCCGGAGCGGACGAGGGTGGGGGGAGGTGGGGAGGGTCTCCTCGGGCCAGTCCTCCCTGCCCCACCCCCCAAGGACCTAGAGTCCCTGGAGAAGCCAGCACCTGAGCGCGTGCTGCCTGGGAAAGGCAGGGGGGGTCCGCCGTCGGGGGGGGGGGGAGCGGCCGCGACGTGACGGACCCCCGCGGGAAGGGGACAGAAAGGGTGGGTGGGCGCGGAAGAGGCACAGGCCGAGACTCACAGGTAGCTGCCGCTGGTAAGAGTGAGGAAAATCTGCGGGTAGTAGATGGAGAGCACAGCGCCCGGCGGGCAGGCGGGGAGCATGGCGCGCTCCGGGGGCCGGCGCCCCGGCTCCCGGGCTCCCCGGCGCCCCGGCTCCCGTGTTCCCCGGTTCCTCGAATCCCCGGCTCTCCGGCGCCCCGGCTCCTCGGATCCCCGGCTCTCCGGCTCAATCCAGAGCTCGCGGGCCGCGGTGTGCGGGGGGCGGGGCGGGGCAGCGGCGGCTCCAGTAGCCCTGGGGGCTGCCCCGGGCCAGGCATGCGGGGCTCCTGCGGGCCCCGGGGAACGATCGCGGTCCGGGCACCCCCACCGTGCCGGGCAGCAGGGGCAGCTCCTGGGCCCGGCCGCGGCGCCCCGGGACCCGACCCCGGGACCCGGGGAGGGCCAGCCCTGCGCCCGCGGCGCCGGGGCGCGGGGAGGCGGAGCGCCGGGGCTGCAGGGGCCGTTCCCGTCCGGCCGCCGCCTCCAGGCCCGAGCCCGGCTCCCGGCTCGCTCCCTCCCACCGTGCCGGGCCCGGACCCGACGCTGGCCCCGCTGCCAAGTGCACCAGCCCAGGGATCTGGGTTCGCGCGCCCCTGCGAGGGGGGCCAAGCACGGTCGCTCCCGCCGCCTCCTCCCTACCTCCCCGATCTCTCTCCCAGTCTCTCTCTGTCTCTCTCTGTCTCTCTGTCTCTCTCTGTCTCTCTCTGTCTCTCTCTGTCTCTCTCTGTCTCTCTGTCTCTCTCTGTCTCTCTCTGTCTCTCTCTGTCTCTCTCTCTCTCTCTGTCTCTCTCTCTCTCTGTCTCTCTCTCTCTCTCTGTCTCTCTTTGCCCTCTTTCCTTCTTTCCTTCTCCCTCTCTGCCTGTCTCTATCTTTCCCTGCTTCTCTGGGTCTCTCCCTCCCAGACTTTGCAGCTTTAAACTGCCTTGAGCCTGGGGGAGGGGATGGGGGGAGCGCAACCTTCCAGATGCGTCTTCCCTCTCAAGTGGCTGTTTAAAGGACAGGAGCGGGACAGGGTTGACTTTGGGATGGAGATGCACGGGCACCCCCTCCGCCTGCAGACCCCGAGGGCCCAAGTCCCCCCAAAGAGGCCCCCAGCCTGGGAAAGTGAGGACTGAGGAGGGAGATGGGGATGGGAGCGGGGTGGGAAAAAAATGGGCCTCCCTGCCCGTGATGCTGTATGTGAGAGAGACAGAGAGACAATCTGGTGGCCGCGGCCGGCGGGCTTCTGACCCCTAGCCGACCAACGTGACTGCCCTGTCCGGGACACTCCGGTCCATGTCTGGTGGGCCATCTGAGACCCTGGGGAGGCCTGGGCTCTGGGACTTTTCTCTCATCCCTGCCTAGACCCCAGGCAGACCGGGCTGGAAGTCTGCCCCATCCGGGATGCCCTGCTTTAATGGGGCTCAAAACCTCTGAAGTTTTTTCTCTTCCTTTCCCTGGGTCCTCTGTCAAAAGGAGGGATGTTTTCAACTTCTACCCCCCCCTCCCAGCCATAAAATGGCTGCGAAATTAAGACCCAGACAGAAAAGGGGACCCTGAACAGTAGGGTCACACTGGCAGGGCTAGAAGAACCCCCCCATGGTGGGGGGGCAGGGAGACAGAGTCTCCGGGACCCAAGGAAGTAGGGTTCTCCAGGAGATTGCAGCTCCGCTCCATGTCTGTGATTTAGTGAGTTGTGTCACACTGTGTGAGTCACTTTCCCATCAACTGGTCTGTTTCTCTTCTGATGAAAGGGGGGGTAGCCTTGGTAACCCCACAGAGGCTCGATTCTCTACTTGGAAGGTCAGTGCACTAAGCTTTTACCCAAGTCATCGGGAGTGGAAGCAGCCGAGCTGCAGAGCAGGGGCCCTTATGGTCTGGGTGGTGGCCTGCCTTGCTGTCTCCAGGTGGCCAGAAGTCAGGGCTACTCAGACAAAGGTCTCAATTTACCTACCAGCACAGTGACTCCCCTGAAGCCCAGGTCAGGCTTGTCCGCTGGGAAGCCGGTTCTCCACTGAGCTCAGATATCTCTTGTTTCTCTAAGGCTTCAAGGGTCTCCCAGCACTTTGCTACCAGTGATCCAGCAAGAGGGAGGGTAAATATGACCACAACTCCTCCATTTTACAAATGGAGAAAGTGAGACTCAGAGGGGAGGGAGACAGAAGGAGCAGGGACCATGGGATCCACTGAAACCTCCTGCCTGTTGTGTCTGGCCGCATAGCCCCGAGTTAAAAGGACTGAAGAGGAAACCCATCTGGGGAACTGGGCAGAGAGGAACAGTCACTGGCTGACGGTTTGCTCTGCAGGGTCCAGGTTTCGCTCCCCTCTCCCCCTCCTCTCCGCTTCCTAGCCCCTCGGGGTCCAGGTCCCCCACTACAGCCTCAGTGAGATAAGCCTCGACTCCCACTGTGCTATTCTAAAGCAGGGAGGAAAGGGTCATTCACTCATGTAACATTCCTTCATTTTTCAAAAGGTTTTCCTTGAAAGATTTCCTTATGGCCCCAAGAATCCCGGAAGAGTGCAGAGGAAAATAGCATCCCCACTGAATAGCTATTTTGCAGAGTTTTTGGAGTCTCAGATAAATGACTTGGCACCAGGGGGATAACACCTAGAGGGACAACCTTCCTTCTCCAGGCCCAACTTAAGTCATGATCCCAAATCACCAGACTTTCCCGGGGCTCTTCAGTGCTTTGGGGGGGGGGGCGTTTCCCTGGGATTGGGGGTGTAGAATGATTGCCTGCTACCTGGGGTTCTTTCCTTGGCTTAATCCAACAGTGGGTGAATGGATGGTTGGGTGGGTGGATGACGGATGGTAGACAGATCTGAAGAGTTGGTACCCAGGGGATTCCCATTGGAAGAATTGCTCCAGGGTTCCTAGAGTATGGAGACACCTAGACTGGCCTTTTAGGGAAAGGTTGCTAAGGAAAGGAAGAAAGGGGACCCAAGAAAGATGCCCCCCAATCAGAAAGGGGTGAGTCGTGGCTCAAATTCACAGAACATTCTAGATAAGACACACAGGTATGACGTTTTCTTAAGTGCAAGTCATGATGCTATTATGATACTATTTTTTGTCCATTTTCGAAAAAGGCCACACTATCAGGGAGGTGATGCAATGACAAGCACATAAACTGGATTAGCGTGAAGGGGGCTGTGCTAAGTCACCAGCCTCGCTTTCTCCCCCATGGCCCCCATGAACCAGGATGACAGAAGCAATCAGAGTTAAATGACTTGCCCAAGGTCACACAGTTAAAGTCAAGTGTCTGAGGCTGGATTCAAACTCCACATAGCTGCCCTTGGAAAAGGGGATGGAAACCACAGTTTTCACCTGGGCAGGAACATTAGAACAGAGAGGACTAGAGATCGGGGGAACTTGGGGTTCATTTAGACAGTTGAACTTCCCCCCCCCAAGTGGATGAGAAAATAAAGCCTAAAGGGAAGAAGGGCCTGAGTCAAGAACCCAGACAGATTCAGATTTGGACTGAGACGTTCCTTCTAAATTTAGTCCTTTTTGCAACACACTAGAGCCAGGAATATCAGAGCTGGGAAGATGTGGGTCAATTGTTCCCACAATCTCACTTTACCAGGGAGGAAACAAAGGATGATTGAGGGGAAATGACTAGCCTTAGGTCACCCTGTGAAGCCAAAGCAGAACAAAGACAAAACCGCCATTTCCCGATTGTGGGGCTCTTTCTCCCAGCTGCCTCCCTGACATGATTGTATGTACCTGCTCCTACATATGGATGAATTCTTGGGTGAGGATGGGGTGGGGGTGTCCCGCCTCCCCAGAAGTCTTCAGTCAACGACTGGAGACCATTTCTTAGACACAGTGCTGTAGAAAAGAGCCTCGGTCCCATTCCAGCTAGCTGCTGCTTTGGGAACTCTTGCAGCGGCCCGATCCTAACTATGTCTGTGGATGAGTGTTTGTGTGTGTGTCTAGAGGGTGAGCGTGTTGGGTGTGTAGGAGGGGCCATGTGGGAATGCCCTGGATGTGTGCTGAATCATCATGTTTTCCACAATCCTTCCTCTCTTCATGACACCTGTCCAGGGCCACCTGTCCTCTCCTCTTCCCAGCCTCTTCTCGCTGAGCTTGGAGTCCTTGCTTGGCCCCTGGCTCATATGGCTCAATCTGGCCTAGGGCTTCATGCCTCTCCATCCTAATGGCCCTACTGTGCGAGCAGAGGTCATTGGAGACTCAGGACTTTCCCTAGCCCAGCCCAGAGTCACTTAACTGCAGCTACAACTAGCATCATGATCACCATCACCACCACCACCGTCGCCATTGCCACCGACATCTTGCCAGCATTGTTTGTGCTGCCTTCTTTCCCTCTCCCAGTCACCCCACTAGAAACCAGGTGCTGTGTGGAGCTCTTTTATGGAGGAAAGAAGCAAAGCTCAGTGACTGGCCCAGAGTCACAGTCTGAGACTGACCAGTCTGCGGAGCTCCAATGGCTCAGCCACCTCTGAGAGTGGCTTGGCGGGGGGGGGGGGGGGGGGGGGAGCAGGGGATTATCTCTGCACAAGGGCACCAAGGGGCCATGCTGGGGGCTTCTTCTGGACAGTTCCCCTTCCTCCAAACACCCCACTGGCTCATCCACTCCACCCACATCCACACTCTTTCACAAAAGCAGCCTGCCAGGGGATCCCCTACAGTCAATTCCATGTCTCCTTTCCCACCCCACCTGTCTCTTCTTGTCTCTCCTCTCCATTCTCCTTCTCCAGTCGATCTCTTCCCTCCTGTTTGCCTTGTTTCCCTTTCCTTTTTCATTTTCTCTGACCACTTTTCTTTTTCTTTCTCTCTGACTTCCTTCCCTCTCCCAGCCTAGGTCTCAGTTTCTGTCTTCCCCTTTGTCTAGATCCATCTCTCTGAAGTCTCCCTCTTCTCAGCACCAGGGAAAGGCTGACGGAAGAGAGGTTAGATAAGGAGGTGCTGGCATTGTAAAAGCCTGACATGGGGGGGGGAGGTCAGGGAAGGGGTGGACCAGACACTCTCCAAGGGTCTGTAGAGCTCAGGTGGAGGTGCTGGAATGCCAGAATGCCCTCTGGCCTGCTGCCTACCGTCTCTTTCTCCTCCTCCCAAATCCCCTAATGCAGAGCCTCCCTAAGAAGGAGTGTCTTCTTACTGAGGATGCCTCAGCAGGCTGGCCCCCAAGGGCCTCCAGCTTCCCCTCTCCCCACAGCCTCTCCATCTCCTCAGCCTGGGTGGCAACAATCTGGAGGCTCAGAGAACTTCAGCAAGTGCCTTCTTGTCATACGGGCAGGAAGGGCAGAGCCAAGGTGGTGCTGGTGTCCCAGATTCCCAGGGGGTGTGCGCTGCCAGGTCAGAAGCCTTAGAGCCTGAGACCTCCAAGGGGCCGGGTTGGTAGAAGCCCCAGCTCCTTAGGAATCTTGTTCAGGGGGCCTGTCCTCCCGGTTTCCCCCTGCAATTTTTCATCTCTTGGGGCTGGCTCGGTGGTAAGTGGACAGAGCCCAGGGCACTCAGACGCAGAGTCAGACAGACTCCCTCGCCTAGGGGAGAATCCTCCCACATCGGCCTGACTCTCCCGGACTCTCTCCTGGCCTCGGGGGCCTCGAGGGAATTCTCTCTGGGTGAGCACTCTCATTTGTCCCTGAAGGAGGGACCTCCCGGAGAGCAGGGGCCCCGGGCTTTTCCATCTGTGCTGGCCCCTCAGCATCCATGCTCGCCCCAGAGGCTTGCCTTAGCAGCTAGGTCATCACCCCCAAGGTGGCTGCCACAGCCAGTTGGTCTCCTCTTTGCTCTTTGGGGCATCTCTCTCTCTCTCTCTCTCTCTCTCTCTCTCTCTCTCTCTCTCTCTCCTGATATGTCCCCCTTTCTTCTCTTTTCCTCTTTCCTTTTGGGGGCTCTGAGTTATTGACAAGCCCAGATGGGACCACTACCATCTCGCCCCTCCCCAGCTCGCCTGCTCTCCCTCTCCGGACCTCTCCATCTCTTCTGCTCTCTCCCCGAAAACTCCCCCTGCTTCTCTCTCTCTCTCTCTCTCTCTCTCTCTCTCTCTCTCTCTCTCTCTCTCGGTCTCTCTCTGTCTCTGTCTCTGTCTCTGTCTCTGTCTCTGTCTCTGTCTCTCTCTCTCTCTGGTTCCCTCTGGGTCTGGAGACCTCCGAGCGGGGCCCCCCTCGCCCTCTTTCTCTCCCCTTCCCTGCACCCCCTCCCCCTCCAGCAACGAGGCCTCGGCGAGGCCGAATCTGGCGAAAAGGAGCTCGCAGCCGTTCAACAGGTAAGGACTCGGCCGGGCTCAGGAATGTGGAAATACGACTCGGCGGCGGCGGCGGCGGCGGCGGAGCCCAGCGCGGGCAGCAGGAGGGAGCGGGGCGCCCGGCCCGGAGGGAGATCCGCGGCACCGGGCAAGCCCCCCCCCCTCCCCGGGGCCCGGAGAGGCCAATCGGGCCTAAAGGCCGGGAGCCAGGGGAAGGGCCCCGTGCGTCCGGCAGAGGGGACCCCGCCTGGGGAGGTGGCCCGCGCCGCCTCTCATCCCCAAGCCAGCCGGACCAGTTGTCAAGGTAATTTCAACACGTCTGAATGATGGATAGAGACGCGGTCGGTGTCTAGGCCTGCAGCGCCTTCCCCACGCTCCCCGGCCCGCTCCCCCCCGCCCCGGGGAGCACAGTCCTCGGGCCGTGGGGAGCTCCCCCCGCCTCCGGGGCTCCTGAGGCCGAGCCGGCCGCGGGCTGGGCGCCGGAGCGCCTGGTCCTCCTCCCCGAGAGGCACCGGGCTGAGGGAGGGCGCCCCTCCCTGGGCGGCGCGCCCCCCTCCCGGCATCTCCCCCGCCGGGCCCCCACTCACCCCAGCTTCACGTAGAGGACGCCAAAGCAGAGAAACACGTAGAAGAGCCACTTGCGAAAGTTTCTGTGCATGATCCAGGAAGGTCGCCTGAGCCATAGGCAGCCGGGGCGGGGAGGGAGGCGGGGGGGCGCCCCGAGGTGCGCAGGGGGCGCGGGCGCTCCGGCGGGGGACGGCAGCCCGGGCGGCGGCGGGGACCGGCACAGGCGGGCGCTGGGCGCGCCCGAGCACCATGGGGAGCCTGGCCGCCCCGGCCAGCCAGCAGCCTACTGCTCCGGGGGCGGGGCGGGGGGGGGCCGAGGGGCGGGGGGGCCGAGGGGCGGGGGCGAGGGCGGCTCCCTGGCGGGCGGGGAGGGGGCGCCCGGGCCAATGGGCCCGACCGGCCCCGGAGCGGGAGCCCGGCGGGACGAGGAGCCAGAGCCCCCCCCCAGCCCCCGAGGAAGCGCCTGGGGGGGGCGTGGGGGTGGGGCCCGGCCTGGGGAGCCGGGGCCGGCCGGCGGGCCGCTCGCGCTCCTCAGCCCCCAGGAGTCCCGGGCCCGGCCTCGCTGCCTCCCATGTGCCTTTACTGGTCTGCCGGCCCGAGGGCAGAGCGAGCGGCCGAGGGCAGCGAGGGAGGCAGCGAGGGAGGCAGCGAGGGAGGCAGCGAGGGAGGCAGCGAGGGAGGCAGCGAGGGAGGCAGCGAGGGAGGCAGCGCGCTGCTGGGGCGGAGCTGCGGCCGCAGGTAGAGGCGCTCTGGCTCTCCCCGTCTAGCTCTCGGGCTGGGGGGCGGGGGCGGGGGGACTCTTCCTCCTCTCGCTTCCTTTTCTTTCCTAGTTTCCGAGATGACTCGGCCTACATCCCCCCCCCCCCGGGGGTTCTGCCTGCCCCGGGGCCGAGGGGTCCCCGGCTCCGGGCTCTGTCTCTGGTGATGAGGGGTGCAGGGAGAGGGAAGGAGGCAAATCTGGGGGGGGGCTAGGGTGTGAGGGATGGGGGGAGCAGGAAGGAGGCTAGTGGAGGGAGGGAACGAGGGAGGGGGGAGGACACCTGCGGAAGGGGCCCCACCTCCTCGGAGGCTGGAGGGGAGCCCAGGGCGGGCGGCCGGGCAGGCGGGCTGGGGGGTGGGAGGGAGGACTTGGCAGCTGGAGAGCTTTCTCTGCTCTCTGGCTCCCGGGGGAAGGAGGATCCCCCTCCCCCTCCTGCCCCCTCCCCCGCGTGCCCGGCCTCCCTCCCATCTCCCTCCTTATCAGACCCGGTCCAGCACCACACCAACCAGTGAGGGAGGGTGCGGGCCTCTGCGGGCAGCTCTCCCTGGTCCCCCTGCCCGGGATCTAGCTGGGGGGGGGGGGGCTCTCCTCCCTCCTACCCCCAGGCTCGCTTTCTTTGAGCTCCCCTGTCAGGGGCCCACGTCTGCAGGGGGCTGAGGTCCTGGGAATCGTAGCGGTCACCGTATTGTCAGGATTTCCCCGTAATGGCTGGGGTGGGGGGCATTTTACACACGAGAAAACCGAGGCGCACTGCAGATCCCCCTCTGTTCAAGGTTCTGGGGCCCAGACTGGAAGTCAGGTTTCCTGGATCTCCAGGCAGCTGCTTCTGGCTATTCCCGCAGCCCGGGAAGTTGAGGCTCCATCTGAATCTTGATAACAAGGGGCACTCCTCCCGGGCTTCCAGGTAGCAGCGTGCTTCTCACCTGGGCCTCCCAGCCAGGGTCTCGATTAGGGCGAAAGTCTTAGTGCCCCCACCGGACTGCCAAGGCAACGAAGCCACCTAGAGATGTTCACGCGCCCAGCAGCTGCCCCCTTCCTAGGGACCAGGGCCTTCCTCCGCCCCACCCGCCAGCCAGCTAGTCCATCAGCAAGCAGGGTCCCTCCCTGCGGTGTTCAAAGCAGCAGACTGGGTATTAGGAGCACAGACAAAAAGTGGGGCTGACCCTTCCTTTGGGACCCCAGAAGCTCCTTGGCCTGGGCATGGCTGACTCCAGGGCCAGCAAAGATCCTCTGGATCCTGGGGGGAAACTGAGACCTGCAGCTGAAGGCTAGGTCAAGGCTCCTTCCACACTGCTTCGATGTCGGGCCCAACCCCCCACTCTTCCCCCCCCCCCCCAGAAAGAAACCCCTCGGCGAGGGGGAGCAGGCATTGATCTCTCTGTCTCTGTCTCTGTCTCTGTCTCTCTGTCTCTGTCTCTGTCTCTCTGTCTCTCTCTCTCTCTCTCCCTCCCTCCCTGTCTCCCCACCCCCAAGCCCAGAGAGCCCTGGGCTCACAGAGGGTGGCCAATAAAGACAAACCGGCTTAGAGGGGAAGGCCATGGGGTTGAGCCGAACTCAGTTGAATGAGGCTGCTGCTTTGGATGGGACTGAATTAAAGCGAACTCACCACAACTGAATTGATTTGAAAACCCCTTTGTCTTTGGGGAGGGGCGGCTCTCGGGACCCCCGTGGAGAAGTTTCATCCTCAGCCGAGAGAGAGACAGACTGAGAGACAGCGAGACAAAGAGAGACAGAGACACACACACAGAGACACAGACACAGACACACACACACAGACACACACACATTCACACACAGTGTCTACCCAACTAGGGGGGGAAGTCTTCTTCTCCAGGATCCAGCTGACTGAACCCTTTCCCCCCATCCAATCCTCCCCCCGGCCCCACAAAGGAATCCCTCTCCCCCTCCCAGGCCCACGCCCACCCCCAGCCAGCGCAGGGCTGGAGCCGCTTGATCCCTCCCTAATCCCCTTAAAGCCTTGGAGCCTTCCTCAGCACCCGGCTTCCAGTGGGATCCCAAAGAAGCGCCGTGGGCCAGGCCCGGCAGGGACTTCGGGTCAGCCACCCGAGCCTGGAAGGCCCTTCCTTACACGGGAGGTGTTCTGAGCCGAAAAAGAGCTAAGAAAGGACCGGATGAGAACCGGGAAAGGTGCTGGTGCTGGTGCCAGTGGGGGTCGCTGAGGCGGATCCTGGAACCCAGACTAGCTAGGGCTGACGCTGGGGGGGGGGGGGGGTCTCAGAACAGAGAATGCCGGAGGGGAGAGGTTCCCGCGCCCCTTTGACACCTGCCCCCTGGGAGGAGAGACCTTGGGAACAGGAGCACCAGGGAATGACTCCCCGTCATTTAAAGGGTGGGCTCCACAGGAGGCCCGCAAGGCTGGGAGGTGCCCAGCCTCTCTCCTCTGAAGACCAGAGGATGACCCTGGGAGGGGCAGGAGCCCCTCACCCCCCGATCCCGCTGCCCTCCCAGTCAGAGCCAAGCGGGGCTCCCCGGGGCGGGGAGGGGGGGGCTGCAGGCTCTCTGACCCGCCCAGTGTCCTGGGGGTTGCTCGACCGTCGGTGGATGAGGCCGAAGGGACCACGGAGGCCAGGTGTGCCGGAGGCCGGTCGAGAGGTGGCCTCGGCGGGGAGCAGCGGCCTCCGCGGGCCAACAGCGCCCCCTGCAGCCCGGAGAGAGCCGTGGCAGGGCCGAGCCTGCCCGAAGAGACCGGCCTGCCAAGTTGGAGCGGGCAGGAGGCGGCAGGTCGAACCCTCTTTTAACAGCGGAGGAAACTGAGGCCCCTAGCCAAAAGGAGGCGTGCTACCGGTCACCCACCCAGTGCGCTAGCAGCTGAGCTGGGGCTGGAAGCCGGAGCTCCTATTTCAGGAACCCCTGGGGAGCCCAGGTCCCTCAAGGTGAAGCCCCCCCAAGAGGCTGTCGAAGCCTCCCCAGCTCCAGCCCCGAGGGTGGGTGAGCCAGGCCCCATCTCCACTCCCAGCAGCCCAGGGCAGCCCCTTGGGGACTCCAGCGGAGGCCTTCCTTGGGCTGGGGGAGCCGGGGTGAGGGGAGCAGCAAGGGCTGCTCCGAAACTCAGGGACTCGGTGCTGTCTTCTTAGTCCTTCCCTTCCTTCCGCTCCTGAGGCTGTCTCCCCCAATAAGCATGTCTGAGCCCCATTCTCAGGGTGGGCCCAGCCTCCAGAGAGGCCATGAGCACGGGGGAGGCCCATGCTCACTCAAACAAACCCAGGCTGTATGGGGACAGGAGGAAAAGGAGAAGGAGGAGGAGGAGATGCTCAACATAAATACGGATCTATAAATCTAATGCTAACCGCAACCCTTTCTGCCCCCTACCTTCCCTAAATGCATGTTTGCATATATATGCATTCCACCCCCACGAAGGCCTTTCCCCTTTCCTTCCTTCTCCCCTCCTCTCCCCCCCCCCCCACAAACTTCCCAGATCTCCCTTTGTCCTCCTTCTCTTCCCTGGCTTTCTCTTCTGAGCCAGTCAGTTCAACTCACCAAGCATTTCTCTGCCTATGGAAGGTGCTGGGCCCGGGCTCCAGGCTCCACAAACCAGAAGCAAAGTCGATCCCTGCCCCTGGAGCTTCGCATTTGCAGGGATGAAGGCTAGCCTCCTCCTTCCTTTCTTTCCTCACTACGTTCTCCCTTCTCCCTTCCATTCTTCTGTAGCTTTCCTTCCCCTCTTTTCTCACCTCTCCTCTCTCCTCCTGTCCTCCTTCTGACCTTAGCCAAGCTCCTTGCCTTCCTCTCCCCTCCTTCCTTCTCCATTCTGCCTTCCCTGTCCCATCTGCTCCCTTCATTTGTTGCTCCTCCTCTGCCCATCAACAGCTGTAATGCAACGCAAAGATCCCTGGGCTGGAGAGCAGAGGTCAAGGGAACCAGGTCTGCTGAAGGCCTCAGTTTACCTTCTCTGTTCAATAAGAGCCCCTCGCACCTCTGGGCCTCACTTTCCTCTTGTATAAAATTGGGACCAAGGGAGAGTCGGAGGAGAGTCTAGAAAGCACCAAGAGGCAGATTGTTTAAAGCCTAGTGGGCAGTTGAGACCTCAGAAAGTGTGTTGCTGCCCTCTTCTGGTATCTGGCCGCCAGTGGCTTGTGATTGGAGCTGAGCCGGATGTTAAGCCAAGACTTGCCTTGCACAGAAAGATGATTAGAGGTTGAGCTGAAGTCACAAAGCCAGGGGAAAGGGTGTGTATGGTGTATGGTGTGTGTGTGTGTGTGTGTGTGTGTGTGTGTGTGTGTGTGTGGTATGTGGTGTGTTTGGTCTATGGCATATATGTGTGTGCTGTGTGCATGTATTTGTTGGGGTACATGTATGTGGTGTGGGTGTGAGTGAATGTTCATGTCAGGTTGCAGTGCCCACCTGAGCCTGCTGGGTGGCCCTCCTCGGAGAGAGCTAGTCCCAGCTCACTATTTCTGGGTTGAGACATAATCTTGTAGTTCCAGCCGGGCTCCTGAGGGCAATGCTTTCTGGGAGCGCTCCCAGGCTTCCGAACAAGGCCGGACCGCCTTCTCACCAAGTGAACCCATGCAGCAAAGAAACCCATTTGTGCAGCCTGGCAGCAAACAGCCCCCAGAGAAGGGAAGCGAAGGAGCAGTTATTCCAGGTAATATACAGACGTGATACATGCTCCAGTGGGTCAAGAAGTCTCCGGTCAATTTAGTTGAGAGGAAGGATCCCGGGTTCACCCAAAGCCCCAGTGTAGCAAGCTGGGGAAAGGCCATGATGGACATGGCGGCTTCTTCCCCATCCTTCTCTCCTGTCAAAAAAACAAGGAGAGTGGGTAAGTTAGAAGCCAGAATCCCTCTTCTCTCCAATCCTTAGTCAGACATGGGACACTGAAGAAGAGCTCCTACAAGGAAGAGAGTCTGGGGTGAAAGCAGGTCACACTAAGAAATCAGGGTCAGAATCTCATGCTTTGTCTCTGCTATTTAATAAAATATAATAACTAGTATTTCTTTCTACAGGCTCCTCTAAAAGTTTCATTGTCATTTTAAGCTAAAACTGCCCTGAGATTGGGTGGAGGTCATTTACAAAGTCCTGAACATCTGTTTTCCCTTTGAATCCTCCCAAGTGCCCTAATTCCCCACTTTCTAGATGAGGAAACTGAGGCAAGCTGGGGCATGCTGAGGTCACCCAGGTAATCACCAGCTTAGGTGGGATTTGGGATCAGGGCTTCTTGATTCTATGTTCAGAACAGTAGCCATCACATCTCCTTATTCACCTCTTTATTAATTAGCAAATAATTATGCTCATGTTGAATCCAGTACAGATTTGGATGAGAAGTCAAAAAACTGAAGAGTGGCACAAGGAAAAGTTCACAGGATCAAGCTTAGTCATAGGAGCTGAGTTCTAATCTCCATTCTGCCATCTTTATGTATGACCTTAGGGAAGTCATTTGCCTCCCTGGCCATAATGCTCCTTCAAGTTCCATGTCCATTTGCCTAGGTTGTGTCTTCTCAGCTTCAGTCCTCCCTTCCAGGTCACAATCCCTTCCTGGGGGCAGGGGGAGAAGTTCAGAGGTTATTGTGCTTTTTCAACATGGAGTGAGGACAGAAACATACTTCTGATGGTGTGTCCCATGACAGACTGGTCCTCAGCTGGGGTGGGGGGGTAGAAGATCAGGAAAAAGAGGATGGCACTAGAGAAACACGGGGCAGAGATGGAGTTGACAAACACAAGTAAAAGACAAAAACCAAGGAGCTTCCATTCCTCCATGAGAAGACAACATATAAAGGGAGGCAAAATGGGGGGGTCGGAATTGGGGCAGATTATTCATGTAAGAACAGAGAATGAAGGATGATTCCAAAAAGAAGGACCAGGGAGAGCTCCCCAAGGGGAAGAGGAGCTGGTGGGGAGAGGAGGGGCAGAGAAGAAAGGCTCTGGGGCTGGGGTTCAGAGAGACTAAAGTACAAATGACTGATCTGGACCCTTCCTCAGAACGACTGCCCAAGGTAAAGGATGAAGGATGGCTGGCCTCAGTTCCTATTCACCTGGGTGGATCTTTCCCCTCTGCTACTACTGCCAACTCCATAACTTAAGGAGAAAACACCTGGGCTAGAGACCAGGCCCAAACTCATTACCACCTCCTCTTCCTCCCCTCCCCCTCCCCCTGTCACCAGAAGTGACACCCCCAGCCTGAGTCCCCTGGCTCTGAACCTAGAGGGCAGCAGGGACTCCTCCTCCTCTCTCACCTCTGGCTCTTCCAAGCTCCTGCAGTGACCTGGTAACATCTCTCAGACATGTCTCCCTCTCTCCTCAGACCCCACTCTCCTCGGACTCTGTTCCTCCTACAAGACTCCAAACATTATCTCTACCCAGGGCCCATGTCTGAGAAGCCCTCCCCCATGATATCCCTGTTCTCAGACCCCTCCCATCTCTGACATCCCCTGTTTTAAGTGGACTAGAACTGATATTCTGAGTGATCCTAATTCTGACACCCCTTGTCTTAACTTCACAGACTGTCTACTCCTCATGTTCCACATTCTAAAATCTTTTGCCCTTGTGAAATTTGGTAGTTTCCCATTTCATTTTCCAGGAGCCCCAAGAGTTCTCTAGGAGGGAGAACTGAACACTCTCTGGATACTCACCCCTCCCCTACCAGGGGATTTTTCAGAAGCCCCAAGCTCTGTGACTATGACCAGATTTTGGAAACTGAGGGGTGAGGGCTGCAGGGGCAGCCCATGAGACTAGGCCAGGGGAACCCAAGGGTCCTAAGCCAGAATCTCCTTCACCCCACTCGTATACACTCCCAGGCAGAATGGAGATGGAGTTTTCCCAATAATGGCTTTTTAAGGAGTATTAAGGAGAGATTTGTTGTCATTCCTATCTCCATCATTTCTGGATGGCCCTGTCTCACTCTAGAATTGAATGTGTAGCCAACGTTTAGGCTCCAACAGTCACTGATGGAGCAGATGGCCACTAGATAGCAGCACACTGCACAGAATGCCCACCTGGAATCAGGAAGACTCATCTTCCAGACTCTGAATCCTGCATCGGATAATGGCTAGCTGTATGACCTTGGGCAAATCACTTTACCCTGTTTGCCTCAGTTTCCTCACCTGTAAAATGAACTGGAGAAGGAAATGGCAAACCAGTCCAGTATCTCTGTCAAAAAAAATCCCAAATGGGGTCAAAAAGAGTCAGATATGACTGAAAAAATGAGTGAACAACTTCCTTGCCAAGTACATGTCATGGGACCCTTTGGCAGCCTGATGAAGACCATGAGCCCTTTTCAGAATTATGTTAGTAAGGACACAAAATGTAATACATGGGATTTCCAAGGAGACCAATCATATCAAAATACAAGCTCCAAAATACATTTAAAAAATTCCTGGCTCTCAGGCCAGGATCCCTAGTCTACATTTGGGATTTTGTTTTCTGCTTCTCGACCAAGTCTTTGTCCCCTGTAAGAGGGCAGTCACTCAACAATCACCACAATAAAATAAAATTCCCATTTGTCCACCTTTGCTCAGCCCTTTACAATTTACAAACCACTTTCTGGTACTCCCAACCACACTGTGAAGTGCAGGAATCTTATCCTTATTTTATAGAGGAAGGCACAAAGATGCAGCGGTGCAGTCACTTGCCCAAGACCACACAGGAAGTTGGCACAATCTGGTTAGCCTGACTTGGTCTTTCCACTGAACCTCAGTTCCTCCAATGACCCCATAATGGCTCCCTGTGCCATTTGAAACCCAACAAACAGGCTGGTCCAGACAATGACTGGATTCCTATAAAACTATTATTTTTTAAAAACTTGGGGGGTTTTTTGAACTATATTTCAAGAAATCATAAAAAAAAACTGCGTAAAGGCAAGAAGCAAATTGGGCCAGGTTGTAGGGAAAAAATCTAGCTCCCAAGCCCCCAACTATCTTACAAAATACAAGGAACCAAAAAACCTGCTCTAAGGATAAAGCACCCAAGTGCCCAAGTGCAGGGAGGAGCCCTGGGTATCAAGGGGTTGCCATTGGGGGTGACTCCACATGTAGCCTGCATCCTGGCTATCTCAGGTTCTTCTGACTTTGGTCCTGCCATTGGACTCTGAGTACTGGAGGAGCCAGTGAGGTTGAAGACTTGGTGAAGCTCTGCCTCACTACATCCAGTTCATGAGTAAGTTAGCTAGGTCGTGCAGTGGTTAGAACCCTGGCCTTAGATTCAGGAGGATGGGAGTTCGAATCTGACCTCTGACACTTGCCACCTAAGCTGTGTGACCTTGACAAGTCACTTAACCTTGATTGCCCTGCATCCAGGGCTGTCTCCAGTTGTCCTGATTCATATCTGGCGGCCGCTGGACCCAGATGACTCTAGAGGAGAAAGTGAGGCTGGGGACTTAGCACCACTCTCCCTCATTCAAATTCAACTCACCTGCTTGTCATGGCATCACCTCCTTGATGTTGTGGTCTTCTTCGAATGAAGGAAGTCACATCCTTCTTTTTTTTTCTTTTTTTGATTTTTAAGAAAGATTTTATTTTGAGTTTTACAATTTTCCCCCTATTCTTGCTTCCCTCCCCCCACTCCCCCAGAAGGCATCCTGTTAGTCTTTATGTTGTTTCCATGGTAAACACTGATCTGTTGAATGTGATCAGAGAGAAATCAGATCCTTAAGGAAGAAATATCAAGTATAAGAGATTGCAAGATTATATAATGAGATAGCTCCCCCGCCGAAATTGGAGGTAATAGTCTTTGATCTTTGTTCAAACTGCACAGTTCTTTCTCTGGCTACAGATGGGGTTCTCCTTTGCAGAAAGCCCCAAATTGTCTCCGATTGTTGCCCTGTTGAATGAGTGAGTCCATCAAGGTTGATCATCACCCTACGTTGCTGTTAGGGTGCACAGTGTCTTTCTGGTTCTGCTCATCTCACTCAGCATCAGTTCACACAAATTCCCCCAGGCTTCCCTGAATTCCCATCCCCCTGATTTCTAATAGAACAATAGTGTTCCATGACATACATATACCACGTTTTCTAAACCATTCCCCAACTGAAGGACATTCACTTAATTTCCAATTCTTTGCCACCACAAACAGGGCTGCTATGAATATTTTGTACAAGTCATGTTTTTACCCTTTTTCATCATCTCTTCAGGGTATAGACCCAGTAGTGGTATTGCTGGATCAAAGGTATGCACATTTTTTGTTGCCCTATGGGCATAGTTCCAAATTGCTCTCCAGAAAGGTTGGATGAGTTCACAGCTCCACCAGCAATGTACTAGTGTCCCAGATTTCCCACAACCCTTCCAACAATGATCATTATCCTTTCTGGTCATATTGGCCAGTCTGAGAGGTGTGAGGTGGTACCTCAGAGAAGCTTTAATTTGTATTTCTCTAATAATTAATGATTTAGAGCAATTTTTCATATGGCTATGGATTTCTTTGATTTCCTCATCTGTTTGCATATCCTTTGACCGTTTGACAAGTGGGGATTGACTTGGGTTTTTTTTTTTTTTGAAAATTTGACTCAGTGCTCTATTTTAGAAATGAGTCCTTTGTCAGAAACATTAGTTGTAAAGATTGTTTCCCAATTGACTACATTTCTTTTGATCTTTGTTACAGTGGTTTTGTCTGTTCAAAAGCTTTTTAATTTAATGTAATCAAAATCATCTAGTTTGCTTTTAGTGATGTTCTCCATCTCTTCCTTGGTCATAAACTGCTCCCTGTTCCAGAGATCTGACAGGTAAGCTAGTCCTTGATCTTCTAATTTGCTTCTAATATTGTTTTTTATGTCTAAATCCTGTGTCCATTTGGATCTTATCTTGGTATAAGGTGGGAGGTGTTGGTCTAATCTAGGTTTCTTCCATACTAACTTCCAATTCTCTCAGCAGGTTTTATCAAAGAGGGAGTTTTTATCCCAATAGCTGGACTCTTTGGGTTTATCAAACAGCAGATTACTATAACTGTTTCCTGCTTTTGCACCTAGTCTATTCCACTGGTCCACCACCCTATTTCTTAGCCAATACCAGACAGTGTTGATGACTGATGCTTTATAATATAATTTTAGATATGGTAGGGCTAAGCCACCTTCTTTTGCACTTTTTTTCAGTGAATCCCTGGAAATTCTTGGAAGTCACATCTTTCACATGGTTCTCCTTCAATTTCTTAAGCTTAGACAATCAACAAAAAATAAAACTAGGCCTGAATGTACTGATTCCCCTGCCCTGCCCAGCACTACCCACTATGCTCACCCTCCTTTGGAGTCACACTCTGAGAACCTGAGTTTTGTTCAACTCACGACCCAATAAACAGGAATGCAAAGAAGTCCAATGGAGGGGCAGCTAGGTGGCACAGTGGATAAAGCACCGGCCCTGGAGTCAGGAGTACCTGGGTTCAAATCTGGCCTCAGACACTTAATAATGACCTAGCTGTGTGGCCTTGGGCAAGCCACTTAACCCCATTTGCCTTGCAAAAACCTAAAAAAAAAAAAAGTCCAATGGAAAGAGCCATGGTGGTGGAGTCAGTCAGCCTGATTTTACCCAGGCAACATTTGGGGTGGGAGTGGCATAGGAAGGATGGGTATACCCATTTATTAAACACTTACTGTATGCCTGACACTGTTATACAAATAATTTCTTGTTTGATCCTCCCAACAACCCTGTGAGGTAAGTACGATATTTACCTCCATTTTACAGTTGGGGAAACTGATTCAGACAGAGCTGAAGAGTCTTGCTCAGGGCCACCCAGACTGTTAAATTCCTAGGTCCTCCATCTCCTTACCTGAAAGATGAGGGCATTGGACTGGACAGGTCCTTCTGCTTTGAGAGTCAGGAGGTCTGGATCCAGAATCCATTATGCCTTTGATTTGCTATATGACCTTGAGCAAATCGTGGCTTCTCTTGGAATCTCTACTCTAGAACTGTAAAATGGAAGGCACTGGACTAGAAAGTCTTGAAGGCTCCTTCAGCTTTCACTCTGTGGCTGTGGTATAGTTAAAAGAATAGTGTCTCTGTCACAGGTCCTGAGATCCAATTCTAGTTCTTCTTGGTCATCTAGGGGATTTTGGATGACCCTGGCTCCTCCCTGGGCCTCAGTCTCCTCCTCTATAAAATGAAGGAGTCGGCTCTGATGGCCTCCGAGAACCTGCCAGCTCGAGGTAGAATCCAGGAAATGGGGCTACAGCTACCATTCCTGTTTTCACCGTCAGCCTTCCTAGCCATTCTCACTTAGGCCACAAGGTGGCAGCCATATTTCAGGAAAGAAAGGTTCCCTATGAAATGGGAGTTCCAGCATGCCAGCCTAGAAAATAGAGTTCAGAGTCAGTCCGAAACTAAGGTTCAGAGTTGTGTCTTGCCCAAGTTCCAACAGCTAATGATATCTGAAGCAGAATTCACACCCAAGTCTTTCTGACATCCAGCCCAGAACTCTTCCCTACCCCCAGCCTAATAGCCCAGTTTACCTAATTGGATTAACAAGGAGACTACAATGCTGGGGGTTTTCCCCCATAGCTTGTCTTTCTTTTTTTTTCTTTTTTAAACATTTTTATTTGAAGTTTTGAGTTCCCAATTCTAACTCTCTCATCCTTCTGTCTCCCATTGTCAAAAACAGTAAGTCATCAGATATGGTTTATAACATGCAAATATGTAAAACATTTCCATATTAGTCTTTTTGTAAAGAAGATTCAAATAAGGGGGCAGCTAGGTGGTGCAGTGGATAGAGCCCTGGCCCTGGAGTCAGGAGGACCTGAGTTCAAATGCTACCTCAGACACTTAATAATGATCTAGCTGTGTGACCTTCAGCAGGTCACTTAACTCCATTGCCTTGCAAAAACTTAGAAAAAATTGTATAGCTGTGTGACCTTGAGCAAGTCACCTAACCCCCTTGCCTTAGATAAATAAATTTTTTATAAAAGATTGAAATAAAAGGAGAAAAATCAAAGAAAGTGGGAAAATAGCCCATTTCAGTCTGTATTCAGATAGTATCAGATCTTCCTCCTTTAGGACTGTCTTAGGTCAGGGAATTGCTGGGAAGACCTGAGGCATTCACAGCTGACACTGTGCAATGTTGCTGTTACTGGGTCCAATGGTCTCCTGGTTCTGCTCCCTTCACTCTGCATCAGTTCATCTGAGTCTTTCCAGGCTCTTTTGAAACTGTCCTGCTTGTGTCAAATCTTTCTTAGCCAAACATGAACAGCACATGCTGTACTGAACCCCAGCTCCGCCCCATCCCTTGGCTCTCTCTTCCAACACTGGACTGACACTTTAAGTTGGGGACTGGACAGGGAACAAATGATTATTAAGCACCGTCTGTGTGCTGAGCACTGTGACTAGTGCTTTACAAATATTCTCTTATTTGAACCTCCCAACAGCTCTGGGACAGAGATGCTTTTATTTCCTCCAGTATACAGTTGAGGCAGATAAAGGTTAAGTGCATTGCCCAGAGTCATCCAGTTAGGAAGTATCTAAGACTGGATTTGAATTCAGGTCTTCATGACCTCTATCCACCCATAGTGCAACTTAGTTGTATTCTCCCTTCAGGATACTAGAGGGTAACCCTGAAGACTTAGACTTTTAATATCTTCCTTCACCAGCCCCCATCTGGTATGCTCCCCCATTTCAACCAACCAGTACAACTCTGTTAGTTTCTAGAAAAGGGAGTCTTTTTTGAGAAAATATAACAGAGTTCATAGTTACAAATTCCCCATCCTGGGCGTGGATCCACTCCCCTTGACACCCCTAAAGTCCTTGGGGAAGTGGGGGGCTTAAAGAGCAGTAGGAGACACAGGCATCTGAGATACAGAGCATCTCCCAACTCACTTCCCTGGAGGAGTCCTTACTCAGTTTTGCTCATCTATAGCTCTCTGGGCTCAGTGGATCTGTGCCTTTCTGGAACCCAGTTAGCAATTCTCTCTGTTATGAGGAGTCAACGTTGCTGAAGCTGCTACATTCTCTGTCTTTAGAGCTCAATGACCAGTAGAGATGTCTCTGACGGATCTCGTCTTCCTCACACTTCTCCGGGCACTCACAGCTCAGAGGACTAATTCACCTCATAAGGAAGACCAGAGATGACCCACTTACCATCCAAAACCACCTAGCAACCCCAGTGGTTCCCCCCACCCCAGAGCTCCCCGAGAAGAGAAAAATCCTCTGAATGCACCCTCAGCTCCAGTCCAGCTGTCCATTTCAAAGCCAAATCAGAAGGCTCCATGGCCAGCATCTCCTTAGCCATCACCACCTTGGCTGTAGTCAGGCTCCACGTGTCGAATCAGCACCAAGTGAAACTGCTGTGCAGCCCCAATAGGAAGGGCATCTGAGCATGCTCCAAGAATCAAGGCCTCATTGGTCAGTCCCCAATCTAACCCAGGGCACTGAAAGAAGGGAAAAACAAGCTGATTGCTTTATTGACTGGAATTGTCTCATTAGGATTTTAAAATGAAATATTAAGAGCAGGTTATCCGTCCTGCTGTCTTTGTAGTTTTCAAGGACCTGGCTCCAGAAAACACTGAAGCTAGTACATATGTGTTGGAGTAGGTATGTGTGTGGGTGTGCAGGGGTGTGCATGCGTGTGAATCTATGTGTGAGAGTGTGGAGTGAGCGTACTGTGGTCGTGGACATGTTTGAGATTGTGAGTCTATAGGAGTGTGTGTGTGGGGGGGGTCTGCGAGACGGACGTCAGATGGCGGCAGATTGAAACAGGGAAACAGGCAATGCAAAGGCAGTTTTCAGGAGTAGAAAAGAGAAACAACTGTGTTGGGGGACAGAGCCCCAAGCTCCAGGAGTCCAGATGCAGAGAGGATTCGGTCCAAAGAACCTTGCTGACTCACTCACCAGAGGACCTGGGCCCTGGTGAGAGCAGGAGGGGAAGGACACCTTAAAGAGACCTGTAGTACTGGAGACTTGACTTACTTTGTCACATGTCTTTCTGACAGGACTTCCTCATTTCCAGTGTGCTCTAACTCTTTCCACTAATAGAAATGCTTTGTATATATTTGGGAGAATGTGCCCCTCAGCTTCTGGACCAAGTGTTTTGCAATTCTTCCTCAATGACTATCCTGTCTCAGTTTAGCAAATGTCTCTGCTGTAGTCTTGGAGTGTCTACTGGCAAACCACTGAAGGCAGTGCCCTGGGCTCATGAGCTGTTATTTTAGGAGTGCAGACCTCTTTGAGACTAGGAGAAACTGCCCTCTGGTGGATCTCACTCATCTAACCATAGCATATGTATGAGTACAATTTGGGGGGGAGGGTGACACAATACTGGTAAATCCGGTGAAATGATCGATTTTCTTTATAGATCCCAAAGTATTTTCATATTCTTATTTTCTAGGTCATGCAGTAGATAGAGTGCCGAGCCTGGAGCCAAGAAAATCTGAATTCAAATCCAGCCAGACACTTACTAGTTGTGTGACTTTAGTCTTATCTTAGTTTCCCAGTCTGTAAAGTGAAGTTAAAAATGCCAGGCTTGTTTTGAGGATCAAATGAGATATTGGAAAGCACTTGGCAGACTGCCTAGTTGGCAGTAAGAGCTTAATAATGTGCTTGTTTCCTTCCTTCCCTCTTCCCTCCTTCCCTTCTTTGCTTCCTTCTCTCTTCATTTTCTTTCCTTCCTTTCTCCTTCCCCTTCCTTCCATCCCTCCTTCTTCCTTCCTTCCCTTCCCTCCCTTCTTCGTCCTCTCCATCGTTCCCTCTCTCTTCCTTCACTCCTTCCTTCCTTCCTTTGAAGCAAGAAGGACCTTAGGGACGGCCCCCCTCACATATTACAGATGAGGAAACTGTAGCAGGAGCCATGTGACTTGCCTAAGGTCACCCAGAGCTGCTGGAAGAGCTGGAATTTGAACCCGGTCCTCGGCTTCCACGTCTAGAGATCCTTTTGTTGCACCAACATCATTTCCCCCATTTTATGGATGAGAAAGCTGAGGTTCCAAAGCCATAGAGGGGCACGGCAGAGGTCTGTTATCCTGACACTGGCTTCTGATGGTAGTTCACTTTCCTGCTGACCCCATGACACTTAGATTCCAAGTCCCACTCCCATGGCCACCTAAGGGTCATGGGCCAGCCCACTTCTGCTGCTAATCTACTGTGTGACCTTGGCCAAGTCATTTTCTATTCCATGCTTCAGTCTCCTCCACTGTCCATTCCAGTTCTAAGTTCTCTGTTGGTATGGATGACCATCCAGGAGGTGCTGCTGGACCCATCTCTTTTCAGGGGAAGCTGTGCTAGGATGAAGGAGGGGAGTGCCAAATACCTGGGAGCCTGTCCCTGGTGATCTGTGGGAATTACAGGATGGCACCAGACCCTCTTCCTTCACCACCTTCCCCACAGACACCCCTGCTCCTTCCCAAAGAGGACCTCACGGCTGCCCACGTCAAGCCAGGGCCCCACCAGAGGAGGGGCCTGAGGGAGCACTTAGTATGTGCCAAATTGTAGAAATTATCTCATTTGATCTTCCTAACAGTCCTGAGAGGCAGATGCTGCTATTACCTAACATTTGAGGAAACTGAAGCAAACACACTTCAGTGACTTGCCCAGGTCACACTGCTGGGAAGTGTCTGAAGATGGATTTGATCTCAGATCCTTCCAGTCATAGGTCCAACACTCCAGTGGAGCAGCAGCAGCTCTGGCCATAGTTGGCAAAGAACCAGATGCAAACAGGAAGGAGGAAGAGAAAGTCCCACCCCTCTCAGCCCTGCCTGGCCTTGGCATACAAGCTGGGCACCACACTGAGCGCGGCTCTTACCCTTCAATCATGGACGCCCAGTCTCCCAGCCCCGTCCTCTTTAGAGTGGGAGCTCCTTGAAATAAGGCTGCTTTATCTTTACCTCCCCAGGTATCAGTATTGCATCAAGTATACAGTAGGTGTTTAAAAAATATTTATTGCTTCAAGTATTGACTTTCGCCCTCCCCAGAAGGAGAGTGATGGAGATGGTGGGGAAATAGAAGACCGAGCCTCCTAGGAGAAAGCAAAGGGCTAGGTGTTTGACCTGGAGAGGAGAAGGATCAGAGGCGAGCCAGGGAAGCAGGGATCAGTACCACCATCCAGGGGCCACTCTCCACTTGGGACCCCACCTAGGACCTCCGAAGTAGGACAGCCTTGGTCCTAGTCTGAGCTGGAAAGGTCTTTCACCTAGAGGTCGGACCTGAAAGGGACCTAAAACTTAGGATGCACCACTGTGCCACCTAGCTGCCCCTAGTATTTATTTTTATTTTTAATTTGAATTTTTTTTCTTTACTTTATTGCTCATGAGGGTCTATATTTGGGGGGGTATTATGTTTACTCTTAAACAAGAATATTTTAGTAATGTACATTTGTACAAAAAATAAAAATATATAAAAAAAAAACCTTAGGACACAGAACTCTGGATCTGGGGGAGCCCTTAGGATCCTGAAGGTAACTTTCAGATCTTTGGGTCTCCATTCTTCAGAGCAGGACACTCTGGCCCAGAGAACAGCAATGGTTAGAACCCAAGGCTTTGGCCTCCCAGTCTGGGCCTCCCATGCTGCCTCCCCTCCTAGGCTTTGATAAGGCTGTGGATGGTTCATGCCTCTGGATGGAAGACCCCAGGGCCTTGGGAGGACAGGCCTCTCCATTTGCACACTTCTGGGAAGGGTCTGTCCCACCACTCTGGGTAGAATCCTGTATTCTCTGACCTAGAGAGGGTTCCAGGCTAAGGCTAAGACCTCCTGCATTCTCCTAGACTCTCATCCACATCCCACCACTGCTTTAGTGCTGGGGGGGACGTTCCAAGGAGCATCGCTGTTGGCAAGCCTGGCTCTCAGAGGTTTGCTGACCATAGGGACAAAGTCTTTGGGAGTGTGTAGGACTGCAGTGACTCAATATGAGGCTGAGATAGCACAGGGAAGGAATAGGGATGGATCAACATTAAAAAGACCTTTTTGTTTAAGGTACCTTCTAACTCTAAATCAAAGACAGGCTGGAGATAAAGAGCTGCCCTGTGAGCAGGGGACCAGAATGGATGATGAGAGTGGGTTAGCAGGCCTGTGTTGTCTAGAAGCTTGGGTACAATAGGATTGCTTTTCTTTTGGAGAAGAGCTGGGAGGCTGCTCTGACCTGATGTGAAAGGGTCTGCTGCTGGTCTACAGGTTCTACCACATGCTCAGCTTAGAGGTGATGGAAGATGGCAGAGGCCAGATATCCATGGCCACTGTTGAGGATCAGGGCCAGTGGGAGCCCCCTGCTGACCGCACCTGGAAGGAGAGAGCAGCAGGCAGGAGATGCCCTTCTCCCGGTTTGACCCTGGCTGAATCACTTTCTCTCCCTGGACCTCAGTTTCCTCCTCATTCAAGTGAAGGGATTGAGCTCTGGTCTCCTGGTTCCTTGATCCTCACAGACTCTGAACTACCCTGGGGCTGGGAAACCAAAGCAAGGAGGTGATTTTGAGTGTCTCTGGTTCCATAGAAACCCTTGCACTTGGAGCAAGGCTTCTGGAAGCCCCACACGGGAAGGAGGGCTGTCCATCCATGCAGCACAGAAGGCAGCAGAAGACCAGCGTTGGAGTGGCAGCTCTGCCTTGGGCTGCAAGGTCCTCCCCTACAAGAACGAGGCAGGGCTGGTTGTGGGAGCCAACTGAAGCCAAAGGCTGCCCGGCTGCTGCTCATCCCCCTATTCTGAGACACTGACCTCAGGGCAGAAGGGAGAGGAGGAAGGAGGGACAATGGGGTCAGAAGGGTCAAGGGGATGATTTGTCAGGAGAGCCCCATCAGCAGGTGGGGCTCTGCTGCTCCAGGAAAGGTCGGTAGCATCCTGTCACTGGGTGCCATGGGGCAGAAGAAGAGGACGACGACCTGGGTTCAAATCTGCTTCATGTCCTTGATCTGGACATTCAGAGTGAAGCTGGCTCTCGGGGATCACATTTCTCATGTGTGAATGGAGCTGTGAGAAGCCTGCAGCACTGGTACCCCAAATGTTCCAACCACACAGATACTCTCCACATAGACATGCATATGATACTGTCCACACACAGAGCCCATGCTTGGACACAGACTGGAGCTTTGGAATTGCCCAGTCCTCATCCCAAGAATGAGCCATTCTGGGACCCAAGTGGATCAATATTTCATGAAGCTGAAGGAAAATGAAGCTCAGTCCACCCTCATTCCCATTAGAATAGAGTTTATTGACCCAAGTCTGAGCCCACCCAATGGCCCAGTCACCAAGGGAGCAGCCTTGGACAAAGACTTGGGGGCTGGAGAAGAGAAAGTTCACCCCAGGGTCTAGTGGGTACCCTGCCATCCTTCTCAAGAGGCAGGAGCCTTGAGCAGTTGGGAAGGCCCAGGTGGGGTTGTAGTGGGTGGGTCAGGCTACCATGAGGGTCTGGTGGGCCAGTCGTACTGAGGCAACCCCTCAGGGAAGGCAGTAGGTTGTATAGTTATCTTCTGATTGGGGCAAAATCACTACCCTGAAACCACACAACCTACTACCTCACCCCGCCAAGGCGCTGAGCAGAGCCTATCCGAGGCAGTGACCATGCAGGTTTTCTTTCAGGTACAAGAAGCTGGCCCTGAGCCTGAGGAAAGGGCTCCTCAAACCCTGGTGGGCCCCAGAAAGCTGAGGCCCTCTCCTAGTCTCCAGCCCCATTTCCTCCATCACCACCTCTTGAAGCCCTGCCCCAAAGGCCCAGGTCCCAGGCCACTACCTAGATGGAATATCTCCTATGTACCCCTGAGCCTGGGATTCTAAGTAAGAAAATTCCTAATGGCCAAGTGTGCTGTTGGACCCTGGGGTGGGGTCTGCAAGACCCAGAGATGGCTGCCCCCTCCCCAGTCCTACCCCAGTGACCTTGAGCTTCACTCTCCCCAAAGAAAGGGCTGGCATCCTGAGAGAAGAAGGAACCTCTGAGCCCAGCCCCCAGCCCTTGGCCACCCTCTCTCCAGCATCCTGTACACTGATGGACCTCCCCACCCTTCCTCAGACCCTGGCACAGCCAACGAGGTTCTCCAGGTACTCTCCAGCGGCGATGTCACAGCCACTTCGGGAAAGACAGTAGACTGTATAGTTATCTCACAGACAGAGGGAGCAACCCCCAAACTATACAACCTACTACCTCACCCCAAAGGGTAGTCATTCTCCAACTGGGTGATGGCTGGTTCTCTGTCCTGGGGTGCTGGAAAGCCTGGAAGGAAAAACACTGGACAGCTGGTGAGCCGCAGGGAAGCTCTGCCGAGAGCAGCCTTTGGCCCCACTCCCCAGGGGGGTGTGATTCAGGCCTCCAGAGGTGGGGGGAGGGCCCCCCTTTAAATTCACCCTGCCCAGGAGTTCTTTTCTGAGCTCTCCCCCAACCAAGATACCATTTGGTATCTTGTACCTTGCAAAAGACTTTGTACTTTTAGCCATGTGCTGTCTCCCTAAGTAGAATGGAAGCTTCCAGAGGGCAGTGTTTCACTTTGTCTTTGTCTCTCTCCAGGGAGGAGAAGTCCAGGGTCTGGGGCATGGAGATCCTTTCCTAGATGTTTGCAGATCGGCTGCCTGCCTACCGGGGTCTCTGAGAAACTGGAACCTGGTCAGGGACAGGTGCTTTGGGGAGTGAACACGTGAACTCACAAGACAGACCTAGGACAAGGCCAGGGAGAACACCTCCCAATGGGAGCCATTTGGCTGCTGGGGGATCTCAGCTACCTCAGGAGAGCTCCGGGTGCTTGGAGGTCTCCTAGCATGAGGAGGCCAGAGGGACCAGGGGTGGGTAGGACTAGAGGGTGCCAAGATCCCTTTACATTCTGCCCACTTGATGAATGAACCAATCAATGGATCCGTGTTCTGTGAGACTCTCCAACTGAGGAAACTGGGGCTACACCCTCCATCTTGATCCTTACAGCCCATCTGGAGGAAGAGGGCTGGGCGAGTTCACGATTCTTATTTGCCAAGAGAAGAAACTGAAGGCTAAAGCTGAGGCGAGGAAGGAGGAGTTACCCAAGGATGCCCAGAAGGCTGGATTATAGCAGAGTGAACTGGGACTTGACCTCCATGAGGACCCTTGGCTTACCAGGGACACTTGAGCTATCTCTGAGGTTTCCAAAGGGTTCTTCCCGCTCGAACCCTCCATTTGCCATGTATTTGGTAATAGCAGGAAGGTAACAAACAAAACACAGCTTCCCATGACTGGGTTGGCCATTAATGTGCTCTGTGAGTCTGAATGTGGCACCCTTCCTGTGCCTTAGTTTCCCTATTTATAAAATAAATGGGTTGGGTTAAGAATAGTTTAGTAAGAAAGTACTAGGGGCAGCTAGGTGGTGTAGTGGACAGAGCACCGGCCTTGGAGTCAGGAGGACCTGAGTTCAAATCTGACCTCAGACCCTTAATAATTACCTAGCTGTGTGGCCTTGGGCAAGCCACTTAACCCCGTTGCCTTGCAAAAAAAAAAAAAGTACTAAAGCTGGAGTCCAGGTTCCTGACACTACCTCACCTTGGGCAATTCCCTTAGCCTCTCTGGGACTCAGTTTCCTCATCTGTACAATGAGCAGATTGAATCAGGGCCTCTGGGGTCCCTTCCAGCTCCAGGATCACCTGTTCTCTGCTTTTCTTTCTCTCATAAACAGGAGCACCTTCACCCCACCCCCACCTCCTGATCTTAAAGCTGGACCCAGGGTTCTTTTCTAGAAGAGTCTGGTTAGTCAGGGACAATTCTGGTCAAGACCAGACCCTGCTGTCAGAACAGATGTTTCTGGGCACAGTCCACTCTTCAAGCATGAAGGCAACGTCTCTGGGCCACTCCCCATGATGGGAAATCAGGAATCAGAGGGAAGGCCCTGGATTCACTAGTCAGGGAACATCAGAACAGGGGAGAAGCCAAGCTGGAAACCCAGCCTCCTGGGCATGTGGGGATCCAGGCAGATTTTGTCACATGGCCTCTCTAGGCTGTTAGTTCAATCCAAACATTAATATTTTGATTCAGACAAAGCAGCAAAATTTTCCTTGGCTGATAACCAGAGTTGTTTTAAATATTAAACAGAATGCCTGCCCTCAAAGTCCCTGTCTCAGAAAGAAAGAGAGAAAGAAAGAAAGAAAAAGAGAAAGAAAGAGAAAAAGAGGGAGGTAAGTAAGGAAAGAAGAATAAAAGAAGAATGAAAGAATAAATGAAAGAGAGGAAGAAAGGAAGAGAGAAAGAGGGAGGGAGGGAGGGAGGGAGGAAGGAAGGAAGGAAGGAAGGAAGGAAGGAAGGAAGGAAGGAAGGAAGGAAGGAAGGAAGGAAGGAAGGAAGGAAGGAAGGAAGGAAGGAAAAAACAAAAAATAATCTTGGCAAGAGTTGGCTTTTGGGGCAGCAAGGTGCTGCACTGGATAGAGCACCGGCCCTGGAATCAGGAGGACCTCAGTTCAAATGTGGCCTCAGACACTTGATAATTACCTAGCTGTGTGGCCTTAGGCAAGCCACAACCCTACTGCCCTGCAAAAAACCTAAAAAAAAAAAAAGAGTTGGCTTTCCAGTGAAACAGATGAAAGAACATGATATTTCCATCTCCCGATGACTTCTTTTGTCCATGACAAAGCACCTGTTTCCAGATTAGGAAATGGCCGCTGGTATGGATCAAGGTCTGTGGGGAGCTGCCCACTTAGGGCCCAGCCCTTCTCACTTGAGCCTCACCCCAGTTTTGGACCCTGGGGACAAACCCCAGGATAACTAACTGCTTCTCCAATCCTATCTTTTGTCTGGGGGGGGTCTTCTCCAGTGTAGCTGGCATCTAGTCCTGGCAAAGTGATCCCCAAATTGTTACCAACACAGAGCTGGGGTCCCCAGGAGCTGGTGAGTGGGAGGGAAGAGCCAGGGAAATGTTATCACTGGTGCTCCTCTTGGGCCTAGGGCACAAAGTGGTGGCCAGGAGTCATGGCAAGGGCTGAGTCCAGCCTGGCCTTATAACCCAAGTAAAACTCATGCCTCGGGTGAGCTCCTGAGCTCTGGTTTACTAGGACAGTGCCATGGACATAGCAGTTACCATTCTTCATGAAACAAGCCCCAGGTGGACCCTCATCCACCAAGGCAATGCTCGCTTCACCTCCTAAGCCCTGATGGGTTTCTTGGCCTCCAGTGAGCCCCAAGCAGAAAGCTCTCAATGGGCTTCTCTCTTTGGTCCGTGAATGGAGTCTGAGGGATTACTCTCACAAGAGTGGTGCCCGACCAGAACTTTGGTCCTCCAGAGGGTGCTTGGGCATACAGGCTCAAGGGGGACCCTGAGGAGGAGGTGCCATTATGAGGGCAGATGCCCAAGGTCTCTGGGGCATCCCACTTCAAGGACAGCCTTGGCCGAGTGGCGGAGGGAGGAGATGGAGGAATTTCTGGGCCACCGATTCCCCTGGAATCCTGGGTTACCTTGGTGGAGTCAGTTCAGCTTTGGAGTCTTCAGAAAGCTCCAATTGGCCCTTGGGGATCGCTGCCAAGGGCTTTGGGCTCAGCATCCTTGGGCTCCTTGTCGCCAGGGTGCCCTATTTCCTTTTTTCCTGGGGAGGACCAAGGATGTGGCTCTGAAAGCCTAGCCTATGGCTCAAGGTTGGAACCTCCCAGGAGGCAGGAACCTGGAAGTCTGAGGTAGGCAGAGGCCTCCTAGTGCCATCCTTTCAGAGCTCTGCAGCGAAAGCGGCTCAGAGGCCTGAGGAGATGCCACGTGGCTCAAAGGTTGAGATCCCTGGCGTCTCAGAGGGCAGGCCCAGGCTTCGTTTTTCTCTGAATCTTTTGGGTGGAGGAGGAGAGAATCTTATGGAGAGGCGGTGTATACTGGGGGTTGGGTGGGAAGGGCAGGGGAGAAGGTTAACTCTGCACCGGGCTCGGGGTCACTGCAAGCCTGGCTTTCCGGTCCCAACAGGTTATCGGCCACGCTGCATCCAGCCACGAGAGACAAGAATGGGAGGTCAGGCCAGGGGGGAGGAAACCCTAGGCCTGGAGCCGGAGCCCTGGTCTCCTCAAGGATAAGGAGGGGCAGTCCTGGGTGCCGATCTCTGGAAGAACATGATGACTCCACACGGCCGGGTGAGGCTGGGCTGGGCAAAGGACCCGGCTGAGGGCTGGCGTGAGTCTCAGCAACAGCAGACTCCAAGGGTGGCCCGGATGGCACCCATGTGCTCAGCAGGATGGGAGCACCGGCAGGCAAGGCCCACAGTGTCCGCTAGGTGTCACCAAAGATCGGTGGAGAGAGGAGGAGGGGGTCGGGCCCAGCCCAAGAACCCCGGGAGGCTGACAGGATGGGTTACCAAGGGAACCAGGCACTCCATGTCCGAGGGAGGATTCAAACCCGGGTCCCTGACTTCTCCTTCCACCGCACCACTGGCATCTTAGCAACATTTTAACTCCCAAACCCAGTCTGTCAGAACTTGGGGGGGGGGGCTTAGAACAGGGATGGCAGAGTTGGCAGAGAGTCTTTGAACAGGGAATATTGCCCACTCCATTCATCTGGTAAAAGGGAAAATGAGGCATGGATACTGCGCTCCGTGTGAGCGTATCCGTCTGACTGGCTCTCAGTCTCCGTGGGGCCAGTGCACCTAGGTCAGAGCTTAGGCCTCTTGGATGAGTCGGTGGACGCGCCTTTGGTCTCTCTGGGTCCGAAGGCCTCACGTCCAGTCCACCCTGGAGAGCCCTGGAGAGTGAGTGGCTGGCCTTCCAGGCCCTCTTGCCAACCCTGGTCCCGTGGCGTAGCTGCCTCCTGACTTTCTGAATTGCCAATGTCAGCGCCTGCCCCCCGGAGCTGAGTGAATTGGACCCAGGGCCTCAGCCCCGTCCCCCAGACAGCCGGGCCGAGCGGAGCTTCCCAGAACAGCCCGCTGCTTCTGGGAGGACTGGGAGGCCATTTCAGGTCAGACTTAAAAGAAATGCTTCTGAGGTCATTTTTTCCTGGGGCAGGCAGACGGACTCCCCCTCCTCCTTTGACAAATGGATTCCCATCTGTTTTTCAGCAGTTCCTTTCAAAGTTCCTTTGTGCTCACGCGTCCCTCCCCCCCACCCCAGTCCTTGCCTGCTTCCTGGCTCCATACAGGATGGTGGGCCTGGCACTAGAGAAAATCTTAGCAACTAAGTCATCTGGACTAATTCATTTAGCAGATGGGGAAACTGAGTCTAAGTTCCATGAGAGGAAGAGGTGGGACCTGACCCCCGATCCCTGACCCCAGTACTCTTTCCAAAGGACAATGGTGGAGGAGTTGACAGTGAGTACATCTCCCACAAAGGCGACATGACCCCAGGACCCGTCCGGCCCACTGGCATCTCCCGCACACCCAAGAATCCCTCACCTCGGCTCTCCGAAGTATTCCAGCAGCGGCCTCACCGATCCTCCCGCATCCACTGATGGTCACTGCCACGATTTGGGGCTCTGCTCACCTCCCCCTCTCCCTTGGGAACTTGCTGTGGCTCCCCATTACCTAGGGATAAAATCCAGAGTCCTTCATTTGGCAACCACAGCCCCAGGCTGGTCTTGGAAAGGGGAAGAGATGGAGAGAAAGGTTGAAGGGGGATGGTGGCCAGCCCTCCCAGGCTGTGCCCATGGATGGCAGCATCTGCAGTACTGACCCCCCCTTTACTTAGCATTCTAGACAGGCAAAGTCCTCGGGGCCCCAGGATCCAAGGACCCCCTGGCCACCAGACTGGCACATGCTGTCCCCCACCCACAGTCAACCTAAGCCCCCTTTGCCTGAGGCCAATGGTCATTTCTGGCTCATCAGAGGAGGCCGGGGAGAACACCCTTGCTCTCTTCTCTGACGACAAGAGGAAACTGAGGGGCTTGAGTCTACTCACGCCTGACCATTCCAGCCTCTAACCTGGAACCTTTCACACGGCTTCCCCCCATCCCCTAGAAAGCTGCCAATCTAGGCCGTGGTCAAGGTTGAGCCCTCCAGGGTAAAACCTGAGCATTCGTGGTGGGCAGGTGAGACCCATTCTACCACCCCCACCCTCACCCCCCAAAAGGTTTCCCATGAGTGAGGAGCAACGAGAGCAAATGTCCTAAAAGAGGCCACCCAAGACAACGGATCCAGACACTCAGGGAGAGGGACCCCAAAGGGCTCCAGTCTAGGGACCAGAAGACCCAGGTTCTGGAGCCTTCCCAGGAAGTGTGACTGGCCTGGAGTCACACAACCTGTCCACGTCTGCAGCGGCACTAGAACCCAGGCCTCCTGACTTCAAGATCACCAGAGATGATACAAGGGCAAAGAACAATCTGCCCCTGACCTCTGCCCCTTCTAAGCTGGGTCAACTTGGTAAAACCAGGGATCAGTCTGAGTCTGTGGGCTCCCCTGGAAAAGGTAAAACTCGTGGTTCCAATTCCCCTGTTCTTAGACTTTGCCCATGCCAACAGTCCCAGTCACAGCTGGGAGGAATCTTAGAACAGACTATGGGGGCTGGAAGAGACCTCCCAAAGGGGCATGTCCGAGCTGGGAGGGGCCTTGGAACTGAAAAAGAATCTTCTCCGAACAAATGAGGAAACTGAGGTTCACAACAAGCCACATGGCCAGTGAGGGAGGAATACCATTTGGATTTAAGGCCTGGGTCCTCTGACTTCCTGCTGGGGCTGTGCCCACCCTGTCCCACCTATTCAAGGAGTGCCCCCTCCTATCTGTTGCTTGCAGAACGGGCCTATCAGGGGGCATCCCATGCCCACCTTGTTCCCAGACTACATGTGGCACCGCTGCCCAGGCAGGACCTGACAAAGGGAGGCTGGGTCAGGGGACCAGGCTGAGGGCTCTGGCATCGGGGCTTGGCAAGGGGCCTTTGGCAGAAACCCGCTGACATCTGTTGCCCCGACTTTCTTTAGCCCTCCCTGCACATTCCCGGGAGGCATCGCCCACCAAGCGCCTTTGTGGGCCCGGGCCTCTGGAGGGGCTGCAGACGGAGGCCGCTGAATGGAGATGGAACGAGGGCAGCGTTTCAAATAGGACCGGGGGCTGCCGGTCGGGGGCGGGGGAGGAGGAACAGGTGTGGTTGTGTCTGCAGCGGGCCCATCAAGGCAGCTTCTGTTTCCCTTCGAGGGGGCTGTGGGGACGTGGGGGCCGGCAGACGGCCTAACCTCGTGGTAACCTCGACTTTGGCTCGGGGCCACCGGGACGGCTTCTGCAGGCCCGGCCCTTGGGGGGGCCCATAATGCAGCCAGTGTCTCTGCTCAGCAAGCCGTGCGGACAATGGAGTCTGGAAGAAAGCGGGTGGGGGGCGGCAGGGGGGAGCCTCAGTCGCCTCATCTCCATGTGAAAATGGTCCATAAAATTAGCAAGATGCTTGCTGGGAGGAGAAAAGGGGGGCCTAGGACCCCACCTCCTGGGCACCCCCAACCTCCAGGCTTTAGGAAAGTCCAGCCTCAGGAGAGCCACCTGGCAGAGCTGTATATTTCACCCGGGAGGCCCCAAGGCCCAAACAGGGGAAGGGCCTGGGTCCTGGGCCTCCCGGCTCCTGCCCCCCTTTGAAGGCTGATGCCTCCCCCAGGCCAGTGGCTGAGTTTGGGGTGGCGGTGCCCAGCCTCCCCACCTCTCTGTCCTCTGCAGCAGCCCAGGCTCATCCTCACCCATCTGGCCTCTCCCACTGCTTCTGTCCAGCTCGGCCCAGGCCTGCATCACTGGACTCCCAGTACTCCCCGGATTCCCTGGATTCCCCGGGCCCTGGCCAGAAAGACTGGATGCCACAGCAAGCAGCTCCCTCCCACTGCCTGAGGCCCCCGGAGCCAGGAGCCCGTGCCTCCCCGGCCTGCTTTGTCTGAGGTCCTCCACCCCGGGCAGCTCTCTCTGGGCCTCTCTCCCTCCCAGCAGCCAAATTCCTGCTCAGTCCTTCTCCCAGGAAAATGGGAGGCTGAAGGTGTGGCCAGAGCCAGGTGTGGTGAGGCTGGCCTTGGAGGCTGGAATCCCAGGGCTCACGTCCCGTCTCTGACCCTTGTCAGCCGCCTAACCTGGACAAGGGCTAGTCTGGAAAACAAGGGCCTGCACTCGATGACCTTGCAGGTCCTCCTGGCCCCAACAGCTGCCCCGGACAGCTCCAGACCAGTCGGTTCTAAGGGACCCATCAATGGCGTTCTTGATCATGGAAGGGGGGACGGCCGAACTGTAATCCACTGTGGTCTAGTGGGCCGAGGACCAGCTTTAGAATTTTAGGGTGCAGGGCAGCTAGGTGCCACAGTGGAGAGAGCACTGGCCCTGGAGTCAGGAGGACCTGAGTTCAAATCCAGCCTCAGACACTGAATTACCTAGCTGTGTGAACGTGGGCAAGTCACTTAACCCCATTGCCTTGCAAAAAAATAAAATAGAATAAATTTAGAAAAAGACTCTTAGGGTGCAGGACCCTCAGCACATAGGGGAGATCACCCCTTCATTGCTTATCTTCGCCAGATCTCTAATGGACAGAACAGTGACCAGTCCACATCACAGGCTCCCAGTCTCCCTTCTCCAGTGACCTTCAAGCTCTAGGGTCAGTCACCAGCGGCAGCACTGGCCGCATCTCCATGTACTCCCCTGTCCCTTCTGGAGCTGGCTGTACCCCCCGTCCCGCTGAGAGTCTCATCAGCTTCCTACATCTGGGCCTGGCCCGGTTTCGCTCAAGCTGTGTCAAGCAGCTCCAGACACTCGCGGTTTCTGTGGCCAGACTGTCCCCCAAGTTGTGACCTTCCCTGGGTCCAGAAGGAATGAAGGAATGAGGTCTGTTCAGACACCTCCTTGGGGCACTCACTGAGGATCCTGTCATTGGGGCCACAGGCCTCTGAGCAGAGGCCCCAAAACAAATGACAAGCGGCATGGCGGGGGCAGCCCAGGTCACTTATGCCATGGCAGTGGTGGTGGCAGCCAGATTCCCTTGGCATCCGGGGGAGACAGCCCCTCAGCCCCACCCAGGATCCTCCTGTTCCCTGTCCATGGTTATCTATTTACTCTGTCATTCTTAGGCAACAGGGAAAGACACAAACATAGGTGTTTATCTTGGGCTGGCAGCAGACTACAAATATTTCTGGGCTGTGCCACGGTCTGGGTGCCACTGGTGCCAAGGGAAGGGACTGTTGAAACCTCGTTCCTGTGGAATGAGGCACGGCTGGGCTGTTGGGTGGGCGTGCTGGCTCGGGCACCCAAGAAACAGTCTCAACAGCCAGCTCTGCCATAGTGCCAACGGGCAACACGTCCCACTTCTGGACTTCCCCCACAACTGCCCTAGCAGAGAGTGTGTGTCACTGTCCCCATTTCAGGGAGGAGGAAACTGAGGTCCAGAGAACTCCCTGCCCATCCTCTGTGAGAAGCTATTGAGTACCAGGAAGGAGACCGAGGATCAGAGAGAAAGGGGCTTAGTTCTGCTCCTGGGGGTCTCCCAGGAGGACCTGGGGCTCAGGTGAAGCTGTGAGATATAAAAACCCCTAATTCTTAATAATCATTTGAGATTCAGAGGGACCTGGTAGCTAGAGATCTGGCCTCTTTACCCAGTCAGAAAGAGCCAGGTTCAAGTGCTGCCTTGGCTGGGTGACCCTGAGCAAGTCATTGAACCTCCCCATGTGGCTGGGTGGCAGATGCACTTGGGCACCTTCTGCTGGGAGGAGCTTCGGGCTCTGCATGGGAACATCAGCTTGCTTCAGTGTGGCCCTTGACTGGCTAACCTTTTCTTCCTCTTGTTTGTTTTTTTCCATCCTTCTCCATAAGGTTGGCTCTCCGGGAGGGCATGGAACAACCAAAGTTTCAACCAAAGATCTGCTGAGGCAGAGGGAGTTTCCTCAATGGGAGTGCCCAAGGTCCGAGACCCGAGAGATCCTTACCAGCAGATGGCACAGGCTCAAGGATGCCTGGCCGGGGCACTGGACACCATGTCCACCAAGACTCAGGGGCCGCCACTCTGGTCTCCCAGTCTTGGGAGCCCTAAGATGGCAGCCAGCATCCCAAACAGCCCAGCCTCCATGAGGACCCTGGGGGGGCCAAGGTGAGGATGAGCTGAGGGGCATCAGGAGGACTTCATGGGGTGTACTCTGGGGGTACCCTGCCAGCTCCCAGCTGGGACAGGCTCTCAAGGACACTTCAGGCTGAGCCACCCCTGCAATTCCAAGCTGAGGGAGCCAGGCAGGCGCTGGGAGAGTGAACCCTTAAACTGAATCCATTTTATCATGCACACGCCACAACCTTTCCTCTTTTCCCAATAAGCTTAGAATCATGAAGTCATCGAATACTAGAGCAGGGGGGAAGCACATGGGCCAACCCTCTCATTTTACAGGTGAGGAAACTGAGGCACAGAAATGGATGCAGAGCAATGTTCCATTTCAGTGAGACCAGGTAAACCACAGTAGAGAGGCCACGTGAGATGAAGCACCCCGGGGCCTAGGCTTCCTCCTCCATCAAAACGACCATGCTGCTTTGGGAGGTACGGTACTCTGTGTAGATGTCTATCCAACCCAGGCCCCAGAGTGGGTGCTCAAGCAGCGTCCACTTCCAGATGGTCAGGCCAGGGACCGACCAGCCTGCCTGCTCCTCCCTGGCCCTGCCTCTATCCTCGAGCCAACACAGATAGGTTCTGCACCTGGGTCATGGGAACATGTCATCCTCTGGGTTAAGTCATGGTACCCTTTTGAGTAGGGTCCAGAGACTACCCCAGGTGCCCAGGACCCCAGGGCTCTTCCTGTCGGTGAGTCTGGGGCTTCAGGTCTCAAGGCAAGGTCTGTCTTCCTAGATCATCCCCATCACAGAGTACAAGCCCAAGGTTCAAATCTCCACTCCGACCATGAACTGTGATCATCCCAGACCCTCTCTGATCCTTAAGCCTCTCTGTTGGGCCTACCCATCATCGGCCACCCAGGAGGGGAACAATAGCCAGAAGTAGTGGGGTGCAGGGGGAACAAGAGCGCACTTCAATTCTGAGAACAAGGGTCTGATCCCAGCTCCTACAAAGATCTCCTCTTTTGGCCTCAGTTTCTCCATCCATAAAATGGGGCCACCAGCCGCTTCGATCACTCAGAGCCAGCATTGCTCATAATTCATACTGACAGAATCATCTTCTAGATGGAGCCCCCTTGTCCCATTCCACAGGTGCTGCAGGGGTCCTTGCCCATTTTGGGGGTGGCCCTCATTCATCCAATCATTCCCAAGCTCCTCTTCCCCTTTGCTGCCCCTTACTTCTCTAGGAAAAGGTCATTCTTGGCCAGCCCCGAAGCCCTTCCTCACCCAGAGTCCTTGGAAGTTCCCCAGAAGCAGGGGCTGCCCTCGGCACTCATGGCCTTCCCTCTTGTTGGGGCAAAAGGTTGAGGCCTCCCTCCCGGCCCTGCCTGGGAGTCTTTTCCCTAGAGCTCCACAGAGGATCCTGGAAGCTGGAGGCTTCAATCACAGACCTTTGGGGCCCCTGGCCTTCCCCCAGGTCTCAGTGGGGAGAGGCAGGGCTGGGCCTCCCTGGGTTGGAGCCTCCAGAGCGATTCCCAAAGCGGGCCACAGAGCCGGGTTGGTCCCGGAGCTCCCGTCCTCCGCTGGCCTTGCCAAGACTCCCAGTGGTGCCAGGAGCTGAGAGCAGCTGATGGCGGGGGCCCAAGGTCAGGTCCTCGCGCCGGCCCTGGGTGTCTTCCAGAGCCTGGGGAGATGCTTGTCTAAAGGCAGCCAGTCGGCAGCAATTACCCAAGAAGAGGCCTCCCAGAGCTTGGACGCCTCCCTGAGGGAGGCCGCAGCCTCTGCCGGGCCGGCCTGGCCGGTTTGTTTTCCATCTCTGCCACGGCTTCCGGAGCCCAGGAGAAGACACAAAATGGCGGCGGGGGAGCGGCGGACATTTTGTAGCCGGCTCAGGCAAAGCCGCGGGCTCCCGGAGCCGGCCAAGGTCAAAGGCAGAAGCGAAACTGGGTCTGCCTCCCGTGGGGGGAGGGCTCTCTCCTGGTCCTGGTGGGCCTGGACACACAAGGCAAAGGGCTCTCTGGGACAGTCTGCCCATCCTTCCTCGCTCTCTGGAGTTCTGCTTTCAAAAGAGCACCATCCAAGACTGGAGACCCCAGGGAAGGAAACTGAGGCCCAGAGATAGAATTCATTTCTGGTCCAAGATGGCCAGGGTAGGATTCAAACTCAGAACCGAGACAACTAGTTTGCATAGAATCATCCCTTCTCTAGCTCCTTTCCTTTGGTCGCCAGTTTAAGCCTTCCGTGGCACTTAATACCCAGGCAGGGATGGGGTACTCACCACCTGGGGGTGCCTGTTCTTGAGCAGCCAGTATTGCTCCCCCCGGGGAAGGGGGATTTCACCAGCACCATCTACACCAGTCTCAGCTGAGCGAAGGGTGTCTCAGGCGCCTGGCTCCCTGGCCAAAGCTCTCCCCTCCTGGCTTCTCCGGTACCTCTGGGGTCTCTGCCCAAGTCCTGGTTCTGGGCTGCGGGTCAGTGGTCCCCTCCAGGTTAGCTCTAGCGTGTACATCACGGTCTGTATATCGTCTCCTCCAGTAGACCAGCGTTCCCCAGGGGCAGGCACTGTCAGGGGCCTTTACTTCATGAGTGGGTGCTGGTCCCGCCAGAACCCTGGGGCGCCATGAGGCCGAGACCAACTCTGGCCACGGCCCAGCCAGGCGGCCGGCCAGGACGATTACAGCAAAATCACAGTGGCTGCACGCTGCCCTGTGAACCCTACAGGCTCAAAGGGCCCGGAGGTCTTCCAAGTCCTTTCCCCCAAAGAAGGGCACAAGGTGTGGTGAGGGCTATCTTCCCCTTTGGGGGATGGAGAGACTGAGGTCACAAGTCAAGAGAACCACTGGCAGACATCTCCTTGGCCATCCCCAAGCTGGAGCTCCTGAGGATATGAAGTCTTCTGCAAATAAGAGGCAAAGAGCCCCTGGACATTCCACTAGAGGACCACCCCCCGCCGCCCAATGCTGACCACACAGACAGTACCATCCTGGGGCAGGTTGCGGCAGAACAGTGACCTTGGGCAAGTCTCTACCTGATCATCTTTCAAATGGAGCTAAGAACCCCATTTCTTCTCACCCAGACTCAAGCCAAGAAAAGTCCTTTCTAAACTCTAATGCCCCAGAACAATGGGCCTCAGTCCTGGTCTTTCCTCCTGTCTCTGCCTTTGGCATTGTCCTTGGGGGGGGGGGGGTGGGAATGAGTCAGTCAAGAAGTGGAGGAGCAGAGCAGGCAGCCCAAGGCCTCCCTGCCAAACCTGGCCTTCCAGGGTGGGAGCCTCCTCCCCTGCAAGCTGAGGCACGGGTCTCGAGTTCAAGGAACCCCAGGGTCCTGAAGGCCAGGTCTGGGCCCCTCCTGGAGCTATGGCTACAAGCAGCCAGGAGGAACCAGCCCTGATTCAGGGGGAAGCGCTCCTCCTCTAGTCGCAATGTCGGAGGCATCTGCAGGGATGAAAATAGCTGCCTGGGGAGGCTTTGGGGGTGGGCAATGAAAATAGAAAGCCCGGGATTGAACACCCGGCCTAGGAAGTCTCATGAGCCAATGGGTGGGGTCTGAGGGCCAGAGAAGACAAGGAGAAAACCGGCCTGGAATGCTGAGGACGGGAGGAAAGACTGGCAGAGGTGGGAGGGGCCTGAGAAGAGGCAAGGGCAGAGCCTAGAGGGACCTCAGAACTGGCTGGCAAGGCTGGGAGGGGCTCCTTCCCTCCAGAGACAAGGAAACTGAGGCCCTGAGAGGGAAAGGTAGAAGGTAACTGATGTCACAGACAGAATTCGAACCCATGGCTCCTTAGGGGCCTGGGTCTGCAAGACATCAACCCCACCCCCATCCTGGAAATGCTGGCAGCTCCTCCCCATCTCTCTTGAACTGCTCAAGGTCGGGAGCTCAGAACTGGCAGGAAAGTCATCCATGGGCACCAAACACGAGGCCCATCCCAGCTCCTGATGGCATACTCCTGGCACCAGGGATCTCACACCTTCCCTGGTACCCCAGCTTCCCCAGTCAGCTCTTGCTTTCTCCGAGGTGGACAAGGTTCCTGCCCCTTTCCCGCTCTCCCACGGCCAAGTCTTATACTACTTCAAGATGGCAGCCTCAGGGTGGCAAGAGATTCATCGTTTTCAAAAGCCACAAATCCCCCCATTGGGGCCCCATGAGGTTCTGGAAATGTTTGTCTAACAAAGCACGTTATCATTTAACCATTCTTTTAAAAAGACCAGATCCTGTCCTCCTTCTTTCCTGGGACTCAGTTTCCCCCTCCGTGAAACCAGCAGCCTGGATAAGATGGCCTCAGTGGCTCCACACTGTCAAGGCCTGTGCCCTTCAGACCTCTCAAGGTTTCAAGACAGACCCTTCCCCGGCCACTGGCCCTTCATGGTCCATTCCACTTTCTCCAGTAAATAAGAGGCCAAGGCTTGAGGCTCGGGGTGATGGGATGCGATATTTTTTTAAGCATTTGGGGGCTCTGATAGACTCCAAATGAGCTACAAATGTTCCACTACAGTGAGCTTGGCATTCTGGGAGGAGCTCTCTGCCAGGAAGAGGCACACAATTGCCCATCCCCTCCAAATGGTGGGCAGCCCCAAAATGGAGAGCCAGTTCCTGCCTGGGGATCTCCCCTGTTCTCTGGCCCTTTCCAGTCTCTTGATCCCTTTCAGCATCTTCATTACTGTAAGGATGTTATGGTGGAAAGAAGGCTCAAGAACCCTGAGTTCAACTGAGCCACCAGAAGCAGGCCCCACTCTTCTCTGAGCCTTAGTTTACCCATCTGTCCTAAGGGCCACAGGATGCCGGCAGGAGCCATGCTGCAGAACCGAAAGGCTCAAGGGCGGTCCGAGGTCATGCTTCCAGGGTTGCCCAGAGGACGGCTCTATCTGCTCAGTTATCGACAACCATGCCAATATGTGAGCAAACATCTTGAGCAGTTCTTAGGCACTTAGTGTATACCAGGCCTTGAGAATACCCAGCCAAGGGTGGGGGGAAAGAGGAGGTGCCCCAAAGAAGGCAGCTATCCCTGAGCCTGGAGCAGGCAGGAGAGGGGCACCGGTTCCTCTAGCAGGAAAGAGGCCAGGGAGTCAGGGACTGGCAGGCAACTCCAAGCCTTCATGGATAGTGACTCTCAGATTGATCCCTCCCTCCTTGCCCTTCTCTTCAGGGCCCTGCAAGGAGAGGGCAAGACCAAGATGGCAGCACTGAAGACGCCACTCGGTCAAGGCCAACACCTTGCTGTGGGACGTTGACCCTGGCCTCTCCCTTCTCTAGGCCTTCAAGGGCCCCACTGGCTTTGAGGCTGCTTGAGAAGGTCCCAGTGTGATAAAGAACACCTTGGGGAGGGAGGTGCACTCCAGATTTGGAAGGAGGCAGATATTTTTAGATATGGCAATGGATTGATTTGTTCGGCTCGCCTACGATTACTGGATCTAAATTGAGTTCCTTCTGGGGAGTGGGCAGTCATTGGGAAGGGATAGCATCAATAAGACAGTTTTAAAATAAAATCTCTTGATGGGGTTCATTTATAAAGTGAGCTTGGAGATCAAGCAAGAACGATCCCCAACACTCCAACAGGGCTCCCTGACTTCCAGGTGCATGGAGAGGGGCCCCAGCCTTAGATCCCTCCCACTCCCCAGCTCATGTGATGAGGGACCCCAATGGCCAGGCAACATTTTCTTCAGTTGATCCCAAATCTCTCTCTCTGTATATCACACACACACACACACACACACACACACACACACACACACACACACACCCTAGGTCTGCCCTAGGTAGCCAAGACAAAATAATAATAATAATAATAAATTTCCATTCTGTCTAAGTCTCAAAATACCTGCAGGAAGTTCTCAGGTTAGGGATAGCATCAGGTTCTAGCTTGGGGACTCTGAGGAAATCAGCTAATCTCTCCCTGTCTCAGTTTCCTCCTCTGTAAAATGAGGCATCTGGACTCCAAGGCCTCCGAGGTCTCAATAATCAGTGTTCTCGTTTGGTCATTGCTGGTCCTCTCTTCCCCATCCCAAGAACCTTCAGGGGATTCCCCTGGGGCCCAGTCTCCAGGTTCTTCTCCAGCCTTCCTAAGCCAGGCTACCCAGGGCTGAGCATCATCGTGCCGTGGCCAGAGGCTGCCTCCACGTCACCCTGGCTCACTGGCTCAATTGCTTTCTCCTAACCGGGGCTCGGGCTCTCTGGGGAGGAAGGGGAGGAGTAGTCTATTTGGACATGGAAAAATGAAACCCATTAAGAAAACCTGAAAGGAAATTGGGAGGGAGTGCCAACTCAGGAGCACGGTGACCAGGACAACCAGGGACGAGATGCTCCCGAGGTCCCTTCCAGAGTCAGTGCCAGGCTCTCATCCTGGGAACACCGGTCAGGGAGGAGGCATCCCCAAAGCATCCACTGTCCTGACTTGTCTGGAGGCATCACAGACAAACTCCATAGGAACCCAGTTACCTGTCCTCCAGAGGGGTCCTTGGACATGTGCTCACTGGAGGGCCCATGGGTCACCCACTCATAGTCTCACCCTGGTGGGTCACGCGGATCCTGACTCCAGGATAGGAAAGCCCCGTCCTCCTCCTCTTCCCAGTCGTCTCCCTTCTTTCCTCCCTCCATCTCTCATTCTCTCCTTTCTTCCCCCCTCCTTTTCTCCTGCCCTATGCCTCTCAGATTCAAAGTTAGATCTCCCACGTCCAAGTCGAAGGCTCTCTTTGCCTCCCTGCATTCCCAAAGGCTTCCCCCTATTCTGAATCCCTCCAAACCCTCCTGACTTCTGCCAGATTTCCACTCTAAGGAAACAGCTCCTCTTTTCTGAAGCCGAGAGCCTGGATCTGAATGGCCTTGGACCTCCAAAGGGAAGGTGGCAAACTAGGTTAATGACAAGGATTCTTCTGGGCCCCTTTCAGGCTGGCCTCTCGCTGAATCCTCAAAACAACCCTGAGATGCCTGCTGACACTGTCCTCATTTTAGAGAGGAAGAAGCTGAGCTCAGAGAGTAAACTGAGGTCAAGAGAGTACATTCCCTTGGAATGGGAGGACCTCAGTGCAGGGAATGGCAGAGCTAAGAGGGGCCTTCGAAGAGGGGCCGAGTGCACTGGGAGGGCCTTGAGAGATCATCTCAGTGAATTCCTTCATCTTCCAGAGACCAAGGGAGAGAACCACCAGACCGATGATCCTGACCGCACCAGACACCGTAAAAACCCATGCAATAGATGCATCAGATAGAACACATGGACATCCAACTGTGCCCCCCATACATATGTATCTATGTTTGTATGGCTCTATTTCTGTATCTGTTTCACTCACCGTCCATCCAACAGGTCAGACAGGCGCCCAGGTGGCGGCACTCCTCCACTGCCTCCTTTTAGGGGTGGCCTCCTCCTTCTGGGACTAACCTCCTTCTTGTCCTCACTCCTGCAGAGACAAAGGCAGGCCCAGGGTAAGTGTGGTGGCTCTGGCAACCCCCCTCCTGGCAGTTCTCAGATCTTGCTGATAAACCCAAGATCCACACATCTTTCCTAATGAACTCCCCAACTTCCAGACACCTGGATACCTAGGCCTTGAGGTCCTATGGCATCCAGTTAAAAGGACCACGTCTTACAAAGTTCTAAGTATGTCAACTGTTTGGGAAGAGTCCTGGCTCACGCTGGGTTCAAATCCTCTCTTGGAAGTTGCCTCCCCAGGTGTCCTACCTCTAGTAAGCACCAGGGGACATGGCCTCTGAGATTCCTTCTAGAACTAGATCACCACCCAGAGTGTGAGGAGATCACAAGCTGGGGAATGATCCATCTTAGTTGGCTAAAGACTAAGAATCATCACTAGAAACCAGCAGCCAGTCAGGGAGCAGAAAGGGTTCAAGGTGTGGAGAGGGGAGAAGTGGATTCAAATTCCTGCTCTGGGTGAGGCCCTTCCTGGGATTCCATTTCTTCCTCTGTAAAACGTGGCAGGGAATAGGAGGAGACTAAGATTCTTTCATCTCAGAATTCTATCTGTGACTGAATAAGTGGCCCCGAGGTTCCAAACAGAGCTAAAATTCTACGATGCTCCTGTGAAAATGAAGAAAGCCACCTCTGTCCTTTCCAGGTGCTCATTTTCCAGGGTTCCTGGGGAGAACGCCAATGCACACCTAAACCCACAGTGTATCTCCGAAGGCTGGATGGTCTCTCTGGTTAGACCTGAGCCCCCAGCTCAGTCTGAACTAATGAAGTTTAAGATAATGGCTTGGAAGGAAGGGGGAGGAGGAAGAGAAGAGGCATCGCTGAATAAGCCTAGAATGACTGGGATAACCAGGATCTCATTTTTGCCTCATATCAACCCTGGGTGAGGAACTTAGGCAGGCGGACTCAAGTGACTTGCCCAGGGTCACACAGCTCTGAAGTCTCTAAGGCTGAATTTGAACTCCAGCCTGACTCCAGACCCTGTGATGTATCCACAGTGCCACCTCGCGGTCCCTAAAGAAAAGCAGGAACCTTTTCTTGACAACTTTCAAGAAAATTTCAATTGACCTGTCTGACTAAATAGGTGATAGTAGATCTTGGAGGCCCAGCGTGTCCTTGTTGAAGGGCCACACGGCTGGGGTGCTTTTTCTTGTTATTGTTTCTTCCGTGTGACCCTGGAGAAGTCCCTTGACCTCTGAGCCTCAGTTTCCTCCTCTAGAAAGTGAGGATAATAATAGGACCACTCTCCCAGGCTTGTGGCAAGGGTCAGATAAGGCCAGAACTATAAAGCAGGAAGGCACCAGGGAAGCTTTGGCTGGCGCCACGATCGCATCTCTGATCACCCAGTGCTGGATTTAAGGTCACAACATGATGAAGGTAAGTGTGAAAGACTTGGGTGCTCGGATCTACATTCTGACCAACCAGAATTCCAAAGTAGCCACAATGAAAACCACTGCCCATCTCCAGCCCGAGGGTGATGGGCTCAGGGGCCCAGCGAAGCAGGTTCTCTCTGTTTCCTCTGTCTCTGTCTTACAGACACACAGACACACGGACACATGGACACACACACACACACACACACACACACACACACACACATTTCCTTTGCATGACTTTAGAAAGGATTTTGTTTGTCTTGCCTGTTCAATGGGGTGGGAGAGGGGAAAGAATTCAGAACTGAAATAAAATGGAATTTTGAAATAAAGACCTCAGATCCAGATCCTGTTCCAGCACTTAACAATTCTGTCCCATTGGGTCAGTCACATTCTATCTCTGAACCTCAGCTTCTCCATCTGCAAAATGGGGACAAATAGCCCTCACCTGAAAGGTTAGTTGTATAGAAAGTATTTGGTGACCTTAGAAGGACTGTGCAATTGAAAGATTTTTTCAAGAGAAGAGGGGCTTCTGCCAGACACCCAACAGCTTTCAAATCCAAATGAGGACTGCTAATCAATCATTCCACAAGCACTTATGAAGCTCCTGCTGTATGCAGAGCCCTGGGTGCTTCTTATCATCAGGATGCTTAATGACAGGCAGCCTTTCTGAACATTGGAACCAGTTCAGTCCAATGCAGACATTTTCAGACATATTGGACCTGCAGGGCCAAGGCCACTAGGGCACTTCCAGGCCCCCAGGGAGCCAACACCATCCCTTCAGACCCTCCCTAACTCTCTGTCTCAGCACTGATCAAGAATTCCACAAATGGGCTAGAATGAGCCTTTGTGTTTCACTTTTAGGTTTTTGGGGTTTTTTGCAAGGCAATGGGGTTAAGTGGCTTGCCCAAGGCCACACAGCTAGGTAATAAGTGTCTGAGACCAGATTTGAACCCAGGTACTCCTGACTCCAGGGCCGGTGCTTTATCCACTGCACCACCTAGCTGCCCCTAGCCTTTGTCTTTCATCGCTATATCCAAGATGAAGTAAGGAGCTAGGTTTTGAACCCAGAATTTAACCCCAACTCCTGGGTTCTTTAGACTGGGAACCCCGGAGGGCAGGGAGGATGTCTAAGTCTTTGTTTGTAGCAAAAAGCCAGCCCTTAATCAATGCTTGGCCTTGTTCTTTCCCCGGATGCAGAAGACCAAGATTCTATTGGGGCTCACCCACTTCCATGTGCCTTTGGGCAAGTCCTTTCCCTGTGGCAGAGGGGATAGCAGCCAAAGTCAGAATAGAATCCCTTACGGTATCATTCAGGCTTCTCCTCCCTCCTCCCCATCCCTCCCCTAGGTCACGTGCACCTTGTCTCTTAGCTCCAAGTCTCGGGTGCCACAAGCTAACTAACCTTCCGAAGACCCAGGAGGGAAGACTATACAGAAGATTAACCCTTTTGCAGGTACAAAGGGGGAAGATACCTGTGCCCAGGCCACCAGAAGTGGGGAGAAGTCAAGGTGCTGGTTACTGGTGCTCAATTAATCCCTCTGGCTCCCCCCCCCCATGAAGTGGGGAGCATTTCTACTTTCCTAAAGGGTCCAGTTCACATTCATTACAAACTAAGCTTTAGTAAGGCTCCGCAGAACGGAAGCAGAGCGTGGTGGGGAAAGCACATGACCAGGAGACAGACAGCTGGGGTTCCAAATGAAACCAAGTTCAATGTTCTAAGGGCCCTCCCAGCTCTGACCTCCTTGTTCTGAGCTCCCTCGCAGCCCTACCCCCACCCCGAGAATCAATGTGGCTGCTGGGTTCCAGGATACTTTTATCCACTCTCAGGCAGGTATCTACTGCAAAAATACCAAAGAAGAGTTCCAAGAAAGAGCCAAATCCCGACTTGGCCGCTGCTGGCTAAGCTGCCCCAGATACCCGGTCCCAGGGCCGGAAGCAGCTGGCTTCTCTTTGCCACCCCCCAGCAGTAATGCTCGCTTCCCAGCTAGTTATCAAATCCCAATATTAGACCCCCTCCCCACCCCCCAAGCCACTAGGGTGAGCAGATACATAATTCAATTACCTTAGAACCTCATCGGAAATAGAAAACAGAGCTGGGTCGGAAAAGGCAGAGCACAGAGCATGGGGGTGGGGGGGCGGTCTCCTGCAGCCCAGAGGCCCCAAGGAGGAGGAGAGGAAACTGTATCTGGGGCTCCCTGGGCCAGCGGCCTGGCCATCTCAGCAGGCCTCTCCCCATCTGCCCCTTTGGGAAGGGGGTGGGCCAGGCGGCTTGGGCAGAGTTTGGGCAGATCACTTTGTCTCTCTGGACCTCAGTTTCCTTCTCTGTAAAATAAAACTAGGCAGGCTTCCTGAGATCTGCCCAGCTTCATTCTCTGGCAGATTGAAACAAAGCAGACCTTCTGGATGACCTGGCCCAGTTTTCTCTCTTCATATAGGAGAGCACTGAGGCCGGGGGGGAGGGGGGGAGGAGACTTACCCAACCCCCCCCCCCCCCCAGGAGCAGCCGTGTAGGAACCCAAAGTCATTCCTCTCAGGCCCCTCCAGGGCCAGGGTTTCTATTTAAAAAAGAACTGGGAAGGTGGATTTTCCCAGCAAACCTCAGGGCCTGGGCAGCCTCAACCTGATGAAAGGACCCTCTAGTAGGCTGGGGGAGCCCCCTCACTGGGCCCCAGAAAAGGGCAGGGACCTCCTTAAGGTCACCCCATTAGACAGGGTCAGAGTCCAACCAGTTCCCAGGTCCAAGTGTGGGGTGAAGAGATGGGCTGGAGGTTTGGGGGTGAACCACCAAGTATCTGCCCATTTCTGGGTCTTCCTAGAAGGTCTTCTCTTGTAGAGATGTCTAGGCAGGCCTGTCTCTGCTGGCCACTCCCCATCAAAGGGTCCCAAAAGTTCTCTGGGAACAGAGGTGCCTCTTTGAAGGTTGCTAACCGGTCCAGTCTGAGCAGCCCCCTCAGCCTTTGGAGAGGATTCAAATCCAGAAGCCTCAATGGAAGGGCCTGGCTCTTGGGGACAGCCAGTGTACAGTGCATTTATCTACCAAAAGCAAGAGGGAAGGAGACTGAGGCACAGCCCCTTCAAACCATACTCTGGAGTTGGCTGGGCCCCTCAGCACCTCGCTGCACCCCACCCCAAGCCCCAAGACCTCAGCCAGCCCCGTCCCCCTCCACTGAGGCTTTGCCCAAGGTCACACAAGAGATGAGGGGCAGACCAGGAACCATAACTGGATCTCCTGCCTCCAACTCTGGACATCCTCTCGGGCCTTGAAGCAGCTTGAACATCCTCTACAAGGGGAACCTCAAGCTCTTCCCTACATCACCTGAACTTTTCTTGGAGGAAAACTAGATTTGACCATCTAGTGGCTTTTTAAAATTGAGAATCAGGAGGAAAATTGGTGCCACCACTTAGCTAAAGTTCAATCCCAAAGAAGAAAGATGGGCGCTCAGACGCATGGTTGGTGGAGTTGTGAACTGATCCAGTGGTCTGGACAGCAATTTATAATTACATTAAAAAAAGGAACCTTTAGGGGCAGCTAGGTGGCTCAATGGATAAAGCACCAGCCCTGGAATCAGGAGGAGCTGAGTTCAAATCCAGCCTCAGACGCTTAATAATTACCTAGCTGTGTGATCCTGGACAAGTCACTTAACCCCATTGCCTTAAAAAAAATTAAAAAAAAAGAAAGGCACCTCTAATGGTGTTGAAACACACCTACCAGGAATGGACCCCAAGGAGTCTAGTGAGAGAAAGAAAGGTACCAGAGGCACCGCAGTCATCCCAGCAATGCTGGCCTGGAAACAAAGTAGACACCCCCATCAGGGAATGACTAAACCAAAAGTATGAATAGAGTGGTGGGAGAAATATGGAGATGAGAATCCTGGGGACAGATTACAAATGGATGCAGAACCAAGAAAAACCGAACAAAACAATGCCTGTAACAAAACCAAGGGTGAAGGGGGGCAAGAAAACATACCAAGGGGGTGGGAGCAAACCAAAAAAAAAAAGAGAAAAAAAGAAATCTAACTGGGCAATTACAAGACCAAGCTTGACCCTTCACCCCACCAAACCCCAAAGACATGTAAAGCACCCAGAAAAATGCCTCAATTCTCTACCTTGCAAGTTCTCACAAGGTCCTGTCTTCTCAGCCAAGGGGAGGCAATTGGCTACTTTTGAAAAGCAATTGTGGAGGAAGGTTAGGCACCTCTGTCCTGCTCCAAATCACTCATTTGATGACTCTGGGACTTTCTCAGGTTGGCTGATAGCAAGGCGATGGGGAGAAGCCATAGGATCAATTCACTCTAAGGAAGGACTTTCTGATAATCGCAGATATCCTACCATGGTGTCTTTGCAAAGTGGCAAGCTCCTGTCACTGAAGCTACCTAGTCAAGGGGTCAATCCAAGGGATGCCTGCACCCTAAAATGGAAATCTCCAAGGGTCTTTGGAAGGCCTTCAGCTCATGAATCTACAACACTTCTCGGACCTCCCAGGCCCCAGACTCACAAGAACAGTCTTTCCTGACTCATGGGAATCATGACTAGCAATTGGTGGTAACCAGGACAAGTAGGAAAAAACATACCTGAGGCAAGGAGCATCAACTGGTCCCTTAAATCAACTTTGTGTTTCTTAATATGAAAGGAATGAAAAAATAAGAAAAAGTCATTTGAGCCAATAAGTTACAATCATAGTGGCTTCAGCCATGCTAATTGAATTGCCCTTTTTGCCCCCTCTAAATCTTGGTACCCAGAGACAGAGCCCCGGGTGCCCTATCCTAGTTACCTCTAGGCTGACTTCCAAGATCTCATCTTATCACTTGTTCAGAAAGGCTAAAGGGCAGGAGTATTATTAGGTATCTCTACAGCATATCTAAAAAGAGCCCCCTCCTTTTTTTCCTTCCTCCATCAAGTATTGTCTAAAGGAAGAGATCATCTCCAAATTTGTTGCACAGCTCAAAACGATCCTCAGTCACTTAGAAGAAGGCAGGGCCCTCAATTCTACCTCTGAAACTTTGAAAAAAGTGTCCAGAGTACACTGAAGCTTGAATCATGGGCTCTGAATTCAAATCCTGGTTCTGAACCATACCACCTCTGGTCAATCATATCTCTCAGGATCTCAGTTTCCCCCTCTGTAAAATGATGGAATTAGGTCAGGTGGTCTCTGAGATTCCCTCCAGTTCTGGAGCTGGACTGGGCTGATGCCCAGGTATCCCCAAGGTATCTTTGGATCAAGAGGAGTTGTCCATCCTGTGTCGTTCATTCCCCATGAAAACTGGTCCCACCGAAAGTCTAGGCCTTCTTGCTTGTCTTCTAAACTACAGGCACAACATAGCCTCAATTTGTGGGCAAAAATATTGGGGAAAGAAATCTGATCCAGTGACCTTTTTGGTTGTTTTGTTTTTTGATGACTGAGGACCCCAGAGGGAGGTAAAATAGACTGTATGGCAGGGTGGTGCTCCAGCTGTAAGCCAGTCGGACAGCTGCTTGGAGGACACACAAAACTAGATGTTTCCCCTTTCTTTCAGATCAGACTTTCCAACAAGTCCCTGGTAAGGCAATAGTTAGGTCCTGGGGCAGAATGGTAGGGACAATGGTGGCTGCCTCACTTTGTCCCTGAAGTAGAATGGGAAACTTCATCCACATGCTCCAGGGAGATGGTTTTTATAGAATGTATCACCACCAATCTAACAGCCTGTTGAATCAACATAACAACTGGTAGGACTCCAGACTTAGAAGGTAGAAATGGCCTGTTTTTTTGATCAATCTCAATTCTAGGCTCTGGCTTAGAACTTCATCTCAAACATGCATCAGAGAAGGAGTGGGGGCCCATGTGCTAAGTGAGCACCGTCATTGCTGTCAATGTAACTAAAAGTTCAATGGAAGTGGGGGTCCTTTTCATGCTCCTATATTAAGAGCTGTGGAATTCTTCAACATTGTTTTTTCATATGGACAAAAGGGTGGATTTGTATGCTTAATAACCCTTGTGAAGTCTATAGATATAAATATGTGCGTGTGTGTGTGTGTGTGTGTGTGTTTGTGTATCTAGATTTGGGTAGAGTTCTTTTGTATGTCCAATGGAGGGTGCATCTTTTCAAGTATATCAACCCATCGCCCTGGGGTCTCTGTACTTCAGGACAGATGGACAAGGGGCCAGACATCTGGAACAGACAACCAACATAGGCATGAGAGAACAGAGAATCTCCATCCTGTTAAGATTCAGTTTTGGGGGCAGCTAGGTGGTGTAGTGGATAGAGCACCGGCCCTGGAGTCAGGAGGACCTGAGTTCAAATCCAGCCTCAGACACTTAATAATTACCTAGCTGAGTGGCCTTGGGCAAGCCACTTAACCCCATTATCTTACAAAAACAAACAAACAAAAAAAAGATTCAGTTTTGCCATTGCCTGGTTGGGTGCCTCTGGGCAAGTGACTTCCCCTCGCTGCATCTCATTATTTCAAATAAGTGAGTTAGGTAGAGAACTGCCACGGACTTCATCTTCTCTAAACATTTTTGCTTAGTCCCTAGCTGGGCTATGAAGTCCTTGAAGGCAGAAGGACCAGGGCCCAGATAGAAATTGAAAGCTAAAAGGAACAGTTTTGATTCCTACTTCTCATTTTACAGATGAGGAAACTGAGGCCTTGGAGAGTAAGTGACTGGATCAAGATGGTGGTGGGCTTTGGATTGGGCACCAAATGGAATCAGAGGTCTGATTGACCTTCATGAGCTCAGGTTGTGATGGGATTCACAATCATCACTGACTGCAAGAATCCCTAATGATCCTAGCCTCAAAGGGGTTCTCTGGACCAAGCCCTTGGAGTTGCTGCCCTTCTTGAAGAACCTGGCCATACTCCCGGGCAACCCAAGCCCCCTCACCATTGTCCTGGGTGTCCATAGTCCTTTCCGAGTCTCTATTCCCTCCTCCAGTCTTTACAGGGCAGTCTCGACAGTCTCCTCTGCCGGAAGAAGAATTTGACCAGATCCAGTTCCTGATAAAGAGCTAAGCTTGTCCAGGGTCCGGTGCTGGGGAAACAAAGGCAGTTTTGACCCAGGCCTGACCTCTAAGGACCTTTTCAATCTAATTATGGAGAGTGGGCTAAAGGGAAAAAAAGGACAAATGTCCAAGTACTTGTGAGGAAGTGGAGAGTGAGATATAGGCAAAGGAGGGGAAGTGGAGGAAGCCCAAAGTGGCATGTTTTCAAAGTTATTGATTCAGATCCTTTTGGAGGCCCCATTTCCCTCCCTTTTAGAAACTATCTGGCTCAGTGCATAGTCACAGACATACTCCATGATGCTGCAGGGGCACAGCACTCCCCAAGCCAGCATCAGCTTGGAGGCATCTACTCCAAGTTGGGCACCACAGCTCCCCGACTACCTCTAGACTCCTGAGGATCCCAAAGTTCATCCTGCGCCACTGCTCAAAGATGCAGTTTCTTGGACCATGAACTTCTGGGGAGAGATTATGGGAGGTGTCTAGAAAAAAACAGGCTCCCAGGCATCAGAACTAGGGGAAACGGTAAGCTCTTCACAGTGGGGTCCATTTCAGTCCTGTCTCCCCTTTGCCCAGCACAGCGTATCCGCTACATTCTTGTTGAATTGATTTAAGTGATCTTGGAGATTACTTGGGGGGGGGGGGACTGAGGCCCAGAGAGGTACAGAAGCCTCCTCCATCTTTGCGATGGGAATAACACATGCTCCTATGGTCGGCCTGAGCACAAAGGGAAAGAGGAAGACTCCTCCCATGCAGGGTCAGCTCCCGTTTTCAAAGTTCTCGCTTTCATCTCCAAGTCTCCGGCCCCTGGTCCTCCTCGAATAGCCCTGGGTCTCCTCCCAGGTGAGATTTCCGAAGTGAACAAGGCCATTCCCCTGTTAAAAGCCCCTTCTTCCAGGGAGCCCGCCCTGATTCTGGCTCAGCTAGGCGTTATCGGCAGGACGTCATTTCCCATAAGCGCTCTTGGGAGGCTCGAGGCAGATAATTGATGTGAAGCACTTTACAGATGCTAAGGAAGGCGCTGGGTTATTATTATTATTAATTATTCATGCAAGACTTATTATCCCCACTTTAAAGCAGAGGAAACAAGGGCTGGAGGACATAGACCTCACCCAGCATCACAGTCAAGGGATGTTTAAAGCAGGATCTGAAATGAGAAACATGAAATCCAGCAGGGCCTGGGCTCACATAAAGACCATCCAGTCCAACCTCCTCACTTTATAGATGGGGAAACTGAGGTCTTGGGAAGTTAAGGGCTCCTTCTAGTTCACCAAGATATCTCTCCAGGGATGCCATGATGGACCAGGCTGACTGATCAACCGCCTGACTCCCGCCCTGGGGCCTCTGTCCTGGGCCTGACTCCAAAGGCCCTCTGCAGATGGCAGCCCTAACCACACCGACCAGCTGGGACAAGCAATCCCAAAGCTCAAGGAGCCTAGGCCTTGGGTCAGCATGGAACACAAGTCGCCATACAAACCACTCGGGCCTTCCTAGAACATTCAGCTCACAGAGGCCTCCTTCCCAGGTTCAGCCCTTGAGTCCATGAACAGCATCTGTCAGGATTGACTGAACCAGTCGTGGAAGCAAGGAAGGCCCAGGGAAGTTTTAGGGCACCATTATTTCACAGAGTCCCCTCTTAGATAGCCAGTGTCTACATGGGTAAGGAAGCCTCCCCCACCCCGACCAGTTCTACCATTCTGTGTTCTAAGCTCCGTCCCAGTTCTGGCCTCCCCTCTTCTAAGGCCCTCCAAACTCTGCCATTCCCTGTTGTAAGACCCTTCCCAACTCTGACCTCCTATTACATTCACCTTCATCGGTCTGGGGGAACAATACTGACGGTGACACTTAACAGAGTATCTTCCCTTTATCATAAAGAAAAAAAAATGCCATCCCCATCTTATTGTTTCCTCAACAGAAAACTGAGGAAGATGCCCTGGACTGGGACAGACCCAGGCCCGTGTCAATGGCAGCTGCATGATAGCCTGAGACTGGGAAAAGCAACTCTGCCAATGCAGCTTTGTGACCTTGGTCCAGTCCCTCCATCTGACTCTTCCCAACTGTCAACTATAGAAAAATCAAAATGTGGCACCTTCTTCCCAGGCAGGGCTGGCTGAGAATTCCCAAGGCCCCAAGCTCAGCTCCAACCCCCAATTTCAAGTTCATATTCTCTCTAGCACCCTGAGTGGCTAAATGTTGTTTCAGGACAGCGATGCCAGTCAATCGAAGATGACCTACCCTTGGAAGCCTTAAGGACCCTGCTGGCCACCAGCAGAAACCTGGGAATGGCATTTTCAGGTGGAGGGAAAGAAAGCCCACCCCAGAGGTATAGATGACATTCCTTCCTGTGATATATGTGTATGGACCTCACAATTCACATTACAAACATGTATCTTGTAACATAATCAGGGGGTAGAGGTAACAAGCCTCCCTTCTAGAATTCTCTAGGCCTGGAAGGCCCCTCTGCCCCCAGTACTCTCAAGCAGGAGGGATCCATCTGTCTTTGGGGTGGCAGGGGGACTGCAATGGATGGTTAGGGAATTAGGAGTCAACCCATCCTTCCTCGGTCAGTAAATCCTTCCAAAGTTGGAGACCATCCGCAGAGCTCAGCCCGAAGTTTCCTCGCCTTGCCCTGCCCTCTTTCTTCCTGAGGAAATGCCCTCGGCATGCCAATATTGCCATGGTCCCAAACCACAGCCCTCCCTTAGGCACAGCTGTGGGTATTGCTCCTGGTAGGGGAGATGGGGAAGAAGGGAGGATGAGACAACCGCTCAAAGGGTTCTCTCCCTTCTAGATGATGAAATAGGGGAAAGGAGAGTTCTCAATGCTTTCACCCCCATCAAAATACAATTACTAGTGAGGGACAAGAACTTTGCTCGGATGTAGGGTCTGCTGCCCAACCTCACAGAAAGAGAACTGGGTCCAGGGTTCAAGGCCATGAATACAGACCTTGTCCTGATGCCCCCACCCACCCCTTTCCTCTCAGTCTCAGGCTCTCCATTTGAAAAAAGATCTATCTGCCAATGACCCAAAATTCAAAGGGACAGAGAACAGGACAAGAGACTCAGTCAAGGTCTCAACCAACCAGAGCAGCTAACTGTATACGACTGGCTTTCATTTCAATAAATGTAAGAGCCCCTCAGAGTCAACAAACCCCCACTCTAGAGAGTGGGGTAGGCGCTCAGCCCCCGGGGGCAAAAGGAGGAACAAGAAGCAGAATTCTAAAAAAGCAAATCAAGTCTGAGAGAAGGAAAAGTTCCTAAGTTTTGAGAGAGTCACTGAACGGGCTCGCTAGAAGCCAGGACACTCCCCTGCCAGAGGAGTGCGAAGGATAGCCCTTGTGAAGGGGCTTCTTGGCTGGCCTCCAGGGCTGAGGACCTCAGGACTCCCTTCAAGTGAGAGCCCATGATACCCAAGGTACCAAGGTATCTCTGGGACTCCCAAGAGAAAGACCAGTGAGGCTCAGTCTCCCTGCAGGATGGAGGCCTGGGCCGCCCTAGGTAGATATTATGGGTGGGAGGTGGCTGGCCCACTCCAGGGAGCAAGGTTTCATTGCGTCTTTCAACCCAAATTACCTGTAATTTTAAAACAGAGGCCACGGCTCCCTCTTTCCCTCCCTTGTGAGCCATAGAAAACTGAGGAATTTGGATTCCAAGGATCTGGAAAATACTCCAGGCTTTCTGTATGTGATGAGAACAAGGCTGTCCTCCTTTTGGGGAACAACCAGAGAAGGATTTCATCAGCTGAGGGTCTGCAGGCTGCTAACAGAAGCCTGGGAAGGGGCAAACAGAATAACTGGAGCCTACTGGTTGTCGATGAGCTTGGCTGCCCCAAGATGTCGCCATTCCTCGGGACAGACAAAGCCCCAGCCCCACAAATCCTCCATTATCTCCATTGTACACCTGAGGAAACGGGGGCTCGGAGAACCTTGGCAGCCCGCCCAAGGTCTCCCCCGCAGCCCCCCCAGAAAGCAACAGAGGCTAGAGCTGAACCCAGGTTTCCATCCTGAAGCTCTCGGCTCCTTCTACTCCTAGAACGTGAGCAACGTCGCAAAGGCTGAGGCCATTGGTTGGTTTACAAAATGTTTCCTGAGAACAGCCTTGGAGAAAGATAGGGGAGGACTATTATTCCCAGAGAGGAAACTGAGGCACAGAGAAGTGGAGGCATTTGACTGAGGTCACACAGCTAAGTGGAATCCGCCTTGGCATTGAAACTGAGGATTCTCCTAAGTATTTTCACCATCCACAATAGCAGCCGGCCTCTTCCCAGAGTCTGGGAACATGAGAAGCGGCCTCAGAGGGCTGCTAAGATGGAGGGATTCAGGGAGCAGAGAGTCACAGGGAGACTTGTTGGAAGTCTTGGCTTCCCTTTCACACAGAGAGCATACAGTAGGCACTTAGTAAATGTTTCTTGTGACTCCGTGGTCTGCCCATTGAACATTGAGTTGTTCAATCGTGCCCCTTCCCAGCTCCTCCCAAGCCCCCCCACTCCTACCCCAGAATCTCCTCTTGGGTCTCCCCAGGTCTAGGCCTCATTCTCCTTCTCCCTCAATGATTCTTCAGGAGGCCAGACCAGGCCCCTTCCCAAGCAGTCTCCCACTTGCCCCCGCTCCTTGATCCTTGGCACTGAAGACGTGGCACGCCAGGGCCCATCAAGGCCTCCTCCTTATTCCTGAAATAGCCCAACTGTGTCTGTGGTCAGGCCGGCAGGCCACACCTTGCCAGGGAGCCTTTGGCACCAGGAAGATATTTGCTGTTGGAATATGTGGAGTCAGCTTCTTTTGGGGAAGATTTCTTGGCATCTCTGCTTTATGAGACACGCCGTGGAGAAGCGTCAAGGGCCCCATCACGTGGACCGCCTGGGAGCAACTCCAGGCAGGCCCAACATGGGGTTCTGGAAAGTCGGGGACCCAACTGAACCCCAGAAATTCAACACAAGAGGCAAAGCAGATGCAGCAATCACAGCATTGGTGGAAAGCTTCCCAAGCTACAAAGCCAGAAGGAAGTGCGAGACTATCTGGTCCAGGGGGTTCACCACTACTGGCCCCCACAAAAGGGAAGTCCCTTGAGGCAAGATGCAGGCAATTGGTCTGTTCTTCCCAAGTCTGCCACAGTGACTGACAGTCACTCAGTGCCTCGAGGCTGAGACGCAGACAGTGACTTGTCCAAGGTCACACAACGGATTCTTGATGAAGCAGATCCTAGAAGTGGGGCCTTTCCCATGGCTGGGCTCTCTTAGTCCGAGGCAGCTGGGGGTGGGGGGGGTGGCAGGCTCGAAGACACATGGTCAGACTTCTGAGGAGCTTGCTATGAGTTAGGGAGGGATTGTGCCAAGTGCTGGTGATCCACAGGCCAGAACGAAGCAGTGGGGTGAGCCTTCCTCTACATAGGAGGAAACTGAGGCAGAAGTCACAGAGAGCCAAATTCATGACCACGAAAATTCCCACTTACATGGGATGTGGCGTGATATCTGCTGATGTCCCTGGTGAGAGGGCACCACGAGGATCATCTTCATTTTACAGAGGAGAGGAAGTGGCTTGGCCAGGGTCACCCAGTCGGCAAGTCCAACTAGCGTCCAACTTTCCTGGTTCAGCAGTTAGTAGCACAACTCTCATTTGCACCCAGGCCTTAGGGCTCTAAAGCTGGCATCCTCTCCAACTCAGCCACTAGCCTGCTGGGGGATTAGGTACTCACTTTTCTGGGTCTCAGTGTCTCCCCTTGCCAAAAACGCAGGCTGGTACCTGAGGTACAAGAGTGGCTGCTCTGGAAGCCTCTGAGAGCACCGAGCCTCTGTAGACCAAAGGTGTGGTGCCAGGGGGTATGACTGGGGGCAGCTGAGAACTTCTGGGGGAGGGGGAGCATTCACAGGGGCATCTCAGAACTTTCGGATGGGGGGCACTACCAAGGGTAACTCGGAATTTCTGGGTGGGGGCATTAATAGAGACAGCTGAGAACTTCTGGGTCGGTTCCTTTAAAAATAAAGGCATGCCATGATGAGAATTGTGTGTCGTCATTGTGGCCCTACCAAGCTGCAGAGTGATCACTCCCACCCACATGGACCAGACAAAGAGGAGCCTCTCCCATCTAGGGGGCATCTTGGTTCCCAGGCTTTTTCGAACACCCCCCCCCCATTTTACAAGCTGCTCAGTCTCCAGAGCAGGCTCTCGTCAGATACTCTGCTTCCTGGGCTCCCCCATTATCACTCTCTGCCTGGATTAAATATGAACAGCATCCACCCCAGCCTCATCTTTTATAGAAGAAATGAAGGCACCAGGAGGAGGTGGGGACTTGGCCAGATCCCACAAGACGTTGGCATGGAGAGGGAGACCTAGAATTGGAACCCATGTCTTCCTGACTTGAAACCCAAGGTCCTCTCTGTGCATGATTGCCTCACTAAGCCTTGTGGGCTGGGATACTATGGACCTTCGACTTCACCACTCTGACCTCCAAGATCATCTTCTATCAAACTGACAATAATATCTGAACCTCCTCCACTGCGGGACTACTCCAAAAGCTGCTCTTTGTAAATCAGAGTGTCAAAGACATGAGAACCCAATAAGCTCAGATAGCCGCTACTCTTAGGTCCCTCCTAGACCTGTTTTTAAAGATCTAAGCTGGCTTTGACATTCAAGGCTCCCATGAGGAGTTCCAGGGTTCCAGCTCTGGCCAAGGTTCATTACTGAGATGAAATCACTTCATTTCACAGCTTCTGGGACCACTCCCAGGGAGGATTTGGGGTCCTGCTGCTCCCCGGGTCATTCCAAGGTTTCTGATTACTGCCCAAGGGGACCAGCCAGCCTTTTGGGAAAATGTCAGCTCTCCTTGTCCACCCCGATTTCCAAGCTCTGTAGGCCCTCTGAAGCACTTGAGAAGCACATGCCAAATGACTCACGTCAGCAAGTTTCTCCCACGCTGCTGCTGCTTCAAAACTTCCAAGGCTCCCTGGTCCCTATGGCTGAAAGCCCCAACCTGGGTCTGGCATGGAAAACTGGGCTCCCCCGGGCTGGGGCAGCAGGAGACCAGGGTTCAAATCCAGCTCTGAACGTCAGTGCTGGGGAGGTCCTTGGAGGCTAATGAGGCCAGCCTTCACAGCCGAATCCCAGGGAGAACCGAGGCACCCAAGAAAAGACTCACCTCCCTCTGCTCATGCCCAGCAGTCTACTTACTGATGCCAACAGAGGGTCTCAGTGGGACTCCAAATGAATACAAAGGTCCCTGGCAGCCCTGGGGATGTCCGAGAGTAAGTGTCCTGGCAGAGTAGGCTGGCTGCAGAACCCAGACCCCGGGTCTCAGGGAACATCCCTTTCCCGGCAGGCCTGGCCCAGGCCAAGCCCTCCTTTCAGCTCCTCTGGTTGGGTTTCTATGAAATCTATTGCTGGGTCTCATAAAGGCTGGCCCAGAGGGAGCTGCCCACAGGGAGGAAATGAAGGCCATTTTCCTAGCAAAAGCAATGGCTACACGTACTCAATATTGGGAATTTTCGAGGGGAAATAGCCAAAGCATTCAAGACTTTTCTAAGGGATACCCTCCCGCCAATAATACTTAGAAGAGCAGGATTTAAGGAACCCATTTTGGAAAAGACCAATGCATCTTCTCATGGAGATTGGGAATGTCAGAGCTAGGAGGGGGCCTAGAACAGGGAAGGTCGGAACTGGGAGCAAACTTGCAAAGGCTTTGGAGAAACAGAGGGAGCATCATGATGAAAATCTCCACAATCCTTGGGAGAGCGCTGAGTCAGACCACGTGGCCAGGCTCTCCCAACCCACCAGTCACGCCACCCACCCGCCCCTTGAACTCCATTTTGTGGAAGGTGTCGGTGGACAAGCCTGGAGGGAGCTCTGAGTCCCTGAGGCGAGGGACCATCGGTCCATCCATCCAAACCTATGGACAAGCATTTATTAATCACCAGCCGTGACTCTATGCAATGCTGGATGCTGAGATCATAGACAGTGAAGAGCCTAGCCCTGAAGCACTAACAGAAAAGAAAAAAACATCTCAGTATCTCAGATTAGTAATGGTACACAAAGGTTAATCTTCTGTATAATGTGAGTGGAGAGGGGAACTGGAGCCAGAGGAACTGAGTTCAAATTCTACCTCTGCCTCCCTATGGAAAGTGTTTCTCCATCCCAGACTTCAGTTTCCTCTTTAAAATGAAAGGACTGGACGGCATGAGCTCTGAGATCCTTAAAAGTTCTCAACCTAAGATTCAAACTCAGAACTCATGGGATCCCATGGGAAGTACACAGCAGAGCACCATCAGGGCTGGCTGCCCACCCATGAAGCCCTGCCCATCCTTCTGGGTAAAAAATGAGTTTTAGGGGGAAATTCTTCCAAAATCTCGCCACAAAGAGTTTCACGTCCCCAGAGGAAAAGACGAGGTGGGGGGCGGCTCTCATTCAGACACATCTGGACGCAGGACGAGGAGGAAGCTTGACATTTTCAGTTTCCAAAAACTCCAATTTCTTCCACAAACATATCTGAAACCCCAACTGTGTACAGAGCACAAGAGACAAAGGATCCAGCCTCTGGCTACTCTCTCCAAGCTTCTCTCTGAGGCGCAGGCTTGGGTAATCTCCTCCAAAGAGAAGGCAGGAAAGACAAAGATGGGAGGAATGAAGAGTCTCAGGACCAGAGAAACAGGCTGCAAAGCCCTGCCTTTCCTCCACACCCCCCCCCCCCAGACCTTCAATGAGGAGTTTCTTTGGTTTTCATTTCTTTTTTTTAAATTTTTTTATATTTATTTAAGGCAATGGGGCTAAGTGACTTGCCCAAGGCCACACAGCTCGGCAATTATTATGTCTGAGGTCAAATTTGAACCCAAGTCCTTCTGACTTCAGGGCCGGCTCTCTATTTACTGTGCCACCTAGCCGTTCCTGTTTTCATTTCTAGAAGAGTCCATCCTCTAGCTCATTGATGAGCTCTGAGGTCAGACACCCAGTAGGTGTTCAACTAGGAAGTACAAGGGAACATACATACCACTAAGAATAATGATAACTAATATTAATATAGCATTTTAAATATGCAAAGCCCTGGAGACACTGATCTCATTTGATCCCCAGTCATTCTATGAGGTAGACACCATTTATTATAATTATTATTCTCATTATGTGGATAAGAAAACTGAGGTAGAGAGCACTTAAGTAACTTGTATGGATTCAAACTCAGGTCTTTGAGATTCTGTTTCTAGATTCCTCATCTAGCTGCCTAGGGTCCAAACCGAGAGGGTCCTTAGAATACGGAACCAAAAGCCTCATCAGGCCAGATCCCACCCACTCCCTGTAGTTTTTGAGCTGACAAGGGTTTTACAGTTTTTAAAAAATGTTAAGTCTTTATTTTAAAATGGGAAGACCATTCTGAGTTCACAGCAACCAAAAGAGGCAGATGAAGAAACCAAGGCCAAGGGAGGGGAAATGACAAGACCAAATCCCACAAGGACCAGCAATACAGGCAGGATGCCTTCCTTGGGAGCCCTCTCTCCACTGGTTCAAGATGCCCCACCAGTGGTACAGTCTACATTCAAATCCAGGGCTTTTCTGATTCCCAGGCCATAACTTTTTCCATGACCCACTGATCCACTGATCTTAGACACAGCCAGGTGGCTCATTGGTTAGTGCACTGGCATTGAACTTAGGAGAACCCAAAGTCCAATCCAATTATGTGACCCAAAGTGCCCCTCAGTTTCCTCAGTTGTAAAATGGAGATAATCACAAGACTCCCTGCCCAGGGCTGACATCACACAGGGCTGGAAAGCACTGGCTGCCATTAGAATGATTAGAAAAACCCTTGGGGGGATCTTCAAGAGGTCACCTTGGTAGGCCTGTGCAAACAGTAGAGTCTGCAAAGGCTCTAACCCATCATCGGCTGCCAAGGGCCACGAGGGTGAGGCCCATGGGTGTGATCTCTCTCACACACACACACACACACACACACAAAGGCAACCTTCTTACTAATGGAAAAAGTGATGTGGGGAAACTGCATTCACTGCCCCCCAGGCAATGAAGGCAAGGCTGGCAGAAGACAGAGAGAGTGGAACCCAAGTCCAGAAGCCTTCAGGTGCAGAGAGGGGTAGGGCCTTGGCCCCAGCCCCACGGTCTAGGATGCCAGCCGGGGCCTCCCTCAGCCACATCAAGTCCCCTTCTGGCTCAGGCCACAGGGTGATCCTTTGCATGTTTGACCGCACTGGGCCTGCTGTGAGGAAGCTCTGGGTTCAAGTAATGCCTTCTTTCTGCAAAAGAGCTAACCGGCTCAGAGCTCCGAAGTACCTGGTCCTGTTGGATCCAGTTCATGACTCTCACTCCCCAGATCCCTCAGTCCTCGGCACACCCAGACTGAGAAGTCTTGGGGGTGGCATGTTCCCAAATAAAATGTGGAGTGGTAGAAAAAGGCCGAGTCTTCCACTTATCATGAAAGGCAGATCTGGGAGCAGTGGAAGAAAGTCGCCCAGGATTCTGTGGAGCAAAGCTGGGAGGGCAATGGGACTGCCTCGGGAGAGAGCAAGCTCCCTGTGCAGTACAGATGCAAACAAACCTAGGTGTTCCCAAGTTTCCATGACCTGGAGCTCAAGCTGTTGGGGCCTCACTGTGCCCGGCACAGGCAGGAGCACACCGTGACCTTGGAGGCAACCTCTAGCTCTGAGAGCCTTGGAAACTCCAGGAAGCATGGGATGACCTCCAAGGCCAAAAACCAACTCAAGCAAGGCCAGAGACTGTGTCCTTGAGCCGATCCTATGAAATGAGGCCTCCCAGACCAAGGAGGCTGGGCCCTAGCTAGGCCGATGGTCATGGAGTAGAATGAGGACTGGCTTTTGGATAAGAGGACAAGGGTGATTTCAAATCCCATGTCTGTGGGACCCAAGGCAAGTCACTTCTCTGCAGTGGGTCTCAGTTTCCCCTTTTGTCAAAATGACCTCTGAGTTACCCTACAATGCCATTAGAGAAGGTGAGAGCTGGGAGCCTCCTGTCTCTATATGACCCTCGGTCCCGTGTTCGGGCCTCCCCGAGAGCCCTCGGCCACCATGCCTGCCAGGCAGCGGGATCCGTACTTCTCTGGCTAGCCACCCCGTGGCTGCCAATCTGGATGGAATCCTCAACAAGGGGACAGAGGTCAGAAAGCCAGACCCTGCCCCTCCACCATCTGACTCCAATGCATTCCTGAGGAAATGTCCAAGAAACCCCCATGAAACCCTTCAGAGGGTACAAGCACCAACTGGGGACCAAAACACTACCAGCATCGAGCAGCTCTGCCAGCTGCTGGCCATGTGATCTCTGGAAGAGAAGTCTTCTAGCCTCAGTTTCCCCATCTAAAAGGGGAAACCATGAACGGAATGGAAGATTACAGGTCGAAAGGAAGGATGACTGTGATTTTAAAGAAGTGAGGAAAGATTGGGTGAGGTGAATCAAAGTCAAACAAGTGGGAGAGGGAGAGCAACCATAGAGGCAGCTCCCCCTCTCCCCTCCCAGGAGCCCAGAGAACAGAGGAAGGGGAAAAGGCCAAGGGCAGGCTGGTGGCTGCATGGTTCCCCATTATTGTTACCCATTGTAACCCCTCTGGCATTTTGCTTCACTATTTTACTTTGTTACACCAACACTGTGAACCACAAACAAAAGACAAAGACCAAACTTCTGAAGAAAGAAGAGAGGAATGGATGGACTCCTTGGCTCTCAGGGCCCTCTCCACGCCGCCGCCATCTCTGAAGCACTGCAAAGTTGGCCAACTCTGCTTATTTGAGTCCCTGGCAAAGATAAGCAGGCAACTGCTTCCCATTTTACACAGAAGGGAATTGAGATTCCCACAAATTTGGTGACTTGCTCAGGGTCCCACAGCCAGGAAAGTGCAGAGGCAAGATCGAAACTTAGGCCTTTCCAACTCCAGAGCCACTCCAAAGCTTGGGGCTCCCTCTGAATCCCCAGGGAGGCTCTGGAGAAGCTCTGCTCATTGCAGCAACAATGCCCCAGTTTGCTGCCTTTCTGTCTGGCTTCTGTGTGTGTCTTGCCCAGGGTCTAGCTGAGTCTGTTTACTTGCCCACCTCTTCGAGGAGCCCTTATTTCCTATTCTTCATTCTTCTTAGGCCATTTGCTGGTCTAGGCAACTTTGGGGGAAAACACTGGTGTCCTCTTAACTTCGATTATATGAACACAGACTACAACTACATACATACATGTGTTTCACACACCCCCAGCTACCTTGAATGTCTGCCATAGCGCCCCGGACATTTCAGGGGCCAAAGATGAGGTCAGGAGGTCATCTTGACTAGGCAACATCTTCAAGGATCCAAATTAAAAGACGAGCTAAAAATGCATCTGGAAAGTTCTATTAAAACAATGACAATCAGCCCAAAGAAAGATAGATGTGCAGGGATTTTCCTAACAGTATCATCTGCAATCAAAGAACATTGGAAATCACTTCAATGGCCAACTGTGGGGGGGATGGTGGAATAAATAGGGGCCTGTTCATATAATGGAGGACACCAAGACTGTTAAGGCTGACGAGTATGAGAAAAAGACATTGGGAAAGAGCCTTATGAAATAATATAAAGCAAAGAAACTCCAACCAAATCAGAACCAGAAAACTGGAGAGTGTTCCCAGGACATGCACAAAGGTGCCCAAGGAAGAGAAACAAAGGTTCAGGCTGGGGATACCGAGGGAGAGAAGGGAGGGGCAAAGTTGGTGGATGAGTCCTGTGGTAAAATTCAGTGTCCAGTCACTGGACAAGTATGGCTGATTCTATAGATGTCCCAGGGAATTCTTTTAATATGATAAAAAGCTCCAAGTCAATGTCAGTTATTCCTGATCCTAAACATCTTAACTTTGCCTGTGAAACCCTAAATGCCCCCACCGCTCCCCCTTCATGCACACACATGAACACATGCGTGCAGAAACACAGAGACACTCACATGAACACACACATCCACGCGCACATCCACATGCATACAGACACACTCACAAACACATGCTGCCCATGCAGATGGCTCCACACGCACACACATGTGCACACCCACGTGAGGGTGCATACCGACATGTGCTCACCCAGGAGCCCAGACACTCTCTGCTCTGGCTGCCAACTCCCCCCTAAGACTTTTGGCTTCAAAGTCCAAGTATTTTATGAGGCTGAATCGAAGCCATCCGGACTTGGACTTGAAGGAGGGACCCAACCCTCCTTGCCTTGGAGTCGCAAGCCATGGGTCTACATCTGAGTTCTTCCCCCCTTGGGGGACTTCCCCAAGTTCCGTGCCTCAGTTTCCCTGGCTGCCCATCATGAGAGGCTCAGGATGTGTTCACTATCTCTCTTACCTCCTGGAGGATCATCCTGGCGATGGGGAAAGAAGCCTGGGAATGTTCAAGAGCCAAAGGGTCTGGGGGTGATCCCCGGTTCCAAAAGCTTCTACCTGAAAAACAGTGGGCAAGCAGCCGCCTTCCGCTTAGCCCTTCTGAGTCCGAACCCCTTCCATAAAAGAAGGGAGAGACCTGGATGGTGGCAGAGTGTCCGAGGTGGAAGGGAACTTGGAGAGGGGCTGGGCCAATCTGCATCTGGAAGGTCCCTTCATGGCCTCAGTCCTCACAGGGCCACACAGGGCCCTCGTTGCCAGACCAACTGAGAAGGCTTCGAACAACAGTGGCGAGCTCAAGGCTCCTCTTTTGGCCCCGATTTTTCTCAAAACAAATGGCCAGAAGGTCCTTGGAGGTTTAGGATCCTCTTTCTTCACCTGAAAACCAGAATGGTGGCATGGGGAGAAGGCTGGACCCCAGAGCCTGGACTGACCAGGGCCAAGCAGCCGGTAGGCAGCTCTCTCCGACTAGCAGCTACAGCATCAGGGGAGGAAGTTCCTGTAACAGAGTGTTCCTTCCACAGATGAAATCATGGCTTTGGATCCCCGCCCTTCCCTTCTCTCCTCCCCTCCCCCTGCATAGATGCACAGTGGGGGACAGTGGAAAGATTTGGAGATGAAGGCCAGAAGTCTGGAGTCCAGCTCTCTCTGCCTTCTTGGGGCCAGCCTCAGCAGCTTTCAGAGGCCTCAGTTTCCTCTGTGGAAAGTGAAGGGATTGGCCCAGGGACCCCTTTCCATTTAAAAATCTAGGAGAGGCTGTAGTCCCCAGCTTCCCCTCTTCTTCACTACCTGCTTTTTAAAAATCCCCTGATTTCCTTCCACTCGGTCTGATTCCCCAGTCTCTGGCTTTCCATCTCAAGTGTGCAAAATGGCGTCCTCTTCCTGGCCCGCTGCCCGGGATTCCCGGAGCGACCGTGATCGAATGGTGCCAGAGAACCGAGTCCCCCAGGCTCTCCCTGTCACAAGCCTAGCCTCAACCTCCTTCCCACCCTCCAGCGGCATCCAGACGTGTCTGAATGGATCCTTAACACCACACCCTGCCCCCACCCCACTAAAGCTGACTCAAGGAGGGGTCCTTCAACCCAGCCTTTGAATCTGAAAGTGGTTCCCATTCCCTGAAATGGGGCAGAAGGCAGAAGGCGGCTAGCCCCATGGCTGTGGCCTCATACCAAGAGGAGTCAGTTAAACTAGGCCAGGGGTCTAGAGACAATGGATATGGAGAGGTCTACAGTGCCGACTTCAGGGGATGGGCCAGTGGAGAAGGAGAGCAATGGTGCCACCCAGATATACATCCATATATGCCAACATGCCTAATGTGTGCCTGTGGATGCTTACAAGATGGCGCTGAACATGGTGAGACACACCCACTGAACATCAAAGGCCTCCCCGGCCTTGTTTGAGCAAGAGGTGCTGCCAAAGCCCTTGGGAGTCACCAAGAGCCTCACCATAGGGCTCATGTGTTCTCATGTGCAGAGGACCACAGGATTTCATCTCTCTGGAGCTGATTTTGAAAATGGGCTTCTGTCCTGCCAGCCCCACCACAATGCACTCTGGAAAACAATCAATTTAAGCTTTCTCCACATTGGCATTTGTTATTGACTGGCCCATATAGAGGGCAGAAAGCATGGCACTGGTGTGGTCTCCTGCTCAGCCCCTAGAAGGTCCCCATGTGCTTGTGGGCAATATGAAAGACACTGAATAGTCCAGATAAGAGAAGAGTGTAAAGCAATGGGGGTAGGGAGATGGAGATGAGAAAACAAGAGACACTGGGGGTTCGAGTCTATTTCCCCAACATCCATTTCCATTTCTAATATCTGCCACTGACATCATCAAGCTCAGATCAACAGACAGACAGGCATTTCTCAAACAAAAAAAAATAGATAATAACAAAAAAAATCATACTGACTGCCCCACTCCTCACTGGGAAGAGTGAGTTTGAGCCCCCTATTATAGATGGTAGAGACCCTTTTATAAAACACTTAGGCTTATTCCTGCTTTTAACAGACCAACTGGGCAGAGAGGAGGGTAATTCCATTTTAGAGGATGATTACAGAATTAAGAAAGCAAGCACAAAGAACTCTTAGCTCCAACCCAATATAAAACTGATAAAAAAAAAAAGCCAACCACTAGAGAGAGATAGAAAGAGAGAAGAGAGACAGAGAGAATCGACACACGGAGAGAGAATCATCTCAGAGTTCCCCAACTACAAGAAAAAGAGTTGCACGTAAATAAGATCAGTAGCATTCATTAAGTGCCTAATGTGTGTTAGGTGTTGGGGCAATGATAATGGCAAACATTTATAAAGCACTTACTATGATGCCGGCCCCGTGCCCAATCCTCTCATTCCCGGCAAAGGAGGTGAAGACCAACAAAAGCAGATCGGTAGCTTTGGCATCGGATGGTTTAATAGAAGACATCTACTTTTTAAAACTTCTTTTCAAGATAATTTTTAAAAAGCCAGAGCTACTTTAGCTGTTCATCTACTCAATTTTTTGAAGGTGGGTATCCATCGAGCTCTAGTTCCACCCAGATATCTGGTTTGGGTTCAAGGTCTCCAAATGGTTTTAACCAAAAATCATGCTAGAACCGGGATAGCGTTCCATGGCCTCGGAATGTCTTTTCAACCCCAAAGAGTATTTCAACACCCAGCTGGCGGCACAAAAGAAGATTCAAAAGGCCAGCTGTAGATTAAAAATGGTGGAGGGCCTTGATCGTGCGCGACTAGAGATCCAAATCCCCAACGGGAAAGATGGCGAGACGTTCCCTTCTCCCCTCTCCCAAAGAGCATGGGTTTAGGGGAGGAGAGAATGGAAAGTTCATTTCAGAAGGTGATTTTCATCAGCAAATATCCCTTGTTTATTTTGACCTGGGTTCTTAGAAATTGTTGATTCTGCACCAGAAATATGCTCCGTGTCCCAACAAGTAACAGACAGTCCTAATGACAGACTGGCCCATCTGTGCTGTGAGAATGTACCATTTCAGTTCACTTTATATAGAAAGGAGGGCTCAGGGCTGCCCAGAGTTCTCTTTACACACACACACACACACACATGCACATGGACATAAAGAGATGCACACACACACATAACTGGCAAGCTTAGCGACCATCAAGAAAGTTGATATTTAGATTGATGAAGAATCATTTAGAGAACAATAAAAAACTATTCCAGATTTACCCTGATTTCTTCCTTCCCTGTCCAAGTTCCAAACTGAAGGCTATACTGGGGCAATTGCATGGCATTAGCTAGTTACCCCAATAAAGGCTATGGGGCACCATGCCTCGGTTTACCAGAATGGCATCAAGTCTCATGGAAAATCTTGACTTGGGGAAAGGGAGAAAATGAATCCTTCCCCCTCTACACAGATGTTTTGTAAACTAGTAGAGGAACATGAAGTTCTATCAACTACAATTTGATTGGCTTCAGATCAATAAGCATTTCTTCTACACGGGTTAAGTAGTGATCCGCGCTCAGAGGAGGGAGTTCGCCGCACCAAGAAAATCACCAGTCTGCTCAAGAGAAAAAGGGACTCTCCCCCCAAATCCTGATATTCTAAATAACTAGACTTATGAAAGTGGGGGGGGGGGCAGGAGACAAGGGCCATACTTGATCTCAAAGACTGCTTTTGCTGAGCCTCCATTGCCCTCCTCCCCAGGACTGGCACCTTTGACCGGGAACCATCTTTGGGGCCTGTGGAACATATGGGCTAAGTGGAATCCAGAGAACTAGGAAGGGAGAGAACAGATATTTTCCTTCCCGTAGGCACACGGCTCTGGAGCCACCGAGTTCGCTCCAAAGAGGTCAGGACTCTTTCTCCTGACCCGGGACCCTGACGTTCTGAGCAGAGGCCACTCCCTCAGCCCCTTATAGAACACTGGCCTCAAGCCAGGGCTGGCCACCTGGCCACAGGAGCCCACCCTCTGCACTGCCCCCAAAGGTCTCGTTGGGCCAGATCTCCCTGAGAGCGAAACTTTAAACTTTCTGTGTCCGAGCCGAGATTGTCTATAACTCTCCGACCCACTTGCCTCTAAGAGACAATGAAACTCAGAAAACAAAAGGCTCATTTCTGGGCAGAAGCGGCTGGCCGGTCTCCCCTGGCGAGAGATGGGCCGTGGCCTAGAACCATCCGAGCTTGTTTCAAAGGCAAAATGAGAGTTTTATGAAAGGAAAAGCCACTTGAAAATTGCAGCCAGCCCAAGAGGGGGCTACCAAGAACACCAGGGTGTGCCAAGCCCTCGGAAGTGATTCCCGATGAAATGGAAGTACCTTTAGGAATGGGGAGGGATGTGGTGGGACTAGTCCCACTGGCAGAGGCCCCGTTGGTGGCTCGGGAAGACGGTGGCCTAAGAGAAGGCCTCCCGGAGCTGTTCTCCTATGACTCAATCGGAGCTGAGCTGTTCGTTTCTAAGATTAGACCAAAATATCTCTATACAGGCCAACAAGAACTAGCCTCTCTAAATGGAGAATGGAGGCTCCCGATTTAAAAAGAAAAGCCCGCAATAACTCTCTGTAGCAGAATTAAGTTACTATGACAAAATGCCCAAGCAGAAGTCCTCTTGCTTTCCCATATATATGTATTTAAACATTTACCTTCACACACTATGGAAATGTGCTACTGTTATTTAAAATGAAAAAAAAAATGAAACAATCTAGCAGAGTCCAAAGTCATGTGGGGCCCAGGAGCTAAAGGACTGAAGCCACTTGCCGAAACGTTCCCAATTCTATTTGCCCCCCTCGTCCAGCTGGTGGGCCCGGGCTGCCGTCATCTACCCCTGCTTCAATCTCCTGGCCAAACAGAGCCACACAAAAGGTAACATGGGCCAAGACTATTGATGGATCTCGGAGGAGGGCAAGACGGTCCCAGCTGCTCCAATGCCAGAGAGAAGGGCACAGGAAGAACCTGAGCCGGCTCCTTCTCCTGGCCTTCACCAAGGCCTGCATCCCAAGAAAACTGGCTTGACTGGGGTGGGGGGGGGTGCTTTTTCTACACTGGGCAGTTAAGGTTTAAAATAACAAACAAACAAAACTACAGAAAACATTTGGAAACCCTTGGCCCAGTCCCGATTTCCTCCAGATCCCAGGCAGCAGGGTGCTTGTTCATCTGCCCCCCAGGAAAGGACTTACCCAGAAAACAGCAGCTACCCGTTCCTTTCTTAAAATAAAGAGCAAGCCAGCTGGAGGCTTCATCTCCCTCTCAGAAGGCCAGGCAGGCTGGAGAACTCTTCGCGTCGGCCTCCAAAGGCCAGGCTCTGAGGCAGGCTGGCAGCCCATGGCCGGGCCAAGGAGCCCTCCAGCCTGGGCAGCGACTCTGCCTGGCTAGGGAGGGAGCCCAGGGCGACAGGTTCGCACACGAGTCCGAGGCGGGCTAAATGAACACCACCCAGCCCTGTGGATGGGAAGAACACTACTTTTGTCTCCTCCTTTCATCTGAACTGGCTGCACAGGCCCCCACGTAAGCATGGGGCTGGCTGGCTCAGCCCCGCCCACCAAGAATTTTGAAAGATGCCACGGGTGTTGGGCTGATAGAACAGAAGGGCTGAGGCAAAGTGTGCGCACGCGCATGTGAACACACACACACACACACACACACACACACACACCACAGTATAGACCACCGCCCCCTAGCACCTTCCAAATGGCTCCTCCTGGACTTTGTCACTGGAACCCCCAGCCTCCTTGGAGATCGGTGCCAGGCCAGGCCCTGTGGAGAGGAGCCACCCTCCCTCCGGCGCCTCCCGACTCAGGAGCCCCCATTGCCATGGAGCTAGCTAGGGTGGCTCTGTCCATCCAGCCCCACTAGGTTTTGTCTCGGGGGCCGGAGAAGCCAAAATTCGGCGGGTCGGTCCCAGCAATCAAGATGCAAGATTAATTGCTCTCCTGAACAAACAGTGGTGAGGGAGAGCCAGCAGCCCCCAAGGGATATGGGCCCAGTCACAATGCGGGGAGCCTCAGACACTTGGGGGGGGCACTGCGGGGCTGAGCTAACACAGAAGGCTTTATAGTCTGAGAGCCCTTCAAGTCTCCATTTGAATGATGCGTGATGAGAAACAAGCTCTGAAGGGCAGCTGAGACTGAGGAGGTCTGTTCCTGGAAGCCCACCCCACTGGAGAAACAGTCCTGGCCTCCGCCATGCCAGCATCGGACCTGGCAGCGAGCGCCAGGCAAACAGATGCCAGGGGAGGGGGAAGGGCATCGACCACATGTGCCTGCCTGCTCACTCATTCCTAGGTCAGGAGAGAGGGGAAGTGTCTCATTTCCTTCCCCCCACTCTCCACCCATGTCCTGAAGGCCGAGGCAGCGCAGGGCCTACTACAGAAGGGGGAGAGCCTCACTACCTCTGAGGGCATCTGGGTTTCCCAGGGCACCAGAAGACGAATGGTGGAAGGGTTGGAGGAAATGGTGCCCCAGAAGAAGGTCACTCAATGAAAGTCAGCCCCCCAGTATCCCTTAAGGCAATAGCAAAGACAAAGCCCGGGTGTCCACACTGCAGGAAGGATCTGGCCTCAGTGGGCCAATCCTGCCCATTTTCTCTCAGATTGGAATTCAAGAACTCCCCAGCAGCTGAAACCCGGGTGGAACGAAGAGGGCTCCTTGCAGTCAGTCCCCCAGCCCTAGGGCTCCGGCTAGGCTGGAGTCCCCAGGGCAGTTGGGCTTCCCTTTCTGCCCACTCACCACACATACACCCTGATACAGCCCAGGGCAGTGTGTGTGTGGCAAAAGGGGGCCAAATCAGAACCTGCCATTTGGACTTCAGGGGGCACCTCTCCCCCAGTCTCTCTAGCTCCCCACATACCAAGGCCTGTCACCTGCCAGAGCAATAAAAGATTTCCCCAACTCAAGTGGTCCATTTGGGTGAGAAGCGGAGCCAAGAGAACAAAGCACAGCCCCCCCACCTCCGCCTCCTTCTCACTCTGTTCCAACTCCCCAAACTTATCCAGATAGAGCTTGGATGGACAAAGCCGCCACATCCTTTACAAAGAAGCCAAAGCCCAACTGCCTCCCCTGGAAAGCCTCTCGGGGGCGTCAAGATGACGACGGGATAGGGACGATCGTGCTGGCCCGCTGGCAAGACTGCCACGGTTTAGGCTGCCTCACCTTTCTTCTAGTTCTCAGTCTACCCCATAGTCAGTCATATCCAACCCCAGCAGAGCCAGGTGAGAGGATTGGAGGCCCTGCAATGTTTCAACCAGCCAGCCTCTGGTATCTCCTCTCTCCATGGGTTCTGAAAGCAATCATGAGGCCAGTCCTGCTTGGAGGCCCAAGAAAAGACTGTATCAGCTCTCAGCCTCCTCCCTGACCCTTCAAGCTCAGGCTGACACCTCCAGGACTGGGCAGAGAAGAGGCATTGGGTGAGCTGGCCAAAACCTGTTGGAGCTCATGAGCCTCTTGTGCTTCCTGGCCCTTCTAGCTCCAATCCATGGTTTTGAGGCCCCCAAACCAGCTTCCGGTTCCATGCAGAACTGGACAAAAATGCAAGGCCTTGAGACACAATGTCAGACTAGATCCTCTGACCCATGGGGTCCACCGAGTAGACTCCCGTATTTGCTCAAAGCCCTCACTCAAAGATCACAGAACAGTCAAAATGGGACAAGAAGATCGACCTTACCTCCCCTCTCTCCTTACACTCGCAGTCCATTGACGGCCGACACGCACCACAGCCCTGCCGGCCAGAAAGTCCAGGGAGGCTCCCACAGGTCTGAGGGATGATCTGAGGAAATGCCCAGCATGCCATGCCATTCGGGTCGACAGTCAGGACGACTGCTATCATTCTCTCAGATGTGATCTTGGTCCAGTCAGCTGCAAGAGACCCACAGAAGGAGGAAGGTTCAATCTCCTCGATATGGCATCCGTGCAAGGGGTAGGGCTGCAAAGGTGAATGGGGGTGTATGTGCCCCAAGCCTCCAGGAGCCCACAGAGCATCTCTGAAGGTCTGAGGTGACTGGAAAAGGCCTTGAACAAGAGAAGCCATCCTATCTGCAGTGATTTCCCAAGTTCCCCCCCATCCCCAGATAAAGTTTGCATATTCACTATTCTAGGAGTCCCCAACCATGTCCTCAGGCTCTAAGGTTCTTCCTGGAACAGCCAACATGGGCTCTGAGGTTGGCAGAGCTGGGAGAGGCCTTAGAGTAGAAGATGGCAAGGTGGGGGAGGGGTGTGGACCTTGGCTTAGAGGTTGGTCAAGCAGGGGGGAGGGGTCCGAGAACACGGAATGACCCAGATATGATCCCTGTGTTCTCCTGGGGTGAAATGGCAGACCTCAGACTGGAGTCGGACCTTCCGTGGCTCCCCAGACTTACTGAAAAGGAAGGCTCCCTTTCTGGAGAGGCCCAGTTTTTTCTTAAACAACAATCCCAACAATGGAAAAAGGTTCATCCCTTAGGCTCAGAGCTGGGATAATTATGAGTCAGCCTGGGTTCTTCTTGGCAAGGCCTCCAGGGTTAAAGGAAGAGAGACAGTGGCTCCCCAAACCATCCTAAGTCCTCAGGCTTCCCCACTACTCTCCAAGCCTTGTCCAGTTTGTGTGAGTGTAAGATGCAGAGAACACACAACAGATCTCTCTAGGTGAGGCCCCTGCACACTTGCAATTGGGAATCATTTTGCTTCTCATAAAATCCTATGGAAGAAAGTCTCAGCTACAGCCTAATTATTTTATTATAATTTAAAATGTAATTATAAAAGACTGATCTAAATGTAAATATCTCTCTTAAATATATTCCAAAGGAACTCGGAACTTAAGAAATTCAAATATTTCTGCTAAGTATTATTCTTATCATAGGGGCTACAGAATGGGGTGCTGCCTCCTGCAGATTTTAGAAGAGAGATTCCCCTAGAATTGAACATTCAGGGGCACCAGAGAGCCAACAATTTCACCACCAGAAGAAAGAGGAAGAGGAAAAGGGAAAGAGGGAAAGTGGGGAGAGAGAGAGAGAGAGAGAGAGAGAGAGAGAGAGAAAGTCCATTATGACAGAAGTCTGAAATAGTGACCCCAAGTTCAAATCTCAACCCATCACTGCCCCCATAACCTTGGCCAAGTCACTCCCCTCGGAAAACCGGGGAGGGCCTATAGATTGGGCCATTTCTTTTCTTTCTTTCTTTTTTTTTTGCAAGGCAAATGGGGTTAAGTGGCTTGCCCAAGGCCACACAGCTAGGTAATTATTAAGTGTCTGAGATCAGATTTGAACCCAGGTACTCCTGACTCCAGGGCTGGTGCTTTATCCACTGCACCACCTAGCTGCCCCAGATTGGGCCATTTCTAAGGGCCCTCTGCTAAACCAGCTTAATTTGAAGATAAGCTCTTAATAGGGAACAGTGGGGGTCTCCGGATAGGCCACATGTTATACAAATACCAATTTGTAAAGTCCTCAGAGGAATCTATCTTAGAGGCGACAGGTGGACTCATCTCTGAAAAATAACGAAAGCTGACCGACTTCTCAAAATGTAAAGATTATTTCTCTTTGGAGACAGAGACAAGCCCCCTACACACACACACACACACACACACACACACACACACACACACACACACACACACCCTCCCCCACTCATTTCCTTCATTGAAAAATGAAACTGTTGGTCTAGACTGTCTCTCTTAAGGCCCCACCAGCTCTAATATCCCAAGGTTTGGTCTGTTTGAAATCCTATTTCCAGGCACACATGGATCCTATTTAATCGAAAGCAATGGCCAGTGATTGGGCCTCTGCTGAGTCCAAAGACCTGCAGTCCCTGGTAGAGATACAAAGGAAGAGGAAGACCCCACCCCTTCACTCAAGAAGCTTCCAAGCCAGACAGGTCAATGGCTCTGGGATCAGGAGACCTAGAGCCAGTCTCTTAACTCCACCTGGTCTCAGATTCTTCATCTCTCTCCAACAGCCTCTGAGACCCCTTCAGTCTGGGAACTTGGGATTCCCTTATCATGGGAGGCAGGAGGCAGGCTGCAGAGAAGAAAGGTAGCCCCAAGACCCAGGGCAATGTGGGCAAGAAGCAATAATGGTCAGTTGGATGGGAGTTGGGCAATGACCAAGAAATGGAGTGGACGAGGGAGCATCCAGTGGCTGGTGGTGGCCTGTGGTGGCAGGCCTAACTAGGCTATTGTTGGTGGGTCCACTTTCCATTGGCCAATGCTGCTCGCTACAATGGAGGAAGCACATGGGAAGGCATCCGGGCTACCATCTCCTCCCTGCCCTGCGGCCGCTCCTCCCCCAACAACCAAGGAAGCCATGTTCACCCCAGCCCTGGGAGTCAAGGCTGTTTTCAGAGCATCCTTGGAGGGTCTGAAACTGGCACCAACAATGCAGGGAATAGTCACAAGAAAGTTTAAAGGAGCAACTTTGTGAAGCTAAAATGGACCCGGCTTGGGATGGCTATCCATTCCCTCCTAGGATTCCGAACTCCCAAGATATCTAGAACGATGTCTTCATGTCACAAAGACCCAGAGAATGGGTCCTCCAGCAAGTCAGGGGCACAGTCACCAAGAACCCACCAGTGAGTGGGCTCTCTATCCTAATAGTCTGGTCTAGCTGGTTGAAGAAAGCTGAGGGTGCTGGAGGAAGCATAGCTATGCTTCCATGTGCCACAAATGCCCAACAGGCTCCAGAGACCTTGCTGATGGTTGGTAGCACCTTAACATCCCAGCCACCATCAGAACCCAGTGAGAAAGTCAAATGACTGAAGAAATCAGAAATGAATGTTGTTCCTCCCTGGCCAGGTCTCTGCAAGGCCAGCACAGATATCAGGGGCATGGGGGAGGGCAGCCCCTGCACCCCCTTTTTAGCTGGCTCCCTTTTTCCAAGTCATTCCAGTCGACTGGGCAGATGTAGCCAAGAACAGCCCTTCCAAGTCAAGCTCCAGAAGACTGTGGCAGCCACATAGCCAGAAGAAGACCAGCATACAGTAGGTGCTTCATATGTGCCTGTGGATCTGGAATTCGGCAGAAGTGTCTAGAAGACCCTGCTCCAGACAATGGTTGACTGATTCAAGCACAGGCTCTGACATATTTTTGCTTTAGGATCTTGGGTAAGACAGCTTGCCTCGGTGACTGTTTCCTCAGCTGAGAAATGGGGATTCAAAGAGCACCTGCCTCAAAGAGCACTAGCGAGCCTAAGCCAGACAATATATGGAAAGAGCTAGGTGGGCTCTAAAGCACATTGAGGAATGGGAACATGTACTACTGCCAGCACTGTCCTTGTGTTGTCACTGCTGCAATGTCCTAGGCTTGGAGACTCCCAGGACCTGGAAGGGCCCCTGGCACATTAGGCCAGGCCTTCCAGCCCTGAGCAGAGTCCCGGACTCCTGCACAGTCAAGAAAATACCCAGGAGGACTAAAGACAGTCATTCACTTTCAAAATCATTTTTCAAAAAGTTCACAGACCCCAAGTTAAGAGCCTCTGCTTCTAAGCCAATTCCTCATTTTATGGAAGAGACTGGAGCTCAGAGAGGGAAAGAGAGCAGCCCAAAGTCACACAGCAGGATTACAATTCTGGAGGCTGAGAGTAGACCTAGTCCTTTTTCCTACCCTGCACTACCTTGTTGGCAAGAAACCAGGAGATTGAGAGTGAGAGTGAGAGAAGTAGGGTTAGAGAGAAAGAGAGAGGGAGAAAGAAGGAAGAAAGGAAAGAGGGGAAAGAAAGAAAAGGAAAGAGAGAGAAATAAAAGACAGAAAGAGAAAAAGAAGAGAAAGAGAGAAGTGAAAACTTGTGAAACTTTTATTGCAATGGAAAATAAGGAAGTCTTTTCTTGTTGGAATTTTCCAAGAATTTCTCTCTCTCTCTCTCTCTCTCTCTCTCTCTCTCTCTCTCTCTCTCTCTCTCTCTCTCTCTCTCCCTCTCTCTTCCTTCCTTCCTTCCTTCCTCTTCAGCATCTGTGACCTTCATATCAGGGTCCCTCCAAAAAACATTCATCAGCCCTGAAACTCCATACTTGATTAAGGCCCGTTGTTGATGGCTGAAACAATTGTGTCTGTTTTCCTCCTCCCAGTCGGGGAGGTGGCTACTTCTTCCCCCCCATGTTCTCTCTCACAGGCTTCTACAAAGGAGCTGGGCCCAAAGGTCAGGTCCAAGCTATATTTTTTTCCTGGGCCCAGCATGGCCACACCTGTATCTCTTAAACAGCCTTCAGGGCTCCACTTGGGGTCGGGAGATCCTGGGTTCAAATGCCACCTCAGATAGTTCCATCCATCAGGTTTGGTTTATGGGCCCACTAGGGACCAGACTCTAAGTTAAACCCTGGGGATGTGATCACAAAAACATGGCAAAAATGTGTGGGGAGGGAGGGTGGATGGAACACGCCAGCATGTGGACTCCAAGGTCCTGGGTTAGAAACCTAGCCTCATCACTGCCAATGTGATGGCAGGCTCTTAAGTCGCCTCCATACTCCCATGGCTTCACTTGATCTCTGAGGGATCTCCGAGGTCCCCGGCAGCTGAAGACTGAGGCTCCCAAGATCATAAGTGTGCCACACAATCTGAGGACTACCTCATTTTTCCAAAGACAAAACCAGGGTCCAGAGAGAGGAAGGGCCATGGCTACCATTCCAAAATCACTAAAGAGGGCCAGCTAGGTGATGCAGTAGAGTCCCATCTGGAGTCCCTGCAGGGACCCTGAAGTCAGGAGGACCCGAGTTCCAATCTGGCCTCAGAGACTTAATAATTACCTAGCTGTATGACCTTGGGCAAGTCGTTTAACCCCATTGCCTTGCAAAAACAAAGCAAAACAAAACAAAGTCACTAAGGGACTGAGCCAGGATGCAAATGCAGAGCCTCTGACCCAAGAAGCAGGGCTCTACTCAGTGTCCCCTTGCTCTCTTCCTCCCGCCTGAAGTCTGTCTCCTCATCTGAAAAATGGAGATCACTATAATTGGCACAACTACCCAAAGGAGTAAAAGGAAATCATTCTGCAAATCTACAGAAATGGGAAGTGTTGTCGTTCAAAGAGCAATGGCCAGGGAGCAATAGCTTTCCCCTACACCTGATCATGGCAAAAATCTACAAGAATTCCTAGGGAGCAAATGAAAGGTTTCACAAAGCTTCCTGGCTTGGCCCTCATCTCCTTTGGATACATGGACTCCCAAGGCCCTGCTCCCCTCCTCTGCCCATGGGCTCCTCATTGGCAGGCTGAGGCGGCGTCCTGAATTGTTTCAACCCAATAGTGCCAGGCAATGAGAAAGAGTTGAAGGGGGCTCAGCTCAGCTCCAACGTCCCAATCCTGACACACAATCATCCTCGGGGGCTTGGGGACATCCACAGATTCCAGCCATGTCTACTTGGCCAAGAGACAACAAATTTTACCATCCCTGATTTTCAGAGTCCCGGTGGGGGAAGGAGCCCCTGGGAAAGGCTTAGCATCAGATTCCCAGCTCTGCCCTTTCCTAGGGAGGTGACCCTAGCCAAGTCACTTCCTGTCTCTGGGGTTCAGTTTTCTCATCTTTAAAAGGAGAGACTTGGACTAAATGACGGCTAGGTTCCTACCACCTCTAAAACTCATGCTATCTTAGGCTATCAGGACGAAGCAGAGCTCGACATGGGTTCGACTTTGACCGCTGTAGGTTAAGGAGCAGAGGGTTATGGACCTTTCATATGAGAACTCATAAGAACCCAAAAGAAAAAGAAGAAGCTTAAGCTCCCCCTTCTTCCCCCACCCCCACCCCCAACTGAGAAATCAAGCCTCTGTTCTCATCAATCACACACACGCCTCCCTCTTGGAAACCAATATCAGAATGGCTTCGTTCATTGGGGCCCAGAAGCTACTTTTGCTCAAAAACAAAACCATCCAAAGCACAGGTTTGGGCTGGGGGTGGGGTGGGGGGTCCTTTCAAGGATTTGCTCATTGATGAACCCGCCTGAAACGAACGATCTCATCTTTCAAATATTTGCTCCTGCCCTATTATTCCCCTCCTTCAGTTTGCCCCTTTGAGAAAAGGTCCGTGTGCCACCCCAAGGCAGCCATGTCTGCCCAGCAAGGAGGAAAGCCAACAGCAGCCAAGCAGAGCTCGGATCCACAAAGCACCTTCCCTGTACCCCCCGCCCCCAGGCTGCCTCCTCCTCCCCCTCGGTCACCCTCAGAAAGGCCAAGGCCAGGTGGTAGAGTCCACCTCAGAAGGCACCAGCTTGCCCAGCACCGTTCTGGCCCCACCGTGATAACCCCAAAGCAAAGCGGGTCGTTGATCTGCACCTGTTCCAAGCAGAAAACACACCACATCGCCCTTCTGGGAAAATGCCTCATCGGGACCCATTTCAGCTTTCTGAAAGGAAGGTGGCACCCCCCGGGCTCCCGCCACCAGCCCGGTAGAACGTTCCTCAGGGTTGCCGAATGGACCCTATGCTTCGTTTCAGCATGTCCATCAGGCAAGCAAAGTGATGCCAAGCTAAGGACGACTCAGTCCTCTTCCTTCCTCCTCCTTCTTTCCTCTTCTTCCTCCCCCCCAGCCCAAGGCTCCAGGAAGCTGCCCACCTCTCTACCTCACTTCGGCCCTTACCTCCCTCCCCGGGATCCCAGGAGCAATGATCTCGGAGCAGCATCTGTCCTGCCGGGGAAGAGGAGAGGGGGGCCCAGGGCCCACCCCTCTGACGGCACGCCACACGTACACAATGGCCCACACGGCTCCCTGCCTTCTTTTTTTCCTTCCAATCATATCGCAATATTTTAAATTCAGGAAGGGCAGAAATCCGGAGGCACCACCGGCAGAAGTGTTGACATGGCAAGGGCTCAGGCTCATACCCTTTTCTTAACCCTTAAAAATCCTTTTCTTTTTGCTCCCCCTGTATTTTTTCCAATCCCCCGAGAAAGCTGAGCCAGAAGACCAGAATCGTCTTTGGAATACATCTTCCTAAACAACAACAGCAACAATAATCAAAATCCACCGAGAGTCCAGAGCCAGAAGAAGAGGCTGGGGTGAGCGGGACCCTCTTTGGCATGTGTTCTAGGAATCCGGTGACTCCCATGCCAGAGCCTGGCCCTCCATTTGGAGGAAGTAGAGGAACAAGGCGCTTCCATTCTTACTATAGTTTTTGTGGGACAGATGTGCGGGACAAATGTGGAAGTCAAACGTGGCTGGCCAAGAACCACCATTCCGTGCATGATCGCACCACTGGCAGCGTCTTTCCAAAACTCCTCCATTCTCAGAATTAGAATTTGGGAAAGTCTCCTCTCCCCCCCAACCTGCCTGCAGAATGATCTTAAGAAGCCATCAAACATGGCCTACAAGGAGGGGAGGGGGGAGAGGGGGAGGGCAATGAACTTCTCCTCTTCTCCAAAATGCATCCCAAAGCACAGAACCTTAGAAAAGAATGCTGGCTAAAATAACGATGAACCTAAGGAGATGGTCAGCACCCCCCCCCCCAACTTCTCCCAACCCAGTCTTTCCAAAGCTAATGAGGAGCCAGGCAACCTATCTACAGGGAGGTGACATTTACCAGGGCCCAGCCTTACCGAAATAAGCCTGCCATTCCCTGGCCTCTAGTTCTGTGAAGAAGTTCATTTGAAATTAGGCCTCAAATCTGAGCTGATTTATGGGGAACATTTTATGGAGCCCCTCCACACCCCTAGGGCCATCCCATTATTTTTCAGACAAAGCACCCTTCCCAAATCACAATGGCAAGGGAGAAGAGGGCAGGAAAGAGCCAGCAGAAGGCTCTCCACGAGTCAGGGGTACTCGGAGTCCGCCATTTTGGGGGGAGGGTGGTGCAGCATGGAACTTTGCATGTTCTGCAACAGGCAAAAAACCCTACCAGCTCTGTTCTTATCTGTCTAGGATGCTCCCCCTCAGCCTCCCCTGGTCTTCTCTGCAGAATTCTTTTCCCCATTGCCACCAAGTCCACGATAGCCTCAGAGAGGGCTGCCCTTCCGCCCGCCCACCCGTCCACTGGCTAGTCCTCCCTCCTGCCTTGTCCTCTGGGCCCGGGCCGGCCCAGCCTTGCCTTGCCAAAACCTCTCTGACCCAGCCGGTCAGCAGTTCCGGTCTTTGCTCTAGTCACGTAACCGTAAACTATCCGCTGGAAAAGGGTTCGATCGGCCCGATGTCCGGACTGGCTTTGTCCAAAGTTGGGGGTGAAGTGGAAGAAGGGAATCTGGGAACCCCAAAGCAGTTCAAGAGAAAATCTGAGCAAGGACAGAGCCGTTCAGGGGAGAAATGGATCCAGGTTGAGAAGAATTTAAGTAGGGAGGATGCACTGGTCCCCCAAAAGCCCTTTGTGGTCGGCCATGCTGGAGACGGATTCAGAAGAGCTCCCTTCCTCCCTTTTTCCTTTTTGTGTGTGGGGGGCAGCTTTGGGGTTGTCTGGGTGTCTGCTTTTGGGAAGCGCCTGCCCGATGGAGTGTCCTAGGGGCCCAGCTCTTCCCTAGGACAATGCACAGCATCTCTCGAGCCCCATGGCCTCAGAGCCCTGGGAGAGCCTGCCTTCCAGGAGGTTCTACATAGAAAGCCCTCCGATCAGTGTCTGGAGCAGGCGCAGAAAGTGAGGAAAAAAGGTTCCTGAGGCCTTCACCGGGGATCTCCAGAAACAGAGAGAGAGAGAGAGAGAGAGAGAGAGAGAGAGAGAGAGAGAGAGAGACAGAGAGACAGAGAGACAGAGAGACAGAGAGACAGAGAGAGACAGAGAGACAGACAGAGACAGAGAGAAGAGAGAGAGACAGAGAGAGAGACAGAGACAGAGAGAGAGAAGAGAGAGAGACAGAGAGAGAGAGAGAGAGAGAGAGAGAGAGAGAGAGAGAGAAGAGAGAGAGAGAGACAGAGAGAGAAAGTGACAGAGAGACAGAGACAGAGACAGAGACAGAGAGGGAGGGAGCCTGGGAGAGGAAAGTTGGCCCAGAGAGCCCATCGGCTGAAAAAGTGACTGGCCAGGGGGGCTGAGATCCAACTCTGGGGCACTCAGAGTGGGGGAGACCCAAAGGACCCTCTGACAACATTGCCCTTCTTCCTTTGGACTGTTCCTGGATCTTCAAAAAGGCAGTTGAGGGCCCCAGAAAGGAATCAAGGAAGGGAGGGAGGGTGGCCCAGGCCCTGCCAGGACAGGTCCCACCAGGACAGGTCCCGCCAGGACAGGCCTCAAGTCCCAGGGACTTGGGAACTCAAAAATTCCAACTGCAATGGACCTTTATCCAAGAAGGCCAGGAAACCTCCTGTTTTCTTCCTCTGCCTCCTCCCCCCAACTCCTTCTCCCTAACTTGGAACAAGCCGGGGTGGGGGAGAGGGCCTCCCCCCCTCCCGCTCCCACAGGACTCCCACGAGACTCCAGGGGTGGCAAAGCCCAAGGAGTCAAGCTGCATTTCTAGCTCTGGGGCCCCAAGACTCCGAGGGCCCCCCTCAGGAGCAGGCCAAAAGGGGGAGTTTCTAAAAGTTCATTAGTAAGGAAGCCCCCCCCCCCCCCGCAGGCCCACCAGGCTGCCCCTGCTGCCCCCGCTGCCCCCCCAACAAATCAGCCTGACTCTTTCCCAGATGCCAAGTGCCTGGCTTAGGGTGGAGAGGAAAGTCTTACCGGGTGCGGGATGCAGAGGGACCCCGGGACTCGGGGGAAAGCGACTCGGGGGAAAGCGGAGGGGCAGCCAGGCCGCCCGGCAGTCTGTCCGGAAGCCTCCTGGGCAAAGCATGGGGACGTGGCCCAGATACTCACTGGCACCAAAGGAATCTCTCCAGGGGTGCAAGGGGGGGGAGAGAGAGAGAGAGAGAGAGAGAGAGAGAGAGGAGGGACAGAGAGAGAGAGAGAGAGAGAGAGAGAGAGAGAGAGAGAGGAGGGACAGAGAGAGAGAGAGAGAGAGAGAGAGAGAGAGAGAGAGAGAGAGGAGGGACAGAGAGAGGGGCAGAAAGAGGGAGAGAGGGAGAGAGGGAGAGAGCGCGCGAGGCAGAGCCGCGGCCCGCCGGTCCCGGGGGGCGGTCTCCCGGTCTCCCGGTCTCCCGGCCCCCCAGCCCCCCGCCCCACAACAATAGCGGAAGGGGGGGCGCGTGGAGCGCGGCGCCCCGGCCCGGCCCCGGCGTGTTAGCAAACAGAGCGCGGTGCCCGCTGCATGCTGATGCCCGGGCCCGGCCCCATGAATAATTCAGCAGCGGGGGGGCCCAGCCCGCTCACATGCCTACGGACGGGGAGGCCGGCGGGCGGGGCGGGGCGGGGCGGGGCAGGAGAGGGCAGGGGAGGGGGCAGGGGAGGGCGGGGAGGGGGCAGGGGAGGGGGGCAGGGGAGGGGGCAGGGGAGGGGGCAGGGGAGGGGGCAGGGGAGGGGGCAGGGGAGGGGGCAGGGGAGGGGGCAGGGGAGGGCGGGGCGGGGGGGGCCGCCGCTTTGGGGAAGTGCGGCGCAAACTTTCTGCCGTCTCCAGGCCCGGGGCAGGGGCGGGCGGGGCCCCCTCGGGCCCGCGGGGTCCCGGCCGCGCCCCCCGCCTTTTGTCTCCGGCGGCTGGCACCTGTCCCAGACACGGGGAGCGGCGCCAGCGGGCGGGCCGGCCGGGGGGCGGGGGGCTGCACCCCCGGGCTTCGGGGCCGCCCCGGGAAGGCGGGAGCTGGGCCGGGGCGGAGGTGGGGGGCTGCGGGCTGCGGACCGGGCTGCCACGCGGGGCCCGGGGGAGGGGGGGGGAAGAGGAGGGGAGGGGGAGGGGGCTGCCCGCCGAGGGGGAGGGGGCCGAGCTGGCGTGGCGGCGGCGGCGGGGACGCGCCCTCGGAGGCGCGCGCGGAGCCCCACGCAGCCCAGCCCGCCCCTCCCCCCGCGCCCCCGCCCCGGCCCAGGCGGGGGGCGCGCTCCCGCCGCCGTGCCCGCGGGGCCTCGGGAGCGCGCGCGGCCGCCGCCTGGGAGCCGGGCTCAGCCGGAGCCGGGGGGAGGGGCGTCCGAGGACTTGACCTTGGCCGGAGCCAACTCGTGCTTCGGGCGGCTCCGCGCCGGGAGTCGGGGGCGCGGGCCTGGGGTGCGCGCGCCCCGCCCCGGCCTCTCCCCGCCCCCCGCAGCCGAGCCGCCCCCGGGAACGGCGCGACGGACGGACCGACGGACACGGCTGCCCGCCCCTCCCCCCGCAGGGCGCCCTCGGCCTTGGCCAGCCCCGCCCCCGGCCCCACGTTGCACTTGGAGGCCCTTCACTGGAGGCGCGGCTAGGGCCAACTTCCTGGCACCGGCCCCCCGGGCCCCCCAAGAAAGCCGGCTGGGGCCCGCAACGGGCCCCTCCCTGACCGGAGAAAGCCCGGGCCCCACGGGGGGGGGGGCAACTTCACCCAAGAGACAGAAAAAAGGACCAGCGGAGGGGCGGAAAGGGGGGCACCTGGGACCGTGCCCGGCCTCCCCCTTGTTCCGAGGGAGCTGCCCCTGCCGGAGCCAGCAGCGCCCTGGGCAGCCGGCAGTCGGCTGGCCCTCTCCGTGTCTCTCTGTCTCTCTCTTCTGTCTCTCTGTCTTTCTCCTCTCCATCTCTCTTTTTCTATCTCTCCCTCTCTCCTCCTCTCTCTTTGTCTCTCTCTGTCTCTGTCTCTTTTCTCTGTCTCTCTCTTCTCTTTGTGTCTTTCCCTCTGTCTCTCTTCTCTCTTTTCTGTCTCTGTCTCTCTCTGTCTCTCCCTCTCTCTCCTCTCTTTCTCTCTCTCTCTCACTGTCTCTCTGTCTGTCTCTCTCTCCCTCTCTCCTCTCCTCTCTGTCTCTGTCTCCTGTCTCTCTATGTTCCTCTCTGTCTCTGTCTGTCTCTCCCTGTCTCTCTGTCTCTGTCTCTCCCTCTCTCTCCTCTCCTCTCTGTCTCTGTCTCCTGTCTATGTTCCTCTCTGTCTCTCTGTGTCTTACTGTCTGTCTCTCCCTGTCTCTGTCTCTCCCAGCCTAAAGGCTGCCCCCAAACCATGACTCCAGGCTGGGGGGGGGGGGGCGCAGCTTCTGGCTTTTTCCAAAGCGAAATAGAACTCCAAGCTTTCTGGAGTGGGCCCCCTCCCTCGGTGCCCCCTCCCCCTCCGCTCTCCTCTCATAGCAACCGAGTTTCTTGGTCCTCGGCCCCTGCAGACATCAGCGTTCCTTGCCTCCAGTCCCCTCCCACGTCACATCTCACCATTCCTGTCTGCCAATTGAAACCTGCCCATTGGAAGAAAAATCTCGATACTTTTTATGTCATTGGTAAATTCAAAAGTTGCTGCCAGCCCTCTCCTTGCTGGGAACCTTCCTTAGCCCCTCGCCAGGACAAAGGCAAGGACCCCGGCCCCGGCCTGGCCCTCTGCCCCAGTGGCCCGGCGCCCCAAGTGGCTCTCCGCCGCTCCCCTCAGGCCTCTCCCACTGGGAGGCAGAGGGGCCTTTGGGACCCCCCTGAGTCTTGTCCTCTTTGCTCTGCCAGTGCCCCAATTTCTCCGCTAGATCCTGAGAAGGGCGCAAGCCACCCCAGGCTCCCCAGAAATCTTAGCTAGCCTTGACAGCTCTGCACCCAAGGCTGTAGGCAGGCTCCTGGTTGGCTTGGGCTGTTCAGCTTTGCTAGACGATATTGGGGGGGGGGACTCCCTATAAGAAGGGCAATGTTGAAGGGCCCCAGGGCCCTGGACAAAGGCAAAACTGCCCTCTTCCCTCAGAGAGCCCTCCAAGTCCCTAGGAGGGATCTCACTCTTGCCCAAGGAAGGAAGGGAAGGGAAGGGAACGACAGGAAAAGAGAAAAGAAAGGGAAGGAGAGGAGAGGAGAGAGGAAAGAAGAAAAGAAAAAACCCAGGGTAGCAAACAGTCCCGCTTTGCTACACCCCCCCCCCCCAGCAGTAAAGGTTTGACCTGAATTCAAGCACACGGTCATTTCTCCAACCTTGTTCCATACGCATGTATCATGTATGTGTGTGTGACTGGCCGCTGCCCCACCCGCTCTGTCTCCGGAAGGCCGACCAGCCATTTCTGGAGCTCCGGAGGCTGAGGAGCCCGGCTGGGAAGAGGAGAGGGGGTCAGGCCTGGCGGCTCATCCCAGCCTTGAGCACCCCCCCCCCCAAGACATTCATTCTTCTTGAATGAAAAGCCCGAAGCCATCCCATCTCTACTTTCTAGCGAAAAAGAAAAACTTAGGGCAAGACTGCCTCTGGCCTCCTCCAGGACCAGTTTCCCCATTTTGACTCAGGGGCCATTTGCAGGATTAGCCAAGTCTAGGACCCCCGTCCGCCTAAGGGGCCATGCACAAGAGCCGGGGTTGGCTCCACCCCGATTCTACCCACTTAGACAGACGAGACAGAACGACAGACGACCCTGGAGCAGCCTGCTCCCCCGCCCCGCCACAATATTAACGCGGAGAAGGAACTCGACCCTTAGCGAGCTTCCAAAGCTTAAATATTGGCCGCCGACCCCCCCCCAGGACCCCCCCCCCCACGTCTCGTCCGCTCTCCCTCCCGAAGAATCCGTTCAAGCCCCTTCTAGGACCTGCCAATCCCGGCGGCTATGGCGGAGCCCCGACGTTCTCCGGGGACTGGCGGGGGGGGGGGGGGGGCTCTGGGTCCCAGAGCCGGATTCCTGACCGCTCCGCTCCCCCCCATCTCAAAAAGCAGAACAGGGAATGAAGTGGGGGGGGGGGGGCAAACCCGAGCCAAGTCAAATGTCCCGGGCCAAGAGGGGCCGGGGGGCGAGCGCGCCGCCGCCGTGTCGCCTGGGCTCTCGGTTCCCCTCCCTGCCAAAGGACCGAGCCCGAGGGTGAGCACCTCCTGAAGAGCCGAGGAAGGAACCTGCCCCGGGCACCCAGGGGGAGCAGTCTGTTCTGCACTGGAGAGAAAGGGGATCGCACCCCAAACGCATGTGGGATTCCTTTGAAATCGGTGTCTCAAGCCCCTTAGGTCAGAGAACTAAAGAGACAGAGAGAGAGAGAGAGAGAGAGAGAGAGAGAGAGAGAGAGAGAGCGAGCGCCGGGAGACAGAGAGCGCGCGAGCCGGGAAAGAACTCGCCTTTTTGGCCCCACCAAGTCCAGACGACTTTTCTTGCCTCCCCGGTGGCCACTCACCCCCAGGCTGTGAGCCCTCCTCGCAGCTTTCAAGCCCATTCCTGCTGAAGCTGGAGCCTCCTCCCCGTTCCCCCGAAACCTTCCCTTACTAGCTGGCCTTCATTTCTTGCTGGAGGATGATGCCCCCAGCTCAGAAAAAGCCCTCCGAATGCGGGCTGTTCCCTCCAGTTTTCCTCTGGAAGCAGGCAGAAGGCGCTTTCCTTGGGCATGGAGCTTCCCCCCCTCTGGATCTGGTGGGGATTTCCATGTAATTAGGAGTGCAAATTGGGGAGCCCAATTCAGCTTCATTCCGAAATAATTAATACTAGTCAGGTAATTCCAGATGAGGAGCAGGCTGAGGTTTGTCTCTCCTTTTTTTTGTTGTCGTTATATTAAATATATTTAAATTAAATGCGTTGTCATTAGTGGCAGCCAAAAGGATTTTAAAAAATCATTTTTAAAGGTTTTGTAAATGTTCACTTTTCATTTCATGGCAAGATCATCAATAGTTAAGCGTGGCCTTTGGGAGGGAGCTGTCTGGGGGTGAGAGCCCCACCGAGTTGGGATAGTCCAGCCTTTTTAGGCTTGGGGGGTGAGTTCTGGTCTGTCCCTCCATCACAAGATCTGCCTAATGGAGATCTCAGCAAGGGACTTCCTGCTCCTCATTCACCCCTCCTCCAACAAACACTTATTTGGTCTTTTCTCTGATTCAATGTATTTAGAGGGTGACACTTTGGTAAAATGCGGGAAGTTTAAGTGCCGACAGATTCCGGTGCTACTTTGTAAGAATTGGCTACAAAGTTAAAGGAAACTTTGCCCGTTTTCTCCTCTGTCCTGTCACCTCCTCTTACAAAATCAGGCTCTTTTGTTTCACAATGATCTCAGTTTACCTTCTCAGTCATGTCCAAGATTTTTCCCATATTCAAATCCATATTTTAGCATTTAAGGTTTAGTCATTATTGTTAAATAAATAAGGGGAACAAGGTGGAAAGGAACAAATTAGATTTGGACAGAAAATTTTAAAACCTTAATTTCATAGCCAGGAAGGAACCCATTTTTAAATCTGGTCAAATATGCCCCCAGCTTGAGTGTGCTCCCAGGTGGAAAGAGTGGGGCCCTAAACTTAGTGCCCACAGAGATGGTGCCCTTGGAAAAACAGCTGCTGCAATGTTCTAGGTAAAGGTTTTCAAAGGCAAACTATACCTAAATAGATAGATGATAGGCAGATAAGCAAACACAGACAGAAAGTGGTGAAAAAATCCAGGGGCAAGTTCAATGTTATTGTGATTATTATTACAATTACCATCATTTATTCATCAGCTAAGTTTTTGCTTTTCAGGTTCAAGTAATTTTGTACTTTGGAAATTCCATTTTGCCCTGCCTTTTCAATAAGACCTAAGCTCTTGAAATTTGTAGTTCATCTTGGATTTCTAGGGATCAGTATCCCAGCAGCTGGATGGATGGATGGATGTGGATATGCACGCATTAAAAAAAAAGTCATACATATGGGAAGAAGATAAAGCCAGTTTACAAAGCAGCAAAAACAACTCGGAATTTTATCATGTCTGAGGTTGCACAAAGACTCTATAAACACGGAGCCATGTTTGCTTCAAAACACAAAGGAGCATTTTCCCCAAAGCATTCCCTTCGTCCACTCCATTTTTAGAAATAATGGTTTGTAGCAAACTGGGCTTTTAAATTCTAGCACCACAAATGTGGCCCCTTGCAAACAGACAAGTGGATCTGAGAGGGAAGAGAACCCGGGCCTGGAGGAGGAGGGGTGCTGATGAGAAGCCGCCTCCTCTGCACTCCAAAATCGTCCTAATCCAGAGGGGCGGCAAAGGCAGGCCGGTGCTTCTTTCATTATAAATGAAATGTACATTTTCAGAGCGTTGGGAAAAACAGATCCAGGCCTGGAACTGATGGTGCTTTTGTCTTGTGCCGAGTGACTGCCGGCTCCACATCTGAAAACTCAAGTCCAAATCAGAAACTTCTAGTAGGCGAGGGATCCTCTCAAAGAGAGGACAAAAATCTCCGCTTCCTTCTTCCTTCCAAGTCCTGAGTGGGTGTCATAGGACTCTCTTCATGCCGTTGTGTCTTAGCTCTTCATTCCCCAAACTTGGTGGGGCCATGGGGTGGCTCTTTTCATTCCATCACACAGAGATTTAGCCTCTATCTCTCTATGGGAGCAGCTGTCACATCTATTTATTATATCCCACATACAGTGTTAGTAAAACCTACATACGAAGCTAGTGACTTTTATTTTAGGCTCTGGGTCTTTTTTAATCTCTCTTTTATGCTATGGGTGTTGCAGAGCTTATGATTATAATCTACATTTGGGTATACAGTTTTTCACTATATTCTGTAGTCTATGTCATATAGATATTATAGCCTATGTCTTTATTCTATGCTACACGGTGGCTGGCTACATCATCAATAGCCATAATATATATTTATAGCTTCCAAATCTGTAGCTGTCCTATCCATCCTTCTCATTCTGTTTCTAGATCTGTCCATCTTCTTTTTACATTACATTATACATGCATGTTCGTGCATGTACATCTCTGACATAGCTCTCCATTTTTTTGCCATATGTACCTTTTTATTCTGTTACTGATATAAATTATATTTCTGTCTTAGTAATACAATATCATATTCTGTCTTATAACTGAAAAGAAAACAGAACTTAAGAAGCAGCTAAGTCTCCATTTCTATTTTACCTATTTGACAAAAAAGAATAAAGCATTTGTCGCCATGTATATGTGAGTGGGCATATGGAATAGACAGCTAGGCATCAAGGAGACGAGAGATGGGATAGTGGCATTTGCCTTACCGATGGGAGACTGGGAAGCACATTTTGCCTTGGGTCTGTATGAGCACGGAAGAGTTGAGCTCCAAATCGCAGCCCAGCCTTCAAAGGGATCCATCCATTTGGGGCCAAGATGGTTTTACTGACTTTTGTCCCTGGGGTTTGGGAGAAGGTAAGTCACCCACTGGATTTCTGAAGCATCCTCCTGCCTTCCCCCAAATGGACAGATTTCCTCCAGCTCCTATCTGCTGCTCTCTCTCAGCCTCATTAAAATGGCGTCTCCCGGTAGAAATGGCCATTTCTCGCTCTGATTTCTGGCCCTGCTTTGAGTCTAAAGTCAGTCCAGAATGATTTCAGGTATTTAACTCTTTCTGGCCAACTGATCGTGGCAGCCTCTCCGAAGAAGAACAAAAGCTGAGGCAGCAGTGTAAAAAGAGAACTAGGGCCGCTCTGAGGACAAAATCACCAGCAAAATGGGTCTCCTGTTGAGCCAGGCAGGGAGCAGGACTTCACTGGGGGGAGGGAGACGTTGCCACAGAGGAGGAGATCTTCCATCTCTTCAAAGGAACCGGTTTCCCTGAAATCTCTGGGCTTGGGCCTGACCCTGTCTTGGTCTGGCCTAAAGCCCAGTTGGAATAGCAGCTTTGGGGAGTATGGCCTTCTGCCCAGGGGCTCACCTCCACACATGCTAGCCAATGAACCGGTAATGAACTCAGTCATCGACAGGCAGCAGCGACATCCCAGGTACCAGGCTTTCCTCACACGCCTCAGGAGCCAGGCCCAGACTGGCCTGTGTCAGCGGAGAGTCCATCCACTCCACTGAGAAAGACCATGACCAAGAAACTGACAGAAGGAGCCTGCTGCTGGTCGGGTCAGTGGGGAATCTGTCCCGGACCTGACTGAGACAGGCCACGAAGCATCCCAGAGAATCCTTCCAGAGAGCAATCAGGGGAAGCTTGCTTGGAGGGCAAAGCCTCTCCCAAGATGTAGCAAGGAAACGAACCCCGGTGGGACCAAACTCAGATATTTAGCAAAACTGCATTTCAGGAACACCATCCTGGACAAATGTGGAGAGAAGCTTCCCATGGGCCATATGCACATCTGTTTAACACACACTTACACATCCACAGCACACACACACATACTACCCAGACACGCCACAACACGCATCCCCACATACATCCCCCCACACACACACCACTCCCAGCCTCAATGTTGCTACCCTTCTGCTTCCCAAACTGGGGACATACCAATTCCAAGTCTAGCAGCTGCAGAGGCTGCATGACTGGCTGGTCCATTTTGAGGGTGGCCTTCCCTCACATTCTGGCTCTCAGTTTTGTCTGCTTGGTTATCTGGAAATATACCAGACTCCAAATCTAACAAAAAAAAAATGGTGAGACAAAAAAACCCAATGGAGTCCAAAGGTCCTAAAACCGTGGGCTGGGGCTTGGAGGTATTTGAGGGTGAAAAATAGCCACCTGATGGAAGAAAGGGATGGGATGGGGAGGACATAGGAAAAAAATTGTCTGTAGTTTCTCTAGATAGATTTACAACTATTTAAAGATTAGAAAGAACAAAAGATATTTTCCCCTCTGAAAAAACCTGACAACTTAGTGCAGACACAAAAAAGAAATGTCCCCTTTCTTACAGGAAATACCGAGAATCTACTGGATTGTACATGATTCAGCTTTGGAAAATCCAGTGTTTTAAGAAATGATCAGAAACCTCTGACTAGCCTTTCTCCCTTCCTTGAGAGCTCAATTCTCAGCAACAGCTCCTAACACACACACACACACACACACACACACACACACACACACACACACACACACATACTTAGATTTCTGAGTCACAGACTGGAGCCAGCCTTGGGCTCAGCTCTCCTCCACCTACCTCCATCAAGGCTAAACTGAGGCCCTTGCAAAAAAAAATCATTTTTTCTGCTTCAGGAATTTCAGCACAGGTCTGAACTACAGCCCTAGGCTGCTTCCTGCCCCAGGCTCCAGAGCAGATTAAGAGATCTAGACAGGGAGTGTACCCCATGGTGGACAGTCCCCAACCCCCCCAAAGGCTGGGACTCATCAATGTTCAGGCACCCCCCAAAGATACATTTAGGGGAAAGACCCTCAGCTATCTTCTGGACTGCACAGTGAGCTCATGAAAGATGCAGCCATCTTCCCCGCCTCCCCCCACCCCAGTGCACAATCACCTAAAAATGCCTACAGGAACACAGAATTCTTTGACAAGGACAATGAGGAGCACAAATCTATTAATAAACAAGCAGATAGTGACTCCTGGGTACCAGCTGCTGGGCCAGGCACTAGGGAGGCAGAGAAACACAGCAATACCACCGCCCGCCACTCTCCAGGGTGGGTGTTCCAATAGAGACCACATGTGGACAGTCTGCACACACACACACACACACACACACACAGAATTGGAAGGCTGTCTCAGAAAGGGGTGCCTGGGGCTCCCCACAAGTCAAACAAGAGCTTCCAGAAGTGTTTTCAAAACGAACTGAGAAGAAATCCTCAAAGTCAAGGCTAGCAGGACCAGCGGACCCATCCTCTGAGGTCCCCAGGATCCCCCAGGGTACCTTCAATAACCCCCAAGAGATGGCAATGAGACTGCTCTCCTCCTGAGATGCCTGCCCTCTTACCAGAGCAGGACCTGCCTGCCTGGCTCTTTGTAAGGAAGGCTAGGCTGATTGAATTGCCCTACCTTTAGCACATCTGGGAGCAGTGCCAAACAGTGGGGTCACCTGCTTAAGATGCAGAGGGGGAACTTGCAGTTCTAATGCCACATGTGCCCTTTAGGTAGGGAAACTGAGGCTAACTGGAACAACAACTTCCCTAACTCACACAGCTAGGAAGAAGGAAACTATTTAAATCCACCCATTGCTCTTTCCTGTCCCAGAATGGCGTCTTGGTAGTTTAAAAAGAGCAGAGAAGGGGGCAGCTAGGTGGCGCAGTGAATAGAGCACCGGCCCTGGAGTCAGGAGTACCTGGGTTCAAATCCGGCCTCAGACACTTAATAATGACCTAGCCGTGTGGCCTTGGGCAAGCCACTTAACCCCGTTGCCTTGCAAAAGAAAAAAAAAAAAGAAAAGAAAAGAGCAGAGAGATGTCCAAAAAGTCCCATCCAGGAGATGGAGCCCACTTAGCTTTATCGTGTCTGGAGCTAGCCAGAACTCTGAGACCCTGAAGAAAACCTCTGACAGGTGGGATAGGGGAGAAGATGCAAGAGGGAGGGGTTTGTCTAGAGATGATCTTGCTCCCCGAGCGCTCCACACCCAAGATGATTCACAAGTCAGATGCTTTCTGATTTCACAGCAATTTCTGGGCCCTGAATCCAAACTGAGTATTTCATGTCCACACACAAACCAACATGACCATGACCGCCATCAGCTCCTTGGGGGCCCCAGTAGCATGGGGTGTTTGGCTGGCTCATCAACATCAAGGTGGAATACAGTCCTGCTGATGTCTCTCCTCTCCTCCCTCTTTCTCCTCTCCCTCCCTCCCCCTCCCTCCCTCTCTTCCGCTCCCCTCTTTTTCTCTCTCCTTTCTTCTCCTTGCCACCAGTCACTTGATACAGTCATCTTTTTCATTTCTCTCTTTTCTTTGGAATCTACGGAGTTAAGCATCTCACTCACAGTATAATCAAAAGGCTATTGCTCACAAAACTGCAAATCTATTGTGGCCAACCTGCTCTCCTTCTCAACACACAATAAAGTTCTATACATTTTTCCTCTCTCTCTTGCAGTTGGAGTGACAAAAAGACAGTGACAAAATGCCAGCGGCTACAGCAACCCCAGTCTGCAGGGGAGAGGCTTTCCCTACAAAATGACAAAAGCCCAGCTTCTCCAAGTGCACCCCCAGAAGGGACCACAAAGTACAGGCTGGTGGGACTTGAAGAGGCCTGGCAATATTAAACCGAAAATGTTGGGGATCATCTAGGACGCGGGAGGCTACCACAAGGCTGATGATGGAGCCCCGGGTCCTGAGCCTGCAGCCCACTGCTCTTTTCCTTCGTGACTAGAGAAAACGGGGTTCTTTTGCAAACTCTCCAGTAGTAAGTCACCCAAGCTAGTCTTATGCTTCAGCAGAAATGAGGCTTTATTTTTGCTTTAGGAATAGAATTTTTATCTTACTCCAATGTACTAAGTATTCTGACTTGAGAAAAAAAATTTTCAGGTTATAATCAGTGCATATCCAAGAATAGGCCATGTGCTGGGGGGAGGAGATTGGAGGGAGAGATGAGAAGAAGGCAGGAGGGAGGAAGGGAAAAAGGGAGAAGGAGAAGGAGAAGGAAGAAGGGTTGGAAGGAAGGGGAAAGGGGGAGGGAAAGAGTAAAAGAGGGAGAGAGAGAGAGACAGAGACAGAGACAGAGAGACAGAGAGAGAGGATGAGAAGAGACAGAGAGAAAGACAGAGACAGAGACAAAGAGAGAAAGAGAGAGAGAGAGAGAGAGAGAGAGAGAGAGAGAGAGAGAGAGAGAGAGAGGATGAGAAGAGACAGAGAGAAAGACAGAGACAGAGACAAAGAGAGAGAGAGAGAGAGAGAGAGAGAGAGAGAGAGAGAGAGAGAGAGAGAGCACTTTTTCATTTTCCTTGAGCTTTTGCACGGACAGACAGTGGCCCTGTCATGATGACTTCCTGGGAGTGGGCACAGCCTGCCTGCAACCCATTCAGAATAGAACAGAAGAGACCAGAGCTGGTAGAAGGCCGGGCCCTGGAATAAGGACAGGTATTGGCCAATGGACCACACCGTCACGAGACTCATGTGGTTTTCCAAATGGAAGTGTGTTAACTCCTTTGCCGCCACCCTCTCCATCAGACTGCCATCCTGGCAGCAGCTGCCCATCATGCAGCGAGAGAGCTGGGCTGGAAAACAAAGGGCTGGCTGCAAATTTAGACTCCGCCACTGACCACCAGCCTGACTCCGGCCAAGTCCCTCTTTTGCATGGCTTCGATTCACACACTATAAAATGGGGGGGTGGGTGGATCTTGTCCACAGGCCTTCCAGCTCCTAGGCCTTTGATCCTGTGCCCTCGGGTTGGGGTCCTGTTCACAAGCGGTGGGGCATCTAGCAAGTTCTTTCAGTCCCAGGAGCCTCAGTTTCTTCAGCTGAACCATGGAGTCAATCCCCCAGGGTCAGGAACAAGGCCTGCCATCAGCACAATTGGAATCACCAGGATTTTGAACCCTCTAAGGGGCTGGCTCTGGTTGCAAGAACAAATGGAAAAAGGAGGTAGAAAGCCTGGCTGGAGAGATTCTACAAATCCCATCCCAGAACAGTCAGAGACCCCACAGCCACAAGAAGTATAGGGCAGAGGAGGGATCTCTAGGGCCCAGCATCCCTGGAGAGGGAAGGCTCCAGAGCCCGAAAATAAGGAGGACTGGGAATATCAGAAATGCCCGGGGACTGAGTGAGCCCTGACAAAGGAGAGGAACTGCCCACCAGGATGGAAATGAGGTGGAAATCTATGGATCCTCTTTGGTTGGGGGGGGGGGGGGCTGGGAGGGAAGGTTCCTTTATTTTCTCAGTCCTTTCAGTACAGGGAGAAATGGAGACAGATACAGACTCTGCAGTCTCAGAAGGGCCTATTCCAACAGTGCCTTTCCCTGCGGTGGGGCTCTCTACCAGGGCATCCTCATTCCACAAAGGGGTAGACTGAGACTGAGGGACTGAGCTGCCACATAGGCAAAAAACAGCTGATACAGGAATCCAATTTACTAAGCCCCCACTGTGTGCTATGCCTGTGAAGTCGGCTCCACCCTTGTCTCTGGAGAAGAGCCAGGAGCACCTTTCTCAACAGATGATCCAGCTTGTGAATTCAGACAGCCCTGGGTGTTTCCTTTTGGAATGAAATGTTGCCTCCCTTAATCTCCACATCACCATCCCTGCAACATTCCCATTTTCTGGGGAGAACACTCAAAGTCTGGAAAGGCCTGCTTCTTCCCTTCTTTCCTTTCACCCTACTTTCCCCTCCTTCCTTTTTTCTTTCATAGAAAGGGAAAAAAGATCCAAAGAGAGCATAACCATTTCACAGCTTCACCAAATGACAAGTCTGATGTCTACTCTTTTAACAAGTCTTCTCTCTTCCCGCAGAAATTGCCCAACTCCCTGCTTGAATACTTCTGGTGACAGGCATCTCACTACCTCACAAAACAGCCCATTCCATTTTCAAAATATATCAAAATGGAATTTCTTTTTTATTCCCAACCGTCTGAATCATCTTTTACACTGTACAGATTCCCCCAGGGGAATACAAAGCAATGTTCTGACTGAATTAAGGGAGGAAAATACAAAAAAAAAAAACCCACAATTTTTTTCTTATACTTTATCTAAAGTTTAAGTGACAGAGGGCTGTGAATAATAGTCATCAGACCCTTTGGTTGTACAAAGTATTTAAAACATTTGGAAAATATTGTTTGAAGAGACCATTCTCATTTCCAGCCTCCAGTTAGGTAATATGGTAGACACATGTGATGGGTAAGACATGTGCTGGCAGGACTGGGGGAGGATCTTGGCTAAACAGGGTTGGTTTCTCCCCATTTGGCCCCGAATTCCTACTCTTTCTAAATATGCAGCTACCATCTTGTTTGGAAATCCTGATCCCTTCGATTCCCCTGACCATCTCAGAGGGATGGGAAGGTTCTGTGCCTGAGAATCAGAACCTGAATGCACCTCCAAGCAGCTCCAGGACCCCAGGCAAGCCACTTCCCCTCCATGGACCTCAGTTTCCTTCTCTGTAAAATGAGGGAGTTGGACTATATCAGTTTGAAGGTTGCTTAAAATCTGACTTATCAGAAGCACCTACTAGGTGTAAGGTCCTGAGCTCCCTAGGGTGACATATTTTCAAGGCAAAGTTGTCCTTGCTGATATTTCCACTGAAGGGTTGTGCGTGGAGAGCTGGCACCTGACTGCCTGTGTGACCTTGGGAAGATGACTTGAGCGCCACTGGGCTTCAGTTTTCTTAACTGTAAATTGGGGAGGGGGTAGGACTCATTGACTTCCAAGGTCCCTTTGTCTCTAGGCTCTTTTTGTATTCCCGGTACTTAGCAGGCATACAGTAGGTGCTTATTCAATGTGGACAGATTGAAGTTATTTGCCCAGCTCATCTTCAGTTTCATTCATTTGTACCTTCCCCAAAACCTGGGTAGAAAGCCTGCCTTGCAGCCCAGAAACCCTGGGTTCAAATCTTACCTGGCTGTGCAGCCAGGCTCTCCGGGGGCAGAGGGTCTGGATACAGTCCCCACCCTGGAGGAAACCCCCCCCCCCATGTGTGAAGAGGAAACCAGCCACCACCAAAGCCAGTCGGCCACTTGGGGAGGCCCTGGGGGGGGGCTTGACCCGTGCCCAGCGCAGGCCCAGGATGCCGGGGCTCGGGCCTCAGCATCCCGCTGTGGCCGCCGCTGCTCCCCTCCTGCCCCGGGGGCCCCGCACGTGCCGGAATTAGCCCAGGCTCCTGGGCGAGCCTTTGCCATTGAAGCTGGAACAAAGGGCGCGACCCCGGGGTCAGAGTGGGCCCCGGCCGCCAGCGTCCGCCTTTTGTTCCCGGCCACTGTTTACTTTGCCTGAGTAAAGCTCACCCAGCTGGGCACTAAAGAGGATTAGAGGGGTCAGGCCCCTCGGGAGGGAGGGGGGAGGCCGGGCAGGGTCCCGAGCCCCAAATCCCTCAGGCTGCGCCGCTTTCGAGGTCCGCCTCTATCTCCCTGTCGGAGGACGGCCTGCAGCGGGGTCTCTGGCCTCTGCGCCCCTCGGGTAGGAGACCTTGTCTTGGGGTCTCCTTTGTTTTGGCGTCCCCGGGGGGGGGGGGCGCCCCGGGGGTGGGGAGCAGCCGCACAACCCGATTCGGAGGAAATCCTGCCGTCCGCGTGTCCACCAGCAAGGGCAGGGAGCACAGAAGAAGATCCCCTGGTCAAGCGGGCCCCAAGGACTTCTCTCCCTCCAGGGGTGGTGCCTCCTCTAAGCTGGACCCTCAGAGACCGCGGGGTGCAAACCCCGGGGGCGTCAGCTGAGGAGCCAAAGGGGGTGCCCTCCTGCTCCCCCAGTTCAGAGGCAGCCCCCTGCGCCCTGACAGCGAAGGCGCTCCATCTCACCTCGGTAGAAGGGCTCCCTCAGTCCCTCACTCGTCAGTAAGCATTTATCGAGCCCCTGCTGTGTGCAAGCCTAGCTGGCTAGGGGAACAAAGACCTGTCGGGAAACAGTGCGGCGTCCCTTGGCCACCCGGTTGCGCCTGGACGAGTTGGACCTTGGGAAGGCTGCCTGCCTGGCAGGCCCAGGGTGGCCTCCCCAGGGAGGGCACCTCCCGGGCCCCAGGCTTCTCAGATGGGACCAACCCTCTGCTGTTGAAAGGGACTTAGGCACGGCAAGGAGACAAAGTCAAGTCCAGGTTCGGAGCTCTGTGCTCCAGGTGACCCATGGAAGGCAGGTTCCTAGAAGGCTTAGGGCAACTTTAAGGGGGGCTAACTCCCAGAGGCCTGCCTCCCCCCCGGGGCTGGAGCGTGCTGTTTCCCCTCTCTTCCCCAAAGCTAATTTGTTGGGGTGCAGCTGGGCCCCAAGCCACACCTTGTCCGGAGGATGACCAGGGAGGGAGGGGGTTTTCCTGCCCCCCTGTGCCTTCCTCCTGTCCAACCCTGCAAACAATTAGATCACGAGTGGGTATTCTCTTGGGGCACCCTGAATGGACCACCAGTGCTTCCCGAGGACCCTCTGGGGCAAGACTGATGAGCCTGGACCTGTTTGGCAATGGCTTCTGGAAGCCAGTCTGGCTTTGGGGCTCCCAAGCGGCTCTAACCTGGGTTTTCCCAAATCATACAGTTCTGAAACTCCGTGGGTCAACCAAGGGGTCTCCCTCGGGATGAAGCCAAGCTTCTTCTGGGCTGCAACCCTTAAGAAATGGGTCTAAGGGTCCCATGGAAACGACTCGACTTAGAGGGCAGAGTGGAAGACTCCAGGGAGTGCACCAGGAGGATACTGGAGCCTGAGCCCAGAGCCGGCAGGATTCTCTGCCCACACCGCCAGGACTGGCAGTTGTTTTGAAGACTGACTCCCTTCCAGCCCAGATCATTATCCCAAACTCTGACCAAAGGTGGGAGGTGGCAGGAATTTCCATTTTCTTCTGACTGAATAGATAGGAAACATTTGGGGCAGAAATCTGAAAGGGCCTATTGTCCGAAAGCAATCAGTAGTATCCCCACCTCAAAAAATAAATAAAAACTAAAATAGATTACAAAGAAATAAATCATAAAGAAATAGTGAGCGATAAAATTAAAAAGCATAAAATTGCAAATAATCAATGATAAAAATTAAAAAGAAAAGTATAAAAATTACAAAGAATCAATGACAAAAATTAAAAAGAAAAGAAATGCATCAAATTGCAAATGATCAATGTTAAAAATTAAAAAGAAAAAGCATAAAAATGGCAACTAATCAATGACAAAATAAAAAGAAAAGTATAAAAATTGCAAATACTCAATGATAATGAAAAAGGAACAGAAAATAAAAATGATAAATAATTACATACAAATAATCAATTTTAAAATAAATGGAAAATAAAACTTTAAATAATCAATGAGAAAAAGAGAACATTAAAATTTACAAATAAATAACCAATGATAAAAATAAATAGAAAATAAAATTATAAAACCAAATTACAAATAAAGAGTGATTGAGAAAAAATAAAAAGAGAAAATAAAAAAGAGCAGAACATAATGCGAAGCATTTTTTCCCATCTCAATGGACCAGATTTCCGACCGCTAAAGAAAAGTCCACTTTCACCGGCTTGACTATTCTCCTGGATCTCAGAGCATTTAACCTCTGTCCTGTTCAGAAAGGACCAAACTGTCACTAACAGAAGCAGCAGCCAAACTAGGATCGGGCCCTGGGCTCTAAGGGCTTGCTGTTACCTGTAAATTTTATTCTCAGCAAAGAACAATCTGCAGAGTCTAAGGTAGTCAGATAAATATCAATACCAATGATACAATATACATAGATACGTTTGCACACATTTTGTCAGCGTTCTATACAGCAAAGACTATATATAGATATATATATAGATATAGATATAGATATATTAGAGACCCAGTGGTACAGGAACATCTACATCGAGCCTGCATTTCTGCCAATAAATTGAAAAGGTTGGCAGATGGGAGGGTGCTCGCAAATCCCGGCCTGTGCCACAAAATCGCCTCCTTCTCCTCCTATTCTCTAGTGGCCAGTGAAACCCTTTAAGCCAGGACCCAGCTACCCTGCGTTTTAGGACCCACTGACTGAGATCACTCCTTACAAATCTTCTCATTATTTCTTTGAAGAACCAAAACCTCCATGTGAGAATGTGAATTTAAGAATCATCTTCTCAACAGGGGCATTTTGATAGACAAAGGACAAAAAGAAAAACGATTGTATCAATACCCAGCGCCATGCTCTTCGAGCCTGGGGGACCTCCATGGTTTCTTTTCTCTGCATCCTCTTGGTCTGGGCTCCTTTTCTGGGGGCGAACTTCCCCTCCCATTCCCAACTGGCCAGAGTTTCTCGGGATGGGAGGGTCTCAGACGACACCATCCAAACCAACCACCTCATTTTTGTGAGGAGGAAAGCGCAGGCCAGGGAACTAAATGGGAGACAGCGAGTCCAAACAGGGATGGGCTGTCCTGGCTCTGCTGCTCCAGTCTGGGCCCTTCCCCTCAGTTTGCAGGAAATTGGAGAAACTGTTCTTTAAAGTTCCCTCAAGCCTAGCATCCACAGTCCTATTGTGAAAGAAGCCTCTGACCAAAAGATGGGGGACCCGGTCAAGTCTGTCTGATGGCCGAACCTTTCCCAACCTGCTTCCCATCCAGGCACCTTCCAGGGTCATTGCACAGACTCCATCTGGGAACTGGCCAAACTGGCCAATTGAATGCTCACACATATCTCTAGACTGCCCCTGGAAGAGACCCTTCTTCTACCTCTGCCCCCCAGCATCCTTGGTCTGAACTCTTTTTGGATGGCAAAGAATTGGAAACTGAGGGGATGCCCACCAATTAGCAAATAGCTGAACATACGATATGATGGAACCCTATTCGGCTATATGAAATGATGAGCAGCTTGCTCTAAGGAAAAACCTGGAAAGACTTCCATGGGCTGATGCAAAATGAAATGTATTGTGCATAAAATAATAGCAATATGACAAGATGATCCGCTAGGAATGACTTAGCAATACAATGACCCAAGATGACTCTGAAAGACTCAGGACGCAGAATGCCATCTGCAGAACCTTATAGTGAATTGCTTGCTTCTTGGGGAGGGGCGGGGAGGAAGGGATGGAATTCATAGATTTAAAAACAAGTATTCAAATTTGTTTTTATGTCACTGAGGAAAAATCAAATACTTAAAATATTCTTTTATTCATTTATTTTTCCAATTAGATGGAAATATAGTTGTCAATATTCATTTTTATAAAGTTAAATAAATTTTTTAAAAAACAAAAAAACAATCCTTGGTTTGTAGCACGGATGTCCTGAAATCTCAGCTCCTGCTGGATCTTTCCCGCTCAGCTAGTGAGCCAGATCCCTTTGATGGATGCAGACTGACTCAAGTATGACCATTATTACCCCTCTCCCAGTAGAATGTAAACTCCCTGAAGGCAAGACGTTGGAATCGATGGTGTGTGGGGAAGAAGAGGTCTTTAATACAGGCTTTTCAATGGATATAGTCCAGGCTATAGGGGTTTTTGGGGGTTTTTTTTTTTAGGTTTTTGCAAGGCAGATGGGGTTAAGTGGCTTGCCCAAGGCCACACAGCTAGGTCATTATATTAAGTGTCTGAGACCGGATTTGAACCCAGGTACTCCTGACTCCAAGGCCGGTGCTTTATTCACTGCGCCACCTAGCCACCCCCCCCCCCCCCAGGCTATAGTTTCTAATCCAAGCTTTGCTAATCATGAGCTCTCTGCCTTGCCTCTCTCTGGGCTTCAGTTTCTCTTCTGTTCACGAGGCAGCCAGGCTAGCTGGACTCTCCACTCCTCCCCACAGGTGGAATCCTGCCCCTGACCACCATGGGCTCTCTGACTTGGTTCCCTCTCCGCCTAAGTCTTATCCTTTCCTTGGGAGAAGACAGCACCCATTCTGGGGCCTGGGCCCATTCCCTCAAACACTGAGTCAGCAAATTACCTTTGGCCTTGGCATCAGGGTTTGGAAACTTAGAGGGCAAGTCCCAACACAGACTGTGACACGCCCAGAGTCTCCACGGGGCCCAGCTGGCATGAAAGGAACCAACTCCTCCCGTCCCCTGACGATTCTCCGACACCAACAGTTTCCAAGGGCCCTAGGCCGAAGCCTCTCATCCCTCCTCACCTCTGCGAGGGAGGATATACAGATCTCCAGTTTACAGATGGGTTCACTGAGATGCAGAGGGGATCGGTGATGCTCTCATGAAGCACGGGGTGTTAACCTGAGCAGGAACAGTTGTTCCAACATCTCCTTCCTTTGGGTTCCTCGCCCTCCCAGTACCCAAGACATGGGCATACCCACAGAGTACATTCACTCACATTTTTGGCCCTGGGCTTTCCCTCCAAACCTCTCCGGGGGGCTCCCCTAACACCTCAGAAGTCCAATCTGAACCATTGTCTCTGCCCCATCTGACCCCACTCTTGGTTGCCATATTTGAAACCTGGGGGTTCCCTTGTCCCCCCCTCCCTGACCTCTCCCTGATAATCGGGTCCCAAGTCCTGTCTCTTCTTCAGTACTTCTCACCTCCAACCACTCCTCTTGAATACCACTGCTGCCACCACCTCATTACCTCCCCACTGGGCTATGGCGAAAACTCCTTTTCCAATCCATCCTTCCACATTGCAAGTAGGAACCGACTTATCCACAGATCTCTTCATTCTAGTCTGCTGCTCTAGAACTTTCCATGGGTCCCCATTCCTGCTGCCTAATATTTGCTGGTCTGTGAGTAGAAAAGGACAGTTGAGAATTTGTCCAGCTCATTTAGCAGAGGAAGAGGTCGATGCACAGGGAGATGGTGGGACTGACTGGCCCCAAACAACCTGGCTGAGATTCTCCCCTTGCTCTGATTCCCATCAGAACTCTCTCCAGACCAACTGTCCCGCAGGTTCAGAGCCCTCTGTCTAGCATCCAAAGCCTTCCAGCACTGGGCAGTCCCCAGACAGGAACAACAAATGGAAGTCCTCCTAAGCCAGATTTCAGCTCAGTGAAAGGGAACGGGCAGAGGGAGGAAAAGCCCTAGGACCCTTTCTGCTGAGGAAAGATGTATCACAGCGGAAGGAGTTGCTGCTTAGAGAACTATGAGCTCACCTTCCCTGGAGACCTTGGGACAAGGCCAAGCATCTGTGCTGCAGCCTGAGCATCTTTACCCATAGATCTTGGACTTTGGGGTAAGGGGACCTCAGAATCCTTCTTGCCACTATTTACTGTCTGTGAATCTCCCTCATGGAGTCTAAGTCTCCTCTCTAAAATGGGTGGGATAAGTTAGATCCCTCTCCAGGTCACGCCTAGACTGGCATCTAAGAGTCTGGGCTCTTCATGCCCTGCTAATGATGGCGTGTCCTTGATGGATTGCCTTTGACCATCTGAATCTTCCTTCAGGTCTCTGGGACTCTATCCCTCACTTTCTAAGGATGACTTTTGTCCAAGATCGAACCCACCATGAACAGGAGGTGCCAGGAAGATGCCCACATCCACCTCCACCCCAATCTTGGTGCTCAATCCCTGCCAGCAAGTCTGAAAGAAATCAGAACCAAATAAGCTGGGGGCAGAGCTCAGGCCTGATATGGAAGTTTCCAGTCCTTGAGACATCAAGACACCAAATGGTTATCTTTCCCCAGTGAAAATTCTGGCCTGGAGATGATTAAGCTCCTACTGTGGGCTGAGCGTGGTTGGGTCCTGATAGGTGGCTTGTGGAAGGGTTCACGGGGCCAACAGCTGTCTTTCTTTTAACTAATTGTGAGCCGAATGCCCATTATTGAAGGGCCTTGAACTTGCAGGGCTCCTTGGCAGGCCCATCCAGCCCCATCCTGAACCATAAAATAACTGGACCAAGGTTCAAGGCCTTCAGGGCTGGCCCCATTGATGACTGACAACAGCCCATCATCCTCTGCCTGGTCACCATCTCCACGGGCCCAGGCCAGGCCCAGGCTCTGGATTCTGACTTGCCACGGTGGCCCTGCCCTTTGGCATCCAGGCCAGGCCAGGCCTCACTCATTCCAAATAGGCCCTTCTTCCAACCTCTCCTTTCTCCTCCAGTGCCAGGCCGGGCCTGCTCACAGGAACTGCCAGTGCTCGGCCCTCCCCTTCCCAACATGGCAGGATCCTCCCATTCCAAATGTAATTGGACAAAAGAATAAAAAGGCCCAACATGGGACCAGAGGCAGCAGGGAGTATGGGACCCAGCACACCAGGGGTTAATGGAGGCCGGGGGACAGAGGAGGAGAAGGAGGAGAGAGAGGCTGGCCTGCCAGAACAAAAGCCCAAATTGATGGGGACGTTATTGGGGGAAATAAATGGTGGCAGATCCGGGCCTGGGTGAGCCACAAACACAGAGCCCACTGTCTGGCTGCTCGTCTGGCTCACCCCGGAAGGGGTCAAGAGCCTAGAGTTACAAGCGTCTGGGCCCCCAGAGAGTCTCGGCCTGGGGGTGGGGCTGCTCGCCTGGCACTCGAGGCTGCCAGGTCAGACCTGAGGGAACAGCAGGAGCAGATCTGCTCAGCCCCCAGCCCAGAGGGAGCTCGGGCTTCACAGCAAGTTTTCATCACCTGCCCCAGCCTCAGGCGGGACCCTCTGTCATTTTGAGCCTCGAGGGGTCTTTTCTTTGTCCAAAAGGGATGTGGGAGACAAAAGGGAAGGACTGGCAACAGAGAGGACCTCACAGTCACCCACTTGGCTTCCTGGGATGTGAAATGAGGCCAGTGTCCCCCTCCCAATAAAACTGGCCTACACAGGGCGGGTGGACTGGGATGTTAGACAGGGACAAGGGAGGGGGCTGCATGTGTGTAATGGGGGAGGGGCCTGGTGGGACGAGCCGTCACGACCCTGATGAGGCCCAGCCTGGGAGACTGATGTCGGTCCAGCCCCAAGGACCTGCTCAGGTGGCCCAGAGAGGGAAGCCTCACCTGGAGGCAGGTCTCAGAGGGAGGCCCACTTGCTACCATGCCCCAACCTTTGCACACTAAGGCCCTGTTCTCCCCTGCCCCAACCTCTCGTTCCTCCAAGTGTGATTTCTCCCCAGTTCCTCTTCTCTACAAACTGAGGCTCCAAATGTTTCTCCCTTTGGGGGCTTGAAGTTTCCTCCAGGTGAATCCCAGTCTTGCCGGTCGTGATTGTTGGGGTACCTTCAGAGCAGCCTCTGATCTGCTAGGAAGGGCCCCCCTTCCCCTCAGTGGGAAGTAGAACCATCATCCTCCTTGGACCCAAGCGGAGCTCACTTGTGGGGTGCGGCTGGCTTCTGGAATACCCCCAAGTATGGCTGGCTGAAAAAGAAGGAAGGACGAGGGCTCGGGCAGGTGGGAATGCCTGGGGGACCCTCAGCCAGCTGGGCTTCCTCATGGGCTCCGTGGCTCTCCACATAGCCGTCTCTACACGTGTCGCCTAGACACCCTCACAGATATACTCAGGAGGGGGTGGGGCGTAGCTCCTCTATGTGAGAGCACAGACATGCAGGTAATCCCGTAGAGATGGCAGGCGTGTCAACGACATGTATGCAAACAGACTCACAAGCGTTGTATGCACAGACGCATGGAATAGGAAGACACCGACGGCTCCAGCTCCGACACAACTCTGCCCTTTCCCTTTGCTCTCAGCTTTGTCCTCTCTCTTCCCAACCCTCCTGCCAGGCCTGGAAGCCCCCAGCCAGCAGATCTCTTGAATCATTTAGAGCTTAGGTCCCCCCCACAGCCACACAGCTCCCCAGGACTCTGCCTGCCGGCCCTGGCAGCTCGGTTGGGGTGAGGGGGAGCCCCTGACCTGTGGGGCTGGGCACATGGGCCTTTTGAACTCTGACGGGGGGGGGAGGGAAGTGGGGAGCCACCATGTGAGGAGCCCCTCCCTGGCAGCGACCCAGCCCCACCAGGATTTCCTGGTGGGCACCAAACATTGAGTAAAGATTCCCGATCATTGTGAAGGCCTCCAAAGGAAGTGATGCCTGTGGGGTGTGTGGGGGTGGGGGGTAGGGGTGCTGAGCTCAGCAATTTGCTGGCCCCGCTGCCCGAGTGTGCACATGTGTGTGAGCGTGTATGTACCTACAGACATGTGGATAGTCTTCGTATGTGTCTGGGGGTGCACCTCCTGAGGCTCCTTCCCCTGGGCCAGACTGCAGCCCCTCCCCAGGCCCTCAGTCCCATTTGCTCCTCCCAGCTTCTGTTTCCTCACTCACTCTTTTCCTCCTTCCTCTCCTTTCCCCTTTCCCTTCTCTCCCTTCCCTTCCTCATCCTCTTTTTTCTTTCCATCTCTCTCTCCCTTCTTCCTCCATCTCTTCTCCGCTCTCTTTTCCCCTCTGCAGTGTCTTTCCTGAAAACATGTGTCCTGCCGGCCTTGGTCCCCCATACTGGGTGGGGCAACTGGGGGAGCCCTGGGTCACACCCTTGCTGCAGCCCCTCCCTGCCCCACCTCCTTGCAACACAGCTGGGTGCAGCACGCACCCCCCAAGTGAGCCCTTGGGCTCCAGCTCCCCCTCCCTGCACCCCACCCCCCTCTTCACTGTGAGAACCTGGCCTTAGGCCAGGCTGCTGGGGGCTGGGGAGGGGGTGGCGGAGGGATCCTGGGGCAGCAGGGTGAAAGGAGGAGAATAATATGGAGGAGGGAAGCAGGGCCTGGGCAGGGGGCACGATGGAGAAAGGAGTCTCTCAGTTTCCCCTGCCCTTGTCCCCTCAATGGGGAGAGTTGTCCTCCTGGGGCCAAGTCGTAGCCAAAGCTGGAAGCCACCTTTCCATCATGGCGCCTTGGCCCGGCCTGGAGCTCTCCTGAGCCATTGTGAGCCTGGAGGCCAGCGACTGTGGGTTGGCAGGAGGGGGCGCACTGGCCAGGCTGAGTCAACCCCTCCATTGGTTGGGGTTGGCTGCCCTAAAGGAGAGAAGGGTGGGGAAGGGGCGGATCTGCCCAGATGCCCGGCTCTGACTGGCACTTTCTGGGGCCCTGGAGAAGCGAGGGAGCAGCTCTCTTGTCCACAGTGATCAGCTGAGTGGGGGCCACTAGGCCCCCTCCCCAGGCTTACGATCGAGGCAGGCCCCTCATTCCAACCAGCTCCTTGGGCCTAAAGTCATGATACGGACTTTCCCATCGATCTTGTAATACTGGGGCTTCCTAACCTCCCCCAGGAAAGTTGGCATGTCAGCTATTGTGATCCCCATTTTACAGAGGAGCAAACTGAGGCTCAGAAGTTCAGTATTGGCCCATTTCTGGAGGCACAACTGGAACACAGGTCTTTCCTGATCCAAAACCCAATCCTCTCTCCACTTCATACAATGGTTGGATTTGCTATCGGGGCAGAGCGGGGGTGGACACCTGGGCCATGCCAGCCATAAATGGAGGCATGGCACACTGATCTCTCTCCTCCAGCTTGCCCACAAGGACATGGCTCCCTAGTCCGTCCAGAATAAAGGCAGGCTCTCGGCCACCCAAACCAACTTTTCTTCCCCTCTTTTTTCTCCCAGGTCCATGCAACTCCAGGGCATCCATCCCCCAGGTCTGGGATCCTCTCCCCCAGTTCTGCTGGTTTCGAGTTGGGAGTCCCCAGTCTACACTTGGCACCCCACCTTTCTGTGGGCCTAGCTTGGCTTCCTGAGGGCAGGAAGCTTCCCAAAGTCGGAAGCCATGTCCATTTTTCTTGGCATCCCGAGGGCCAGGCTCCCACACTGGAAGGAATTAAAGAAAGGCTTGTTGGGTGGAAAATAATGAGAATGGAAATGTGCCCGCCCTTAGTTCTGTAGCTTTCAATTTTACAAAGGTCTTGCCTCAACATAACTCTGCTAGATGCGGGGCCATTTTACAGATGAGAAAACTGAGGCTAGGGAAGAGAGTGGAGGCTGCTGATGTCTGTGCATCAGTCGATGCTTGGCTTGACCCTCCCCACCCTCGGCTTCATCAGCTGTGAAAAGACTGCACAACTTGAAAGCATCCTGGTCCTTCTTAGGAGGCACTCACTGGGAAGCCTAGATGTCCCCTCCAGGTCACAGCCCAGAGCCACCCAACCACACACACACACACACACACACACACACTGTATTATCCAGCTGGATGAGGATGGGGCTAGCCAGGATGAGCCACCTCCTCCTACAGGGACCTGAACCCTTCATGTTCTTCTGGGTCCTGGCCTCTAGCTGGTCTCTGCCCCCCTCTCCTGACCCAAGCAGGCCGGCATGGGCCCATCGAAGCCCTCTGGCCAGTCCAGCCAGACACACAGAGAGTAGCCTCCAAGAGTAGGCAGAGGCCCATTCCTGGCCAAGGGGACCCTGGAACTTGGCTGGACCAATCCCCTCGATTTGTAGCCTGACATTCAGAGAGGGCCACATATTTGTTCTAAGTCCCAGGCTCTTGAATCTCAAATCCTTCAGAGTTAGGGCAATAAATACCCTACTCATGGCAGGAGAGCCCCAATTTCCCTTCCCTGCTTGGGCGCTTACTGTGTCTCCGAGGAGAACTCACCTCCCTGAACGCAGGATTTCTCATCTCTGATGTGGGGATCAATTAGTCAGTCAACAAACATTTCACAAAGGCCTCCTCTGTCTCCATCAATAGACTCCAAGATGTGACTGAAGCAGTCCCTGCTTCCCTAGACCATCCCTTCTTACGTCCTCGACCTGGCCCAGCTTCTAGACCACCAAGGTCCGAGTTCAAGTGGCTCAGGACCACTTTCTAAGACCAGACCACTTTCTGCCTCCCTGGAGGGACTGATACGGACTGGGAGATCCCCATCAGCATGAAATCACAGAAAAAGGCCCATGTGCAGCTGACCGGCGGTGTATCCACACCCAACTCCCCCCAGTTTGGGCTTCAGCCTCAGAGGGCTGCCTGCCCGGCCCATCTCCCCTGGAGGTCCTGTTCCTGATGTCCCTGAGTTAGGGCTCCAGAGCCCCTGGACCAGCTGACCCCAGGGAGGAGTCTCTGAGAGGAGGGGTGGCCCTGGAGCTGCTCAGAAGGTCCCTCCTCAGGCTCTTCCCTTGCCCCTAGATTCCTGTTTGCGATTGTTATCATTAATAATAATCACTAATATTCCAGGCATCGGCATTTGCCTGGTGCATTACAAACGCGATTTCATTTGTTTATTATGTCATTATTCTCATTTGGGGGATAAGAAAACTGAGGCAGGCAGAGGAGAAGCGGCTTGCCTCGGCTTCAGGCTAGGATGTGTCTGAGGCAAGATTTGAATCCAGATCTTTGCCTTCGGTCCCTGGAGCTCCCAAGAGCCTGCAATTATTAAATGCCTTCTAGGATCAGACCCTTCTGCAGAACTGACTACACTCTTCTGTATTTTTCAGACAATCGGTGTAGACAAGGAACACCACGCTCATCATTCGTCGCCACAAGGCTTACCCGGCCTCGGTCTCAGGAGGAAACGGAGGGACTGGGAGGGTCTGAGGAGCCCACACCCCATGGTCAGGGGGCACCCTTCGCATCCTCGGACAGTGACTGGATCAGATTGGGAGAAGCCCCGGGAGAACTGGGCCTTGACCATTAAACAGTCAGGTGGGGACTTCTACCACACTGTGCCTGGTCAGATTATTTAGGAAACTAAGGAATGATATCAAAAAATAGCCTTTCTAAGGACAGATTACTGAACCATGGCTCACCCTGCCTCATTCTGGCCCCTGACCAAAGGATCCAGTACCCTTGGATTACAAATGAGGAAACTGAGGCCGTGCCCCCAAGTCCTATCCAGCCCCCAGGCCCCTGGCTGCTGCCTCTCTGCGATCACCAAAAAGCCAGCAGGGGACTCGGCCAGTTTCCCCCTGGAGGAGGGTGAGGTCATTCACCAAAAACGTCCCGGAGGCCGGATGAGCAGCTGTTTCGACTCCTACCACAATGTCCCCCTCACAAGAGGGCGAGGAAGGCTGAGGGGCAACCGCTCCCCACTGGCGAGGTCTCGGACCAAGGGACTCTTAGTTAACACACAGTTTTAGTTCACCTGGTTGCAGGGGAAGAAGCAGCAACAACAAAGAACAAACCCCAAAGTTCAGGATCCAGACTCGGGATCATTTCATTAAAACCAGGGGGCACCACAACCAAGCACTGGCCCAGAGTCAGAAAGACCCGAGGCCAAATTCAGACTCAGACAGCTGGCTACCAGTGGTGGGACCCTGGGCACATCATTTCTCCCCTGTCTGCCTCAGTTTCCTCAAGTGTAAAAGGGGACGATAACTCATGGAAGATGTGAGAATCCAATGAGAACATTTTTGAAAAGGGTTTAGAAGGAGGTCTGTATACAATAGGCACTGTATAAATGTTTCTCCCTGGAAGGGACCCAAACTTGTTTCACCAAGGAGGAGTGATCCCAAAGCCACAGGTTTAGTCAGAGGGCGGCCTCTACCCCGGAGCGGCCGGGCCACACTCTGTGGCTGGTAGCCCCAGCTGGTAGGCCCAGCCACAGGAACCCTAAGGGGCTAGACACAGGTGGAGACACATCTGACTTGACCAGCAAAGCTGAGCGGAAACTAGGAGCAATGCCTAGCTAGGTTCCTGATGCGGATCCTGACTACCAGAGAACCACAGGATGGCAAAGGGGGGGACCTTAGAACCTAGAGCACCAGCCTTGGGAGGAAGGAGGAAGAGGGAAGGTTCCAAACACAGGAGATGTCAGAGCCGGGGGGCCTTACACATCCTCTAAGCCAGCCTTCTCCTTTTATCAAAGAACTGGAGCAGGCCCTGAATTCCAAATTGGATCTTCTCCCTCCAGATCCCAGGTTCACCCCAGCAGGCTCCCCCCAAGTTCCATGGAAAATCAGACTGATATGGGGGAAGATTGCCCTGGGCCCCTATCCATCTTGGGACCTGGCATCGCCAGGCCTTCAAACTTTGGGGACCCGTAGAATGGCCGGGTCCCTCCCAGGGACCATGGAAGTGACCACTGATGAGGCCGGCCTTCTCCCCAGGCCACCCAAAGCAATGGCTCCATTCTGGGCACTGTGGACCCCACTGTCTCAGAGGGGAGAAACAGGGGCTTGGCTAGACTCTCCTCCTTGTCTTTAGAAGGGTCCCCCCTTCCTGCCCCATCTTTCCTCCACCTCTCCAGGTTTTCCAATCCCCTGACCTGACCTGACCCAGCTTTCCTTCCCACTATTTGCAAATGGTCCCTGATGGCTGACTCTGGTGCTGGATCAGGAGAGAGAAACCCTTACCGAGGTCCCCTGGAGGAGGCCTGGGTGCCCCACAGAGGGCCGTTGGGGAAGGGGTGGGGCTTGGTGCCCGCAGACCTGACTCTAGAGACTTCCAGGGCCTTGATCCAGAAAGGAACTTAGAGATTAATTGCAGATGGGGGAATTGAGGTGTAGGAACCCCAGAATGGCTGTGGCTAGGCTGGGATCGGAACCCAGACTGTCAGATCCCAAATTCCTGCTCCCGACCCAAAGCTGAGACCACGTCAAAACAAAAGGCAACAAGAGGCTTTTTCCCCTTTAAGAGAAGGTGGTGGCAGCTGCCCAGCTCCCGGGACCCGCAGGCCCCTTGGCGAGGCAGCCTGCGTGCCAGATGAAGGCAGAGCAGCCAAGAGGCAGAGGGGCCGGCGGCCTCCAGTTCCCCGGAAGCTACTTGTCTTTGTTCTGAGAGGAGGCAGCATGCTGAGCAGCCTCAGTTTGGGGTGCCCCCCAGAGCATAGCCCCCTCAGTTTGTCTGGTCCACCTGGGTCTTGCTCCCAGGAGGCAGGAAGCAAAAGTCCAGGGAGGGCAAGGGATCTTTCGCAGGGCACATGGCGAAAAAGGAGCCCTGCTTCTTGCTGTGTGGACTTGGACTGGACCTGGGATCAAGGGGTTAACAACTGCCTGCCCTACCAGGGGCCTGACTTGGACCACCTGGGTCAAGGGTCATCCCCTGGAACATGAGGGGTGGGCTGCGAGGGTCTCAGAACAACTCCAAAGCCAAGGGCTGCGGCTGGGGGCTTCACACCAGGTCCTTCCCTTCTGGGCCTGGGGGAGCTCCTCTATCTGAGGAGAGGGTGGGACTCTCGGGATCTAAGGCCCCTCCAGCTCTGAAGCCCCCAGTTCAGTTCTAAGATCCCTTCTAGTTCCAGCCTCTCAAGCATCCTCTTACTCTAAGGCCCCTCCCAGTTCTGCCATCCCCTGTTCTAAGACGTCTCCCAACTCTGACGGTTCCAGTTCTAAGACCTTCCCAATCTGACATCCCATGTTCCAAGGTCCCTTCCAGCTCAGACCTTCCTTGTTCTAAGACCCCCCCCAATTCTGACATTCCCAGTTCTCAGGTCCCTGCCAGTTCTGCCATTCCCTGTTCTAGACCCCTGAAGCTCTGATCTCCACGTTCTAGACTCGCTCCCAGCTCTGCCATCGGATGATCTACCCACCACCCATGGTGCTGGGCCTGGGCACCTTCGGAGTCACACCCTGAAGCCCTCTGGGAGAAACTCTTTGTCCTCCCCCTCACCCACAGACACTTCAAAACACAGGAATTCAGAAAGGGAAAGAGACTCACCCAGGCTGCCCAAGTCTGCCCCAGGTTCTTTTGCCAAGCTCCCAGGGTCCAGTAGAATCAGAATCTCCTTTGTCCTCACTTTTCCCCTTTGGAGGCACTGGGGGGTTGGGCTTGGTGACCTCCCCGGGGGCACCATTGTCTCTTCAGAGCCTGGTCCATTGTGGGGCAGCTGGGCCCGGGGCCAGGGCCCATTCTGGAGACAGAGGAAGGCCGGCCAGGTGTGGAAGCAGGAGGAGGGAGGAGGAGGAGGAGGAGGAAGAAGAAGAGGGGGAAGAAGAGGAGGAGGAGGGAGGAGAAGGGAGGAAGAGGAGGAAGCAGAGGAGGAGGAGGAAAGCCTAGGTCTGGGGACTGGGCTCTAGGAGTCAAAGACTGGCGTCTGGGCTCAGAAACCCCTCAGCCCCAGCCCTGACCAGAAGAATTCCAAGGCCAGGGCCCCAGTGGGAGCCTCTGCTCATTCAGGCGGGCCCAGAACTTTCCAGAGAAGCCTCCTCCCAGGGTGGAAAGTTTCCACGCTGATCCCCAGCCAGCCAGGAAGCTTGGACTTGGCAGCTGAGAATCACAAAGGCAGCTCCAGTGAGCAAAGAAGAAGGGGAGGGGAAAGGAGGAGAGGCCCAGAGAAAGGGGGAGCCCCCAGAGGGAGGCCTGGCCCTCACCCACACCGAGTCCACCCGAAGGGTTCAACAGATTCCAAAGTGATTCAGCCTTCAAGCCCTAAGCCTCAAGCCTCTGGCTCAGCAGGGAGAAGACCCCCCCCCCCCAGTCCCTCAGAATTCATCATTCACTGATTTCCTCCTGCTCTCCTTCATTCATCCAGAAGATACTCAGGACACGTCTTACGGAGATTTCATTCATTCACTGGTTCACTCATTCAGTTATATTTATTGACGATGTCCAGCCACTGTTCATTTGTTCATTCGCCCACTCAGCGAGTGCTTAGTAAAGCTTCCTACATCCATTTAATGTATTAACTCACTCAATGAAAAGATAGATAGGAGTGGGTTTACCTCAGTTTCTTTGATTTTCTCAATCATCCATTCACTTGCTCCACAAACACTTATTAGTCTACTTCAAATGAATTCTTATAGCAGTTATTCATGGTTTCTGTCTAAAATTCATTCAACAGGCATTGATTTATAGTTTCTAACTAGACTTCATTCATTCATTCATTCATTCATTCATTCGTTCGTTATTGTTTCTGCCTAAATTGCATTCATTTGTTCAGCAGTCATGGAGGATTGATAGTATAATGTCATTCAATCATCCATAATTATTGATTTCATTTCCTCATAAAATATTTATAAATCTCATTTCTTAGCAATCCCTCCCTCAGTTTCACTCATTCATTCATTTGTTCACCCCTCAAAAGACTTTCATTAATGGAGCCTCTCAAGAGGTAGTCATGGTGAGAGCACTAGATTTGGAGTCAGGAAGACCTGTGTTCAAACCCTCTCTCAGACATTAACCAGCTCAGGTTTCTTCTCTGCAAAATGTTGAGGCTGGATTTGATAGATGGGAGTTAAGGAGTCTACAAGGTTGATTCCTTCTATTGCTGATTCAATTAGCCAACAGGGAACCCGAGTTGACTTTGGGGGGGGGGGCTGTGGTTGGCCTAAGGGAAGGGACAAGGATCAGTAAAAAAAAACCAGCCCTGAGCCTGCTGTCCTTTCCCCTCCCATCCTCACCCCCCTCACCTCAGAACTTATAATTTAAGGGACACACTACACAAATGAATGAATGAATGATGAAACAGGGAGCATTTGTATTCTTAGCACTAGGGCTACAATGGAAAAAGAAGAGAATTCTTGTCCTCTAGAAGCTTACCCTCTAATTGAAGGAGACAATGCTTGGACTGTAGGAAAGTCTCAGAAGACCTGGGTGTTCAGGGCCTGGCAGTCCTGGATTCCCTAGGTTACAAGCGCCTAGGAATGGTGGGTTAGGGTTAGAGTTAGGGTCTACCACCATGAGGAAGAAGGGAAAAGGATCAGAGAATCTGGGTATCCTCCAGCGGAGGTGAGTATAAGAAGTCAGGGTCCAGCAGGTGGAGGAGGCAAAGAGAAAGCAGGGTTTGGTCAGAACGCTGAGGCTGGTCTCTAGGGCCACCAGCGAGGAGAAGTTGGGACCTGCTAAGAATCAGGTCGCATGGGCCATCCTTGGGATCTTTTTTATGACAAATATTTTCATTTTTTATTACACCAGAATTTCTCATAGCATCCTTTCCCAGCCCCCTCCCTGCTCCAGAATTGTCTTACATAACCAAAGAATAAAAAAGGAAGAGGAAAAAAATCTTCAAAACTGAACAAATCATTGAAAAAAAGAGCCTCTTCCCAGAGAGGACTAGAACCAGAATAGTTTTCAAGAAAAGAAGTGTCTTCCAACCCTGCACCACCCTTCATTCTCTTTTGTCTTCTCAATCCAGGGACTGGGAGTCAAGGTTCTAGAACCATCCCCCTTTGTCAGGTTTCTCAGATGTACAAGTCGTACTTTTTGTATACTTGAGTGTCTAGTGTTGTGTTTGATTAGTCTAAGGACTGGAAGTAACCTGAGGGAGACACTGGGCATGAGCAGAATGACCTTCCTCCTCGGGACCCCAAGTACACTCACTCACTAACTTCTATCCCCCATCCACGATCTCTCAGCTAGCCATCCTTATTGGGTTTGCCCAAAGTTGTTTTCTTGTTGTCTCTCTCATCCAGCTGTAGGCTCCTTGAGGGCAGGGGCCTTGCCTGACCTTTCTTTACACAGGGCCTTGGACCCAGCAGTATTGCATGAGGGTTTATTGACTGAAGCTGTGGGAGTGAAGAAAAGGAGAGATGGTGTCAGGAGAGAAACCTCAATGGTGCAAGGGAAGGAGTGGGGGTCAAGGAGGAAGGAAGGTGCACTGCTTATCCCTGGGGAGAGAGACACAACAACAAAGAATGAAGACCCCCCCCAGGAGCCTCCCCCCTGCTGAAAGCCCTGGCCAAGGAGGGGAGCTTTGGCTTGGGGAGAGGGAGGGGACTGAAGGGAGCCAATTGTGGCAATTCCTGTGATGCCAAGAAGTCTGGCCCCCAGGAGACCGAACCTTGCAGGGCTACTGTTGGGCAATACCAAATCATCTTGAACTTTGGAGTCTGCCCAAGGAAATCTGAGAGCAGCGTCCCCAGGGCTCGGCCTCGGCAGGAGGTCAAACCCAGAGGGACAGAGGGGAAGCTGACTCAGTTGTCACAGGACAGCCGGGGTATGGTGTTAGCTGATAAGACTAAGAAGAGCAGTATCTAAGGGGTCTGCCATCGGAGACGATACCAAAGGGGTTACCAAAGTGACCCCTGGTAGCCGGGTGAGTGGAGGAGCCAGGTTAGGATGACAATTAGGGTGCCGCTGATAAGTAGTCTGATACAGGAGGTGTTAGCCAAAGGCAGCCTTTATCAGTTATCAGTGAGTGAGTAATGAAAATGTCCGGGGAGGAGCCCAGGTAGAGCTTCTGCAGGGAGGGAAGGGCCACGAACTTTGAAGGGTGACGTCATTTTAGGGGAGCTGGGGATCGTCTCACGGGGTCTCTGTTTCTCAGGAGGGCAAATATTTGCCCTCATCTCAGGGTATTGCTGGGAGGAGCCCATGAAAATGCCCTCATCTATGCCTGTGTCATCCCGGTAAAAATAAGGAAAACTCGCATAGCCTTACTACACAGCTGAAAAAACGAATGCGTCAGGGCTTAGGTGACTTACCTAGGGTCATGTAGACACAGTTAATGTCTGGGAGCACATCTGAACTCAGGTCTTCCTGACTCAAGGCCCTGCTTTCTGTACCGCCACCTAGAGAAATCTGGGGAAAATATTTGCCCTCATCTCAGGGTCTTGTGAGGAGCCAATGAAAATGCCCCCCCACACAAACACGCACACACACACACACACACACCTTTCACACACATCCCCATAGTACTTTACACATGTTTAAATGACACGCATGTAAATTCAGGCATTAATGATAATTAAAGCATCAGTCATTCAGACATTGAGAGATATTCCATCTGAATCAAACATCCCTTTCCAGCTCTAAATATTTCTAAGGAGTGCAGTGTCAGAGTTACAAGGGATCATAGCACTGGTCTGTCCCCTTCACTTTACAGGGGGAGAAACTGAGTCTCAGACAGGTTAGCAACCTGCCCAGTCAGAGTCACCCAGACAGACAGAGCTGAGAATCCCAGTCCTGTCACCCCTCCTTGGTCACTGCAGTCTCCTCCCTGCCTGACCTCTGGCCCCGGCTCACCTGGCTTAGCTCCCAAGTGCTATCGACCTCAGCTATTGTCGGTTGTATGTCTCAACATCTTCCCCCCAGCCCTTTGGTGTTTTCTAAGACCTCAGGCAAGTTGTTCAGGGCAATATAAGGAAAAATGCCCGGGTGAAGCTATCCAGAAAACCCAGGTCTCCTCAGCCTCTGCTGACCAAAGCCTGTCAGGAATCCAATGACCAGGTTGGGAAGGAAACAGTTATCAACAACAAAGCCACCCACCAACCGGAAGCCACAAGTCTCAGGTTCTGGACCCCAGTCCTGGTGCTTTGTCTGTCCTCAAAGGATTCCCTTCTTGCCATTCTCTTCTGTCTCCCAAGAAAAATGCCTTTGCATCACCACAAAATGACCAGCCTTGAAGACTCCCCTTTTTTCTATCTGCTGCCTGTAGCCAGGGCACAGGCTGGCACCCTTTCTGGAGCTGCTGGAGCAACTACTCTCTATCTGCCCCCTCTGCTCGGCTGCCTCCCCTCCCTCTTTGTGCTGATCCATGGGGCATCTATGCCTATATCATCCAGGTAATAATGAGAACTAGCATATCCTTACTACATAGCTGAAAAAAACTAATGCATCAGGGGTTGGGTGACTTACCCAGGGTCACATAGACACAGTTAATGTCAAGGATCAGATCTGAACTCAGGTCTTCCTGATTCCAGGCCCTGCTTTCTGTATCACCACCTAGTTACCCTTGCACAAATGAGGGTACAGATATGGATATTTATTTTAGAACTGTTATAGGAAAGGTGCAAATCTTATACTAGGAATCAGAATCAATAATGAAGAATCAGAATCTTGTGCTTTAGCTGTGTCAGCAAGCATTTCTAAGCCCTACTCTGTGTCAGGAGTTGTGCCAATCACTGGAAATTCAAAAAAGAGGCAAAAGATTGCCCCTGCCTTCAAGGAGTTCACAATTTAATGGGGGCAACAACATACAGAAAACTATGTACAAAACAGCTCTATATAGGATAAAGAGTAAATAACTGACAAAGTGAAGGCATTGAAATTAAGAGGGATTGGGGGAGCACCAATAAAGGATAGAAGCTAAAGTGATTGATCAGTAGTCAGAGCAAAGGTGGGAGATCATCCCAGATATGGGCAATAGGCAAAGAAAACGTTTGGATCTGAGAGATGGAATGCTTCGGTCCTCCTGTTTGTGAAATGACCGGGAGACTGGTGTCACTGGATAGAATAATATGTAGAAGGGAATGAGATAGAAAAATACTGGAAAGGGAAGGGAAAGCTAAGTTCTGGAAGGCTTTCAATATCAAAAAAAAATATTTTATATTTACTGCTGGAGGCAATAAGGAATCACAGGAATTTATTGAGTAGGGGGTGATGAAGTCAGATCTGTGCTTAAGGAAAATCATTTCAGTGGCTGAATTAAGGAGGGACTGGAATATGAAGACCACATAGGTAGGCAGAACCACCCCCCGCAACTGCCCAGCAGCTACTGCCATAGGCCAGGTCTAAGGTGATGAAGGTCTACACCTGGATAAGGGCAGTGTCACAGGAGAGAAGGGGGAATATCAAGGAGAAGATGCTGAAATGAAGTTGATTTGCTACAAAGTAAAATGACCAGAGATGCTGCAAAGTGAAATGACCAGAGAAGACGAAAAGTGAAATGACCAGAGATGAGGAAAAGCGAAATGACCAGAGATGCCGCAAAAAGAAATGACCAGAGATGCCACAAAGCAGAGATGCCACAAAGTGAAATGACCAGAGATTCCACAAAGTGAAATGACCAGAGATGCCGCAAAGAGAAATGACCAGAGATACTGCAAAGTGAAATGACCAGAGATGTAGCAAAGTGAAATGACCAGAGATGCAGCAAAGTGAAATGACCAGAGATACCACAAAGTGAACTGACCAGAGATTCCACAAAGAGAAATGACCAGAGATGCCACAAAGTGAAATGGACCAGAGATGCCGCAAAGCAGAGATGCCACAAAGTGAAATGACCAGAGATGCTGCAAAGAGAAATGACCAGAGATGCCACAAAGCAGAGATGCCACAAAGTGAAATGACCAGAGATGCCACAAAGTGAAATGACCAGAGATGCCACAAAGTGAAATGACCAGAGATGCCACAAAGAGAAATGACCAGAGATGCTGCAAGGAGAAATGGACCAGAGATGCCACAAAGTGAAATGACCAGAGATGCCACACAGTGAAATGACCAGAGATGCCACACAGTGAAATGACCAGAGATGCCGCAAAGAGAAATGACCAGAGATGCTGCAAAGAGAAATGACCAGAGATGCTGCAAAGTGAAATGACCAGAAATGCTGCAAAGCAGAGATGCCACAAAGTGAAATGACCAGAGATGCCACAAAGTGAAATGAGCAGAGATGCTGAAAAGCAGAGATGCCACAAAGTGAAATGACCAGAGATGCCGCAAAGTGAAATGACCAGAGATGCAGCAAAGTGAAATGACCAGAGATGCCACAAAGTGAAATGACCAGAGATTCCGCAAAGCAGAGATGCCACAAAGTGAAATGACCAGAGATGCCGCAAAGTGAAATGACCAGAGATGCTGCAAAGAGAAATGACCAGAGATGCCGCAAAGTGAAATGGACCAGAGATGCTGCAAAGCAGAGATGCCACAAAGTGAAATGACCAGAGATGCAGCAAAGTGAAATGACCAGAGATGCCACAAAGTGAAATGACCAGAGATGCCACAAAGAGAAATGACCAGAGATGCTGCAAAGTGAAATGACCAGAGATGCCACAAAGAGAAATGACCAGAGATGCCGCAAAGTGAAATGGACCAGAGATGCTGCAAAGCAGAGATGCCACAAAGTGAAATGACCAGAGATGCAGCAAAGTGAAATGACCAGAGATGCCACAAAGTGAAATGACCAGAGATGCCACAAAGAGAAATGACCAGAGATGCTGCAAAGTGAAATGACCAGAGATGCCACAAAGAGAAATGACCAGAGATGCCGCAAAGTGAAATGACCAGAGATGCCACAAAGAGAAATGACCAGAGATGCCACAAAGTGAAATGACCAGGGATGCTGCAAAGTGAAATGACCAGAGATGCCACAAAGAGAAATGACCAGAGATGCTGCAAGGAGAAATGTACCAGAGATGCCACAAAGTGAAATGACCAAAGATGCCATAAAGAGAAATGACCAGAGATGCCACAAAGCAGAGATGCCACAAAGTGAACTGACCAGAGATGCCGCAAAGTGAAATGACCAGAGATTCTGCAAAGAGAAATGACTAGAGATGCCACAAAGTGAAATGACCAGAGATGTTGCAAAGAGAAATGACCAGAGATGCCACAAAGCAGAGATGCCACAAAGTGAAATGACCAGAGATGCCACAAAGTGAAATGACCAGAGATGTCGCAAAGTGAAATGACCAGAGATGCCGCAAAGAGAAATGACCAGAGATGCTGCAAAGTGAAATGACCAGAGATGTAGCAAAGTGAAATGACCAGAGATGCCGCAAAGAGAAATGACCAGAGATGCTGCAAAGTGAAATGACCAGAGATGCCGCAAAGCAGAGATGCCACAAAGTGAAATCTACCAGAAGTCGAGGCTAGAAGAGATGTCAAGGTCGAGCTGACAATCCTTGGCACCAGTTTGGGTGGGTTGGGTGGGTTGGGAGACAGAAAAGACTAGGTTGTCAGCCTGTGGGGTTCAGTTTGATGGTGGGAAGCTGGGAGGGAATAGAGGAGGAGTTAGAGGAGTAAATACTCAAGTCTGTTTTGGTCATGTTTAGCTTAAAATGGCTACCAGATATTCTGTTGTAGATGTCCACTGCTTAATAGGAGGAATTACTAGAAGAGGAGGATAGGATGGGACAGGCTGAAGCCTGGACCCTGAAAGCCTAGAAACTAGGAGCAGGGAAAGGCCACGCTATGGCCCTGCATGATATGTGTAATGTGCTTAGCCCAGGGCCTAACACCCAGCAGGTGCTTACTAATGCTCCTTGATTGCTTGACTCACTGGCTCAAGGTCACCCAGGTCGCCCCTGCATTGAAGGAGACAGCTGTGTGACTAGACCGCATGTGAGAGCCCATCTAACCAACCAATCAGAATGAACTCAACACATTAAAGAGCCTGGCCTGGGGAACCTGCAGGGAGACCTTGGTTAGCGGTCCGGTTCTGCTCCGAATGGGCTGCGTGACCTTGGGCCAGTCTTTGACCTTCTCTGATCAGTGAGGGGGCTGGACTGGTTATCTCTCTGGTCTCTGCCAGCTAGGGATGCCAGGTCTGATGATCCAGGTTCCTCCACGCAGGGGCTCCCTCGGCGGGTGGCTGCAGACGAAGCTCCAGGCATGAACTGAATTTCAATCTCTAACCCGGGAGCCGGTGCCAACCTGGCCCCGTGCCACACATTCAAAAGTCAACGGCTCTGCCCGGCTGCTTCCCACGGAGGCGTTGTGGGGAGACTGGGCCCTGGCTCCCCGACAGGCAGATGTCCTGTCCCCAGGCTCGAAGCTGCTGCTGAGATGCAGCCCGCCTGCCCCAGAAAGCTTCATTCCACTCTTCCAGGAGAGGGTCACCGGGCGCATTTGAATGAGGCTGGCTGAAAAGCGGGTCTGCAGGCGTGTGAAGAGAAATCCCAGATGCCGCCAGCCTGCCCGCCCCATTCCCCCAGGCCCCGAGTCTTAACAAGAGGGGCTTTGTACCCCAGACCCCAGAGACCGGTGATCTCTGGGCCACAGTCAAGACTCCCTGTCTCACACACATGCACATACATCATATGCACACACACTCATGTACACACAATACACACTACAGTCTTGCACATACATGCGCATGAGGTGCATGGTGAAGGGCGCATGCCCACACACTCACAGTGCACACATGTGCATGCAATAACACCCCTTTACACACACAGATGCTCATTGGCAGAGACAGACAGACAGACACACACACACAGGCACACTCATGAAGCAACACACACACACACACACACCTTTGTCCACAACTGCACACACCCACTCACACACTCACACGGACATGCTCCTATGCACATCCTCGCCAGCATCACCTCCTGTCACTGGGGTCTGGGAATCAAGAACACTGAGACCCCGAGGCGCAGGGGCTTCCCAGGCTCAGCTTTTGAAGGGGCTGCAACATCACTCCCTATGTCAGAGCCATGGCTCTGCTGCTACTTGCAGACTGTGTGACCTTGGGCAAGTCACTTTGCTTTTCCCCAGATTTTGCTGTCCAATTTACCTGCAAGTGCCTAAAGGACTGATCACTTAAGAAGAGGGGTTCCTGGCCCCTGTGGACAGAGGGGAAGGGGGCACAAAGAGGCTGATTTGGGCTTTTTCCAAGGAAGGCACAGCAATGATGAGAGCCATCCCCAGGTGGAGCCAGTTCTCTGGGAGGCTTTGCATGCTCATGAGGTCACAGTTCCAGACCCAGGAGGCACCTCGGAGGCCCCCTGCCCCCAGGCCAACTTACTCATTTTACAGGTGAGGAAACTGAGGCCCAAGGAAAGGAAGTGACTTGTCTAAGGTTCCATAGGACTTGAACCAGACTCCTTGGAACCTGGGACCTGTGCTCTTTTCCCTGGGTCTCAAGCTAAGGGGAGGGGGGGCACCCGTCAGGTCTGGAGATGCATGGAAACAGTCTGATACAACTGCATCACTGTACAAAGGGGGAAATTGAGGAGCAGGGAGGCAGAGAAAGGTCAGAGGCTTTGGAGTTGGTGACAAAGGACAGAATAGAAGGGAGTCTGGTCCAGGTCTGGACTTCTCCAGGCTGCTCAGAGGTGCCAGGTCAATGGAATGGGGGGACAAACACCCCCAAGTTGAATCATGAGGAAAGCTCAGCTCTGTCCCTTGCCTAGACCAATCTCTGAGGCCTCACTCAGCCCCAGTGGGGCTGGGCCAGCTTTGAAATTCTCTGGTGAGGATGGGTGGGGGGACCCAGGACTGAGAGGGAAAAGTCTTTCCTTCTACCCCCCCCCCAGAAGCCTCATATGCAGAAACCCAGGCAGTTCCCTGGGGCCTTCACTGCCCGTGGCTGCCATGCCAACCTCTCTTCTTGGCAAAGTGCCTGGTGCAGGGTTGGGGGAAGGGCCTGTGCCCATGGGCCCAGGAGAGAGGGTGAGGAGGGGAGAAGCATTAGGAGAAGGAGGGGGGGCCTTTGTAGCAGGGGAGCCATGCTGCCCTGAACCCAGGCAGGGGCTAGGGGTTCCCAAAGGCTGGACAGCCACCACCCAGCCTCATTTGTAAGAATCCAGGGACCTTTGCCTTTAAGACTGGGCCACTCCATTCTGGGTGGATGGGAAGAAACAGAAAGGAGCCTGTGTATGCAGCTGAGCAGCTGCCCAGAGGCCTAGCGGGCATCAGCAGGCTGGAGGAAGGGAAGGGGCAAGGCCCGCCCACTGGCACCACCTCCACCTCCTCTTTCTTCTGGGGCTGCCTGGCAGCTCCCAAGCCTAATGGGCATTGAGAGAATGGCCCAGGAAAGGGCTGGGGTAGAGCAGTGGAGGGGCCAAGGAAAGAGGAGAGGGAGGGAGGGAGAGGGAGAGAGAGAGAGAGAGAGAGAGAGAGAGACAGACAGACAGACAGAGACAGAGACAGAGAGAGACAGAGAGAGACAGAGAGACAGAGCAGAAGTGGAGCTGGGAGCAGGCCTCCATCCTAACCACAGCTGGGGCTGGACTGTGTGGTGGAGGGGGTGGGGGGATCGGTGGCTCAGGCTGCACCCTTTCTGGGAGGCTCCCAGTGCCTGGGGAGGAGGGTGTTCCTCGCCAACTCTGCCCTCCCTCCCATCCGCCAATCCTCCTATCCTAGAGTGGGTCCCACTGGAAGCCCCCTAGCTCTTTGTGGTGGGATCCCATGCAAATGGGCTGCACGGCGGCAACAGACATTGAGACTGGCTAGCCCTAGTGCTGAGGCAGGCAATGACTGTGTCTACTGGTCCACGGGAGCCCCCTCTCCACCCATCTCCCTAACAAGCTCTGCTGCCCCTGCCCCTGCCATGCGGGTGCCCTGACCTCCCTACCCCACACTCTAGTGCTGGCAGCTACCCGCAGTCCCAGTCTGAGAGGCATTGTGGTGCCCAGAGCACCAGACTTGGAGTCAAGGAAACTCATCTTCCTGGGTTCAAATCCAACCTCAGACATTACTAGTTGTGTGACCATGGGCAAGTCACTTCTCCCTGTTTATCTCAGTTTCCCCATCTGTCAAATGAGCTGGAGAAGGAAATGGCCTACCCTTCCAGTACTTTTGCCAAGAAAACTCCAAATGGGGATTCTCATGGAGAGTGAGACATGCCTGAAAATGACTCAACAGCAACCACCACCATTCCCCACTGGGCTGTAAACGAGCAGCTCTGGAAGGTGCCCCCACTGGCTGACAACTGGGAGTGTCCACCCCCTCCACAGGAGACTAGGCAGGAAGAACCACGGCTGGGAAGCACGATGATGCATCTCACCGAGATGTCTTCCCTACCCTGGCTTCCCTATTTCTTTCTTCTTAAAAAAAATAAACAAACAGAAATCCAGGTTAAAGGACATCAAAATGGTGATCTGATGGAACTCCAAAGGTCTCCCTTGTTGTCGTTGAAAAGGAGCTCTCCTGAATCAGCCTCTGATCCGAAAGTGGGTGCTATTGAACCCCAACTCTCAATATAGGAGAGCAAGATTGTCTACTTGTCTGAGGTGGGAGGGCACTTAAATCAGGGGGTTGGGGCTGGGAGGGGCCGGAAGGGTGGTCTGGAGGACCTCTGCACCCACCTGCCCGACGCAATGCAAGTCCTTAAAACCTTGCTGGCTGACTGACTGACAGGTGGGGAAATGCACTGAAGAGTCCTGGGGTCTTCCTAGTGGCCCTTTAAGAAGGGAGCTTCCTCTGGGAAGCATCTGGGATCTCCCAGTCAGCAAGGACCCTTCAGTCCTCAAAGGGTCCATTAAACCTGATGAAATTTGTTGGTTGTCTTACCTTTCTACTGGTGAAGGGGCAGAGCTCCTGCTTCCTCTGAATTCTTTGCTTCTCCTCTCTGTGCATACAGCTGGTGCCTAATAAATTTTGGATGAGCAGGTTAATACTTCATTGCCTCCATGCCCATAATCCCAGGAACATAGCCCTAAAGTTGAAATAGACCTTGGAGGGCGCTGACTTTGATTCCCTCGTTTTACAGAGGAAGAAACTGAGGACGAGAAGATCAAGGCACTCATCTCAAGTTTCCCCAGGAGGAAAGAGGAAGAGTCAGGATTTGAAGCCAGGTCTCAAGCTATAAAGCAGCTGCCCTTCCCAATGGACCACACTGCCACCATGTGGAGGGGTTGGGTCAGGTTTGGAAGTACATCAGTAATCCACCTTTCGAGAGCATCTGCCATCTAGTGAACATCTTTTCTCACCCTACCCTGTGAAGGAGGAATAGCCATGAGGGTCGGGCCCAATCTGGGCTCAATGGTGCAATGACATGAGGCCTTGAAGAGCCTCCGGACTCACTCCCCACCCCTTGTCTCCAGGTGTAAACGTGGCAGGACTTGGTGCTTTCCTTTAGACCTTCCTTTAGAGACCTTGGAAATGTCATTCAGGAGGGCTGGCCAAATGGGGTTCCAAGACGGTTTTTGTCACCTTTTAGGGAAAACTAATTCTTATTTAGGGGAAACTGGCCCTCTCCCTGCCATCCTCTTAGGAAGCCTCCAAGGTCCCTTGCTCCTCATTCTTCTCCAGGCCCACCCAGAAGCTCATTTCAAAATTAGAATTCATTCCCTGGATGTATGTACCCTTTGTCCAGACCCAGAATGGCCGGGGTACCATTCTTGTACCCAGAATGCCAAGGCTTCTCATCCCTAATCATGCTCCATCCTGGACTTTTTCTAGGGCACCTTCTCCTTGCAGCTCCCTTTTGGATATTATTGCCTCCCTTAAAATGGAAGCTTCCTGAAGGTAGGACTGTCTATATCTGCTTGTATTTGTAGTCCCACTGGAGAAGGAAATGGGAAACCCCTCCATTCTCTTTTCCAAGGCCAGCATTGGCATCTTGTGGTACACAGGGTCACAAGGTGACCAACTGAAGGACAATATTCTTTCTCAAAGGACAGAAGCCCAGAGAGGGGAGTGGATTTATTTGCCAGAGGTCACACAGCAAATCACTGGAAGAATCAGGATTTAAATCCAAGTGCTTTGACTAGAAATCCAGTGCCCTTCCCATAGAAACATGCTTCTTGTCAGTGAAAGCAGATGCCGGGTTAAGGATGGAGAAGATAACATGAACTAGGGACAGCCTCCCACCTGGTCACTTCACCAGCCAGCCCCAGGGACCAACAAGGGCCCAGTGTTCTTAGGGGGAGGGAAGACATCTCGGTGAGATGCATCATCGTGCTTCCCAGCCGTGGTTCTTCCTGCCTAGTCTCCTGTGGAGGGGGTGGACACTCCCAGTTGTCAGCCAGTGGGGGCACCTTCCAGAGCTGCTCGTTTACAGCCCAGTGGGGAATGGTGGTGGTTGCTGTTGAGTCATTTTCAGGCATGTCACTCTCCATGAGAATCCCCATTTGGAGTTTTCTTGGCAAAAGTACTAGAGGGGTCTGCCATTTCCTTCTCCAGCTCATTTGACAGATGGAGAAACTGAGATAAACAGAGAGAAGTGACTTGCCCATGGTCACACAACTAGTAATGTCTGAGGTTGGATTCGAACCCAGGAAGATGATGGGTAACATCTACCAGTCTTCTACCTCCTGTTTCTCTGCCTGTCCCTGCAAGCTCTCCATCACTGCCACCTGCTCTTTTTTCATTTACAGCCTCCATAACTAGGGCCCATTCCAGTCCTGCCCAAGTCTCATTGCCTCTACTGTTCTCTCCGCAATTCCCATTCCACAATGAATTCCACAATGAAACCTCTGTTCCTGGGGCCCCATCCTTCTCTGCTGCACCTTTCTCATCCTATCCCTCTGTCTCTGGGACCCCCAGCCCCAATCACATTGCCTGTCCTTTTCTTCACATCCTCAGACATACTGGTCCTGAATTCTTTGATCCCCACTGCTACTTCCAGTCTCCCCTTTACTATCACTTAGTGATCTCCTTTTTTTTTTTTTTTTTTTGGAATTCATTCAATCAAAAATTTCCACCCAATTCACGAGGTGCTGGCTTAGGACATTCTCTCTTTTCTTAAGGAGCTCAGTACCAAGCTCACCATCTTCCTTTCCTCCTCTCTTCAGAGTCTTGCCCTTTTTGTTGAGTATTTCCTTGTTCCTATGGATGTTCCACTCACCTGGCTAAGCTACCTCGCAAACCCTCCTTAGACCTCCTTCACTTGACCTGGGCCATACCCAGGGATGACCACACTCACCACCTTGGTCATCCCCACCAAAAGTTCTTTGACTTAAAAAAGAAAGGAAAAGCCTCGGGCATTCCCTTGATGACCACAACCCCCATCAGGCCATCTCATCCTCAACTCTATTCTTCAGTCTGACTGGGCCCTCTGTTCCCCCATCCCTCAGTGCCTTCTCAGACCATTCTCCCTGCTCTGACCCCACCTTGCTCCCTCGATGCCAACCCAACAGTTAGCCGGTTCTCTCTAGACTGTCCTCATCCTATCAGCTTTCTTGTCTTGCCAAACTTCAGGTCTTAATGACACCCACCATTCACCCTCTCTGTTCCTATTCCTGAGCCCCAGAATGCAACTGGAGGAAGTCTCTCAAGCGAAGTCATGTCAACTCGGCGCTCATTTCTTAAGCTCGCATCCAGATTGAGTACAACACAAATTATCCAACAGCAACTGGGCTCCCACCAAAGCAAGACAGTTCTTTTCTTTCTCCCTAATTGACTCCTTATCTCAATTCCCACAGAAGCTCTGCCAGATTTTCTCATCTCTCTTCAATCTCCCATACCTCCTCTGCCCCACCCCCCACATACCCAGGATCTGACCCCTTACTCTACTGAGAAAATGGAGACCATTCAATGGGGACTCCCTCTTCTCCCATCCACTGCAACTCATTGTTCCCCAAAGCTCCCCTGCTTTCTCCCAGTCCCTGACAATGAGGTGGCCAAGGGAAACTCCTCTCTATGTATGTGCATTTAGTCCTTTCCTCTCAAGGTCTTTGAATGTGGAATCCCCAATCATTAATTACCCCCACTCTCAAGTCTATTCCCAGAAGTTATTGCTCCAGACAGCCCGCCTCTCCCATCCTCAAACAAAAGTGAACCCTTCACCAGCCCTACCATTGCCTCAAGCTATGTCTTACCCCACCCCCCCCATTAAGGCTGGAGCAAAGTTGCCTCCACCCTCAGCCTCCACCCCCTGCCACCAACTCCTTCCAAGTTCTCTCTCACCACTTAGCCTTTGGTCATAGGGCTTCTGATCTCATCACCTTCACTAAATCTGTTTTTCCCCCAGTCCTGATCCTTCACAGCCTCTGCGCCTTTGATACCATCTGAATTTTTCCAAGCTAGTGACTCCTGGGGTCTCCCACCACCGGACTACCTGCTCCACCTCTTTGGTCAGCTCCTCATCTATTGCCTGTCTTTTCACCATGGGTGCTCCCCAAGGTTCTGACTTAAGCCATCTCCTCTTTCCACTGAACTTTCTCCCTCTCCCCCTCTCCATCTCTATGCAGAAAGATCTCTCTATTCATCCCCAGTCTCTCCCCAGGCTTTCAGTTATGGATCACCATTTCCCTAGAAATCCTTCCATCTGAATATCCCAAAAGACTTCGCAAAGTCAATGGGTCAGAAACTGAACTTGTATTTTTCCTCCCAAACCCTCCCTGTTTCTATCCAAAACACCATCATATTCCAGTATTTCAAGGCTGTCATTTCACCATCATCCTGGACTCCCCATTCTCCTCTCTCTCATCAGTTGCCAAATTTTGTCATTTCTACCTTCCTGTCTTTCATTTTCCACTGCCTCTCCCAGCCATCCCCTACTTTAGACTTCCATATTTATATTGATTCTGCATAGAATCCTTTTTCTAAAACTAATACTTTATTTATTTTTCCAACTACATGCAGGAGTAGTTTTCAACAATCATTTTTTGCAAGGCTTTGAGTTTTACATTCTTCTCCTTCCCTCCCCCCTTCCCTGACAGAAAGCAATTTAATGTAGACTCTACCATGTTTAACCATTCTGCATAGAATTCTATGTGGATGCTCTCTCATTAGAATGACAATTTCTTTCACGGAGGGATTTTTTTATTCTATTTGTAGCCCCATTACTCCAGTCCACAGTAGGAGCTTAATAACTGTTGGCTGATTGACCCATGTAAAGTCCTACACTTGGCTGAAAACAATCAGCCCCACCAAATGTTGGTGCCCTTTGACCCAGCAATCTCCCTGCCCGGGGGGTCAGTCACGGAAACCCAAATATTCAGATTCACATTTTGGGGGAGAACCAAGAACTGGAGATAAAGAGATGGCCACTGAGTAGGGGTTGGCTGAAATCAGAGATGGTACAGGAATTTAATTTTGTTCTGTAAAAAGTCGAAGCAGGATGAATCCTGAGAAGTAGTCAGAGACTTACATGAACTGATGCAGAGCAAATAAGTGGGCCCCGAGAGAACGAGTATGGTGTAGGGTTTAGGGTTTGCGAATGTCTTTACAATTGTTATCTCACTTTATTCTGGGAGGAGAGTGTTATTGTCTTAATTTTACAGATGAGGAAACTGAGATAGACAGAGATGCTGTGGCCAGAGTCAGACAGCCACTAGGTATCTGAGGTTGGATTTGAACCCACCATCTCAACAATACAATAATATGAACAACAATACCACGATACTATCAAAACTTGCAAAGCTTCAACACCTGGCCCCTCAAAGAAGACATGAAGAGGCACCTCTTTTCCCCTTCTCCTGAAGAAGATGGAGGGGTAGAGAATATGGTAAATGATGCTAGGTTTGGGAGATGTGATGATCGTGTTTGCTGACATTTTTCTTTTCTTTCTCTTTTTCTTTATTTTTTATTTTGTGGTGGGAAGATAGTTCCCTGGGAGGGAGAGGAGCAGGAAGGAAAATCTAGGTGATTGCAAAACCAAAGAAAATCAATAAAATCCATTTAAGGAAAGAATTTCTTAGCGTTCAGTCACCCCTGCTCCATTTGGACAACTGAGTGTCCTTCCACTGAGCCCTCTCCCCCCCAGGCCCAAGGACTCCTGACCGCCTCTAAAGCCTATTCTCTGCAATTGCTTCATCTCCACCTCCCCAGGATTCCCACCTCTTCCCCAGAACCTTCCTCTTCTCTTGGCAAATAAAGCTGGCCTTTACTATCTGAGTGGAGCCCCAGTCTTGCCTGGACACATTTGGGAGTTGCACTAGCTGACCCCCTGCTTGGAATGGCTCAGAGGATGCCCAAAGGATGCCACCTCCTCCAGGAGGCCCTCCCTGATGGACCCTTATCAGCCCTCTAACCCTCATTGTATCTCTCAACCTGTGGGATGACTTCCCCCCAAAGCAGGGGCTGCTTCTTTTTTTGTATCTGGCCCCTCACCCCCAACACAGAACCTTAATAAAGGTTTATTGAACCTGAAGGAGTCTTGGGGATTATCTGGTCCAGTTCCATGATTTTACAAGTGAGGAAACTGAGACTCTAAGAGATTCGAAGGTCACATAGGAAAGGAAAGTTAGAATCTGAAGCCAAGTTATGACTCTTTCTTGATAGATGACAGGACTCCAAACCCTTCATTTTCATACAGTAGGAAATTGAGGCACAGAAAGGGAAAAAAGGGGGAAGTTAGGTGGCACCAAAGTATACAGAGCACTGGGTTTACAGTCAGGAAGACCTGAGTTCAAATCCAGCCTCAAAAACTTACTAGCTGGGTGACCTCTGCTTGCCTGTTTCCTCATATGTAAAATAACAATCCTAGCAGCATCTTCCTGCCAGGGATCAGATGAGATCATCACTGTAAAGGTCTCAACTCACTGCCCGTTGCGTTGTAAGGGCTAGATGACTGTTAGCTATTCAGTACCAGCAGCAGCAGCAGCAGCATCATTGACTTGTCCAAGGTCACACACTCTGTGAGTGAGCTCTTGCCTCATTATCTCACAGAAGCCCTTTCTGAGGTCTAGGCTGGACAGGCTTTGAAGTACAGTAACCTCATACACAGGGAATATGGAGCTCAAGGACCTGGGTTTCCACAGCAGCTCTACCTCTTCCTGGCTGTGTGAGCCTCAGTTTCCCCTGTGTACAATGGTGATAAGCATAGTAGACATGCCTCATGCACAGAGTGGCATGATGGAGGTGGACCCCTCACTCATGGCAGGGGTATCCTAAGGGTAGCTCAGGAGAGCTGGTTGTTAAATTGCCCACTCAAGCACTGACACCTCAGCCATCAGCCAATGCTCCAAAGCCGGCCCTGGGTTATTGTTCTGTTGGCTTCGGGTTTCTGCAGGTGAAGGACAAGGACTAGTGGTGCAGAGTGACTAGAAGGTGGTTTGGGGGTTCGTGAGGTAGCGGCATTTACCACAGCTTGTGCTGTTCAGCCCCTCGTTTAAGAGGAGGGGACCAGGAAGGGGCTTCTCCTTAGCTATCCTGGTGAGGACTAAGGCAGTATTTAAACCCCAGGCTTCAGGGCTCCTGGACTCATACCTGCCCATTGAGGTCGTTCTCATTCTACAGACCTGGAAACTGAGGCTCTGAGACATAGGGTGCACAGTTTTTTCAGCCAATCAACAAGGGTCCACGTGGCAGCCACCGTGCCAGTCCCACCTGACCTCCTGGAGCTTCCCTCACTTAGCAAGAAAATCTGCCCCCCACAAGATAAATAGAGGCAAAGATCCACAGAGACAAGCCAACTGGGGGGTGGGCTTCAGGCCCCAGGCAGCCTTGGGGAGAAATCTTGAAGGAAGCAAAGGCTTCTTGGGATGTGAAGGGGAAAGGGAAAGCAGTGAGCCAGGATTCAAGCCTTGCTGAGTCCCCTGGTCCAGTGTACCACCCACTGCACCCCCCTGCCTCCCGCTCACCATCTCCCTCCCAGAGATAAAGAAAGGCCGCTCCCAAGAGCTCCCAAGGACCTTGAGGCTCCTAGAAATCAGTGAGGGACGGTGGGGGGATAAGGGAAAGGATGAGGCGGCTTAGGAAAAGAACAGCGGAATGAATGATGGCCTGCAGTCGTTTGCAGAAAGAAAACCACAGGGAGCGGAAGAGCTCCCGTTTTACTGTTTTGACCTCAGTTTTCCCATCTGTGAAATGAGGCCCTTGGACTCCATGATCTGAGGTCCCTTCTGGCCAGAGAGTCTCGGGTTCTAGTCCTAGCTTTGCCACTCCTTCTGGAGAGGACCCTGAGGGAGGTCCTGCTCTCAGTAGGTCTCAGTTTCCCCTTCTGTAGCAGCTCCTATTTCTAGGTTGCCTCTTGGGGTGCAAGGTCACTTGATGATCTCCCAGGCTCCTTCCAGCTTTCCCAATCTCCATTTTTGTAGGAGCGCCCCCCCCCCCAGCAGCCTGGGGACTGGGCCACACCCCTCCCCTGCAGACATCCGTCCTCTCTTCCCCTCTCCCACCCCAGCTTTTTAGGCCTTTTTTGTGAAAGTATAATGAAGAGCCAGACGGCCAGCAGCCGGCTAGCCAGGATGGTGCGGGTGCCCACCCCGCAGCATTCAGGGGCATGTACAGACGGTGCAGCCGCTCTCCTTGGAAACGGCAGCTCCGGCCTACAATCGCAGCCCCCTGCCTGCCGGTGCCACCCCCAGGACTGGGGCTGCCAACCGGCCTGGCCCCCTTTCTCCCCCACCCACTCCTTCACACAGGACCGGCCCTGGGAACCGGGAGGGGGAGATTGGGGGTGGGGTGGGGAGCAGCCCCTGCACTCCTCTTCTCTGGGGGTCCCTGGCTCTCTGTCCCTTTCTATATGTGTCTTTCCATCTCTCTTTGTAGCGGGTTCTTTGTGTTTCTGTCTGTCTCTCCCCCCTCCCTTTCTCTCTCTTTCACTCACACTTTCTCTCCCCCTTCTCCCTCTTTCTCTCTCACTTTCTCCCTCCCTCTGTCTCCCTCTGTCTCTCTCTCTCTCCCTCTCTGTCTCTCTGTCTTTCTTCCCCCTTTCTCCCTCCCTCCATTTCTCTCTCAAACTCGCTCTCCCTCCTCCTGCCCCGGGGTCATCACTTCTAGGTGGATGACTCCCAGAAGCTGGGAAGCAGCCCTGCTCTCCGCTAATGCAGATGGCACCACATGGTAGGCTCCTTCCCAAGGTCTAGTCCTGTAAGGCCAGTTGCCGGTTGGCAAACTGGAATGTTCCTTGGACATCTCAGCTTCACAGAAAATGGAATTTCTGACTTCTGACCCAAACTTCCCTATTACCGTGGAGGGCACCCATCCTCCCCCCAACCACCCCAACCTGTGTGCCGTCTTATGACCACAGGATCATCTTCACCCTGTCTCACCAGCCGCACCCCCCCCCCCCCATGGCCAGTCTACCCTCCCCGCATCTCCAGCCTCTTCTCTCCTCATCCGTTACACACTCACTCCCTTATTTCAGGTCTTCTTGGACTCCACTACGGAAAGAGCCCCCAAACCAGCCTCCCCATTTCCAGTGCCTCCCCTCCGCAATGAGCCTCTGCGCTCCGCAAGGGCAGGGACCACCTCGTGTGCTTAGCACCAGGCTCCAAGCCCCCCTGGGACCCCAGCGCGGTCTTCAGAGCTTCTCGCTTCTGCGCTTCTCGCCTTGCACACGACGCCGTCTCCTGGGCCCGTGCCTGGCACTCTCCTGCATTTCTCTCGCTTCTTTGAGTCCCTGTCTCCCTACGTCGCCTCCAAGAGGAGACCCCGGCCCCTCAGAGTCTCCTGAGAAAGGACTCGAGCTTTTTTCTAACTTTTGCATTGTTGTTGCGCCTGACTCTTTGTGACCCCATTTGAATTTTCTAGGCAGAGATACTAGAGAGGCTTGTTGTCTCCTTCTCCAGCTCATTTTAAACGTGAGGTAACTGAGGCAAACGGTGATTTGCTCAGGGTCACAGATTGGAACTCTGCAAAGGGAGGCTTCCAGACGCGTGGCCAAGCCACCTCGCTTATTTACACACCCTTCCCTCTAATTGGTGTACATTCCTTGGCCGAAGGCTGCAGGTTGCTTTCCCTCAGGTGTGCCCGCCACCCAGCAGGTGCTTAATCTATGCTGATTGTGGCTTGGGGAAGTCCCTGAGGGCAGAGCCCGGAGCAGCCCCCGCCTCCCCTCCCCCAGAAATTCAGAACTTTCTAAAGGATTCAAGCCAGAACACCACCCTCTCCTCTCCCTCTCCGCCTCTCCCTCTCCCTCTCCCTCTCCCTCTCCGTCTCTCCCTCTCCCTCTCCCTCTCCCTCTCCCTCTCCCTCTCCCTCTCCCTCTCCCTCTCCGTCTCTCCCCTCTCCCTCTCCCTCTCCCTCTCCCTCTCCGTCTCTCCCTCTCCCTCTCCCTCTCCCTCTCCGTCTCTCCCTCTCCCTCTCCGTCTCTCCCTCTCCCTCTCCCTCTCCGTCTCTCCCTCTCTCCCTCTCCGTCTCTCCCTCTCCCTCTCCCTCTCCCTCTCCCTCTCCCTCTCCCTCTCCCTCTCCCTCTCCCTCTCCCTCTCCCCTCTCCCTCTCTCTCTCTCTCTCTCTCTCTCTCTCTCTCTCTCTCTCTCTCTCTCTCTCTCCCCCCTCCCTCCCCGCTTTCTCCGCTCTTCCCTCTCTCCTCTGCCCGGCCAAGCTCAGCTGCCCTGCTCCTTCTCCCACTCCTTGCGTGGCTCCGCTGTCCTCCCCTGGCCTGACTCACCTCCCCTAGCCCTCCCCTAGGCCCGTCCCCGCTCTGTACAGGAGGCCTGTGGAACCTGACCAAGCACTGACACGGTCTCACTGAGAAAGTCCGGGCAGTGCCTGCAACCCACCTTCTCGGAGCCGCCCGGGCCCTGTCCCAGGTGCTGGGGAGCCAAAGACAAAAACAAGCACATCCCTGCCCTCCAGAAGCTTTCCTATGGAACTGGGGGTGCGAGAAGCAAATGAAAGACTGAGAAGAACCTGGAGGGAATGAGAAGGAGGAAGCCATCCCCCCTCCTCCCATCTGCACCCCAAACTAGGCCGTGAAGCAGACCATGGGCCGGTTCAGTTGGCTCCTAACGCCCCCCACACAACCCCCCCAGAGGGAGAGAGAACCGGAAGAAGAAAGAGATAGGCAAGGGGAGCAGAGGGAAAAGAGCCAGAGACAGATGAGAAAAGAAAGAGAGGGAGAGAGAGAAGGGAGAGGGGAGAGCCAGAGAGAGCCGAGGGGGAGATTAGAACAGCCTGGCTGGGTAAGGAGACCAAAAACCCAGCGGGAGCAGCAGCCCACACCGTTAGTCAGAGGCCTCGCGACTCCAAAAGTGGAAAAGCTCCACAAAAACTTGACAGACAATTTTTAAAAGCGGAATTGTTGCCGATAAAGCAAGAGAATCCCTGTACCACAGGAACAGCCTTGCAGACTCTGCCTTCCCGCCCCCTTCACCCCCACCTCCTTTTCACCAATTCCTCATATGGCAAGAACGCAAGGTCCCCACCCAGAAGGCCACCATCTTACTAAGACAAGCTGTTGGGCACGTCTGAAAACTACAGAACAGCAACAATGCAAACGAAATGCATTTCCAATTTCTTGGGGTGGGGGGGGGCTGTGGGATGGCCATCCTCATCGTGACTACTTTGCCTCTCTCGGGGAAGTCTAAGACCTCGGCTTACCTGGCTGCTCTGTCACATTGTCGGCTCCTATCAAGCTCACAGTCCTGGATCTTCTTTGGATGACTGTTGTTTCCCCCCCCCCCATCTTGTGCCTTGGAAGGTGGGTGGGGGAAAGCCAAGGGTAACTCTTTGTATGAACTGTCATGTTCTCCTTCTGCCAAGACTTTTGGGAACCAAGTGATCCGGGGCCTCTGTCCTCCTAACCTTTGGGTTAGTGGCAAACTTGAGGAAGGCACCATCTCTCCCTTCAGACAAGTCATTTATAGAAACAACAGGAGTTGGGAGAGCCAGAGAGGGGATTCTACTGGCCGATGCAAAGCCCCAGAGGTGGGAGATGGGATCCAGAGTTCAGGAATGACTCCAGCTTGACTGACATCGAGAGAACTGGGAGGGGATCAATGGACGGGTGGCTGTGATCCTAACTGAAAGAGAGATTCCTTTGGACGATGCTAGAGAAAACAAAATTCATGGAATTTGTCTTCTTAGAGTTTTTTAAACTTAGCAGTTTTAACGGGTGGGTGATTACAATTTCAGAGCTGGAGGGACCTTAGAGATTATTTTCATTTTATAGAAAAAATGAACCTCAGAGACAAAAGGATTTTCCCAAGGTCACACAGCTCGGTCAGTGGCCGAGCTTAGCCACCGATATCTGGACTGCTATCAGAAGTAGGACTTTTACTGCGCCTGCTTGGTGGGGATCCCCGGGAGCCCCCCTGTCCCTCTGAGCAGACTGTTGATTGGAGGAGCTGAGGAGGATCCAAGGCAGCGACAGAGCCCCTGACGCAAGGAATGGGTTAAGACCGTTCCAAGGGCTTGCTGGGCCTTGTGGTTCAGTGGCAGGCCAGGGCATGCTGGGAGTGGTAGTTCTCAGAGCTGCTGAGGCCAGGCAGGGACTTCCCTCCCCTCCCCTCCCCTGCTGCTGCTGCTGGGCTGCTCCCTGCCCTGCCCTGTCCCCAGCTCCTGACCCTGCGATGCTGGGCAATGGCAGGCCGCCCAGTCCAGCCCAACCAGGAAGGCAGGAATTTCCGGGTGTTTTTCAGGAACTGGGGGAGCTGAGGATAGAGGCTCAGTGTGGGATCCACCCTGCCCCCCCATCCTAGAAGGAACCACACACTGGCAAGGATGGGAGGGCTCTCTCCAACCCCCATGTTTTCCAGAGAATGAAGCAGGTCCAGAGAGGCGGGCACTTTCTTCAAGGTCACACAGCCATAGTCATCAAATGTTGGCGCCGGAAGGAGCTTCAGAAAATCGTGGAGCCCAACCCCCTCATTTCATGGGAGGCCTGCGGAGAGATGCCCATATTTTCCAAGCCAAGAGTGCAGTGCTCTCCTCTCCTCTGGGGAGGGTGATTTATCTTGGTCTGAGGAGAGCCCATAGGAGCCCCAGAGCAGGGGACTGGCCCCTGGATGGTCTGCCGGTCAAGACTCTGATTTGTTCCAAGCCACTGGTTAGGCAATGCCAAGCACGCACAGGACTGGGCCAGGCCGGACCCTCCCAGAAGACCTCAGGCAGGGAGGCAGAGGGGGCAGCATTCTCTAGCTCCAGGGCTCTCAGAATCTGACAGCTCTGTGTTGTGGCCTGGATTCCATCAGCTTTCGTCATCTTCCCCTGGGAGCTCCCAGATGTGGCCAGAATGATTTTCCTAAAACACAGGGTGACCAAGTCACCTCCCTGATCAATAAACTCCCTTCTGGGATCAACCGCAAACTCTGTGTGGCCTTGGAAGCCTCCCACAACCTGGATCCCATCGACTTTTCCCCATGGTATGCATTTCCCCTTTCACCTACTGTACGGCACAGCGAAACAGACCCCGTTCCTGCTTGGTAGCCGTGATACTCCATCTCCCATCTCCAGACCTTTGCTTGGCTATTCCCCAAGCCTGGCAAGTCTTCCCTCTTCACTTCTCTGCCTCTTGGAATCCCTAGCTTTCTTCCATCTTTGACATAAAACTTTTCCTGATTCCCTCCATGCTCTTCCCCCATCAAAAATGTTACTTTATATTTATTTTTGAATATATTTTACATATTTTTTCAAGTAAGACTATTTTAATGGATTTTTCTGAGAAAACATCAACTCTGAAACTTACCCAATAACAGATACAGGGAAAGCATACCAATCTGGAAGCCATAGACTTCTGAAGGAGAACTAACTCTGTTTCTAAGTACCAGAGATCAAGAAAATTATATTTTAAAAACCATCTGCTCAGGGTGTCTCCATAGTTACTTTTGAAAAAAAAAAAGTCATACATTTAAAGTGTGCTAGTCAAATAATTATTCCCAACTTCTTCTGATTCACTTTATTTATTTATTTATTTTGGCAAGGCAATGGGGTTAAGTGACTTGCCCAAGGTCACACAGCTAGGTAATTATCAAGTGTCTGAGGATTTGAACTCAGGGTCCTCCTGACTCCAGGGCTGGTACTCTGCTCCTAGCTGCCCCTTGATTCACTTTAAATGCTATATTAACACCTGATCAGCCTTAGAATTTTTCTGGTGGAATTTAAGAGGAATCCAAACTACATCTTTCACCTGAAACCCTTTCCACACTCCAAATACAAGGGCAGACGGGATGCTAAGAGTCTCCATGGACTTATCTGAAGTCATTTTCAAAACAAATTCTCAGGGGAGACATAGTTCACTGGGCATAATTCCTCCTAGTTAGAAGAGATAGAACATCATCTCTCAAAAAAAACCAAACCACTACAGAACCTAAGGCATGGACAATTTAGATTCTTCGGGGAAATGAAAGGGGGTGGGGAGAGGCGGGGAAAATCCCTAGAAGCTAAAATAATTCCATGAAACTCAGAGATGGACAGCAGTTGTCTTTTGATCTAGTTCCACCAAGATACTTTAGTAGGCTTCAGATTGGCTCATCACCAACTTCCTACTATTATTTTTATGCCAGAAACAGGGCACCATTATCTGGGAAAGCACGAATCAAAGTGGATTTCATTCCAGAATATAAGACCCCTTACCGTATTTTTCAAAACAATTGCAACTATCTCCACGAAGTCAACCTGTTTTCCAGACATGGAAAGAACTTGGATTCTTGATTTGATCCAATCTGCTGGATACACAGCAATCCAGAGATGTATTCCTCCAAAGCCATCACTTACCATCAAAGGGATGGGTCCTAACTCTTCTTTTGATCTTCCTGAGGCAAAAAAACCAAAACAAACCAAAACACAAAAAAACAAAAAAACTGATCTGCTCAGTTCATAGCCACCTAAGAAGGAGAAATATCCAGGTGCTCCCTAAGTACAGTACTGAGAGTCCATAGTAGAAACCCAGAGGACCATCCTTTCAAAGAAGGCCTTTCTAGGGGCAGAAGGGTGGATAGAGCACAGGCCCTGGAGTCAGGAGGACCTGAGTTCAAATCTGACCTCAGACGCTTAATGATTGCCTAGCTGTGTGATCTTGGCCAAGTCACTTAATCCCATTTTCTTAAATAAATAAAATTTGAAACAACAAAAGAATACCTTGACTATTGCCCATACTGTATCCAGGCCTTCTACTTTCTTCCCTGATGCCTGCATTTCAAACATGGCCTATGGTGGACACTTCACCAGCCCTGTAGGGCACAGCCCCAGGTGGTAAAAGCAGACCAAAAGAGCCTGTAGTTCCATTCCACACATTACTCAGTTTTGAATTCTTCTCCAATCCAACTATCTTCCTCACAATTGTTGGCAGAAACCATAGCACCTGAAGAGGACCAAGTTTTCTGCAGTGCTGGCCATTAGTGCTGGGGTGGGCCCCTGGTAGAAGCCTTGAAAGCCACAGTTTACGGGGCCCCTGTTCAAGCTGGGAAGTGTCTGTATCTTCACCTTCCCCACATTGAAAGGCTGCCCAGGCATCACTCATTGTCCTTCCTGCGGTCCCTAGAGCGAGGTCGGTGGCAGCATGGATGGCAGCATTGAACTTCATACTGTCTCACCTGTTTGTCTTCCTCTTGCAACGGAAATACCCAGAGTTATGGTTGATAATGCATCCCCCGAATACACGTGGCAGGGTAGGGAGGCATCTGAGTCAGTTCTCCAGAAAGTGCAGGTAGCTGAGTGGGAAGTGAAAACCTATTTCACACACATTTATGTTTGTACATATTGTCTCCCCAATGGACTGTAGACTCTTCAAGAAACGGGGATGATTCAGTACTGATGATGAGTCCTGGCATACACTGGGTGGTTCCTAGACTAGTAGGGGTAGAAATCCTTATTTTGTAGGTAAGGAAATGGGCTTCAGCCTAGTCACCTCAAGCCTTAGCCCTAGCTCCCCCCAAATAAAGTTGTCCTGAGGAGAGTCTGTGAGGAGGAGAACAGAGCAGAGGACCAGAGGGCAAGACCTGGGCCCTGGTACTTCTCTGGCCAAGCCTCTGGCTGAGTCTGTAAACACAATGAAAGGATTCCTGAAGCTTTTTTCCTGATCTTCCAGATCTCCAATTTGCCCCCTTAGAGATCCCACAAGCCAACAACCCTGGATTCTATAACTGCTGGCTCTCTCTCTCTCTCTCTCTCTCTCTCTCTCTCTCTCTCTCAGACAGCATCTCATTTCCCTCATTTTAATTCCGACCTCTAGGTACATGACATAGAAATGCACAATGGCATCTCCTAGAGATAACTTCTTGCCACATAACCCAGGAGGTTTCAGTCAACTTCTCTATGAGCCATGGACCCCCACCTTGTAAATCTGTTAGGATAGAACCCAACACCCAGAACTTTGCCACAAGAAAGGAACTTGTTGCCATTCAAAACCTCTTCTTCAGTTGGAACTCCAGCTAGGGAAGGATTGACTTCAACCTGAGGTCAATGTTCAATGACTTCCACATGGACTGATGATGATCTGTGGAGGACATGTCAAAGTGTTTAGCCCATTTCTCCAGGATCATGGCCCTATCACTAACGAATATGGCTAGTACTGGATTGCATTTTTAAGTTTTGATTTCCAAATTCTCTCTCCCTGCCTCCTCTCCCCCCCCCCCGGGAGATGGCTCATAATCTCATACAGATTATAAATGGGCAATCATTTCAAATATTTCCATGTAGTGTGTAGTGCACTGTGTAGTGGAGATGCATCATAGGTCTTTTGGCCAAAAATAACCTTCCCAAAATTACTTCGTTACTAACAGCAGAAAACTGAATTTTATCTTCCTTCTTACTGAGTCAAGAATTCTACATTTCTCTCTGTTTCACTTAAAAAAAGATGACTCAATGGCAACTATCAAAACAATCTGGGATTGACTAAGGAATAGAATGGAGGATTGGTGGACTAGATTAGCTACATAATACATTGTAATAAATGACCAGAATAATCTCATGTTTGATAAATCCGAAGAGCCCAGCTTTGGGACAGAAACTCATTATTTGATTAAAAAAAAAAACTTCAGGGAAAACTGGAAAACCATATGGCAGAAACTAGGTGGAGCCCAGCATCTTATATATACCATATACCAAGATAAGATTAAAAAGGTACTCATAAAGGGTGGTACCACAAGCGAATTAGGAGAGCATAGAAGAGTGTGCTGGCCAAACATGATATAGAGAATATATTATAAATATATATAAAATATATTTATATAAAAATATAAAATGGATAATTTTGATCATATAAAATTAAAGTTTTTGTATAAACAAAATCAAGACAACCAAGATTAGAAGGAAAGCAGAAAACTGAAGTGGGTGGAATTTTAAAGCAACTCTCTCTGATAAAGGTCTTATTTCTCAAATATATAAAGAATTGATAAAATTTTATAATATAAATCATTCTTCCATCGAAATATGATCAAAAGAGAGAAACAGGCAGTTTTCAAATGAAGAAATCAAAGTTTTCTTATAGTCATATGAAAAAATGCTCTATGAGGTAGTTAGATAGCACAGTGGATAGAGCACCAGTCCTGGAGTCAGGAGTACCTGGGTTCAAATCTGGCCTCAGACACTTAATAATTACCTAGCTGTGTGACCTTGGGCAAGCCACTTAACCCATTATCTTATGAAAACTAAAAATAAATAAATAAACAAACAAATAAACAAACATAATAATAAGAATAAAATAATAAAAATAATATATTATAATATAAATAAATAAAAATAAAAACTATAAATAAATAAAAATCTAGATCACTACTATTAGGGACATGCAATTAGAGACCAACTCATACCTATCAGATTTGCCAAAATGACAAAAAAAAGAAAATGATAAATATTGGCAGGAATGTGGGAAAACTGAGACACTGATGCATTATTGGTGGAGTTGTGAACTAATCCAACCATTCTGGAGAGCAATTTGAAATTATCCACAAAGGGCTATAAAATTGTGCAAACTCAGTGATCCAACAATGCCCCCTGCTAGGTCTGTATCACAAAGAGATTTTTCTAAAATGAGGAAAAAAAATTTGTACAGAAGAATTTGTAGCAGTTCTTTTTGTGGTAGCTCAGAATTAGACATTAAGGGGATATCCATCATGGCTGAACAAGTTATGCTATGTAATTGTAATGGACTATTATTGTGCTGTAAGATATGATAATTATGATGATTTCAGGAAAACCTGGAAAGACTTACATGAACTAATGCAAAAATGAAATGAGCAGAACCTGGAAAGTACTGTACACAGTAACAGCAACATTGAACAATGAAAAACTGTTATTCTCAACAATACAATGGTCCAAGATGATCCCAAAGGACTCATGATGAAAAATATGCTATCTGCCTCAGAGAAACAAATTAATGTTGTCTGAACACAGACTAAAGTATATTTTCCTTCTTTCCTCCTTTCCTTCCTTTATTCCTTCCTGCCTTTCTTTGTCTTCTTGCATAAAATGACTAATGTGGAAACATTTTCCATAATGTATTATCTATATCAGATTGCTTGCCATCTCAAAGAAGAGGGTGGGGAAGTGGGAGAGATAGAATTTGGAACTCAAACCTAAAAAAAAGTCAATAAAGGCTGAAAATTTCTTTTACATAAAATTGGGAGGAAAATAAAACATTACTTTGAAAAAGGTTCCTTAGGCACCCAGGGAGCTGCTTCAGTCCAGTGAGAAGACAACGCTATGGCTATGCCATCTGGGTGAGGGTTGTGACTACAACTCCCAGTATATCTGTGCCTGCTGCTTGGTCAATCACTCCTCACCATGGGACTTCAAGGTAGATAAAACAGTAAAACAGTATTAGATAGAAAAATCATAAAATCACAAATCATATACTAGGGGATAATGGCTGACACCTTGATCTATGTGTGAAGTGGATTTCATGGAGGTAGAACTGCACAAAGTCATCATCCTCATTCTTTTTGAGTCATCAAGGGCCAGGGGCAAGACCAAAGTCAGGATGACCAGCAGTGGGCCCAGATGCAGAGCATGACCTTGGCATCTTTGATGTCTAACCAAGATCCGAGCAGTCCTTGGCACCTACTTCTGCCATTTTCATGGCCATTGGAACAAACTGTTTTCATCCTCTCATTTCACTGGTGGAAAGTCTTCCCATGCCTGTGAAGGGGTGCTCGGATGTGCTCAAGGTCTCTGAAGGACTTTGGAATTGATTGTGAGGCGTGGGAGACATTGGCACAGAACCGGCCAGCATAGCGAGCCTGCCTCAAAGAAGGCACTGTGCTCTGTGAACGGGTCTCCACTCCGGATATTCACGTGGACTATTTGTGCCTGACCTGTGGCTTAAGTTGTCCCATCAGTCTGTCCTTCAAGCATGAAGGAAAAACAATTTGACGTATAAATACCAATAGATGCCAGCCCGTGATTTTTTGCTCAGTCATTTTCCAATTGTCTTCAATGCTCTGTGACCCTATTTAGGGTTTTCTTGGCAGAGATGCTGCAGTGGTTTGCCTTTGCCTTTTCCATCTCATTTTACAGATAAAGAAACTGAGGCAAACAGGGTAAAGTGACTTGCCCAGGGTATCTGAACTCAGGTCTTCCTGAATCCAGGTCAGGGATTCTAATCACAGCACCACCCAGCCATCAAAGCTAGAGCTCTAAACTAGGTCTTTTCACTCCCAGTCCAAAATGGCACCGTGCTCTGAACGCCTTGGCACACTTGGAGAGCCTCTTCATGCTCCAATACCACCATGCCAAGGACAAAGTCTGGTAACCACCCCACAAGGGAAGAATTAGAGTATTTCTCCATGGGTCCAGGACTGACAGATGACTCCTACGCCCTGCTAGCCCAGAGGAAGGAACCCTCGGACTGCTAAGTATTCCAATGAGATACCTGAACCTGGTGCACTGATGACCAGCAATGGTTGGGAGCCATCTGCTGGTGCGTGGGACTGCCTGCTCCAAGGTGAAGGGCCACTCCTTGGCTTGCCTCTCTCAGTAGTAGCCACATTACTAATCCCAGTTATTGCGGGGGGTTGGGTCCATATCTCAGGGCCGACAAGGGCTCCAGGAATCTGGGAGAGCAGTCACAGCCCACCTGAGTGTTCGGGTCAGAGCCGGGGATGATAGGCTCCCAGGGAGTCAGGAAGGACAAGGAAGCCAGTTCAAGGCAATTCAATTCAACAAGTGTTTTGAGATGATGTTTCCATGTTAGTTCCTGGAAGCGTCATGGTTAGAGTTCCCTTAGATTTGAGTGCTTAGGCTAAAAGACTTCATGTTGTTCTGGTGAGATCATGGGAGGCTCCCGCGGTAAGATATGGGCTCACAATAGCAAGACTGGATGGCCAGACCAGATCTCACTGGGTCAAGTTCAATATGGCAGCAGGTCCAATAGAATGAGGAGCTGGGGCTGTATTGGCTTTACTGGGCTGGGTTGGGCTGGGGGGGGGGTTGAGAAAACAGGAGGAGCCAAATGAAAACTCTTTAACAACTTCATTTTTTCTGGAAACTAGCTCTGTGCCTTGGGAATCTAGAGGCTGATGCAGTGAGCCGACTCATTAAAAACGAGCTCAACATTTCCCCAAACCCCTAAATATTTTGTTTTATCTTACACACGGCTGTCTCTCCCATCCCATAGGTATGAAGCTGAGTCCACAAATTGACATATTTTTCTATTCAACTTCTTTGTGTTAGGCAACCAGGTTTGAAATTATCTAAAGCTACAGCGTCATCAAGAACACCTAAAACATAGAGCTTAGCACCAGAGGACAGAAAATGAAAAGACAGGCTGCTCCAGGTATCAGTCAGGGGCTCCTTCTCCTACCTCCCTTCCTGCGCAGGTGGCTCATCCCACTTTGGGCTTGCTCTCATGATTTTTTTTGTTGTGTACAACTCTACCTGCCCAGGTGTTGGGGGCAGGGTAGGAAGAACAAGTCTAGTCCCAGAGGGAGGGACAGAGACTGATGCTTGGTCCCCGGGCTGAGGCAGGCTCCGACTCCTTTCTCCTTTGGTGGAGGTGCCATGACTCAGCATGAAGGGCTCTAGTCCATGACTTGTCAGAGCTTGTACCAGCCCCTCCCTGATGGCCAGATAAAAGCCAGTTGGTTCTGAGGGAGGAATTCCCTCTGGCCAGGTTCCCATGACCCTGAGCATTCTAACTCTGAAGGGAGGGCAGATGGGTGAGCATCTCACACAGAAATCACAAGATCCCAGAGGCCAAAGGGAGAATTCATCATCATCATGTTCCTATGACTATTGGGTCCTCGTGCTAAGGAACTTCTGAGGGGTCTCAGTGGAGATGGTTGGGGAGTGCTTGCCCTCATCTTCCCAATGAGGATTCAGGAGCCATCAGCAGCCCCCTTTACTTCATGGCCTGACATCCCATTCACTGTTCCAGACCATCTTTCCATCAAGTTCAACCATGGTGGAGCACACCTGTGCTTGAAGACTTCCACTGGGAAGGCCCTCCCCCCAGGGACTGAGGCGCCCCTTCCTTCTTTGGGGCTCTCATTGCCTTCATGTGCTGGCTCTTCCTCTCTGGGAATCCCACCTCTCTCCTCTTCATTGCCCCTAGTTCTGCCCTCTGGGACAAGAAGAATAAGATGAGCTGTGGTTTCTTCCCCAGGACAGCCTCCCAAATACTCTGGTCCTCTGGAGTTTTCTGTCCCCCAAGCCCACAAAACCTGTCTGATGCCCTGCCCCCCGAGACGGAGCTTCAGAGACTTCCTTGCCCACAACTATGGGTCCTCCCACTTGGTCAGCTCTTCTCAAAGCTAAACATCCTCATTTCCCATAAGCAATCTCTGAATGTTCCAGCCTGGAGCTTCCTGTAGTTTGTTTTCTGGGGGTTGACCACTGGGGTCACTGACACTTTCTCTCATGGACCCAGTTTTCCTTCAGGCTTCTAAACAGCTGAGACATTCCTTAGCCCTTCAGGACACCCCCAGGAGGCCAGACCAGCCAGCATGGTGCTTTGGACCACCGCCCCGACAGCCATGATTTGAGTTAGATCATCTCATTCCATTTTACAGATGAGGAAACTTGGACCCAGCTGGGGGAACGTCAGAATGGATCAGAAGGGGATGATCCTCACTGTCATCCCACGGTGAAGAGATGACAAAGTTGGAGCAGGGAGGGGTCTGACAGGTCATCTTGTCCAACCTGCTCATTTGGCAGAGCAGCAAAATAAGGATGACTTCCCCAAGGTCAATCAAGTGACAGCGAGTGGAGGGCCAGCCCCTCCTCCCCCCAGTGCCTCTGCAGCATCTGGTGACCAAGAGGGCCGTGCCCGGGCTTCTCGGGACAACTGCCGAGATGGGCTCTCCGGACCCGCTCTGGGCTTTCTCAGTCCCCACCCCGACCCGCTTTCTTCCCTCCCTTCCTGCTGCCCTCATTAACCATCTACTGGCCACAGTGGGGAAGAGCAAGGGGGCTTGACCAGGAATCCCACAACCTAGGCTCATCCTCGAAGCCCCCGCCGATAGGAAAGGAGCAGCTGGGTGGTCAGGAGAGAGAGCACCCGGCCTGGAGGCAGGAAGACACTGACCCTGAGCAAGGCACTTCCCCCATTTACCTCAGTTTCATTATCTATAAAATCAGCTGGAGAAGGAGAGGGCAAAACCGCTCCTGTTTCTTTGCCAAGACAACCCCATTTGGGGTCATGGAGAGCTGGCCATGCCTGAAATGACTGAGCAGGCCTCAGCAGCCTTCTCCACTCATTTCACCACCTGTCTTCCAACAGAAACCAAGCCAGAGGGACTGAGTCCTAGGAGATCACCTAAAACCTGTGCCCGGATCATTCCATGCAACCAATATTTATTAAACACCTTCTGTATCCAGGGCCCCGTGCTCAGCGATGGGTATACAAAGCTGAACAAGATGGCACAGTCCTTGCTCATTCTCAAGGAACTTATGGACTGCTGGGATATATATGGCAGGTTCCTCCTGAGGCAGGAGACTGGGGGGGGAGGGGAGCGGAAAAGGAAAGATTCAGAGGACAAATTTGAGAGAGGACAGATGACATCCCCAGGAGTGGGGTCAAGGAAGACCCCAGAGAGGTCACGGCATCAGAACTGACCTTGAAGAAGCTTTCAACACGGTTTTCTTTCGTTCCCCTTAGTCCTAATTCCTTATAAAGAAAATGACTAATATGTAAACATAAATCTACATGTAAAATGTTTACTAGACTGTTCAACACTCAGGGGAGGGGTGGGTGGGAAGGGAGGGTGGAAGAAAAATGTGTAACTTAGAATTATGCATGTGAATGAATGTTGAACATTTTTTATAACATGTAATTGGAAAAATAAAGTAAAATATCAATAAAAGACTAAAAAAGGGGGGGAAGAAATCATGAGTGACCAGACTTCAGAAAAGTCTGGAAAGAATTACATGAACTGATGCTGAGTGCAGTGAGCAGAACCAGGAATACACATGAACAGCAACATTGTGTGATGATCGACTATGATAGACTTGACTCTCCTCAGCAGTACAGTTATCAAAGATAATTCTAAAACACTTGTGATAGAAAATACCATCCACATTCAGAGGAATGAAGTCTGAATGCAGACCAGAGCATACTATTTTCCATTTAGAAAATTTGTTTTATGCTTTATATTTTTTCTCTCTTGGTTTTTCCGCTTTTATTCTGATTCTTCTTTCACAACATGACTAATATAGAAATATCTTAAACACGATTTTTTAATATCAGTTTGCTGTCATGACAGGGAGGGAGAAAAATATGAAACTCAAAATCTTACCAAAAATGAACAGTGAAAACTAATTTTGCATGTAGCTGGAAAAATAAATAAATAAATTTATTTTAAAAATTAAAATAAAGTGATTTTCTTAAAGTCCAACCGTGTCATCTCCCCTTCTCTACACTACACTCTAGCGGCTCCCCATTACCTCCAGATCTGTTTGACACCTGAAGCCCTTTATAACCCACCCCCTCCACACCTTCCCAGTCTTCTTGCCCTCCATAACCGTTCACACTCCCCGACAAGATGGCATTTTCTCTAACTGGTCTCCCCCATACCCAGAATTATCTTCCTGCTCATCTTCTCTCTGGCTTCCCTGGCTGCAACATCTCCACTAACAGCCCCTTCTACCAGATCCCCCCCATTTCCAAGCCCTCCTTAAACGCTGATACCTTCAGTCTATTTTGTACACAGCCGTTTGCCTGCTGACAACTCCATTAGAACAGCAGCAACTTGAGGGCAGAATCTGACTTTTACCTTTCTTTGTATCTTCAGAACTTAGGATAGCACCTGGCATACAGGAGGAGCTTAATAGTTGTTTTGGACATCTACAGTCCAACCCCTTGGCCTCTCTGGGTCTCAAATGTAAAGAGTGGGGGGGGGTGACAACACTTATCCCACCCCCTCCAGGACTAGAGAAACAGTAGTTGCTACGGCATCTCTTCAGTTTAGGAGGCTCTGAGTCACTTCCTGTCTCTGAGCCTCAGTTTCTTCCTCTTTGAAATGGAAATGAGGATATTTTCAGGGAACATATTTTTTTAAGCCTTAAAGTACTAAAGAATTGGGGATAAAACACTGACTTTACTCAGAGTTCCCCGGGAGCAGGTAAATGTCGAAATGAAAGGAAAAAGAGGATCTGTGTTTGAGTGCGGACAGACCTGCAGGGGGGTCACTGCCTCCTGAGTGAGGCTCCTTGGAGAGCTCGTGGTGCCATAAGCAGGAGAGTCTGGGACCCTTGAAAATAACAGAGCTTCAGCTCCATGACCCCCATCTGTGTGTATCAATTATTCCATTCTGCTGCCCCCTGCTAGTGGTTCCTGGGCTCTGCAGCTGGCAGGCCTGGCCTTCCCCCTAACCGGTGACATCTTCCCTTTCTCTTTCCCTTCATCCTCCCCCTCTCTCCTCCAGTCCCTCCCTCCCTCTCAACACTAATCCTGTATTCATTTGAGGTTTATTAAGGATCTATTTGCCAATGGAAGGGGAGCCCCTGGAGCAGGCTGCTTCATTTGCACCTCCCTTAGTTTCCTGGTTTAAAGGAAATGTTGATCAATTCTTATAGAGTGTTTGGCTGACATCCTCAGTGGTTCCAAGGAAAGACTGACCTACTGTTGACTCTGAAAGAGCCCCCAGTGCCAAACCATCCAAATCAGGAGGATGCCCCCATGGTCCGAGGATAGATTACCTGCATCCCAGGAAGCCATGTCATCCTGAAAGGAGACAAAGGCCAGTCCCCAACACTGCTTGCTCTGCTCCCATAATCAGGGTATCAGGAGTGGATAAATAGCACCCCACCCCTCACCACTGCAAGCAGTGATACCTTAGGATGCTCCACAGGGCAGTGGTCTGAAGACTTGCGATCACATCCTAGCCCCCACATGTACCAGAGTGAGGGAGCACCGGCCAAACTTTTCCCACAGAATCACAGAAGCAAAAAAAGGGACTCGTTCCAAACCCACCTCAGCATAAATGCCTTCTATAGCAACATCTCCATGCCTCTTATCAACCTCCCAGGATGGTTTCCTAGCTCCAAGCCTTTGCTAATGCTGGTCTTGATGCTCGGAGCTCCAAGCTATCTTCAAACATTTAAAGAGATGTTATAATGGAAGAAGGATTTGTCCAAAGGAGTAAAACTGGGTACTATGGGGGAAGTTAAACTCAGGGTCCTCCCCATCAATCTATGAAATAGAGAGCATTTATGAACTGCCTACTATGGGCTGGGCTCCTGCTGCTCATTGGTGAGACAAGGGGCAGGAGCTGCCACCTTCCCGGAGGTCACCAGCCTTGTCTTGGATGCTCCCAGTCTGAAGGCCCCTCTCTGTCTGCCTCTCCTCTGGCTCCTTCCCCTCTCTGGAGGAGGATGGAAGCTCCTGAAGGACAGGAACTTTGTACCTTTTTCTTTTGCATCCTATGGGAGTGGTACACAGTAAATGGTTTGTGAATTCAACAGAATTTTTTTCTTCCTCTGTTCAGAGTCTCAGTTTGACTCTGTGCAGCATCCCTCTCCAACTCATATGCACATACTGACAAACATACAGTCACACATACAAACACACACACACACACACACACACACACACACACACACACACACACACTCCTCCTGCCTTGTCCCTCTGAGCTCTCTGTCCTGAGGCACGGACTGGGAAGACAGAGAGAGAGGGGCTGGGGCCAGGCTTCCTGGCTAATGCTCACCACCTGTTTCCCAAGGGCTGTGTGTTCCCATCACCATGGCAGCAGACAGGTAAAGTCTGGGTTCCAGCAGGTCCTCCTGTCTCCCAGGGTGGGAGGCCTCTGCCTGTCCAATCTCTGTGCGCTCAGGAGGTCCTGAAGGGGAGGGGGCAATGGGGCCAAGAACAGCTGTGTCCACACTCAGGCTCTGAGGCCAAGACCTGAAATGGAGTCATTCCCGGTCACTGCTGCTATTTGTCCTTCAGGGATGTGTCTGGATCCCCCTTTGTGGGTGATCAAGGGTCCTCTGGATCCCTTTCTTTGGTTCACCCACAGGCAGCTAGGCAGCCTGCTCCAGTTCCCCAGAATCACAGATAGGAGTTACGTGGATCTCAGTGGGCAGCCCAGGCTTACGGAGCCCCTGCCACTCTGGGACAGTTCTTCAAAACTCAAGAAATGCACTCCTCTCACATGTGGGGAGCCATTGGCCTTGGCCTTGATCTAGCTGGGGCTGTGAGCAAGAGTGTCCCCTCCCCCAGCAAGCCCTCCCTCAGAATTAGCCACCTCAGGAAATGCACACCCCCAGATGCCAGTCCCAGACAGATAGCTTTGGAAAGTCTGCATAGAGAACCCAGCTGGGGCAGGGGGAATCACCAGCTGGGGTCATTGTACTGACCACATAAGGGCAACCTCTTTAATATCCAAACCATTTCTCAGGTCCAAATGAACCCCTGCTGTTCTGCCTTCCCTTTCTCTGGAGCAACTTTCAAGTATAGGAAATGAGGTGACCATCAGCACAAATGAATGTTCTCTGTCTCAGTTTGGATAGAATGTGGACCCCTTTCTGGGACTGCCTGGGTCCCCTTCTGGGCTCTCTCTTCTGGGCTATTCCTTTGAATTTCCTTGTCAGGATCCCACTGAACTGTACACAGTCAAGGTCAGAGTCTCCTGCTGTCCTCATTCTGAGAGTCTGGTGGCCAACCCAAGACTGGCCCTCCGCCTCTTCTGCCAGGCTGGGTAATAGTGATGAGTTCCTTTGCCTCCAAGAGACTCAGTTTACTCCTCTGTGAAATAGGACCAAGGATTTCCAGACTCTCAGTCTCCTCCAGATGCCTTTGTGAGCCCTGGAGCCAGGTGAGAAATGGGAGCTGTTTGACCATCCCATGGCTCTGCTATGTGAAGTCTTCTCTTTTTCTCTTTCCTTTTCCCATGGGCCCTTGCTGGTGGGACACCATGACTCTAGAGGATGGTCTGGGGGATCAGGTGAAGGAGCACCAAGGAGGGCAGTAGGACTAGAATGCAGAGTGTGGGAGAGACACTCACAAAGAGAGCCCAGGGCCCCATTGGAGCCCGGCAGCCAGCTTTCTGATGAGCTTCCGATGTGCCTGCTCCATGCCAGGGGGGCAGAGGATCCCCCAAATGGTCCCTGCTCCAAAGGTGTTTCCATTCAAATGGGGAAGCTGAGGTAGAAGGAGCAAAGTCTACACAAGGTGAGTACTAAGAAGGAAGAAACCCATCTGGGCTGGGATTCAACAGGGAACAAGTGTGCTGGCTAACTATGAAGCTGAAAAGAACCTTTCCAATAAGATCAGGGTGAAGCAAGGCTGCCCGCATCCCCATTCTTATTCAATGTCCTAGAAAGGCTGAGTCTAGCCAGAAGAAGACACTGAAGGACTTACCCCAAGAGGAAACAAAACTCTCCCTCTTAGTACATGATATGATGGGAGACCCAGAGAATCAGCTAAAATTAGCTGATAGAGCCAACAGTTTTAGCAAAGTCGCAGGATATAAAATAAACCCACATGAATCAATAGCATTTCAGTATAATGCCAACAAAATTCAGCAACAAGAGATAGAAAGAGAAATTCCATTTAAGATAATTGTTGGGAAGCTAGGTGGTGCAGTGAATAGAGCACCAGCCCTGGAGTCAGGAAGACGTGAGTTCAAATCCAGACTCGGACACTTAATAATTACCTAGTTGTGTGGCCTTGGGCAAGCCACTTAACTGCCTTACCAAAAAAATAATAAAATAAATAAATAAAATAATTGTTGACACTATAAGTCCATTTCTCAAGGAATAGGAATCCAGGAACTATATCAGCACAATTACAAAACAATTTTCACACTAATAAAGTCTGATTTAAACAACTGAAAAAATATGAATAGCTTATGGGTGGATGGAACCAATATAATGAAAATGATAATTCTACCTAAATTATTTATTCAGTGCTAGGCTAATCAAACTACTGAAAATTAGTTTAAAGAGTTAAAAAATAACAACAAAATTCATCTGGAAGCACAAAAGGTCAAGGGAATTAATGGAAAAAAAAAGGTGAAGGAAGATGGCCTAGCCATGCCAGATTTAAACTGTATTATAAAAAATTCAAAACAATCTTGTACTGGTAAGAAATAGAGTGGAGAATCAGTAGATTAGAGACATAATACACAGTAGATAATGGCCATCTACTGTCTGACCAATCCATAGCCCCAAGCCTTGGGAACAAGAACTCACTACTTTATAAAAACTGCTGGAAAACTGGAAACAATTTGATAGAAACTAGGTATAGCTCAACATCTCATACCAAGGTGGGTACAATAATTTAAACATTAAGGGTGATACCATTGGCAAATTAGGGGAGCATGGAATCATTTACCTATGAGTTCTATGGCTAAGGGAAGGATTTACAGCCAAACAAGACATACCGAGAACCATATGATGTAAAATAGACAGCTTTGATTACATTAGATTTAAAAGGTTTTGCATGAGTAAGATTGATGCAATCAGGATCAAAAAGAAAGTAGAAAACTTGGGAAAATGCTGTACCAAGATTTTTCTCATAAAGGCCTCATTTCTCAACTATATAAAGAATGGAGGCAAATTTTTAAGAATGGCTCTTTTCTAACTGATATATGGCCAAGGGACATGAATAGGTAGTTTGCAGTTATAGTCATATGAAAAAAATGCTCTAACTCTCCACTGAGTAGAGAAATGTAAATGAAAACCACTCTGAGAGGCCCTTACATCTATCAAATTGGTTAATAAGACAAAAAAGGAAAATGACAAATGTAGGAAGAGATGTGGGAAAATTGAGGCACTAATGCATTGTTGGTGGAGTTGTGAACTGATTCAATCATTCTGGAGGGTAATTTGGAACTGTATTCAAAGGGCAATCAAACTGTGCATACCCTCTGATCCTGCAATATTTTTACTGGGTCTGTATCAGAAAGAGAAAAAAATGAAAAGAACCTGTATATATAAAAAAACATTTATCTAGCAGCTCTTTTTGTGGTGGCAAAGAATTGGAAATTGAGAGAATTTCCATCAGTTGGGGGAAGGGCTGAGAAAGTTGTGGAATATGACTATGATGGAATACTACTGTGCTATAAAAAATGACAAGAAGGATGATTTCAGAAAAGCCTAGCAAGATTTACATGAGCTGAGGCAATGTGAAGTGAACAGGACCAGAATATTGTACACAGGGAATAGCACTATTATACTATAATCAACTTAGCAGACAGCATTTCTGAGGAGAGGGAAAGAACTTGAAACTCAAAATTAAACAAAACTAAAGTTAAAATTTGTCTTAACATATAATTGGAGAAAATAAAAAATTAAATAAAAAAGAAATATCGAGAATATGGGTGTGCCCATTGCGGAGGGGAATGGCTGAACAAATTATAGCATACCATTATCATGGAATACAAGTGTGTCTTAAGAAATCTATCAGGGGCAGCTAAGTGGCATAGTGGATAAAGTACCGACCCGACCCTGGAGTCTGGAGGACCTGAGTTCAAATCTGGCCCCAGACACTTAGCAATGTGGCCTTGGACAAGTCACTTAACCCCATTGCCTTGTTAAAAAAAAATAAAAAGAGCCTAGTCCAGCAATGTTGGCCAGTAGATGAAGAGGGAAAGAATTCCAAGCAGGGGTCCTAGTTCACAGAAATAGGAATGGGAATGGAACCCTGTCAGGCCCATCAGTATCCAGCAGTCAGTCAACAAAACATTTATTAGACACCTACTCCATACCAATGCTTTTTGTTGAGGAGAACAGACCAAATAGTGAACCACTCACAGCTGCCAAGGATCCCATTCAGACTGGATGCTGAGTGGTGGGTGGAAAGAGGCCACCATGCTCCATCACATGGACAACCATGTGTTGATGGTTACAGGACAGAAGTGGGAATGGGTGGAAATGGGGAGTGGAGAGTGGAGCAGGGACATTATTTCAAAAGAGAGAGAAGAACTAAACCATTTGGTTTTCTTTTTTAAAACAAATGAGTTAGGCTTAGAGACAAGCTACGTCATTGGATCCCAGGACCCTGGCCCAACAGGGCCAAGCCATTTCCTTGCTCGGTCACTCAGGGTTCTCCTTTCCAAATGGGGGTGATCATGCCCAGGCTGGCCACCAGCGGCTACGGGGAGGAAGGCCCCAGAGTGGGGATTCTGGGTGGTCCCTGGGGTGGGGGCAAGGAGAGTGGGCACCGAGCCCCGGGACCCACATCTGCACTATCCGGGCTGGCCTCCCTGGAGTCCGCCGAGTTCCGAGGCGCCTTCACTGCCTTCCCCATGGACCGGTTCCAAAGCAGGCTTGAGTTTCCCTATCCTTAAAGGACCCAGCTTCTCCCCCGCCCCACACCCTCCGCCCGCCCCCTTCTTGGCAGGGAATGTGGCGGGAACGGCAAGTTCAGCCAAGATAGACAATATAAGAGGAATGGGGCCCCTTGCCAGACTTGGAGAGAGCAGGCCCCGACCCCCTCCCCCACCGGCACTTACACAGGAAGGCACTAAACACACACAGAGCTTTTAAAAAAAACCCTCTTTGTCCTGGGATGAACTTGTCAGGGCTTTTTCTTTTCTCTCCAAAGGCTGAGAGAGTAACTGGACTCAGCTTCCAGACAGCCAATGGCTCCATCAGAGCGGGTCCTCGAACCCGTGGATGCCAGGAGCCCTGGGTTCGAGGCCTGCTGCTGTTGCCCAGGCCCCAGCCTGGGTTCTTCCCCTCTTGGTTCCTCTTCAGTGAATCTCCAAGAACATCAGAGCCTCCCTCCCTGCAGGCCAGGGAGGCTTTGCAGGGTCCAGGGCCACGCTGGGGCCTGTCTACAGAGAGGAGAGAGGGCCACTGGAGTTCCCAGAGAGAGCGCTCAGCCTACCCTCTCTGCCCCGTCCCCCGTGCCTGCCTGGGTGAGCTGAACCAAAGCCTTGGTTGTATCTCTCAGAGGCCTGGAGAGGGGCCTTGGTCTCGGGGCTCAGACCCCACCAGCACACACTGCCTGGGGCCCACAGGGCATGGGTCGGCATGCTGGTCCATTTATAAACCATTTCTGTCACCTACTGAGGGCCACTGGGCATGATGAGTCCTCAAGGGGCTTCCATTCTCCTGGAGGTGCCCCACAGTCAAAGGCAGACCAACCCAAAGGAAACACCCTCTCTGTCTGCCACAGCATTCTTGGGGCCTGCCAAATCCAAGCTCGCAAACCTTCTGCTGCAAGAGCCCACTATGTGCAGACCCACCGTACCACGGCAGGGAACGACCAAGCTCTAAGAGCCCACGTCCAGAGGCTCCCTGCCAGCCCTCAGCTCAGTGGCCCCTGAGGATGCCCGGATGGGGTGGAGGCTGTGGGAGGGCTCATAGGTAGGTCCCAGGGACTGAGCGGGCTCTAGAAGAACTTCCTGGGCGAGACCTTAGAGGCAGCTCCTGCCCCACTCCTCCTGGATCAACCCCCAGAGCTGGGGGTTGTGTCCTCTTTATCCCAAAGGCAGCTGTTTGTGGCTGTCCCCCTACCCAGACTGGCAGCTCCATGAGGGCAGGGACTGTCTTTTGTTTTTCTTTGTATTCGCCAGCACTTGGGACAGAGCTTGGTTCACTGTGGACACTTAATCTATGGTTTCTTGAAGTGACTGAAAGACTTGAACTGTCTTAGCCATCTCTGACCAAAAGAGGTCGTGGGGGGAGCAGACAGGTCTGCAAGGTGCTGGAAGGGACAAAAGCCTAGTGGAGGCCCAGGAGGAGCAGGTTGACCAGCACATAGTAGGTGTTCAATATTATTTCTCCCAATGTTTTCCATAAGTTTGAGCAAAGGATGCTGAAGGAAGAAAAACTAGACCATTGGCCATTTTTATTCCCCAGAACACAAGGAAGACAGGGGGTCTCAGGACAAGGGGTACCAGAGCTAGGGGGGCCTTGGAATGAGGGTGACAGAGCTAGGAAAGTCCTTGGAGCAGGAAACCTAGACTGGGGGATGTCAGAGCTTGGCGGGGGGCTTAGGCCACAGAACAGAGAACCTCCAAGGTGGCTGGGTCCTTGGCCCCCTTCTAGCTCAGAGGTGTCTGTCTACCACAGCCCTCCTACTGCGGCCTGAACCAAATGAAAATGAATTTGGGAAATATTTAACAAAATAAATGACAGGCCTCTAGATCTGAGGTCATATTCCCGGGTGGGTTTCTCAGGCACTGAATGGTCCGTCCACAGAGGCCCTTTGTCTGGTTTACTGGCCTCCATCTCCATTGAAGAGTCGGTCCAAGTTGTCATTTTAAAGATGAAGAAACTGAGGTCTGGAGAAGGCTAAGGATGACTGGCCCAAATGACAAAGCGAAGCTACTCGAGACCTGACTCCAGGTCTCCGGCTCCCAACCCAACCTCCCCTTTGGCCCCAGATGCCTGCCTTAGGTCCGTGTCTCACAAACAGGAATTTAGACCCCTGTTTACCCAGACGTCGTCGACATGCTGGAACCATCAGCCCTCCCCGGAGCCCAGGACCAAAATAGCCCATGAGAACCTCCTCCCATCCCTGCCGGAAGCCTGGATGCTGTGCATGGCACTGGGCTGGCCCCGGCCCCCTGGGGAAAGACAGCATCTGATTGGAATCAGGATTTCCCACCCACTCAAGAGTCTGACTCTGCTTCATATTATGAATCCTGGTCTCCTTCCATTCCTGCCCGCCTGAGGCCATGTGGCCCCTGGTCCCAAAGCCAAAGAGTGGGAGCCCCCTTTGCAGGTCATGGGACAATGTCAGTCTAAAAATGCAGCTGCACCTTCTGCGGAATCAGAGCCTCGAAGGACAGAAAACCACCGGATGTAAGACGCAAGGAGCCTCCATGGGCCGGGTCAGGGCAAGGAGTCAAGAGCTCAGCCTCTGGGCAGCTCTAGCCTTGGAAAGAAATAGAAATAGAGTGGCCTGCCCCTTTCTCTTCCTCCTTTGAAGTCCAATGCAAAGGCTTCTTCCTCTTCCTCCTCCTCCTCTTCCTCCTCCAGGAAGCCTTCCCTGATTCCCTCAAGTAGGAAGCCTGCCCCACTCTAATTCACAAAAATTATCATTTCAGATCATAATGTTGGGTATTTACCTCCCCCTCCCGGGGATGAACTCAGAGAAAGCCTAGTGCATCCGAACTGAATTTTGGATCTCTCCCATCAGCTAGCTCAAGTTTCTGCACATTTTAGGTCCTTAATAAATATTTTTTGAGTAAATGAAACATGGATGCGAACGAGAGCCACTAAAAACATATTCGCCCAAATCTGCAGCAGGGAGGGAGATTTGGGCAGCCACCAGGGGCCGCTGCGGGCGAGGGTCCAGTTGCCTGTCATTCAGGGACTCATTGGAACTTTGTTGGAAGTTCTGCCACCAGACTAGAGTGTGATATACTCCCACAAATGGAATCTCTCAACTCAGACCTCCCCTTCCTGTTGCCCATGCATGCTCCATCATTTCACCTCCATCAAGGCCGTCACCTGAACATGTGTTTCGTTAGAAGAGCACATTGATTTCAAAGCCTTGGGATGGGTGCCTTGCACTTAGTCCCTGTTTCAACCCCCCAAAACAGCATGAAAGGGAAGAAGCTCCAGGCACTGCCAAGGATCAGTTAGGTGAACTGGGGTTGGGCCCACAGGGAGCCAGGGTGTTACTCAGGGACACAGCATCATCAGAAAGGAAGCCAGCATCAGCACCACCTCCCCAGCTCTTTGGAGGATCAGGTGGGATCATCAGACTGACTGCCCCTTTGGCACTGGAACAATCTACTCCACTTTTCAAGGGAAGAATTGGGAAGCCCCAAGGGAACAGAAACCCAGACAGAGGTCATGCATATTCACCCTTTCTCTCCCAGTGTCCTCTCATCCATCACTTGCCCTTCTTTCATCATCTACATAGAATTCTTGGACCCTGAAGAGGCTGGAAACCCCTGCCACACACATACATGTGAAGCCTATCTGTAAAGCTTGATATGTAAGAAGTGGCAGAGGAAGAGTTTAGAATGTAGGGTTTTGTATCCATCACAGACAATCTCCCTTGTGAGGGAGGAGGCATTGTGGGCTCTAGAAGGTTCTGCTAGTGAAGCACAAGGTCTATGTCCTACAAACTGGGATGGTTTGCTGACGAGGCCAGCGATGTACTCTGTGTCCATTGCCTACGGACCAGACTGGTGCAGGGCAGTAGGTGGAGAGGCTCATCCGTAGAGGGCTGCTCATAGTGGGAGGAAGGCTTCTGGACACAGAAATACCCCAGGATTTCTTCTCTGGCCTGAATGGGTTGGGACCTGAAGTCGGCATGAGAAACAGTCACTGATCAAAGCACAGATCACTGATGCTCCAACTTGGGATTTGTGTAGCCAGGCTTGGTTTCTTGCATGTTCTTGTGTGACTGCAGTCTTGGTGCCAGGCATGGGGGGGGCAGTAGTTTTGATCCAAATCAAATGGTGATTCCACTGATTCAAGGAATTCTTTTAGGGAAATCTCCCCTGCCAAGCAGACTGGCCCCTGCTCTGCCAACGTTGGTCTCTGAGAAGTGCCTCTGGAGGTCTTCAGAGATGCAGGGACTGTCCAGGGTCACACAGCCAGTATGCGTTAATGGAAGAACACGAACCCAAGGACTTCTCGATGCTAAGGCTAGCCATAAAGGTTATGAATTTAATTGTTTTAAGAAAATAATTTTTAAAAAAGCAGAGAAGTAAAAATAATAGTGGGTATGGGACTCAACAGATAACATCTGGCTTTCTACATGCTGGTTACTTTTGGTGCATTTCTCTCTGCGTTGGTAAGAGAGCTGGCTTTTTGTGGGGGCTGGGGGAGCACAAGGGAGAATGAAGAAGACATCAAAACAAATCCGTTCAACAAGAAAGAAAATGAAGGTTTGGCCTCAATGATGGCCAAGCGCCTGCTCCTTTCTGACCAATGCTCGCCTCCAGACTGCCACCTTCTGGCTCCTCAGAAGACTGCACTTATCAGCCTTTGTTTTCCCTTCTCAGATGGGGGGGGGGGGGCTGACTCCAAAGGGGTGACAGGCCCACCTGCTCACCCCACATCTCAGGGGTCCATATGTATGACCTGGTAGGACAGAACAACACGAGTCCGTCTTTAGTTGGCTGGGCTCTGTCCACTGAGCTGGGGGCCCAGTGGGTCCATGCCGGAAGCCCGTTGAGTTTGGCGGGCCCTGGCACAGCCTTTCAGAGCCAGACTTGAGTCGGCCCCAGGAAGATGCAGGGACCGTGATGGCAGTCGCCATCATCACTCCAATTTCAAAACTGCTTTCTGAAAAGACTTTCATCTCCATCATCTGAGTTGGAGCCTAGGGCAGTCCTCTGAAAAAGGCAGGCCACGGCTGTCTCCTTCCATACACAAAGAAACCAAGGCTCTGTGCCACCTTCTATAAATGGTGGAGCTTGGACCCCGGTCACGTTACTATAAAAGAATCATGGCCTTGGAAGATAGATCATAGGTCATCTAGCCAGACCCCCCCCCCCCTCCAGTCTGAAGTCTGTGTCCTCTCCACACCATAACTGACACAGGGTCAGTTGTGTTTGTTTGGGGTTTTTTTAAGGACACGGCTCATTTCATTGCAAGTAGCTCTGATTGTGACCACTTCCTGTCTGCCTCCTTTCTGGGAGATGTGGTCTGGCTACACTCTGGCCATCTTCCTCTTTTCCCCTTTGCCCATCTCAGCCTTGGATGCCCCCCCACACACAGGTATGAACTTTTTTTTTTAGGTTTTTTTAAGGCAAACGGGGTTAAGTGGCTTGCCCAAGGCCACACAGCTAGGTCATTATGAAGTGTCTGAGACCAGATTTGAACCCAGGTCCTCCTGACTCCAGGGCCGGTGCTTTATCCACTACGCCACCTAGCCACCCTACAGGTATGAACTTTTGCCTAATCAGTGCCCCTGCCCATCATGTCCACTCCCCCTTTAGGTTCTGTCTTCCCCCACAGGCAGCTGTGAGAAGAAAGGCTCTGTGGACAATATAGGAAAATGGCAATATTGTCAAGACAAACAATCTTGGAAGACTTGGGACTTCTGGACAGCACGATGACCAACCACCGTTCCAAAGATTCTTGAAGACAACCCGCTGTCCTCCAGGGAGTGGATATGCCCCAAGGGCAGATGGGGCATGGCCAAAGGGGGAATTTGCTGATTTGTCTCCACACGTTTGCAATGGCCTTAATTTTTCTTTTTTTTCTCAGAAGAGGAAGGGGAGAAGAAAGTGGAAGGAAGAGAATCCAGATCAGAAAATAAAATAAATTGAATTAAAAAAAAAAAAAGAATGTAAACTCCTTGAGGAGAGAAACTGACTTCCTTGAAGCTAGGATGAGAGTGGCTAGAGCTTGAACTTGGAGTCAGGAAGACCTGGATTCAAATTCTGTCTCAGGCACTGACTTGCTATGAGACCCTGGAGGAGTCATTTGAACTCTTCTTTTCTCTGTTTACTCTTAGGTAAACTGTGCAAACCTAAACTCTCCACTAGCTAGAATGTATATAGGTGGTAACAATAGTAGATGATAGAGGTAGTAGGAGTAGGAATAGTAGTAATAGTAGTGCTTGTAGGAGTAGCACTGATGGCGCTAACAGTAGTAGTAGAAGCAATAATAACAGTAGAGTATTATCCATAGTAATATGCGTAGTAGTAGTAGTAGTAGTAGTAGTAGTAGTAGTAGTAGTAGTAGTAGTAGTAGTAGTAGTAGTGGTAGAGCTGAGTTTTGTGTCTGGCACATACTAAGTATCTGCTAAACCTCTTTGTCTCTCTCTGTCTCTTTCTCTGTCTCTCTCTGTCTCTCTGTCTCTCTCTGTCTCTCTGTCTCTCTGTCTGTCTCTCTCCCCCTCTCCCTCTCCCCTATCTGTTCTCTCTATTTTCTGTCTGTAGTCTCTCTGTCTCTGTCTTCTGTGGGTCTTCTGGCCTCCACTCCATGTCTCCCAATACACTCAGCCACTAATCCAAATCTCCCCGACCTGCCTGGACTCTCTTACCCTGGTCGCGTAGGATGATTATTGCCCTGGATATGGCCAAATCTGGAGTCCCACGGACAATGCACCCCCCCAAGATCAAACCCCTCCAAGTTGCCTCCTTCTCTCCATGTTTCCTCAAGACTCCACCAGGAGATTGCAGCTCGTGACCAAATTCTAGCTCAGTTGGCTTTTGTGTCCTTCAGGCATTCTTCCAGCTGGGACCATGGCAGAAGGCCTTAGTTAAATAGGCTGCTTTAGGCCCAGTGAGCATCCTTTGCCAGAGAGAAAAGCTTCCACCGTCCCTGTCTGATGGGACAGCCTGGGCCAGTGGAAAAGTCTGACATGAGAGCTGGAATAACCAGAGAGCTCATTTCCCTCTTTGGGTCTCAGTTTCCTCCTCAGTGAAATGGGGACATGAGAGTCCCAAGTCTGCCCAAGCAGCAGAGAGTAGCCTCACTTTGCTTAGGGACTCGGTCTAAACCCCCACCTAACGGATCTACCCCAGATCCCTCCTTTTGGCATGAAGGAGCGTCAGGTGTGGAGAAGGGATGTGACTTGCCCAAGGTGTTGCTGAGCCATCAAGGAACAGAGCCCGGGAAGTAAGACCAAGTCCCACATTCAACAGCCCTTCCCAGGCTCTCCTTCACTTGGCTTACAACTTCCTTGGCCAGCAGGGGCAGCCAGGTGGCACAGCAGATAGAAAACCCAGCCTAGAATCAGGAGGAACTGAGTTCAAATCCAGCCTCAGACACTTAGTAGCTGGGTGACCTTGGACAAGTCACTGCTTGCCTCAGTTTCCTCATCTGTAAATGAGCTGGAGGAGGAAATGATCAACCACTCCAGGATCTCTGCTAAGAAAACTCCAAATAGGATCCCAGATGGTCAAACAGGACTGAATAATCACACCTCTGGCAATTACTTCCTCATTTTTTAGATAAGAAAACTGAGGCCTTGCCCAAGCAGCTGGCAGACCCAGGGCTGTCTGCTGGGCCTCCCCTAGACCCATGCTGGGGACAGGTCATCCTCTGAGAAGGCCACCAGTGGGGAATCATTCCCAGCGAGAGGGGCCGACAGCCCTTTTCGCTCCCCACTGTGCCAGTCAAGGCATCTCCAAAGTCGAAGATTCAGTAGAATTCCCTTAAACCCTGGTGCCCACATCACGCGCAGATGTGCAGAACTCCTTTCCCCCAAGGGCTCAGTTTCTTTCCCAGACCACAGACAGCATTTTGGGGGCCCAGAGGAGAGGTGGGAGATTGATCCCTTTTCTGGGCTAATTCCTTTGCCTCTTGCAAGGTGTAGGTTGCTGCCCCCAAACCCCACCTTCTTTTTTTTGTTTAAGTTTTTGCAAGGCAGTGGGGTTAAGTGGCTTGCCCAAGGCCACACGGCTAGGTCATTATGAAGTGTCTGAGGCCGGATTTGAACTCCTGACTCCAGGGCCGGTGCTCTATCCACTGTGCCACCTAGCCACCCCCAAACCCCACCTTTTTGATGCTTGTGGCTACCATGAGACACTCCATCTTAGAAACTCAGGACCGGGAGCCAAGAATCCTGGGTTCAAGCTCCAATCCTGTGATTCATAAGAATGATCATGTCCACAGAAGGTAGGACATCTGGGGGAGAGAGAGACTTGGATTTGGAGTCAAGGCATCTGGGTTCAAGTCCTCACATGTGTACTTGAAGTCATTTCATTTCCAAAGTAGACTTCTCATGTGTCAAACAAGGGAATTGAGACAGATGCCTCTTCTCTCATCTGGTCCCATGGGTTACCTCGGTGTGAAGACAAGCCTACATGTCTCTGCCCAGGGTCCCACAGCCCCAGAGGGACCAGTCTTGTTGATCTGGATCTCTGGCCCAGGGTTCTCTCTCCCAGGAGCTGGTCTTGGAGCAGAGACCAGAGGTGAAAGCTGGTCCACGGGCAGCATGGCCTCAGGTGAGCAGTACCATTTCTGTGAGCTTTGTTTTCCTCATCTGTGAAATGGGGACATCAATATGTGTCCGGCATTGTGGTCTTCCTAAAGTTTAGCGTTGGCCAGATCAGTCCCCTGAGCAATAAAGCCCAGGAGTTCCCCACTGCCCTTGGGCCCAATACAAACTCCTGTGCCTGGCTTGGAGAGCCCTCGCAGTCTGGCTCCCACCATCTTACCAAGGTTATCTCCAGGTCTTGGTACAGTCCTCCTCATCTCCCACTGCCAGGCTTTTGCACTAAGGCTGTGTTCCAGGCCTGCAAAGTCCTCTCTCCTCACCTCCTCCTCTGAGCCCACCCAGCTTCTTCTGAGAATCAGTTCAAGCAGCTCCTTCACCAGGCAGACCCCAGTCACCCTACTCAGTGGCCCCAGTTATTGGCATTTTCTTTTGTGCCCCCCATATGTTTTCCCCCACATGATATGAACTCTTCAAATGAAGGAACTTCTCTTGTCTGCACCCCTAGCAGTAGGCACTTAACACATACATGCCTGAGGGAATGGTGAACTCTGGAAATCTTGGGGTAGCAGGAAACCGGGAGCTATTAGACATCATAGCCAGGAGACCTCCCGCAAGAGACTGGCATGCCCCTGTAGCCCTTGCCCGGGGTCAAAGGTCTGGGTATACTGCTTTCTCTCCACCGGTACCTCTGCTGGGCCCTGGCTTCAACCTAAAGCAAGTTCTTCCATTAAAAGACCCCAAGTGCATTAGTTGCCAGCTCCAGCTCAATGGGCCTGGCAATTCCCACAGGCCCTTGAGCCACAACCTGGGGGGATGGGGGGTGGAGGAGGCTCCTGAGAGCTCTGAGGGGAGTTGGAGCCCATCCTGTACCCATCCACCCGCCGTGGCTGCCCATCAATGCTGATCAATCAGAATAAATGAAGATTGCCTAAGTGCTCTGCAGACATTATCTTGGTTGGACCTCTCAGCAGCCCAGGCAGCCCCTGCAAGGATGAGGGGCTTCGTTTTTCAGATGGGGAAACTGAGGCTGCAAAGATTGAGGTCAAGGGACTACCCTGAGGTGTTTGCTCAGGTCTGCACTTTGGGAAGGGCCCTGAGGCTTTGGGTGGGGGCCTCCCCTGCTTCCCCCTTCAGTCCTCTTTTCTACTTCATCTTCCCTCATGAGAATGTAAGACCAGGAAGGCAGGGGCTGAGTATTCCCAGGATTTAGCCTGGAGAAGGAGCTTCATAACTACTTGATAGCTACGGATCCATGGTCAGGGTGAGGGGCTGCAGCAGATGGCAGGGGGTGAGGGGAGGAGTTCACACTTCCCATTGGCCTTGGTTCCATGGTACCAGGAAGCTGCGATTGACCCAAGGTGGACTAACATTCATTGTCCCCCATTGCCTGCCCTGACTCAGTGGGCCTAATGATATCAATGGGTCTTTTCTGGGTGGAAAATGGGGTCATTACCACCTGGAAGCATCCTCAGGGGAAAGTTGCATCCTAGCAGAGTGCCAGACTCCCTGCCCACGGTGGGCCACCCTTCAGGAGGTATCCAAGTCAGTAGGGACAAACCCAATCCAGGGTAAATCAAGGGAAGGTGCCCCCCCACACTCACCCTAGTGCTCCCTGGGGGAGGTGGCCCGAGAGCAAACCCTGAAGGAAGTGAGGGACTTGGGAGGCTGGGGGAGGGGACCTTCCAGGCATGGGGTGGGCTAGGGGTAGATGAGAAGGTTTGCAGGTGGGAGAGGCATTTTCTATGTCGGGAAGGCCAGTCAGTCAGTCAGATAGTAAAGGGTTTTAAATGGCAAAATTCCTGTCTGATGGAGAGGCAGCCTTGCGGTGCGGTGGATAGAGCAGATCTCTATTAGTCAGGAAGACCCAAGTTCAAATCCGGTCTCAGATACTCACCGACCATGGTGCCTGGTGAGGTCACTTAACCACTCTCTGCCTCGGTTTCCTCTTCTATCTCTCAGGATTTCAAGGATCAAAATTTCTCAGCAAATCTTCCAGTGCATCCTAAGGGTTGGCTCTTATCCACTGGGGGCACCCTCTGGGAGGAGGGGGGCATAGTTAGCCCATAATGAGCCATGGGAGGGAGGGATGGAGTTGTCCTGGCATTCCACTGGAGGGGATGAAGTCGAGGGATGCTGACCATAGGTGAAGGGGGTGGGAGGGGCAAGTAGAGGGAGCAGGAACAAGACTAGGTCACTATCTGGGTGGGACCCTGGCTGAGGGACAGTGACTCCGAGGGTGCTGGCTGCCTGGGGAAATGAAAGGCCTGGAACTGGGGAGTTGGGGGGAGGCTTGAGCATCTGGGGTATGGACTTGGATTCGATTCTTGTCTGGGTGAGCTGGAGATGCCTCTGGGACAATAGGCACCCTAGAGGCCACGGAGGGAGCAAGGTCCAGAGCATCATGGAGTCACAACAAGTCCCATTTCTGCTCCAACTTTCTATCTTTTTTCTGGGAGAGCATTTGTGTGAGGAATGTGGGGGTGTCTTCACAAGAATGTGAAGGAAGGATGGTTGGTTCACATGACAAAGACTGGGCTCTGCCTCTATTGGTGCCTATGGGCAGGTGCCTCCATCTGATCCAAAGCTGATGAGAGCGCCCACCTGTTGTTCACTTAACCTGGGGTCCTGACCTTCTCCTTTGGGCATGCTCAGGGAGATCTAGCTGTCCTGGCTCATTAGTATAATGCGCAGGGCAGGGAAATGTGTAGGGACCAACGGATCCCTCAGACTGTGACCCAGGCTATGATTGGCATGGGGGGCAGGAACAAGGCCTTGCCCGGTGCATAAAAGACCTTGCATTCTGGGCTTTCCTCAACCCTCTCTCCCAGGTGTGCTATCTATTAGCTATCTTAACAAAAGCCATTTTAATCACTCTGGACTAAGTATTCGAGAACCATTGGTCACAATCTGCCTTGAGGACTACAAAGGGCCAGGGTGACCCAACCCGGCCTTGGACTGTAAATCCAAGCTCTTCCCTAGATCAGATGGGGACTGCTTCCAAAGCCTGCACATCACCTTAGAGATGCACAGAAGCACAAGTTGCAGGCCACCCCCAACCCACCCTGAGCCGGCCTGGACCCACATTCAAAGCCTTCCTGAAGCAACTTCCAGAGCCAGGGGCCTCTCCCTTCCCCATATCAGAGACCACTGGCACAGGAGGCTTGGGACTGTGGGGAGGAAGGAGAGGTCCTGAAATAGAGGGGCTCCGGTCTTCTTGGAGGGAGCCCAGCTGTCTGGCTTCTCCCAGGTTCCCCCATGAAAATTCCCGGCTGGGAGGGAGCCGGGGGAGTCCGAAGGCAGCTCAGGACCAAGTTGGGCAGCCTCAAAGCCTCAGTTTCTTCATGTGCAAAGGGAGGAGGTCGGCCCCTTTCAACTCTAGGCTCCATCAACCTTTTCCAAGCCTCAGTTTCCACATGTGCCAAATGGGGATCTGAGCCCTGGGCCTGCCTCCTCCTGGACAACTAGGGGTAGGGGGAGGAGAACAGAAAACGGAGAGTGGACAAAGCCCAGAGAGACAGAACCTGGAATGCCCCTTAGAGAAAAGGCAAAGGAAAAGAAAGATGCTCCTTTAAAAATGAGCAAGACTAATTCGGAGCTGGGAGGGGTCTTTGGACAGGGAATGGAAGAGCTGGGGGGGCCTTGAAAGGTCAGAATAATGAATGCAAACCTCAGGCTTCTTCCCACTCTATTCCATGGAGCCCAGGCCGGCCTCCGAGGCTCCATCATGTGCTGGCCTGCTCCCACTTGCCCTGTTTCCTATTGTGACCAATGGCTCCAGAATACCTAGTCCAGAGTGATGAGGATGGTTTTTATTAAGATATCTAATAGATGGCGCAGTTCCCTCATGGTGGGAGAGAGGGTTGAGGAAATCCCAGAATGCAAGGTCTTTTATGCACCGGGCAAGGCCTTGTTGCTGCCCCCCATGCCAATCACAGCCTGGGTCACAGTCTGAGGGATCTGTTGGTCCCTACACATTTCCCTGCCCTGCGCATTATACTAATGAGCCAGGACAGCTAGATCTCCCTGAGCATGCCCAAAGGAGAAGGTCAGGACCCCAGGTTAAGTGAACAACAGGTGGGGCGCTCTCATCAGCTTTTGATCAGATGGAGGCACCTGCCCATAGGCACCAATAGAGGCAGAGCCCAGTCTTTGTCATGTAAACCAAGCATCCTCCCTTCACATTCTTGTGAACCCAGACACCCCCGTATTCCTCACACTATTTTCATTAGGAGGCAGAGGCCAAAGAAGGCCCCAGAACCCCCAAACTGTCCCAGGAGGATCAGCCTTCTAATGGGTGAGGGCCTGCCCATGCCCCTGCCCATGTCCCCTCCTCTCCATCTTTCTAGACATAGAGCAGGGACCCAAGAGAGCCCAGCATTGGAGCTAAGGGGTGCTGCATGTCTGTGGGGGGTGACCTGGAACACCTGAGGGGGGTATACCATTGCACAGGGGATGGAGAAGGAAGGTGCCCTTTGGGCTCAGTGTGCTGGGGGCACAAATAGACAACCCCCCCTGCCACAGTCACAGGGAAGATGTCGATTCTCCCCTCCATGCAGGAGACCTTCCCTCCTGAACGCCGGCCTTGGCTCCCTCTTCCATCGGTCTCATGGGGGCCCAGAACCCAGAGCCCAGCCCTATCCAGCCTGCCCAGAACTTCCAGCCCAGGGCCCAGGCTTCCTCAGAGCCCAGCCCCTCCTGCCCCCCTTAGCCCTCCCTCAGCATTCTCAATGAACCAATGGCTCGGGTAGCAGCAGGCTTGGGGAGGGGAGAGCCAGGCCCAGGGGTTCCCACGCTTGCCGAGCCTCACACAAACGGCCTTTCTTTGCCCCCCGGCTGCACAGATGGTCCCAGGCGGGCTGGGGCAGAGTTCAGTGCATTTGGGCCCCCCTCCCCACCTAATGCTGGCAGCCAGACAAAGGGGGCCCCCAGACGAGGCCTGTCTCGCCTGGCAGCCCGGGCTCAGCATTCTCTCAGAGCCAGAGAAACCGTGCCAAGAGTCAGCAAACAGGTGGGTGAGGGAGGGGCCGCCCCCCCAGCTCCCCCAGGGCCAGCTGCCTCTCCACCCCCCACCCCCCAGCCCTGGCTCCCAAGGCCCAGCTTAGCCCCAGGGCGGATGGATGGGACCCTGCCCAGCTCCCGCCTGGCCAAGGGACAGGAGGAATGGGGCCACCCTCAGGCCAGGGAGCCCCAGGGCAGCAGGACCCACGCGGGGCCCACCAGCCTCATGCTGATGGTGCTTGGGAGTAAGGAGGGCTCAAGTTCGAATCCCAACTCCCCTCTAGAAGTCCTGTGACCTTGACCTGGTCTCATGGTTTTGCTCTTGGCCTTGGCTTCATTCCCCATGACCCTGGAGGCCTTGCCAGTCCTAGATCAGTCAATGTCCCTGAAGGACTCAGGGAACCTGGCTTTGAGGCCCATTTGGGGACTCCCGCCAAGTTCCCTCCCCTCAGTGGGCCTCAGGAATAGCCAGTGACCTAGGAGATGCCCTCATGGAAGGCCCCACATGGCCCTGGCAGAGCTGCCCACCTCCCTGGGCCTTGGTCCTCCTTCAAATGGACTTGTGGGGAGGAAGGCCCATGCCCTCCTCAGCCAAAGTCTCAGGCCTTGCTCTCCACTGGTGCCCAAATGGTCCAGACAGGGCTGAGTCTTGGCAATGACCCGGGAGTGGGGGTTCGTGAATGTCTGAGACACGGCCTGGGGTCCTCTTGGGACCTTTGCTCTTCTCTGGCCAAACAGGCCCGTGCCCAGATGCTCCTTGACTGCCCAGTCCCCTGACTCTTGTCAGCCCCGGGGAGGGGCCCAGTGGGGAGCCCAAGGTCAACCAGTCTCCAGACCTTTCTGAAGCATCTGTGCCGACTATTAGAAAGGCAGAAGATGAGCCTGCTGTCCAGGAGGCCCCCGTCTAAGGGACCCCAGAGTCCTATGGTCCAGGCCCCGTTTTTGATGAAACACACCTTTCCCACAGAGCTTCTAAGTTGTCTTGGACTGGGAAAGTGTAGCACTCAGTGTTTCTGTGGGTTCTGCCCCTCTCAATTTTGGATTAAAATAATCTTTGACAGCTTTTGGAGTTTGGGGGGGGAAGGAGTTCCTGGGAAATGCTGCCTTCATGACACCATCTTGGCTCCACCCTCCAAGTTCCTTTTTTTACAGAGAAGGAAACTGAGGCTGAGGGAGAAGAGTTCAGGGACTGCTCATATCAGCAAGATAAGAAGATCTGAGATTCGAACCTAGCTCCCCCTCACCAGGAGGTGGGATTGCCCCAGTCTAGAAGCGGTCGAGTGGCTGCAAGGGGCATCTGCCTGGGTTCCTCACTGGGAAGGATCCCTTCAGTCCTCCTGGAGCCCTGGGAGGGAGGGCCACAGCCTTGCGTCCTTGTGTGGTCATCCCTGAGGCGACCTTGCTCTAGGACGGTCACGGTCACCCCCCCGAATTTGTGCCCCTGCCCGGTGTCCTGACTTTGTCTTGTCGGTGGGCTTCACTGACTCTGGGGGGGGGGGGATGAGGCTCGGGGCAGCCCCGCCTCACTTACATTCAGTTCACTAGAAGTCTTGGAGATCTAAGGAGGGGCTGCCCCAGCGTGTCCATGGATGCCCCCTCAATTGGACCCCCAGACCCCCTCAGGCCCCAGGCTCCGGGAGGCCCGGGAATCTGAGCTGGCCTGGGGTGGGGGCTGGAAGGGCATTCCTGAGGCCTGGATTGTGGGGCCAAAGGTCCGTCCACTGGACCACACAGACTTTGACAGGGCTGGACACTGAAGAATCCTTTCTGGTTGCAGTCGAGGGCCCCAGGGAGAGGATGGAGGTTCCTCTTGGACCAAGACTCTGAGAAGCATTGAACGCCAGGCCGAGGCCTGTGATTGGAGCCATGTGAGCCTCTGAAGTCCCCCAAAGACTGCTCCTCCCTCTCTGGGGCCTGTGCTTTCCAAGAGACCCCCTGGAAAATGGAAACATGGCAAGTGCTGACATTTGGACATAGAGGCTGGGGGGATTGGGGAGAGCAGAGAGGACCCTGCAGGCCAGCCTGGGTCCCCAAAACACTCAGAGGAGGAGAGGAAAAGAGGGAGTTGCTGCCTCAACCTTGCCTAGTGTCTTCTTGCCTCCAGAGCATCCAATCTTGGCACCAGGATGGGGGGCAGGGGAGCCAAGGGAACCAAAGGGAGGGTGCAGATGGCTTGAGCACCCCAATCTGCCCACAGAGGGAGCAGAGGAGGCTGAACTGGCCAGGCAGCAAGTGCCAATTCTGGGGCAGCCCCAGGGGTCAATTCTGTCTCTCCCCAAGTGCTCCTGCTCTGGGGTTCCTCCCAGCACTGACACCCCCTGGTCTGGGGAGGAAGGAAAGAGGGAAGGAAGGGAAGGAGGAAGGAAGGAAGGAAGGAAGGAAGGAAGGAAGGAAGGAAGGAAGGAGGGAGGGAGGGAGGGAGGGAGGGAGGGAGGAAGGAAGGAAGGAAGGAGGGAGGGGGGAGGGAGGGAGGGAGGGAGGGAGGGAGGGAGGAAGGGAGGGAGGGAGGGAGGAAGGAAGGAAGGAAGGAAGGAAGGAAGGAAGGAAGGAAGGAGGGAGGGAGGGAGGAAGGAAGGAAGGAAGGAGGGAGGGAGGGAGGGAGGGAGGGAGGGAGGAAGGAAGGAAGGAAGGAAGGAAGGAAGGAAGGAAGGAAGGAAGGAGGGAGGGAGGGAGGGAGGGAGGAGGGAGGGAGGGAGGGAGGGAGGGAGGGAGGAAGGAAGGAAGGAAGGAAGGAAGGAAGGAAGGAAGGAAGGAGGGAGGGAGGGAGGAAGAAAGGAAGGAAGGAGGGAGGGAGGGAGGGAGGGAGGGAGGGAGGAAGGAAGGAAGGAAGGAAGGAAGGAAGGAAGGAAGGAAGGAGGGAGGGAGGGAGGGAGGAGGGAGGGAGGGAGGGAGGGAGGGAGGAAGGCAGGAAGGAAGGAAGGAAGGAAGGAAGGAAGGAAGGAGGGAGGGAGGGAGGGAGGGAGGAGGGAGGGAGGGAGGGAGGGAGGGAGGGAGGAAGGAAGGAAGGAAGGAAGGAAGGAAGGAAGGAAGGAAGGAGGGAGGGAGGGAGGAAGAAAGGAAGGAAGGAGGGAGGGAGGGAGGGAGGGAGGGAGGGAGGAAGGAAGGAAGGAAGGAAGGAAGGAAGGAAAGAAGGAAGGAAGGGAGGGAGGGAGGGAGGCCTTCTCCCCTCCACCCAGATCGTCAGGCCGGCCCCTGAGCTGGACCGTCCTCGGAGAGCCTCCGGCCTGGTCCTTTCTTGTCCAGTCGCAGGGACCCATGGAGGGACAGGGACTCGGCCCAAGTCGCAGGGTGACACTGGAAGAGGAGGTGTTGGTGCCCACTCTCCTCATCTCCTCCATCTCTCCCTCACCCTTTTCAGGGTCCCTGACTCTTGTCAGCCCTGAGCAGCCAGTGGCAGAAGCCTGCATCTTGGGTCAGAACCCCTCCACTCCTCACGTGACCTTGAGTAGACAGTCCTTTTCCGTCTCTGACCTCTGACCAATAAGGATGATGAATGAGAGAACCCAAAGTCTCCTCCAATTCTGATCTCTGGGCCCAGGACCAGTCTGACCTCCTTCTCTGAGGTAAAACCCAACAGACTCTTTGCTTGGCCTTCAAGGCCTTCCACAATGGGGGGGGGGGCTTAGTCCCTCCAAACTCTCCCTGGGTGTCCCTCGTTTTTGAGGTGGAAGATGTCTGCCCTCCCCTCCTCACCTCCTCCTTTCCCCAGGGATCTGGGATCTGCTTTGGGCTTTCATCCACGCCTTTCCCAGTGACCATGGCCTGGGGGTCTGACCCCTCCACACCTTCCCTTTAACCTCCCCCAGCTCCTTGCTGACCCTTCTGTGATACCCCTGACCAGGAAGGTTGTACCCCATTCTCTAAGTGTCCAGTGGATGAATGTGGAACTCTGGGCAAGCCCCAGACCCTCCGCCTGCCTCAGTTTCCTCAATTCTAAAATGGGGATAACAACAGCCCCTCCCTCCCTAAACTGTGGTGATGAGCATAGAGTCTGGCACACAGTGGGTGATTAATAATTGCTTACCCCAATGAAGGCTGTCTGTTGTGATTCCAGACACTGGTTGTTAGATGAATGCAGGGAGCCTGCAGGAGACGTCAGTAGCTCCCCCACTCTAAACCTTCCTCAGTCTGGGGGAGACAGATAAGAGGGAGCCCCCCATCTAACACCAGGAGACTTCAGGGGCAGCCCAGCCTGGAGGACAAGAGCCAGAGGCTGGCTCCTATGCTGACCATGGAAGGAGAGGAGTGCCCCCCGCTGGAGCACGGGGGGATGGCAGCGAAAGTCTAGGGAGCTGGAGCGGAGGGGCACAGTTAGTCCTTAGCCCTTGGGCAGGGCCGGGCAGGGGGCCAAGGGGCCTGGCATCAGCCCTGCCTTTACCACAGGCCTTCTCCCTTCTTCCTCTTCTCAGGATTCTGAGGGTCTGGACCCATGGCATCACTGGCAGGAAGGCCTTCTCTAAACCTTAAGTGGCCTGGGGTCTAGGGCCCCTGGGCCAGGACAGGGCGCAGGTGGGGACTGAAGCGGCTCTCCTCCCCGCACCGGCTGCTGCTCAGAGCGAAAGGCTGGGAGAGGGCCTTGTAATTAAGGGATGCACCTTACAGGCAGCCAGCCAGGTGATGGCAAGCAAAGGATGAGCTTTCGAATGGCGCCTGATAGAGAATGGCAGAGATATTAGGGACCTCAAGCTATGAAATATCAGGGCCAGGAGAGCTCTAGGACTTGGGCTGTCAGAGCCGGGGAGCCTTAGATCAGGGGATCTAAGAGGTGGGAGGGGTCTTAGAAAATGGAGCATTTTTTCCCTAATCAATTCCCTTGACATTCTTGACCTTTTGTGGCTATGGATGAAGTTTGTGGCTATTTTTTCTACCTCTGGAAAATAGTTTTTTGGTAGTTTGATTGGTATGACATTGAATGAGTAATTTAATTTGGATAGAATTGTCATTTTTATTATATTAGTTTGGCCTAACCATGAGCAAATGATTAGATCTGACTTTATTTGTTTGGAAAGTATTTTGTCATTATGTTCATACAGTTTCTGGGTTTGTCTTGGGAGGTAGATTCCCAAGTATTTTACATTGTCTACAATCACTTTTATTTTTAGATTTTGGAAGGCAATGGGGTTAAGTGGCTTGCTCTTATAAATAAATCTCATAAATAAAACTGAGGGGTTTTTTTTTACTAAAAAATCAATAAAATAAACCTTTCATTAATCTAATTAAAAAAAGAAGCGAACCACATTACCAGGATCAAAAATGAAAAGGGTGAACTCATCGCCAAAGGGAAGTAAAAGAGACAGTTCAGAGCTACTCTGCCCAACTGGATGCCGATAAATTTGACAACTTGAGTGAAATGGATGGATATTTACAAAAATATATAAACTATCCAGGTTTATATTCCAGTTTTGTAACTGACTCCAGGGTTGGTGCTCTATCCGCTGGGCCACCCAGCAGCTCCTACAATGACGTTTAATAAAATTGCTCTTTCTGTCTCTTGCCTTTGGGCTTTATTGTTCATATAGAGAAATGCTGATAATTGTTTCAAGTAGTTTTTAACTTGAATCTCTAGAATTCTCTAAGTTTACCATCATATTGACTGCAAAGAGTAAAAGTTTTGCTTCCTCATTGACAATTCTAATTTCTTCCATTTCTTTTTCTTCTCTAATTGCTAAAGCTAGCATTTTAGGGGGTTTTTTTGCAAGGCAATGGGGTTCAGTGGTTTGCCCAAGGCCACACAGCTAGGTCATTATTAAGTGTTTGAGGTTGGATTTGAACTCAGGTCCTCCTGACTCCAGGGCTGGTGCTCTATCCACTGTGCGACCTAGCTGCCCTTAAAGCTAGCATTTCTAAGACTATATTGAATAGTAGTGGTGATGATGGCATTCTTGTTTCACCCCTGCCCTTACTGAAAATGCTCCTAGTTTATTTATTCCCCATTACATATGATTTTGATGGTTTTAGATAGATACTACTTACTATTTTAAGGAAAGTGCCATTTATTCCTATACTCTCTTGTATTGGTAATAGGAATGGATGTTGAATTTGGTCAAAGGCTTTTCCAGCATCTATTGAAATAATCATAAGCTTTCTGTTAGTTTTGTTAGTGATTCGTTCAATTATGTTCAGGTTTTCCTAGTATTGAACCAGCTCTGCCTACCTGATCATGGCATATTATCCTAATAATAACTTGCTGTGGTCTGCTAAAATTTTACTTAAGATATTTGCATCAATGTTCATTAGGGAGATTGATCTATACTTTTTCTTTATCTGTTTGGCTTTTCAGCACATCTTGGTACCATAAGAGGAATTTGGCAGAACTCCTATATTTTAAATAGTTTATGTAGCATTGGAATTAATTGTTCCTTAAATGTTGGGTGGAAGTCACTCATAAATCTATGTGGGCCTGGAGATATTTTTCTTGGCCAGTTTATTGATTTCTTTCATTGCTTTTTCTAAAATGAGGTGAGGTATTTTATTTCCTCTTTTAACCTGGGTAGTTTATATTTTTTGTAAATATCCATCCATTTCACTCAAGTTGTCAAATTTATTGGCATCCAGTTGGGCAGAGCAGCTCTGAATTGTCTCTTCTACTTCCCTTTGGTGATGAGTTCACCCTTTTCATTTCTGATCCTGGTAATTTGCTTAGCTTCTTTCTTTTTTGAATCAGATTAATGAAAGGTTTATTTTATTGATTTTTTAGTAAAACAAACTCAGCTTTATGAGATCAAAGGTTTTCTTGCTTTCAACTTTATTCATTTCTCCTTTGCTTTTCAGAATTTCTAATCTGGTATTTAATTAGGGATCTTTAATTTGTTCTTTTTCTAGCTTTTCTAGTTGCCTCCCCCATTCATTGATCTACTCTTTCTCTAGTTTATTCATATAAGCTTAAAATTTCCCCTAAAAACCGCTTTGGTTGCATCCCATAAATTTTGGTATGCTGTCACATTGTTGTCATTTTTTGGATGAAAATGTTGATTATTGGGATGGCTACGTGGCACAGTGGATAGAGCACCGGCCCTGGAGTCAGGAGGACCTGAGTTCAAATCTGACCTCAGACACTTAATAATTACCTGGCTGTGTGGCCTTGGGCAAGCCACCTGTTTGCCTTGCAAAAACCTAAAAAATAAGAAAGAAAGAAATTGTTGATTATTTTTATGATTTGTTTTTTGATCACTAATTCTTTAAAATTAGGTGATTTAGTTTGCAATTAATCTTTGGTTTATCTTTCCATTACCCTTTATTACATGCAATTTTTATTGCCTCTTGATCTGAAAAGCAAGCATTTATTGTTTCTGCCTTTTTGCATTTGACTGTAAGGTTTTGATGCTCTAGTACATGGTTAATTTTAGTATAGGTGCAACATGCTGCAGAGAAAAATGCATATTATTTTCTCCAAAGGTCTATCATATCTAAGTTTTCTAAGACTTTATTCACCTTCTTAACTTCCTTCTTGTTTATTTTGTGGTTAAATTTGTCTAATTCCGAGAGAGGAAGGCTGAGGTCCCCCTAATTATAGCTTTGCTATCTAGGTAGGAGCACATCTACCCCATACTTCTTTAATCTCTGGGAAGAATGGTCTTAAAGTTAGCTCAGTTTCTTTATAATATTGATCCCACCAAGTTTAAGTCCAAAGGTAGCATCACTATTAGATGAGACTTTGTCTCAGTTACTGGTGGCTATGTGCCAAGGGTCACTCCTTGTACCTTAGGGCATCCGTGCTGATATGGCTGAAAAAACAGGATTTGGACTCCTGGAACTGCACACTTGACTTCGTTACCACAGATTCACCCTCAACACTTTCAAACCTCCCAAGGTTGTAACCTTCTCCTAAAAACAAATACTTAGATACAGGAGCCCAACTTATTTCAAAGGATCATGTGCCAGTCTCAGAGGGGAGAGTGCCCAAGGCTCTTGTATGGCACCTACTACCACCAGAAAAGAAGTCAAATCATGAACAGAGAAGTCCCAAGCTGATGGAAGGCTTGGAAAGCATCCTTAGCTCTAGATCCAGAGCTGTCTGCCAACTGTGACATGGACAGAAGAAAGGAGGCCATGTCTGAATATCTAAGCACATTCTGCCAGCTCCAGGCATTTCCACTGCATGTCTTCTCTCTCCCAGCAGGAAGTGCCCCCAAGCTCTTCCATGAGGTCAGAGACAGACCTGGAAGGCAGAAGCCTCTTTCCCTTTTTCCAGTATAACTTCCCTATAAATGACCCAAATGGTGATGCCAGGGCTGCCATATCTGATTACAAGCTTTTTGTATGGGGCATTCTCCCCACCACAACCCCGCAAACCACCAGCTCAGAGGTCAGAAGGGACTTGACTGAGCTGCAACAATCCACAGTGGGCCAGATCTTGTGGCTGTTAGGGACTAACCCTAATTCCAGGTGCTTTATGAGTTCCTGGCTTTACCAGTTTCTACCTTTGTGATTCTGGGCAAGCCGCCTAAGCTCTCTTGGCCAGTCCTTCGGGGTTGGACTAGGCCACCCCACTGAGGGATGAAGCCCATTCAGTCCTGGAGAAGCTGGACAGCGGACCCATGCTACCGATCTGTGAAATGGCCACCAGGGGGCTCTTGGACCTTGAATCTGCACAGGCTCTGGGACTGGGCCGACTAGTTGGGTGATTTAGAATCAGGACAGGCAAAGGATTGGGTGAGATTCAGTCTGGGTGGAAATGGTCTGACCTCATTCCCCCCATGAGCCGGAGATGAAATGCCTCCTGCTGCCCTCTCCCCCCTACCAAGCCCAGAGCCCCAGAAGAGTCCAGAGCCCCTTTTTGCCCATAGACGCTGCCTTGTCCAACAAGAGAAGAAAGAACAGACTCCCTGTTCTGGAGACCAGGCTCAAGTTCAGTCTGTGTTATTAACTGAATGCTCCTGGACAAGGACCCTCCCCTTGGTCTCAATTTCCCCCTCTCTGTAGAAGGTGGTTGTAACTAGAATCAGAGTTCGGGACATAGGCTCTCTGAAGATTTAAAAAAAAATTATAACTAGATTAAATTATAATTGATTTCCTTTGTGATTCTTGGTATTTTGTTTAATACATTTAAAAACATTACTCTAAGTCCCCAGTCTTCCCCAGTCAACAAGCCAAAATCCATGACACAAGAAAGACGATGAAACCTTAAACAAGATGGTTTCTGGGTTCCTTTCCAGCTGAGAATCTTTTAACTGTATCATAAACATGACAGCTCCAGGCAAAATGTAGCATGTGAGATCGTGGGTCATTCAAGCTTCTCGGGGGCCAACTAGACCCTACCACCTCATCTTAAAGAGGAGGAAACTGAGGTCCAGAAAGAGATATGAATGTGCCCAAAGCCACACAAGAGGAAGGCAATAATGGAATGTTTATAAAGGAGAGGTTTATTGAAGTTTGTAGTAGAATGGTGAATGATCTATGAACTCGACTTGGAGTCGGAAAGACCTGGGTCCAGTCCCCACTGTACAAGACGGGCGTCTCCCTTTCTCCATCTGGATAATGAGAATGGTTCAGGGTACTGCGGATCAGCCTCCAGCCAGAGCCCCAGCTGCTGAACCCCAAGAAGCGTCAAGGTATTGGGTTTAACTAGGTCAACGAGAAGAAACATTAGGGACAAAGAGAGCCTATCCCCAACCACCCCCAAGAGCACTCGTCAAGGCTGGAGGGGCAAGCGCAGGACTGAGGACCCCCAGAGAACATGAATGGAGGAAGTCAGGCATCAAGAACAGGCCCAGTCACGCCGTGAGGGCTAGGCTCTAGACTAGTGGAGGTCTGGGGGGACGTGGAGGAGTGCAACTCAAGGCTGGAACGCTAGAGGACAACCACACGTAGCTTCTGGGAGACGCTTCTGGGAGACGTGGGGCCTCCTCGTGGAGCGGCTGCTCTCTGCTGCTATCTGCTGGAGGCCGCACGTGCCTTCCTCACTACTCTGCTGCCACGGGCTGGTCCGTGTGTGTGTGTGTGTGTGTGTGTGTGTGTGTGTATGGGCCAGGAGGGACAGCCGTCCTTCAGTAGCTTTAGCTTCGTTTAGAATGCAGACCCCAGGCCAGCCAGCTACATAGAAAATAGAGCTTGCCCTTTCTGTCTTCTCCCTGGTGCTCTGTCCAAAATGTTATCTGAGTGAGAGCCTGAAATTTCCGTTAGCCCCTGCCTGGCAAAGTCCCAGATCGGGAACTGGGGTCCCATCAAACAGTCCTGGGGAGTCCACAGGACAAAACTGCAAAGGTATCTGGTGGAATTTTGGCATGGTCTTGCCTTTTGAGCCCCAACTGCCCACAGTGGCCAATCAGCTTGGAAAGGAAATGGAAAAGGATCACCTGGAGCTGCCACCCTTTCCCAAGAGGCAACGTGGAAGAGGAGGAGGAGGAGGAGGAAAGATACAGGGTTCAATCAGAAACATCTGAGTTCAAAGGCTAGTTCTGTTATTCACTATCTGTGACCAAAGGTAAATCACTTTACCCCTCTAGTAAAATAAAAAGTTGGTCAAAATGACCTCTAACATCCCCTCTACATCCAATTCTGGCCCCGTGCATTTCTATGCTCCTGTTGACTGTGATAGTTATCTGGGTTTGACTCTTATTCCCCTTAATAGACTATAAGTTCCATATGGTAGGAAACATCTTATCAAACATCTTCCCCCTTCCCCCACCCCCAGTGTTCCCCCTAGGAGCTTGCACATAGTTTCTATTTATTGGTTTGATTTTTATTTTATGTTTTATTGTTAAATTTATATAGTCTCTTTTCCTTTGTAGAGAAACATTAGAAACCACAGTTCTGATATCTGAGGGTATGGAGTAAAGGGCTAAAGAGAACACTGGATTCTTTCAAATTTGACAAATAGTCCTGAGCATCTATGGGCAAGCCTTTGTCTATGGCCATAGGATGGGCAAAGACGAAAGCCAAGGAAGTCCCTGACCCTTAGGAGCTGGCAGCCTCATGTGGGGGAGGGGGAAGAGGGGAAAGGGGAAGGGAAAACCTTACCACACAAACCTCTCTGAGGGTGACACCCAGGAGGATGTATTGGGGCAAAGGGGAGCCAGTGCTGGCTGAGGAACATTTGAGAAGGTAGAGATCAGCTTCCCTGTGCCAGGCCAAGGCCTTCTGTGATTGATAGGACCTCCAGGAGGTAGAAAAAGGGCAATCTGATTCAGGTCTAGCAGGTCTCTGCTCCCAGGAGCCAAACAGGCTCAATAACTGGGAAGGCCACAAAGCCTGGGGGCCTGGTTTGAATTCAGGGATCAGGGAAGGTTTTGAAAGTAGTGAAGGGTGAAAGCCCTGGGGCCACAGGCAAAGGTCCCACTGATTAGTTCAAGGAGGAGAGTGCCAAAGAAGCTAAGACAAGCCAGTCAGCTCTGGGGCCCCAAGCTGTTCCTTCTCCCCAGTGTACAGCACCCCCTCCTTTGGTAGGGGAGAAGCATCAGTACCTCTCACCTGGACTAGTGCCCCGGCCTCCAAAATGCCAGTCTCTCCCCACTCTGATCCATCCTCCTACAACCACCAAGATCATCTCCCTAAGATACAAGGCTGACTCTAAAAATGTTTATGGGCTTCCCATTGCCTTGAAGATAAAATGATCCCCTAAGACTTGTACATACAGTCCTTCCTGCCTTGCAGCTCACTGTGCATTACCTACACTCCAACCAGCCTGGACCACCAGATATTCCCCAGGTTCAGATTTCTTTCTCCTACTTCCACACTTTGCCTGGGCTGTTCCCAACATGGCTCAGCTCAGCTCTGCCTCTTAGAGTCCCTAAGCTTCCTTCAAGGCTCAGTTCAAAGACCTTTCCTATCTTTCCAGCTCAAAAAGTTTTAACTATTTTGGTGTTCTTGACCCTGGGGCAGAAGAATATGAGCCCGTTCACTTAATCATGCCTTTAATAAATACAGGAAAAGTTAAATTCCAGTCAGAGGCAAGTGACTATCAAGCGACCATTCCCCCCCACCCCCATCCCAATACAAATTTCCAGCCCTCAAAGAGATCTCACAAAAGTGTTGAGGAACTCCCATTAAGAGCCCTGTTCTGGGGGGAAGGGGAGGTAATGGCTTTCTCCTTTACAATATTCTCTTTTTTTAGGGGTTTTTTTTTTTGCAAGGCAATGTGGTTAAGTGACTTGCCCAAGGCCACACAGCTAAGTAATTATGAAGTGTCTGAGGTTAGATTTGAACTCAGGCCCTCCTGACTCCAGGGTCCGTGCTCTATCCACTGTGCCACCTAGCTGCCCCCTACCATATTCTCTTGTAATTATTGGTGAGAATACTGTTATTGAATCCCTGCCTAGAGCTAATTCCATGACTTTTTAGGAATGTCTTTTCCTTCCAAAAATGCTTTTGGACAAGGAGAGACACATCTATTGGGAAAGCCTAAAGGAAAAATACCTGGATGGGGGCTTGTACACACAACAGATATAATACATTTTGAAAAAAGTACCAAGGATACTAGGAGGAATAGCAGGAATCAGAAGCAGGAACTTGTCCAGATGTGGGGATGACAGTGGCCGTATGACCTCAGGTTCCATGACTGTCTTGTTCCCATGTTAAAACCCCAGCTAACTCCCAACAGCTGGCTGTGCCCTATTCTCTCAGAGGTGTGCTGAGAGGCCAGCAGCGGAAGTGGCCAAGAGACAAGGGGCACCCTCTGCCCTGAAGAGCTGGGGGGCAGCGAACCAGGGGAGCCATCTACAGATGCTGGTCTCTCTGACAGACCAAGGCAGGAGCGAAAGAGATGGATACCTTTCCCTAACACTGCAGGAAGATGGGGGCTTGCTTCGGAGGCCGCTGATGCTCCTGGGATGCCCGTGGAAAGAAGCAGCCACTTTCAAAGTGATGCTGGGAATACTGGCTACTTCTCCTCTTGTTTTATTAATTACTTTGTGTTTTCTATTTTATGGCACATTTTGGGAAAAGAATGCTGAGGGAATGGGGGCTCAGAATAGAAATAGGAACTCAACCATTTTAAAGAACCTGTGGGTTCTTTACATATATATATATATATATATATATATATATATATATATATACATATATATAAAGTAGGGGGCTACTATAAAGCAGCATCTAACTCAGGATAGAGTCTCCAAAGAATAGGGAATAATGATCATAATGGCTAGCATGCCTACTATACGTCAGGGACTAGATTAAGCTCTTTATAACCATTATCTCCTCGGGAGATAGGTGCTACCTCCATTTTACAGGTGATTTACAAGTTAAGTGACTTGCCCAGGGTCATATATCTGAAGCTAGAGTTGAATTGGGGTCTTCCTGACTCCTGGCCCAGTGTCCTATCCACCGCTTGTTCTTGGACAGGAACTTGATGCTACCCTGCTATCTTCCCCCCATGTCAAAAATTTGCAGTCCCTGGATAGGACATAAGGTAAATTGGAACATCAGTGACAACAAATATTCATAATAAATGCCCAGCAGAGCCATGGGGAGTTATCCCAAGTTCACAGCAAGTAATCGGGTCTCTATAACATTCTATTCATATTCATGACATAAGCAGACAGGAATGCAGCAACCCAATGTAAGCCAGGTGGAATCTTGGAGCAAACCCTTCTGTCTGGGCAGTGAATGCCCATCTGATCTCTACCTTCTCAAATGTTCCTCAGCCACCACTGGTTCCCCTTTGCCCCAATGCATCCTCCTGGGTGTCACCCTCAGAGAGGTTTGTGTGGTAACGTTTTCCTCTCTCCTTTACCCTCTTCCCACCCCCCCATGAAGCTATCAGCTCCTAAGGGTCAGGGACTTCCTTGGCCATAGACAAAGGCTTGCTCATAGATGCTCAGGAGTATTTGTAAAAATTTAAAAGGATTCAGTGTTCTCTTTAGCCCTTTTCTTGATACCCTCAGATCAGAACTGTGGTTTCTAATATTTCTCTACAAAGCACCTTCAGGCTCGTCTGCCGTACCCAGAAAGAGACGGAAGGGTATGTGGAGTAAAGACCTAGAGTGCAGCCAAGTGGCAAAGAGTAGCCAAGCCCATAGCTCAGAGAAGAGCAACCAGCTACCTACTGTGGCTACACAGGCTGCAAGCACTCTGCCTCAGTGTAGCCATTCCGGCTTCTTAACACCTAATTGGACCCATCTCTATTCTAATTCTCTCAAAAGGATATTAGAGCCAGGGGAGACCTGAGAAAACCGAAGGTCGGATTTGGGAGTAAGGGAGAGACCTAGAATGTCAGCAGGGGAGATGCCTTAGAATAGGGAAAGCTGTGGGAAGCCTCATTGCCAGGGTTAGGCAGGCCTTAGGAAAAAGCACATCCCTGAGAGGAGTCTGAGAATGCCGGCTATGGAAGGACAGGATTAGGGAATAGAAAACATGGAATGTCAGAGCTAGAATGGATTCCAGAGCACAAGAGGACAGAACTGGGGAAGTGTTGGTCCCTTACGCCACAGATGAGGCAGAGTGAGAGTGGGAAACACTCCGGTTTAGGAATGATGAGACCTAGGTTTGAATCTTGCCTCAGAAGTGACTAAAGACAAGTCCCTCATCCTTGCTGGTTTATAGGAAGTGGGAAGTCAGCCAAGAAACCTCAACCAACAGGAAGTTGGTGCTATCTCCATATTCCAGGTGATTTACAATAAAAGGAGGTCACCTTTCCAGAGGTGGATGGGATGAGTATAGAAAGATAAGAGGCTGAGTGACTTCTTAGCCTATGAATGGGACAGGAAAGGAACTGAGGGTTGGTAGACCCAAAGACTTGCTCCCAACACCCTGTGTCCTTCTTCCCGTCTTCCTTTCTGATGTAATGGAGGCCTGTCTGGCTACATTTCCCATAGGCAAGGGCCTCAAGGATGGAGTGAAGAATATTACGTGGACATCCTTCCATTCTTGGGAGATTGTTTCAGTGTCCAGGATTTAATCAAGTCAACGGACAGTTACGTCCAAACAAGATGCTTGGGTGTTAAGGGGTTGGGAAAGCAAACCTTTTGGAAAATGAGACTTTACCTGGAACCTGAAGGAAGTCTGGGGCTGGGGAGGGATGAGGAAGGAAGAGATCCTAGGAATGGTGGTGAGTCCATGAGGATCCCAGAAGGCAGAGAGGAGGCCAGTAGCCTTGTATGAAGAACCTGGAGGAGAAGGGGGAGTAGGGTGTCAGCCTGGAAAGGGAGGAGTAGGCCAGATTAGGACAGGTTTTGCAAAACCAAACAGAGGATTTCATGATCCTGGAGGTAACAGAGACCCACTGGAGTTGATTCAATAAGGGGGTGGGAGACATGGGCAGACTAGTCTGATGGGAAAGATCACTTTGACAACTGACTGGACTGGAGTGGGGAGACTGAGACAGACAGAGCCCTAGCAGCTGTTGTAGCAATCCAGGTGTGAGGTGTTGAAGGCTCACCCAGGTGGGGGCATGTTGAAGAGATGTCACAAAGGTAGAATTATTAAAATACTTGAGAACAGATTGGATCTGGGGGACAGAGAGATGGGAGAGTTGGAGACGGCACCTGGTTTGAGTCTGGGTGACTAAGATGCTCCCCCCTCAACAGCGATAGGGAACTTTGAATAGGGGGAGTCCTTCGGAGGAAAGGCAGTGAGCTAAATTTTGGAAATAAGGAGATTAAGATGCCTAGGAAGATTCTAGGAGGCAGGTAAAGACGCAAGACCAGTCATCCGGAGAGAAGTTAGGGCAGTTAAATAGACCAGAAACAATCCCTACCACCAGGGGAGCTGGGCAGACTGCCAAGTGGACTAGTGCAAGAGGGACCAAGGGAGAGAGAGACCAGAGGGTGGAGGCCCCCATCAGATTCAAGGAGTTTACTCACAAAAGACAATGGGGGTGTGGGATGGTAACTACCAGGTATAGACAGAGAAGGGAAGGCTTTAGAGGGGGTCAGCCTGCTGGATAAGAAAGGGTGGCCTGGGCTTACTCATGCTGGGAGACACCCGTGAAGGAGGAGGCAATAGAGGCGCATGTCTGAATGGTGGGGGGTGAGGAGGAGGGAAAGGGATGGAGCTCTCAGGGAAGGGCCTCAGCTTTTCAGTAAAATAGAGGAAAGGTCCTTAGCTAAGCAGGTGAGGGAAGGGGCCACTGTGGGAGGTTTGAGGGAACGTGAGAAAGTCTGGAAAAAAAGAGTGGGAGAGGGAGTCATTTTGGGAGGCACAGAAGAATTGTCTGGCAGGAGTAAGGGCCCACAGGAGACCCTGTGCCATCTGGTGGTGGTGGATCTGAGCCATGACAAGTCTGTGTCTAAAGGGTAAAAGAAGGCACTGGCACCCAGGGCCTTGAGACTGCCCAGGACTGCAGCAGGAGGCATTCAGGAGGGGAGGCAGCCACCCACCCCACTGTAGGATTGGGACCCAGGCTTGTAGCCTGCCCCCACATCCCCCGCGCTATCCTGACCTCTCGCTAGTGCTCTGTGGCAAAGCGGCAAGATCCCAGCAGGCAATGCCCACCAGCAAGGACACCTGGACAGAATGGGGCAGGGGGAGGTCTGCTTGGGCCACCCCATTCCTGAGGGAATCAGAGGAGACCTCCTCCTTTGGGAGATGACAGGCCTCCCTCAGGTTCCCGGGGAGGAATAGAGGCTAGGACTGCTCAGTCAGAACCAGCTACTGAGGCAGGCTTCTCTGAGGCTTTGCTTTGGGAGTCTAACCGGATCAGCTTTTTGTTTTTTCCAATTTTAGGGTTAATAAAGGAAAAAATAATCATTAAATGCTAATAAAGGAGAGACTAAATGTGGGTGATCCTTACAAGTTAGTAGGAAACAAGGAGGGGGAGGGGGGATTAAGATGACATAAATTATAATACTTGAAGAAGCCCCACCTCCCAAAGCACATGGACCCATGTCCATCCTGAGCTGTGGTTATTCTACTCAGAAATCTCATTCTTTCTCTTCTCTTTTTCTTTCTTGCTCCCTTTCATTCTCTCTTGTTTTTGTTTTGTTTTGTTTTTTTGTTTTGGTAGTTGCAAGACAATGGGTTAAGTGACTTGCCTAAGATCACACAGCTAGGTAATTATTAAATGTCTGAGGCACATTTGAACTCAGGTCCTCCTGACTCCAGGGCCAGGGCTCTATCCACGGTGCCACCTAGTCGCCCCTCACTTATTCTCTCTCTCTCTCTCTCTCTCTCTCTCTCTCTCTCTCTCTCTCTCTCTCTTTCATTCTCTTCTCTCCCTCATCTTTCTTTTTCACCTCTTAGATATTTATTGAGGGCCTCTAAGTGGATGCCTAGTGATATGGGGGATACAAGAGGGTTGGTCTGGCTTTTAAAGAGTGAACTGTCCATTCAGCTGGACAAGAAGACACACTGTTGGGGGATGGTCTGTGGCCGCTCAGTGCGCCAAGAGGCAGGTAGGCAAAACACCCTGGAAGGCTCGCTAGCCGGGTCTGGCAGCCCTAGGTCACTGGGTCTGCACCGGCTTCCCGTCAGAAGGTAACCAAGGTAGAAAAGTAGGGGCTAGCCCCTGGCCTTGTCCTGCTGGACTATAAGGGCCTTTCCTAGGCTCCCTTCCTAGAGCCATGTCCCCCTTATAGATGGGAGCCAGCCCCAGGCTGGAATGGACTCAGCCAGGAGGTGATGCTGGAGGTCACCTGGAAGTCAAGCGGATCCTGGGGCCCCAGGAGGGCCGAGTCCACTCCCACCGGCTCTTCCCCAACACGGACTCACTTTGATTTCCCAAGTTGGGCCCAGGGCTACCACATGGAAGCCTTGCACCCCAGTAGCCTGCAGCTCTTGGGGTTACATAAGAAAGGCAGAAGGCAAGGCCCATCTCACTGGTCCTCGAGTCCCAAGCTGGGCCTCTGCGCAGGGGGCCCCCACCTAGGGCTGGCCCAGACCTGTCTGGGCAGGCTCGGCCCTCGGCTGTTCCGGGGGCCCATCGGCCTCGTCTGAGCCCCACCTGAGGCCGAGGAGCAGAAGCCGGGGAGCCAGCAGGGGCCTGAGAACAGCCCTAGCCTGTGGAGGCCAGGCAGGAGGGTGGAGGCCTGGAGGCAGAAGAGGGGAGGGGCAGGATCCAGAAAAATGGGCTGAAGGAGGCTGGACCCGACCTCCAAGGATAGGGGAGGGGACATCTGGCTCTTTCGGCTTGGGTTTGTCTTTTTTCCTGGCCCTCTGAACACCAGGGGCCCGATCTTCCCTTTCCCCCCCCCAGGTTGTGGGCCCTCCCGGGAAGGGCCTGGCTTTGGCCATGAACCCCACCCTTCCTCAGTCATCAGGCGGTGGCCCTTGAGGGGTGTCTAGGACCAGAACTTTGTCCTTCATAGGTCAGGAGAACCTTTAAAGGCCTAATTCTTGGGACACAGGGAGTTTCCTAGACCAGACAAGGAGGGTCTTCAGAAACCTGCCAGGTTCCCCTGTGGCTTTAGGCTCAAGGAACCCTGGAACTTAGGAGCCTGCTTCAGACTCTGTGTTTATTCTGCTTATGAACCACAGGGCTCCATCCTGGGGACATGCCCTTGTGGGGATGGGGAAGGGGTGCCAGAATTGAAATGATTGCTGGAAATGGGAAGCAGGAGGGATGAGAAAGAGAGGAAGAGGGAGAACGAGGAGAGGGGGAGAGAGGAGGACAAAGACAAGAGGGGCAGAGGAAAAGTGAGGGGTAGAACCGTTTCATCGGAGTGTTTTTTTAAACTACAAATTGCTTAATCACCCATATTACAGATTAGGAAATAGGCAAAGGGAATGAACTACCCACTAACTCCCAGGAAAGGGCCCCCACATCTTCCCAGAATCTCCTGCCTCCATCTCCCATCTCAGATACGGCTCCTCATTATCACAGCCCTAGTCTTGAGGGAAAGCATCTTCGGACTATCCTCAGAGACCAGAGTGTCAAGTCACCTAGCCCCAGCCTTGGGAAGCAAGCCAGCGGGCTGGCAGCCCCACGCGTGGCCCAGCTGCCCAAAGCCTTGGGGAAGCCAGATCTTAAGACATCAGGTTCAGGCTGAGGCCGGTGACACAGCCAGCTCTGACCCCTGCCCTACTGGGCAAAGATCAAAAGTGGCTGGTGACAGTCTCTGTCCATTTGTCCCCCATCCCTGTTGTAATGGAAACAGCTCAGCCGTAGTGGAACAGAGTCGTCGGCTGCTCACAGGGTCAGCTGGACTCCAACTATCAGCAAGGGACTTCACCCCGTTCTTTCCACCTTCTTCATTCTCACTGTCCACTTCTAAACTCAGTCCCCTCTCCATGGTACAGTGGAAAGAAATCTGAAGCTGGAACAGATAGCCTGGGTTCAACCTTAGAACTCGTGTGACCTTAGGAAAATTCTTTCACCTCTCTGGGACTCAGTTTCCCCAACTGTGAAATGAAAGAGCTGACCAGTGGCTGCTCCAAAGGACATATAATGACTTTGCCTTTGCCTAGACAGAGTGTGAAAAGCCCTGAGTCATTTTGAAGTCTTTGGAAGTCATTAGAGGATGAGCAATGACCACCCAGGAAGGGTACTTGGGTCATTTGGGAAATGGCCAGGCCCTTTGGGGCTCCTATAAGGTCTGGGAGCCAGGATGGATGCTCAGGGAGCTGTGCTCGCTCTCCCCTTGGTCTGGGCCTCTGCCTAGCTCTCACTCTCCTTCTCCATGCTGGACCAGAGGAGGACCTCCAGGAGTTCCCAGCTAGTCGGTGCACCCACAATGAATGTGCCCCTTGGCTGCTGAGGGTCAGAGCTAGCCGGCCTGCAGACTCAGTGAAGAGCCCAGCAGACCACTCCACCATGTCTGAAGGACGACCCCACTTTGCCATGTGACATGAACATCCCTTAGGTGCTCAGCCACGGCCTTGTTGGGCACCCTGGCGACTCCTGATGGCATGTCCTGGCACGATAGGAGCAGAGTCTGAAAGGACTGAAGGCAAACATCCTAGGACAGCCTTTACATCCCCTCTCAGGTTCTGGGCCAGCCCAGCTCTGTATTTCCTGGAGGGAGAGTGGCCCCAGCCCAGTGGGAAGGCTTGGACAGAGTGCAATGTGGCCTATGAACTGGTCCTACTAGACCTGAGGAAAACATCCTCTTCTCCAAACTTTCTCTGGCTGATCTATAGAAACTGATCCTGAGAAGGGAATGCTGGGGGGGGGGGGGCACCAAGGGAGAGATGCAGAAGCTGTTATCAGGGACTTGGGGATGTTTGTCTTATCCAATCCACTGGAAGAATGGGTTGTGTGTCCCCAGAGGTAGAACCCAGCCCAGGCACCCGGGGATGTGGCTGCCCCTGGTCAGCTCCTTCTGCAGCTTCCTCACCACTGGCACAGGGAGGGCGCCAGCCTCCTGAGGCCTCCTGAAGGCAGAACTTCCCAGAGCCCAATGTTGGGGTGCTCCTTTGAACAACGGACATTCTTACCTGTGGGGCCCAGCTCCTGCTCTGCTTCCCATGACCTGGAGCATGACCCCTTTCAGGACAGATGGCTGAGCCCCAGGCTGGGACACATTGAGAGAGAGGGTGCTAGGTGGTGCAGTGGATGGAGCACCGGCCCTGGAGTCAGGAGGACCTGAGTTCAAATGTGACCTCAGACACTTAATGATTGCCTAGCTGTGTGGCCTTGGGCAAGTCACTTAACCCCATTGCCTTGCAAAAACCAGACAGAATGGGGGGGGAGAGAAGGGGAGGGGGGAGAGGAGAGAGGGAGGAATAGAGAGAAGGCGGGAAGGAAGGGGGGAGAGAAAGAGGGAGAGAGAGAGAGGAGGGAGGAAGAGAGAGAAGAAAGAAGGGAGGAGAAAGGGAGGAAGAGAGAAGGAGTAAAAGAGAAAAGAGAAATAGGAGAGAGAGAGAAGGAGGGAGGGAGGGAAGGAGAGAGAGAGAAGAAATGGAGGGGAGAAGATGGCAAGATGCCTATCTCCCACACATACATGTGCATACGTGTGAACATACCTTCAGAATATATAATCTGGAGAGGGCTAAGGGAAAGCTAGCAGTCATTCACCTCTCAGCAAACCTGACCTGCCTCAGTTCCTTTCCAGGGGCCTGCCTGAAGCCAGCATCTCTGGGGAAATAAGGAGGGAGGTGACTTTGGAGTCTGGACTACTGGGGCTTGGCATAGAAACCTAGGGAGACCCAACACACTTGGAGGTGTGATTGTGTAGGAGGGAACCAGATGGCAGTGGTCACAGGCATCACTTGGGAGCCAGTCAGGACTGTCCTGATACATGGCCAATTCTGGTCAACTGATGGACTTGAGGGGAGGCAGGGTGCCTCAAGGGACAATTTTCGCCAAAGCTGGAGTTGTGTACAGGTCCAACTGCCCTTTATTACAAACAACGAAGGCGTGAGTTTATGGAGGGCTCTGAGAACTCCAAAGTGCCTCCTATAAATCCTTGGGCATCACTGGGTCTTTGGACCCCAAAGTCATGGCCCTTCCCACTGGTTCCCACCCCATTTCAGCCCCCACCCCAGACTGCTTCCTTTCAGTCATCTTCTACTCAACCCCACCTCCATTTCTCTGCAGCCACCAGGTCCACCTCTCACCTGAACCATCAGAGCCCCTCCCAGACAGCCCAGAGCCAACCTTCCAAAGCAATGGGTGAAAAAGCATTGCTTAGGACAAATAGGCCCTGGCCTCAGAGAATTCACACTCTATTTGGGGAACAACCCTACAAAAAAGTTTAGGTTCAGGAAGGGTGGGAAGGCCGGTGTAGGGCAGACAATAGTGCAAGGGGGGCCTGGCAGAACCTTGGGAGGCAGCAGTGGGGCAGATGATAAGACCTGGTTGGCCTCGGTCTCCCCAGAGGAACAGTCAGTGACTCTCATCTCACCTCAGCAAGCTGAGCAACCTAGTGGGCAATGGCATCTGGGGAGGAGAAGGGGAGGGTGCCCTGGTGGGTGCTAGGCCTGCCCACCAGCTTCCTGGCCTGGCCCATTTCCCTGACCAGGCCCAGACTCCCCTGCTTGGTGCTCAGCCTCACATTTCTCACTCTTCTCTTTTTCCCCTAGCCATTTCTATTTTATGTCACATGTGAGCATCCTTCCTGCTAAGATTAGATTGTAAGTCTGATGAAGGCAAGGGTTGCCCACTACTTCCCATTGTTGTTTCTGGAAAGCCCAGGCCTGTGCTCCATACAGAAAGCATTTAATGGAAGTTTACGCTGACCAAAGAGTGACTCAGAAGACCGGACACAAGGAGCTGGTGGCACTGTGTCCTCTGGGCTGGAAACCCTGGCTAGGCCTTGACAGGGGTCATGGCAGAGCAGGATTTGTAGTCCCTTCTATAGGAGAGAGTGGAGGAAAGACCCAAGGGAGCTCCAAGGGGGTCAGTTAGTTGGAGTAAAAGACTCCAAGGGTAGCTAGGTGGCACAGTGGATAGAGCACTGGACTTGGAGTCAGGAGTACCTGAGTTCAAATCCGGCCTCAGACACTTAATAATTACCTAGCTGTGTGGCCTTGGGCAAGCCACTTAACCCCATTTCCTTGCAAAAACTAAAAAAAAAAAAAAAGTGACTCCAGCATTGGAGATAGATTCCTGGATGGTCCCTAGGTCCAGATGTTCCACCCTGGCTCGGCTCCCGGTTGCCACAGGCCAGCAGTAGGCTGACTTGACTTGACCTCTCCAAACCTCAGTGTCCTCTCTCTGAAATGAAGGAGTTGACCCAGTCAACCTTCAAGATCCTTTCCAGGCCAGGACCTATGGTCCTATTATTGGAGCAGGGGAGGTGGCAGAGTCCAGAGTTCTGACTGCCAGGGCAGAAATGACAGGCTGAGTTAGACATGGAACAGAGATAGGATTCATGCCAGTCAAGACATGTGGGAGCGTTAGGTCTGTCCCCAACCTCCTGACTCCCCCAAGACCCAGTCAGCTGGTGAGATCTTCCTGCCATCCCTGTACCCAGAGACCCAGGGAATCTCTAGTCAGCAGAATCCCTCCATCCTATCTGTCCTGCCTCTGCTTTCAGTCACTGCCATGGAAGTCATTGGGTGGCATACAGTGTTGGTGACACAGAAGGCAAAAACAAGATGGGCAGAGTAAAGCTGCCCTTCTGGACCAGGACTTCAGATTCAAGAAGGAAGGACTCCTGCGAGATTGAAGTTTACTTATGGAACACCCAGTTCCTACATCACCTTTCCAGAGCCCGGGTCTGACCACATCATTCCCCTACTCAGGAATCTCTGGTGGCTCTACTTTACAAACTCCACAGACTAGAATTTTAAGTCCTTCCCAATCTGCCCCCCCACCTGCCTCCTCAGATTGATTATACCAAACTGGGAATAGTTCCTCCAATTCACTCTTTCATTCTCTATTTTCAAATATTTTATTTTTCCTAATTACATGTAAAAACAATTTTGACATTCATTTTGTAAAATTTTTGAGTTCTAAATTTTCTCCCTCTTTTCCTCCCTCTCCAACTCTCTCTTTGAAAAGACAAGCAATTTGATAAAGGTTATACGTGTGCCACCAAGCAAACATTTCTATATTAGTCATGTTGTAAAAGACAATACAAACCAAAAAAAAAAAACCCTTGAAAATAAAGATTTAAAAAAAACCAAAAACCATGTTTCAATCTGTATTCAAGACTCCATCAGTTCTTTCTCTGGAGGCAGATAGCATTTTTCATGCTAAATTCTTTGGAATTGTCTTGGATCCTTGTTTTGCTGATAAGAGCTGAGTCCTTCACAATCGCTCATTTGTGCAATATTGCTGTTACTATATACGATGTTCTCTTGGTTTTGCTCATTTCACTTTGCATCAGTTCGTGTAAGTCTTTCCTGGTTTTGAATCTTTCATTTTTCCCAATTATATATTAAAACAATTTTTAAACATTTAAAAAATTTTTGAGTTCCAAATTCTATCCCTCTTTCCCCCCCTCCTTGTGTTGGTAAGAAATCTATTATAGGTTATACATGTGAAATCATCTAAAACATTTCCAGATTAGTCACTTTGTACAAAAATATTCCATTACAAATATATATTTCAACTTGTTCAGCCTTTTCCCAATTGATGGGCGGCCCTTTGATTTTCAATTCTTTGCCATCACAAAAAGAGTTACTATAAATATTTTTGTATAAATATTTTTCCTCTTTTATGTCTTTGGGATATGGACCTAGTGATGATGATGGTGATGATGTTTATCTTTCAGTCTGGAAGAAGACTAAGACATCTGGGAAGTGACGCCATGATAAACACATGAATTGGATTTGAGTGAGGGGGAGCTAGTGATGCTAAATCATCACTTTTACTTTCTTCTCCAGAGGGATCTGGATCCAGAGGCTAGATATGAATCAGGATGAATGGAGGTGGTCCTGGATGCAAGGCATTCAGGATTAGGTGATTTTCCCAAGGTCATGCAGCTAATTAGTGTCAAGCATCTGAGGGACTTTCATTTTCTTTATTGAATTTCTGTCCTCCTGACTCCAAGGCCAGTGCTCTATTCACTGTGCCACCTAATTTTCTACAGACCCAATGGGGCCAAAGGGTGTGGACAATTAGACAGCCATTTGGGCATAGCTTCAAATTCCTCTCAAAAAGACTTGAATCAGATCAGAACTCCATCAACAATGCCACAGTGTCCCAATTTTTCCATGTTTCCTCCAACATTTGTTACTTTCCCTTTTTGTCATATTAGTCAATCTGATAGATATGAAACCTCAGAGTTGTTTTAATTCACATTTTTCTAGTCAATAATAGTTTAGAGCATTTATATATGGCTATAGATAGCTTTGATTTCTTCATGTGAAAACTGCCTATTCATAACTTTTGATCATATATCAATTACAGAATGCCTTGTATTCTTATAAATATGATTCAGATCTCCATATATTTGAGAAATGAGGCCTTTATCAGAAAAACTTGTTGTGAAAAATGTTTTCCCCAGTTTTCTGCTTTCCTTCTAATCTTGGCTGCATTAATTTTGTTTGTGAAAATCTTTTAATTTTACTATAATCAAAATTATCCATTTTTATATTCCATATTGCTCTGTAACTCTTACGCTGCTTAAATTCTTCTCTTATTCATTGATCTGACAGATAAACTATTCCATGCTTCCATAATTTGCTTATGGTATTACTCTAAATGTCTAAATCCTGTACCCATTTTGACCTTATCTAGGTAAACAGTGTGAGATGTTGGTCTATACCTAGTTGCTGCCAAATTGTTCGATCCAGTTTCCCCATCAGTTTTTTTTATCATATAGTGAGTTCTTGTTCCCAAAGCTCTGGTCTTTGGACTTAACAGCTGTTAAGATTTTCATGGTCATTTACTACTGTGTATTGCGTGCTAATCTATTCTACTGATCTGCCATTCTGTCTCTTAGCCAAGACCTGATTGTTTTAATAATTACCACTTTATAATACAATAAAATTGAGTTCTGGCACAACTAAACCACCTTCTTTCACATTTTTATTGATTTCCTTTATCTTCTTGACCTTTTGTTCTTCCAGATAAGTTTTGTTGGTATTTTTCTAGCTCTATAAAATAATTTTTTGCTAGTTTGATTGACATGACAATAAATGAATCAATTTAAAACTGTCATTTTTATTATATTGCTTCCACCTAACCATCAACAATTAATATTTTTTCAATTGTTCATATTGTATTAGTGTGAAAACTTAATTGGGTTCATATATTTCTGGATTTCCTTAGCTTCTCAAATATTTTATATTGTTTGTAGTTATTTTATATGGAATTTCTTTAAACTAATTTAAAACAATTGAATGAAGCAATTTTCTTGAGAGCTGAAGAAAACTCACAAAACAAGTTCAGGGAGGGGAGAAAAATCCTTGGAAATCATGGAAATCTGTGAAATGGAATTCTGTGCACATAACAAGTGTGCCTCAAGATCACAAAGGAGGCCCCGAGAGGATGCAGGATGATTATGGCTGACTTTCTTCAATTCTGTGCCCAAAATCCCTCTGGAATTCTTCTCTCTCTTACATCCCCATTGTAATGGGATCCCCATGAAGTCCTCACCACCTTCTTCCAGAACTCCTATAACAGGGTTCTGACTGATGTCCTGACTTCTAAAACCATCTTTCCAATATACATTTATGAAGTTGTTTTGGTCTTCTTCAATAACAAAGGACAAGAACCAATCAACCAACCAACTATGAAGTCCCTACTCTATATCCTCAGCACCCAGTGGGTTGAGTGCTGAGGATATGGAGACAACAAACAGGAAAGGGAAGAAAATACTCTCTTGCTCTCAGAGAGCTTGACTTCTACTGGGTACATGTAGATACAGATAGACTGATAGATTAATGAGTCAATTAAATAAATAAGTGGATAAAGAAATGAATGAATGAGTAAATAAATGGGTAGATAGAAAGACAAACTGACAGATAGGTGAAAGAGAGAGAATAATGAGTAAATAAAAAATGGATAAAGGAATAAATAAGTAAATAAGTTAATAGATAAACCAATAGGGGCATTCAGACAGAAAGGCAGGTAGATAAATGAATGAAACTAAGTTGAGGATAGAAGAGCATACTGATAACTTCAATGATCAGGGAAGGCTGTCCCTAGGAGTTGCCACTTAAACTGTCTTTTTAGTTTTGAGTTTTATTCCCAAAAAATGGAAACAGAAAGGACTCACATCTAAATTCACAGAAAGCACCAATTCCCCAGTCACCCTTTCTGAGGGACCTGTTCAGTCTTGGTGACTCTGAGCAGGACTCAGGCCAGGGTGGTGAAGGTTTGTTGCCCTCCCTTCCACCTCAGCTCCCTCCCATGGTCCCTCAATTCTAAAATGTTATTGACCTGCCACCCACTGTTGTTTGCACACACTGACTGTGTGACTGGTCACTATGCTTGTGGGCTCTTTACTTCCCAGCAGATAGAAGTTGGTCCTTCTTTGGTGCTGCCCTCAGCAGCTTCTGTGTCATGCCCAATCAATTCTAATAACATCTAATAACATCTTGATTCCATTCACTGCCCTTCCTAGTTCAGCAATCCTACTCTACTCCTGCAAAGAAGCTAGGTTTCTGGCATTCAGACACTACCCTTAAGCTACCTCTGTGTCGTAAGTGCAGTTTTCCTCCAACAGAGGACACTTGACACCTTTTCCCAGGGGACCAGCTTTTTACTATTAATTTTCAAATGTGTTTTTTTAAAAACAGGTTGTAATAAATGACTCATAATTATGAATACTTAGTTCAGAGTGATTAAAGTAGTTTTTATTAATAAACTTCTCTGCAGAGGAGGGCCATTTCTCCTAGCAAGAAAAGCAGCAAATTACAACAATGTCCAGTCTTATATGCAGTTTTGAAAGGCTTGTTCCTCCCCTTTATGCCAATCATTGGTTGGAGTTACAATCTAATCAATACCATCCTCTAATAATATGTTTTCTCATCCTGGTCATTATACTTGGTTTTTCTTTGTTTATTTGTTTTTGCAAGGCAGTAGGGTTAAGTGGCTTGCCCAAGGTCATACAGCTAGCTAATTATTAAGTGTCTGAGGTTGGATTTGAAATCAGGTACTCCGGACTCCAGGGCTGGTGCTCTATCCACTGTGCCACCTAGCGACCCCCTGGTCATTATACTAATGAGCACAGGAGTGTATAGTAATCCGCCACTTGTAAAGGACAAGGACTTTTGGTCAACTCAGAACCAGATAGAGCAAGTCTGATCTAATCTCAGGTCTGATCAGGTTGGAGTCAATTCTTTTGTCTTACATTCACATAGCTACGTGTAGACACAACCACAGGCAGACCCCAGTCTTTGTAATATTTATATATATTTAAACTAACAATCTCCTCTTACATCCTGTGGAAGTCAAACACCCTCCATTTCTCACAAGGTCAAAGTAACCTCACCTCTGTTTTCTTTAATCTTCTTCATACATGGTCCTAAACTTTACACAAAGCCTCCACAGATATTTCTCTTCCTTGTACCCTTCCTACAGGTCTTGTCTTCAACCCAATGTGGGTTTATTAGTCATTATCATTTGCTCCCCCCCCACACAATTCAATCATCTGGGCTCTGGGTCTCCCATTCACATCAATGCTTCCCACTGAGGCTAAGCCACGGAAAAGCACCCGGTTCGCATCCCAGTTGCTCCTCCTGGGCCAGGTTATTCCAATTACCCAAGAATGTTTCCTGAAATATCTAGAAGTTGTACTGACCATTTCTGATGATAGGGAAAGGGAGGGAAAAAAGCGAAGAGCCCACTGCTGAGCATGTGCTCCAAGGCAAAAGTGGAAAGCAAAACCCCGTATGTAATATAATTTTCATGGAAGTACTTTCTGCTATAGCAAAGAATGAGAAACCAAGGAAATGCCCACAATCTGGGAAATGGGAGAACAAAAGGTACCATATTCATAGAATGGAATGTATCTGATGAATTCCTGGGGTCCCAGACAACCCTGGCTGCTCTGGAAAATGAGCTTGGAGTTCTTGCTAGGAGCAAGCCAGCAGGGAACCTGCAGAGAAGAAGCAGATTTAAAAACACAAAGCAGAAAAAGCCAGTCCTCTGCTGGCTGTTAAGCACTGTGTTCTCCATTGTGAGGCACAGCTAAAAAGATGGATATGAGAAAACCCTCTAAGACTTGTAGGAACTGACTCAGAATGAAGTAATCAGAGCAAGGAGGAGAATGCTAGAAATGCAACTGTGTAAATGAATAGGACAAAGCTGAACCCTTTGTAAGTCTAAAGTCTTCATATCCTCTACAGAAGAGCTGGGAAGGTGGACTGTTAGGAGGGGCCCAGCTGGAGCTGTGCAATATTAGAGGAAAACCTAGTCAGTGAGTGTCTTCTCTTTTATAAGGGAAGGTTGACTGTCTGGGTTGGGAGGTACAGTGAAGGTATAGCTAGAAATTACTGAGACTGCTGAGAAAAAATCAGCAAAAAAGGGGGGAAAAAACAGGGAGTCTATAGATCTTGGACTGAAGCATAGTTCGAGAAGTAGAGCACCTGGAAGTTGATTGGTGATCAAGAGGACCAAAGACCAAGGAGGAGTAAAGTGCCTTGGGTGGAGAGGACATAGAGCATCCCCAATAGCCAAAGTCCAGAGCCTCTTAAGACTTAGAAAGCATGGGGTAGCTAGGTGGTGTAGTGGATAGAGCACCAACCCTAGAGTCAGGAGGACCTGAGTTCAAATCCAGCCTTGGATATTTGACCTTGGGTAAATCACTTAACCTCAACTACCGAGGTGGGGGGGGAGAGAGAGAGAGAGAGAGAGAGAGAGAGAGAGAGAGAGAGAGAGAGAGAGATACTTACAAAGCCCTCCTCCTCTGCTTTTCATGATTCAGGTTGGTTCAGAGTCATACTTTTTGGGTCATCGAATTATATGTTTAATCAGAATCACAGAAACTGAGGCTGAAAGGGGTCTTAGTAGCATCTGGCCCAAGCCATACCTGAAGAAATCTTCTCTACAACCTTTCAGGGAGAAATCCAAAAATCAGTGTTTACCTCAAGGCCTGGGATAATAGCAGCCAATTGGAAAGATTTAGAGAAAAAAAAGGGTGGTGGGCAATGCCACCTGCTATCCCACATGCAGCAGCATATTTCTTGGGGATGGTGTGGAAGTTTAATAGATGCCTTCCACTAACTCAAAAATTCTTATTTTCTAGGCCCATTTCAGTGAGGTGTTTCCCATACATGTGATGGAAGCTGGGGAAACAGGGGCCATGGTCTGTCCCAGCAAGGACACAGGTGAGTCTTAATTTGGAAGTGGTTGGGAAATCTTGATTCCAAGGGAACCCCTGAGGGATACAAGAATTAGCTGTGCCTCACAAATGAGAACATGGTGCTCAGAGGATTGGGTTTTTCTGGTTTTTGTTTTTAAATCTGCTTCTTCTCTGCAGGTTCCCCACTGGCTTGCTCCCAGCAAGAACTCCTGTGCTTGTCTTAGAGCAGGTCATCAAATACTCAGTGAATGGTGATGGTGTCCAGCCTTCCCATCCACACACTGTTCTTCAGAGGGATGGGAGCTGTGGGTGAGGAATGCCGTATACGGCATTGATCAAGAGATAGAGTACTTGGAAGTTGATTAGTTACCAAAAGGACCAAGGAGGAATAAGAGTAAAGCAGGCCAAGTCCGTTGGGTGGGAGAGAACTTAGTATTCCCAATACCCAAAGTCTCCATGTCCAGAGCCCCTTAAGACTTGCAAAACATAAAGAAGGTGGCTTAGCCCTACGTGATCTAAAATTATATTATAAATCATCAGGCATCAAAACTGTCTGGTATTGGCTAAGAAATAGAGTGGTGTACCAGTGGAATAGACTAGGTGCAATAGCAGGAAATGATTCTAGTAATCTGCTGTTTGATAAACCCAAAGAGTCCAGCTATTGGGATAAAAACTCTCTCTTTGATAAAAAATTCTGGGAAAATTGGAATTTAGTTTGGAAGAAACTTAGATTAGACCAACACCTCACACCCTATACCAAGATAAGATCCAAATGGATACAGGATTTAGACATAAAAAAACAATACTATAAGCAAATTAGAAGATCAAGGAGTAGTTTACCTGTCAAATATATAGAAAGGGGAGCAGTTTATGACTAAGGAAGAGTTGGAGAACATCACCAAAAACAAACTAGGTGGTTTCAATTACATTAAATTAAAAAGCTTTTGCACAGATAAAACCAATGCAACCAAGATCAAAAGAAATGTAGTAAATTGGAAAACAATCTTTACAACTAATGTTTCTGTCAAAGGACTCATTTCTACAGAGAACTGTCAAATTTTTTTTAAAAAGCCATTCTCCAATTGACAAATGGTCAAAAGATATGCAAAAGCAATTTACAGATGAGGAAATCAAAGTGATCCACAGTCATATGAAAAATTGCTCCAAATCATTACTTATTAGAGTATTGCAAATTAAAGCATCTCTGAGGTACCACCTCACACCTCTCAGACTGGCCAATATGACCAGAAAGGATAATGATCATTGTTGGAAGGTCTGTGGGAAGTCTGGGACACTAATACATTGTTATTGGAGCTGTAAACTCATCCAACCTTTCTGGAGAGCAGTTTGGAACTATTCTCAAAGGGCAACAAAAATGTGCATCCCCTTTGATCCAGAAATACCACTACTGGGTCTATACTCTGAAGAGATGATGAAAAAGGGTAAAAACATCACTTGTACAAAAATATTCATAGCAGCCCTGTTTGTGGTGGCAAAGAATTGGAAATCGAGTAAGTGTCCTTCAATTGGGGAATGGTTTAGCAAACTGTGGTCTATGTATGTCATGGAACACTATTGTTCTATTAGAAACCAGGAGGGACTGGAGGGATTTGCATGAACTGATGCTGAGTGAGATGAGCAGAACCAGAAAAACACTATATACCCTAACAGCAACAGGGGGGTGATGATCAACCTTGATGGACTTGCTCGTTCCATCAGTGTGACAATCAGGCACAATTTGGAGCTGTCTGCAATGGAGAATACCATCTGTATCCAGAGAAAGAACTGTGGAGTTTGAACAAAGACCAAGGACTATTACCTTTAATTTAGAAAAAAAACTGATATCTTATTGTCTGATCCTGCTATTTCTTATACTTTCTGTTTCTTCCTTAAGGATATGATTTCTCTCTCATCACACTCAGTTTGGATCATATATAGCATGGAAACAATGTAAAGACTGACAGACTGCCCTATGGGGGATGGGGGGAGGGACATAAAATTAAGGGAAAAATTGTAAAACTCAAAACAAATAAAATCTTTTTTTAAAAGGGGAGAAAGACTTGCAAAGCATGGGGTAGCTAGCTTTTCTGGCTAGTTTTTCATGATTTTTTCTTCTTTCTTAAAAAAATCCTTAGTATAAGGCAATAGAGAGTAATCCATTAGGAAGTGGAACTGATGAAAGAACAAAATAGATCCATGAGAAGCTAGGAGAAGAGGAGACATTGGCTGGCAGCAAGAGAGGCCACCTGGAGGAGGAGATGGTGGAACCCTGAACAAAGCTGTGGATTCCAAAAGGTGGTAATGAAAAGGAGAGCATCACAAGTTTTGGGAGACTCCTGGGCACAGGTGGGACACCCTTGCTCTGGCCCTCAGGCCACCTGACCTGGCTGGCTTCCCAAAACAGCCCTGTAACCTCTTATGCCTTCCCAGAAGAAAACCAAGATTTGAATATGGGGAGGGGAAGGGTCTGTTTCTGGTAGATGGTTCTAGGATCTCCTAACTTCTTCCTTCTATAGCCTTCTCTTAGCTCTCAAGCATGTTTTTAAAGTTCAGGCTCCCCTTTACAGTTACCTGAGGAGAGAATAGCAGAGTTCAATCAAGGCCTCTTCAGATCCCAAGTCTCCCCTCTGCCCCAGCACACCCACGGGCTCTCTTGACAAAGGAACTTGCCAAGGAGAGCCCCAAGGCAGTGGGCACATGGACACCCAAGGTGCCCATTGCATAACCTCACCTCCTTGGCAAAGCCATTACCTCAACAATGAGGAAACAGTGACTTGTGTAGCCTGAGCCCCACTGTATCAGTCTGCCAGGGGAATCTGGGGGGGGGGGGCTATGGGACAGACTTGGCCACTTGGGGCCTAGACATTTGACACAGCTAGGAGCAGGGCAGTCTCTGCTTCAGTCCACTATGAATGAAGAGGGGTACCTTGAGGACCTAAAAGAGAAGTGATTTCTGGGAGTGACAGACCAGGAGATATTATGGACCCACCATCCTGTGAATGGATGGATGGATGGATGGATAGGTGCATGTATGTATGTATGTGTGGGTGGGTGGGTGCATAGATGAATGAGCACTTACTATATGTCAGCATTGGGCCAGGCATAGCACACCTGAAGCATTAGATTCAGGCCTGAGTACCAACCACATTTTAGGATGGACAGAGACAAACTCCATGAGTGTCCAGAAGAAAGTGACCAAAAGTTAGTGAGGGCCCTTGAGACTCTGTCATTTGAGGACTGGTTGTAGGAACTGGGAAATTCTAACCTGGAGAAGGGAAAACTCCAGTGGGATGATTGATGCTATCAAATATTTGAAGGGCTATCACCTAGAAAGATGAGCTGTGTTGGCCTTGGTTTCAGAAGGCAGGACTAGGAACAATGAAGGAATGTTACAGAAACCCAGAATGCATCCCAAGCAAAACCATCTTAAAAATGAGGGCTGCCTCCAAAGGTAATGAGCTCCCTATCCCTGGAAGCCTCCAAACAAGGGCTCCTTTTGGGAGAGCCTCCCAACGCTGAAATCCTGGGATTGATTCTGTGAATGTGTAGAACAGCCACTCATGAGGAGTGCTAGTCCAGGAGAGGTGTTGAGGGTACTACAGGCAAACAGCCAGTTAGGATGAGGCAGCGGCAGTGCTGGAACCAGATTTCCCTCTACCCCAAACTCCAGACCTAGCTCTAATCCCATTTATTGTTGTTCATTAGCATCCAACACGGTGATTCTTTATAGCACATTTGAAGTTTCCTTGGCAAAGATGCTAGCGTGGTTTGCCATTTCCTTCTCCAGCTCAGATGAGGAAACTGAGGCAAAGTGGAGGGACTTTCCAAGGATTTCACAGCAGGTGAAATCTGAGGTCCTATTTGAAGATGAGCCTTCCTCATTCCCAACCTGGGGCTCTGTGCACTATGGTGCTCCCGAGCAGGCTAGTCAGGAAGACCTGGGTTCAGATCTGATCCCAGACACTCAGTAGCTCTGTGTGATTTCATTTCTCTGTGCCCTAAGTTTCCTCGTCTATAAAATATAGACAACAGCAACTCCCTAAGCCTATAAGGGGATCAAATGAAAGAATCTGCTTCAAGTACTTTGGAAGCTGCAAGGTGCTCCACAAATGGGCACTATAGTCTTTACAGAAGTAAAATGATCTGACTTTTCCTGCACTCCCTTGTCCAAGGGCTGCTGGGTGGAACAGTGGATGGAACTCCGGGCCTAGAATCAGAACCCAAGTTCAAATTCAGTCTCAGCAGTTGTGTGACCCCGGGCAAGTCACTTTACCCTGTTTGTCTCAATTTCCTCATATGGGAAATGAGTTGGAGAAGGAAATGCCAAGAAAACCCCAAATGTGGTCCCAGAGAATCAGACTGAAAATGAATGAACAGCAACCTTCAAAAAAAAAAAGAGATCAGAAATGGGGCATCCCTTTCTTTGAGATCCTTTACACCCATGAAGCCACAGAGTCTCAGGCCCAAGCAAGTGTCCTTGCTCTTTGTTCTGAGTGAGGGGGGAAAGGAGGAGCTTCTGCTAAGGGTCTCAGTGGCCCCTAAGCTCAAGGACAGTCAATAATATGCTACAGCGGCCAAAGCAATGAATGCTTTTGGTCACAAAGTAGTCCTTGAACCCTGCCATGAATGAATGAATGAATGAGCTTGTTATAATGGTGCAGGGGACAGGTGACGATGGGTTTTATGACAGTTGTGGCAAAGAGAAAAGAGTGAAGGGGTAGGAGGAGTATTGAGGAGATGCTAGATTGGAAACGCAATGAGTCTTAGGTCTGTCTTAGCTAAACTGTATTCAGTTACCTTGTGAGCCAGAAGCAGCATGAAAGACATCCCTAGAGAAGTGAGAGAGAAAAAAGATCCTTTTCCTGTGAACCAGGGGTTAGTAAAGTCACCTGTAAGGACATGGGGATGGCAGAGTTGCACAGATGAACAGCCACGCATCTCAAGAGCAGCGAGAGAAGGGACAGATGACCATCCACAGAGAGGAGTTTCGGGAAGTTCTGGGAAGAATGCCAAAGGCTACCTACTAGGAGCTGTAAATGCTTGGACCTGAAAAGTTGTGCTTGTAGTAAGCAGTAGGTTCCCTGGTACCTGCTGGGAGCCCTCCCCAGTGTCCATTTGTAAATATGACAGCATCCCTAGAGAATGCACGTCTGGTTTCTGGTGGATACACTTGTAAGACCCCCCCCCCAACTGAGTTTTGTAAACTGTATGCTTGCAAGGGAAGTTAATGACAACTAGATGGCATTATATAGCAAAAGTCCCCAGTTGCTTGGATATTAGCCACCAATCCAAGAGAAATGCTCCCTTGTGGTCTGTTCTTGTGAGTGACAGAGAGATGTGGGCTAGCTGATAGCATCTGACAAATTCAGACTTTGTTAACTGGTCAGGCTCAAAGAGTAGATATGGTATAGTGAGAGTTGGAAAGGAGGTCTCTAGTAAAGTACCCCAGCGCTCTATCCTTGGTCCTGTTCTATATGACATTTGTTTTTTATCGTCTTGGAATAAAGAGCAAAAGCCATTCTGCTTCTTGGATTGGCAGAGAACACCAAACCTAGAAATATCCTGAACACAAAATCAGAGTCCAAGAAGACCATGGCCAGTCAGAACTTTGTCCAAATCCTATAAAGATAAAATTTCATGGGGATAAATGTAAAATCTTTCCTTGGACTCAAAAAATCAAGGTTAGAATCACAAGCAGAGAGAAAAGAAGCCACAGAACAATGACTTTATCTTTTGAGGTGGGCCTGACTCTGCCACTGCCTCGTTGGGGAATCTCAGGGAAATCCCTTGGCATCTCTGGGCCTGGTTCCTTAACTGTCATGTGATGGGTTTAGACTAGACCGGACTCAACAAGCCCTTATCATGTACAAGGGCCAGTGCAGGTCTCTGGGGTTAAAAAGACTAATTTGAGTCCAAATCCTACTCCCAGACATCTTGTAGGGTATTCTCCCAGTGTTCTCCTTGGCCTCTTCCTACTTTGATTCTCTGTGTGGTAATAGGGAAACTAAGAGGTGCCATAGTGCATAAAGTGCCCGGTCTGGAATGAGGAAGAACTGAGTTCAAATCCGCCCTCAGACATTTGCTTCCTTTGTGACCTTGACAAATCACTTCACCCTGTTTTCTTCAATTTCTTCATCTGTAAAAATGAGTTGGAGAAGGAAATGACAAACTACTCCAGTATCTCTGTCCAGAAAATTCCAAATGGGACCATGAAGAGTCAGACTAGACTGAAAAAAACAGCTGAACAGGTGACAGCTGAGCAGCGGTCCAATAGGCCAGTTCATGCTGGTCCAGAAGGCCACCCTCCAGTATCCTGGCAAAGGACAGATTCTTCTAGGGTTCCAGCAGCCTGCTTCTGTCAACTCCTTGATCACCCATGTCTATGTGGCTTATTTCATTCTTGTCAGCCCAGGCCAACTTAGAAACCTCTGAAAACTCTAAAAAATGAAGAAACTTGGGTCTGACTGATTGTCCCGAAAAGAACCACAACATCTAAGGTGGGAAGGGACTTGAGAGGATATCCAATCCAATCCCATCATTGAAAGAAGAGAAAACTGAGGTCTCAACAAAGGTAAGGAACTTTCCAGCTCTGATAAGGGCTGAGAATCTGCCAGACTACAAATTCCTGGAGACACTCATCAGATCAGATTCATTAGTAGCCTTCATCTCCTCCTCCTCCTCTCCCTCTTTCTCCTCTTCTTCCCCCTCCCTTTTCTCTTCCTCCTCCTTCTCCACCACCTTTTCTCCTTTTCTTCCCCTTATCTGCTTTTCTCCTCCTCCTCCTCCTGCTCCTCTCCAGGAGAATGATGGACTCTGCTCTAATCAGAAGCTCTAATCAGAGAACTTCAAGGAAGATGGCCTCCAAAGTCACACTGCCAGGGCCCAACCAGGCCTCACATCCTCAGACAAGACTTCATTCTCCTCTAGGGTTACAAAGGATTATCTAGCTTGTCTGGAGGCAGCCTTCCTCAGGGCTTAGCACAAGCCCCGCATATTATCATTTATCATCATTTGTTCTCTCCCTCAGCTCTGAACATCCACAGCACCTTGCACAGACTGGAGATGGATGGATGAATGAATGACCCCTGATGTCCCTCCAGTTCTCAGGGACTTTGTTATATGATACTATCTCTCTAGGCTGTCATTTTCTACCAAAAAAAGAAGGGAGGATGGATTCTTGAGAACTGCAAATTATGTCTCAATTATAGAAATCAGCCTCACTTTGTGCTGGGTGACAGACATCATCTCTCTGGGCCTCAAGTTCCCATGAAGTTCTGCTCATACCAGAGGACTGATCTCAAGGGGCTGGTGTGGAGATAAGAGGGGGGAATATCACAGCTCCCCAGGTCCAGCTTTGATGGTTGACAAAATCCTTCTGCCGTGCCCTACCCCAGTGAGGTGGACACTCCAAGTACTCATTTTACAGTTGAGGAAACTGAGGTTCTGTGCAAGAGTAGACAGCTGACAGAGTGAGGCAGCACTTGAATCCAGCTCTTTTCATGCCAGACCCATTGATCTTTCTGACATTCCCCACTACCGAACACTTTCCAAAGGGCAAAAATCAGGCAAGGCAACAGAGAGATTCTTGCTAAAAAGCTAAGGATGGATTTTTCCCACTCCCCTGAAGCCAGCCTTCTGCAACCAGAGGATCCTGGTCCTGGAAGCTCTGGAGACCCCCCCCACCAATAAATAGTAGTTAGTGAGTAATGACAACTTCCCAGAAAAGTTAGCAGCTTCTGAAGAGTTTGGGGAAAGCCTTAAGGTAACAACAGGATGAAACAAGACTTGATTCACTTCCTGCTGGGATAGTATGAATCAATCAGGAGGTGGGATGGACCCTGCCCAAGTCACTTCTATAACCCCAAGCAAAGGAGGGTCTCAGAAGACCCATTCTGTTCTAAATCTGAGACAATATCCAGTCACTGGGTGCATCTTCTAGAGGAGAGGGAGGCTAGATGGAAAGGAAGGGGCCTTAGAGATAGCTGGTGTCTCCTTCCACTTTGGCTCAATTTCTCAACAATCTATTACTTGGGCAGTTTTCAAAGCCTTTTTGAATATGTAATCCCACAAGATTCTCATCATAACCCTGAGAAGGAAAGAGAGGCAGGAACTTTTTAACCTCAGGAGTGCTAAATATCTTTGCACCTCAGAGAACTGACTCTTTCTCTCTCCCCCCCCATCTCTGTCTGCATCTCTCCCTCTCCCTCCCTCTCCCTTTTCCTGTCCTTTTTTGTCTCTATTCTGTCTTTGTCTCTTCTCTTCCTTATCCTCGCCCTCTGTCTCAGTAATTCTTTCTCACCCTCTGTGTCTCTATCTTTGTCTCTTTGAGAAAGAATTCACAGGCCTTCAGCTCTAAGCTGTCAGGGACTTAGCTCCTCAAGTCCAACATGGTCAGTATATGGGTGAAGAACTTGAGGCCTGGAGAGAAGTGGCCTGCTTGAGATTTCAGTGCTGAGAAGTTGAATTTGTCCAGCCCTGAACTTGAGAGCTGGGCTAATTGGGATTTTCTTTGACTCCTTGGTATCTGGTACATGGTAAGCACTTAATAAGTGCTTGCCAATGGATCACAGGCTCATAGCCCTAAAGAGAGACCTCGAAGGTCACTGAATCCAACCACCTCAATTTTTACATAAGGTAAACTCTGGGTTTATAGCCTATAATCAATCAGTATTAGAGGTAAGATTTGAACCCAGGTCTTCTGAACCCCTATTCAGGGATTTATGAAGAGTTTTCATTTATCAAAACCAGAAATCAGAGGTTCTAACCAGTGACATTATTCCCATGACCTGCCAGGTAGTTTCTAGGAAACCAAAGTGTTTGGATTCTGGGTGCTGTATGATTGAAGGTGGAAGATCTGAGAGGAAAAGGCCTACTGAGGATTAGACCAATGTGAGACAGGTTTGGATATGTCCTTGTTGTTGCCAATTTGTCACCAGAAGATCATATATTGGCACTTTTGCCTGAAGTTGCTCGAGTGCCATGCTGCCTCCTTATATGAGAGGGAACCACATCCATAAGACCAAGAATTCCCACAGCACCCAGACCTTCACCAGGTGTCCTGTTTCCTATCAAATCAGGCCATGGGGTGAAAAGGTAGTAGAAATAGCAAGAGAGAAGGCCATCTCCACACAACTCTCCCTCACTGTTCAAGTGTCATGTTAATGTTCAAGTCATGTCATCATTCATTTGGTGTCTTGGTCTTTTTCAATTACAAAGGACAATAGGCTTAGTAAGTGTCTGACAGGTGTGCATGCGTGTGGTGTGTGTGTGTGTGTGTGTGTGTGTGTGTGTGACTCAAACCAACAAGCTCCCAAAGACAGAGGTATCATGGCATAGCTGATATGACCCCAGTGGGAGGAGAGTACAAGGCCTGCTTTAGACCTCAGATGTGCTCCAGTCAGATTTGGATAAGATGCCCTCTCAGGGTCCCTCAGCCTCGAAGATTTGGACACCACTGGGGTTTGAGGCCAGGTATTCCCTCCACTCCTTGTCCTCAGATCTGGTATACCCTTGTCCTTTAGGGAGGAATGAATGGAGGCTGGCGGCAGGAGCAGGAGATGACAAGGTCACTGGATGATGAATGACAGTCAGCATTTGGGACCATATCCTGTGACTAGACCTTGGCAGAGCCCACAAGGCCTCTGAGCAGCTTGGTGGAGAAGGCTGGCTGGGCGGCCTTGGTGTGGCCATACAGAATGCACTATTCATTTTTTTTAAACAACATGTGCAGATGTATACTCCATGGGACCCAGTCTCCTTTTGGAAAGGATAGTCACCTCTGCCCTGCTGTCAGGCCAAGCAATTTGGACCTGTTAGTGGCGACTCCAACACATCCTTGTGTGTTGCTGATGACAATGTTAATCAAGGCAGAACATCTCGCTGAGAGCAAACCCTTCTCAGTGCTGAGGAAAGGGGGCAGGGGATGCTCACAGGTGGCTTGCTAAGTCCTGGGCTTGAAGTTGCAAAGGCTCAACTCTCATTGGAAAGTGAAGTCCTTCCCTTGAGCTCAGCTGTCATTGGAAGCCACTCCTGCCCAGGGCAGCTGATTTCTGGGTCAGTGAGCTCTCTCCCCTCCTCTTAAATCACTCACTCCCTTCCACTCTCTCAAGTGGCTTCAACACACCCACCATCTTTTCTTTTCTTCCCCCCCTGCAATCAGTGGGGTTGAGTAACTTGCCCAAGGTCACACCACTAGCTAATTATTAAGTGTCTGGGGTCAGATTTGAACCTAGCTACCCCCAATCTTTTCTTTTCTTTTTTTTTTAGGTTTTTTTTTTTTTTTTGCAAGGCAATGGGGTTGAGTGGCTTGCCCAAGGCCACACAGCTAGGTAATTATTAAGTGTCTGAGACCGGATTTGAACCCAGGTAATCCTGACTCCAAGGCTGGTGATTTATCCACTACACCACCTAGCCACCCCTAATCTTTTCTTTTCTTAAAACATTTTAATTGTTAGTATTTTAATAAACATCATGTTTCCCAATAATCCTCCCACCCAATCCTCAAAGAACCTTGCCTTGAAAAAATAAATAAATGAATAAAAATGTACAAACATAAATAAAATAATTTAGTACCACAAATTATATCAACCCACTAAACATGGATGGACTATTCTGCACCCATAGACCCTCACTTCCCTGGCAGGAGGTTGAGGCTTCTGAAATCAGCTTTTTCAAAAATGTCTTTCCTTTTCCTTTTCCAGGGTATCCACAATCTGCCTGGCCTGAAAGATAGGGCTTCAGTGAAGAGAAGACAAAAATCAAGGCTTTGTGTGGTAAAAATCACCATTCCCTCCCCCAGACTGCTGCTGGGACAATCCTCCCTTTGTTCTGTGCTGGAGTCCATTACAGAGGAAGGTCCAGCATTTTCCCAGGCCTGGGGGACAATGCAGAAAAGCCCACTGTGCAGAACAGTCTGGACTCTAAACTACAGGAGGGGAGGGGGCCTGCTCTCAGCAGACACCTCTGAGGTTCACGTGGCAGCCACTCATCTCCTGGGATTCTTGTCACACAGAGGCACCCAAAGGTAAAGAGGTTCTTGTGGGGGGCCCCTTCCTACACTTTCAACTGTGGGAAGAATGGATGTGCAATCAGGAAACTAGGCCCCTCTCGTAGATCTGCCACTGACTTGCCATTTGGTCTAGGAAAACTCACTCTAACCTCTCTGGGTCTCAGTTTCTCTATCAGTAAAATGGTGAAGACAAAGGCTTTAATATAACAATTATTATAGAAATGGAACTGGCCCTAGAACTGAGAGACCTTGGATTTGAATTTTTATCTGACTTGGATGGACGAGTGACCCTGGACAAGTCATTTAACCTCTGTGCACCTCAGGTTCCTCCTCTGTAAAATGGCATCTTCTATAGTAGCTACCTCACAAGGCCGTGGAAAGGTCTGTTTCTGGGAACTGGAGCAACTTCATCTACCTCCGCCCTGAAAGGTCCTTCAGCAGAGGCTGGACCCATGAGAAGAGGCAGGCTGTCTGGCTCCATCTGTGCACTTTCCAAGGAAAGATCCCAAGGAGGACCTTAACCTTGGAGGCTTAAGTCACTGCCAAGGACTCCTTGGAAGTCCTCCCACTCCTTGAACCTACCTCCTTCTTCCCTTTGGACTCATGGATTCACATCTGGAGCCAAATGCTTAGATGAAGCCCTGACCACAAGAGAGGGGCACTGTCTGGGACACTAGAGATAGTAAAGCAAGTGAACCCATCCTTGCCTTCAGGGAGCTTACATTCTGTTATAAATGGCTCCTGAATACTTAGTCCAGAGTGATTAAAATGGTTTTTTTATTAAGATCTTACAAAATGGCACCTCTCTCAAGGTGGGAGATTGGAGAGAGGCATCCCAGAAAGGAAGGTCTTTTAAGCACTTTGCAAGGCCTTGTTCCTTCCCCTCCTGCTAATCATAGGCTGTCACAATCTAATTGATCCATTGGTCCCCACACATTTCCCCTGCCCTACTCATTATACTGATGAGCAAGCACAGTCATCTCCTTGAGCATGGAGAAAGGAAAAGGTCAAGAACCCCAGGTTAATTTAAAATAGGTGGGACAGACCTGGTCTAATCTTAGTTTTTGACTAGATTTAGGCTACCTGCCCATAGGCTACAATATAGGCAGACCCTAGTCTTTGTGATGTAAACTAACAATCCTCCCTTCATATTCTTGTGGAGTCCAAACACCCACATATTCCTCACAATTTCCCCCTTTTTATAATGAGTTTGACATTCCAGACCTTATTAGCATTCCTTTCTTAAATCCTTCTTACTGACATGACCACCAACTTTTTCTTCTATCAAGGTTTTTACACCTGCCAACTTTCTGACGTCTTTTCCTACTTGCCTATAGTCGTCTATCTTTAGGAGCAACTTGATAGAGTCAATTTACCACAAACTCCTCCTTCTCCAACCAACAGATTGTCTAATACAACTCTATGTTGAATAACTCTGTCTTTCTTGCTTGCATGGTTTAGCCAGCCAGCAAGTCCAGGGCCCTAGCTGACTAATTGGAAATTTTTCCACTACAGCTTAGAATCTAATCAAGATATAAATTGGGGTTCCATAGCCCTAACTCCCATCCTGTGCCCATGAAGCAGGCCCTTAAATCAGAACAACTCCCTGACCAACTCTTGGCAGATGGGTATATGCAGCAATTTTCTTTACCATAATGAATCCTGACAAGGACTCCAGGTCCATTCATTACATCTCACATGAGTCTTAGTCACCTATCTCTTTAAGTTGTACAGCCCAGAATATGTGTACCCTGCTTCTGGACATGTCCACAGTCATTGGCTATTCCCCAGGAAAATATCCTGGCCAGACTTGTGTAAACATAGTCACCCTGAACTGACTTAGTCATATGCCACTGGTGATTCTCTCCTCTGGTCCAGAATTCTGTGCCACAGTGCACTTCTGACCAGGAACTGAGAATCTAAGCCAGACTCAGGGAGACTGGCACCCAAGGCCAATTCTCAAACTGCTGTGGACCACTGCATTGACTTCTGTCAGCTAGATGCTCCTCCTACTATCACTAATACCATAGGACTCTCCCTAGATAGGATACAATCATGCCACCCAATAATCTCCTTCCTTTTCTCTCATTGGAGAACATCCTCACCTGCCTCTCCTCCTCCTTTCCATAAGGAGGGTGCATAAGGAGGGGTGTCACACCTACAGAATCAAGGGGAAGCTCCAGGTACAGACCCTCTGACTAGACAACATAGACATAGGCAAGAGATGGTGGAGATGAACTGGTCCAGTGTCTCTCCTCTGTTCTCCTCTGGAAGCATCTGATACTCTTCTGTATCTTCTGAATCACTTCCATAAAGGTCCTCTCCAGCTCAGGTGATTTGCTGAGACTTTGCCTTCTGGGAAACTCATGTTTTCATCACAAGACAATGAGATTCTGGAGTTTATTACAATTTACATTTTGCCTTACTCACCGTCCTATTGGCACACATACTTCACTTCAACACAATAAACTTCCCTAAATGTTTTACTATATGAGTAAATTCCACTGAGAATTACATTCATTACCTTAGGCTTGTAGCACATACATTTCTTAACCTTTTGCTGTCATCACAATAATGGCTCAAGTATCCTTAACCAAAATATTCCCAGATATACCACAGATTTTCCTTTTCCTGCTGTACTCATCTGACCTACATTCCTTTCCCTTAAACTAGACCTTGAAACTGTAATTATCTTTAAAATGTCCCTTTCTTCTTCTTACCTAAATATCTCCCTAACATAAAAATGAAGGAAACTTAATTCCTAGCTTCACATGTAGCCAACAGCTGGTGTCAGAACCACACACCTAACCTATCTGGCTATGAAATCCAATTCACCTAAACTTATTTTTCTGGTTTGCTTAGTTACTATAAAGATCCAGGACATCAAAGGGAAATTACTTTATAGACACAATTATTGAATGTCAGTGTCCAGGCAGAGGTCATGTGGGTAATGTCAAATGTCTTCAGCCAGATTTATTCTCCCAGGGGAGACATTATCCATGTGTCACTTTGGGGAAATCAAGTCAAAAGGGTCCAGTCTCAGACCATGCTGTAAAGGCACCCCTTCAACTGCACATCCCTGTCACTTGACATCTTCAGCCCATTGGCTTCCTTGGCTCCAAGAACATGGCATTGACCCAATAACATTTCCTTTTTGCTGACCATCCTGGTATCTGGGATAAAGAGAAAAAATGATTAAAATCCCATGATCTAAAATAGTTGTTTTACATCACTTAAGCAAAAATATATTCATAGCAGTCCTGTTTGTGGTGGCAAAGAATTGGAAATTGAGTGAACGTCCTTCACTTGGGGAATGGCTGAATAAACTGTGCTCTATATATGTCATAGAACACTATTGTTCTATTAGAAACCAGGAGGGATGGGAATTCAGGGAAGCCTGGAAGGATTTGCATGAACTGATGCTGAGCAAGATGAGTAGGACCAAAAAAACACTGTACACCCAAACAGCAACATGGGGGCAATGATCAACCCTGATGGACTTACTCATTCCATCAGTGCAACCACCAGAGACAATTTGGGGCTATCTGCAATGCAGAATACCATCTGTATCCAAAAAAAGAATTGTGGAGTTTGAGCAAAAGTCAAAGACTATTACCTTCAATTAAAAAAAAAACTGTTATCTTATTATGTAATTCTGCTATCTCTTACACTTTATTTTTCTTCCTTAAGAATATGATTTTTCTCTCATCACATTCAACTGCCAATGTATACCATGGAAACAATGTAAAGACTAATAGTCCACCTTCTGTTGGGGGGGAGGGAGCAAGAATGGAGGAAAAATTGTAAAACTCAAAATAAATAAAATCTTTCTAAAAAAATAGTTGTTTTACCTAATTAGAATTTTGAGTGAATCCAATTCACTGAATTCCAATTATAGTCTTAATGGAGTCCCAATTAATGAATCCCCTACCTAAGGCTCTGAGTGTCCTTCCTGGATCCTTGCTAAAACTAGAAATTCTAACTATTTCTGACCCTACAGGCCTCATCTCTTATTTCTTACTCTGTTCTCCCAGACTCACATCCCTTTCTTTGAAATCATATCTACTTTATCTCTGTATAAAGATGGTGTATCAGATTCCCCTGGGCTAGAGACCCCTCCTTCTAGCCTGTTGTATTTTACAACAAATAAGCACCTCCTTTGTCCAGGAGATTGCCCATCTCCTAAATTCTCACATGACAATTAAACTAAATGCTGTCACAGAAAAATCTCAAATCATCTTTCTTGTGTTTATCTTTCTTATGTTACATAGGTGCTTCTACCTCAAAGCAAACAGCCACAGCTTTGGAATAGATATATATAAATATATATATATATATATATATATATATATATATATATATATATATATATATATATATAATCTCCAAAATATTCCCTCACATATATAGCTAGGAACTTCTATACATGAACTTGTTTAGCTACTAGCCATCCTTAACATACAAATTATTTTTTTGGTTGTTTTTGCAAGGCAATTGGAGCTAAGTGACTTGCCCAAGGTATTGGGGCTAAGTGACTTGCCCAAGGTCACACAGCTAGGTCATTATTAAGTGTCTGAGGCCGGATTTGAACTCAGATCCTCCTGGCTCCCGGGCAGGTACTCCATCCACTGTGCCACCAAGCTGCCCCTAACATACAAATTATTACTTTCAGAATTCTTTAAAACCATTAGAACATTTTTGGTGATTTAAAATTTCCAATATATTAAGAATTATTAATTCCAATATAACAAAACAACAATAAGAATAACACACAAATTACTAGATTGTACTGCTGAACCCAAAGAGGGAGACAAAGACCAGAATTTGGTAAGTTTGAAGATCTTTATTTCCCGGGGACTGCCTGGGGATGAAGAGTACCCAAATCAGACAGTCCTTGAGTGTTCAAGGGTTAGGGGTTTTATAGTGTTTTGAGGGGGGGAAGGGATACTGAGAGCAAGCAGGATACAGAAGCAAAGACAGAAGTTAGATATATTTTCTTGTCATACTACTACAAACATAGGTAAACATATGGCTCATTATAGATAGGGGGCTAGTCAGAGTGGGAAAGAGTCAGGGTCCCTATGTTATGTCTGAACATGTTTCCTGAGATAGAGGAAGTCACATATTCACAAGTTTCCCACAGGTTTGAGGGAGTGAAAATTTACTGTCTTATGGTTCCAGTGACCAGTTGGAAGGTAATGCAAGGTGATGAAGGGTGGAACCAGGATGGTGACCAAGTAAGTCTTATGGTTCCAGCCAGGGAAGGAGAGGCAGTTTTGGGAGAAGGCAGAAATTTTATAGATACAGCACGATAATGAGGCTAACAAGATTGTTTTGTGAATCTTAGGCAAAATCATGGTATATCCATGAACCCCAGGGTTAAGCACTTGAGTCCTGTCAGACTACTTTCAAACCCAAAGGTGCCCAACCAAAGTTATATTTCTGAGGAGTTTCTCAGGGCCCAGCAGGGTGTCAAGGACTCCTTCCATACAGGGATTATACAAGCATTTGTGTCCTGTCCGGTTATTTTCAGACCCAAAGGCGCCTAGCCAAATTTATATTTCTAAGGAGTTTCTCAGGGCCCAGAAGGATGTCAGGGACCCCTTTCTATACAGGAATTTCACAAACATTGATATTGTACTTCAGTACAAAACAATCTTTGCATTATTACATTATTCATGAACCCACATGTCTATCCCAAAAGGGGTCAAAATTTTTGATATTTCCCTTATTCCCCTTCAAAGCAATTACATGTTAATCCCAGGCTTTAACATTATAGTATTTAAATAGCTTATATGTTCACAAGAGAAAATCAAATATTGAAAATATAATCTCTGAAGTTACAAAAGAATAATACATAACTGATCGATATATCTTTTTTTGTTTTAGTTTTTTTAGGTTTTTGCAAGGCAAATGGGGTTAAGTGGCTTGCCCAAGGCCACACAGCTAGGTAATTGAGGCTGGATTTAAACTCAGGTACTCCTGATCAATACATCTTACTCATCAATAAGTTACCTTAAAGGGAGACCACACAATTGCTATTTATTCAGTTATCCATCAGAGCCCTCCCCCACATCAGTTGTAAATACAAGGCAGTTTGAAGAATTGGAAAGAAGAACAATTGAGGAAAAAAGTAATGTTTCACCTCTTATACTGGCCAATATGACTCAAAAGGAAAAATGATCAATGTTGGAAGGGTTGAGGGAAATCTGGGACACTGATGCATTGTTGGTGGAGCTGTGAACTCATCCAACCTTTCTGGAGAGCAATCTGAAATTATGTCAGAGGGCAATAAAAATGTGCATCCCCTTTGATCCAGCAATACCACTACTGGGTCTATACCCTGAAGAGTTCATGAAAAGGGGTAAAAATCTCACATGTACAAAAATATTCATAGCAACTCTTTTTGTAGGGGCAAAGAATTGGAAATTGAGGGGATGCTCATCAATTCGAGAATGGTTGAACAAGATTTGGTATATGTATGTGATGGAACACTATTGTTCTGTAAGAAATCATGAGGGATGGGACTTCAGAAAAGCCTGGAAAGATTTGCATGAACTGATGCTGAGTGACATGAGTAGAACCAGTTTATTAAAGATTTTATTTGAGTTTTATAATTTTTCTCCCAATCCTACTTGGTTCCCCCCACCCACAGAAAGCAATCTGTCAGTCTTTATTCCATTTCCATGTTGTACATTGATCCAAATTGAGTGCAATGAGAAAGAAACCACATATCCAAGAAAGAAACAAAATGTACAAGAGACAACAAGATCAAACAATAAGATATCTGGTTTTTTTTTTCTAAACTAAAGGGAACAGTCCTTGAACTTTGTTCAAACTCCATGACTCTTTATCTGGATACAGATGGTATTCTTCACTGCAGACAGCCCCAAATTGTCCTTGATTGTTGCACTGATGGAACAAGCAAGTCTATCAAGGTTGATCATCACCCCCATGTTGCTGTTAGGGTGTACAGTGTTTCTCTGGTTCTGCTCATCTCACTCAGCATCAGTTCATGCAAATCCCTCCAGGCTTCCCTGAATTCCCATCCCTCCTGGTTTCTAATAGAACAATAGTGTTCCATGACATATATATACCACAGTTTGCTAAGCCATTCCCCAATTGAAGGACACTTACTTGATTTCCAATTCTTTGCCACCACAAAGAGGGCTTCTATGAATATTTTTGTACAAGTGATGTTTTTACCCTTTTCCACCATCTCTTCAGGGTATAGACCCAGTAGTGGTATTGCTGGATCAAAGGGTATGTTCATTTTTGTTGCCCTTTGGGTGTAGTTCCAAATTTCTCTTCAGAAAGGTTGGATGAGTTCACAGCTCCACCAAGAGTGTAATAGTGTCCCGGATTTCCCACAACCCTTCCAATAATGATCATTATCCTTTCTGGTCATATTGGCCAGTCTGAGAGGTGTGAGGTGGTACCTCAGAGAAGCTTTAATTTGCATCAGAAGGACGTTGTGACAGCAACATGGGGGTGATGATCAGCCCTGATGGCTTGCTCACTCCATCAGAGCAATAATCAGGGACAATTTTAAAAGACTTGAGATGGAAAATACCATCTTTATGCAAAGAAAGAACTGTGGAGTTTAAATGAAGACCAAAGTTTATTATCTTCCATTTTTAAAAGTTGTCTTATGTATTATTGCATTCTTTCCTCTCTAATGTTTTCTTTCTTCCATTTGGATCTGATTCTTCTCTCATAAGTTCAATATTGATCTATGTTTAGCGTGGTTATAAAGATACAGCCTATATCAGATTGCTTTCTCTCAGGGGGAGAGGGAAGGGGAGGGAGGGAGGGAGGAAGAAAAATGGAAAAACTCAAAACCCTGCAAAAAATGTTTGGTAAAAACTATCATTGAATGTAATGAGAAAATCAATTAAATAAAATCTTTAAATTAAAAAAAATCTTTACTCAATAAAACAAATTACTATCTTAAAAGTTAAAAAAAAAGAAAGAAAGAAGCAGCATTTGGGAGAAAGTCCCATTAAGCTGATCCTTAAAAAAAATACATGTTGTATCTCTATCTGTAAATATTTACATTTGTCTCTCCTCTGATAGAATGTAAACCCTTTGTGGGCAGGGATTGCTTCACTTTGCACTTTGTCTTCTGGTGCAAAATAGTTTCTGGCATTTCAGACATTTCTGTTGATTGATTAAAGACAAAGATTAGAAGAACAGAAATAAGGAAAAAAGACACTCTGGCCACACACAGGAGCCAATCTGTATGAAGGCAAAAAAGGTAGGAGATCAAAAGTAGCCTATCAGAAATTCTACTGACTTGAGGTGGCTAGGTGGCGCAGTGGATAGAGCGCTGGCCCTGGAGGCAGGAGACCCTGAGTTCAAATCTGGCCTCAGACACATAATGATTACCTTGCTGTGTGGCCTTCACTTAACCCTATTTGCCTTGAAAAAACTAAAAACAAACAAAAAAGAGATTCCACTGACTGGACTATAATAATTTAAAGAAGGGAAGACTTGATAGCTAGGCTAGGACACTGGTATCCCATCCGGGAGATAACAGAGCTCCCCTGGAGGATGTGAAGCAGGAGGAAGTTATGCTCTGGTCATGCCTTGGGAAGATCATTCTGGCTTGTTTTGGCAACTCTGGGGAGGATTACAAATTGGGGGCAGTATGACCAGTTGGAAGGTGATGCAAGGTGGTGAGGGGTGGAACCAGGATGGCGACCAAGTAAGTCGAGAAAAGGGGACATATGCAAGAAATGTCAAAAGGATCTGAGAACTGATGAAGTGTTGGGGGTGATAGAGAAGAAAGAGCAAAAGTTATGACATCAATATTACCTTTATTCCTGTGAAGAGTATGACAATATACTATACTGAGGCTTCACTTAGAATCCTTGTGATTCTGAGTCACAGATTACCTAGCTTCCCCCATAGATACTTATGTCAGTCCCATCCCTTAAGCACCTTTATGTCATGATTCTGAAGCCTTCCATTATGCCCTCTAGAAGTCCTGTTCTATTGTTAACAAGCAGGCTTTCAAATTAGAATTATTTCCACATTCAAATAATTGTGCTATTTTTATATTCAGGAAGCAGGATATACATAGCACCCAGGAAAGTCTGAGTTCAAATCCTGTATCTGATCCATCCTGACTACGTTATCCTGGGCACCCTTCTATCCTGAGCAGCTCCAAGTTGTTAACCTGATTGGGTAGAAAGGGTTTGGCCATCCATCCAAGGATATCCTAGGTCCAGTTCCCAGCCCTAATCCCGTCCAGTTCCCAGCCCTAACCCTCTAGTTTCTACTTTGGAATAGAAAATGGATTTTCTATAATTTCACTGGAATAGGGAACCTGGGACACCAAGTCCCACCCACAGCCAATGAGAGCCTATATTTACTTATAGGTGTGTCCTGCCTAATAGAATGGCAGAGGACCCTCCTTGATGGCAGAGGCCCCTCTCCCAGGGATTTAATAAATACACCTTTTGAATTGGACAGAAAACATAGATTTGGGAAGGATGATGATGCTCTCAATAGAAACTGTGAGATGTGGAGAATAGTCAGGTCTAAAGGGTCAGACAAAAAGTCAGGTTCAGAGTTAAGGTTGAAGATCCTATGGAAAGCATAAAACAGACCCTGCCCTCATGGATCTTCCATTCTAATAGGGGAGATAACATGCAAACTATTAGATAAAGATTAAGATAATTCCTTTGAACATGCTGAATTGGAGACATCCAAGTACGTCCATTCCCTTGGCGGATAGTATGATTCTAGAATAAGGCTCAAGAGAGTGATCTGGACTGTTTGTGGTGGTGCCTTCATCACGGGGGTCGCTGAATTCATGGAAGTAGATGAAATCATCGGGGATGAAAACAGAATAAAGGAAGGGAGGGACTACTTTACTAGTTGTTTGACCCTGAGCAAGAAATTTCCCTTTGCTGGCTCCATTTCTCCAGCTCTAAAAATAGAGTTGAACGATAGGACCTTTAAGTTCCCTTCTAGCTCCAAGAGTCCTGGACTCTTTTACAAACCTCTGGACTCTCACCTGATCCACCTGCCCCAACATCTCATTACTCTTTGGATCAAAGCTCAGGCCCCACCTTTCTTTAGCTGTCTCAGCAATCTTGGTAGTCTCCAGGCATTCCAAGCCCTTCCCATCTACTTTGGCCTTCTTACTCCTTCCAGGGGGACTTCCTCTCAGCTGCTCAACCCTAACAGTTTCTGTAGTGAAATGTGGGTACCTTCCATTTATCTGTGTTAAGGTAGGGCCAGCTTACCCGATGACTGAGCCTTCTCCAGAAGGTGCTGCCTTGCATTCCTGAACATGGGCAGGGAAAGTGGAGTCTAATGGAAATGTCCTCCTGTCTTCCTCCCCTTCTAGCTTGTATTCTGAGATTTCCTGAGTCATCTGAAGCTAAAGGAAGGGCTGAAAACAAATGTAACCTCAAGGTCAGTGTTCATCTGATACTGAGATCACAAGCTTGAAGCAGGAAAAAAGTTTCTCTCTACCTTTAGGGCAAGGTGATCCCCAAGGTCTGGATGGTGACCCTCCACCAATGCCTCCTTGATAACTCTCCTTCCCATCCTCTTGCACAATCACTCCTACTCATTCTAGTGTCTCCCCTCATAAATCCATCCTCTACTTGGTTGCCCAAATATTCATAAAACACAACCTCAAGGTGTTTCTGGAGTCCCTTGTTGACTCTAGGATAAAAGACAAATTTCTCTACTTAGTCCCCCCCCCCCCACCTTGCTTCAATCTGCTTTTCTGAGTCCCTCACACATTTTCCTTCTTTACACACTTTAGGTCCCAATTCTCTTTATGACATCAATTTCAGGTCCTTCATCCATGTGGTTTCCTGTCCTAAAGGTATTTGGAGATAGGAATCTGGAAGTAAGAAGAGAGGTCAAGCAAAACCAACAGATTGCGGGTCATCTGCCAAAAGGGAAGATTGGTGGGATGGGAGCAAATTAAGTGGACAAGGGAGAGTGTAGAAGACAAAAAGAAAGCATGGATATTATTATATTAGCGAAGAGATGAGAGCCCAAGGGTAGAGGAGAGAAGTCAACACAGCAACCTCTAGTTTGAGAGATGAAAGAGGACAGGGAGTCTTTGGTGACCCAAGTCAAGGATGTGGGTGCTGATTAGAGGAGTGTGACCAGAGGTCACAATGAAGGTCAAAATGAAAGACTAAAAACTGGGCGATCTGGGTTCTGAAAGAAAATGGTCTAGGCTGAGGGGAGGGGGCAGAAGTAAGATTCCAAGAGTTAAGGAGAGATCTGGGAAGAGGAGCAGCATTGGGTATCAGCTGCTGCCTCAACCCAGGAGTAAATGGGAAGAGAGCTGGGAAATGGGAGCAGGAAGGTTGCATTCGCAGGAGGATGTCTGAGGGATTGACTAGTTCACAGACCTTCAGCTGGAGAGGGGAGGAAGACAGAAGACTGGGGAACACTGAGGCTTTGGAGCAGAGTTACAAACCCAGGGACGGCGCTCACCCAAAGGAGGAAAGAAAGAGGTAGGCTTTTCCTAGCACCCTTCTTGAGCCCCTTTCCAGGAAGTATAAGATTTCCTCTTTGGCCTGAAATGACACAGACAGGAGCCGTTCCTGGGTCCCCAGTCCTGGTTCCTGTTTCCTTCCTAAAAGGTCTTCTTGCTCCCTCTGACCCTGAAGAAAAATCGAGATATTTGAGGAAGAAGAGAGCCTCTTTCTCCAGGTCTCTCAATCTCTGGCCACAGCTGAGTTTTCCCTCCTTTCTCAGTCTCATGAATCTCCCTGCATCTCCAGTTCTTGCAGAAGGGGATAGGGGGTGTTTATAACCCTTTTGCAATGGTTGGGACACTAAGAAAGAGGGGGCAAGGAGAAAGAGGGAAAGAGGGAGAGCCAGAAAAGAAAGAACCAGCTCAGGTTAGCTTCCTTCTCCTGTCACCTAGAAAGGGGAGTTTCCAAGTGTTGGCACTAAAAGGATGGAACTTGTTAGCTCCAGTTAAGTTTGGCCTTCTAGAGGCAGCAATAAAATGCTACACTTGTGTGTTGCCTTTGGACGGGGTAGGGATAGGTGTGCCCAGGTGTCAGCCTGTCAGCCCAGGAAGGGTTGCCCATATCTACTGGCCTGAGGTCATGGCCAAACCCTGAGCTAAAGAGAGGTCAAATGTAGGATTGGTTATAGACTCTCCCCTCTCTGGCCCAAGCCTGAGAGACTTTGGAAAAAGTCTTCACTCATACACATACACACACACACACACAGAGAGAGAGAGAGAGAGAGAGAGAGAGAGAGAGAGAGAGAGAGAGAGAGAGGAATATTTTCCTCCAGTGTTTTAAGCTGATAGCATCTACAAAAGAAGCCCCTCATCAGATGGGGACATACCTTGTGTGTCCTTTTAAAATCTCTGACGTGGGATATATAAGAAGTCTTCCCTGAACCTGGTAACAAGGAATTAATGAGAATGACAAGGAAGGACAGGTTTTGTTCTTGGAGGGCCTCCCTCTACTTCATCCCAATCCCTCTCCATTCCATTCCCTGGGGCCCAGTCCCATCATCTTTCCAATGGGGGGGGGGGTCTCTCCAAGTGACCTCTGAGGCTGTTCCAGTCAGGGATGGAGTTGTTCATCCAAATGAGAGCCCCTGAGACAAAAGGGCCTGGGGGCCTGAAGTCACCCAAACAGAACCATCTTTTGATCAGACTGGTGTTCTGTCATCATATGGTGCCACACTGATAGGGGAGGAATGGAGACCCTTTAAGGCAAGAGACTCCCCCAACAGTCAGACAATCTGTCATCGTCCTGTTCCTACCACTCAAGTCCATGGGGTGGAACGATTCTGGTAGGCAAGTGAGAAGGGTGCATTGTACAACAAATCTCTCTACCACTGTCAGAAGCATTATTGTTCAAGGCAAGCCATCAGTCACTTCATGGGTTGGTAGGTCCTCTTCACTAGTCCACTAGGAAGGACTGGCAGGAGTAGTTCTCCCCACTCCATTCCCCACCCTGCTCTAATTTTCATCCTAGGACCTCAAAGGTCTCAGGCTCAAAGGAGTCTCTAAGTAGGAAGGCTAGGCCAGGAGCCAATCAACTAACATTTATTAAGCATCTCCTGTATGTCAGGCCTTCTGCTATGGGGATATAAGAAGCATGAAACAGTCCTTGGCCTCCATGAGTTTACAGTCTCATGTTTGCAGTCTCATCTTCCCAACTCCTCTCCAACATGTCCATGTCTCTGCCACCCTGAAAGCAGTCTAATTTGATCCATCCCCACTAACTCTCATCCTTAGCTGTTCCTCTGGGTTCTGTCCTAGGCGATCTCATCAGCTTCTGTGGCTTTAATGACTTTCTCTGGACTGATGACTCTCAGATCTCTTGTTGTCCTTCAATATCTCTGCTCACCTCCAGTTTTGCATCTTAACTAGCTTTCAGTCCTTTCCAATTGGACATCCCTTAGATGTTTGAAACTCAACATGTCCAAAACCGATGACACTATTTTCCCCTAAACTTTCCCCATCCCTACCTTCCTTATTACTTTGGAAGGCAGCGCCATCTTTTCATTCCCCATGTTCACAACTTTAGGGTCCACCTGGCCTCCTCACTCTTTCTCACCCCCTATATCCATTATGGTGCCAATACCTGTCCATTTCACCTTTGCACCATCTCTCCAACATGCCCCTTCCTCTCTTCTGCCTCTGCCCCTACACTGGTACAGTCCCTCCCCACTCCACTTCATCCTCCATTCAGCCACCCAAGTGATTTTCTTAAAGCCCTGGTTTGACCACATCACTTCCTCCCTAAACTCCAGTGGATCCCTATTGCCTCCAGAATAAAATAAAAAACTGCTATTTAGCATTTAAGGCTCCTCATACCCTATCCCCTTGTACCTTTCCCCATCTTCTTATTGCTTTGATCCAGTGATCAGGACTCCTGATGTTCCAAGAACAAGACCCTTCACCTCTTGGCTCCCAACATTCACTCTGGCTGACCCCAGATCTGGAATGCCTAACCACCTCTACTCTGATTACTGACCTCCCTGAAGTCACAACTAAATTGCCATTTTCCAAAAGAAGCTCCCCCAGCTCCTCAATTCTAGTGCCTTCTCTCTTCATTTTTTCCCCAACTGTCCTGTCCTTAGCTCCCTTTGTATACATTTATTTCCATTTCATCTATTCTATTAGATTCTAAATTCCTTCAGGCACAGAAGCCTCTTTCTCTATCTCCAGAGCTTATCCCAGTTCTTGGGACCTAATAGGAACTTAATAAATGTTTATTGATTGATTGGACCACAGCCATGACTTCTGAAGTTCAGGGTGCAGAGTTCCACTGGTCAGTCCACAAGCCTTTATGAAGCCCTGGGCTTTTCTGTTCTGTGCTGACCTAGGGAATGGAGAGCTAGAAGAAAAGCTAAAGCAAAGTCCCTGACCTCAGAGGCTTTTAATCTACAAGAGAAGATTGCACATCAAGAATAAGGCACACATAAAAATCCCATATACAAAATGGATGAAAAGAGCAAAGGGAAAGGCAGTGGCAGCTGGAGCAATGGGCACTCCTCCTGTAGATGGTGAGCCAGGGAAGCCAGAGGTGGTGGGGAAGAGGATGAGGAGCAGGAGGATTTCTGATCAAAGACTGTGTGATGGGGGAGGGGGGAGGTATAAGAAGACTGGAAAGGGACAGGGACTTTGAACCTCAAACAGATGGTTTTTCATGGTCTCCTGGAGGCCACAGGGAGCCACTGGAGTGCATTGAGTGGAAGGGGACATGTGGTCAGACCTGGACTTCAGTGACAGACCTGAGGCAGGCAGACCCCACAGCAGCCAGGGCAATGGTCCAGGAGATGCTGAGGAGATGAAAGTCTGTCCCAGGGTGGAGGCAGAGTCAGAGGAGAGAAGGGGCATTTTTGAGAGCTTTTGTGAAGGTAGACATGATAAGACTTAGCACCAGTTTGGATACTGAGGGCAAGAGTGAGGAGAGGAAGATAGTGCTAATGTTGAACCCCAGGGCAACAGAAGGAAGTTTGGAAGGGAGATGATGGGACTGCCCCTGCTGAGGGCCCACTCTAGCCAAGGTCTTCTTGCCTCCCCTTTCTGCAGCTGCTCTACCTTTCCCAGTCATCTCCAGTCACTTTATCTTCCTCCCATTAGAATATACATCCCTTGCTTCTCTTGGGTTGCATTTAATTTAGTTCTGCCTTGCTTACATTTAGTAATGATTAATAACTGATAATATCTAGCATTGTTGCAGCTCCTTGGGCCTGACAAGTGGCTCCATGTATGCTCTCATTCATGTCCGATTCTATGTAACCCCATAGACATTCATCCATTGGATTTTCTTGGCAAAGATACTGGAGTGGTTTGCCCTTCCTTCTCCAATATGCCCCCATGGTAAAGATGGGGAAACTGAGGCTCAGAAAAGTGGAAGGAAGGTCACCCAGACCTCAGCTTCCTCTTCTGTGCCAGACCCTGCAAGAAGCACTAATTCTATCTTGCCTGTGCCTGGCAGGGGAACTTTCTAGTCAAGCCCTAGAAAAATAGGAACATTATTAGGATGGGTGAGGGGAGGGTGAAGGGCATCCTGAGCTCAGGGATCACATGAGCAAAACATGGAGGTTGGAAAATTAAGTCAGTGTAACTGGATGGCGTTTCTGTGGGTGGCCTCTAAAAAAACATCAAGAAGGGGCATTTAGGTATAAATAGAATGTAGAACCAGCAAGTCAATTAAGAAGATAAGATCTTTTCTTCCTTCAGCCAATAGGGAGCTATTGATGGTCCAAGAATTGGGGGTGGGGGGGATGCCATAGAAATAAGGGCTGACTAGGGACTAGATTTGTGATTTCATTGGAATCTCCAGGTCCTGGGTGAGGGAGGAAATTCCTTTAAGATACACAAGTATCACCTCTTTGCAACCAGAGTTCTTCATTTGGGGCTGGGGAGTTTTTAAGGTTTTGATACCTGAATTTCAATAGATTGGTTTCCTTCATAATCCTATCTGTTTTATTTTATGCATTTTTAAAACCCAATTCTAAAGAAGGTCCATGGGCTTCACCAGACTGCCCAAGGGGCCCAGGATCCAGAAGATGCAAAGAACCCGTCTTACAGAAGTGCCCAGAGAAGGGAGGGGTTAAATGACTGGCCTGGGATCACATGCCCCCAGGAGTGGGAGTCATTTTCAGGGGATGGGAGGTTGGGCTGGACACATGATGATTTTGTCTTTTCCCCACTGGGAAAAAGAAATATGAGTTAGAAAATCCACCCATTGGTTCACTATTCTTAACTTCCAGTCTTGGAGAGGTGATGGCTGGGGGCCCTTTCAGTGACTCACTTTGGTCCCCCAGGCAGCCCTAGGGATGTCTAACTCAGAGGCCAGCCATCTCCCCACCGAGCCCTTGGACGGGTAGCTCCTGGAATAATTCCTTTTACAGTGTCAGCAAAGCATTTCTGCTTGCCTGGATGATCCAGGGGCTATCGTGGGTACATGGCCGGGCAGGTGGGTCCTGGCTCTGGTCTCTCCCTCCCTGCCAAGGCTGTCCTGGTGCTGAGCTTAGCAGGCCCAGGAAGAACCCACCTGTCTCTATTGAGCAGTGGCTCAGGAGGACAAGGGGCATGGATGTCTTCTGAAGGGAACAGAGCCCAGTGGGAACATTACTGAGTTGGGGGGAGGGAGGGAGAAGCAGAAGAGGAAGGGCTGGATCACATGGTCAACAGTAAGTCAGAAATCAGTGTGGAACATCAAGGTCCTGACCCACTGCTGGGTGGAAGTGAAGCTGTAAGTGAGATCCCCACCTCCAAAGACCCACCTTCTCGATACTTGCTGGAGAGTGGGACCACTGCCAAGCCTACCAGCTTCCCCTGCTCACCTCCTTAGCCAACCATGAAGACAGATGGGGTCAGGGGAGGGGACAGTTCAGCTCCTTCATTCTAGCATGTATCTGGATAGGATATATATATATATATATATATATATAAATATAGATGTCTGAATAGAGGATGGCCCTGACCATGGACAGTACCCACCACGTACACATAGCATGAGCTTATCTTTGAAGGATATGTGGTACCGTGGATAGAGTAACAGACCCTGGAGTCAGGAGGACCTGAGTTCAAATCTAACCCTCAACACTCATGAGCTGTGTGATCCTGGGCAATTCACTTAAACCCAATTTCCTTAAGAAGCAGAAGGAGGGGGTAGCTAGTCCTGGAGTCAGGAGGACCTGAGTTCAAATCTAACCTCAGACACTTAAAAATTACCTAGCTAGTTCAAGGATTATTCCCTTTAATTTGGAAGAAAGGAATAGCTATCTTACTGTCTGATCTTGTTATCTCTTGTACTTTTTGTTTCTTCCTTGGGGATGAGGATTCTCTCTCATCACACTCAATTTGGATCAATGTACAACATGGAAATGAGGTAAAGACTGACAGATTGCTTTCCCTGGGGGAGGGGAAGTAAGACTGGGGGGAAAATTGTAAAACTCAAATAAAATATTTAACAAAAGAAAAAAACAAAAAAATTACCTAGCTGTGTGACCTTGGGCAAGTCACTTAAACCCATTGCCTTGCCAAAAAAAAAAAAGCAGCAGCAGCAGGAGGAGGAGAAGGATATGTGTTTGGTTTAGTTTAGGACAAAATAATTGTACAAAGTTAAATATTGTTATAAATTATTTCCTTTGGAAGATTTCACATTTACTTCTGCATCATTTAGAATTAGCATTTAATCCAGTCGAAGGTGGTTATCAGGGTACAGAGGACTAAGCCTAGGCTCTGGAGTCTCCCAAGCTCCTGGTTCCCATCCTGCCTTGGACATCCCTGTGGGATTGGGGGGGGGGGGGCTAATCCCTCTCTGCCCTCCAAGTTTCCTCATCTATAATTTGAAAGGACTGGGTAAAACAATGTCTGTTCTTCCAGGGCTAGCTCTATGATCCTAGGATCAAATACTCATTAGGCACCTACTGTATGCCCAACACTATGATAGGATCTGGGGACTACCCCCCTCCCATACACACATACAGAGTCTCCTGAAGAAAACAATGTCAGTTTGCATAACTTGGCACATCTGGGGCTGTCCGACCAAATTGGCCCTTGCTATGGGCGTGACCACTTTCTCAAGTGCTGGTTACCCTTTATTGCCTTCCAATCAACCAATGAAGCCATTAGATTTCTTAGTGTTTTTACAAACATCAAGCAGAGTGAGCTCCTATAACTAACTACAAATGAGACTGGCCCTGCCTTCTAAGGGCCTTCCATGTCTATAATTATAATCAAGAGAAATCCAAGGGGGTTTGTTGGGGTGCAGGGAACAGAGGTTGGAGTGCAGACATGGTGACCCCAAGAGATCAAAAGAGGAGGGAGGACAGCCCAAATGTGAGGGGGGCATGGAGAACCCAGTGTCAAGTCCTTCCCATCCAAATGCTTCAGACAAAAGACAATTCAGTGGTCTTTCCTTAGGAGAGGCAGAGTGGTGCCCTGGATAGAGGCATCAATCAAATGGGCATTTGTTAAACTATTACTATGCCAGGCTCCTCAATGGGAACCCAGCTTCAGATCCTACCCAGCCAAATGGTCCTGGGCAGGTTACTTTTCTCTCTAGGCTTCAGTTTCCTAATTTGTAAAAAGTGGATAGTGACAGGACTATGGTGAGGCCCAGGTGAGATCAGTTCTCTGAAACACTTTGCAAACCCTGGCAATAATGGAACAGATGTGTGTATGCATGTGTATGTGTAGAGACATGGATTGTGGACCTGCAGCCCTCTATGTAGTATATATGTGGAGAAATACATACATGTGCATGTGTTATGTGGCATGTTGTGGCTATGGGTGTGGGGGTGTGGAACATGTGTGTGAATGTAGGAGTTATATGTGTGTGTATGAATAGCTGTAGGTATGTATTTGTGGGGGCTGGTTATCGATGTGTTTGCATGTCCACGTGCTGCCCCTCAGATTCTTGTGGTCTCAGAGTTGACCAAGCACTACCGGTCCTGCCCAGGTTAAATACATCATTTCTCCTTGGTGGACGGTCAGGTTCCTGAGGGCAAGGACCATTTCCTCTCTGCCTTGGGCATCCCCAGGGCTGGCACACATTGGGTACCTGAGGAATGCTTGGGGATGGCAGGGAAAGTGCTTTGGACTGAGGGGTGGAGGCAAGGAGATGTCTCCAAACAAATATGACACAGGATCAGGAGAGACCTGTCAGGCTATCTGGGATCCCAGAACCAGGGGGAGATCAAAGAGGGACTCTCCAACGAGCCCCCTCTCCCTACCCCCCAGCTGAGCCTTGTTGGATTTCGGGTGACTGAGAGGAAAAAACTCTGTTTCTGAGACCCACCAAGGTCTGAAGGGGCTTTCTCCCCACTGAGGCACCCAACAGGTCTCTGAAGACAACAAGTGGGGCCTCACCTGGAAGCCTTCCTCCTGGGGAGTGGTTGATGGCTATGCTGAGATAGGTGTGGGTGTGTATGTGTGAGCCCTCCCTAGCCCCAGCCCCAGCCATGTGAGTGTTCACACACACACACACACACACACACACACACACACAGTCTGTCTCTGTCTGTCTCTGTCTCTGTCTCTGTCTCTGTCTCTCTCCATTTCTTTCCCCTTTTTTAGGGGCCCCAGTGAAGGGTCCCAGGAAGCAGCAGGCCTCTGTCCTCTCCCCTCCTCACCTCTCCTCTCCCTTCCTCCTTAACGCAATGTTTATTTTCAAGTCAACATCTCCCGCAGATGTTGGAACTTGCAGCCTGGACTGGGAAATTATAGGTGAGGGCTTGATTCTGATCTTTGCTGAAGCGCAATCGTTGGGTGTAGGCGGGCTGGGTTAAGAGCACTTTGGGGTCCCACCCACACTGTGCCCTGGCAGAAGCACAGCCTCTGGGCAGGCTGCCTGGCTGGAAGAAGCCCTGCTTCACTCTTGGGAACAGAGCCCCACGAACCTCCCTCCCAGCATTTAGTGTTAGGGAGACGGAGGAAAGCTCACTGGTTAGTGCGTCCAGTCCCAGACAGTGCTCCAATCCTCAGCTCTTTCCCACTTGGAGCCGGACTCTTTAACCCCAATACCCAGGCATGTTGATCAGACTTCTCAAGTCTTTCAAAGAGATTTTTCGCTCTAAAGTCATCTATAAATTGTTCTCCTAATTCTGCTTCTTCCTTAGTCTCTGAAACTGTCTATTTCTGCATTTCTTATGACACAATAACCTTTTCATTAATATACCCTGGTTTGTTTAGTCATTCCCTAACACGAAGGCACGCTATCCCCATTTCCAATTTTGGGTTGCTATGAAGAAAGTCAGCGTAAGTAGAATTTCAGTTCAATTCAACACTTATTAAGTACTATATCCAGGAGGAGGAACGATGCGGCCCTAGGCTTAGGGAAGACTGCAGCCATTCGTGAGAAGCTTATGGTCTAGGATGAGAGAAGAGATCCAATGCGCTCTAATACCTATGATGACACGACAAGGTCATGGGAGAACTGCAATGGGGACTGCTTCAGGAGAGAGTGGCAGCCCTGGAGATGCTCTTTGAATGGCTTCTTCTTTTCATTCCCCTCCCAGTCAGGAGGTACTGCCTCCCTCCCTCCTAATTCTCTCCTCCAGCCATATGCAAACCATTAGGCTCGCAGTTAGTTCTAACAAGGGGTAGGTTTGGGGGAAAGTAGTGATATCTTCTATTTTGCCTTCACTTCCCCAACCCTTGCATCAAAGAACTAAAATCAGGGAAAGGCAGCTCAGTAATACACATAACCCAAAATGGATAATACCATGTCTCATGATGTTTCACATCCACAGTCCCCCATTTCTGCAAAGAAGGGAGAGATATACTCTTCTGTGTCCCTTCTGCTGAGAGTCTTTAACACCTCTCAGTTTAGTTTGGTTAGACCTGGCATTTACTTTGCTACAATAATTGAGTGTCATTTTCCTAGTTCTTCTTGCTTCATTTTGCATCAGTTCATATAAGTTTTTCCAGGCTTCTCTATATTCTGCCAAGGGCCACTTAGATGTATATAACATCTTTCACAGGCCATATAAAATTATCAACCTAAAAATTTGCCTGCTACATTTAGTCAAACCTTTAATTAATCACCCCTAAAATGTTCCTAGATTTATTGAATTTTGAGTTCCATTTGTGATTGCCATGACAGGACCAGACCAAATGATTCCTGCCCAGTCTATTCCCCTCTACCACCTTCCTCCTTCTCCTCCATGAGCCTCTTGACTGACAAAGGACTTGGATGAGATGGGAATCAATGGCTCCATTTCTTCCAATGAGTTGAAGAACCTGGGCTTTCCCTTGACGTCCTGAGCATTGTCATTTGACCTATTTATGTAAAAGAAGTTTGTAGCTGACCCAGCCATCACAATTGTGTAACTTTCTCTACCTTTGTTCAACAGTACATGTGTAGGAGAGAAGGTACAGTATGGTGGGAATCATCCAAGGCTGAGGTTTGGCAGGGCACAATCAGAGAGATGATAACTGCTTTACCAAAGAGTCAAAATGAGGCAGAGGAGAGGAGGAAAGAGTGGTTTGGTTCAGAGGAGATGAAACCAAGGCTGGAAGTCATGGACAAATAAAGACATGGCAGTTGGGAAAGAAGGGCTTTATAGTAGCTGGGGTGGGGGTGGGGGGTGTCAGGAAAAGCTTGCTGTAGGAGCCTGCATCCTAGTCTCAAGGAAACTAGAGATTTAGAAAGATGGAGGTTAAGAGAAAGGATGTGCCAGGCATGAGGGACAGTCAGTGTCAAGACCCAGGGATAGGATATAGGCAAGGAAGCAAGAGGAAGTATCTAGGTGTCTACCTTGAGTTCAGACCTAGATGAGCCCCAGTCCCCTGGGACTGAAGGAAGTTATTCAGGGAGTGATCCAGGAGCTTTAGGTAATAAAATCACAAGAGATCCAGTGGACAAGTTGATTGGGCCAGACTTCACATGACCACAAGGCAACCAGATTTGTCCTCTGCTGGGTCTGGGTCTGTCATGGGATGATCCAATGAAGAGCAGTAATGTGTGTTCAAATACAGAGGATCATTACTAAAAGATGACCCATCCTGGAGTCTAGAGTCCCTTAGGGAAAGAAACTGTGGTGGGATTCAGCCAGCTTGCCCTGGGTGGGCAGAACCAATAATTTCATGTTGAGTTCTGAGAATCTATTGTTAAAATGACACTTGTAATCAGGCTGTGAGGAATATGGGGGTGTTTCGGTTCCACATGAAGGTGAAGGGAGAATTGTTAGTTTACAAAGACTGGGGTCTGCCAGTATTGTTGCCTATGGGCAGGTGTGTGAGTTAAGACAAAAGACTTAGCCATCCTGATCAAAAAACCTGAGATTAGGACATACCTGCCCTACCTAGTTCTAAGTTAACTAGGGTCTGGGTCCTTCTCCTTTGTGCATGCTCAAGGAGGTACCTGCTCTTGCTCATTAGTATAATGAGCAGGGCAGGGGAAAACATATGGGGCGAATTATATCAATTAGATTGTGACCCCAGCCAATGATTGGCATGAAGGGGAAGGAACAAAGCCTTTCAAACTGCATTAAAAGACCTAACATTTCCTGGATTCTTTGCCCTTCTCCCCTTGAGAGAGTGTGCCATCAAGATGTCTTAATTAAAAAAAAAATTTAATCACTCTGGACTGAGTATTCACAAGTCTTTTATATTAAGGGTGTTCTCTAAGGTAGTCACCTGGGTGGCTGCCCAATGTGGAAATAACAAATTTACCCTCTTTTTTAACGTTCATCTGTGCAACAGTATTTTCTAAGTGCCAGTAGTAAGGTTCATTCCGTCCATAGGTGAAAAAAAAGATGGAACTATGCTTATAATATTTATTTATTTATTTATTCATTTCTTAAAACTAATCATGCCTTTGATAAAATACTACATTTTAATTCCCTCATTTTTGTTACTTCAGTAAACAAACACTATGTAAAGAGAAAATGTGCCAAACAACCAGGGGTGACAAGCTGGTGTTTGTTTCTGCACAAAATTCCCCTGAGATATTATGAGTGCTGGTATTTCCTGAATGGTGAACAAGTAGAAATATAGATTTCAAGGATTATCTTATGCCTATTTTGGAAGCCATGAAAATAGAAGAAAAAAAAAGAATAGGTAGAATGAGTTTTGGTTCTGCATATGTTCCAACATTGGCTGCTGTGGTCATGTGGCTGCTTTCACTCCATAAGGATATGTTTGCTTACCAAGTAATGTAACATAGTCTAGTTTTGTGGACCTCTTTTATCGTTCTTATTTGAGTATTAATGCATGAAATATTACACTACATTTCATTGCATCTTTTTGAATACTTAAAACAGTCATTAGGGCACAGTTGTTCATTTATTTGAATCCCACCACTGGAAAGAAGCCCCATTTTGAAATGACCGTGGTCCATGGAAAGTGGAGTTGAAGCCCTAGATGGGCAGAAAGAAGTCAGTCATTGAGGTGCTACATTGAATTTCATCAAGACATCCAACCAATCTTTTATAAGATCCTTATGAATGACATGCTCACTTATAGGACAGGAAGGTAGATTTCAGATTAGTTGAATGACCTGAGGCAAAAAAATAGAATGGCAGATTTTCAACATAGAGAGGAGTTGAAAAGGCTATTGGAGGTGTAGAATTTCAACCGAATTATTTAAAATCTTAAAAGATGACGCTGTTAAAATGCCACACTCAAGATGCCAGAAAATTTGGAAAACTCAACAAGGGCCACTGAATTGGAAAATTTACATCCCGATCCTAAAGAAGGGTCATGCTAAGGAATATTCAAATTGCCAAACAACTGTGCTCATTTCACACACCAGCAAGGTTGTTGAAGATTCTTCAAGCTACACTTCAGGAATACGTGAACTGAGAAGTCCCAGAAGAGCAGGTTGGTTTTGAAAGAGGCAAAGGAACTGGAGCCCAAGTAGAGAAAGCAAGAGAGTTCCATTAAAAAAAAAACTAACATCTACTTCTGCTCCATTAAACTACATTAAAGTCTTTGTGTGAATCACAACAAAATATAGCAAGTCTATTAAAAAATGATAGACCAGGGCGGCTAGGTGGCACAGTGGATAGAGCCCTGGAGTCAGGAGTACCTGGGTTCAAATCCAGTCTCAGAAACTTACTTAATCATTACCTAGCTGTGTGGCCTTGGGCAAGCCACTTAATCCCATTTGCCTTGCAAAAATTCTTAAAAAAAAAAATGATAGACCAGCTCAATTTACTTGTCTCCTGTATTCAGGCCACGAAGCAACAGTTAGGATGGAGATATAAACTAACTGGTTTAAGATTCCAAAAGGAGTACATCAAGACTATAAATTGTCAACCTATTGATTCAATTTATTTACAGAGTACAGCATGCAAAATACCAGGCTGGATGAATCATAAGGTGGAATTTCGGTTGCTGGGAGAAATATCAACAGTCTCAAAAATGTAGATGGTGCTACTATGTTGACAGAAAGTGAAGAAACAGCTTTTGAGAGTCCCTTGGACAGCAAGAAGGTCAAATCAGTTAATACTTAAGCTCATTTTGGGCCACAAAGTAAGAAGACAGGACTCGTTGAAAAAGACCTGATGTTGGCAAAAAGCAAAGAGGATGGAAGAGAGTAAGATGGAAGGACAGTATGGTGATAATCATGAACAGGAGCTTGGACTTGGGGAGATAGTAGAGGAGAGAAAGGTCTCCATGGGGTCACAGAGAGTTGGATGAGACTGAACACCAACACCTAGAGGAGTGTTCCAAGTGTCTCTCCTTGTCCCCATTTCTCTCCCCTTTGATTCAAGATTTGTATAAATTCAAGAAACATTTATCTTTCATGGATTCAGTGTGATAGTCATTTATTAGAAGTCCCACTGTATGCAAAACACCATTCAAGGTCATGGAAATTCAAAAATTAAAATGCAGTAGTTTCCATTGTCTGGGATAGCAAGTAATCCAATTTGTAGGAGCCACAAAACTGGGAGAAAAAATGAATATACTGAACTCCCAAAGTCCCAGAACATCTTTATAGGCAAAGACCTCACATTTCTATAGTCTGTTAAACACTTTCCTCAAAGCAACCCTATGAGGGAGTACAAGTCTTAGCTCCATTTTTGCAGGTGAGGAACCAGACTCTGGGAAATTAAGTAACCTGCATATAATCACAAAACTAGGAAGGGACAGAGAAGTGGGGTGGGAGCCCGTTTTCCTGCTTTAAGTCACAGCTTCAGACTCAAATTCAGAAGATCTATGATTGGAAGGAAAGGTTTTCTTTTTTTAGGTTTTTTTTGCAAGGCAAATGGGGTTAAGTGGCTTGCCCAAGGCCACACAGCTAAGTAATTATTAAATGTCTGAGACCAGATTTGAACCCAGGTACTCCTGACTCCAGGGCCAGTGCTTTATCCACTACGCCACCTAGCCACCCCGATTGGAAGGAAAGTTTGAAAAAGACTTCACAGGAAAAAACCTGGAGTTCTTAGGGGACTGCAATGAATTACAAATCAATGGTTGAGCGTGGCAGACATCCCAAGAGCCTAAACAAGTGTTATAAAGAAGAAGTATGAGCATTCAGCTGTCCTCTGCATTGGAAAGTCTACATCTGGCCTTTTGCGCTTAGGTCTGGACAGCTCAATGTGGGGAAGGAGACTGGCAAAATGCTCAGCATCCTCCACCAGTTCCCTCCTCCCCTTCCTGCCCCCCCCCCATCAGTGGATGACTAAGCTGGCAAAAGGAACCTGGACTTTTCAGGTCAAGAAGACCAAAGAGGGCTAATGAAGGACACAGAGGTCACCACCCTAGATTTGCAGAGCTGTTATCTGGGGCGTTGCAATGTGGTGACACACAATATTACTATTACTAGTACTACCACCACCACCACCACCACTACTACTACTACTACTACTACTACTACTACTACTACTACTATTACTACTACTTACTACTACTACTGCTACTACTGCTACTACCTTCTACTACTACTACCACTACTACTACTACTACTATTACTACTACTTACTACTACTACTACTACTGCTACTACTGCTACTACCTTCTACTACTACTACCACTACTACTACTACTACTACTACTGCTACTACTGCTACTACCTTCTACTACTACTACTACTACTACTACTACTACTACTACTACTATTACTACTACTTACTACTACTACTACTGCTACTACTGCTACTACCTTCTACTACTACTACCACTACTACTACTACCACTACTACTACTACTACTACTATTACTACTACTTACTACTACTACTACTACTGCTACTACTGCTACTACCTTCTACTACTACTACCACTACTACTACTACCACTACTACTACTACTATTACTACTGCTACTACTACTACTACTGCTACTACTACTACTACTACTGCTACTACTGCTACTACCTTCTACTACTACTACCACTACTACTACTAGCACTACTACTACTGCTACTACTACTGCTACTACTACTACTACTACTACTACTACTACTACTACTGCTACTACTGCTACTACCTTCTACTACTACTACCACTACTACTACTACCACTACTACTACTACCACTACTACTTACTACTACTACTACTGCTACTACTGCTACTACCTTCTACTACTACTACCACTACTACTACTACCACTACTACTACTATTACTACTGCTACTACTACTACTACTGCTACTACTGCTACTACCTTCTACTACTACTACTGCTACTACTACTACTGCTACTATTACTACTACTATTGCTACTACTACTACTACTGCTACGACTACTACTACTACCACCATCACCACTCCTACCAGGTCTGAAGTTAGGAAGCCCTGGATTCAAATCCAATTTCTGATACTTACTGACTCTGTGACTGAGGCAAGTCATTTCACTTCTATTTGCTACAAAATGGGAATAATAAGAACTACACCTCCTAGGTTTGTAAAACGCACATGGAATAATATTTGTATAGCGCTTTGCAAACCTTGAAGCTCTTCCTGTACAGAAGGAGGCTCCTGCTTGGCTCCAGAGGGCAGACCTGGGAGCGTTGCAGGGAGGAGGGAGGTTATGATGTCACCTGGGAAAGGGAGCTCTCTGTTCATGTAAGGCAACATCCCCTCGAAGGGCCCCAGCATCTTCAGATCCTTGATCCCAGGAACTTGCAGAGCTGGAAGCATTCCCAGCTGGTTTGGCTGCATTTGGGGATGTAGTGAGATTCCCCATCCCCAGAAGCACAGGAGGTCTCGCTGGGGATGTCCTGGGAGGTCCCTTCTCAATCGAGGCTCTGGAAGGCTCACTTCTCCTCAATAACAGCCTCTTACCTTGTGCACTGTGTCTTCTTGGGTTACACCTGAATCAGAGTCTTGAGAAAAATAGACGGTGACGTTTGTGCTTGTCGCTTCCAGGGAGCGCCCCAGGAGGAAAGGTCCTCTCCTGAAGCAGGGAGCTGCTGCTTATATCTTAGAGAGGACCCGGGGGCTCAGAGAGCAGCACCCCAGGCCCCAGAAGCAGCTTGCAGTGGGGCTTTCTACTCTACTCCCCTGCCTCTCCGTCCCAGGCTAATGCTTTATACTGATGGAGAGTCAGTGCTTTCAGTTTCTAGATGAGGTTGGATTGTAAGCTCCTTGAGGGCAGGGGCTGTCTTTTGACTCCTTTGGAATCCCAGGGCTGAGCGCATGGTAGGGACATACATTCAGAATGAAAATTCAATCACTCATTATTCTGCCCCAGTTTACAAAGTACTTCCCTCAGCACAACCTCTAAAATTCAATTCCACGAGCAAAAGCATGGCAGCTGCCTTGTTCCCAGATTTGTACCAGAGGCTGGAGATTCCCAGTAAAAAAGCCAAGCAGACCCCACCTTCCCCAGTGCATGCCAGTGGGGCCCTGTTTCCTCTGGGGTGGGAGAGAAAGGTCCTGGTTTCACTTTTGAAACCCTATAAAATCAGGGCCCTGGGTGCTTTTCCAGCTTCACTGGACATTACACCCCCAATGCATTTCTGGCGCAGGAGACACTCCTTCTCCGGTCTCCAAACCTTTGTACGTGGTCCCACGCCTGGGATGCTCTGCCTCCTCACCTCTCACTTAGGTTCTGCTCGCTAGTTTTTGTGCCCAAGTCACATTGAACAATTGAACTCAGGTCCTTCTCATTCCAGGGCCTGAGTTCTATCCACTGTGCCCCCCAGCGGCTCCCACCCTTCAGCAGGCGGCTCCCCTGTCTCCCCAAGGCCTTCTGCCAGGCCCCAGATGTCCATGTCCCTCCTCCTGTCGCTGCCTCCTGGCCTCCAGGTACTTTGGGCCTGTAGGGATTTAGTCAGGGTTATGTCCTGAAGCGCTGCCTGGGTTCCTGTAGGCCCCGGGATCTTCCCCTGTGGCTTCCTTTCCTGTGGGGTGCTCCCAGCCCCCAGCCCAGGCCTCACTCCCTCACTGAGGACCCCGTGGGAGCCCCAGTCATGTGATGGGGAGGCGCTCTATCAGGTTAGGACTGACCATCAGCTGTGGGGCCCTGGGCCTCGGTGACCTCACCTAGGAAAAGGCCAATGTTTCTGGGCCTGCCGCCCCCATGGGGAGCCCAGCTCCTCCCAGAGAGGAAGCGAGTGGCAGAGGGGTTCAGTCTGAGGATGCTGAGGCGCCCCCATCTCCCTTACTGCAGCCGGACCCTTCCCCTGCCCCCTCCCCAGGGGCCTGGTCTCCTCCCCTCAGTGCCCACTCCCCAGTGGAGTGGTCTGATTCGAGCACTGGGCTTCGCCTGTCCTCTGGGCCCTGGGGTGACCAATGGGGGGAGGGGAAGGACGGGAGGGGGCGGGGAGAAGAGGGGGACGTGGGGGGAGAAGGGGGACAAGATGGGAGAGGGCAGGGGAGGGGAGAAGAGGGGGGACAGGATGGGAGGGGGAGGGGGCAGAGAAGGGGAGAAGGGGGACAGGATGGGAGGGGGAGGGCAGGGGAGGGGAGAAGAGGGGGGACAGGATGGGAGGGGGAGGGGGCAGAGAAGGGGAGAAGGGGGACAGGATGGGAGGGGGAGGGCAGGGGAGGGGAGAAGAGGGGGGACAGGACGGGAGGGGGAGGGCAGGGGAGAAGAGGGGGGACAGGATGGGGAGGGCAGGGGAGGGGAGAAGGGGGGACAGGATGGGAGGGGGAGGGCAGGGGAGAAGAGGGGGGACAGGACGGGAGGGGGAGGGCAGGGGAGAAGAGGGGGGACAGGATGGGAGGGGGAGGGCAGGGGAGAAGAGGGGGGACAGGACGGGAGGGGGAGGGCAGGGGAGAAGAGGGGGGACAGGATGGGGAGGGCAGGGGAGGGGAGAAGGGGGGACAGGACGGGAGGGGGAGGGCAGGGGAGAAGAGGGGGGACAGGATGGGAGGGGGAGGGCAGGGGAGGGGAGAAGGGGGACAGGACGGAGGGGGAGGGCAGGGGAGGGGAGAAGGGGGACAGGACGGGAGGGGGAGGGCAGGGGAGGGGAGAAGGGGGACAGGACGGGAGGGGGAGGGCAGGGGAGGGGAGAAGGGGGACAGGACGGGGAGGGGGAGGGGAGGGGAGAAGGGGGACAGGACGGAGGGGGAGGGGAGGGGAGAAGGGGACAGGATGGGAGGGGGAGGGCAGGGGAGGGGAGAAGAGGGGGGACAGGAGGGGGAGGGCAGGGGAGGGGAGAAGGGGGGGACAGGACGGAGGGGGAGGGCAGGGGAGGGGAGAAGGGGGACAGGACGGGAGGGGGGGAGGGCAGGGGAGAAGAGGGGGGACAGGAGGGGGAGGGCAGGGGAGGGGAGAAGGGGGACAGGACGGGAGGGGGAGGGCAGGGGAGGGGAGAAGGGGGACAGGACGGGGAGGGGGAGGGGAGGGGAGAAGGGGGGGGACAGGACGGAGGGGGAGGGGAGGGGAGAAGGGGACAGGATGGGAGGGGGAGGGCAGGGGAGAAGGGGGGACAGGACGGGAGGGGGAGGGGAGGGGAGAAGGGGGACAGGACGGAGGGGGAGGGCAGGGGAGGGGAGAAGGGGGACAGGACGGGAGGGGGAGGGCAGGGGAGGGGAGAAGGGGGACAGGACGGGAGGGGGAGGGCAGGGGAGAAGAGGGGGGACAGGAGGGGGAGGGCAGGGGAGGGGAGAAGGGGGACAGGATGGGAGGGGGAGGGCGGGGGAGAAGGGGGGGACAGGACGGGAGGGGGAGGGGAGGGGAGAAGGGGGACAGGACGGAGGGGGAGGGCAGGGGAGAAGGGGGGACAGGACGGAGGGGGAGGGCAGGGGAGGGGAGAAGGGGGACAGGACGGAGGGGGAGGGGAGGGCAGGGGAGAAGGGGGACAGGACGGAGGGGGGAGGGGAGGGCAGGGGAGAAGAGGGGGGACAGGATGGGAGGGCAGGGGAGGGGAGAAGGGGGACAGGACGGAGGGGGAGGGGAGGGCAGGGGAGAAGAGGGGGGACAGGGGAGAAGGGGGGACAGGACGGAGGGGGAGGGCAGGGGGGAGGGGGGGGAGAAGGGGGGGACAGGATGGGAGGGGGGAGGGCAGGGGAGGGGAGAAGGGGGACAGGACGGAGGGGGAGGGCGGGGAGGCTTGGGGAGCACTGCCTTCCCCTCCTTCCCCCCGAGCCGCGGCGCCTCCCTTTCCTCCGCTGTGGGGCGCGGCCCCCCGGACCCTCCCCCGGGGCCGAGCTGCGTCTCCTCCTCCCGGCGGGGGCTGATGCATGGGGGGCGCCCCCCCCCAAGGGCGCGGGACCGCGTGACCTGCCTGGCCCCGGCCCGCCCCCGCCGGCCCCCCGCCGCAGCCAATCCGCGGGCCGGGCTCGGGGAGGTGTGTTCCCCCTCCCCCTCCGGCCGCGCAGACCCAGTGGCGGGGGGGAGCACTTCCGGGCCGTGCGCGGGCGGGGCCTGGGGGCGGGGCCTGGGCGGGGCGGGGCGGGGCGGGGGGCGGGGCCGGGCCGGGCCGCCCCGGTCTCCGCCCCCTCCCGAGGCGCGGCAGGTGCCCGCGGCGGGGCGGGGGCGGGCCGGGGGCGGGCCGGGCCCCTGCGCATGCTCGCTGGCGCCCCGCCCCGCCCCGCCCCGCTGTCAGCGCGCCCCGCCCCGCCCCGCCCCCGCGGGCCCCAGCCCGGGCCGGGCCGCGAGCGGCGGCAGAGCGGCGGCGGGCACGCGGCGGGCACGCGGGCCCATGGGCGCCTCCTCCCGCGGGGGCTCGGCCGGGTAAGGGCGCCGGGGGCAGCGGGCCGCTCCTTCCGGCCCAGCTGGGGGGGGGGTCGCCCCGCGGGCGGCGGCTTCCGGCGGGGGGGGCGCTGCCGCCCCGCCCCCGCCCCGCCCCCGCCTGGCCCCGGGGCCCCGGGCCGGGTGCGCGGGGGGCGGCGGGGGCTCCGGGGGACGCGCCGGCCCCGGCCTCGGAGCGGCCCCAGGTAACTCCCCTGCGGGGGGCCCGGACCCCCAGAAGCCCCCTGCGCCGTAGGGACGGGCCCCGCGGGGGCCCCGGACGGCCCGGGGCTCGGGCCGAGCGCGCCCCCAAAGTGGACACAGAGACGCCCCCGGGCCGGACCAGGGTGAAGGAGAGGGCCCCGCCGGGAGGGGCCCGCGGAGGCTTGGGGCCGGGCCGCCCTGCAGGGTGGGGGGCCCCCGGGGTCGGCGGCGGAGGGAGGGGAAGGTCACCTCGGCGGCAGAGACCCCCCAGCCGGGCACCCGGCCTCCTGGCTGCGCCCCGGACCGGGCGCCCCCTCCCTCCTCCGCATCTCGGGGCGCCTGGAGCCCAGGGGGAGCGGGGTGGGCAGTGCCCCCCGAAGGGCGCCCACCGCAGCAGCCGAGGTGGCAGCGGTGGACGTGCCCGCCAGAGGCTGCTGGGGGCCAGGGTGCGTGGCAGCCCCCGGGGTGGCATCGCTTGGCTGTGGTGGTCGGGGTCGCAGACCCAAACCAGGTACCCGTTTGGTGACTCCATGTTCCAAAGCCTAAGTTTCCTAGTTTAAAGTTTATTTGTTTGTTGAAGGCAGCGGGTTCAGTGGCTTGCCCAAGGTCACACAGCTCGGCTGCATTTGAACTCGGGTCCTCCGGACTGCAGGGCCGGTGCTCTATCCCCTGCGCCACCTCACTGCCCCCCAAAACCTTCATTTCTGACTTCAGAGTGAACTGATCTGGCAAGAGGGTGTTCCTGACCCAGCCTCCTGGGGTTCCCGGGCCCCTCATCCACTCTTACCGCAGCCCTTTGGGGCGGCCTCGTCTCAAAACTTACCTTCTGGGCAATAAGCAGACCCTTCCAAGTCGCTCCTCCCTGCTGCGGGTGCGAGGCAGGGGAGCTCTTTTCCTGCAGGGTCCTTATGCTCAGACTCTTCCCCTTGAAGCATCTCTCTGCCCACTTCTTGGGGTCCAAGCGTTGACTAAACATTACCTGGGTCACCGTGGGGTGCAGAATTCAGTAAACTGATCAGAGACAGACCTGGCCCCTGGGCTGAACACTGCGGGGGAAGGGGGTCTCAAATCTTGTATAAGCAGCCCCCCCCAACCTCCAGAGCCAAGTCCATGCCAGGAAGGAGGGTCCTGGGCCATGACCTCCACGCCCCTCACACGTGGAGACAGACGCTTGCCCTCCTTCTCTGGGTCGTATATGTCCGTGACCCACGTGCTGGGACAGGACAGAGGGCAGGAGTAGCTGCGGAGGATTTCCGCTTCAGGTTTCTCTTGGCTTCTACAGGTAGGGCTTGGCCAGCCTGGGCCACCAGAGCGATTGATGCTTGGAGGTCCCGAGTGAGAATCCCGAGCCGACCTCTTTCCACAGTGTAGACCCAGCTTGAAGTCTCTCATTGGGAGGCTGCCCCTGCTGCAGGCCCTGCAAGGACTCCCTGTCCCATCTGGGGTCCTAGAGAAGACACCCACCCCTGAAGCAGCCCCGCAAGTTCCTGGAACCCAACACAGAGCCCAACTGCTGCTAATGAGCAAAGCTTTTCCAGCTTCTAAGCAGAATATCAATCAAGACAGCGAATGTCCCTCTCGTGACCTACTTGCCTCCACTTCGAACTTAGAGGTCACGGATAATCCTTGGGACGAGTGTCCCACTGGCCACTCGGCCGTGGCGGAGCCAAGCCGCCTGACCCCCAGGCTGAGGCCTAAAGGACAAAAGGGGACCCAGCCAAGAGGACGGAGTGCTCGGTGGCCTCCGGATCCTTCACGGCAGGCGAAGTGGCAGCTCCACGGCCCGGTTTGTAACCGAAGCGGCCTGGGGTTGTGAGATAATCACGTTTCAGTGACAAGTTGCCAAGATACAGTAGAAGGGAGGCAGTTATTTAAAGAGAGCAGCAGCCTGGCAGTGCATGCCTTCTCCAACACGTGAGCGGGCAGGAGCAGGCAGGAGCAGGAGTCATTGGGCTGCCCTGGGTGGGATCGAGAAGGAAGGAGGGGTGGTCCCAGGATGGAGGCCAGGGCTGGGCAGAACGGTCCCCTGCCTCCTCGGCTGCCATCGGGAAATGCTCCTAGAGGGCCAGAGATCTGGAAAGCCTTTGTGATTGGCTCTTGAGAACATCTTTTCTCTTATTAACTATTTAGATGAATGAGATGAATGAGTTAAACATGTACCTCTGGAACTACTTGCCCACTGATGCCTGCCCACCTGGGGTTCGAGGGACACATTTGGGGTTTAAAGCTGTGTTTTCGTCAGTCCCGCTTGGCAGATTGTGTCTGCAGGCTCCTTTAGTGGCCAGGCAAGTTGTCTCACCTCTTCTTTCAGTTTTCCAGCCTGGGGTGCCTGACATTCCCTGTCCCGAGGGAGCCGGTGCAGTAGGGAAGTGATGGATGTTTTTGTGGGGGGAAAAGACAGACTTAAGATCAGCAGAGATTCTGTGACAGAGACAGTGGGGGCAGGGCCAGGGTTCACTCTGCAGCCCCCTGCAAGACACTAATAAGACCAAAGGTTCCTGTTGAGGCCTCAGTGTCCTCATTTGGTTCCCAGCTTTCTTCTGTGAAAGATTCCTGTCTCTCTCTCTAGGGGTGGAGGCCCCAGATTTTGGCAGGGCTGTGCCTCCCCACCAGGGACGGACCTCTACACTGTCTAGCTGCCTCCCACTGGCCTAGCTCCCAAGAATGCAGGCCCTTCATCTCCTCAGCCCATTCAAGCCAGGTGACCTGATTTTGATCTGTGCCACCAACATGGTAGAGGCCTTCCTTGCTGTCTCCCAATATGCCAAAGGTGGCAGTGGGGCTCTAGAACTAGCCACCTACTACCCCGGGTCAGGAGGGCAGCGCTCTGAGGGCATCCCTTAGTGCCAGGTGAGCCCCTTCCCATGATCCTCTGGGGGACCCTCCTACCATGCTGTGATGTCCCAAGGTCAGCTACAGTTTGAGAGTCTTTGTTACAAAGGGAAAAGGCCACAGAGAGATTGGTTTTAAGGCTATTTTCTTCAAGTTTTTCTTTGTTAAGTCTGAGATCAAGCTCCTGCCAGTATATAGGGCAATGGAGAAGGTGCCGGCCCCAACTTTGGCTGCAGCATTTGGATGATGGGATTTGGACTAGAATGGCCCAATTGTCTTTGACCAGAAAGGAAAGCAGCCAGGCCACTTCGGCTCAATGTCTCCCAGGGCAGAAAACTATACTCCTCTTGTGCTGACCCAACAGGGAGAAACTACAAGTTTGAAACACGGGGGGGAAAGGGTTGTATTTCAAGAGGGCTTGTGCCTCAGACTAATAAGAAAGAGAAGAAAAGATTATTGTTTCTCTGCTTGAGAAGAGACCAAGGGTCCTAGTAGACACAGCATTGGACTTGGAGTCAGGAAGCCCTGGGTTCGTGTTCTGCCTTTGACCCCTCAGAGTTGTGTGATCCTGAACCAATCTCTTTACTTCTCTGGCTCCCAGGTTCCTCAATGATAAAATGAACTCGATGCCCCAGCTCAATCTGTGAACCTGGCTCCTATTTCTAAAGGATAAAAAAAAAAAAGTCCTTCCTTGACCAGGAGGCAAAGTTGACCAAAATCATTGCATTTAGTGATGGAGATCATATCTCTGGGATAGTATGAAGAACAGAGCAGTGAGGACAGTGAGAGATGGGAGAAAACAGCTGGAGCCAAGTCAAGTAACCCGAGGTTTTCCCATGTCCATGGGCAGCACAGGAATCCTGAAGGGCAAAGGGGGGCGAGATCCTTACCTTCTAGACCTCTAATTAGGTACCAAGAATGGATTAAGCACCTACTGTATGCCTTAGTTCTGCTGCTCCTGTGCTGTTTCAGCAGTAGGGGGAGGTAGTCGTGGTATTAGCAGTAGCAGTGGTGGCGGCAGTGGCAGCAGCAGTGGAATCCAGCCCCTGTAAGGAAAGGACAGAAGAGTACACTCACTGAGGGCAAGACTAGGAGCAGACCTGGAAATCCCTGCAGGGGGTGGTATTGCAGCGGGTCAGAAAATCCCTGGCGAGGAAGGGAGAGAGCCAATGCTCCCCTGGATGAGGCTAGAAGCAAAGCCTCTTGGTGAGGCCTTGCGAAAGTCAGTAAACTGAACCCAAAAAAAGATCCTAGGTTGTGATTTGGGCTTTCAGCATGCTGAGGCAGAGAGGGTCAGAAAGTAAGGGCTGGAAGGATCTTCAGTAGTCATGTAATCTAACTCCATTGTTAGAGAAAGAAACTGAGACCCAGAAAGGGGAAGGGGCTTGCTCACCATCACATGGGCTGATGAAGTGCCAGGGTGTGGTACCACCCAACTTTTCTTCCCTTATTGAAAAGAGGAGCCTGGATGGCTGAATCTCCCCAAGGGTTCAGAACATAGATAGATCTGAAAGGAACTTCAAAGACCATCTAGTTTATCCCTGATTTTTACAGATAAAGAAACTGAGGTCCAGGACAATGAAATGTCTTGCTTATATTATTGGGAAAATGATCTTAGAAGGAAGAGACAAAGATTTATAGTCTGTGCCTTTCCTCACTTCTTGGTCAAAGACACTATATTTAGCAATGCAGTTTAAGAGAGATAAGCTTTGTCTTCCTCTGCCAGGTTGTGTACTTATTTTTAATCCCAAATACAAAAGCAGAGACTTTTCTTTAATCTCTTTGCTCAGACTACTCTTGCAAAGTTGGATTTTTGTCTCTTGGTCACAAGTCTAAACAAAGGGTGAATATTTAACCACTTTCAAGGACAGCCAATGATCTTTGACCACTAATGGGGCATGAAATTAGGACACAAGCAAGAATTCTAAATCAAAATGTTCATGTAATGAATGTGGCAATAGGAAATCTCAGATTTTAAGCTTATCAAAAGGGTTTGGATTCTTAAGAAAACAAAAGGTGGAGCTCCTACTTGGGATAGGATTCATCATTCAAACTGGTATGTTGAAATATAGGGCAAGGGAGGGAGTTCTTGGCTAGTCCCTGATTTTAGAGATTCTAGTCCCTGACTCAAGCTTGCTACATGACTTTAAGGGAGTCCCTTCTCCTTTCTGAGCCTCAGTTTCCTCATCTGTAAATTGAAAGGATTGGACCAAACTATCTTTCAGCCCAAAAGATTCTGAATCTCCAAGGATTTCTGTATGAAGCCATTGGCCAGCATCATCCATCGAAGGCACACTTTCTTCTCTCATCCTTGACTCAGACTAACTTCTAGAAGTTTCCTTTCCAAGGTTAATGATGTAGGTCAATGGAGGAAATAAGAATCTTTCCAGATGTTGTGATCCTACCCACTCCCTCTACCCTTTGAGTTCTGCATAGGAATGCTCTGTAGCTAAACTCCTCAACCACTTAGTCCAGAGGAGATGAAATTCTTCTTCATCTAATGACATAACCAAGAAGACTGCCAAGGGAGTTCCCCATTAAGCTCTACTTTGTTATTAAAGGACTAGAAGGAAAAGCAGACCATCCCCCTCCAAAGTCCCTTTTCAACTCCCTTTCAGGAGACCCTCTGGGTAAGGGAACAGTCTAAGTTGCTCTGGTTCATTGGGTCATCCAAAGACACTGTCAGCTCCTTTCTAGAGTAGTAACAACTCACAATGGGCATAAGAAATGTTTCAAGGAAGAGGTGGGGCATTCCTCAACACTTTGTTAGACCCAGGCTTCATCTGATGGACCTAACTTCCCTAGGGACAGTCAACAGGAGCTTTTTGATTGGTTCTTCTTTTCTGCAATGAGATGAGGGAATCCAGTGATTTTAGTCACTTTGATGAAAGGTTGGTCAATGATAAGTCTGACAAGTGTCAAATGCTGAAGTTGCTCTATGCCTTCTCCTCTTGTTACAAGCTACTCCTGGGAAAATCGCTGGCTTTGTTGGGTGCTTAGTTTCTGTCTGTGAAAGCAGGAGACTGGGTGGAGGCTGAGGTTCAGCTGTGTCAGTTCCTGATCATAGCGTACAGCAGAATCCTGATAAAGGAGGATCTAATTCCCTTTCAGCAGTTGGAGGGAGGAAAGGACTAGAGATCAAATGGTGAGACAATTGAGTGTGGAGTCAAACCACCTGTGAAGACAGGAAGCTTTTTGAAGATGAGGACTGTTTCATTTTTATCCTGAGGACTTATGAAAAATAGAGGGTAATGAGGACTTATACTTTATGAAAAATAAATGGTGGTTGTTGGGAGATTTGTGGGGACATCCCTTAACCTCTCTGGGTCTCTTATCTGTTAAAGGAGTTGAGGGATTAACTCATCAAGATTCCTTGCAATCAAATCAACCAAAAAGCATTTCTTACCTTCCCGCCATTAGGAGGGGAAAAAAAGAAAAAGAGGAAAAGAAAAGAATAAGAAGAAAAACCTTTGTAATAAATAGACAGAGTCAAGCAAAACAAATGCCAACATTAGCCATGTTGAAAAGTGTGTCTCATTCTGCACCCTACCTTCATCATCTCCCTCAGGTGGGGGGTAGGCTTTATCTGAGTTCTTTGAAATTGTGGTTGGTCAGGACACTGATAAGAGTTTCTTCAACGTTTCTTTGAGTATTGTTGTGATCATCTTATAACTTGTCCTCCTGGTCTTGCATACTTCACTCTGCATCAGATCATACAAATCTTCCCAAGCTTCTCTGAAACTCTCTTTTTCTTAGCTTACAATCATATTTCATTATAGTCATAGGCCATAATTTGCCCAGTTGTTCCCCAAAGTATGAAAATCCCATTAGCTCCTAATTTTTTGCCACTAAAAAAAAGCTGCTGTAAAGATATCTGTACCCATGGGTCCTTTTCCTCTTTCTTTGAGGAAAGGAGAATATCATCATCATCATCATCATCATCATCATCATCATCATCATCCTGTCCTGAAAGCAGAGAATCCCTTATTAGGAGGAATTTGGAGTTAATGAAGAAGTTGGTGTAGTTATAAAATTGTCACAGGGCATACACTAGGATGGTATTTCTTCGAATCAATGAGCTTGGAGGCCATGAGGAAGGCCAAGGCTCTCGGGTAGACTGAGTTGGAGGTTTTTAATTGATTGTAAGGAATGACCAGGAAGTAAGAAAGAAGCTTCAGCAATGAGGAGAAGCCTGGTCCTCAATTCAGAAACCCTATGGTCAGGTAGAGAAATGAGTTAGAATGGGGGCAGCTAGGTGGCGTAATGGATAAAGCACCGGCCCTGGAGTCAGGAGTACCTGGGTTCAAATTCAGTCTCAAACACTTAATAATTACATAGCTGTGTGGCCTTGGGTAAGCCACTTAACCCCATCTGCCTTGCAAAAACCTAAAAAAAAATGAGTTGGAATGGCTTATTATATGGAATTTGAAACTGGTTCCTCTTTTCCAAATCCAGTGCTTTAAAAAAAAATGACTACCTTCAGTTTGTGCAAAGTGGTATCTGATTTGATTTCCTCTAAAGAGCATTACATGCAAACACAATGGTGTTTGGAATCCTCAGGGGCTTACTAGTGGTGAGAGACCCTTAGACCTGTCCTCTTAACACTTTATCACCTATTCACTGTCCAGAGTATCTGAAGTGCTATTGTGTAGCTATAGAAACTTCAAGCTCCTTTAAGGTGTGTTTTGGGGTGGGGGTGAATCTCAGACCCTTAAAGACAAATCTCTGTGTGGACTTCAAAAGACAAAGGTCATATTCAGCTAGCTACATGCTGAGCTGACACCCTCTCCCAGGAGACTTGACTTCAGGGCCTTCCCTGCAGTCATTTCTGGGATAAGTATGAGTCTGTTACTGATGTGTTGTGTATGTATGGGGTGGTGGGGAGAATGAAGAAAAGCTGGGACTCTATGCATTATTGGCAGAGTTGTGAACTGATTCAACCATCCTGGAGAGCAATTTGGAATTGTATCCAAAAGACATAAAACTGTGCATACCCTTTGACTTGGCCAGATTCCTGCTGGATCTGTATCCCAAATAGATATTTTTAAAAAAAGGCAAAGTACCTATGTGTACAAAAATAGCTATAGACATTCAATTTGGGGTGGCAAAGAATTGGAAATTGAGGAGGTGTTTATAAATTGGGGTTGAGGGCCTCTCTTTTTCCTGGCCCTCCTTCTTTCCCCATCCCTGATCACTTGGCTTTCAGTAAGTTACCTTACTTCCCATCCCAATTCAGCCTGAAAGGAAATCTATTCTGGAACTGATCAGGCACTGATGCAAGAGAAATCCCATTGATTAATAGGATAAGAAATGTACTTTCTAAACATAGGTGTTGACTATACGTTGCCCTCTCAACAAGCTTGGAAAATAGATACTACAGGTGTTATTATTTCCCATTTGACAGAGAAGGAGCTTGAGGTTCAGAGGTCAGGTGATTTGTCCAAGATCACACAGCAGGAATCTGAAGTCATGTCTTACCCAACAAGTTCACCATCTTTGTACTAAGTCTAAATCCTCCTCTTCAAGTCAGTGCTTCATATGTGCTCATCTTCTCTACGATCAATGTTCCCAGTGCCTTTGGCTGGGAACTGAAGCCCAGCTGCCAGTATTGCCCTCTGGGATCAATGTTCCCAGTGCCTTGGCTGGGCCTAAAGCCCAGCTCCCAGCATTACCCTCTATTTTGCCAGTCAGTGATTTTGATGGTCAAAGGATGGCCAGCTCCTTGGACATCCACTGGAGACCTTCCAGGTAGGCCTTGATGCATGAATGATCACACTTTTGGTTATTCTGAGTAGATAGGTTTTTTGTTCAGCCTAAGCTTCTCCATTTGGGTCACAACAACATAATGGTGGACCAGCTCAAAGAGTCCTGGGAAATATTGGCATGGAAGACATTTCCCCATCTGACAGCATTGTGTCTGTCAAAATTTAAACTAAGATTAGGTTCATTTGCATAACTTGGTTATGAGTTATGTTCTGCAGATCCATGCAGAATCCCAGTGGCCGTTGCTTTCCTTGAAAAATGTTTCCTAAACTTTGAAGGTCTCTTCCTCTGCCCCCTTCTCTCTCTTCTCTCCTTCTCTCTCTTTTCTTCTCTCCCTCCCCACCTCCCTCTTTCTGGCCTCTTCTTTTTCCTCTCTTCCTTCTCATCTCCTGTCTCTTTCACCAATCTATTTGAGTGAACTTTTGAGCCTGTAGCGCCACCCTGTTGGCTGCCATCTGCCCACACCAGCTCTCACTGCTCTCCAAGGTACTGGACGAAGCCTTGTCAATGCTCTTCCAGCACTCTGGGAGTTCTTTGGACATGGTTCTAGGTAATGCAAGGAAGCCAAGGAAAACCCCTGACAGAGCCACTTAATTCAAATCATGGAACAGAAAAGACTAGCACACTTAGTGCTGTCAGGGAGTGTTTGCCCACCCTTCTTGAGGAATAGATATGGCAGACCAGTGAATGACTCCTGGGTCTTGCCCTTGCCCCCTCAGCCCCTGACAGGGGTGTCCAGGCATGCTCTTCATTGTATCCTTGACCCTTGAAAGCCTCTGAAGCAGGATGTTTTGGTTTGTAGAGTCACTGTTGATACATTTGCTTGGGGAACTGGCCTGGCAGCCAAGGCTTCCAACACCTGAGCCAGCTGGTCCAGACCCTAAACAAACCCAGCCTTCCCCAAACCACCTGTGACTGAAGATAGTCAAAGCTATTTTAAATAGCTTTTCATTTCAGTATATTTCACATGAACACATTCTATAGTTAACTCCCCTGCAAACGTTCAAGTTGACTGCCTAGAGAAGGGCATAAGGGGGAACAGCAGGAACTGAGTAAGCTATCCTCTCATTAATGAATAGCTCCTTGTATTGGCAACTGATCAAAACTCATGGACCCTATTGAGGGACATTAGGGGTGCTTGCCTTCCACAGTTAGTTAGCGGGAAAGTGGACTTCATCTTCCCCTAGAAACAATGTGATAAATGGTGGTTAAGTTAAAGGGACTGGTTACTCTTGGTATGGAACCAAAATCTAGAGCAACCCCCCCCCCCCTCAGGCAGGTAACATGATTGGAAAAGGGACCAGAATTCTGAATTCCTTTAGGGATTATGTGCACCAGAGCATATGTTCCTAGTGGAGGACCTCCCATCCAGCTGACCATGTATAATCTTAGCTACATAATTGTATTAGATGCTGTGCAAAGCCCTTTACAATTATTATCCCAGATGATACTCAAAATAATTCTGGGAGGATTTCCAGAGGAGGAAACTGAGGCAAACTCTTTGAGCTTTGGATAAAAAATGGCCAACCCAGTAGCTATTGGCAATGATGTTCTCTGCTATAGCACCAGGGTTTGCTGTGCTGATTATTCATCTTTATTTGTTGTTATTCCTGCCCTTTTTTTCCCCTCTGGAATAAAACAAAAATCAGAAGAAAAAGGAACCCCATTGGATAACAGAATTGAGAAATTTCTTTGAGTAGGTTTTCACAGGCATCTTCATAGAGACCGAGGATGCTTGGTGGCTTCTTGGGACACTGAAGCCAGGAAATTATCTTAGTGCTTTTTGACATCTTCTACATGGTAATCTGGTTTACATAAGCAGTTCTGTCTCTCTCTTAGTACCTGTGTTATTGTGCTTAAGTCCCTTCCCATCTTTGGATTTCAGTGTTCTCTCCAATAAAATGAAGGGGTTGGACTCAAGGTACCTGGTCCTTGCAAGACCTGTCTCTGGGATTCTCAACCTTGTACTCTAGGGAAGACAAGGCAGAATGCTTCAGAAATGCAGTTTGTATTTATATGATGGGGACAAGTTTGGGGAGACTGGCACCCGCCAAATTCACTGTTTTCATTAGATATACAGTTCATTCATTCTGCAGTACACTGAGATTGTCTCTCAATATTCCTTTCCCTTTTTCAATAGCACTTTAAGGCTTGACTTAATTGGTTAAAAAAAAAAATCAAACATGTATCCAAATGAGCATTTTATTTTACACTAATCATTTTCCTCTAAAACATTTCTGAAACTCCATTTTTGGACTGTTTTCCAGATTGGAAATTTAATCTTGGTAATTTCTGAATTCTCCAAGCCTCACCATTCTCTTGCCCCCTTTCCCCTTCCCTTCTTCCATGTCTCCCTTCGGACCTTAGCTGACCACTTTTCTAGATGAATGAGACTCTGGAAAAGGGATTCTGGAAGCCCAAGAGAAACTTGATGGGAAAGACAACAAGTAGCCATATGCAATTGCTGAGATACAGTATTTTATTTAATGAAGAGGGGCTGTAAACTTTTGTTGAAACTCTGAAGGGGCATTTTGAAGGGTTTTACCCTAGCAGTTAATGACATTGGTTTCTCCCGATAACCAGGATTAGGGATTTTTATTCTTTGCCTTAGAGATAACACCAAAATGGGCTTTTCTGAATTAACTGGGCAAAAATCAGAAGGAAGATGAGAGGGAGGAAAAGTTGGGAGAGTTACAAGTATGGGGAAAGAGGAAAAGAAGCAACCAGACCTTTATATAAATTCCTAGGGAGAAGAAAGGAGATATGGGGAAAAGATACTGGCACATTGGGGATTGACAATGGATATCAGTCCAGCTTGGGTATAACAGGAATCTCTTACCTATAATTACTGGTAAACCTTTTATTCTAGAGAAATCTAAGACTTGGCTTATTCTGTAAATGCTCCAATCTGGTAGCATGACCTTTTTCCTGTGTTCTCTAGAGTCCATCTTTAGGTCATCTCCTTCTGAAACCTTGGCCTAGTCTTCACCACCTTATTTATTGTTCAAAGCCTGATTCTGTCTGGTCAGCTGGGATACTAGGATTGCATTGATCAGTTTTTCATGCTAGCCAAGATCTGCTTCTTTCCTGGGAAGATGAAAGAAGAAAAGGGGCAGAACCTGGAAAATGGGTGAAGAAGGACAAAAAGAAAGCATTTTGCTCATTTGAAGGTTGGCTCTGAGTTAGGAATTCATAACTCAGCAAATACCTATGTTTCTTCTATGTTGTTATATCTTGACTAAAATTGCAGTCAGACTGTTGTTCTTTCATAGAACTATGAAATCTGGGAGGGTTGTAGATTGTTTTATAGATTAACAAAGTCTGTTATTAAAGTCGTTGAGTTGAGAGTCGCCAGCGGCAGAAGAGGAAGTTGTAGACGTTGTCTAAAAAGAAATGTGGGTTCAGCTAAACAACTCTCCTTGTGTTCAGTGCCTTTGGGAGTACTCAACTTTGATGGAGCTTCCCTGAAGTTTCTTTTTTTTATTTTTTATTTTATTTATTTATTTTCATCCATTTGTACATGTATATTTCCAATTTACAAAATTTCCCTCCACCCTCCTTTTCCACCTGCTTCCCCTCAGCAGGGAACAATCAGGTTAGCATTTTACATACCTGTTTTGTTCAACATATGTACAGATTAGTCATTTTTGGCATGAGGAATTAGGATTAAGGGAAAGAGAGACATAAGAGATCATTTTTATAAAGTGTTCACCAGATTCGGAAGGGTTGGTTTTTTTTTCCTGTGTTTCATTTTGTTTTGTTTTTCTTCCTCTGGTTGGGGATAATATCGTCCATAACCAGTCTCAGTTGTCCTAACTCTCTGGACTTTTGAGAGGAGTTGCTCCCCTAAAGGTTGTTCATCTCATAATATTGTTGATATTTACATTGTTCTCTTGGTTCTGCTCCTTTCACTCAACATCAGATCCTGTAAGTCATCCCATACTTCTCTAGAGTCCAACCATTTATGGTTTCTTATAGAACAATAATATTCCAGAGTATTCATCAGGTTTCTTCTCTTTAAAGAGGATGACAGTGATCTCCCTGATCACTTAGCTTGGCTTTGTGTGGATGCTGCCCTCTCATCGGGTATGTCCAAGGAGTAAGTTACCAGTCTTTCATTTTCCTATTAGCTCATTGACATTGCACTTTCAGAGAGAGCAGACATTTTTACTCTCTGCCACTGCTAAAGAGGTCATTTCTTTCCCTTCTAAGATTTGGGGGGGGGGTGAGGGAAAGAGGGAAAGGAAGAATATGAAATAACTATCATTTACCATGAAATGATGAGATCTGGCTGGGCTTATTGGTCTGCTGAGCCTCACTTTGATGATTCTGTTACATTCCGCAATACAACAAATAAACTATATACATATATGTGTGTATAGTTTATTTTTCCACCTATATGCAATGGCAGTTTTCAACGATCATTTTTTGCAAGGTTTTGAGGTTTTATATTTTTCTTTCCCCTACTCCCCCTCAAAGGAAGCAATCTAATATAGGCTATACAAATCAAATCAGAAAAAAAGTAGAGGGAAAAATCCCATAATTCATCAAACAGCTTATTAAAATGGAAGCTGGTTAGTTTTGGTCTGAATTTAAACCCCACAGTTCCTTCTGTAGATAAGAATCATCCAGTACTTTTGAAATTGATTTTTTGAACCCAAGTATGAGTCTTTACATTTGTCCTTACTGAATTCCATCTTATTGATTCAGTCCAGGGATTGAGCCTAAGAAGAAGAAGCATCAGAATAGATGAAGCCCTAACCTAGAGTTAGGAAGTTCTGAGTTCCTCCTTAGGAATGTAACTCTGGGCAAGTCACTTCACCTCTGCCTGCCTCAGTTGCCTTGTCTATAAAAATAAGGATCATATCATAACTTCCTTTGTGGGATTGATAAGTGTTTTATAAACCTAAAATAGGAGGCAGCTAATTAATTTAGTGGACAGAGTTCTGGGCCCAGACTCAGGAATACTTAAGTTCAAATCCAACCTCAGATATGTGACCCAGGGCAAGTTACTTAATTTCAGTTTTCCTTAATTCACTGGGGAAGGAAATGGAAAACTGCTTCTGTATCTTTTCCAAGAAAATCTCACAGATGTAGCAATTAAACAACTTAACAACTACAAAACCTTAAATACAATAAAAATCCTAACTTAAGGGATCTTATGTAAAACCTCTAGGATCCTGACCATCATCCATTGTGTTAGCTTTCTCTCCCATCTTTCATCTATAAATTTGATAAACCCTCTTTATCTAAATCATTAATAAATATGTTCCTTAGTCCAGAACCAAGCCCAGATCCCCAGGGCCACTACACTGGAAACCTCTCACTATGCTGACATTGACCTTAGAGATCATGTAGTCCAACCCTCTAATTTGGCAGGTAAGAAAACTAAGGTGAAGAAAAGAAAAATGGCTTGCTTAGGAAGAGTCAAGGAGTAGGTGGCAAGACTGGGATTTGAACAGAGTCCTTTGACTCCAAATCCACACTCCCTCTATTGTGCTATGCTTATGGAGACCATTGCACCAAAGAAGCAATATGGCTTGAAAATCATGACCCTTGATTTAATCTGACAAACCATCCTGTTAACAAACTAGCCAAGAACTTGTCCACCAGTGCTTGCTCCTCTTTCTTCCAAGCAGGGAAAGGACAAGGAATTCCCCAATACAAACACACACACACACACACACACACACACACACACACACACACACACACACACACACTGACTTGAAGTCAGCCTGAGGGCAAGACTTCTGTGGTCCTGGATCCAAGTCCAAAAGAGCTTGAATCTCATTCAGTAGCAGCAAAGTTTGTTATTTAATGTAATTTCCTACTTAGTAAATATCTACTAGGTGCTTGCAAGTCATTGGGCTGAGTGCTGAGTCAAAGAAGCCAATCGCACAGTCGTCCCTGTGCCCTCAAGAACCTCAGTTCTGAGTTGGATGGGGCTGTAGCCTGAGACCAGTCAGCTGAGGAGATGGGGAGACAACACAACCCCCTTCCCCTTGAACTTTGAGCTGCCATCTTTTGGTGATGTTATGTCTGAGGGTAGTGTCAGCATCAGAATTTTAAAATTAATTATCCTTATCCTGACAGACCAGGTCATTTTGATCTGAATCACAAAAGGCACTAGACTACAGTTGTGCTGCCCAAGAGGTAGCAGAAAGGGAAGGAGAACCAAAGTAACTTCCAAAGTGTGCCATTTACTTCTAAACAATAACAAAATTGCTCACAGTTTCAATCAGAGGTTATTTTCTGTAATTTTCTAATATTTATCCTAACAAGGGGATGTAAGCATAGGTTTTCTAACTTAGATCATAGACTTAGAGTCGACACTGACCTTAGAGGGCTAAGTCATTGTTTATTTTCCTCATTTTTACAAATAAGGAAAGTGAAGTCCAGAAGGACTTGCCCCCAAGTCACAGTGCATAGGCAAGACTTAAACCTAGGTCTTCCTTGAAGGCCCAAAGTACTATAGACCATATCATCTACCTTTCATCATTCCAAAACCATTGTTTAACAGATGAGGAAACTGAAGCCCAAACAGTTCCCGAGACCAGGTTTAGCTTTGGAAGGGTCTTTGGAGGCCCTCAAGCATAATCTCCTCATGTTATACATTTCTCTGCCTTAGTTTTAATCATTTGGGCCATGGATGTAGCAGTATTAACAATCCCTGAAAGATTTTTTGATGAAAAGTCCACAGTTTTACTATAGATAATGTAATGCACAAATGCTTAATAATTAATCTTCCTACCAGGTCTTTTTCATGGTCTCTGGACCCCCCTGCTAAGTTGATCTCAATAACCAGAGCCCTGACACTTGAAGTTTTTAAATGGGAACTGAGTGGGCAGGTAGGCTATGTCATTCTGGAGCCTCTGCCCTGTTGAACTGCACTTTGACCACTCTCTGTTTGGCTCTGATCAAGGGGAAACTGATTCAAAGCTTGTCTAGGTAAAATATTATACCAATGACTGTGTAAATGCTCAAGGAGAAAAGGTTGAAAAACAAAAAGAATAAATCCTTTTGGATTCCTATAATGATGGAAACTTCATGAAACTTCACAAAAAGAGCCACTGGCCAGAAGGGACCGGTTCTCCAACATGGCCTTCTTATCTTTGGACTTCTTTTGACTGGATTGGCCACAGAACAGGTTTGAGATAAAGGCAAGGGAGAATCTCTTTTTCTACATCAGCAGAAATTCAAATTGTCCATCTGCATTAAAAACCCAGACTCTATTTGATAAAATATACATGGAATGTTTGGAAACATCTAAACTAAGAAGAGGTAAGATCACTTAAACCTGACCATTTCACTTTGCTAGCGTGTGGCATTATTTGAGCAAACATCTCTCATGTTTGCTCTGAGCTTCCTGTAACTTCTCTCTATTTGATTGTTTACTTACTGAACTCTGCTCCCTTCCAGTCCCTCTGGCTTTTTTCTTATTATACCTTCTCTGCCTCTCCTTACAGTTTTGGGAAAACTCCCCTGTGACCCTATGATGATAAACCTAGTTCAGGGCAACAGAGATTTCCTAAATGGCTGCTTCAGTGATGTCTTGCTGAGGTATGGGACATAAAGGTGAAGGAAGCCAGGTTTTCCTGTCCACAAAGAATGACTTGGTGTCTGGTAAAAGGGAGGTAATGGCTCTCACAGGAATCTAGAGGAGTCCAAGTTTGCATCTTGAAATATTTGTAAGGAATTTCTTCATTGAAGGATTCTTCTTAATGTGTGTGTTCTGCACACATCTGTCAACCTTGTTCATCTATATTCAATCCCTCACTCTTTAAAATAGAGGCAAATGCATGTTTTTCTATTCATTATGTTTTCCCATTTTATTGATTCTCCAGTTATGAATGGCTAAAGGCCAAGTAGAGGGTATTCTCTGAGTCTGTTACAGTCTGTGATTGGTCCTCTAAGACTTGATTTTGCTACTGTAATTACATCAAAGTGAAAAGGGGAGACTTGGGAGTCAGGGACCAGATCTTCTCAGGGTTCGTGAAGGGCAAGGAGGAAAATAGTGGGACTTGGATAAGACTTGTATGTTTGAAGAGAACAGCCTTCAGAGTCCAGCTGAGATGCTTAAAGAGACATCAACCCAAGAGCAAAGGGAGATTTGAGAATGAAATTGTGGAAATGCTCCTTTCCCCTGATAGAATATGACTTCCCTGAAGACAGGGAATCCTAACACAATACCTAGGATCTACATAGAAACTTTTCACTTAGTTGATGTATTCTAATCTGGAAGAAAAGGAGGGGACCAGAGCTGAAAAGACTAATATCCAGGGAGCTCATTAACTAACAAATTTGAAAAGGACCTAAGAAATGAAAGCAAAAGCTATATCACTGGGGGTGGATACAAAAGAGCAACCACCACCAAAAAGGCCCCAGGGGAGGGGATGCTTGGGAAAACTAGTCCAAATGGAGAAAGAAAAGACCTTTCTCCCTCCAAGCTACATTAGATGCAATAGCAAGAGAACCCATTTTTTAGCATGGCTGGAAAGACTAGGGAAGAGAGAAATGGTAGAAAGTCTCACCCCCACCCCCAGCCTCCTTGAGTTCCTGGCATCCTCCCAGAGTTAAAGAATTACCAAGTGTGATTGCTTAGAGGCTCCCAGAATCTCTGAGAAACTGAGCAGAAGTGCCACCAAATTTGGAGTGGGGGTAGGGGGGAACACTGCTTCAATGGTCCTGAAGAAAAGGTAAAAACTTTGACTCACTGACATCAATTCCTCACAAAATACTCTGCCTGAATAATCGGGAGGAGGGGGTAGAGGAGGGAGAGTTCCTAATATTTTAGGAAATTGTGATCACTTCAAACCAGAATGAATTCATTCAGTAACAAGTTAGACCAGCCTAGTTCAAAGGAGAGGAGAGGAGGGAGTGCCCTGGGCTCAGTAGATTAGGACTTTCATAGGACTCTTGACCAAGGCTATTATGTCTTCTTTGTGGATGAGGCTGACTGATCAAGATCATTCCAATATACCTGGGGGGTTGGATGTGGCGGTTTTCAGCCCCCTAATATAGGAAAGTGGTAAGAATCAAACCTGGACATGGCTCCCTATTCTTCCTATCTATATTGGATAGAATTCTTCAGTGAGTGTCAACAAAACAATCCAGACCTGGTGAATTATCTCTGAGAATCACTTGGGTTGAGTTATATAACTGGCAGGTTCATTGTCCCTCAGGTGCCTTCCCTGTAATTTCTACCTAGTCAAAGCTTCAACTTTACCCCCAACTGTTAGTTCTCTGGGCAGACAGAAGCCAAGCTTTGGGGCCCCACATCCAAGCCTCTTTCCAACTGCCGCCTGCCTCCAGCTCATTGACAACAAGCAGGGCAGTTTTCCAAATTCTCCATTTTTCTTCTTTGACTTTTCTGACATGAAGGTGAAGAAGGTAAGATTATTGCTTAAAAAGATGCCCAAGCAAAGAGAACATACTCGGGGATCTGAGGAAAAAGTACCTTGAGAATGAAGGGAATTAATTCCTTGATCAGCTCTGTGAAACCTGGAGGGACTGTGTCTGTGGGTTCCTTGAAAGGAGAAATTAGGACATGGCTCATATTTTAAAGCTAAAAGGTCCAGATACATTGTGTGCAGGTACAGAAATCCTTTTTGTTCTCAGCCACACCCATGGGTTTGGGTCTCGACTACACATTTTTCTCGAAATGCAGATTCTTGATAGAGTTGCTTAGGACTATGGATGAAATAATTAAATATTTCTAGTGTGGGTTCTAGACTTCAGTTTGGTTTTTATTTCTTTAGAGAAAGTGATTGTTTTCGTGTCTGGTTGGCCAGGGCATTGTACTCTCTAAGAGTTGAATCCAGTGCCCAGCCCAGAGGTTGGCCAACTGGGATTGGATTCTGTGAACCTAATTCTCCCTTCATTTCAAAGAGCTCTCCATTTGTTGTACTTGGAGTAGCTTTGTTAGCAAGTTAATCATTAAGTGGGAAGTTGGATTTGGCTCATCTCCTCCAAGCAGATATTCTAAGGTGGAACAACTCATGTCTGTCTGGAGGCATCCAGGAAAGCTTAAGAGAGGATAGTGGCATTTGAACTGGCCCTCGAAAGATGGGTCTGGTTTCACGACCAAGAAAGAGTGCCAGCCAAAAAAGTACTGGGGGTAAGAGTAAAGGGGGATGAAGGATGCTGGTAATTGGAGTGGGACTCTGGAAACCCAGAGGCTGTCCTGGTAAATGCTGAGTCACCCTTTGCTGACAATATTGAAGAAGGGGCTTCAGGAAAGTTTGGGTCCCCCCTTCTCTCCAAGGAGAACACTAACCGAGGTTGCAAGAGGAGAGGCTTGGCCAGACTCATGTGACTCAGTGTCTCCCGACTTCAAAACCGGAGTAGCTTTTGGTCTAGCCCAGTGGTTCTCACTGATTTGGGTGGGAAGGGCTGGTCCCCTGGGGAGGTGGAGGCTCTGGTGATATTTAGTATCAAGAAGTTGGAATCTGAAGACCGAATGCTACTTTTTAAGCTCATTCCCTCCAAGGAGAAGTCCTTGAGCCTTCCTTGGGGCTCTACTTTGTATCAACCAATGTTTCCTGCAAAAAAACAGGATTCTTTAGTTGACTTCCCTCCAGGAGAGTGCAGAAGGGAGAGTTCAGAGAAGGCACCTGCACAAAGAATTACAGGAGAAGGTAGAAGGGCTGCAATACAAAGTCTAATGGGGATGGCAGATGAAGAAAATTAGCAGGAAGGCTGTCTGGATAAAATGGGAACTGGTTTAGAATTAAGGGGAGGAGTGATAGAAAAAATGTGCAAGAAGGAAAAGGTGGGGGGGGAGATGGAATATGTGTATGGTGGGGGGAGGGGAAGAAGTCCAGTCCAAGTCTGGCTACAGCATGTAGGAAAGGGAGTCTAGAAGACATCTGAAAAGAAAGATGGAGCCAGATTTTGGAGGTCCCTAAATGGTCAACTTAAGGAGTTTTGACTATTTAGAAAGAAACATGGAGTCTTCGGTGAGTTCTGACCATGTGACTAGGTCTACACCTCAGGAAAATTAGTCCAGCACTGGTCTTTGGGATGGACTAGAGAGGAGGCTGGGTAGGCAGGGTGTCAGAGGGTAGTGGTCATGGGATCAGAAGTAGGGCAGGGGAGGGACCATTTGGAGGTAAAAGGAACAGGATTTACTAAGTCAGTGCTTCCTTCTGCATCACCCCCCCCCATCCTGTTTTCAAAACCCAAGAGAATGAGTCATTTAGGGATGCTTTTGACAGCAAACGAGAACAGGGCTGGTTTGGAAACTGGGTCTGACCCGATCGGGGCCATCCTGCTTCAGAGATCTAGGCAGTGAAATATGGAGGTCTTCATTTCAAAGGCAGGCCAAGCTTAGCTCTGGGAGATTTCTGCAGAAGGTGCCACTGCTGCTAAGGCAATGAATGGGATTGGCAGGAAAGAGTTTCAAGAGAAAGAGGCTGGGGCAGAACCTGGAGGAGTCCCTATTTTATGTGGTGCAGAAAAAACTGAGGACCCAAGGAAGGCAAGAAGCAGGAGTATATGATGGATGGATGGAGTTTACAGGATGGGGCTGAGTGGAGTCACCTGCTGTTTAGTTGTAGAGATAGCCAGGAGGAGCAGGAACCCAAAGAGAAAGCATTTGGATTTGGTCATTAGGTCATTAGTGACCTTTGAGAGAATGGTTTTGTAAAATGGAGAGAAATGAAACTAGATTTTAAGGATCTAAGAGGATGAAGGAGTGAGGAAGGCGACATACCAGGTGAGGAGGATTTTTTAAGAGGTTGCAAGGAAAGAAGAGAATTAGACCAACCAATGGATGGAGTTGAGGGGTCAAGGATAACTTTTTTTTTCAGGATTAGGGCCACTTGACCATATTTACAAACAGGAAGCTCCCACAGAGAGGGCAGGGTGGATCACTGGAGAAAAGCCCTAGAAGAGGAAGGAGGAGATGGAGTCCAGGTCACAGTGATCTGGATTGGTCTTAGTGAAGAGTATGGACCACCATGGCTTTGGGCATAGGTGAGAAAGAAAACACATTTGACTGCCAAGTTTGGAAGAGGCACTAAGGGAGTAGGTGACCCATAACCTCAGTGATTTCAGTAAAATGGCCCAGGGTTCCTGCTCGGGTGGTGGGGGAAGGGATGGGGACTGCAAGGGAGTGAGATTGAAGAGAAAAATAGTTCTGAAGAGTCCTTGGAGAGAGCTCAGTTGAGTCAAGTTCCCATTCTTCTACTTTATAACCTGCCAGGTCTAAGAGGCCATCTGCAACCCATGGGTCGGGGTCCTGTGAGTAGGCCCTAAGCGTTATTGAGTTCCAGATGTTGATGACTGGCTGACTCTGCATGAACTCGTAATCTCTGGGAGTGAGAGAACAGGATGGTCTGTCTGTCCTGGGCCAGCTTAAGGCTCCCTAAGGACATACAGAAGAGGATTGGGGCTTTAGGGGTGTAGAGCCTGTGAATGCTTGGGCTTCTGTGATCTCTCACTAGCATCAGTGTTGCAGCTTCCCCATGCAGCCACCTCTGCTCCAAAAGGGCTTCCTATGTAAAACACTCACAGGGACTGGCCCTTGGATCTCCAAGCAGAGTGACCTGTGGGCAATGGAAAGAATGAGGAGGCCACCTTGCAGGTTTTCCTTTATGGGCAAACTTTACATATGTGATTGTCCTGAAAACTCACTGAAGCCCTGGGAGGACCACAAGCCCCTCAAATGATAATTATGACAAGAGCATGGATGAGGCACATTACAAAGACCATCTCTGTTGATGCTTACAACAATCTGGGAGGTGCTGTTGTGGTTTTACAAGTGAGAGCAAAGAGGTTAAGTGACTTGCCCAGGGTCTTTCAGCTAGTAACAGTCTGAGGCTGCATCTAAATTCAGGTCTTCCAGAAAATAGGACCAGTCCTCTGGGCACTGTGGTGCCCCTTCACTTCCTGGAGAGTTGGGGAAGCTGACGTGGGCCCTCGATTCTGGGCTTTTCATGTCAGCTTCCAGGCCTGGCCTCATGGCCCCCATGCCAGGATTGATGACCCTGCAGCTTCCTGGTGTATCTCCCTCACTTGTTTCCTTAACCCAGGATTTCTTATCTAGGGGAGCTAGAGCTGGAAAGAGCCAATTAGCTGAATGCTTTGTTTAGAAGCCAAAGTACAAGACATTATCTTCTGCTTTAACTTTGTGGTTTGGCTTTATTTACCTCTTTCCTAAGTTTAAAATAAACCTGAAAAAAAGTCAGATAGAGGAAAAGAAGGCCAGTTTTCAGAAACAAATCCCAGCTTCTTAGAAATGGTAAGCTGGGAGTTGAGCCCAGTGGCCTCCAGCCCTAGCCTTGATGATGCTTTTCCTCTAAGTCAGGTCCACTTGAATCACCGTACTTTAGCAGAAAGGTAATTCTCCCAAAGTTCCCCAGACTCAGAGCACCCGCTTACTGGCTCCCAGGGTCAAAGTTCCTCTGGCATTGGAAGGAGGACTGGGGTGGGGCCAGGGGCTGGGACACAGTCTGCCCATAGCATGTCATAGCCCTTGGCCCCAGGCAGGTCCTTTTTTATTGGGCTGAGATATGTGGTTGGCAGCTGAGAACTCGAGATGGCAAATTGTTAACCTCTTCCTTACCTTGAGAGTTGCTTTTAAGGAATCTTCATGGCCACATGTTGTGGTTGGAATATCTCATTCCAGATTGATGGAATTGATAGCCAGTTACCGGGTGGGAGGTGCTGAACTAGAACACATCATAGAATAGCCATGGTCGATGGGTCCCTTCCTGTCCTCCTTTCCGCTGCGTAGCCCTTTCCGTGCCATACCCACACAGATAAAGGGTTTAGGTTCTTTGTGACCGAAGCGACCGTCAGAGTCATGGCCGGGGCCTTGTTTTCATGAATGCTTTCATTAGTCTGTCATCTTCCTCTTAATAATTCTCACTCATCTCCTTGTTGGAAATGCAGGAATTACAAGTATAACATCATTTGACAGATGAGGAAACTGAGGCTCAGCATGGGAAAGTGAGAGTTACACAGCAAAGTGGCAGAATCCAGTTAAGAAACTGAGGGTTTGGTTCCAAGAGCCCAAGCCTTGGATTCTAAGGCTTTTCCATGAAATACATTGTTTTTACTTGTCCCTCTGCCTCTTTCATGGGAAATAAAAAATAGCCTGTGTGGAATCACATTCTGCAGATCCTTGCTATGTGTCTAAAAGGAGCTCAGTTCTCAGAGGATTACCCAGATCTAAAAGGGGAGTGTAAAAGGAAGAAGTGACAAGGAGAGAACATGTCGCCTAGAGGATATTTTCTTAACCTAATTAACCTGACAATTAAACATTTCCTTAAGAATCCTCGAAGTATTAAATCATGCCTACTGTTTGCTTTACTAATATTTCATTCAATCTCCACAGCAACCCTTGGAGGGAGGAGCTATTATCCCCATTTTTGCAATTGAGGAAACTAAAGCAGACAAAGGTTAGGGGACTTACCCACCCTGCTATAGCTAGTAAGTGTCTGAAGTCAGATTTGACTCAGGTTTTATGTAGTCCCTCACAACTTAGGGTTGTGTACGTTGGGGTACCCCATCTGATGTAGATAGACTACAAGCTTCTTGAAGAGAGACTGCCCCTTTGGTAGCAGGCACATGATTAAAGATTGGGGACCCCCATACTTAGAGAACTGAAAGGGTGCTCAGTGGTCCATCCATGTCCCTGAAGAGCCTGCACCATCTCATACCCAACAACAGCCTGTCCAATGCCCCTGTGTGTCTACTGGACAGCTCCCCTAGGGCTCCATAGCTGATGCATGGGCACAGCTATCCCACCTGTCTCATCCGCATCCCTTAGTTCCTTGGACAAATCTTTTTAGGAAGGCCCTGAATGGAGGCCCTTCCCCAGTTGTGTCTCTCCCTTCCCCGTCATCTCATCAATGTTATTTTTCTAATATGGTGTCCAGAAGGGATGGGGCCTGATTAAGGAAGAGAGCAGCAAGGCCCTCCCCCTCTCTGTTTGGGGCAGCTCTGGCCTTCTTAATGAAGCCTAAGGCCCTCAGCCCTTTGGATCCAGGGCATCAACTGGTGACTCATGCTGAGGTCACAGTTCACTCACAGTCCCACATGGTTTTCAGACAGGCCTCCCTGCCTTCTACTGATGCTATTGTCATTCTGTTTGAATTCAGGTGTGACACTTTATTGGCCCCTACTGAATTTCTTCCGCTTTGATCCAGTGCTCTTGCCTGAGATTTGGCAGGGCTGACTTTATCATCCTCTGTATTAGTCTTTCTTCCTGCTTTGGGGCTGCAAATCTGACCAGCCTGTTCTCTATGCTTTTGTCCTAATCACTGATAAAAATGTTAAACAGCAAAGCCTGACCCCTGAGGCACTCCACTGGAGACCTCTTGCCAAGCTGACAAGGAATTATTACTAAACACCCAGTCCCTCATCTGGTTTAAAATCCATCTCACTGAAGTCCCCACTTCTCTATCCTTTCCACAAGACTAAGATGGAGTCCTTTACCAGAGGCTTTGTTGAACCTAGAACAAATAGACCCATGACATTCTCAAGATCCTATGAAAAAAAGAAAAGATTTGGCCCACAGACCTTCCTCCCCATGAAATCAGGTCCCTCACTCCAAGTTCTAGAATTTTCTCAGAGGTACAAGTCCAGCCCCCCACCCCCGGCCTCCCCAGATCTGCCCTCTTTCTCCCCTCGATGATGAGGACTTGGAAAGTCCCCTCTCTGAAGAGTTCCTCCAAGAGATGGGGAGCATCTAGGAGATCCCTCCATCCATTGGAGAGGATAGCTCCAGGGCCTTCACTTTTGTGGAGTATCATTGCTTTGGGAAGTGGTCCAGGATCCCACAGGTCCATCATTACAGCCCCCCTACTCAGTTCTGTCTTCTCTGAGTTTGATGTCTGCCCTGGGTCAGACTTGTGCCACCCACCCCTCTGCCATAGTTTTTCCAAATCACAGTCACTGGTCAGGATCTTGTCCTTGCCTCTAGCATCTAGACTCTTCTGTTGAAAAGCTGAGGTAGAGTGAATTCTCTGAGACATTTATTGATTGGTCTTTTCAGATTGCCCCCCTCCCAATTTCCCTCCTCATTAGAAAGCTTTCCCTTTATGTCTTGAATTTCCTTTCTGAAGTTCAGGCCCTTTGTGGAATGCCTTGGTTCCAGCAAAGACTTCTGACCCCTTATTTGTCAAGCAGGTGAAGCCTGTGGATGCTTTTTAAATCTTTTTTTTAAACGCATAGAAGGAAATGCCTGGATTACAAAGCCAGCCAATAATATCAAAAGAAAGACGTCATTTTTCCCTTTCTTCCCCACTTGTACCCTAGCCAAGTTAAGAACCCACCTTTACCATTAGAATTTCAGCAAAGGAGATCCAATTTGACCATTCCAGAACCCTTGAAAATCTGCTTGCCCCAGACTTAGGCTGCATGTCAGACAAGGTAGCTTTCCTCCCTCTCAAACTCCAGAATGAGTGGTCCCTACCTCTTAGGGCCCCTCCAATTTCTGATTGTGGCAGCTAGAAGTACCAGAACACTGGGTCTACAGTCAGGAATACCTGAGTTCAGATCCAACCTCAGACACTAGCTGTGAGACTCCAGGCAAGTCACTTTAGCTCCATCTGTCTTGGGATCCTCAATTGCAGATGTTGAGGAAATGTATTAATAGTACCTAACTCCCAGAGTTGTTATGAGGATCAAATAAGATGATATTTGTAAAGCATATAGTGCCTTCTGCAGAGCAGGAGCTCTAGTAAAAAGGATGATTGTGATTATGACTATGCTAATAGATTGAGTTTCCATATTAGCAGTAAATCAAAAGTTGCCTTACTTTCTCCTAATTCAGCTTTACCTCAAGGAACAGATAACACTTTATTCAAATAGTGAATCTGATTTTAAAAGATGATTTTTTTCCCTTTCCTCCTTCTAGTTTAAAGACCTTTAAAGGGACCGACTTCACCTTGTCAAGATGGTAGACACTGAGAGTCAGATCTGCCCTCTTTCTCCCCTCGATGATGAGGACTTGGAAAGTCCCCTCTCTGAAGAGTTCCTCCAAGAGATGGGGAGCATCCAGGAGATCTCTCCATCCATTGGAGAGGACAGCTCCGGGGCCTTCGCTTTTGCGGAGTATCATTGCTTGGGAAGTGGTCCAGGATCCGACGGGTCCGTCATTACAGGTCAGCATTTATTTTCTAGCAGGTTTGTTTGTTCTGACAAAATCATTTCACCTATGTAAGAAGTTAACCAATCAATAGACATTTATTGAGTACCTAAAGTCTGAAGCTACAAAAAAAAAAGGCAAAGGACAATGCCTGCCCTCTAGGAGCTCCCACTCTAATGGGAGAGATGACAAACAGGAATCTAGAAAGCTAGCTGTATATAAGGTATATAGGAAATAACTAAAGATGGGAAAGCACCAAAAATTGGAAGGGCTGGGAAAGGCTTTCCATAGAGGGACTTAAAGGGAAGGCTGGGAAGGGCCTGAAGCTGGGATGGAGGGATCAGCCGGTGGGGCAATCAGGAGGTGGGCCACTGAGGTGAAGGGGTCAGATCTGGAGAGTCAGGGATAACAAGTATGAAAAAGGAAGGACCTTGAATACCAAAGAAAGCATTTTGAATTTAATTTTAGAGGGCAGAGGGAACCACTGGACATGTTTTGACTTGGGCTTCAGGGGCTGAATGGAGGATGGACTCTAGTAGGGAAGAGACTTGAGAAAGGCTGACTCTGGTACTGCCTCAGTTGAGGTTTTGGGGTGAGGAGGCCAGCCCTAGCAGAGTGGCAGTGTCTGACAGGCCTTGATGCCATTTTGGACATGAAGGTAAGAGATGAGAAGTTCCAGGATGACTTCTAGGTTTCCAGTCTGGGAGACTAGAGGGTGAGGGTGCCCTCTACAGAAATGAGAAAGGGAGGGGAAAGGGGGAGAAGGGAGGGGAGAAGGGGGGGTTTAGGAGCAAAGATCACAAATTCTGCTTTAGACCTGTTGAATTTAAGATATCTCCTGGACATCCAGGTCAGGATCAATGAACAACAGACAGGAAGTCAGTAGGGTCTGGGACAGACAGCAGTAGTTTCCAGAACTGCCAGCATAAAGGTAGCCATTACATTCTTAAGAGCTGATGAGGTCACCCAATGAAGTAGGCTAGGAGGAGAAGAGCAGAGGGTCCAGGACAGAGCCTTAGGGGACCACCTCTGGTTAGAGGGTTGGCTTGGAGGAGGACCCAGCCAAGGAAACGAGGACCATCAGGGAGAAGGAGGAGAAGCAGGCAAGGAGATCATTTAGAAACAGGCACTATAGAAAGGTCACATCACCTCCTTAATAGCTGAAGTAAATTGTGCATTATCTCTGGTGGTGAAGAACCTGTCAGCCCACCCCATAGACCAGCCTGGTAAGCAATTGAAGGAGAGGGAGCCTTCCCTGCAGAGCTTCCCTGGGAACCACTGTGGTTCAGAGGGGCAGCACTCTGATGTAACCCCGCCATCTGGCCACAAGGCATCCCACTCTGCGCCTTCTGGGCATGTCAGTCAGCCTCTCTCTCCCAGTTTTGCTTACTGGGGGTGACCTGTCAGACCAGTTTCAAAAAGAAGGGCTCCAGCTATAATTATAGTGCTTTTTCCTATCTAATCTGATCCTTTGTTAAACTGTTCCCCTAAAATGTTGCAAGTTCCCAATGAAGAAGGGCCTTGGCTAAAGCATATTGACTTTTTGCAGAAGGTTAAACCATGATAGGCTGGCGAGTGAAGTGAATTATTCAGAGGTTTTCTCCTACCCACAACTTTCTGAGGCTTCCTTTTGGAAGCAGATAGACTGGGGAAAGTTTCTTTAAGCAGACGTGTTCATTGATTAAGAAGAGGGTTAGTTGCCTTCATCTTTCAGGGAGCCTAGAACATAAAAGGAGGGGCCCATGGGAATGCTGCCACATCTATCTGATTGGTCCTTCATACAATCAATCAGCTACCTGTCTTCCTAGGATGTGGAAGGAATTGCAGCTGAAGGAGGCAGGGGAGAGAACCAGAGTTGCCTCAAGTCCCAGAGGGGTAGGAATGGGAGGAGATGGAAAAGGAGTGTGGCTAAGACGAAGGTCAAGGGTTCTTCCCATCCCCCCATCCACTTTTTTTTTAGTTGACCTCAGATGGCAGAGACCATGAATGGGCCAGGCACCCAAAATTACTGGTTGAAATGATTTCCTCCCTCATTGGACCCACCAACTTCCCAGAGTAAAGGGAGAGGCCATCCCCCTCTCTAACCAGATTTCTCTGCAGAGTCCACACTGGCCCAAGAGAATGTTTCCTTCTTGGACTTGTTGGTGGTCCTCTTCAATTTCAGAATGGCTTAGATTGTTCTGCCACTGGGAGACCATGGCTCCAACATTCACCAGACTCCCCTTCTCTCTTAGACACCCTTTCACCAGCATCCAGTCCTTCATCTGTGAATTATGCCCCCGTGGCGGGCAGTGCCGATGATGCTTCCAGCGCCACATTAAATATCGAGTGTAGAATTTGTGGGGACAAAGCCTCTGGCTACCACTATGGTGTCCATGCCTGTGAAGGTTGTAAGGTAAGTGTGACCAGGAGTGCACGCAACCTTGGGGCTATCGTTTCATCAAACAAACGTCTCATCATCAAAAATGGCAAACAAAAGTTATGTGCCTAGGCCTGGGCTTGGGCCATGGACCGTTGGGTGGCCTGGGCCTAGTCTGGACCTCTGAGTCTTCAGCTCCAGAAGAAGGAATGAGGAAATGACTCCCAAAATGACTTCTTCTGGGTGACACTTTTCTTTGTTCTGTCCACCCAAAAAGAAAATTTCACAACCCCAGAAAGATTATTGGTATTCTCAGAAATTCATCTTTTGAAGGCATCTCCACAGGATTCTCCTTTCTATTTGTGGATTCTAAGGAATGGCCATGGGGAGCATCCTGGGAGAGAGGGGCTGTCAATAACTATCACTAACAGCTGTGAATGGAGCCCCACTCACCATCCACACACAGGCTTAGAGAACCATGTTCTCTCAAGGGAAGTATAGAGGGCATCTCTTCCCACAACTTGCAGCTCTCCCAGGCTGGGCCAAGAGCATTCAACTGCAGCCCAAGGTCCAGTCTCATTAAGTAAGAGAGGCCTCAGGGGCAATAATGCAAGGCATTGAGCTGACCCAGGGCCCACCATCAACCTGAGAGAAGGGGTGGGGTCTGTGCTGAAGCCCTCCCAGGCACTGGACATGGCCAGGGTGTGAGTGGTGCCTGTAAATACTACCACCTTGTAAATGCTATGTGAGCTACTGGATCCCTTTGCTCTGGTCATTTTTATGGAAGGTCACTGAATGGTCTCTTCCAATGGACATCTCTGGCATTTCCCTGGAGCTTTGGCTCGGGGGCTAGATTATGGGAGGAGAAAACGGCTTCAGACTGCTTCAGATCTCTCCAGCCCAGGGTTCCCTCCCCAGAGGTTCACATATCCTGTGCTCACTGGGAAAAAGTGAAGAGTTGGGAAACCATTCTCATGGATTAGATCTTTTTTAGCAGAGAATTTGCTTTTCCCTTAAATTAAAGTCAACATTAGGGACACCCTACAGGCCCACATTCTGCAGGCCCTTCCCATAAAGCCTTCGACCCCAGATCTCCCTCCATCCCCCAAAGAGGTTATGGGGACTGGCAACGGTCAGGTTCCCAGATGGACAGGCTTCCTTATATGTGGGGGCCCACTTTAGAGCTCCACCAGCTCCATGGCATAGAAGCCTGTGGACCCCTCCTTTCCCTCAGAGCCCCCACTAAAGAAATCTCAGCATCTTGTGAGACAGCAGAAAAGGATGGCTCAATGGTCTGAGGTTCAAGGCCTAATTCTTAGTGGCTCCTAAATCCTGTGGTCATCTCTCCCAGGGGTTTTTCCGGAGGACCATTCGCCTTAAACTGGCCTATGACAAATGTGACCGCAGCTGTAAAATTCAAAAAAAGAATCGTAACAAGTGCCAATATTGTCGATTCCAGAAGTGCCTTTCAGTTGGAATGTCACACAATGGTAGGTAAGGCAGCCCTCCCTCTCTCTGGCCCTCCCTCCCTCCCCTCTCTTTTTCCTTCCCTCCCTCTCTTCTTTCTTCCCTCCTGCATCCTCCATCTCTACTTCCACCCCTCCCTTCTTTTCAGGGTTTTATTTGTTTTTTGAGAATCTTGCTAGATCCTCTTGGTTAATAACCCTAACACGTTTTTCATTCAAAGAGTTCTGAGGATTTGGGGAGGGGGAGAGAGAGGAGTGGAAATCTCACTGGAAGAAGAAAAAGGGACGGTTTTGTCCCTGAGGAGGAGGATGATAGTTTCCCATACTTCTGTCATTTCTGAATTTGCTTCAAGCCTGAGAGATGGCCTCTGTTAGAGGCCCATCTGTCCAGATGCTTCCATGGCTATGAAGGGAACCTGTGGCTCTAGAAGGCCAGTTTGTTGGTGGTGTTTCACCAAGATGAGCAGGGAGGTCCCCATGAGCAGCTGGGGTTAGATGTGTGGGTAAGGGGGCCAGACTTTGACTCCTCAGGGCTCACCCCTGGAGCAAGAGGAAGAGGCCCCACTGGGGGAAGCCACTGCACATCCCCTAGGAGGATAAACTAACCCAGTTCTCATTACATACATTGACCATCTTCTAGAACAGATTAGAAGAGACTGAACAAGCCTGGGCCTTTATTCTCCAAATCTTTCCAGATGCACCTTCCAAGCCCTGCCCTTAGGCAGGCTCCCCCTCTCTAGTTTCCAAAGTATAGTCTTCCCGTCATCCAAATGTGCTCATCAGGCCCCTGTATCTCTGTGGGTACAGATGGGAACAGAACGAAGGCAGTGGGGTTAGGTAACTTGCCCAAGGTCACACAGCTATGTAATTATTAAGGGACTGAGGTCAAATTTGAACTCAGGTCCTCCTGACTCCAGGGCCAGTGCTCTATCATGGTACCACCTCTGTGCCCCCTTTAACCCATTTTTAAAGTCCAGAACCTACACATTCCATTTCTATGTAAGGAGACATTTGTCATATGTGGATCACTGAGTGCACCATCCTGGGTAGGGACTTATAAATGTTCATTGCCTTCAGCCTACACTCAAATTCTGCCTTTCATGTTCACCTTGACCTTATCATTAGAATGCAAAATCCAACAATACTAGGAAACAGTCTTTATCTCACTTGTTCATTTTGAGCACTCGCTTCATTCATAGCATCAACCACAAGTCATTCTCATTTTAGGCATGAGGCTCTCCCTGTGACGTGTTTTTAATTTCTGTCCATATTTCTCTACTATCTTTCCCCCCAGCCATCCGTTTTGGGAGAATGCCAAGGTCTGAAAAAGCAAAATTAAAAGCAGAAATTCTTACATGTGAACATGATATAGAAGATTCTGAAATTGCAGATCTCAAGTCTCTTGCCAAGCGCATTTATGAAGCCTACTTGAAAAACTTTAATATGAACAAGATCAAGGCCAGAATCATCCTGGCAGGGAAAGCCAGCAACAACCCAGTAGGTGCCTTTGTTTCCGTTTTACTATGGGTTATGGATGAAAGGGCATCAGCATAGAATTCAGAGACCTTAGTGTGATCAGCTCTTTCCTGACTGTTCATTTGCTAAAAGAAGAACCCGAGGCTCTGGGGAGTGAGAGAGGGGAAGAGAAGAGAGGCTTGCCAAAGGCAAAAGGCCAGAATTTGAATACAAGTCTTCTGACATTTATTGCTGCTGGGATCATTATTATTCAGAACTCAGTTCTCTTACTCTGACATTGTTGTAATTTTCCTGGTTCAGCTTGATTCATTCTTCATCAGTTCAGAGAGATCTTCCCAGGTTTCTCTGTATCCCTCATATGCATTATTTCTGGTTGGTCAGTCATTCAGTCATGTCAGACTCTACTTGGGTCTAGCAAAGATGTACAAATGAAAAACTGAGGTAAATAAGGGTTAAGTGACTTTCCCAGGGTCACAGAGCTAGCAAGTAACTGAGGCCAAATTTGAACTCAGGATTTCCCAATTCTAAGCTTTATCCCCCATCATTCCTTCCTGCTCAGCAATATTCCATTGCATTCCTTCATCACATTCCCCAATCAATGGGCATCTACTGTTTTTAATTTTTTGGCTACATGTACTGCAATTAGTATTTGGAGGTCTATGGGGGGGGGTCTTTCTCGGACCTCCTTAAGGTATATGAATGGCTATGGACTCCCTGGGTCAAAGGGTATGGGTAGTTCAGTCACTTTCTTATCCTAGCTCAACACTGCTATCCCCAATAATTGGGTCCCTCTGCAACTCCACCATTAATGCATTAGTGTACTGATCCTCCCACAATCCAGTCTACATTATTTCTCTCTTTTATCATCTTTGCCAATTTCCTGGATGTAAAGTAAATCCTAGAATGGTGTTGATTTGCTTTTCTTTTGTTAAGTTAGTGCTTTGGTGTAATCTTTCACAGTCTTGTTAATCATTTGTAATTCTCTTGAGAAATGTTCATTCCTCTCCTGTGACTATTTTTCAGTAGGGAAAAGAGCAGCTCTTGTCTATTCATCTTCAGAAAACCAATATCCCAAAAGATATGGAATAAAATCAGTGGTTTCTGAGAGGGGCATAGTTCAAGTTCATAACCATTCAACTCATCAATTCCCATTTTTTTCTCTTTGTTTAACATGCTAGAGTGGAAGGAAGGATATCCAAGGAGTCAGAAATAGACCTGGTTTTAAATTCCACCTCAGACACCCACTGTGTCACCTTGGCAAAGTCATTTATTCTCTCAGATAAATAAGGTTATTAAGGTTCCATGTCTGCAAATGGTGTGGTGTGACAGCCAAGGCTATTATCACTTAGGATGACAATGGAATAGAAAACAGAAGAATTTCCATGTTTTGGAGAAAGTGCAATATATCTATGGGAAATTTAAAAAGAGGCTTTTTTTTAATTCTTATCTTGGAAATCCCTTGATTGCTGCCTTGCACCCCTTCCTCCAGGCCCCAGCTCTCTCCACCCCATGATAGTGGCAGGAGCATCACAGCAGAAGGACTGTATGGGCCAACCTGGGAAGGAGCATCTCATCCCCTTAACCCCCTTATCACCCAAACACCTCTCAGCCCACCATCGCCATCCACCACCAGCACTCCCCCTGGTACTGAGAAGCCCTGCTTTCCAGAATCATCAAAGGTCTTCCCAAAGTAGCCAGGATGGTCTCACACTGGAGAAGGAAATCTGGAGTTGCCTCTTTCCAAATGTGGCCAAACAAGTTTCCTTTGTACTAATGAGTAGTTTGAAGTTGTTCTTGTTGTGAGTTATAAAAGGAGATTTTTCCTATTTCACAAGCTGCTTACTTTCATGAACATACCAAGCCTTTTACAGAGCCTTTCATTCTCCAAAATATCCCCAATTAAACAGAAGTTGAAACAAGTCTTATTTATTAAGTTGGTAAAGCCATATCCTGACTGAGCAGCCCAAAGGCTGAAGAGGGCTAGTGATAGGAGTGGTTATGGGAAATGCCTCCTGCTGCATCACCCCCACCCCCAATGGAGAGGAAAAAAGAAAGCCAAAAAATGGCTGGGGGCTTTCCTGCTTCTTGTGGTGGTAGTCTAAAGAAAATCTAAGAGGAGGAATGTGTTTTTTTGGTAACTAAGGAGATAACTGATCACTTAAGAGATTTGGGCTCTCTCACCATGGTCTTGGCCCCTTGGGGTCATTGCAGCTCTCCTAGAGGTAGAGACTGGCCTTGCCAATGACTTAAGATGAAACAAGGTCAGGTTCCTCTGCAGACACACACATGTTCTCTCTCTCTCTCTCTCTCTCTCTCTCTCTCTCTCTCTCTCTCTCTCTCTCTCTGTGTGTGTGTATGTGTGTGTGTGTGTGTCTGTCTGTCTGTCTGTCTCTATCTCTGTCTCTGTGTCTCTCTCAGAGAAGAATCTGTTCTATATTTGATCCTACTAGGAAGGCTGGATGGATATATGGAGTATTTAGGGAGGACTAGACCTCTGGTGTGAGGGTGATGAACCCTTTTGGGGCTCTCCCCTGTGGCTCCACAAGACTGTAGCACATGCAGCAGCTACACCCCAGTAGAAGGTCTTGGCAAACAGGCTAAACCAATAGGCCTCAAACTCATTGATGAGTTAGGGGGATGTCTTCCCCAAGGATGTGAAGACATCCCCCCATGGAATGAAAGAAGAGAACAATTTGTTCCAGCAGCCACAGAGACAGTTAAAGCAGGCCCTGGGAAGCACTTAGAGCCTGGTTAGACATTGAAGATGCCAAGGTCATCCAGTGCAGCCCTGCCATCATCAGTCTTTTGTCTTGCCACCAGATTGGAATGACCCAGGAGGGGAGAATGAGACTCACAACTTTATGCAGCTCTGCCTCCCTTAAGTCCAATTCACCTAGAAATCAAGACAGCACTCTGTGATGTCATTGGTCCTCTTTGAAAATAAAGGATGGTTAAGGAAGGAACAATAAAGGAAGAAGAACCAAGGACAATGTGCCATGGTCCAGAGCTGAAGGTGATGAAGACCCTGCTGGGGCACAGGACCACTTGGTGAATCACATTAAACAGACACCATAAACCTTCCCTGCTGAGCCTGGTGTCCTGCCAGACTGAGCACTGTCCCTCAGTCCATCCATTGGCCCATACTTCACCCCTACATTCTCAGTCACCAAACAAGACAAGAATCTTTCCTGTATCTCCTCTGTCTTGAGGAAAGGCTCTGCTCCCATTGTGATGATGGAAAGTCTTGGGCATCTGGAGATAGGATTTTTTCTTTGGACTTCTACCAGGGGCCTCAGATTATCATCCACAAGACCACACTGACCATTGCTCTTATTTCCAGGCAATGGAGTAGAAAAAAGAGGAGATGGTAGGTAAGATCTGGTACTGACCACAGAAACCTGAAAAAATGGGGCTGGCATACTGAAAAGTGTTGTGTGCGCTGTTCAGATCATATATGCAGACATTCACTGGGGTCTGGCCTGTCCCTAGGCTAGGCTCCGTCCCCAGAGACTGTGACTCAGAATGGGGAGAGGCTGATCAAAAGCTAGGGCCAAGGCCTGCCAACTCTCCTCTTACCTGCAATGTACTTTGGCATCTCCCCTCTTAGAATGTTTGCAGCTTAAACTCCTCCTCTCACAGGGAGCCTTTCTGGATTTCCAACATCACCATGTCATAACTTCATATACCTTTATAGACATCCATGTGTTTTTATACATTTTTATGTCTTCTTAGATGTGTTTGGACTATCTCCCTCATAAAATGTAAGCTCCCTGAGGACAAAGATGGCTTTACTTTTGTCCTTGTTCCCTGGCACAGGGTCTGGCTCATTGTAGATGCTTAATAAATGTTTGTGGCTAGACTGAGAGAATGTAAGAGTTATTAACAGAAACACCAAGGGCTGTGAGAACAGAGGAAGAGGGTACTTCAATTGGGAAGGAGAGGAAAATGGGAAGAACTCTAGGAGGAGATGGCATCAGACCTGGGCTTTGAAGGCTTGATAAGGGAGGAAAAGGGCATTCTGAGGATAAAGATGCCAGTTCAGAGCCTGGAAGAAAGGGTGAGACCAAGGGGGCAGGATAGCTCCTCAGCACAGCCAGCCCACCACACCAGCTTCAGTGGGAAATGATACCATTTATTAGGAACAAAAGCAGAAAGGGTCATAATTATTACCGACTTCCATACCAATTCAGATGGAACTTCAACCAATCATAATAGCTAGTATTTCCATATCTCAGTTTTTTACAAACATTCCCTCATTTTCCTGGGATGGAGGGGTGCTTGTTACCCTCATCCCAATGATGTTCGTCCTTCGCACTCAGGACTGTGGTTGTCCTGTTGGCGATGACATGCCTTGCCCAGTGAAGTTTATTACAGTGAAGGGAGTGTTGTGCAAAGATGTCCTTCTCACAGCCTGTTCCAAATCCATTCCCCCCCAATCCCCCCCTCCTGACCTGATTCGAAGGAAATTGAACTTTGGTGATGATCTGATGCTGTGGGAGGCCTTGTCCAAGAAACCACATGCAACCACCATACAAAGCCACAGTATGGACATCCAGTGACAGAATGGGGACTCCCAGAATATGCGGCTCCACAAGGTTTCAGCACATCCCACTGTGACCTCATGGCTAATCCAGATCTGTCTCTCGATGAGCTAATCATCAACATGGCCTTTAAACCATGGGATACTGTCTGCTGGCCACTCATAGGTCTGCGCTGCCCTGCTTCACTAGTAACTCCCCAGAGTGTTCCAAGGTGCATGGGCCCTTCTCTTGGGGTGAACCCATTTCAGGGTGGCTCTGCCCTTCATTAAAAAAAGGGAATTCTCCCCAGGGCTCCTACTGGATTCTCCAGGATCAGTCACATTACCATACTGGATGCCTTGGGGGTACCCATCTCCATCACTCTGGATTCTGGAATGTGAACCTGAAACTGAGACTTGAGAGGGGAAGTGACTGGGTCAGGGTCACTCAACTGGTCAGATATGAAATGAGGATGCTCTGAAGAAGTCCTCCTGATCATCTGGGATAAGAGACTAAAAAAATCTGGTGAAAACCTCGAATGCTGTTCTTTCCTCTTCTTCCTTCCCGCTCTTGGATTTCATGGATAGCAAACCTTTGCCACATAAAGCCAGCTCCAAGAGTGAGCTGCTCCGAGTCCACCACTGGCTTCTGGGTGGCTCACCTCTTTTCTCTATCATAGCAGAAGTGAGGATGTCATTGTCTTCCATTAGATATGTCAGTGGTAGGAAGACCAGTGGAGAGAAGATGCCTGGGAAAGATCAAGAGAGCTATCAAGAGAATCCTAGGTGAAATCCCAGAACGTGAGGTAGAAGGGACCTTGGATGGGGCAGCTAGGTGGCATAGTGGATAAAGCACCAGCCTTGGAGTCAGGAGTACCTGGGTTCAAATCCAGTCTCAGACACTTAATAATTACCTAGCTGTGTGGCCTTGGGCAAGCCACTTAACCCCATTTGCCTTGCCAAAAACCTAAAAAAAAAAAAAAAAAAGGGACCTTGGAGAGCTTCTAGGCCAAGCCTTCTTACAAGAAGGGAGGCCATGGGAGAACAAGGATTGGAACCCAGGACATCTGCCCACAGTCCACTGGCCTTTTTTTACCATATCACATCGCCCTGCAGAAAAGATCAACACAAGAAAAAAAAAACATTAAACATTTCAGTTTTGTACAAGAGTAAAAAGAACTGGGGTTAAAAGTAAAGGGAAAAGAGCAGATCTGCTGAGTGTCTGTGAATTTAGTGTTAGTAAGCATCCCCCTGTCCATCAGGGGAGTTTGTCTGCTGTGCCCAGCCACACCTAGCTACCTTTGCCCAGGGTGGAAGAAGGAAGGGACGCCCTTCCCATCAATTACCCTGGGAGAGGCTTTCCCTCCCTCCTTCCCTCCATCCCTCCCTCCCCTCCAGGTCCAGGGAGATTAACTTTCTGCCCAGCTTCCCCTTCCCAAGCTTGGCTTTTGAAACTGAGCCCTCAGGAGGAGTGGCAGTGGCAAAAGCCATTGTCATCTCTGGGTCCCTTTCACCTGTTCAAAGGAGAGTCTGGATTTTGGAGGTGGCTGCTGCATCAAGTGCCTGCCCCGGGTAGAGGGGCTTGCTGCAGAATATCCTATCCAATAGGACTCTGAAACTCCAATCCAGGAACAAGGTGGGTGCGGCATGCCTCTGCCTCCAGGCTGCCTGGCTTTGCTCCTATGCCCAGCCAGGCCCACAAGCTTACACTTGATCAAAGGCTTCCCTCCCTCACTGGGGAGAAAAGCTCAAGCAGCCCAATCAGGCCATCTAAGTCTGTGGGACCCCCTTCTGTCCAGACCTCGCATGCACAATGGGATTAGAATCCAGCAGGAATCCCAGAATGGCCGACAGATACTGTTCTCCATTTCATTCATAGATTTCTGACCCAGGGCAGTCTTTAAAGACTGGTGATCAACCACATTGAACAGGCACCCAAGAGAATGTCCAGGTTCCAAAGATTCCCTTGGCTCCATAGAGTCATGGAGTCCAAATGTTGAAAGGGACACCCCTGACAAGTGATGTCTCAGGCTGAACTCAAACACTCACAGTGATAGAGAGCTCACTACCTCATTCACATTGGAAGAAGTTCTGATCAAGAGACAGGTTCATTTTGATATTAAATCTAAATCTGACTTGGAGGTCTTTAAAAGCAGCTATGGAAAGAGATAGACTACTGGCTGTGGGGCCTGGAGGCACTGGCTAGAATACAGCTCTTTCTTTCTCTATGGGATCATTCTCTCTGAGTTTCAGTTTTGTGATATGCAAAGTGGGGGGCAGGGGATAGGGATCAAACTTGTCCCAGTGACTGCACAGGATCTCCAGAATAAGTAATATAGCAGATCTCTAAAGTGCTTTGTAAATCCCATGATGTTCCAATATTTCACCGTTGCAGGGAAGGATGGGAAAGAAGAGATGTTCATATGGATGGGGCAGGGGTTCCTTTTTGGGAGATTTTGTGCTGTTCACATCAAATCATGGGAAACTTCAGGGCCTCCAAGAAGAGCTCCAGATCCACTTCTGCATTACCCAATGAACCCATCAATTCAGCTTGCAGCCCGTCCAGACATTTTCATCCTCTATGAAGATAACACATGTCATTCCAACACATGCTCCTCAGGCATGTTGGGGGTCCCTACCTCCTCATCCATTTCCACTTATGCAGGAGACTCTAAATGAGGTATTATGGGGACAGAATGATCACCCCAATTTCTTTTGGGCACCCTTCTTTGTACTGGCCTTGGAGTTACCCTAGTGAACTCCAAACTTAGCCACAAGACCAATTATCCAACAATCTTTGTGGTCTCTTCTATTGCCTCTTTGTGCCTCAGTGTTTTTTTAACTCAAATGTCAGACTTGCCCAAATGATGAGCTAGGAATAAATGGAATTGACCCCTGATTTTGGCCTGTCACTGGTGTGACCAGTATCCTCACCTTTTTTGACATCTGAACATTCAGGAAACAAGCCCAAGGCTCTTCATGTGGTAATAGGATACTGGCTCTGGCTTCAGAGGAACTGGGCTGAAAATTTGCCTCTGTGACCTGCTGAGACTTCGGTTCTCTTATTTGTAGTCAGAAATCATCTCCTTGAACCTGAAGGTAGTCCTAGAGGATGACCTCTGATGACCTTCTAGCTCATCCAGTATTAAGTAGCAAGGACAGAGCCCAGGGACATGCCACTAGAGACCTCCTCCATTTCTGCCATTGAACTTTTAGTCACTACTTTTTGGGCCCATCCAGCCAACCAGTCCTCAGTCTACCTAATTGTATTACTGAAATTTCTCTCCATCTTCTTCATAAGAATGAGAGATTTTTGTTCTCCTGCTTTGCTGAAATCAAGGTTAATGATATCTATGACAGTCTTAGGATCTGTTTGAACCACTAAGAAAAGAGATTTGAATTGGACCTGGATTCTGTGCTGCCAGCAACACCCCAGATGAGGAGGAGAATCTTTTCACCAAACTCAAGGTGACACCTTCAAGGGCAGCTCAGGGCAACCTGCCCAAGGTCACACACAGAAGCCAGGATGTCAGAGGCAGGACTTCCTCATTCTGAGGCCAGAACTTCTCCCTCCCTTAACAAAGCAGCAAGTTTAGTACATCATGACCTGGGCCATTAATTCACAGAAGACAATATTCAGGAAAAGCATCTATGGTAGAACTCATGACCCTAGATGTCTAGACACAAGTCCACAAAGCAGAAAGAAAGGTGACCTAGAGACCACTGGAGCTCTCCTCTGGAGCCCCATCCCCAGGTGATGAGGAAAAGAGCAGAGGAAAGGGAGAACCCTGGCACGCCTTCCACACTGTAGTTATTTCTGGGATGCCTTTCTCTAGCCTTTTTCTTTTCAATTTAAAGCCCTCTGGATTGGAAGGCAGATTGTGAGATCAAAAGTGAGATTCACACAGGCCTTTCCAGGAAATTGCTAGCTGGAGAGCACACCTTCAGCCAGGGGAATGAAATCAAGGAAGTCCACCCAGGGGAGGAGGAGGCCCCAGCTGGGACGAGCCTTGGGGGCAGCTAAGGACAATGAAAGGCTACCTCTAGAGGAAGCATCTCCCAACCATAGAGGCAGTGGGTCTGGGCTATGAAGCAGCTCCTGGGGAGGCAATTTAGTGCTTTCTAGGGCCCTCCAGGCCTCCTACTTCCCTGGAATGTCCCACTTTGAAGATTCTCTTCTCTTCCTTTGAAAATTGGGACATTTGCCCATCCCCAGCTCAGCTGCACCTCCCCTGCTGTCAGATTTTCTCAGAGATCTCTGACAGTAGCTCAATAGTCACTTCCACTAATGATTTAGCCTGGTGTCTTCTATGAAAAATACCTGAGCAAGGACAGAGTGGCCTCCTAATAACTTGAAGTTGGGTGGATAGAGACTTGAACTCTCCCACTGACATTTTTTCATTATAGGACCACTGGCCAGTCATCTCTCTGAGCCTCCATTTCCTCATCTGTAAAGCCTGGAATCACAGTTGTGGTACCCTCCTTCCAAGGTCATTAGGTGGCTCCAGTGCTGTAATGTCATGAAACACATGGGAACCCATGGGCAAGAAGAGACAGTCATGTGGCTGGGGCAGAGGTTCCTTTTTGGGAGAGATTTTTGTGCTGTTCATATCAAATCATGGGAAACTTCAGGGCCTCTGAGAAGAGATCCAGCTCCACTCCTGCATTACCCAATAGTCTGCTCAGGAAAAATCCAGTAGTGAAGACTGTCTAAGATGAGGACTTGCTAGTAAGCAAGGGCATATGTATTATGGAGACTAAAATTTTTTAACATTTTGAGTTCCAAATTCTCTCCCTCCTCTCCCCTCCCCCCCATATTAAGAAGGCAAGCAATCTGAAATAGGTTCTACATGTGCAGTCAAGCAAAACATATTTCCATATTGCTCATGGTGTGAAAGAAAACACAGGAGAAAAAAAGAAAAAGGAAAGTTTAAAGTAGTATGTTTCAATCTGCATTTAGACTCCATCAGGTCTCCCTCTGGAAGTGGATAGCATTTTTCATCATAGGCCCTTCAAAATTGTCTTGGATCATTGTATTTCTGAGAATAGCTAAGACATTCACAGTTGATCATTGTCCAATATTGTTCTTACTGTATACAATGTTCTCCTGGTTCTGCTCATTTCACGTTGCATCAGGGTCATGTAAATAAATCCAGGTTTTTTTTCTGAAACCACTGCTTGCCATTTCTTAGAGTGCAATAATATTCCATGAAGATCATAGACCATAATGTTCAGCCATTTCCCACTTGATGGGCATTACCTCAATTTCCAAGTTTTTACCACTACAAAAATTTTGCTTTAAATATTTTTATTTAATATTTATTATTTAATAATATTTAAATAAATATTTAATTTAATAAAATTTAAATAAACATTCAATAATATTTAAATATTAAATACACATAGGTCCTTTTCTTTTTTTTTTAATTCTCTTTGGGATAGAGATCTAGTGGTGCCATTTCTAGGTCAAAGAGTATACACAGTTTGATAGCCCTTTGGGCATAGTTCCACATTCATTTCCAGAATGGGTGGATCAATTTAGCATAGACTTAGTTCTTTTCAGCAATACAGTGATCAAAGACCATCTCAGAAAACTCATGTTAGCAAATGCCATTCACGTCCAGAGAAAGAGCTATGGAATCTGAATGGAGATCAAAGCCAACTATTTTCATTTAATTTTTTTTCCTCATGCTTTTTCCCTTTTGTTCTGATTCTTCTTTCACAACGTAAATAATGTGAAAATATGTTTGATGTGATTATACATACATAACCCATGTCAGAATGTTCACTATCTTAGGAAGGGGATAGGGGAAGAAAAATTCAGAAATCAAAATCTTAACAAAAATGAATGTTGAAAACTATTTTTACGTGTAATTGGAAAAAAATACTATTAATTAAAAAATAAGATGGAATTGGATCAATTCACAATTCTATCGATGGTGCTTTAGTGCCAATTTCCCCACATCTCCTCCAATATTTGTCATTTTCCTTTTCTGTCATATTAACAAATCTGATGGTGTGAGGTGGTACCTGACTTGTTTTATTTGCACTTCTCTATCCAAAAGTAATATAAATTTTTTTTTCAGATAACTGCGGATAAGTTTGATTTATCTGTCTAAAACTGCCTGATCATATCCTTTGATCATTTATCAAACGGGAAATTTATTGTTATAAATTTGACTCAGTTTTCTATATGATTGAAAATGAGGCCTTTATCAGAAAAACCTGTTATAAAAAAAATTTTTCAGTTATTATTACTGGGTACTTCCCTCCCTCCATTATACTGATGAGGAAACTGAGGCTAAGGGATTAAATAACTCACTGAGACTATACAAATCACAGCTCTAGGCCTGGAAACCAGGAGTTCTGCCAGTCTCTAAAGCCCTCCATGCTTTCTTCTGTTCTACTGAAATATCTTGTATGTGTTTTGCTTTTTCTTCCCCTAATTTAGGGGGAGGAGACCCTTCAAGACCCCCTCCCCTCCACTGTATCCAGGCCAGTGCCACTTCTCCCCTGCAGCAGTTGAATCAACAGGTTACAACTAACTGTATCAGTGCCTTGATAAAACCATTTAAAAACAAGCTGTTTTGGTGTCTTCTTCCATAGCCTTTTGTCATACATGACATGGAAACCCTATGCATGGCGGAAAAGACACTAGTGGCCAAGCTGGTGGCCAATGGGATCCAGAACAAGGAGGCAGAAGTCCGGATATTCCACTGCTGCCAATGTACCTCGGTAGAGACTGTCACAGAGCTGACGGAGTTTGCTAAATCAATCCCTGGCTTCGCCAATCTAGACCTGAACGATCAGGTGACTTTGTTAAAGTATGGGGTTTATGAAGCCATATTTGCAATGCTGTCGTCAGTAATGAACAAAGATGGGATGTTAGTGGCCTATGGAAACGGTTTTATAACCCGCGAGTTCCTGAAAAGTTTGAGAAAACCTTTTTGCGACATCATGGAACCTAAATTTGATTTTGCAATGAAATTCAATGCCTTGGAACTGGATGATAGCGACATTTCTCTTTTTGTGGCTGCTATAATTTGCTGTGGAGGTGAGTAGTTTTAAAAGTTAGTCATCTTGGAGGTGGTAGTTATTTCTTTTTTTGAAACCTTTCTTGGGAAATTGAAAAACCACACTTACTAACTATCATTAGGCATTTCAATGAACATAATTTAAAAACTAAGATCATACATAAACTGAATTGTTCAAAAGGTTTTTGGTTTTTTAAAGAGTAGATTAACCAAAAAAAAAAAACCCTACTTTTTAAGCCTCTTTGCCTCTGAGCTCTTCTCCTGGGTATGTTTTGTAACTTATTCAGCTTTTAAATTTGATGTTTTTTAAGGTTTGTGCTAACAGGGTAAGTGACTTGCCCAGGGTCACCCTGTTAGTAAATGGCTGAGGCCAGACTTGAACTCAGAATTCTATACATTGTGAGGTCCCCTGGCTGCCCAACAACAATAAGTCTGCTTGATTGTAACTTCAAACTGTACCATTCTTGCTTTGTATTTTTTCACATGAATTATGATTTTAATGGCTCGATGAAATTCCCATCTTGCTGTATCAGTTTACTGACCCAGTTCAACCCTACTAGCACTCATGTTTTCTCCCTCTCAATGTACGCACCTTGAGGGCAGACCCTGCCTCTGCTTTGCACAGTGCTAGAGCCATTCTCTTTTTTTGTTTTTCCTTCATGATTCTTCCTTTCCCATTATTTTGCACTCTCAAGTAAAGTAGTCTGAGTATTTTGGTACAGATAGGCATAGTGTTGGGGGGGGGGGGGTAGGGATATTCCTGTTAATGGGCTCATTGGAGCAAAGGGAATGATCTATAGGCTGACTGGGTGTGCCCATAACCGACAGCAGTGTACCCATAACATGCCCATTTATGGCTCATCACCTAGCTAACTTGAAGCTCTCATCTTCCCCAACGGAATGGGTCTCATTTAGTTGGCCAAGTTTTTGACTTGCATTTTCCTGGCCAGAGCAGTCATTCAGGTGTCAGCAGACATCCAAAAATCTGAGGATTTCTCTTGGAGACCATGTGATCCTTACTTACATAGGTAATTGGCATTCTGACAGAACTTTAGGGTAAAGATTTTCCCCCAAAAAAGATTTCTCTCCTTTGAATGTCATTGTTGCTCCCTGCTGCTCATAAGATTTAAAAGCTGCTGTACTTTGGAGGCCTTCAATGTGTATGTGAGCCTCCCTGCCCTGCAGGGAAGTTGGCTCTCCTGTCACCAAATGCTTGGCTTGCTCAGACACCTTAAAATAGACCTGCCTAGGGCCAGCAGGGGCTGTCCCCAAAAGAACTCTGTCGACAGGAGCAAAAGAGGTCATTTGTGCTCTGACAGACTGACCTTGCCTAGCCCTTTGGGAAACGGAAAAGCTGAAGACTCCATCACTTTTCCTTAAGGGAGTCCCACATGGCAATGAATTCTCTCCTCCCTTGCCCCAACATCTGGAGGGAAGCTAGGGAAGCATTCCCACTGGGGCTAGCCCATGTTTGCAGTGCTCTCCAACCTCACTTCTACCTCCTAAGATTTCATTATTTCCTTCAAAACTGTTCAGACCACCCCTTCTTCTGCACCTTCCCCATAAACACCCCACCCCAAATCGAGTGTCTATTTATTTTGTAAATATATTCTCTTTGTTTATTTGTGTTCTTATTGTTTTAGAGTGTAAGCTCCCTGAGGGCAGGAGCTGTTTCATTTTTATCTTGCATCCTCCCCACTAAGCACTGAGGTGAACCAAATGATTATTTCCATGGTTATGGACCACAAAATACTAAATTAGCAATACACTTTTTTAAAAAGCAATATCTCATTTTCTCTATTATTTACAGAGCATAAACAATAACATCATTTTCCTTACAAAAGTCTTGTGATGTAGGCCATGCAAAGAACTGTCTGAAGGCTCTGTGATTTCCCAGGCCCAGTGTGGGGATTCAGTGGGGACTTCATAGCACATGGTCCTGGGAAGGGTGCTAAATCTGGACTCGGTTGTGAACCTGAGGAGTCCCATTTCTTTCTGCTATCTGTGTGTGATCTGGCACCAATAGCCTCGTGGAGATCCATTGACTTCTGCACCTTCCAGCTCTCAATGCTTTTTTTTTGGCCCATGATGGTTGAGTTTGCTCTTGATTCTCATTTTTTTTCTTTTAAAAAAAATTAATTTTCAATTGTATCAGGTCAGTGGCTCCATAGATCAATTCTTGGGTTCAACAAAATGCATATTCTTCAGAGGAGGGGCCCTACACAAATCTAATGAGCTGGTCCCACTTTAAAGATGCAAATCTCTGAAACCCACCAAGGGTTCCTACCCTCACTGCCCTTCACTGCATGGAGTCCTGGCAGAGCTGGGCCTGCTCACTTGCTCACTCCCTCGCTCACTCCTTGGCTCTAAAGATGCCCTCTTTTTCCTTCTGAGACTAGATCGGCCAGGCCTCTTGAATGTGGGTCACATCGAAAGGATGCAAGAGAGCATCGTGCATGTGCTCCAGCTTCACCTGCAGAACAACCATCCGGATGACGTCTTCCTCTTCCCCAAGCTGCTCCAGAAGATGGCAGACCTTCGGCAGCTGGTCACAGAACATGCGCAGCTGGTGCAGGTCATCAAAAAGACTGAATCTGATGCTGCCCTGCATCCCTTGCTGCAAGAAATCTACAGGGATATGTATTAAGTTTTTTAGGTGTTTTATTTTTTAAAAACAAAACTTTTCCAGATTATTTAAAGCCAACAGAAATATTAATGATAGATGGGAGCAAAAAGACTTTGCACAAATGTCAGCTGTGTTTTAATCCTAGAACATGGAAATCAATCATGATCTAGACAGCTGGAATACCACATTTCTATTGGTTTTTGAAACAGTATTTCGGAGAGTTTGCCAAGTATCCAAAAGCTGATGATGAGAGGGTCTTGGATAGTTAGGGTCAATTTGGGGGATTCCATCTGATTTTGTTAAGGCACGTGATTTTGATCAATGCAGATTTATTTATAATGTTAGTGATTTAGCATTTTGTTAATTGGTAACCTCATAATAAGGACTTTGTCTGCTTTGCTCATCACCTTTGGGTTCTCATGCTCATTCTATGTTAGTCTGGATAGCAATGGCCCCTTGCTGATAATACCCTCATCATAACTGGGATGCATTAAAGGGAAGGACTGGAGTGCTTAATAAGTAGCAAAGAATTTCTTGGAAAGATTTCACTTCCATCAATATTTCAATGAGGACAGTGGCACTTTTCTAACTCAGATCTTTTCAAAAACCTTTAAAAAAAATTGACAGTCAAAAATCCATAGGTTGCACTAGCTGATGGCATTTGCAGAGATTGTGCCAAGCCAAATGATCTCAGATTTATGCAACAAAGTCCAGAACCATGACATCTAGGCCAACACAGAAAGTACGGGGTTGCAGAATCTAGGACAAATCTGGAAACTGCTCTTTGGGTCAGCAGGAACTAGAAGTGGCCTGGGCATCTTCCAATCTCACTATTAGGTCTAGAAGGGGAGGGCTTCTTCCAACTCTGCCTCCCCATCCAGGGCCATTCAGTCTTCCTCATGGGATCCTGCCAATACACTACACTCTTCTCTTGTTCTTCCCCCTCTTCCCACCTGGGATTATTATCTTATTATCTGACTGAGCCGCCTCCTTTCCCCAGTAACATCTTTCCACAATTTTGGATTTTTTGTTTTGTTTTGCCTTTTTTTTGGGGGCGGGGGGGATTGCCTCTTATCAGCCAGTCCTTCTCCTGGCCCTGTTGAACCTTTCTCTGCATCAATGAGTACAAATTGCCTCCTCCCCAGAGACGAACCAATATGACTTGAATTCAGTTGGCCCTAGTATATGCTTAGGGATCCATTCTTAGATCCCATCTATCTTTCCCCTTCTTTTCCCTTGAATGCATTTTGAGAAAGATGGCTTCTTTGGTCCTTTTTGCTATGACTTTTTAACTTGTTTTTTGTACCAGAAACTCCCTAGTGGAGCAAATGAAGCCAATGTGCTTCAGCACATTGTTAGATGTTAGGTGACATGGCCATCCTAACTTAGGATCACATACTTCGTAACAGATATGACTTGGGGAAATGAGGAGACTCTTTAAGATAGAGTAGCAACTGCTTTTCTCTCAGGATTTAACAACAGCTTGGTTCTTTTTGAAGATATTTAGAAAGACCAGCCTCCTTTTGTTTGCTATGTCAAACCAATCCCAACCATAGAAACGTTGATTACAAGAATTAAAGATCCCATTCTGTATTTCTGTCCAATTCTCTACAGTTGAGGGTATCTGTCTAAAACATGTTGAATTGAAAATGTCTTTTCCTTACATGCTAGTTCTAATAAGCAGCCTTTAGAGCATCCTATCAGCAGTAGTCCTGATACCAGAATACGGCATCTTGATCTTGTTCCTGTTCATTCAGACTCCAAGGGTTAAAGAACTCTTTTCCAAGCATCCACATTGGAACCCTCTGAGACCTTGATCTCTGTGGCCGGTGAGCTGCTTGGACTCCTTGCTCCTCAATGCATTTTCACTAGTCTTATTACATTCAGAATGTTTGGCACCAGAGAGTTCCCTCATTTCATAGTGGGGATGGGGTCCTAGCAGATTCTTCAGATAGTCAGGAATTCTGCTAAAGGAGAACCTTAATTATATGTTGCAAAGAAGAGGAATAAAACATAGAGGGATTCCCAGCTCAGATCCAGGGTTGTAAGAGAGCTCACAAGCCTCCTCTAATGCCCTCATACTGCAGAAGAGGAAACTGAGACCCATAATGAACTTCCTGAGACTACACAGGAAAGAAGGGTCAGAGGGGGGGATTCCCAGCCAAGTCCTCTGGCCCCAGAGCCAGCAAAGCCGCTTTCCAAGATGTTGGGGCTGCTGACATCATTTGGTAGCGGAAGATGAGCCTCTTGCTCACCCTCTCAATACGAGGCAGGACAGCAGTTCCCATCTAGCAGCTGAACCAAGGCCCATACTTTGGACTCTGAAAGGCAGATGCCAGAACCCTTATTTTATTTGTTTGGCCAGGCCGACATCACTGCTGGCCTGCGCTGTCTCAGATGACTGTCTTCTATGAAATGTGCAGGTGATGAGGCCAGATGCCTTCAGGGGGGCTCTGGTGTGGCTCCTGTTGGATCCCCACAGTGCTTATCACCATCTCCTTGGTACACAGCAGCTTCCCATCACCCATCAATGGACCGTAGGATATTGGCTCCAAGTCTACACATTTTTTTAAGTCCTTTGGTCACATAAGGTCAAGATTCTGACAGGATCTTTTCTATGTGGAATTAAAGTCTCAAGGGAGCATGTGGCACTGGCTCTTCCAAATACAGGGAGGGAAATGGACCTGTTTGAGTCCCTTAGCCAAGGCTCCTGCCTCCCCACTGCTATCTTCTTGAGAGACAAATCTGGATAACCTAAGAGTGACTCCTTGAATTTTCCTCTACAATCTTGGACTAAGCAAGTTTAAATCCCCAAGAGAAGAATAAAGAGACACCTTCCTCCAGTTGTCCCTGAATAGAAATGGGTCTTGAGGCTTCTGTCTTTGTCTCCAGTTTACCCCACCCTGGGACAGATGAACTTTCCTTGGCCCCACAACTGACCAGAGTCTTGATCCCTCTTCCATACTGAGTGGATGGTAGGACCCCGTCTCTAGGGGTTCAAGATCCAGCAAGGCCTCCCTCCACAAAGGACTCCTGGAAGCCAATTCTCAGGGGAAGTCACTCACCTCCAATTCTCCCCCCTTCTCTGCAAGGCTGTAAGGTTGCTTTCATTCTGGGTCTGATGGCAAAGGAATCTGAAAAGGACATGGACCCTCAGCGTTGGAGATTAGATACCTATTCAGAATGGAGAATAAGTACAAAGCCATAGTCTGCATCCTGTCTCCATCAGTTGGTCTTCATACCAGGATGTTTCTTTGATTTAAAGTCATAAATAAATGGTGGCTTATTGCCCCTTTCCTGTTCAAGGTTTCTCAGACCTTTATCACAAACCCCTGTGGAGGTAGTGTAGAGGGAGATACCTGGAAGATTCTGAGCACCAAAGAGCACACCAGTCATACTCCCTATCTTAAGGGAAGCTTCATTTTTTTAAGAGTCATGGTCTATATCTCAGCCCCCAAAACAAGTGTGTCCTAGTGCAGTTTCCATTTAGTCAAACTCTTGTTCTAAAAATCAAAATTTGATAAGTATGGGGTAACCATCGCTGAGACCACCAAGGCCAATGCCCTGAAGTTTTAGATGGAGCCAAGGGACAATGGATTGCCTGAAGCCCAGGCCTTGACTTCTGGAGATCCTTCAACTTGCCTTCATGGGTGCCAACATTGGTGCCATTTCTTGATTTCATCACAAGATCTTATATCTTCATACAGTTCAACAGTACTTCAGGAGATGCTACTTCCTTACAAAGAGGCAGTATGAACAACTGAATTAGTTTTTAATTGGGCTAAAAGATGTAAGAGTCCCTTCCCCATAGACCCAGATGCTCCTTAATGAGCAGTTCACCCCATCTTCTGATCTCCCCAAATCCATGAGCCTCCTCCCAGGTAGAACAAGGGACCTGTCCCCAGGGAGAAGATGCTGGAAAGCAGCCAAGCTAAAGCTGACAAAGCTAAGACCCCAAAAGAAACTCAAGGACGTGGGAGCAATGACCAGTCTGGGCCATGCATTGCCATCAGTGATGGCCCTCAAAGATGGCTGGAAATGCAAAAGCTGGCTCTGTCCACCCACAGGCCAATACCCTGGAACCCGGGCAGCCAGACCCTGGCACTTTCCAAGCAAACAACCAGACACAGTGAGAAGACTCCTGAAGTGCTAAGTCCCAGGAAGCAATCAATCTCACCCACCTTCTATTTTCATCTAACATACTTTCAGATTTACCTTTGTGTCCAGGGCTGGTCTTGGCTTCCCAGCCAGTAGCAAAGGCCCAGCCCTCTGTGAGCAGGGTAGCCATGGCTGACTCCTCCATCTAGCCTGGGAGCCGATGAGTAATTGGATGTTTATTCATCACTTAGCTTTTATTTTCTTTTTTTGGCAAAGCACTTTTCTTACAGTCATAAGGGAGATAGATGTACTAACCCCCACCTTTTAGAAAAGGAATGTACATCTGAGAGAAGTTGGCTGATTTGCTTGGCGTCCCCCAAGGCATCTCAAACCCCCCCCCTCTTGTCTCCTAATGGGCACTGGGTCCCAAGAAGAGGGGAAAAAAGCATTCCCTGTTCTATTAAGTGCTGGTCAGCAGAGTGGTGATCTTTGGCTCCACTTCCCAAAGGCACCCTAATAGGGGGCATCAGCTACTTGTAGACATTCATTGTTCTCATGGGAAGCCTCCACCCTCATGTGGCACAGCAGCAAGAGAGCAGAGCTGGGATCCTGTCATCGAGCTGTTACCCTGAGCAAGTCATGTCCTTCTGAGCCTCAATTTGTAAAAGGGGTGTGATAATCCTAGGAAACTTTGGGAAGCACAGAGAGCCAGCTCTAAAGAGCAAGTCACTTGACTTCTGGATTTTCACCTCCACTAATCCAGCCACAGACCTCAGCCCCTTGGCTTCACAACCAAGCAAGAGGGCACAGTCTTTGACACCCATACCAACAAAGCCAACTCAAACAATCCATGGCCACAAAACAACCTGAATGAAAACCCCCAGCTAACAAACCTGCTCTCCTCCTTTATCCACAGTTCCTTTAATTCCTCCCCAGTCCCATGCTGCAGACCCTGATGGGGCAGGCCCAGGGGAACAAGAAGGAAGCTGGCTCTGCCCTGGGCCCCTCCTCTCAGCACCTGTGCCCCCAAAGCCACATATAAGAGTTCTCCCTTTCAGATCTAAAGACTTCCTGCTTCCTACAGAAGCATTTCTCCAGGATGGAGAATTAAACCTTTTGTTTCACCAAGTTTCTCCTGAGTTCCTTTTCAGAAACTGAATGGGGGTTTTTATTGAGCCATTCATCATACCCAGCTTTGGGGCTGCTCCCGATAGGCCCAGAAGAGAGGGAATTCCCCCCTTGTAAAATCCAAGTCTGGTCTTAAGTGGATGACAAAGCAGACCAAAGCTGTCAGAACATCCATGTGTGAGCCCCCTACCTGCCAGCCATTTCCCAGGGGTTTAATACCTCTAGCCAGCAGAGCAGTCAAGTGGAGCCCAGAAGCTTCTGGGAATCCTGGGAACTCTAGAACAAGAGGCTTGCTTAGCACTTCTGATTTGCTGTGTTGTCAAAAAGAATATTGGGAATGTCTAGACTCCACTAGTGAGAAACAGCCAAAGGATGAATGGAAGAGCCAAAAGGTCAGATTCCAACCCTCTTCCATATCCTCTCTGTAGGTCTCCGTCTTCCCCACCATCAACTGGGCAATAGAGTTGAAGCTGCTCCATTCACAAGATAGTTGTCAGCAAATATACTCCCCATCCGGCAAGACTGGGCGAGGTTCTGAGCCAGCGATGCCTTGGAATGTCCATTCAAAACTGTATGAGGAATGAAATTGAATATGACTTCTTAAAATGTGGGGTAGGGGGAGTCCACAGAAAATTTGGTCCTAAGGTTATTCCAGAAAGATTCAAGCTAGAAGTAATATTTGAGATCACTAGTCCAAATATTTTTTTATAAATCAGGAAACTAAGGCCAGGGGACCTTGTGTGCTCAAGGTCATAACTGAAACTCAAAAAGGCAGCCTTTCTGCCTCTCTTCTCTGTTCTTGCTCAATACTACCTTCCACTATCCCAACCTCAGCATCAAGCAACCCTTGGGTGATGTTTCCAGTGAGTGACAGGAGGGAGTTTCAAAGGGAAGTGTCTTAGGGTGTCCTGGGCCAAGTCTTGGAAGTCCTACTGAAGCCTGGAACCTACTTAGAGCCTTCAAAGTCCATGGTGAATCATCCTACCACCATAAGTTACATTCACAGGTTCATACCTGCCTGAAAGGAGATTATGTGTCCCACTATGCGATGAAACCCAACCACCTCCAGAAAGATACACCCTGTCAGCACTGGCTCAAGGATATGCCATTTCTTGCTGATGCCCTAGTTGGAGGTCCTGTGAAAGCTATGCTTGCCTCTTAGGGTGAAGGGGGAGCCGCCTTATTTCCCCATCCTTTCAGTCACCATCTTTTATGTTCCTCGAAAGACTGGGTAGCCCTATTCATAGAGGGCCACGTGGTCAAGAGATGTAGGAAAGGCCAAATCTTGGGAGACCCTCTGGGAAGACCTGGGGTCAACAGGCCCTGTACCCCACTGCTCAGGTAAGGACTGTTCCCCTCCCCCAATTCGCCTACATAAACCAATTGCCAGAGGGCTTGAGCCTAGTTTTTAAGCACTCAGGGCAAGTCTTCACTTACCATTTCAAAGGTTATTCCCCTTTTAAAAATGGCAGCAGTGCCTCCTGCAGGGAAAATAGCAAGTGTTTTAGAGCGTTTGCAGGAACGTGTTTGTTGTACTGAATGAGCAAACAAATGAAGGCTTCACTTAGGCAACTGTCAACAATACTGTCCTTCAGGGTTCCCTTCAAGACTGATGCTGTGAGCTCTCTCCCCTACTCTTTCCATGTCCTTTAAAGGAAAACCCATTTGGAGGGACACTGCATTACTTGAGTAATATTCCAGTCACTTTACAAATCCCATATTGCAAAACCCAAATTAATTAATTAATCCCCTAAAGTAACATCTGAGATAGATATGATAGGCTGTGTCTTCTGTGAATTTCTTATGTCAAATCAGTAAGGTATATGGTTTTCTGGCAGATTAGAAATACAAAGTGGGTAGAACAAAACAGTTCTAATCATTTTGATTTAAAAGTCATTCATTTATTTTTTTAATTAATCTTCCCCCCCCAATTAACAGGCATTTATTTTCTCTCTTTCCTTGGTGGGGGGGGGGGAGGAAAAACAAAACCTTTGTAACAAATATATGGTCAAGTAAAACTTATTCCTATATTGGTCAGGTCCAAAACTGTCTCATCGTGTATGTAGATACCAGCCCCAATCTGTCAGGAGGCAGCATGTTTCAAGCTTGGTCCTTTGGAATTGTGGCAGGACACTGCATTGACCCAAGATCCCAAGTCTTTCAAAATTTCTTTAATGTTGTTACTCTACCTAGCATTCTCCAGGTTCTGCTCACTTCCCCCTAGATCAATTCACACGAGTCTTCCCAGGTTTCTCTGAAGCCATCTTGCTTTATGATGCACAAGAGTAGTGTATTACATTCACATGCCATAATTTCTTCAGGTACTCCCCAATTGAGGCTTTCTAATTCTTTGCCACCACAAAAAGTTTCTATAAATATTTTTGTACATGTGAGTAGTTTTCTTCTTTGCTCTGAGGATAGGCCAAGTAAGGATATTACTCCTGGGTCAGAGTATGCATTGAGTGACTTTTTTAGGCACTATTCTAAATTACTTTCTAGAATGGCTGGTCCATTCTCCCCAGCAGAGCATCATTAGAGGTTTTCCCATAGCCCTTCCAAAATTTGCCATTTTGCTCTTTTGTTGACTTTGCCCATCCTGGAGGAAGAACCATCTAAGATGCATTTCTCTATTAGTGATTTCTTCACGTGGCTATTGAAAGTTCATATCTCTACCACTGAGAACTGCCTGTTCATATCCATCTATCTTACAATTGGAAAATTACCTCTTATTCTTCTAAACTTGAGTTAGCTCCTTCTACATCTTGGCAATAAGACCTTTGTTATGAAACATTTCATTTCTTAGCTACCCAGAATTTATTTTCATCTTAGTCTGGCACATGGTAGGCATTTATTCAATGTTCATTGGCCAACTTACCAGGACAAGGTTGACTATGTCCAATCATGTGTTTGTACAGACTAGCTGTTCTTTTTCTCAGTCAGCGGAACAACAATGCCTCACTTCACAAAATACTGTTTGCCTAACAAAGGGAACCCTACCCATCTAAGGAAGGTCTCTCTCACTGCTGCTGTTCATCATCAAGTATTCTTACCAAAGCAAGCTGTCACCTATAGAGACTGGTTCATTTACATCTCCGTGCTCAGTATTTCAGAGGGAAAACCACAGAATTGTGACTGAGACCCAGCAAGATTTTAGCTCACTGGGCCATGTTGCCAAAGACAGTGTGGGCCTCCTGGTGTCCTTTCTTCTGGTAACTAAGAAAAATGCCCATATTTCTCTTTGTTTCTGCTAAGCCGGGACCTCCAAGAAAGAGGATCTCCCTGGACCTGTGCAGAAAATTGCCAAATTCCAGAGTGCAGTATTCAATTGTCTCTTGATGTGTTTATCTCAAAACTTCTTAGGTGCCTTTACTGCCCTGAAAATGTCACAAGGTTTAGTGAAGCTGGTCATTCATAACACTACTAAGCAGGGAGAATTCAAAGGAGCAACTACTGATGAAGCTCCCTGTCTAACCCCACTAACTCAGGTGAATGTCTCTAGTGTTCTTGGATGACAGCAGGCCAGGGATGGAATGGAGCTGAAATGAAATGCTCAGGACCTCAGGAAATAGCAAAGCCTTGATTGCCAAGCTGCTGTTTGGCACTTGGATAAAGGAGGAAGGAGGAAGAGAGATGACCTTTTCCATTCCCAGGGATGGAGCATGAGTGCCTCCTGTCTGGTAGAATATAAATGTGTCTAGAGCCATTTTCAATTTTTTATCTTTTGTTATGAGCTTTCATTCACTAAGAAGGGACTGAATTGAGAATATCCACTAATGATTTATAGCTTGACTTTATAGGAACTTATTATGTTCTTCAGATGTCATACTGTAAGACTGATGAATGTAAAGAGCTAATTTCAAGGTACAGTTTGCCTTAAAAGGTTTTTAAAAGAATAAACTATTTTTAAAGATCATTTTGGGGCTTTCTAATGATCTGTTCATTTGATGGGATGAAATGTTTCTCCTGGATGACAGCAGCTGATTCTCCGTGGGAAGTGAGTTCTTGTTGGTCTGGAGGCTTTCTTAGTTAATTACCACCTACTGGACAAGGCTGGATTGTAACGGCAGCTGGCATAAGGCACTTAGAAGAACCACATGATGATTCTCTTTCCTTCTGGGGCCATTTTAAAATAAGCTAGATCTCATCCCAGCAGAAACCTCTCCTTTGACATTATCCAAGCCATGAAGGCAGGGCCCTGCCCTGGGTGAGAGGTCTAACTGACCCTCACAAGCCCGTCAATGGGTCTGACCCTGGTAAAGGAGGAAAAGATGGAATGCAGTGATTGTGGAGAATCCCTGGTCCATATGCCCTCCCTAGCACACTCCTGAATTAGATTGCTAATGGGTCTGAAAAAGCCAAATGAACAAAAGCAGGAATACCATACAGTGCATCAACAGAAAGTGATGTCATGAGGGGTAGCCACCTGGAGAGCTTCTACCCAACCAGGGCTGAAAGGCAAAGGAGATCCCTCAACATGGGCATGAAGGGAAAAGAATCTAGTTATAGGAAGCATGGGCCTATGGCTGGTAGAGAAAGCCAGAAGAGGAGGGAGTGGGTCTTTGGCCAAAGGATTGGGCCTCTTACCTACTGCTTCATCCTTCTTCTCTCAGCCCCTGTAGATGGAAGCCTAAGCTCAAGAGGGCCTCACTTAGTAGCACCATGCAGCACCCTTGGGCTGAGTCTAGAGCCCATCAATCTACCACAGGCTTAGCTTGCCAACTAAAGTCAGAATTTCCACTGATTTCTGGGGTTGGAAACAGTGACCATAGCAACATGAGACACTTCCCATCCAAAAGGTTCTAGCCCCTCGAGAAGTCACAGAGACAGACAGGTTCCTTCAGGGCCTCCGTTGACAGGAACAAAATGGAAGAATAGGGTCACCCCAGCAAAAAGCAGCTAGGGCCTCTGTTCTGGCCAAAGCCTTTCAATTAGGTCCTGGAGTCAAGCTTCCCAGGGGCAGTTTTAGACACAGAGTGTCTCCTCCCCAGATCTTGCCTTATCTCCTGAGGGAAAGCGCTGAGATTCTCACAAACACAGGGGAGGCAAAATCTTTTCGAGTAGAATAAGCTGCACTCCTGAAACAAGAGAGAAAGGTGAGATTATCACCAAAAATCTGGCCGTTTTAAAGTCATTAGTCCTTCCATAACTGTCCTGGCAGCTGTCTCAGCCAACTTAGCTCCCCTCCCTTCCTCCTCTCACCCTAGACGATTCCCTGAGCACATTCTCCCCATACCTGTGCCATCCTTGCTTCCCCCTACCAATGCACCCCGTCATCCTTTCACAGCCCTCCCCAGCCCATTGCCCCAAAGCTCTGTTCTCTCCCAACCCCCAATTTGCCTTTCCCCTTGACAAAGAGGATGAGGAAACTGAGGCCCAAAAGGGTCAGGGGCTTGTTGCTCTACAGAGAAGCAACAAGGAGCTGGATCTCTCTGCAATACCTCCTTAGAGGGGCTTGAGCAGTAAAAGCACTAGAAACAATGGCCCATGAGCAACAAATAGAGGAATAAAACATGCTTAATCAGAAGAAAGTCATGGATGTCTGGAGCCAGATTTCGATCCAAAACAGGAGGAAGGTAATGGGCTGCCTGTGGAGGTAGTGAGGTCCTCAACCCCAACAGTATTCACTTGGTAGCTGGATAACACCTGCCTTCAGGTAGTCCAGACAGTCTTCCAACTTGGCAGCATCACCACCTGCCCCTGCTCTCCAGTGGTCCTGCCCACCTCTCCAGGTCAAAGAATCTGCCCATTACTCTGTCCTATTGCCACTATCCACCCTAGCCCACAAGGCAAGAACTGGGGAGGAGGAAAAACACTCTGCATCCCTTCCCACCCTCCATATTGCCAATACAGACATTCCATGGCTCCAGGATAGTTTCTTGTCTGATACTGGCTTCTGATGGTCCAGGTTTCAGTGTCAGGAGGTGTTTTTCCCCCTCATTTTCCCCAATTAACCCTGCCCCCTCCCCCAAGGTTTTTTCCTCCCTAAAAGCTCTGTGGGAGAAGAATAGAACAGAGAACCCTTAGCAGAACACCTTGCCCACTCCATCCCCAACCAATCTTTAGGAAACCCCAGGAAACAGGGCAACCTGTCAGTCTAGGAGTCTTCATCCCAAAGGGGCCCCTAATTATTCTTCAGGTATTCCCTTGCCATCCCTCCCCCATTCCCAGGCACCTTCCCCTAAATCATCCCCCATCCCCAGGCACCTGCCCATCAGTCATCAAGTCTCCACCTGAAAATCTCCGATAAAAGGGTGTTCCCTTTCTCCCAGCAATGTGAAGACTGTGACCATGCAGCCTTGGGTTTGTTGTACAGTTTAGTCTGAAGCCTTCTCCTGGCTCCAGAAAATGTGAGGTTTGTCTTTCCTCAATGCAGCCCTCAATACTTAAGGGGAGGTGACCACAGCAGAGGAGAGCAGTCCCTTCACCATCTTTGACCTGGGCATTAGGCCTTTCTCTGGGGACCCAGGAGAACACTGACATTCTTGCCTGCCTAATCACCCTACTGACACAGATGGGGCTTGCAGTCCACTCTGATGGCCAGATCTGTTAAGTATGCCTAGACTGCAAGCGTTGGGTAGACACAGCTTTGTTTGTTGTTCCCTGACATTGATGTGCTGATGTCTCGCAGATCTGCTCACCCAGCATCCCTAACCACTCTCTTCACCTCCAAGTTCTCATCTCTAACTGGAGGTCCAGGAGGCATCTGAAACTCAACAATCAGAACTCATTCTCTTTTCCCCCAAATCCTGCCACTTCCTTCCCCTCATCCTCCCAGTCCCCCAGGCTCATAACCTGAGTCGTTCTCAGACCCCTCATATCTTATCTACCACCAAGTCCCCTTGATTTTACCCTCCTAACATCCTAAATCCATCTAGAATAGGACCCCCCCACCTTTTTTTTGGAAAGTGAAGCTAAAGGGGCCCTTTTCCAGGCCTATGGAACCTCCATTGGTTCCAAACTTCTTTGGAGTTCTACAAAATTACTACTCCCATTTACCCCAGGAAATCATTAAGGACCCTCTGATCCATAGTCTCTGTGTCACACAACCTCTGAATCGCTGTTTCAGCCCTAGCATTGTTCTCCTTAAGAAGTAGCATGGAAGAAGGCCGCCAGTCTTGGCCGGCCCCTCCACCCTGTCCCACCTCTACTCTCTTTCTCACACCCAAACTCTTTCCCAAGCCCCTCCAGTGTCCTCTGTGCTCCCCGAGTCTCATTAAGCATACTACCCTGATTCCAATGGCTTTCTGGGCTCCCCACTGCTCCCCCATTTTGCTCATTGCCTCCCACTTCTGCCTTCTGGATTTCACAGCAGCATTTTGGATTCCAGGATCCCACCCTCTCCCTCCTGCAGTGGCTCTGCCCACAGCCTAAGGGGTGTGCTTAGAGGGTCTTTCATTTTTCTCCCACATTCTAGGATGGAGGGATCACCCACCCCCACCCCCACCTTCCCAATCTGATCCCGTAGGCAGCTGGCCCAGAAGGGTGATTCTCCTCATCACCTCCTCCACCTTGAGGCTCAGTTCTGGTGGCTTATATTTCCTTTGGCTGTCTCCTAGAAAGAGCTCAAATGCCGGGGGCCTGCGGAGAAGTATGTGTTGACAGACAGCTAGACAGACTGACTTACAGCCTGCTCCTCCCCAAAGCTTCTCCCCTGGCCCAGCAGGGCTCCTGGGTCAGTGGGTGTGGGGAGGGCTCAGGCCCTCAGGCATCTCAGTCCAGTTTAATAAATGTGAGTCGTCTACTTTTTTTCACAGAGCCCACTTTTGGGAAAGGGGACAAGTCAATAATGAAAATAAACCATTCCTGGAGGAAGCTCCAAGGTGGGAGGGTCAGAGCACAGCATTTAAAAGAAGATTTGGTATTGTTGGTAGAGCTGTGAACTCATCCAACCTTTCTGGAGAACAATTTGGAATTATGCCCAAAGGGAAACAAAAATGTGCATCCCCTTAGATCCAGCAATACCACTACTGGGCCTATACCCTGAAGAGATGATGAAAAAAGGTAAAAACATGACTTGTACAAAAAATATTCATAGCAGCCCTGTTTGTGGTGGCAAAGAATTGGAAATCAAGTAAATGTCCTTCAGTTGGGGAATGGCTTAACAAACTGTGGTCTGTGTATGTCATGAAACACTATTGTTCTATTAGAAACCAGGAGGGATGGGAATTCAGGGAAGCCTGGAGGGATTTGCATGAAATGAAGCTGAGCAAGATGAGCAGAAACAGAAAAACACTGTATACCCTAACAGCAACATGGGGGCAATGATCAACCTTGATGGACTTGCTCATTCCATCAGTGCAACAATCAGGGAAAATTTGGGGCTGTCTGCAATGGAGAATACCATCTGTGTCCAAAGAAAGAATTGTGGAGTTTGAACAAAGACCAAGGACTATTTATTACCTTTAATTTAGAAAAAAAAAAACCTGTAATCTTATTGTATAATTCTGCTATCTCTTATACTTTACTTTTCTTCCATAAGGGTATGATTTCTCTCTCATCATATTCAACTTAGGTTAATGTATACCACAGAAACAATGTAAAGACTAACAGACTGCCTTCGGGGGTGGGGGGAGGAGCAAGAATAGGAAAAAAATTGTAAAACTCCAAATAAATAAAATCTTTCTTAAAAAAAAATAAAATAAAAATAAAAGGGTTGGGGGGTAGGCCCCAGACTGACAGGACAAAGACATGAGGAAAAAAAAGTCAATGAGAAAGCAGGGCAGGCCGAGGGGCAGTGCTGGCCAACTGAGGGCTCAGAATGCACAGGGAACCTGTGTGAAGTCAGAAGGTAGCCACACCTAGACATCTCCAAGGGAAAAAGGGGTGGCCTGCCGTAGAGGGAGAGTGAGTGGGGGAGAATCCTATGGGGAGAGGGCTGTGGGAGCCTCCCTGCCTGCTGACAGCCAGAGATTCCCATCCAGCCATCAATCAGATAAGGGAAGGCTTCAAGTCTGAAGGGGAGCAGGGTTAGGGGCTTGACTCTGAGGGGCAGGCAGCTTGGGGGCCTCCAGAATCTTCTCTGGCATCACCAGGAACTGGGGTAAAGAGGTGGCACTGAGGAAGGAGGTGAAGGAGCCATCAGACCAGCACCTTGAGATGGGAGGGGTGGGCCAGTCTCCCGCCGCCCCCCCCCCCAGCTGAACTTGGACACAAGGTGCCTTTCCAAAAGGTGGCAGTAAAAGAGCTAGTCCTGGACTGGGCAAGCCAGAGGCCATGGCAGGAGAAAGAGGAGCCTGAAGAGGGTCAGAGGCAGAGACCCCTCCTCTTCCTCCTTCCTTCCACTCTGCTCCCTCTGACAATGACCTGATTTTGAAGAGCCCACTTCCAGGGCCCACATGCCCAAACCATCCTCGGAGGGGCTTACACTCTCCTCTCACCCACCTCCCACCATCCCTCTCCCTTCAGTAGACACAGGCCAGCCCAGGGGACATGATCCCACCATCAGGCAGAGATGATCCAAGGACCACTGGGCAAGAACCAATGCCAGGGTCCATTCCCACAGTCTCTTTCCTGGTTCTGAACCAGGAACAGCCTGGCCTGAGCCCAACCCAAGCCTTCTGGCCCAGGATCTCCTGGGTACCTGATCCACTTGCCCTGATTTCTGAACCAGCCTCTGTGATATCCCAAATGGAGAGCCTGGGAAATGGACTCTGAACAACTCTGGGCCTCCACTGTGGCCTGCCGGCCAGCAGATTCAGAAATGACTCCCCCACCCTTGCAGGGTCACTTCCTGCCTGGAAACAGAAAGCTAATCTGAAAAGCAGATACTCTTCCTCCTCACACAAATCACTCACTCTTGCAGGGCCTTGTCCTATCTAATGCACCATAAGGGCCTGCTTTCGGCACTGTCTCAAAGCCCCCAGCCAGACACCGCTCACTGTGCCAACCATCTCCTCTCACCCCCCAGGACCCTGGTCACGCCCTTCTTACCGGAGCCACGCACACCAGCTTGCCACAGAGGCTGCACCGCGAGCCAAGGATCACAAATTTGTCTTTGTCCGAGGTGAAAGGGTCCTTCAGTATGAAGCACTCCTCCAGGAGCCTGCAAAGGAGAAGATGGAAGTGACCAACCGGCCTGGGGCGCCCAGGGACTACAAGACAAGGGGCAGAAGGCTTCCTCCAGCAGACAGTGGGGGATTCCAAAGGGATAGCAGCCAAGGGAGACTTTCCATCCAAGTTTAATTGAGGGGTCTCAGGGTCAGATTGAGACCAGCCCTCCCAATAAGGAATGAGGAGGAAACTGAAGCCTTGAGAAGTGAAGGGGCCTGCAATAAGGGAGCAGAAGGATTTGAGCCCAGATGCCCAAACCTCCCATCCCACTGCTCTAGGGTCCCTACTTCAGCAGAGAGGCCTTCCTACCAAATCCTGAAAGCCTCAGAATAGGAAAGGAACAAGGCCACCAAGTGCTCTGGACTTGAGCCCCCAGGCCTGAGGGAGGCCTGCCCCCATTCTGCAGATGGGGAAAGGAGGCATGGCCTCCCCCAATCCAGGTCACCCCCTGGTGCTGGCTGTGCTAGAACATAATACCAGACCTTCCAGTCCCCAACCACTAACCCAAAGGAAAATTCTGACTCATAGTCTCCATTCTCTCCCCTCCCCTAGGAGGGCGAAAGGGCAGAGACTGGCCTCAATTTACACATCAGAAAACTGAGACCCAGGCAGGTTCAAGGTCTTGGGGTAGGTCACCAGCCAGGTTCACAAAGTCAGCAGTGGAACAAAATGCAGCCTTTTTCCACTTGTGACCAGGGTGAGCCACAAGGGGAAATTGGACATGTTCACCAACCCCGAGACAAGGTCTTCCAGGCAGGACGCAGCAGTTGTCAACTTTGGCAGCACCCCCCAAACCACTCCCAGCACTCTCCTCACCAAAGTCCAGGGCCCGGGAGGATGCTCCCATCTCTTCAGGGATGGGCTCAGGTCACCAACCCAAAATAAAGGGAGGCCCATAAATTTCCTCTGACAGATCCCCCGTTCCTCAGCCTTGATTGATAGTTCATCCTGTGACCCGAGCATATCTTGAGATGGATTTCGACACGGCTGTGTGCAGCCAGGACTAGGGAATGAGACCCAGACTGGGGAAAATCAAGGACATGCAGATCATTTCTCACTTGTCAAAGCCCTGGGGAAGTTAATGTACCAGGGATGAAGTTTCCAAGGTCACAGTCTCAGTTCTCAAGGATAGGGTGTCCACCTAGAGAATCATTCTAACACTAACCAAAGGAATCAAGCCACAAAACCCGAGCTGAAAGTCTCCTTGTTGGGGGGGGGGGGGGGGGGGGCTGCTGCCTAATACATAAAACTGCAGAATTGTGGTACATTGGAGGTGAAGGGGACTGCCAAGATCACCCAGGTAAATGTCCCCAACTCCAAGGACTGCTAATGGACATTTCCCCAGAGAGTTAAGCCTTCCAGAGTGTTCTCCCAAAACCTAGGAGATCAGCAATACCAAGAGTACCCTCCCCTCTCCACTAGGAGGAACCTGGGGGTTAAAGCTAGGCAAGAGAAAAATGAGGGTGGGAAGACAGGGAGACCTCTCTGGCACATGACTCTGACTAAAATAAATGACTCCTTGAAAAAAAATCCAAGGCATTCAGGAATGAAGGCCAAGCTAGGGTGTCTGCTCTTTAGGCTGGCCAGGATCCTGTGAGAGCCCCAGTACCCAAGGTGCTGTGGAATCCTTGGTAGACAGGCATACTCCCAGCTTCCAGAGACCCCTTTCACTTTGTGGGTCAGTGTGAAAGTCACCGATGGGCAAAGTCAATACAATCACCTCCAGTGCTCTTGGCCAGATGAGGGACCCTTGGAAGGAGATCATAGGGCCAATCTATCCCCCATATGGGGTGTTTAGAAGAGGATGTTTAGAGCCCTGGATGGCAAGCCTCAGGGCCAGAGCACTTCTCATCGAGAGGAACCCCCTCCAGGGCTGGGATGACAGAGGCAGGGCAGTTATCTGTTTGCCTAAATAACTGAAGTCTGCAGAGTAGACCTGGAGCCTAGGGACCCTGTGAGGGTTCTATGTGCCCTCCAGGTCAAGGTTCCTAGAAGAGCAGCCACACCAACCTTGCCCCTTGATGCCCACCCAGCTTGGGAATCACCCCCCATGCCACTTGGTCTCTTGAGGACTTGGGCACCTCCTTCCAGTCACCTGCAAACACTATGGGATCATCAAATACACATGCTACAGTTCTGGTTCAAATTTCCCAAGCAATCTATCCACATCCAAGGGCTGCATTTCAGGGGAGCCCAGGATCCCTCTGGAATTGTGGGGGCCAGAATACTGAAGCGGCACAAGTTGCCCTTTGCTGGCTCCCTCACTCTTGCCTGTGATGCCTTTCCTTTACATGGAGGTTGCTGAGGACCGGCATCTTCTGGATGGAGGTCTGCTCCCTACAATGTTTCAAAGCATCAGCCTCAAAGCTTGTCCCAGGCTCTAAGGGATCCAAAGCCCCATGTGTCCATCTTCTTAAGGGAGCCTCCCAGAAGCCTGGGGTGGAGGTGGGGGATTGGGGCAACAGGCATTATTAACCCTATTGGATTGGTGAAAAACCCTGAACTGTCTCCTGTCATGAAGGGCTGAAGGCAAGACTGGAACCCAGATCCTTCCCAACTCCTCTTTCCCTTAGACCCCCTTGTATCCCTACAGGAGTTCCTCTCCTGTGTGGGTCTCATCCAGGACATCCTTTGTGACAATTCCAATAACTTCCATGAGTGTAGATGCCTTCTGACAACTCACTCATTGTGAGGCTACCAGAGACTCAATGAACCAAAAGTCTATACCACCTGTTCTGTATATGTCTCATCTGATTACATTATGGACTAAGATTACATCTTGTGGTGTTTATTCATGCTGGATTTTCTTTTCTAGCAACAATGATACCCCTGATGGCATCTTCCATTCTCTGGGACCTCTGTCATTTCTGTGCCCGTGGTGGTCCAAGAGAATGAAAACCAACCATGCCCTTCTCAGCTGTTCCTCCAGGAGGTCCTTCATGTTCTCATGGGTCACTCTCATAAAGACTGTCCTGAGATGGAAAAGAGGGTAAGTGGATCAAAAGCTGCTAAGATTGGTCTTTTTTTTTCTTGTTTTAATACAAAAGCTACGTGTGATTTCAACTCTTCTGGAATGTGTCCCTCTTGAAGTCTCTCGGGTGTCGCCTCTCATGCGTTCTGTCTCCCAGTCCATTCAGGGGTCTCTTCCCAGTCTCGGGGTCTCGTCCGTGCCGTCCATCCAACCCGAGGCGATGGCCTCCCCGTGGTTGCCAAGAGGTCAGTCAAGGCAGATGATGGCACAGATCTCCGCCTGACACTTGGGGGAGTGGGGATTCCTTCTTCAAGTTTAAGCGAATGCATTGGAGGGATTCTCGAGGTCTCGAACCAGACTCTCAATGCACAATATTCCCTATCGCTGTGTTTTATGAGACAGGACACTCTGGAAACTTCCATCTTCCCATCATTTTTGGCGTTGTCCTCGGCCAGCACATCGCCCAGCTGTCATCCTGACCAAGGCGCCCGATGTGCCCTATCCTTTCCCGCCAGCCTGGCCTGGGCCGCGGTCTGCCCCGAAACTGCCTCCACTCGGCTAGGCGCGGCCCAGCCCACCCGCACGGCCTTCCCGGCCCGGCTTCTCCCGGCCCCGGCCCCGGCCCCGGCCCCGGCCCAGCCCACCCGCACGGCCTTCCCGGCCCGGCCCCGGCCCCGGCCCACCCGCACGGCCTTCCCGGCCCCCGGCCCCGGCCCCGGCCCCGGCCCAGCCCACCCGCACGGCCTTCCCGGCCCGGCTTCTCCCGGCCCCGGCCCGGCCCGGCCCCGGCCCCGGCTCCCCTCGGGCAGGCCTGCCTTCTGCCAGGCTGTGCCCTGGAGGCCTCCTCCACGGCCACGGCGCGCGTCCCACGAGGGGCGGCCCCTCACGGAGCCGGCTCCCCACCCCGTCATTCCTGGGGGGCCGCCTGGGTGGGGGATGGGCCGGGGGCGCGGTCACGCAGGGGTTCGGGGGCACTCACAGCAGGGTGCGGGCGCCGGGCGGCCTCTGGCCCTCGTAGCTGGCCGGGAGCGCCAGGCCGCACAGGCGGCACTGGAAGGTGCCCTCGGGCCCCGGCCCGGGCGCTGCCATGGGGCGCGTCCTCGCCCGCCGAGGGCGCGGGGCCGGGCCGGGGGGGGGCCGGGGGGGCGCGGGGGCCGGGGGGGCGCGGGGTCGGGCCGGGGGTGGGGGCGGGAACCCGGCCTTGGTCCGACACGTGCGCGCGCAGCGACGAGCCGGGAGCCGAGCCGAACCGGGGCGCCGCGCGCACACACGGAAGCACTCGGCGCATGCGCGCGCACGCGCAGCCAGCCCGTTCCCCGCCCCCCTCTCGTCACTTCCGCCCCGCCGAGAGAAAGAGCCCCGGGCCACTCCCCTAGGCTCGCCCCGCCCCCGCGCGCAGGCCCCGCCCCGGGTCACGTGATCCCGCTCTTACCCAATCACGCTCGCCTCCGCGCCTCGGGCTGCTGGCCCGGCCTCCTCCCCGCCCCCTCCCGCCCGAGCCTGCCGGGGCACTGGGGGGCGGGGCCTGCTGGGCTCCCTCAGGTAAAGGGGGGCTCCCGTTGTGCCCTGGGCCCGTGCCCCTCTGCCCCTGCCCCCACCAGCCCCGGGCCCCCCGGGGCCGCCTCCCCGACGGCCGTGGCCACCACCAAACGAGGGTTTGGGCCCAGGAACGTTGTACAGAATTTCAAGAAAATGAGCTCCAAATTTTCAATCAAATGATCAGTAAAATTGCAGGACATAAACGTAGCCACAAAAATGATCAAAAACGTCCCAACAGCGCCCGGCAGGGAGAAGCAAAAGACAAATTCCGTTTAAAATGACTGCAGTCACTACTTGGGAGTCACTGCAAGCACAGGCCTGCCACTAGAAGGATAGACAATAAAGGTAAATCTAATGTGTTGAGGCTCGCCTCGCCCTTCGGGGCCTCACTGACCACAAGAGGCCAGGCCCGCCTAGCGCCACCCTCTCCTGAAGTCTGTCCAAGTTCAGGTCCTTTGCTTCTGTGACACTATTTATCCACCTCACCCTCTGCTGTCCCCTTCTCCCTTTGCCTTTAATCTCTCTCAACATCAAGGTCTTTTCCAAAGAGTCTTGTCTTCTCATTATGTGTCCAAAGCTTCAGTTTCAATATTTTTCTGCCTAGGGAAGGAGCCTGAATTAATTTCTCTAAGTTTTGATTGATTGGATCTCCTTGTTGTCCAAAGGGACGCTCAAAAGTCTTCACCACATTCCAAAAGAGTCGATTCTGCAGCACTTAATTTTCCTTCTAGTTCAACTCTCAAAGTCATACAGTGTTACTAGAAAAACCATAGTTCGAACTACTATCGCTACTACTAGTCCTTCCCGTATCAAAGAGGACCACACAAACCAAACGACTGAAAATGTGCATCAGATAATTATGTTCATTGTGATGAGAGGTATGCAAGGCAGCATTCTTACCTGCCTTTGTTGGCAAGGTGAAATCTTTGCTTTTTAGCAGATGTTCCTTCCAAGACACATGACTGCAATCGCTGCAATGATCTCTAAACTCAAGTATATAAACATTTCTTTTCCCTCTATTTGCCTAGAAAATAGTTACAACAATTGCTAAGATCTTGAGGGTTTTGTTTTTGTTTGGGGTTGGTTTTTTTGAAATATTAAACTGCAAGTCATATTTTGCACTCTTCTCTTTCATCTTCATCAAGAGGCTTTTCAAGTCCTCTTCACTTTCTGCTATCAGAATATCATATACATATCTCAGATTGTTGATATTCTTCCTGTAGATCTCAATTCCAACTTTGATTCATCTAGTTTGGCATTTTTCATGATGCACGCTATATAGAAATTACATAAGGTGACGATATACAGCCTTGTCGTGCCCCTTTTCTGGTCTTTAACCACACAACATACAAAGGGTAGGGAAAGAAAGGGAACAAACTCTTTGTTTTATCTGTTTCTTTTTTGTGCAGATGATTGTGCACTCAAAGCACTCTGAACTGAGATGCAACAAATTATGAATCAATTCTCTGCTACCTGGGCTCATTTTGGCCAAACGATGAACACCAAGAAAACCCAGGTATTCCAAGAACCAGCATCACACCATCCAGATGTGGAACCATCGATGACAGCAAATGGAGAAGCTTTGAATACTATGGACAAATTCATTTACCTGGGCAGTGTACCTCCAGGGAGTTACACATTGACAATGAGGTTGACACACATATTGCCAAAGCTAGCTCAGTGTTTGGGAGGTTCCAAAGGAAAGTGTGGGAGAGAAAAAGTATTAGACTGACTACCAATTGAAGGTCTACAGAGCCTTGTGCTGACCTCATTGTTGTATGTCTGTGAAACCTGGACAGTCTACCAGTGCCATGTCAGGAAACTGAATTGGTTCCATTTAAATTGCCTTAGGAAGTATCTGAAAGTCATCTGGCTGAATAAACAGACACTGAGGTCCTATCTCCAGGTGAACTGCCTAGCATTCAAGCATTCAAGATGTACAGAGAGTGCATCTATGATGGACTGGCCATGTTGTTGTAATGACAAATGCACGCTTGCCAAAAAGACTGTTTTGTGGAGAACTCAACAGGGCAAGTGCTCAGAAGAATCGATACAAGGACATTCTGAAGATCTCAACAACTTTAGAGTCTATCGTGCAGCATGGGAAACCCTGGCACAGGATCAGCCAGCATGGCATGGCCTCATCAGAGAGGAGGCTGTGCTCTTATGAGTGAGGCAGCATGGAAGCAGCTAGAAGGAAACTTGAGGTGAGCAAGTTTAGCAAACCTTCCCCAGATGTTCATGTGAATGGACTTGTACCCAATCTCTGGTTGGAGCATTCTGAGCTCATACTGGTCTGATCAGTCTCAGTCAGACACACTGTAATTTATCTCTAACAGTGATGTCATTTTGGTCTTTTTTGAGAAAAGGAGGCCGAGAACCCACCAACCAACCAGGTATCGGGTATTGTGCCAAATGCTTTATAAATATTATCTCACTTGATCCTCCCAACAACCCTTTGAGCTAGGTGCAATTATGATCTGAATTATGATCTGAAGAAACTAAGGCAGGCAGAGATGAAGTAACATGCTCTCTTTACATAGCTAGTAAGAACTAAGGCTAGATTTGAACTCAGGTCTCAGTGACTCCAGGCCCAATTCTCTACTTGCCCTGCCACCTAATAAGTACAGTATCCTTAGTGTTAAATAAATCCAAAGATTCCAGCTCTGGGGTATAAGAGTTCACTATTCAACAAAAACTACAAGCAAAGTCAGAGAGCAGTCTAGCAGAAACTAGGCATAGATGAATTAGTATCTCATACCATATACTAAGATATACTCCAAAAGGAGACACGACTTAGAAAGGGTAACATCATAAACAAATAAGAGAATTATGGCAGAAACAATTTTTTCAGAACAATAGATAAAATTTCACCACCAAACTAGAGCTAGAGATCAGAGCAGAAAAGGCAGATTTAGGAATCAGCAGCAATAGAGATAGTTACAAAATCATTGGAAGTTGATGAGACCACCAAGTGAAGTAGTATAAGGGGAGAAGAAGGCCCAAGATAAAGCCCAAGGGAACATATCTGGTAAGAGGGTATGATCTGGAGGAGTGACCAGAAAGGTAGGAGGAGAACCAGGAGAAATTGTGTCCTGAAGACCTGTGAAGAAGAGAATTTCAAGGAGAAGGGTGATCAACAAAGACTGCAGAGAAGTTGAGGAGAGTAAGGATTAGAAACGGTCTTGGGATGAAGCGGCAAAGAGGTAGAGATATTGAAATGAAAAACTTCTCAAATTTAATTAAAAAAAAAACAAAATGTTTGTTGAATAAAGGGACAATTGGGGCGGCTAGGTGGCACAGTGCATAAAATACCAGCCCTGGAGTCAGGAGTACCTGGGTTCAAATCTGGTCTCAGACACTTGAAAATTACCTAGCCATGTGGCCTTGGGCAAGCCAACTAACCCTATTTGCCTTGCAAAAAAACCTAAAAAATAAAATAAAATAAAGGGACAATTGACTCCTAAAAAAAGAGAAGGCCATTGAATTTGGCAGTTAAGAGATGATTGGTAACTTTAGAGAGGGAAGTTCTGATTGAATGAAGAGGACAGGACTGCAAAGAGTTAAGAAAACAGGGCCAGCAGAGCAAAGAGGAGGCCCCTGCTAGCCACAAAAGGGAAGAGTGATGTGGGATGAACAGATCAAGAGAGGAAATTTTGAGGACAGGTCTGTCATGGACAATAGAAAGGAAAACCTGTAATTAAGGGTTGGGGGATGAGAAAGGGAGAAGTTTAGAACAGAGTCCCTTTTACAGTGTCATATGCCTTCACAAGAAGGGAAGCCAGAGAGAATGACCAAAGGCATATGAGTTATAGGAGGTGCAAGAGAAGAGGCAAATGGCTTCCATGTTTTCAGTGGTTCTCAGTTAAGGTGGCAGGAGAAGAGGATCCAGGGGAGGTGTGAGGAATAGCTGCAGAGAGAGAGATGGCGAGTTAATAGAGAGGCTGCAAAGGAGCAAGTCTAGGAGTAAGGGCCCAGTGGAGACTGATTTTCTCCACCTTTGTTCACCAGCATGAGTATAGGAGCCAAGGCAGAGGATGTGTGAGGGATCCAAGGTTGAGTTGGATATAATTGCCAAAGTGCTCCCCAGAAGGAGACTTCAGCCTGAAGAGAGGCAATAACCCTGGGAAGCACCAAGGGGTTTGAGAGAATGTCAAGATGTGTGGAGAAGGGGCAAGGGCTTAGTGTCAGAAGGCAGAGGAAGAGGCAGAATCCAGAGTCCATGAGCTTGGAAGTGGCACACTTGTGAGTGCTGGCAAAATCAAGGGATGGTCATCTTTATGGGTAGGGAGGGGGTCCATGAATAAGTTAAAGAATTGGGAGACCAGGCGTTTGAGGAGTATTATTTTGTATATTGAAGTCCCTGTGCATGAGGGTATGAGAGCAGATGAGGAGCCAGTGAGCCAAGCACTAAAGTCACCCAGGAAAGCGGGATCTGGCCTGGAGTAAGCAGAGAGGGGCTACCCAAATGTCAGTTGGCAGGTAGATATGAAGTGACTGAACCACAAAGGAATACAGTTAACTCTGAATGATGAGGGAGAACCTGGAAGTAGCAATGGGTAGCAAGGAATAGATCAACTCATCCCCCAAGATCTGGGAGTCTGAGGCATGAGTGAAAGGGCTAGGAGGGAGGCCAAAAAGTCCACCTATCAGGAAGGAGCCAGGTCTCAGCAAAAGGGGGAAGGAAGTAGGAAAGGAAAAGATTTAAGATGGAAGCAAGCTTGTTGCCTATGGGAAAGGCATTCCAAGGGCTGGGTAACTCTGGTGCAGGACATTGTTGGGTGTGGGTTGAGGGGAATGGGAATAAGGGGGTCAGGCAATGGGGATGGTGCCTACATGATGGAGGGGATGAAGGGAACATGCATTCATAGAGGGCCTTCATACTTCCTAAGTCAGTCGAGACTGAGAGATAGGTGAGCATCTGTAACATGACCAAACCTGGAGAAGCTGGTGGGACCCCAGGGAGAACACTCTTTTCTTTGTGAGAAAGTGACACCCCACAGACCACAGCCTCTTTCCAATTTATCACTAGCATCCTGGGAGGTAACCCTGACAGACAAGAAGCTAGCTATCCATGCCAACTACCACATAGAGGGCAAATTAACCAGCCTAGATGAAGCAATAAGGCACCCTAAGGGAGAGGTGGGCAAGTCAAACTGCTGCCACCATCTTGAATACTTTCTCCCTTCATACTTAAATAGAGACAACTCAGGAGCCTGAACCCAAGAGCCTCAGAAAATAGAAGCATGTCTCAGACCAAACCTGCTTTCAAATCTGACCCCTAAAGTTCAAACCTGACAACCTTAATCTATGAACTTTTAAAAAAACAAGGTGAGAAATATATTTCTGTATAACTGGTTTTCTTGTAAATAGTGTTTTTCTCTCATGTATTTAAAAAGATAATTCTGAGAATGGTCCAAGACTGACTGCCCCCCCCCCCCAGGCCTACAACACAATAAGTTAAGCATGCCTGCCCTGCAGCTGTCATCCCTGGAAGTGCCCATGGCAAGTTACCTTGGCATGGCATTTGCTAGTGCCAAGGCTCATAGCTACAGAAGATGTGGAGAACAAAGTGCTCACCACCAAGTCCAGTGTCAGAAACACACGGGATTTGATCAGTGGGAAGGACCCAAAGAAGAGGAGTATCTGCCTACTCCTGAAAGCTCCCATGTGTGTCGTCTCCCTCACCAAAACTGGAAGGAGCACCCTCAGAGCTGGGGCTGGCTGGCTTTTCTCTTCCTACCCCCAGGGCTTGGCATAGTGGGAAGGCTCAATACATACCTTAGTCATTATTAAAAAAGTAGCACCAGCTTGGCACCTTATCTTCTTGGCCAACTAAACTGTCATCCTTTCTACTAAGTGTCCTAGAGAGATGATAGAGGGAAGGTTGCTGGCTCTGGAGGCACAAGAGCTATGTTCACTTCCCACCTGTGACATTTATTACCAAGTGACCCACTTTCCTGGACCATCTATAAAAGGAACGGGATAGAAGATAACCCCCTAAGAGGCCCTCCAGCTGTAGCTCTTGAGTAACTTTTCAACCTCATTTCAATCTGATTTCCCCCCGCCTTCCTCTCCAAACCAACAAGACCTTTGGAAGAAATGGTTCTTTAATATCATAAAAGTTTAAAGTTACAAATACAGAGAAAGATCTTTAAGAAGAGTTAACAGAATACCAAGCTGCCTGGAATCCACAGAACTAGGACACCAAGATTGTTCTTGGGAGTTTTCCCCCTTTGTGTTGCCTAGGATGCTAAGGAGCAGACTAAGCTATGACCACAAGTCTCCACCAGACCTCTTCTGCACGTGTCCAGGTCCTAGGGATACCAGGGTCATACCCACTGGGAACATATTGCTAAGGTTTGGTGAAAAATTCACTTTTGCAAGAGCCTGGTTTCTTGTCTCAGAAACACATAACAGATGAGCCAGTAAGAGAGTGGAGAGTTGCCCAAGTGACTCTACACATGGCTGGAGTCCCCTAACACCCTAGCTTTCCAGAGGAGGAGGCCATAATGTCTCAAAACTTCCATTGTAATCTCTTTAACCCTGAATCCATCTGCCCATTGAGGTCTGAAGATAGAGTGATGGGAGCTGATTGACCTAGCCTGCTGAGGATACTTTTGGAGCTCCAACATTTTTTGGGGGGGGGGGCGGGCTTGTTTCAGCCCTTTACCTCTAGAGAATCTATGAGGGCTGTGCTTCAGAAGGAAGATGACCCATATGAAGGAGACCTAGAACTAGAAGAAATCCCAGCTTTCCTACTATATGCAGTGGGAATGATAAGTGAGGGTACCAGTGAAGGTGGCCTTCCCCAGGATGGACAGAAAGGTATCCAGAGCTCTTCAGAGTCCTACAGGAGTAGACTAGGCCAGGATGTTTGTTTCAAGGAAGACAATCTCTCCCCAACTCATACATTTGTTAGCATTCTTAGCTGTCCTCTTACCCTGACAGAAACTAATCACCTGAGTTCAGAGACCTGGGGTCCCAAGGTCAAGGACTTTGTTAGCAAAGGACCACCTGGCCTGTTCAGGTCCTAAAGGAGCTGGCAGGGACTCAGAATCTGCCTCACCCCCTTACACGACAACATACGTCATCCTTTTCCCATTGATTTTTCTGGTTTTAAGCCCTAGATACTGGTAGCTTTTATTCTCTGGATGGCCATAGAGTATGTCAGTGAAGTAGGCAGGCTCCTCCTGGGCAGGTGCCCGGCATGTGAGGAAGCGGAAAAGATTCCTCACTTTGTGGAAGAGGTAAGTCATTGCCTCCACTTCTGCTGCTGGCTCCTCATACACGATCTGCTTCATCTCTTCATAACTGGACAGAATCACAGCCTGAAATAGGTTAATTAAGACACAGATCATCACCAGCATGAATGAGGACAGGAACAGACTTCCAAGGGCCTCCTTATTTAAAAATGCTATGTCCTCAAAGGCCGAGACGCAATAGGAGAAGATGGTCTGCATGGAGTGAACGATGCTGCTATAATGCCATTGGTGCTGGCCAAACACGAGGTAGCCAAAGACGACATACACAAAGATGTACACAGCCACCAGAAAGGCCATATGACAGATACCTGGCAAGGCTGCCGAGAGGGCTCTCTGGGCCAGTCGTATATCATAGAAGAATCTAGAATACATCAGTGTCTTCAGAATGGTCAGGAAGAGCAGAAAGCCCAGAGTGATGCGAAGGACCTGATCAATGTGAGAAATGGCATGAAATGGGGGGAAAGCATTTGGGTTCTTGAAGTAAAAGTCAAGGATTTCCTCAGCCATCCTAAATTGGATGTAGAGAAGCAAAATAAGGAAGAGAAACATTGACTTGAGGCCGAAGCTAATAAAATTGAAGACATTCCTGATGTAGTTATCCCTTTCCTGATAGATGATGATGACTTCTTCAGCCAGATACACTATGATAAACACTATGGCAGCACCGTACAGATACAGCTCAAACTGACTCTGCCTGCGAAAGAGTGGGAGGCTGAATGAGTGGACAGCCAGACCTGGGTTGATGATCCCCAAAGGGGAGACTTCAAATACAACCGAGATGGTACAGAATAAGCTGATATCCGAATTAAAGGTGGCCAGCTCCAGGATAACAGCCCATGTCCTTTCATCAAGCCACTGGCTCTCCCAAAGTTCCTGCAGCCTTACAGTCGAATTGTACTGCTGCTGGTCAGGGAAGAAATAAAATGGGTACCCCCCCATTCCATAGGCATGAGCCTCTCCATAGGAATAATAGGCCCATTTCCCAAGCTTTTGCTCGTAAGTAAAGCTGACCGACCTCGCATCCACAGAAGAGTCATTGGGGGTGATCCAAAATCTGCCATAGTTTTTCTCATCCTTCATAACCCAACTGTATTGTCTTTGACAGCGGATGCCCTTTTTCATTAACCTCTTGGCTGCTGTACCAGAGAGAAAGCAGGATTTTCTGATAGACTTTGCTCTCACTTGCCGCATCCTTGGCAAGCCAAGAATCCTGGACCAGCTATTAGAGAGAAAAGTTGGTTTCTGCCTGTAGTGGATCAAGGGCAGTAGGACATCATTGAGCCACCTGTATATGTCGTTCAGTTCTCTGACCTTTTTGAGGTTCACAGAGAACTGATTCTGAACCGCCTGGTTGTGGTGAAAGCTGCAGGTGTGCCCAGCAAAGATAATGATGGACAACAAGACAGCAAGAAAGATGAAATGACCAACAATGCTCCTCAAAAACACGATGGCCCTCTTCTTAATCCTCTTCCTCCTTCTGAATATTCTGATTTCGTCTTCCACCAACGGTTGATACATTCTTGTACCACGGATCCTGACGATCTCATAGTGCAGTTCTCTTGTGTCATCAGCATCTAAGTTCATGCCGTGCAGTCGGATCTCAATGTAATTGTACCTTGTTGTCCATGGGAGATTCTTACAATACTTGACTATGCTTGACTTGATGCCAGACAAGAGCAAGATCTTGGCCACCTGGATCACAAATACTGACTGGCACAGAGAGGTTACAGAGGCAAGTAACCAATCCATGGATTTCTCATATCCATATGTTAGCCCATACATAATGATGAAAAAGGAGGACACACCAGAACTGATGATGACCAGGAGCCAGGCCACATAGATGCACCACCAGTAGAAGACAAGGTGAGGCCTGGCTTCAAAGAGCATCACCTTCTTAGGCCTTTTACCTGATGGTTTACTGGAACCATTCTTGACTTCTCTCTCCTTATCTGGCTCCTGCTGGCCTACGCTGGAGGGTGGTGTACTCAAGGCCTCACCCTCTGCCTCTCTGAAGATCTGGTCTTTTCTTGCTAGATTAACAGGCTTTAGGGTGGCAGCATTCTGGTCTCGGGAAGCTGCTGCTGTGGACTGGAGTCCAAAGTTGGGGGGCTTCCCCTTTGTTTCTGTGATGGTATTGGCTGCTGCCTCCAGAAACCTCACCTTGCTCCTCTGGGTCTGATTTTTGGGGGGAGGGCCATGGACCCGAGTCTCATGGTAATACCACATCTCCAGGCGCTCTTTCCAGTTTCGGAAGTCTCCAGAACTCATGAAGGGGTAAAGGTGAGGACTTACGTTGGTGGTGGGCACCGGGGTGACCTTTCTCTGGGAGTAGGTGAAAAGTGTACTGATTGCCATATGTACTGGCTCACAGATCAGGGCACTCTCAATGCCCCTCATCAACCCCCGCAGGTGCTTCAGCTCCACAGGCATGTCCTCCCCTTCCTCATCCTGGTTGAAGAACATGATGTTACAAAGCAGTGTGCTCAGGAGCATGGTCAAGCAGCAGGAGAGCCGCTGCAGCCGGTTGAAGGGCCCTGTGACCACGCTGGCAAAGACGGACAGCCAGAGGTGACTGGTGCCGAGCAGATCTGAGGCATGGATGAGGAAGTAGTCCTTCCTACTGATGGGCCTCGCCTTGTCTGCCACCTCAAAGGTCTGCTCCAGCGACTCCACCGAGAGCCATGACCTGCAGAGAAAGAGCCAGATGTTCCGATTGAAGATGTTTTCCACCTTGACTCTGCTCAGGTACCAGCTGGGACAACTGCCTTCATTGTTGTGCCATACCCGGATAGCCTGGATGTTCCCCAGGTCACTTCTGGTCGTCAGTAGGAATGTGTCAGTGCTGCCCCTGTAGAATGTGGTAAAGTCAGGGTGACTCAGGCAGTGCACCTCACTTGTCGCCTCAGTCCCCAGGAGCTGGACAAAGACGTCGGCCCCTGTGCCCGCTCCCAAGCGACTGCCGGTGTAGAAGGTGACCAGGTAGCAAATGTGATCGTAAGGGTCATTGTCAGGTAACGTGATCACATGTTCCCGGAGAAACTGATCCGTTTGATCTTTGTGCATTGCCCAGAAAGCCAGGACCAGGTAGATGAAAATGATGGAGATCACAGTGAAGAGAGTCACTGGGTTTTGGGGGATGGTCTGGATAATTTCCGGACGCAGGTCAGGGATGTTAGGGATCACCACCATGCGGGCAGTCAGGTATTTGATTCGGGACTGGTAGTGCCATGACTTTTTAGGCTCAGTCCTCATCTTGAGTTCCGGCTGGAGGTGACAGATGCAATGCACTCTCCACCAACTGCTCCTCTTCCCCAGCACACAATCCTTCTTTCCCCACTCCTGTTGAATGCTGTCCATGTTCAGACACTGGGCTGTGAAAATGGAAATCCTCACTAGTTTGTCATTTGGCTTCATGACAATATAGGGGGATTGCAAAACCACAGAGAGGTACCACGTGGCAGAGATGCTACCTCGGGATGTGGCCTGAAGCAGAGACTGACTGAGGCAGATGAGGTAAGGGACCTTGACTTGGCAGCTGGGGTCAAACAGCTCACTTGCATTGGCCACAGGTGGCATATCAGGGGGGGCTAAGAAAGAAGCAATGGGGAACCTGTGGGTGACATTGTTGCCCACGTATATCAGAACCTTGAACAGAACTTTCGTTTTTGTGATGAGTTGAATGAACACCTCCTCATAGCCTCCATTCACCACAAAAGTAAAGGTTCCTGTGGTCATTTTGAGGTGTTCTTTATCTGGTCCCACCATGAGATTAAAGACAGCTTTCTTTAGGTTTCTTCTAAGGATAAATGCTTCAACTACCTCTGGTTCTACCTCAAGGACATCCCCATTCTCTTTAGTCTCCCTCATCTGGAAACCAACCACATCTGCAGAGGGGCTTTCTTCTTTGCTCAGCCAAGGAAAGGGGTCATCCTTAAATTCATAAAACACAGTGGAAATGGGACCGTCACTCACCAAGTCAGTGACATTACTTTTTCTCAGTATTGGATAAAAACAGTTTCTACAGTCTTTCTTGGCCAGGAAGGCCGTGGTGACATTTTGCTTTTCATCCTTCCTTACATACATTTTGAAGTTTGGGGTTAATATAACTGTCTCCACCTCCCCAGGTACTTTAATGGATGCAACTGTATCTGCCAGCAGCTTTGTGACATACAGATTCTCATTAACCGTCTCCTCCCGAGGACCCATTTTGAAGAGGCTAGACAAACTGGTTGAGATGCCAGTACCCACAATTTCTATTTGTTCAGAATGGAATCTTTTTTCCCTTTTCCTGTATCTCTGTAGTGCCAGGTTCAGCTCCATTAACCTGCTGGTGGCTGCCTTCCGGACCTTTGCAGTCAAGCCAGAGGCTTCCTGAGTGAGTTCCACAATGGTTGCTGTCACTTGGTTAATTTCTACCAGAGTAGTGGTCGGCAGACGCTCGCAAAAGTCCATGAGCCGCTCCTGTATCGCAGAACGGTTCATTTGTAAGTCAGGCAGGGGCTTCACATCCTTTATGACGGAGGCCACCAGATAGGCAAGATAACCTGCTTGGACAAAGTGCCCCTGCTGAAACAGAGCAGTCAGCATGGCACCCGGCAAGTTCTGGGTGAGGTTGAACAGGTGACTCAACACGGTATTTGGTGAGGTTCTGTCCAGGGGAGAATTCACAGTGGCATAGAGGGTCACTTGGGAAAAGGCACCGAGAGAATCATAGACCTGAGCATATATTATCACCAAGTAGTTTTTGGCTGGCATCCCAATAGGAAGGAAAGAAGGAGGAGACACAGGCTGAGCCCCAAAGTACATCACAGACCCCAGAGTATTCTGAGCTAAAGAACTGATGTAATCCACATCCCAGAAATTCGAAGCTATGATTTTAAAACTGAGAGGTAGATTAGAGTCTCTAAAGTTGCTACACTGGACAACAAATTTGGTCACCAGGGCTATGCCTTTGTCAGGATAAATGTTGCAGTGACCAACGCGGGGTGGAGAATTGATATAAAAGGAATGGTTAGAAACTGAGAACCCCCCACCCCAATTTGTCACCTTTAGAGAAATGAAGTGGAACTGATCTGAATAACCCTTAAATGCAAAAGCTTTAATGGACAAATAAGGGCCATTTCTTCCAGTGGTGGTCTGATGTACCCAATCAAATGGAATCTCATCCCTTGACAAAGACAGAAGTGACCAGAGATAGTAGACAGTAGTCGACCCACAGTCTAAGCATTTTCCAGACAAGGAAAATCGATCTGTTATAATTAAGTTATTTTCACAATTCTCAAGGCATGAAAAGTTCGTGGCAGGTGGGGGGCCGGCACTCACAGTGATCTCCTGATCAAAAAATGATTTCCTCTCATCCTTCTGAACCACCAGGCGGAAATAATACACCTGGTTGCCTCTAAGTGTTCCAGGCCACACAGTATGCACAGGCCCAGTTTCCTGAATCCACCTCATGTCTGGCAGCTGGGGAAGGCAGGTGTCTCTGGTTGAGTCGGGCACAATCACAGACCGAAAGTGGGCCCTGTCAGTGGTGCAGTACCACCGATAGTCCAGACCTTCGGAAGGGTCCCTGGAGTCAGGGTCTGAGGAAGCTGATCCATCCAAAGTCCAGCTCTGGTTGAAAGTCACTCTCCGGAAGCTCGCTCCTTTAATGAAGGCATTCAGGTTGCTCTTAGAAATCAAAATATGCACAAAATGAGAGGCTTTCATCTCCTTCTCAGAAGTGGTGACAGTCACTGTGAAGTTCACTAGATACAGGCCCAGGGCCACATTTCGCTCAGGAAAATAGAAAAAGTCAAAGTGCTTTGTTTGATCGATCCATGGTGCCTTCATGGGCCTGCTCCAGTCTGGAATGGTGTTCACATCAGGGATAGGATAGACCTTCCATTCCTGTGTCAGCTTATGGGGGATGCTACAGTTGACCTTCACAATGGCACTCACGCTGTAGGGACTACTCCAACTTACATGTAACACACCCCTATCTCCTTCCCTGATTTTCACCTTGTGGATAGTACAGGGGTTCTGGACACAGGCCACCATGGACTTGAGGATTTTGGAGCCGTACTTGTCCAGGGAGGTTTTTAAGGTAGCTGGCTCCAGACTGCCTGTGGGGCAATCCACTTTCTCCACAAAGCCCGCATAGACATCAGGATGGAACGGCAAGACCGAGCGAGGAATAAAGCGGGAGGCGCTGGGGATCCGGTCCTGATAAGTGTATGTCTGCTGGTGCCTGAGGGCGGGCCCAGGAAGCTGGAGGTGAAAAGTCCACTGGAGATGCAGGAGAGGATGCTGTAAAGGGATGAACCACATGAGGTAGATGAACCCAGGAGCTCCCAAGGGGCCACTGTTAAAGAAGTGGACTTCCAGGTCTTTGTGGGGCTTGGTCCCAAAAAAGGCCATGCCTTTGGGACTAAGATAGAGGTGCACACTCAGCTGCTCACAATGACTCCCAAGAAAATCCACGGCAAACAGCCAGGACAGGCCTTGCTGCTGATAGAAAAGGAGATGGGTCTGGGCCTGCTGAGTACCTCCTCTGCCCGGAACTGCCCTGACGTAGTAGATGCCAGGGCCATAGGAGCCTGTCTGGGCCTGCCAGAGATTCAACCTTAGTGTGCTGCCCCTCACTTGGATGCTCAGGGTACCATTGACCAGGTGCAGGTCTCCCTCCAGGCCCTTACCCACGACTCGGCAGGAGCCCCAATCCCAGCCCCGGCCTGGCAAGAGGAGGTGGGCTAGTGTCCAACTTGGGCTGCCTGGTCCCCAAGTATTTCCAGGAATGCAGGAGATGCCACCCGCCTCAAGATAAGGGTTGCATGTCACCTTCCAGACCTGGCAGAGGCCACAGCCCTGGGGCTGATACAATCTGAAGGTCGGCCTGGATCCTGTGGGCTGGAGCCGCCAGGAGATGTGGAGGGCCCCAGAGGGCCCCTTGGACAGGGGAGGGGAGGTTGTACTGAGTGTGTGAAGCAAGGCAGCCTCTGCAGCTCTCCCAAGAATGGAGCTGGGACCTGACTTGGGTTTTACTTGGGGGGTCAGGTGAGGGCATAAGGCCCCCGGGCAGCCTGAGCCAGGGGCTGGCTCCGAACTGAAGCTGGGCTTAGGCGTTGACACAAATCCTAGAGCCAGGTCCCATTTGGAGCCCTGACCAGTAGAGGCTGCCGGCTCAAGCCCCCGTTCAGGTTCGGGGACCCGACTTAATGGGGGAGGGGCCGGGCTTAAATCGGAGCCCTGGTGGGGGCCTGAGGGCAGAAGGGGCGCTTGAAGGCACAGGCGGAGGCTCTGCCTGGAGGCTGTCCCGCCCGGAACTGGAGGCGCCGGAGCAGCGCGGGAGCAGATCTTGGGCAGAGGAGGCGGCAGCAGCAGCAGCAAGAAGCCGGCGAGCATCCTCCGCGCAGCATCCTGCCTCCCGGCCTGGCCCCGCTCCATCCCAGACTCGGGCCAACGTCCGCCACCCGTAGGGGCCCCGTGCTCTCCAGCTCCTGGCCCGCGAGCCCCGCGCCCATCTCCACCCCACCCCGCGAAAACTGAGCACCTCCTTCCGGGCACAAAGCAAAGAAAAACCTCAGAAAGGCAGAGTCCAGCACCAGGGAGCCCCTCACCTGCAGAGAAACGAGTAGGAGGCTAGTGGGGGGCCTCAGAGACCAGCCCCCACCCACCCAACCCGGCTGACTCGTTCACCAAGGACCCACAATGAAACCTGCTCCCCACCTCCTGACAGAGAAGGGCTGTTGCATGAGGTTGTTTTACAAACATGGCCAATAGGGAAATTTATTTTGCTTGACTGTATATTTATTAGGAGGGTTTTTTAAAGGGTTGAGGGAGGGGGAGGGAGAGAAAATACTGTTGTTAAATGAAATAAATTTAATGTAAAATATGGAGGCAATTACAAAAGATAAATAGCGGGATTTTTTTTCCCTGTTAGCAAACAACTGGAAGCTAAGGGTTGAGCAAATTATGGTATTTAAATATGATGTCATAAGAAATGATGAAGATGGTTTCAGAGAAGCCCGGGAAGATTGGTATGAAGTGATGCAGAGTGAGATGAGCAGAACCAGGAGAACCATGGATGACAACATTGTAAAAACAAACCATCCTGAAAGGACTAAGAATTCCAATCAATGCATGATTCCCAAGAACTGGCGCTCTCCATCTCTTAATAGGAAGTAATGGACTCAGAGTACCATTGAGATGTACATTCTTGGACGTGGTCAAAGTGGGAACTTGTTTTCCTTTACTGCATGTTTGTTGCAATGCATGTTTCTTTTTTCCAATGGTGTGAGGATGTGAGAGGGAGGGGATTAGGAATAGAACAGCAAAAAAAGAAAAGAAAGAAAACAAAGTTTTTAAGGCATCTTTTTTTCTAAAATGCAAAGTCAGTCAGTTAATAAACATTGATTAGGCAGCACAGGGCTAAGTGCTGGAAACTGAAAAACAAAGAACACAAGGAAGCACAGAAAAGGAGGACAGCTTTGAAAGTGACATATTTTTATTGTATATTTCAAAAGAAAAGTCATAAATGACAAAGATGTGCAGCTTCATATGCAGTCTTCATTATCTGTTCTATATGCATGGAAATACCCATTTTATTTGGCATTTTTATGTTCAGAGAAAAAAATAAATTTTAAGAAACAGAAATGGGCAGGATGCCCACACTCCCCGCTTTTATTTGATTGGTTCTATAAGTGCTAACCTTTGCAAGACAAGAGAAAGGAACTATCCCTACTTGCTGATATTATGACAATTTGCTTTGAAAATTCCAGTAAAGGGGTACTGTGACTAGGTGGCATAGTGGATAGAGCACTGACCCTGGAGTCAGGAGGCCCTGAGTTCAAATGCAGCCTCAGACACTTGATTGTCTAGCTGTGTGCCTTGGGCAAGTCACTTAACCCCATTGCCTTAAATAAATAAAAAAATTTGAAAAGACATCAAAAGAGAAAGGAAATGCTAGTGAATCAGCAGATACTGTCTGAGATAATACCTTCAGCAGTCTACAAAATAAATCCTTAAAAGTCAGCAATATTTCTATCAAATAATAACAAAACTTAAGAAGTAATAATGAGATTCCATTCCAAATCCTGTAAAATACATAAACTATGTGGAGACCCAGTCTCCCAACCTCCCAAAGCACACAAAAGAGTTGTATAGATTCAAGATTCAAGAAAAAATAAAAAACAACCTGAATAACAGGAGAAATATTCAGTGTTTATTGTTAGGCCATGGTAGTAAAATAAAAATGGCTACTACTAAAATTAATTAATCCTTTAAATATCCTACCATTTGCATTACCCAGAGGATGCTGTACAGGGTTTGATAAAGTAATAACAACATTCCTTTGAAAAAACCCAGAAGATCTAGACTCTCAAGGGAAGTAATGAAAAGAAGTGGGGATAAAGGAGGAATCTCACAGATCTCAAATTTCATTATAATGCAGCTGTCATGAAATCCTCTGGTATTGGTTAAACAATGGAGGAATGGATCCATGGAACAAACTCAGAAACAATAGAACTCAATAACCCAATGTTTGATGAAGTTGAAAACATAAATTACCAAGGTGAAACTTCTTTATTTAATTTTTTTTAAAAAAAAGCCACAGGGGAAAACTGGAAAACTGCCTGGAAGAAAGGCACAGACCAGTGCCTTGCATCACACTTCCCAATACATGCTCAAGGGTTACACATCTTTAACATGAAGATCGTAGCATAAAAAATTAGAAGAGAAACAGATCCTATTTTGCCCACATCTTTGAGTAAGAGATGTATTCTTAACCAAACAAGAGATAAAGGAAGTTACAAAAGATAAAATAGATAACTTACTTGAAACGGAAAAGTTTTTGTATGGAGAGTATTAATGCATCTAAGACTAGAAGGGAAGTGATCGAATGGGGGAAAGATCAGTTTCTCTGATAAGGGTTTGATATCAAAATTATATAATTAATACATATTTATGACTAATAATCATTCCCCAACAGGTAAGTCATCAAAGGATATGAATAAACAATGGACATATTGAACTGATCAATGTCCACAGCCAAATAAAAAAACGCTACAAATCACTAATAAGAGAAATGCAAACCCAGACAACCCTGAGGTTTCGCCTCAAACCCTGCAAATTGACAAAGGAGGGTTGTGGTAAGATAGGCACAACAGCGCATTGTCGATGAAGCTGAAGAATGGTACAAGCATTTTGGAATGCCGTAAATATGATGACTAAGATTTCCAAACCCTTTGAACCCGGGACTCCCTTACTACATGTGTACCCCGAGGAAGCCGCTGAAAGAAAAGAAAGCGGCTCATCTACTCCGGCACTTTTTGTGATGATGGTGAAGAATCGGAACCCAAGTAGATGCCCATCAATTGGGCTGAACAATGGAGACACGTGGATGTAAAGGAACATAACCGTGCTGTAAGAAATGGTCCTGGTGGTGGGCAAATGGCTGGGGGCCACCACAGAGATCAGGGTTCTTGAAAGTGAAAAACTCCCACGTGGCCCCGGAGTTGGAAAAGCTCGGGATTTTTATTTCTCAAGCCTGTGAAGTTCGCAGAAACGACACAGACCTGGGAAAGAATTCAGCTACAAACCCGGAAGCAACATAGGAAAGAACAGGGAGCCCGGGAGAGGAGAGGGGAAAGCTTGGCCCCACCTAAATGCAGCCACACGGAGCTGGGGCCGTAGTGCCCTGGGTCCGGAGCACCGGCCCTCCTGCAAAGAAGGGAGAAGCCGGGAGAGGGCTCCGCTCCGCAGGACCTCGCTTCAGGGCGCTTCCAGGGCGGGTTGGGCCGGGAGGGGAATCGGGGGTGGAAGGGAGGGTGCAAGAGTGGGTGAATGCCGAAAAACTTACAGAACGTGTCATTGCAAAAATAAAGTTCTCCGGGGGGGGGGGGCTGGAGCTCGGGGGGTGGTTGTCACAGAGGCGGCCCCCAGAGAGCCTCGGGCGCACCCACCCCTCACGGCGGCGTTCTCTGCACTAGGCTTCGCCCTCTCCTTGCGCCCTGCGCCCTGCACCCACGGGTGATGAAGCTTGCAGAGATCTCTGTGAACTGATGCAGCGTGGAGGGAACAAGAAAATGACTGACCCAGTCAGTGACTGCCGCAAGGGAAAGGAGAAAACCCACCCAGGCAAAGGCGGGTTCAGCCCAGTGAAAGTGGCCTCGCACCCGGGGATAACGGGGGAGACTGGCGGGCGCGGGGCGCGGCGCCTGCTTCGGGGCTCTCTAAGGCATTCCTCAGTCTATTACAAAAACTCCTATTTGTCACATGGGGGGCTTCTAGAGGGAGGACACCCCCCCCCCCCCCGCCATCCAGACAACGGGCCGCTGCTGCTCTCAGCCACCATGGGCAAAAGGGCAGCCAGCCCGGCGCCCCCTCCCGGGCAGGGGCCAGGGGAAGCCCCGCATTCTGGGGGGTCGGAGCGCCCCGGGGCGGGAGCTTGGGGTTCTTTTGTATGGGGCGCGACCCCATGTTCCCGAGCAGACGCCCGGGTCGCTGCCCGGCGCCCTCGTCCGCAGCTCCGCGAGCTCCACGGCCCCCGGGGCCCGCTCCGGTCCAGGCCGGCCGTGCGGCTCCGAGCGGGCCATCCGGGCCGAGGGCCGCGGCCCAGCGCGGCTCGGACCCCGGAGCCCGAGCCTCCCCCGCCTCCCAGCGGGGCCGGGGCGCTCTCCCCGCCCTCGCCCCGCCCCGCCCCTCCCCTCACCCCCATTCGCCCCTCGGGCCCCGCCCCGCCCCGCCCCTTCATCCCTCCGGCCTCGCCATGGCCTCGCTGGCACCTCTCCGGGACTGCCAGGTAGGACCCCCCAGGCCGCCCGCCCCCCTGCTCCCTGACTTGTTTGTGACTCGGGCCCGGCCTCGGGCTCCCCGCTCGGCGCCCCAATGTGCCGCCAGGGGTGGCGCTCGGGGCCCCCGGCCGCCTTGCCCCCTCACGCAGCCCCCCCAGCGGCCCCCCGACTTCGCCTCAGTCTCCCCGGGGCTCCCCTACCTATTGTCAGTCAGGGAGAGTCTTCTCGTCCCTGATGCCCCGGGAGACCGGGGCTGGGGGCCCCGCAGAGCCCCCCAAGAGGGCCCGGGCCTTCATCCACCTGCCCCCTCCGGTGCTTTTTTGCCTCTTCACCCCCCCGCTTGGCTGCCTTTGGGCAGGAGGGGCGCCTGGCACCCCGGGCCCAGCCGGAGGGGCCTGAGGACAGGCCTGGGGGAGCGGGCACTCTTAGAAACCCAGCCCGTCCTTTCACTTAATGGAGAGGAAGTCACCACCCCGGGGAGGCCTGGACTCTCGGGCCTGGCCCCCCCACAGTGTTTCCTGTGAGCCATTGGGGGGGGGGGGCTGTTGTTTTTGTGGCTGGAGAACTGCGGAGCTTTTCTGCTTTCTCCCCCCAGGCCTGGCAGCAGGCCCGCCTGCCTCTCTCCACCACCAGCAATGAAGCCTGCAAGCTCTTTGATGCCTCCCTGAACCAGGTACTTCCAGGGGGGGGGTCTTTTCCACACCCTAGATGTGAGGTCATCTCGGGGTCCCCCCAGACCCCCCCAAGTTCGTTCTTTAGAGGATGGCTCTGGTCCTTCCCAGAGCCCCCCCACTCCCCCCAGCAGGGGTTGAGCCGTGGGGTCCCCTTCTCCACCTGGAGGCGTCCTCGCCACACACTCCCCCAACCCAGCAGCCACCTGCACCCCAAATGTGGCCTGTTCTCTCCCACCACCACACCTTTGGCCAGGGGCTAGTGACCTCCCACCTCTGGTCTGTTCCTTCATCCCCCCCCCAGCTCTGCCTCGCCTGAGCTGAGGGCATCCCCCCTGCGTTTTGGGCATTGAAAGAGGCAGGGGATAGACCCCGTGATGGAGCCAGAGCTGGGCCCCGACTCTGCCTCAGACATTTTCCAACAAGGCCAGGTCCTCAGACCCAGAACCCCGGGGCTCAGAGGAACCTCAGAAGCCGTGCACCCCTGCCCCCTCTGTTTCACCGAAGTCTCTCCACCACTTCCTTCCCCTGCCTCAGTTTCCCCATCTGCGAATGGGAATAACCCACTTCAGAGGGTCCATCAGCCTGTCAGCTTGACCTCTCTCTTCTGGGGACAAGAGCATGGGAGAGACCCAAGTCCTCCTGCCGCTCCCCCGAGGCCCTGGGTGCAAGGCAATCTGTTCCCCTTTCAGTATGTGACTTGGACCAACGACCAGAGTCTGGGTGGCCTGGAAGGATGCCTCTCAAAACTCAAAGCAGCCGACCCGGACTTTGGTAAGGCCCTGGACCCAGGCTGGGCCTGGTATCTTGTGTGACTTCTAAACACCCCAAAACCCTCACTTGCTCCAAGGAGTCCCCAATCCGGCACTGTACCAAGCTCTAAGGCTGGGTAGGGGCTGGACCTTGCCCTCTGGCAGCTCACCAGCTCATGGGGCAGAGGGTGGGCAATCCTCAGTGTACAGACTGGATGCCCCCAGGACAAGCTGGTGCAGGCAGAGTGAAGGCCTGGAGGAAGTGGGGGGAGTGGGACGGGGGGGCAGGGGGCCCAGGATGAGGGGTGAGGGGCAGGCCAGTCAGAGTCTTCTCTGCTCTCATGTTGCCAACCAGTCAGACCTGTGCTTTGAGGAGGCCCCAGGTCAGCTGCCCGGGCTGCCTGCCAAGCCTGAAGGGGGTGTCCTGGGTGCCCAGCCCAGGAGCTCAGTGAGTATTGGAGCCCAAAGCTTCGGAGGCACCGGGACTTGGTGTTTTTCTTCTTAACCTTGTTAAACATCGTCTGATTACTAGCCCAGGTCCTGTGGCACTTAGGAGGGTGGGTCACACGCTTGGTCCCTCCCCCAGTGCTGGGGGGGAAAGGAGGTGTCACTGGTTTTGATGCTGTCCCCCTCTGGCAGTCAAGCCTGTGGCCTAAAATAAAACATGGAGACAGAAAGGAAATCAGTTATGGAAAGTTGTCAAGATGTTAAGAGAGCCAGGGCCCAGAGCCCCTGAAACCTCCCTGCCTCAAGTGCCCCAGGAGCACCGAGAGAGCCGGGGGCTGCCCCACTCAGACTGAACCTCCAAGTCCTAGCTGCCTCTTGTCTTACCTTCGCCCTAGGTCTGCGGGCCTCTTCCTTTCTTATGATGCCACTCCCTGGGCCAGCCTTGATGGCTCTCAGGAGCCATGATCCAGGGTGGGCCCCTGGGGCAGGGACTTTGGGGTTCTCCCAGATGCAGGGGCTCTAAGCCTAGAGCAGCCTTGCAGAAAAGGCCACCGGGCAACTCCCTGGGCTGCCGGTCCTCCGGGGCCTTCTGCTGTCTCTCTAGCCAGAGTGCGGGGCAAGCTCCTGAGTAGGGAACCAAACCTACCTCTGCCCCAATGGAATGGGGTGGTCCCCACCCACCCATAGGAGGGCCCGGGTCTCTCCGTCCCCTTTGTGGTCACTTGTGGCTCTCCATGGCTTTCTTTAGTGATGGGGCACGTCATTGCCAATGGCCTGACCCTCCTTGGCACGAGGACTTCAGTGGTGCTGGACCAAGCCCTTCGCCGCTCCATGGAGACCATGATGGAGCTTTCCAGGAAACAACCACTGACGGAGCGGGAAAAGCTTCACGTGGCAGCCGTGGAGATGTTTGCTAAGGGGTGAGGGGCCTGGGCTGCTGGGGGACCTAGGGTGCTGCGGCTAGACCCCTCAGCAGTCACTGGTGCTCCCTTGTCAGAGGGAGCCATGGGGGGGGGGGCAGAGTGGGCAAGGAGGGGGTGCTCCACCACCAAAGAGAGGATTTGGAATGGGACTTGGTTCCACCCTGGTATCACCTTGAGGCCCCTGCTGGGGTGGATTTTCCCTTCTGTCAAATGAGGGGGTGGGTTTGATTTCTCCAATCTGGGGCATTCTGTGATCTGAGTTCTAATGTCTTTCCCAGCCCTGACTTTCCCTGTTCTAAGATCCCTCCCAGTCTTGACCTTCCCTGCTCTAGGTCCCCTCTCAGCCCTGCTAGTCTCTGTTCTCCATCCCCACCCCTCTCTGACAGAATTCTGGAATTCCATGTTCCAGGTCCCCCTCAGTCCTTCCTGCCATAATTCTAGACCGCTCCCACTTGGAAGGACACCTTGGGGCTTCTCCCCTCATTAAGTTCAGATCGCCATTGCCCATCCCCTGGATCCATCTGGGGCTTGGTCCTGCCTCTGGCGCAGCAGAGGCTCCAAAGGCTCACTGGTGAGCTGGTAGTCTTGCCTCTGGTGGCCAGCAGGAAGTGGCCATTCACGCCTCGGCCCTCCAAGACCCCTGCCCTGGAGGCTCCGGGTGCCCTGTTCTCTCTGGCTCTTATTTAACCGGCATGGGCCAGAGTGTGGGACAGCAGGGTGGAGTCTCCATGACAGCTGGGGATTTTCACAAAGAAAGCCAGCCCTGCCCTCCTTGGAGGGCTCTGAGACAAGCAGTCCCTGCCACTGGGGTCGGCTTCTACCTCTTGCCCCTCTGAGCTTGGGCCCTTCAGGCCAAGTGCCCATGGCTGCTCCTTCAGGCCCAGGACAAAGACCTGAAAAGTTACTGGTTGAAAACTCCTGCCCCCGTGGCTAGACTGGGGTCATCATGTCCAGCCTACCCTTCTGGTGAGGGGGTCTGAGCTCTTGCCAAGAAGGGGCTGCGGAGGAGATTTGGTCAGACCATCCACAGCCTCTCACCTGCTCTCCCTGCCCCCCTTGTCTTCTAGGTGCTTCCCCAAAGCCTGTACCTTCTGGGAAGAGATTCTCCAGGACCACCCCACCGACATGCTAGCACTGAAGTTTGCCCATGATACCTACTTTTTCCTGGGCTATCAGCCCCAGATGAGGGACTCTGTGGCTCGGATCTTTCCGCATTGGACGCCCAGCGTTCCCCTCAGCAGGTAGGGGACTCCTTGGGAGAAAGCAGCCGCCCCCTCAGCCAATGGGCAAGGGCATAGTAGAAGCCAGCGCTGGCTGAATGAGGAACATGGGGCCCCGGACCCTGCCCCAACAGGGGGCCAGTGCAGAGGCTCGCTTGTTGGTTGATTGATTCTCCCTGGAAGGGGCCACTTGTGACTGGACACAAATAGAGCATTCTGGTGGGGAGGTGTGGAAGGACACGTGCCCCTCCCCGGAACCCCCCCAAGCCTCTCCCTGGACTGGGAGATGGACTCGAGAATCAGGAGGCCTTGGAAGGACAGAGGGAGGAGTGTGATAGAGGCAGGGAGTGGTTCCAGGAGATAGAAGGAAGAAGCCAAATGGCTGTGAGAAGAGAGGGGCAAGGATGGGGAGGTGGTGGAGGGGCCCCGGGAAGGAGGGAGTCAAGATCCTCTCTGACCCAGCCCAAGGGCCTTCTCTATGCTGCCACTCTTGTAAATCGAGGTCATGGACCGTGGCTGCCTCAGGTGCTGAGACCTGCCTGTACCGCCCAAGGCCTGGCACACAGTAGGTGATTATTAAATGTTGACTGATTGGTAAAAGGCTTCATTCCTTTCTCCCTGTCTCAGCTATGTGAAGGGTATTTACTCTTTTGGATTGATGGAAACCAACCTCTATGATCAGGCGGAAAAACTGGCCAAAGAGGTAATGGTCCCAGCCCGCAGGTCCCAGTCCCAGCCCGCAGGGGCCCAGTCCTCTTCCTTCTTCTGTGCCAACAGTGGAAGAGCCCAGCCCAGCCCCCACAGGGCTGCCTTCTTAAATGAGCCTCCACTGAGACTTGGCATTCCCTCTGCAGGTGACTCTGCCGCACCCAGGGTGGGCAATGCACTGTCCTTTGTGGGGAGGGGGGAGGACAGAAAGTGAACTAAGCATCCCTTCCCTCCAGGGGTTTCTAGTCTACAGAGAAGGGCCCAGAAGACAGGCCAGAGAAAAATAGTGCAGAGGAGTGCAAATGAGACTGGAGTCTGAGGGCCTGAGTTCAAATGCCATGCCTGCCACTGACCTCCTCCCTGCCAGGTCTTTGTGGGGACTGGGTCATGAAAACTAAGGCTCTGAGGTCATGTGAATCATTCTTGAATATCACGAGCTTTAACGCCCGGGAGCTTGGGTTCTAGTTCCGGCTTTGGGAGCTCTCTGGAAGGCAAGCCAAGGAGGGGAAAGAGCCATTGAAGGGTGAGGGCCAGACCTTGAGGTGTTGGGAAGACGCCCAGGGGAGGCGCACTCCTCGCCAACCACAAGCCCAGTCATCCTGTCCTGAGATGGAACAGAGACCTGGGAAGCAGGCCAGGGCTCCTCCCATCAAGCTCCACCAGAAGCTCCTTTATAATCATTAAAGGCAGTAAGAAGGACAATGCACAAGAGTCATGAAGCCCCTTCGGATCAATGGTGCAAGGAATCACGTCTACAGGAGGGGCAGCCCAGGACCCAGGCCAGGGTCGGGGGCTGCACCAGGATGGCCCTGCCTTTTCCTCTCATGTCTGGTATTTAAAGGACAGAGAGAGGACCCCCAATATGGCCAAGGTGGGTTACCCTCTCTGCCTTAGGAAAAGCTGAATGGAGGTTCTTTAAATGAGGGGTTCCCCAAATTCCCTCATCTCTCACTCAGACTGAGTCCCCAGATTTCAGAGTGGGGCTGTCATCCTCACCCCCTGCCTGAAGGGGGGGGACCGAGGCATGTCTTCTCCTGTCCTGAGGCAGCTCCCCACCTCAGGGCCCTGGCAAGGCCCAGCCGGGGCTCTCCCCTCTGCTCCCAAGATGCCTTGAGTTCCCCTCTATGGTGGAGCAGACGCCTGCAAGGCTCTAAGCCCATGGACGTCGACTTGGAGCAAGGGAATCCTGCCAGAGCCTGCATCCTCTGCCAGCTCCCTGCCCCACTCATCAGGGGCATCACAAGAACCCGACGACTATGAACGGAAGCCTCAGCGCAGTCATCTTCCTCGGGTCCATCTCGACCTTGGTCACATGCCCCTGAACATGCCCCCACTCCCCAATTGTTGGGCACATCCAAGATGGCACCAGGAGGGATGTTGGGGGAGAATTGGGAAGCTTGTCCCTCCAAGGGGTCCCAATTCCCAGGTCTATCAGAGAGCAGGCTCAAGGGAAGACTGAATCATCTTTTCCTTGATTTGAAGGGTCCTCTTTCTACTAGGCTGAGGACACCCAGAGGACAAGGACTGTGCCGGCTCCTGAGCCATCACTAAGTATGCCTGTATACAGTAAACACTTAATCCAAAGAGAATACAGTAGGGCTTAACGCGCGTGTGCTAGCCCACACGGGTTTCTTCCTCTGTTTTCTCTCCCACTGACCATCCCCCCCCCCCCCCCAGGGGCAGGTCAATCCTGAAGTCCCCCCTTATGTTTGCCTCAGACTTCCAAGAACAGAACAGACCTCATCCACCTGAAGGTGACAAGGCAACCATCGCTCACAGAGCGCCGGTCCTGGAGTCAGGAGGGCCTGAGTTCAAATCTGCCCTTAGAGGTGTGCTGGCTGGGTGACCCTGGGCAGGTCACCTCATCCTGTCTGCCTCAACCTCCTCATCTACAAATGAGACTGAGAAGGAAATGGTGAACCCGTTCCAGGGTCATTGCCAAGAACACCCCAAATGGAGTCATGAAGATGCAGACTCAACAGACTCGTGTTCTTGATGGTCTGGCACTGTGGAAAGAGCCCATGGGGCTTCCCCCAGCACCCTCACTGTTCTCACCCCGCAGCAGGGGGTTGGGTGTGCCATGACCCGCTTTGGCATTCTTACTGTAACTATGACCCTGAGGCAATGGTTAGTCATTTCCTCCAAGGAAGCCCTGTCTGGTGGCCCCCAAAGGGGGTTTATCTGAAGACAATCTGGGGGTCTCAGGGGACTCTGGCTCCTGCAGCCAAGACAACCAGGACCACCTGGGAAGGCCCAGAGAGCCCCACCCTGGAGGAGGATATGGAGGAAGACACGGGATAGGATAATTTTGCCCAAGTCCCTGAAGGGGCATCATGTGGAGCCGTACCTTTTCTTTCTAGTGCCCATTCTAGATTTCAGCATCCATGACCAGAGCTCTAGGGTTCCCTTTGACCCCTGAGAAGAGGAGCAGGAGAACCTTCCCATCAGGAAGAGCTGCCCCAATTCTGGGCAGGGGAGCCTGGCCTCAGGGAGAGCCAGTCCTCCCCCACCCTGAGCCTTCCCAGCAGCACGGAGCCTCGGGGTCACTTCTGTCCTCTTCTCCATCCCCACAGGCTCTGTCCCTGAACCCCACTGATGCCTGGTCAGTCCATACCATGGCCCACATCTACGAGATGAAGGCGGCCCTCAAGGATGGCGTGTCCTTCATGCAGAGCACTGAATCCAATTGGAAGGTAGGGTCCCCACGCCCTCAAGATGGCCCTGCCAGGGGCCCCTGTGGTGTGCCTCTTGGCATGTCCCAGGCTCAGCAAAAGGAGTGAATGAGGGAGACTTCTTCCTTCCTGTCTTCTGCATCCTCAGTGATGTGGGTGGCACCTCCCTCCACCAGTGCAGATTGCCACCCTCTGCCAGACCAACCATCTTTGTGGGTCATTGTGATTGTAGAGTTCATCAATCTGCCTGGGACCCTCCCCCGCTTAGGGGGGCTGGTCCTCTGAGAGCGACCCAGCTCAGAGTCATCCCAGCCTGCTTGGATCGATGAGAGTTTGTTTTGGGGAGACCAGGACCAAGGAGGAGGGGGAGGAGGGAGAGCAGGAGATGCCAAGAAAACCACTCAAATGGGGAGGACGTGCCTGGTTCAGGTTGGTGCCCGAGGTAAAGAAGCAGCATGGGGAGGGGGTGCAGCTGACTAGTAGGGGACTCCTTGAGGTGGGACTGCCCCTAGAAAGCAGGAAGCTGATCTGAGGCAAGGGCAGGCTGCAATCTGCACCTGGGGATGGACCATACAACCTGGAAACTTATGAGCATTTCCATCCCACTCAGTCCTTCAAATGTCTCTGGTTTATGATGGTTGTTTTATCTTCTACTTAGGGCAGTCAGAGTCCTGAGTTCAAATCCAGCCTCAGACACTGACTAGGGAGACACTGGCACATCACTTCCCCTCTGTCTGCCTCAGTTTCCTCATCTGTAACATGGGGATCAGCATAGCTGTATCTCCCAGGGTTGTGAGGATCCAGTGAAGTCATAATTGCAATGTGCACCCAGCAGGAACTGTGCCAGGGAGTAGTGAGTGTGCCTGTATGTGTGTGCAGTGTGTGTGTGACAGACTGTGAGCACAGGTGTGAGTATGTGAGCACTGTGTGTGTGAGTGTGTGAGACTGACAGTGTGAGCAAGTGTGTGAGTATGTGAGCATTGTGTTTGTGTGTGAGTCTGTGTGAGACTATAGTGTGTGCAAGCATGTGTGTGACAGTGTGAGCACGGGTGTGAGTATGTGAGCACTGTGTGTGTGTCTGTGTGAGACTATAATGAGTGTGCAAGCATGTGTGTGACAGAGTGTGTGACAGAGTGCGAGCAAGTGTGTGTTTGGGTGTGACTGAGTGCGTGTGTGCGCTCTCTCCTGAGCTCCTGGGCCCTCCTTTGCGACTCCCCGCCAGGCCCTTCTGGCCTACAACAGGCGCATAATCAATCTGTGGTTGGACTGAGGGGATCCGCTGCACCAGCCTGGCCTCATCCTCCTCCCGCTGAGGCCCGCTCTCTCCTCCCCCCACCCCCGCTCTTATGGCCCAGCTCTCCATTGGCCTCAGAACTCTGGGACAACTTTGGTGCCTCTACGATTCAGTCCAGTTAGATCTGATAAGCATTTGTTCGGCACCTACTGCATACAGACACAAGATGAAAGGAAAGATAAAGGCCACTCTGGCCCCTCCTTTCTGCCCACATGGGCTCCTCCCCCACCCAGCTCTCACCAGCCCCCCCCAGAGCCACAGCCCCCCAAGGGACTCCCTGTCTCCACTCTGCCCCCATGCTGGACCCTCCGAGTCTCTCGCTTCGGGGGGCTGCCTCCAGGATGGCCTTCAAACGCCTTCCTCTGACTCTTCCCCCGGGTCCCCCCATCCCTCTCTGTACCTGCCCCCATCACCCAGGCCTCACTCTTCCTGAAGCATTGCCCCACTCTCCTGCCCCCTGACATATTTCCCGAGTGGGACCCTGAAGGAGGAGGAAAGGGTCAGGCTTCTCCATGATGCATCTGTTCCCTCCACAGGACAGCGACATGCTTGCCTGCCACAACTACTGGCACTGGGCCTTGTACCTGATAGAGAAGGTGAGTGGTTCATGACTTGAGGGAGCCCCGTTTCCTTCTTTTGTAGGCTGAGTATCATGCCGTGGTACCAGCCCAGTGAGTCAGGGGTCTGGCGATGGGAAGGACGCCCCAAGCTGAAACCAGGTGGGGCCAAGGGTGTGTTGTCCTGGGGTGCCGATATCAGGGTGGCAGCACTGCTGCCCTGGGCCTCACACACTGCCAGCTCTGCCAGCCTCCTGCCCCCGTCTCTGGCAGCATCTGCCCCTGGGATAATAATGTGCCTAGGGTTCCTCTCCCACATCCCTGACAGCTGGGCCTCAATCTTAATGAAGTGGCCAGAGGAGGAAGGAAGTACTGGACTTGAACCGGGGAGCTGAGTTCAAATCCAACCTCAGATGCATTCTGGCCATGTGACCCAGTGCATATCTATCTCCTCCCACTTTCTGCCTCCATTTCCCCATCTGTAGATGGGGATGCCAGCATCGGTCTCTTGGGGCTGATGCCGTGATCACAAAGTGCTTTGCAAATATGTACAAATGTTTTTCATCATCATCATCATCATCGTTATTATTAATTACTTGGTTAACTGCCAGTGACAGAGGGCTCACTCGCTCCCCCGAGCTCGCTCATTCATGCATCTCCCTCAATAATTCTGATACGGCCCCCGAAGAAGTGACTCCCCAAGGCCCAGCAGAGGCTCTGGTATCCAGCAGGAGCCTAATTGTAATGTCCTTCTTGGGTTTCATTCTGGCTCCCTGGGTCCGGCACTGACTCTGGTGCGGACCAGCCAACCCTCAGGAGAACGTCTCAGCAAAGGATCCTTTGTTTAGGAGGCTCTGGTTGCAGCTGCCCACCCGGAGCTTCTCAGCCTCAGTCTCCCCTCCAGGGCTGGAGCTAGAGGTCATTTGGGAGGGGCGACTTTCAGGACAAAATGGGCCTGTCCTGCTGAGGAAGGCCCCGGCCCACCTCTGGAGGGGGAAGGCTGAGACCTCCACTGGCTCCATCTCCTGAAAGACATGCCCCAGGGTGCCAAAGCGTGGGTTTCCCCAGGATCCCTGGGCTTCTCTCCACTTGGGGGGGGGGGTGGTTGTCATACCCCTGACCCAAGTGCGGCGCACTTAACCTTACACCATTGACAATCGGCTGACTATTAATGACCGGGGGACTCGTTCTATTGATGTGGGAGGCCAGGTTGTGTAATGGACTCAGGAGTCAAAGTCCTGTGAGACCCTAGCTAAGTCCCTTCCCTTTTGGGCTGCCGTCTCACCATACCACATGTCTGTTCAGACCAGATGGCTTCTGGGGTCCCTTCCAGCTCTGTCTCTGGGGTCCCATAATTTCTCAAGAGTTACATTATTTAGAGTCAGGTAGGTGGCACAGTGGATAAAGTACCAGCCCTGAAGTCAGGAGGACCTGGGTTCAAATCCGGTATCAGACACTTAATAATGACCTAGCTGTGTGACCTTGGGCAAGCCACTTAACCCCATTGCCTTGCAAAAAAAAAAAACCAAACAAAAAAAGAATTACATTATTTAATTTACCTTTTTGGTTTGGTTTCTTTGCCGTGTTTACAAAAATCTGTTTCTTTTCCCTCCAACCTTCACTGAAAAGAAAACGAAACCCCTTGAGGGGCGGCTAGGTGGTGCAGTGGATAAAGCACTGGCCCTGGAGTCAGGAGGACCTGGGTACAAATCCAGCCTCAGACACTTAATAATGCCCTAGCTGTGTGGCCTTGGGCAAGTCACTTAACCCCATTTGCCTTGCAAAAAAAAAAAAAAAAGAAACCCCCTTGGGGCAAACGTGCCCAGGCCAGCCTGCATTGGCTGTGTCTAGGATGGACATGTCAGGGTCCCCAAAGACCAGTTTCTCTGGGTCAGAAAGTGGCCCTAGCTTTAGGACCCACTTCTCCTGCCCAGTCCGGCAAACGTCACTCAACCCTCCCTTTTTTTTTTGTAGGGTGAACACGAGGCGGCCTTGACGATCTATGACCAGCATGTAAGTCCACGTGTCGACACTGCCCTTTTCTTGGTCCCCCGCTTTTGGGAAGACCCCTGCTCCAAGCTGGGTCCACTACCTCATCTGTGATGGGGTCTGAGAAGGCTGCTCTCATCCTGCTTTGTGGAGTCTCGGGGAGGCCCAGACATGCTCTATCCTGGATGGGGAGGGCCAGGAGGGCCCTATGGCCAGGCATACAGAGGCTGCTGGATAGGTGCTTGTTGAGTGAGCATGTTCAGTCAGAGTCCTTTCTTGTCCACAAAGTTTTCTTCCACAAGGACTTCCTGTCATTGAAGTGAATGCATTAAGCTTCGAGTGAACAGAGCTCTCAGCCTAGAGAGAGGCAGCCCGAGCCCCATACTAGCCGTGTGACCCTGGGCAAGTCATCTCACCGCTGCCTGCCTCAGTTTCCTCTTCTGTAAAATGAGCAGGGTTGTGAAGATCAAATGAGGTGATGTTTTTAAAAGCCCTTAGCGCAATGTCTGGGAAACAGGAGGTGCTCTCTAAATGTTTATTATTATTGGCTATTAGAATTCCCAGGGTGGAAATGACCTCCACAGTGGCCCATCCGCAGCTCATCTGTCACCTTCTGTCAACATAAGAGGTTAGGTGACTTGCCCAAGGTCACATTGTCACCAAGGCAAGACTTGAATCCAGGTCTTCCTGACTCCCAAACCGGTCTTCTCTCCCACTAAGCCACACTACTTCTACTGAGTGACCCTGAGATGGCCCTGAGACCCTGGCCCAGGTGGGAGCAGCACTTGGGGGGCACTCAGAGCCTCCGAGGTGGGTCCTCCATGTTGAAATGTTGGTATTGCAGATTGCGCCCAGACTTCTGTCGACCGGGTCGATGTTGGACATGGTGGACAGCTGCTCTATGCTGTACAGACTTCAGATGGAAGGCAAGTCTGTCTTCCTTCCACCCCTCTGTTGTTTCCACAATGATCTGGTGTCTGGCCTGGGCCTGGGGCTGCCTGATGTTTCCACCATTGACTTTCATAAGTGCCAGATGGCAGGCTTACCCAACCTCCCAGAGACACAAAGGAGGGAGCAGAAGCATCGGATGCCAGGTCCCCCAAATCCCAGTAGCCTTGAACACTGGCCCAAATTAAATTTGACAGAGACCACTGTAAAGTCCTACCCTAGGCCCAATGTGCAATTTCACAAGTAAACAAGAGAAACATTGACTGGATAACAGTTTATCTGAAAAAAATCCTGGGGTCTTAGGGGACTGCAAGCTGAATATGAGTCAGTGGGGGAAGCCAGAAGTTGGGTAAGTTGGCGTGGTCTTGGACTATGGAGAAAGGCATGGGGCCCAGAGCTAGGGAGGGAGGGAGGGAGGAACAGAGGATATCAGCACTGGGAGGCGCCTTAGAACATGGAATATCCGTGCTGGAAGGAGCCTTAGAAAAGGGAATGTTAGACCTGGAAGGGGAGCTAGAAGAGGGAACATCAAGGCAGGAGGGGCCTTGGAACACAGGATATCAGAGCGTGGTGGGAACCTAGAACAGGGAAAGCCAGAGCACAGAGAGGCTCTGGAGCGCATCTGGCCCAATACCCTCCTTCCTCAGGTGAGGGCTCTGAGGCTCCAAAGGGGAAGGGACTTGCCTAAGGTCACACCACCAGAAAGGCCAGGAGCCCCACAGCCCGTGGCTGTTCTGCTCACACCCCGTGACTGTCCTCTAAATGAATTCATGTTGTGTTCAGGGGTGTGTGTGGGAGACCGCTGGCAAGCCGTGCTTCCCATGACAAAGCCGCATTCCAAGGACCACATCCTGCTCTTCAACGATGCCCACTTCCTCATGTCCTTCCTGGGGGCCAAAGACCAGGGAAGCGTCCAGGAGCTCCTGACCACCCTTCAGGAATCGGGCCAGTAAGTAGGACTGGTGGTGGCTGGCGAGCATCACCAACCTTCTGCCTCTCCATACTCAGGCCCTCCAGGGAGGATGGGAGAGCTCACCAGTAGCTCCCGCAGTCCCTGAGGTTTTCTGATGAGATGTGAAGAGGACCCTGATTTCTGGGGGCATCTGTCGTGGAGGAACCGCAGGCAGAGCCCACCTAGGGACTGGTGCTCAGCTGTGGGTAGCACCTTCAGACAGGTCATCGATTGGTTAGACTAGGGGGTGAGGCATCTTGAGCCTGCGATATCCAAGGGCTGGTGGAAGAGGAGAGGACTGTGGGTGGCAGAACAGGGCTAGCCTGGGCAGGAAGGAGGTGCCTTGCTCAGTGTGGACCCTTGGGCAGAGGCCGGCCCTGGGGAGGGAGGTCACCAGATTGCCAGAAGCAAGATGTTGGTAACCGTCAGAGCTTTGGCAAGAGGGCTGGGCTGTCTTCAGAGAGAGGGGCCCCCCTCCAGCCCCACAATGTTCCTCAAGCAGAGGCTTGGTCACTCCCACAAGACAATCCTCAAATGCTTTCTGGGGGCTCAGTCCAGATCCCAACCCACCAAATCTCCCAAGCAGGTGGGGGGAGGACCCCAATACACAGCTGCACCCATCAGTTACTTGGGGAGCGTGTTACTGAGGAGCAGACCTGCAGGGTGGGCGGATCAAGTAGACTGTCCTTTACAAGAGGCATGAGGGAGGCCGCCTGAAGGAGGAGGCCTGGCCTACCAGGCCAAGCCAGGGAAACCCAGAAGCCGAGAAGGCAGAGGACGGGGACTGGGGAGCGTGGTCTGGGTTGGGAGAGAGATGAGTAACCAGGATGGCAGCGTGTTGGGGACACCACGGATGCTGGGAAGATGCCTCCTGGGAGCCAGTGGGAGCCCCTGGAGATGCTTGAGCCTTCACAGGGATGGGGGGGCGTGGCCAGGAGACGGTCGCCATGGAGCCAGAGCTGAGCTACGGAGCCGAGGATGCTCCAGAGCCACAGTCAGGCTGGAAGCCCGTGCAGGCCGGGGTGCCGCCCCAGCTGACGCACGGGAGAGGGGTGCAGAGAGCACCCTCTTGTGGCACACGCAGGGCTGAACGCTTCCCCTAGCTTCCAACCTGGTCCATGTTGGGGGGCCCTCTGGTCCTCCTTCGGGGCAGGCCCAGTCACCCTGCATACCCACTCTCTGAGGAGGACAGGGGCTCAGCCCTGGCCCTCTGAATGGGGCAGCAAGCCCATTGAGGTGGGTCTCCACCCCCTCAACTCCCCTTCTCTGCCTTCAGGGCCTTCATTCCAACTTACATGTGTGGGCACGTGGCTCATACTGCCCATATGTTCACACAACTCCCGCTCAACCCTCGATGAGCTAGACAGCCTTGAAGCAGCCAAGGACCCTGACTGACCAAAGGCTCAGGGCAGGAATTCTGGGCTCAGCATCTAGAGGGCCCTTTGGGAAGACTGGGGGCATCTGGTCCAAGGCCCGCTTCTGCCAGTCACAGGGGGGAGAGCTAGGATACTGAGGGGAAGGCCCAGAGCGGCCATGCAGGGCGAGAGCTGGAAAAACACGTCCTGACCTCCAGACTTATCCCAAAGGGAGATGGGCTCCTACAGGGGTGGGAAAGCAGCCTTTAGGTGAGGCTGGGGGTCCCCTCTGAAAGGGGCTTCTGCTCGGGTTTCAGTTGGACAGAGGTCTGCAGGGGCCTGCTGTGGGCACTGGTGAATAGCCACCTGAATGAAATGTTCTAGAATGCTGAGGCAGCTCACAAACTTCCCAAGACCCGGGCTCTTCTGGAGCAAGGAACCCAGTGGGGGCCTCCCAACTCTGAAATTGGGGCTCTGTCTCTTCTCTGTCTCTGTCTGGGCCTCCCTCATCTTTCTCAGTCTCTTTCTCTGTCTCTGTCAATCTCTCTCTTTGTCTCACCGTTTCTGACTCCTATCTCCATCTCTCCCAGTCTCTGTCTGTGGGTGTGTCCCCCCTCATCTCTCTCTGTCTCTCTGTCTCTCCATCTCTCCCAGTCTCTCTTTCCATCTCTCCTTGCAGAAACCCCGGTGACAACCACCAGCACCAGCTGACTCGGGAGGTGGGGCTACCCCTGTGCCAGGCCTTGGTGGAGGTGGACAATGGACAACATGACCGAGCTGTGGAATTATTGCTTCCCATCCGCTATAAGATCCTGGAGATAGGTGGCAGCAATGCTCAGGTGAATTAGAAGGCAGGCCGTCCAAATAGTGAGACAAAACGGTGGACTTTGACAGAAGTCCATTGCCAAAGGGAAGTTGCATTTCTTCCTTGTGACCCCAAAGAGCAGACCTGAGATCAGGCCTTGGGCAGACTGTGGCCAGGGTAGGGAAGACCTTAATGACAAGAACAATGGATGGGGGTGTCTTGGGGGCGGCTGGGTGGCACAGTGGATAGAGCCCCGGCCCTGGAGTGGGGAGGACCTGAGTTCAAATCTGGCCCAGACACTTCATAATGACCTAGCTGTGTGGCCTTGGGCAAGTCACTTAACCCCACTGCCTTGCAAAAACAAAAACAAAACAAAAAAGAACCATTCAGGCTGAGGCTGACTGATGCCGTTTGCAAAGCGGTTCCCATGTGTGGCCTTGTCTGATCTTCAGAACAGCCCTGTGAAGCAGGTGCTTAATTCACCCTGCTCTGCAGATGACAAAACTGAGCCGGTGTCTAAGGGACTTGCTCAGGATCACACAACTAGTGTCTGAAGGTAGACTTGAACTCTGATCCAGCGATCCTGTTCTAAAGTAGATTCATGGTTCAAGGAAGGTTTGGACTAGACTCAGGGGCTTCTTCTGGCCCAGGCCCCCATTCAGTCTCCCAAGTCCTCGCTCTGGAATCCAGAGGACTCTGACCTGACTCAGTCTTCCAAGGCTAGGCCATCCTCACTCTCCCAAAGTGAGAATCCGGGGGCTGTCCGCTGCAAGAGAGCCTCAGTGGGCTTGGCGGGAGGCTGAGGATATCCGTAGGTCCGGCCCCCAGCTAGTCTGGGCTATGGGGCCTCAGCCCCCCAGCTCTGCTGGGATGTGGCCACAGCCCCTTGGTGCCCCTCCAGGGTTGCCCTCCTCACTGGGGTTGCTGCACTGGCTGATTGCGAAAGCCTCTCTTTCAGAGGGACGTCTTCAATCAGGTTCTGGTTCACGCGGCTCTTAACTGTCGGCAGAAATCCCACAGGAACTTGGCCAGGTGAGCGCTGGGCTCCAAACCCCAGGGACCCTCGCCACGGAGCAATCCTACACTTTGAAAACAAACTCATTTCCATCCACCCCTCCTCCCCAACAAGGCAGCGCTGCCCAGGGCGGGAGCACTGTACAACCGGCCCGGCTGATGCATGTGCGAGGCCACAGCCCTGGGAATGTGCTTTCCTTGGGCTTTGGAAATCAGGTGAAAAGCTCACTACCCACCCCCCACCCCCCCAGCAGCAGGGGGTCGAGCTGCTGACCCACATTTGGGAGGGTGGGAAACTCAGAGCAGCTACTTCGCTTCTCCTCCCAGGGGCGCTCGGAGGAGCGATAGGGACAGAAGCCAGACAGACAAGGGAGGCCGTTAAGGGAGGACGCCAGAGTCTCTGAGAAATTGGAAAAGGGAGAAGTCCCTGGGGTCCCGGATAGCTTCATGGAAGAGACTCCTGTGAGGTGGGCCCGAGCAGGGTTGGGGCCTTAAAGAAACAGATGTTTGAATCCCCCCATCTTGCATCATTTCAGTTGATAGAAGAGTAGACTTGGCCACAATCCCCCCCCCATCCATCTTCTCCTGAGAGCCCAACTACCTTCTTAACTGACCTTGATAGAACTTTTGTAAAATGCTTTCCTGATGGGATCTCCTGGGAGCCTTCCTACAACCTTGGGAGATAAAAGGCATTTATTATGCCTACTGCATAGATGAGGAAACTGAGGCAAAGGAGAATGACTTGCCCAGTGTCCTTCAGCTGAGAGGGAGCCAAGGGTAAATTTCAACTAAAATCCATTCAGAGTCTTACCTGAGTATTGCAAGCACAACCCGGGCCTCCAGCCCTGTGGGTTTGGGCCCCCCGTGGAGCTTACTCAGGAGCAAGCATACCAATGGACCAAGTCAAGCAGTGACTGTGATCCTTGGGAGAGTGTGTTTTAGTCTGCAGAGGGAATGGGACTGAGGCAGGGTCAGCCCTGGACTAGAGGGGCCAGAGGGGGCCCAAAGTGTCACGGTGATGAGCTGGCGAAAGCAGGTCTCAGTTCTAGACCTCCACCTGCCAAGGCCAGTGGTCCCAGGACCTCAGAGGTCACCTGGATCAGGTCATTGAGGCCCAGGGTGGGGAAGTGAGGTGATTTGCCCAAGGTCACAGAGCTAAGAAGTAGCAGAGGCAGAATTTGAACCCAGAGCCTCTGAATGGAATGTATCAGAGAAGAAACTGGGCTTTGCCAGTGGTGACACGAACCGAGTCCAGGTTCTAGAGATGGGGAGGAATAGGAAGTAGTACCTGAATGGAGGTGGGCACAGAGCCACTCACCATCAAGCACCGAGAGGGGGTGCATGGAAGCCTCTTTTCATTCCCTGGCACACTAGGCCCTTATTAGGCACTAGCTGTATGCAGTACCCTCTGTGCTTGGATGGGGAACAAGGAGGCACACCAGGTGACTGCCTTCCTAGAGCTCAGTCTATAGGGAGAGGAGGCATGGACACAGAAGAGGCCTGCCCACGCTGGGGTGGGCCCACCTGCAGTCCTGGCCTTCAGCTGAAGATATCACCCTGTGAAGACTGCTCTGTCTAGGAACTTTTTCTCTCCCTCCATACACCAAGAGCCTGGCAGTAGTGTCTCGGGACCAAGAATGTGAATGATGCTTCCATTATTTCCCCCAGGAGCCTCCTCATGGAACGGGATGCCCTGAAGCCCGGTTCTCCTCTGACCGAGCGCCTCATCCGTAAGGCATCGACCCTGCATCTCATGGAGTAAAGTTTCAACTGGGAGGATTGGTCATCTCCCTCCACCCCAGGGGACACCCTAAATCTATTTTCCATTTGGAGGAAGCCTTGATGCCCAACATCAACTAAACTAGAAGCCAAAAACCAGCCCATTCTAAAAATGGCAATCCCCCCCCTGCCCTTCTATTTAAGAAAGGAGGCTCACTCCTCACTCCTTGAGATATGTAAGCATCCAGCCTGCTGCCCCCCCCGCCCCCATCCTTTATAGAGAAGAAAACTGAGGCAAGGAGAGAGGAAGGTCCTCCCTCGTATTCCCAGATAGCAAATGATAGGAGCAGAACTGAGGCCCTCATCTTCCCGATCCTGAGCCAGAACTACACTGGCCTCTCCTGTCCCCACTGTGGTGCCCCAGATCCCTCCTGGTCCCCTGATTTGCAGTTAAGGGACTGGCAATATTTCCATTTTATTACAACTCTAAATTCAAACATGATAAACAGAGTTTGCAGCAGTTTGGGACAACCAGCCCCCCACAATTTCAAGGGGCCACGAGGATGGTGACCAGATTCACAGATGAGAGATTCAGGGCCCTCTTTTCCTGGCTCCTCCTCCATCACTAGGACCCTTGGCCAACTAAGAACCCATCTCACCTGCTTTTGTGGAAGTTTTTTCTTTTGTCAGTGAATTTGACATTGGGCATGTCTCTCCCTGCTCCAAGGGAGCCTCAGTTTCCTTCTCATGGCTAAAGAGTTGTGGTGAGGACGGTGCTTTGTCAGCCACCAACAGAAGCAATAACAGACAGATTTCCAGCCAACCTCAGGGGTTCTCACTTCTACAATCAAATCAGCTATCAAGGTCTGTGACTTCAACTTTCCAGGGGCTCATGTGGGCTCAGACCATGACACTTTGGGAGTATCTCTTCTCTGAGCCTCACTTTACTCATCTGTAAACCAGGGCTATTCAGAACTGCACTAGCTTCTCCTCAGGTCTCTGTGAGCAGTGGGCACCGCTTATTCCAGCAACCACCCTATGTGCCCCACTTGGAGAGCCTTGTCCAGAGAGGGTGAGGCTACACCTGCAGGGCTGTAGACCTACAGGGAGTGACCACACAAAGCTTCCTGGCAGGAGAGATCCTACCATTTCTATCATATGATCTCATGGTCTATTTAACCAGACTGTGATTTTTCCTTATTGACTGTGGAGGAGGAGGGAGGTCATGGCCCCATTCCAAGCCTTTGGGTGCTTGGGTGTCAATCCACACTAGGACTGGAAACCTGCCTCTCTGCCTTCTGATTCATCACTCCACACCCTGCTGATTAGAACTCTATAAAGGCATGGCTCATCATCTCTCCTGGGACTTCTAGGGAAGTGATTTCTGGAACCCAGCCTCCCCAAGAGAGAAGCTCAAGAGAAGCACATTGTCCTCATGCTCTTTACCTATCTTCCACTAGATAACCGCCCCTCTCCTCTCCTCCCCTCTCTTCTCCCAAGGACATGGTGGCCCGGTCTGCTGGTGGATGATTCAGTCGGAAGCAACCAACCAGCCAAGTAAGGATTAAGCAGCTACTGTTTGCCAAGGATTACCCTAGGCTCGGGGGATATAAAAAACAATGAAAGACAGTCCCTGCCCTCATGGAGCTTACAGTCTATCAGGGGAAAGCACACACACACACACACACACACACACACACACACCACATACTTAAATAGGGAATAATACAAGCTCAGTAAAAATGAGATCACTTGATAGAACTAGGAGAGACATGAGCAACTCAAAAACCCAAGAAGACTTCATGTGGGAGGCAGGGTTTGAGCAGGGCTTTGAGGGAAAGAGGGTTCCAAGAGGTCAGGAGGGAGGGTGTTTAAGGCCTAAGAGATAACTAGGACAAAGGCCCAGAGGTAGGAAATGGATTATTGGATGAGTACCTCCAAGAAGGTCAGATTGAGTGGATTGTACAATATAGGAAGGGCATAAAATAATTATGTTTAAATGTATAAGAAACTTTAGGAAGATTATGTGGGGCCTAGAAGAGAGGGGGAAGACAGTAGAGGCAGGGAGACCAATGGTAGACTTTGCCATAGTTCAGGCAGGAGGTGATGGGGGCCTAAACAAAGATGGTAACTTTAAGAGTTGAGAGAAAATGATGGATGTGGGACATTGTGGAAGTAGAATCAGAGACTTGGCAAATGAATAGCTACCAGTATTGGGGGGGGGTGGCAAAGGACCTTGAAGAGTCAAGGATATCTCCAAAGTTCTCATTTTCCTTGACTGGAATGACAATTGTGCCTTTCACCAATATTGAGGAGGAGGAAGAAGAGAGTATATTTTTTTTTTGAGGAAGATAAGGCAGGGGTAGTATCAATGAGGCCAGTCACAAAAGAGGAAGGGTCCTGCTTTGGACATGTTGAGTTTGAGATGCCCAACTCTAAATCTGTGACCTCTCAATTCATGAAAAATAACATCAATGAATGGACTTGTGCTAAGTGGAGGTGGGGATGGGGAGTATAGGGGAGAGATTAAGTGTTTGTAGGTGAAGAACAGGATCCATTTCTTCCAAGCACAACAAACTGCAGTGATGCTATTTTTAAAAAGAAATTTTAAAAAAAGAATTTGAGGGAGGGAAAAAAAAACTTAACCATTATAACCTTGAATGGAGTAAATTCAACCACAAAATGGAAGAGAGTGAGCGACTGGATAGTGAAACAGAATACCCCAATTTTCTGCATGTCCTATTACTCACTTGAAATATAAACATTTAGAGTTAAAATGAAGGACTGGAATAAATTGCATTAGGTTTCCATTGATACAGAAGTTGTAATCATGATTTCAAATAAGGCAATAATAAAAATAGATGTCAAGAGAGACAAACAGGGCTATTTTGTTTTAGGGCTCCATAGATCTAAAATTAAGGGACAAACCACAGAGATAATAAAAATTATGTTTATTACTTAGGAAAGTAAGGCAACATACTGAAATCATAGCAATAGAAAGAGGTGCATGGAATGGCATAGTGTTTTAAGTACTTTGGGAAAAACCTGATCCTAAAATGCAGTGATACCGTGATTGGATGACAATGATTGTAAAACTCCTCTCCAAACTGTCTTAATTTAACAGGAAAAGAACACAATGTAAATCAGAAATAAGAATATAACATTGAAAAAAAATTGTTTTGATACATTTGTTTTGATTATTGAATGAGTATATTAAAGAGCATTAAACCAAAATGGTGTATTTAAAAAGTTGGTGTCTGCTGGGGCATGAATAACTTATAAGTATGTGTAGGAGGCAGAAATATGAAGTGAAAATGGTCATCAGCAAAGGGAATATGCATTTAGAGCCCTAAATGAAAAATCAATAATGATATTATATGTGGCCGAGTTCCAAAACAAACCACCGAGATAATAAATAGTCGTCTTTAATGGGGATGATCAAAGTGAGACAGCATACCAGAACTTTTGGTAGTATCTTAGATTCTTCTATGGGACCAGATTCTTTTTTTTAGGTTTTTACAAAGCAAATGAGGTTAAGTGGCTTGCCCAAGGCCACACAGCTAGGTCATTTATTAAGTGTCAGGCTGGATTTGAACTCAGGTCCTCCTGACTCCATGGCTGGTGCTCTATCCACTGCACCACCTAGCTGCCCTAGATTTTTCCTTGGAAGAAAAGTTCTCTCTCTGAAAACAACTATTTACAAAAGAGAAAACCCAAAAATTAGGAATGTGTTTAAAACTTCCAAGTAATCCCAAAAGAAATTTTCAAGAGAAATTTTGAACATCAAAATAGAAATAAATAATATTGAAAACAAGGCTTTTGGATTGATGAAATAAAGAGATGTTTTCAAGAGACTAAGAAAACTTGCAAACCATTCGTTTATTTTGTTTTAAAAGAGGAAAATCAAATAACCCAAATAAAAAATGAAAATGATGAATTCATAAGTGGAAAGGAAACAAGGAAAACCTAGTAACAATGTTGTACCATATAAAAGAAGACTTAGAGGAAAATTCAAATGAGTAAATTTGGAACTGAGATCCCAAAGAATCAAATTTCATAAAGAAAAATTGAGCAAGTTGCAAATAAACTCCCCAAAGGGGCACCATAATGTACAGAGTGCTGAGCCTGGAATCAAGATGAGTCTTCATGAGGTCAAATCAGGTCCCAACACATTCTAGCTGCATGACCCTGGATGGGTCATTTCACCCTGTTTGCCTCAGTTTCCTCATTTGTAAAATGGACCAGAGAAGAAAATGGCCAATTGCTCCATTGTCTTTGCCAAGAAAATCCCTAATGGGGTTGTGAAGAGATGGGCACAACTGAAACGACTGAGTGACAAGAAAGGAAAGAAGAAACTCACCTCCAAAACCAGATGGATCCCAAATGAGTTTCTGCAAACACTGGAAAGTCAGTGCGCCTCTATACTAATATAAAACATTATCAAAAAAGAGAGAATGACATTGAACTCCATTTTCGAGACAATTTGGTCCTGATACTCATACCTGGAAGGATAGAGAAGATAAGAAGAGAATTGTAGAGATCAATCCTACTAAGGAATTCTGATGTGAAAAGGTTCAAAAAAATATTAGCCAGTACACTGGAGCAATCTATAGAAATACTCACAATTTAATAATGGGGGGGGGGGGGCAAGAATGAATTGCTTTTTTTTCTCTTAAACTTTCACTTATAGAGTACCAAAGGAGAAAATTTATTTTTTAAATATTTATTTTGGTAAAAGTATATTTTCCAAAGCATTAGGATGGATTGAGAATGTCAAGGCTAAGATACCTTAGGAAATAAAACCTGGAAGGAGGCTTAGAAACCACAGAAGGGGAGGGGGGTCTCTGAAGGAGGGTGTTCAGGGACAGATGTGTGGGCAGAAAACCCAGTCACATGAAGAGCTTTGGAAGTTTAAGATGGGAAAGTCTCCGCGATGACTCCAAATGCAAGAGGGCATGACTTCTCCCTGGGCAGCCACTTCCCTGAGCAGAGAGGGTCACCTATGATGGATCTTGATGATGGGTGGGATGGGGTGAACAGGGGCTGGTGTTTCAAATGACCACTGGGATGGAAGGAAGGAAGACTATTGTCCTGTAAGAAATGAGGAAGGGGGAAGTTTCAGAGAATTCTGGGGAGGCTTGTACAGACTGTCACTGGACCAGGAGAATGGTGTTGACTAGAACAACTCTAGCTTGGAAAGACAGAAGACTTCTCCTTAACATGATGACCAACAGCCTCCATTCCAGGTCAGAGATGCATCAGGATAGAGAGATGGCAGCCCCAGGAGGCAGAAGGAGATGTATCTGGTGATGGTCAGTGTGGAAATTAATTTTGTTTGACCATGGATGTTTGTCATAAGGGTTTTGCTTTCCTTATTTTCAGAGGTGGGAAGAGTTGGGAAAGAGAGGAAATAGATTTTTGTTCATTGAAAATAATTCCTTTTTAAAAATCCAATGACCACTGGAGGGCAGCAATGAGCCTAGCGTGAGATACTTGGGGAAGGGTAATCGGACTGCCAGGGCAGAACCACCTAGAATAGATGAGAAGGGCACTAGACCAATGACGAGGCTCAGTCTCCCCCTATTTCCTTCTGACCTTGAGATTAAAGGCCAGGCCTCTGTGGAAGGGGGAACACTCAGGACCAAGGTCGAGTTCAAGTCACTGCTCCTCTCTGGAGCCTCAGTTTTCCTGATCTGCACAATGGGGGCACATGAGGTTGGACCAGATGACTTCTGAACAGGACCTTGGAATCACTTCAGTCTTCAGAGTTATTTCCAGGAACCACAGCAGCCTCATCTACATCACCCTCCCAACCCCCACCTAGGGCTGTGACCAGGGCCCCTGCTGGTTGGGATGGGGCCCCTGCTGTGACCCTGTCCCAAGGTGACCTTCCTAGTTCAAAGGAGATCATTGGGACCAACCCCCACTGCGGGCTGGGGTCCAACCCTAAACAGAGCCCAGACCTCCAGACATGGGACCTGAAATGACCCAGGAGATTGGAATGTTGTCAGAGAGTCAGCAAGGGTCAGTCAGACCCTCCCCTCCCACCTTACGTATTAACTGTGAGTTGGGTTAGGTGGCACTGGAAAGTCCTCCCAGCTTTGACACCCCCAGCTCTGACCTCCCCTGTTCTAGGACCCTCCCAGCTCTAACTTTGCCCCATTCACCCCTTTACAGAGTCCACACACCTGACCTCAGACTTTTCTCCACCTCACCCTTGGAACCCCTTCCTCTGATTGGTCAGATCCTCTCAGATGCTCCATTCTCAGGAAAGAGTCCAAAGCAGCCATACTCCTTCATTCCAGCCTCCTTGGGCACCATTCTCACTCCTCATGCCGGTGTGGCATCTCAGCCATCTCAGGGAGGGGATGCCAGGACCAGCCCAGCTCTCACAAAGAAGCTTCCATTCCCTGGAGGGCCCATGAGGTGCAGAGACAAGGTCCCTGCGGATCCCTGGGGCCTGTGGGTGCTGCCTGGACAAAAGGATGGACTTTGGGAGAGCCAAGCATTGCCTTCCCATCTGCTTTCCTGAAAGGAGTCTCTGAGGCTGACAGATTCCACATTGAGCAGAACCTCTGATGTAAACACTCTGGCCGGGGACCTTCAGGCAGGGCCCCAACGGCTGACCAAAGAGAGGTGTGGACCCTGCCTAAAGTCTGAGGAGAGGACAGCCTGCCCCAGGCCCCCCTGGGAGAGGCTCCTCCAGTGTGCCTTCTGCAAGGTGTGAAGCCCACTGGACCTCAGCAGTGAGAGGTCTGAGCATCCCTTTAGGGGCCTCCAAGGGACCCAGAAGGACCATTGCCCAGCCTGCAGAGAACATTCCTCCAAACCTCTGCTTCAGATGGCCTTGCAGATGGGTGGCGTGATGGACCCAGAGGTAGCTGGGTTGTCCCTGCAGGAGCCCTCCTCCAAGTTCCCACCCCCCACCCCATCTCTCCTCCTTTTCTCAGCTCAACTCCTAGGTCAAACCATGTCCATGTGATACTTCTACTTCCTCCCCTCCCTACAGAAGCCCCCCAAAGTCCCCCCTCCAAACCAGACTCCATCATCTCAGGCTGTACCCATTTTCCTAATGCCCTAATTTCTGAGGAGGGAACCAGTCTCCTTCCAGTCTCCCAGAATTCTCTTCAACCCCCCATGTTCTCCCATCTCAGGTATCCCCTTCTCCCTATTCATGTTCTGGCTCCCACCAAGACTAGGCCCTCACCCCTCCCGCCTCCTTCTTGGCTTCCCTGTCAGCAGTCTCTGCTCTCCCCGCACCCCCAAATCCATCCTCCATTCAGCTTCCAAGCCAGGCTCTGACTGATCCCTCTAAAGCTCAGCCAATCACCTGGATAATAAAGAAGAAACTGCTCCAGGTTCTGCCCCAGGGAAAGGAGGGCAGTGGGGACAGACAGGGAGAGCTGGCAGTCTGGGTAAGTGCTTGGGGATGCAGATACCTTCATGGAGGTGACCATCTGGTAGGAGAGGAGGGGAGAGGGAGGTGCTCACACAGGACCCCGGGGAGAGGTCAGAGAGGTCTGGAGGAGGTCCACATGGTGGGCCTAAGTGCTGGCTGGCCCAAGCTTTACCTTCTTCAGAGGTCTGGGAGCTAACAGCTCTGCCCTCCAGTCTGGCATGGCAGATTTAGGGGTTTAGGGAAAGCCGCAGTGTGCCATCCTCTGGTTCCCCAGCTTGCCAGCTCTGCCAGGGGCTGGTGCTCAGGCCTGGGATGATGGGCAGAGGGACTCACTTGGGGAAAGCCCCTGACCAGAAGGCCTACTTCAAGTCATTTCCTGTTGATATTCCTTAAGCAGCAACTATGAGCTGGATATGGAAGACAGGACAGTCTGACCCTGGGATTTTTGTTAAACAGACTACCACATGGAGAAGCTAGCTCCCTTGCCAATCAAGATGGACGCCTTCTTGCCAAATGATTGGCCCAGGGTCAATTGTCCAGAGGCAGCTTGGATGGGGAAGCAGCCTCCAGTTCAGAGAATACTCTGCTCCCAATCCCTGCCCTCGAGGATCCCTGCCAGGCTTTACTGGGAGGTCCGACAGGTGCACCAAAGGGTGCTGTGGGGACAGGGACGAAAGCGGGGTCCAGCCGAAGTCTCCAGAGAACTCCTAGGGAGAAGGCAACCCTGAGTCAGGCCTGCAAGGCCAGGAGGGGTTTGGCCATCAGATGTAGGAAGGCGATGGTTGGACTCAAGAGTTCAGTAGAAAAAAGGTAGGTGGGAGGCTGGTGCCAGAAACCTTGGAGGTCAACATTGACCAAAGCAGAAGAGGAGGGACTTGGGAAAGCCTGGACTCTTGGAATCGATCCCTCATTGGCAGCTGGGAGGAGGGTGAAAGTGTGATCTAGGGGAGCCTGTAGCCCAATTCAGATTCCATGAAGGAAGGAGAAGGTGGCCACAGTGTGATCCGAGGGAAGGGGATGCCGCCCCATCCAGTTGGCCAGACTTGGGGGATGAAGTCTGAAGTTGTTTGTTACAGCTGAGTCCTCCAGGAGCCAAGCATGACTTCATCACCTCTCTGGACTCTGTTATCCTTTGGTACAAATATTTATCTGCAGCAGATCCACTGGCTTCTTCTAAGGCCTGGAGACTGAGGCGCTGGCCGGCCAATGGGGCTGGCACGGCCTGGGCTGGTTGGGGTGCTGCTCATTCTCTTTGCCTATATTTGGTCACTGGCTGCACATCCAGGTTGGGGGGAGGCCCCTCCATCTCTCAGCCCAATCTGAGGCATCAGCACTCTCTGTCTGCTCTTGGTACCCCAGCTCTTTGGGTCATTTCTCCTGTGCAAAACATTGCCGCCAACTTTCCCTGGGCCTGGAGCTGGGAGTCCAAGAGTAAGTCCACACGGCCATCAGGGCAGGGCCCTCAGGACTCCAGGAATGTTCCAGCCTCGTCTTGCCCAGTAGGTCAGCCTTATGTCTGAGAGTTCTGTGTCTACTCAGCTTGGAAGAAATGAAGTGTGGAATGGGAATAGGAAAGGTGGGCCCATTCATTGGGGAACAAGGATACTATGGAGAACTATTGTTCTAGAAGAAACCACAAATGATCGGACTCTAGAGAAGCATGGAGTGAGTTACAGATCTGATACTGAGCAAAGGGAGCAGAACCAAGACAACGACATCCACATCAACAACATTGTGAGTTGATCACCCTTGAAGGATGCAACTGTTCTCAGCAGTTCCTAGAGCTGGGACAACCCTGGGAGACTTATTATGGGCAATGCTATCCCCATCCAGAGGAAGAAGAAAAACTACAACAAAACCCTTCCGAATCTGATGAACACTTTATAAAAATGATCTCTTATATATCTTATCCCTTAATCCTAATTCCTCCAAACATGTTTATCAAAACTATGTATGTACAATGCTAATCTGACTGTTTGCCACTGAGGGGAGAGGGTGGGAAGGGAGAAAGGAAGGAAATTTTGTAACTTAAAAATATCCATGTGCATATGGATGAAAATAATATATATAATTTTTTTTAAAAAGAGAGACTAGGAGAGGTAGAGCCAGGAAGACCAGAGTGCAAATCCTGCCTCAAAGTTTCCTTGTCTGCTGACCCTGGGCAGGTCATTTCACTTGTAATTGTCTCAGTTTTCTTTTCTGTATCATAACAAACCCAACCTCCCAGAGGATTGTTAGAAAGTGTTTTATGAATGCTACTATGCTACTATGACTGCCTCTCCCACCAGCCTTGAAGAACCCGGGCATTTGGTTCCATTTCCAAGGTCAAACACAACTGGCCCTTTGGATTTCCCAGTTAAGAGGAAAGCACCCCCCCAACACCCCCCCCCCACTGAATGTTCTCAGCTGGGAAAGGGGATAAACACTTGCTAATAAAAACTTAAGAACCCATATTTCTAGGGAGCTCTAAAGTTTACAAGATTGTGGAAGCAGTCTAAATGAGCCTGAGAGCAGACCCTGTCCTGGAGGGTCTAAACTGAGTCATGGATGGACCCACAGAGATGTTTGTGGTCCAGGCTCTCCACCCAGGAGGCACTGCCTCTGGAGAGGTATGACCCCTTCTCTTGGCCAAACCACTTCACTCCTGCTTTGTACAAGGTCAGTTGAATGGAATTGGGCTCCAAGGCTCCAGTTGTAAAGGAAGGGTGAAGGGTAGGACCAGACAGTGAAAGGAACACCAGATTTGGAGTCTGAGGTTCAAATCCTACATTGGCCCCCTTGCTAGCTAGGGGAACTTGGGCAAATCTCTTCTCCCTGGGACTCCCTGATATCTCTAGTGAAGGGGTCATTCTTTCAGATCCTCTGACTGCTGTTCTCTGTGCTAGACTCTAAGGCCTACCAGGGAAGGCCACTCTTCTCCTTTACTCTTTACACTCCCTCCTAGCAGCAAGCACAGGCTTTGACCCCTCGGAGAGATTTCATCACTATCAATTTAATTCTGCTGGGATGGAAATATGGGGCTTGTCCCTGAGCCCAGTCCAGAGGGATTCAGGGAGATAAGGTTCTTTGTGTCCAGGAGTTTGAGGTCCTGGCTCCAGTTTCCACTCTACCATGTGGGATCAGGCATTGTCCCTAAGTCCTCATGGCCCCTCCCCAGGAGAATGGCAACACCCAATGACCAGGGGTGGTTTGAATGCCCAGCCCCTGCCTGGTACACAGTAGGTATTTAATAAATGCTGGTTGTCAGGAGGTTTGGGAATTCAGGGAAGTCTGGAAGGATTTGCATGAACTGATGCCAATGAGCAGAACCAGAAAAACACTGTATACCCTAACAGCAATATGCAGGCGATGATCAACCTTGATGGACTTGTTCATTCCATCAGTGTAACAACCAGGGACAATTTGGGGTCTGTCTGCAATGGAGAATACCATCTGTATCCAGAGAAAGAACCGTGGAGTTTGAAAAAAGACCAAGGACTATTACCTTCAATTTAGGAAAAAAACCTGCTATCTTATTGTCTGATCTTGCTATCTCTTATACTTTATGTCTCTTCCTTAAGGATATGATTTCTCATCACATTCAATTTGGATCAATGTATAGCATGGAATCAATGTAGACTGGCAAATTGCCTTCTGTGGGGGGTGGGGGAGGGAAGTAAGATTAGGGGGAAAATTGTTAAACTCAAAATAAATAATATATTTAAGTTAAATGAATGAATGAATGAATGAATGAATGCTGGTTGCCTAATGACTCTTTGCTTGTAGAAGTGCTGGGAGGACCTAAGGTAAGAATAGTATGAATGGGAGTTAACCAACCCCTATGGCACCACAGAGGAGTCACAGAATCAAGGGCACCTGCCCCCTCCACAGCTGAATACTCACCCCAAGCCTTTCCAAGTCAGAGGAAGTCCCTCCTTTACTGCTGGTATCTGAAGATTGAGAAAATACACAGAAACAAGGCAGAAAATTGTCAGCAATTTGTACCTTAATTACACGGGCCCCTCCCCTGCACTCCCACTGGAAGAGGGAAGAGGAGGAACACAAGTGGCTGTGAGCCAGGGCGGAGCCGATCTTACATTACTTTATAAAAATATGTTTTTATTTATTTTGTTAACTATTTCCCACCTTCATTTTAAAATAAAATTCAACATTCACTTTTTTAAGTCTAAATTTAAAGAAATCTTAAAATGTAAAACATTTAAACATTTTGTTAAAGTTGCCAACTCTTTTCTTTCTCCCCCTCTTCCCAGCAAACAATATGACACTGATTACAACATTTGCAATCCTGCAAAACACATTTCAGTCTGCAGGTCCTTTGGGATTGTCTTGGGTCTTTGTATTGCTAAGTAAATCATAGTTGATCATCATACAAGGTTGCTATTATTGTGTCCAACATTATGGTTCTTTGTTTTTAATTTTATTTTTATTTAAGGCAATAGGTTAGGCTTGCCCAAGGCCACACAGCTAGGTAATTATTGTCTGAGGTCAGATTTGAACTCAGGTCCTCCTGACTCCAGGGCCAGTGCTCTATCCACTGCACCACCTAGCTGCCCCTGGTTCTTTGTATTTCACTTTGCATCAGTTCGTGTAAGTCTTTCTGGGTTTTTCTGCTTGTCATTGCTTATAGCTCAATAGTAATTCCATCACAATCACATGCCACAACGTGTTCAGCCATTCCCCAGTTGACGGACATCCTTTCAATTCCCAGTTCTTTGCCACCCCAAAAGGATTTGCTATCAAGATTTCTTTGAGCTAAATTTACAGAGTGAAGGGAAGACTCAGAGCTCCAGTAGCCCAGACCCTCCTGGTCCAGGACATCCAGGCAGCCTTGGGGCTGCCCCTTTAATTAGGTGGCCTTTGGAGACCACTGAAGGCAAGGGTGCCCACTGGGCTACACCTATTCATTTACTGCTCTCCCTCCCACCAGACCTGGAGGTCCCCCCCAGAGCCTGGAGAGGTAGATCAAAACAGGTCCAACTTGGAGCCCTGAGTCATAATCTTGCTGGTTCTTCTCCCAAGACAGCCATGCTGGAAACATCCTCACCTTCTGCCACCAGTAAGTAGACCCTTACTGAATTCATGATAATGATGGTCTCCCTTCCATGGTACAGATCGTGACTCCTCCGTGTCAAACACTAGCCAATGTCCTCTCATCACCCCCATGGAGGTGTTGGAGTCAGTAGGGAGACTGGTGGAGCTTCCAGTTCTCTCCACGGGATGTTACTTCTCTGGGACAGTTGGGGCTTCCTGACATCTCAGTACTTCTCTTTGGAGTGCCCTCCCCTTGAATTCAGGTGACCAGCACCATGTGGAATCACCAGAATTTTGGAACAAAGAGAGGTCTTTGTTCCAAAGAGGACTCTGCCACCATATCAATGAGCTCTCTTGGGAGTCAAGAGACCCAGGGTTCCAATCCCACCTGCCCCCACTCACTGTGAGTGATATCTTCAATAAGTTGTTTTTTGGTTGGAGGGCCTTGGGGCTGAGCCAGGGGTGGGGAGAGGAGGTATAGACCTCTGAGGTTCTTTCCCTGGTGTTAAGAAGGACATTCATTTGTTTAGCTCCCCTGGACTAGTGGTTGGGTCAGGTGGGGCTAGAAGGGCAGAGTTGGCCTCCCCTTCCTTCCTGAGGTCCAGTCCTGGGACTGTTCCCTCTGGACTCTTCTCTGTAGAATGTATGGGAGTCAGAGAAGGAGCCAGCAAAGGGCTCTTGGCTAGTCTGGAGGCAGAAAGCTTTCTGTGCTGGAGGTGACCCTAGGGTGGTCTCTCAGAGAGAGCTGACTCCCCTCAGGCAAAGAGTGGGAAGGAAGGGGAGTCCAGGGAGGAAGGGATGGTGAAGGTGACAGCCTGAGCCTGGGCCCTGCCGAACTCAAGGCCTGCTGGAGACCTTCCCATGGTTCCAGGTAGCCATGTGTAAAAGATGAAGATCCTCATGTGTCTTTCCGAGCCCAGGCCCCCAGGATGACCACGAGAAGGGCCAGGATAAACACGGTGTAGATAGTGTGGATCATAGACAGCTGTTCTTCCAGGTCCCACCCGTGTCTGGTCCCGGAGGAACTTGGCCAGCTGGGGCCCGCCATGGAGGAGGCTTTTTGTCGGTGTGCCCGGAGAGAATGGATCCTGGGAGAAAAAAAAACAAAAACAGGTCAGTTTTTAGATGGGGGGGCCCAGAGAAGCCCAGGATGGCAGGGATAAAGGACCCCAGAACCTCAGACCCAGGTGGCCAGCCCAGGAGAAGTCTATCCTATGAGACCAACAAGGGAAGTGGGTGCTCGGGCCCTCACGGGGAAGAAGGGACATGAGATCTGATGTTCTTCATGAAGGAAAGGTCAGCAACAGGATGACGAGGAAGGAAGTGGCCTGGCGAGGAGCCTGGGTTCTTCTGGCTGCTCGATCCTTGGGTGGTCTAGGGCAGGTCACTGGAAAATAGCCACATGATGCAGGGTGGGCCTGTCTAGGGGTAGGAGGCGAGCTTCCCGTCCTGAGAGGACCCCAGGCAGACTGAGCGGCAGGATGCTAGCTCATCAAAGACCACTCACCATGGCCCAAGGATCCCTCCTGGCTTGGATGTTTTGTGGTGCCACCTTGAGAATCTCCCCACCTATGCCCTGATCATGCCCAGCCCTGGGAGCCTCTCTTAAAGGGGTCCCTGGCCTGAGCTCAGATGAGATGACTGGCTTTCATCAGAGCTTCTTAGCTGGGCTCTGTAGCCTTGTTTTTTACAGGGTGTCAGAATAGTGGGTTCCCTTAGCTCACTGCATTTCATTTTCTGCATCCACCCTGGTGATTGTGAGGAGAGGACTGCCACAGAGAGGCCCAGGATGCCCACCAAGGGAACGAGTGCCTGGGCATGATCTCCCACCTGTCCAAGCCTCGGGCTTCTTGCCTATGAAAAGGGCTTTGAGGCTATTCAACTCTCCCCCCAGCTGGTGCCGTAGGACTAGATGGTGTCATCATGCTGACCAGTTATACGGTGTTAACTGGCTGCTTCAGAGAAACAGGCCCTTGGGTTTTGATGTTTGTCAAGGGTTTAGGGAACTTCCAGTGAGGGAAGCCACTCCCTGCTGCAGATCTCTAGCCGCTCCGGGACCCCAGAATTCTCACCATTGCAGGGGGGGCTGACCCTGGGGTTCGCTGAGCTCCGTGCCCGTCCTCCCGCCCCTGCACCACAGCTGCTTCTCCTGTTCTCTCCTGGCAACAGTCCTTCAGACTCGGGCCCTTGGCATAGCTAGCCATTCTGTACCCAAGCCGCCCAACTCCTGGGACCTTGCTCCTGGAATTGCAGAAATCCCAAGAACGTTCCAGAAGGGGTTTGGAGAGTCCACCACAGCCACTGGAGAAACGGCCGAGCAGCCTGTGCTCGGAACCCCCTGGGCCGGGGAGCCCCGGGCATGAGATGGGCCGGGAGCAGGGCACACGGAGCCAGCATGGAAGCCCCGGGCATGAGATGGGCCGGGAGCAGGGCACACGGAGCCAGCATGGGAGCCCCGGGCATGAGACGGGCCGGGAGCAGGGCACACAGTGCCAGCAGGGCAGAGCCCCGGACATGAGACGGGCCGGGAGCAGGGCACACGGTGCCAGCAGGGCAGAGCCCCGGGCATGAGACGGGCCGGGAGCAGGGCACACGGAGCCAGCATGGGAGCCCCGGGGCTCTTACCTTCTGGAGACGTTCATGCCGCTGCCCCGGAGCTGCAGAGGCGCCCACAGAGCCCGGGCGGGGCCGGGGCGGGGCCGGGGCGGCCTCCCGGGCTGTCTGTGTGTGCACATGTGTGTGTGCTGTGTCTGTGTGCGCACGTGTGTACTGTGTGTGCACGTGTGTGCTGTGTCTGTGTGTGCACGCGTGTGGTGTGTCTGTGTGCGCACGTGTGTGCTGTGTGTGCACAGGTGTGTGCTGTGTCTGTGTGTGCACAGGTGTGTGCTGTGTCTGTGTGTGCACAGGTGTGTACTGTGTCTCTGTGTGCACACGTGTGTGCTGTGTCTCTGTGTGCACACGTGTGTGCTGTGTCTGTGTGTGCACGTGTGTGCAGTGTCTGTGTGTGCACGTGTGTGCTGTGTGTGTGCACAGGTGTGTGCTGTGTCTGTGTGCGCACGTGTGTGCTGTGTGTGTGCACAGGTGTGTGCTGTGTCTGTGTGTGCACAGGTGTGTGCTGTGTCTGTGTGTGCACACGTGTGCTGTGTCTGTGTGTGCACGTGTGTGCTGTGTCTGTGTGCGCACATGTGTGTGTGCTGTGTCTGTGTGCGCACGTGCGTGCTGTGTGTGCACATGTGTGTGCTGTGTCTGTGTGCGCACGTGTGTGCAGTGTCTGTGCGCACAGGTGTGTGCTGTGTCTGTGTGTGCACGTGTGTGCAGTGTCTGTGTGCGCACGTGTGTGCTGTGTCTCTGTGTGCCCGTGTGTTCGGCTGGGCGGAGGCGGGCCCGGGGTCCCTCAGCCACACCTGTCAGGGAGCCCCCGCGGCCCCTGGGCCCGGACCAGCAGAAGGCACCCCGGGGGGGGGCCGGGTCCCCCCGGCGCTCCCCAAGGCCGCGCGCGCCCCGAGGCGGGGCCCGACTCCGGGGGGGGGCTGTGCGGGGGGGGGGGGGGGGCTCGGGGGCGGCGGGGCCAGGCAGGAGGGCCGCCTAGCGGCCAGTGCGCAGGCGCGCCGGGCCGGACTCCAACCCCCAGAAGGCCCAGGGGTCTGAGGGGACGGAAGGGGCCGGCCCGCTGGGATTCAAACGGACCAATCGGCGGCGAGGCTCTCGGCCACGTGGGCCCCGGGGGCGGGCCGGGGAGAGGAAGCGGGGCTCCGGTTTAAATCGGTTGGCGGCGCCGGCGGCGGCGGGGGGCGCGGCCGCGGGGACTCCGGTGAGTGGGGGAGGGGGCGGGGGGCTCGTGGGGCCGTGGAACGTCCCGCCCGCCCCCCGTGCGGCGGCCGCGGGGGGCGCCGGGAGGGGGAGCCCCGGGGGGGGGGGGGTCCGGGGCCGAGGCCGGGCTGCGCTCCCCCGCCCCGCCCATGTGGAGCGCGCGGACACGGACACGGACACACACCGTGCACACACACACATACACACACACACCGTGCACACACACACACACGGACACGGACACACACGGACACGGACACACACCGTGCACACAGACACACACACATGGACACACACGGACACACATACCGTGCACGCAGACAGGCACACAGCACATAGACACATGCATTCTTACACACATGCACATAGACACACTCTTGCACATGTAGACACACGTACACACTCTTGCATGCACAGAGACACACAGAGACATACTCTTACACGCATGCACACACAGACACGCACATACCCACTCACACATGTGCGCGCACACAGCACATAGACACCTGCACTCATACACACACACGCACACACACCGCCTCTCAGTTGCCCCGTGGGTGCCCCGCATGGGCCCCAAACCTTGCCCGTCGGACCAAGCCCCCCACCCGCACACCGTGCTGCCCAATGGGGGCTCATTCCTGTAAAGCAGAAAGCCCATTTGATGGGAGTGCGGCTCAGTGAGGTGAGGGCATTTGGGCCAGGATCCCCCCGCAGTCCAGGGCCTGCAGCCAAGGTCGGGGCAGGGGCAGGGGCAGGGCCCTCTGGCACCCAGGCACTTCCTGTGGAGCTTCGGGCCAGAGAGGGCCGGGGGATCCTGCCCTCGTGGCCCTCCGGCAGCCGTTCCGGGGACCGCTGGGCGGCCTGCCCCTCTCGCCCACCTCCCAGAGGTGACCCGAGGAGCACCGGGACGGAAGACCTGGGCACCGACGTGGACAGTGGGTGGCGTCGGCCCCTTCGAGTCGCCCCAGTCGCGTTCTTGACTCCTGTTGGGTTCGCCTTCAGGTGCTTTTCCGTTGTCATTTAATTTACCATGGAGAGAGAAGAGGAAGGCTCTGTCGGTATTGCTGCGGAGGAAAAAGCTGATGTCAACACACAGATTGGTAAGGGCACATCCCTCCACCGGTTGGCCAGAACCAAGCTGTCCCATGTGGGGGCAAGGGACAGAGCCGGATCCCAGGCCCGGGAGGAAGGGGCCGTCGGCTTAGACTTGCCCTGGCCGAGCTACCGGAACCCACTGAGGCAGGGACGACCGGCCCACCAAAGGAACTCCCTGGGTGTGATGCTAAGGGAGCGGGCGGCTGACCCCAACGGCTACCCACAGTGGGCATATCATCCCTATTGACCCTTCTAGTAGTCACACCTCCACTTGGGGGTCTAGGGCTGGGAGGCAGCCACAGATAGAGGGGTCAAGAACTTTCAGAGAGTACAACATGAGGTGACCACACTCAACCCTCTATTCCAGTCTCACATCACCTCCGACGGCCTCCTCATCCCTCACCTGGGTTCACCTTGAGGTTGCCCCCACCATGCCTACATCCATTCAGTTCCTACCTATTACGTGTCCATCACTGTACCCTCACTCCTGGAGCCTAGAGCCCTGGCCTGAGCACAACCCCCTCCTCACCTTAGTCACCTTCAGTGGCTCTTAGTGAGCTCCCAGCAGCTCTCCAGACCCCTCTAGGCCACCCTCTCTTCCCTTCACTGGATGCTCCTCCCACCTCTGCACTGGATCTGGAGGTTGCCAGGCTTGAACCCCCCCTTCAGTTCCACCCCTAAATGGAGGTTGGTGCAGAGGGCCAGGCACGCCCAGGAGGCACCTCCCAAATGCTTATTGGTTGGTTCATGGGGCAGCAAAGGGAAGGGCACATTCCTCCCCCCTTCCTCCTCCCAGGCCACCTGACTTCTCTTTTCCAGATGTTCCTCTTTTAATTGATGAGAAATTTGACTTTGACCTCTCACTGTCTTCATCCAGGTAGGTTGTTGTGCATCCACTTCCTCTTCCCTGCCCCCATCCCTGCTCCCCACTCCCCAGCCAGGGGTGCTCTGGGGAGCAGTCGGCAGTGCCCTCCTCCTTTCCTCCAGTGCCAATGAGGATGACGAAGTCTTCTTTGGGCCAGTCGGGCACCGGGAGCGCTGTGTGGCCGCCGGCCTGGAGCTGCAGGGCCTGGTCCCCAAGGAGGCCGAGCAGCCGCTCACGTGGAGCCCCCTGACCGGGGAGAAGTTTGTGGAGATTTTCAAGGAGGCTCGTTTGCTGGCGCTGCAGATACAGAGCAGCGGCAAGAAGCCGACGCAGGAGCCGGGGCCAGGGCCGGGGGAGGACTTTGTGCAGGAGGCCAGGCTGAAGCTGGACATCTTTGAGCGAGGCCTGCAGGTGCAGACCAGCTCGCCTGCTCTCAAAAGGGAGACCTACTGTGTGCTGCCTCCAGAGCGGCTCTCCCAAGAGCCCACATCGGATACCTGTCTTAAGAGCCAAGCAGTAGTTGAAAGGAGAGCCACGAGCCAACTGCAGCCCCACAAGTCCTCGGCCAGGCCTGGAAAAGGGGCTCCCACCAAGGTAGTAGTCTACCTCCAGACCCTCCGCTGCAACCCCTTTGGGGAAGGAGGTTCCCTGGGGTCCGACCCCTGCCTGGCTTCCCTCCCAAGGGTAGACCCTTCCCCTTGGCATCTGGGATGGTGCAAGCTGCCCAGACCCTTGGGATGGGGCAGACGAGTCCATAGAAGGGGAATGGTCCTCATGTGTTCCACTCTGCTTTTTCAGCCTCAACCAGGGAAACAACCCCATCCTACAAGGCTCCCCACAGGGAGCTCCGGCCTGTCCTTGGGGGCAGTGCCCTCAGGCCCATCCAGCGTGGCTTCAGAGGCCAGCACAGCCTCCAGCAGCGGCCTCCCTGCCCCCGGCAAGGTGCCTGAGCCCCGGGGGGGAGGGGTGGCGCCTTCAGGGGGCTCATCTCCCCCAAAGGGAAAATGGGGCCTGCCCGAGGGGCGTTACCACAGGGACCCCTGGGAGAAGCAGATCTTGGGGAGGGGGGTTCTGGGTGGTCTCTGTTCTAAACTCGGCTCCTTGTTTCAGTTTGGGGCAAGGAGAACCCTGCTGAAGCCCCCTGGCCCCACCAGGACCCGCCTCGAGGGAAGAAATGCCTCTTCCTCAGGCCCTGTTTGTACCATGAACTTGACCTCAAAATCAAGCTCCCTGGGGACCCCAGCAAGTGGCAAAGGTAGCAGGGGGAGGGTCCGGGGCTTTAGGGCAGTGGGGAGTCCCAGAGGGCTTGGGAGCCGAGGGTGGCCTGGCCCAGGCAGAAGCTGGAGCCCCTGGAGCCAGGCTGCAGAGGCAAGGATAGGAGAGGCTGGGGGTGCCCTGGGTGAGTTAGGCGGCTCCCCGAAGGGCAGGGTCAGCCGTCAGCAGGCCCCACCTTGCACTGAAAACTCAGCCCGTCCCAGTCCCTGGCCCGGGATATGGCCCGGCTTGGCCAGCCTCCTCCCGCCTTCTCTTGCCTGCTCAGTGGCCCGCGGGCTCCATCTAGTGGCCCAAGTCAGGAACTGAGGCCCAGGGGCCTTCCCCTTCACTGTCCCAAGCCCCTCTGTAGCCAGCAGGGCAGGGGGGGCCCTTGTGAGGCCACAGGGTTCTCCCCGGCCCCCAAGGCCGGACTTCTCCATCTAGTGATGCACCGCTCTCCCCCAGATGCTGCGTTTGCTGGGGGCGTTACATGTCTGAGCACCTGCCTCCAGTGCCTTCTCGGGGTCCCTTCCCCAGGAGATGCCACCCACCGGGGCCCCAGGGCTGGGCCCAAATGCAGCCAGAGACCTCCTCACCCACTACCCTGGCCCTTCCGCTTTCAGCTCCACCGAGCGACCCTTCCAAACGTCTGGCTGACACTCCACGACCCACGTCAAGTGGCCAGCCAGGCCGCCAGACCCTCTCGTGCCCAAAGCAAACCAGAGCGACCCTGGCCGCGTCCATTGGCAGCCGAGCAGAGGAGCCCACCTCGGCTCCCCCGAGACAACCACTGACTCCCAGGCCCGGACTCCAGAGGCCCAACTCCAACCTCAGCCTGGCCCGGGCCTCTCAGCCACCCAAGCCCAGGGGGCCGGCATGTCCCAGCTCCAGCTCCAAAGTGGGGCCACCACCCCCCCATCCACTTAAAGATCCTGCTTACTCTGCAGGTGAGAGAGCAGCATCCAGCCTGGCCGGCTCCGAGGACGCAGCCATTAGAACCCTCGGGCTCCTGCCTCGGCCCATCTCAGCACTGTTGGGGGACTGGGGGCCTTGGGGAAGGGAAGAGAAGGGGCAGCTCCTGGGTCATCAGTGGCAGTGCCCCCCAACTGGAGAGGGGCTAGGTGTGATGGTGGGAGGGGGCTCATCTGCACCACACACCTCAGGCCTGCTTGTGTCCTAGGCATCTCACCAGACAGTGTGACTCCTCGAGTCCAGGGCCGGAGCCAGCTGCCATTGGGCCCCTCTCTTGGAAGGTAAAGGGCATTGCTGGAGGTCCCTGGCCTTCCCTTCTCTAGGTCCTCCCCTGATCCGGGTTGGGGGGGCAGAGAGTCCTGGGGACCCTGGGTCAGCTTTTCACCCCCAAGTGGTGCCCAAGGGATGGGTCTGAGATGGGGCTTGGCCCCCGGGGCCCTGTGGATAGCCCTTTGCTTTTGGTTTGGTTCCATTTCTCCCTCGTCTTCCTCACCTTCCTCGTGCAAGCAGTCGGGGCTCTATAAGTGTTTGCCTGATTAGAGGAGGCCCTGGGGGCTCTGGCCTGCCCTCCCCTCCCCTCTCTGTTTGAGCTAGGAGGTCTCCGTTTCTCTGCCTTTAAGGATCTGGTCTGAGGGGACCCTAGGAGTCCCTAGAAAACCCATCTAAGGGGGCTGCTGCCCGGAGCTTGCCAATCTGGGGGTGGCTCCAAGACCCTCCAGGGTGACTTTTGCTGCACTTCCCCATAGTGGACCCTTGCTGGCCAGTGCTGACCTAACAAGGGCCTTTTGTTGATTCCAGCACTGCTGCCCCGCGGGGCACCCCTGCCAGGTACTCCTCGGGAGGAGCTCTGCAGCCCCCCGGCAGCACCACACGGACCCCCCTGAATGTCCGGCGCCTGTCCGCTCTGCCCACGCCATCCGGACGCCGAATGTCAGCACTTCCATTGTGGCCAACACCCAGAACTGGACCGAGAGCCACCACCCCGCTGCTGCCAGTGGCTGCCCGGCACCCTGCACAGGTGCCCCCCAAGAAGACCACGGGCAGGTGAGATAGGGGCCTGGAACTTGGGGGTCTGCCTACCATCCAGGACCCCTCCCTGGGGCCTCTCCTGATACCCTCAGCTGCTCTTCCCTGACCCCCGCCATGTCGCCCATTCCCAGGATCTCTCCCCTTTGGGGACCTCTGCTGCTCCCCAGACCAGCACCCACCCCCCATCTGGCCAAGCTGCCCTCATTGCCCTGGTCTGGAGGAGAGTTGGAGAGGCCCTGGCCCCCGACAGTCCCTGTTGCCTGGCACCAGGCAGCCCCCTCCCTCCCCAGGCTCCCATCTTGCTCAGGGACGGGAACCCCACGCTGCTCTTTCCCTCCGCAGGCCTGGGTCTTCTCAGCCATCCGACTCCCCTTCAGTGGCGCCCTTGGCCCTCGACTTTGCCTCTCCCCAGCAGCCGGCCCCCGGGACCCCCGGGGAGGAAGCCAAGGAGCCGCCGGCGGCCAGGCCGGCCCCTGCCGAGGTACCAGTTGTCATGGTGGGTGGGCGCTGCCAGCGGTCCCTGCCCCACCTCCCGAGGAAGGTGCTGGGTGGCATGTGGAGGCCCCCTCCCCGCCTTCTCTCCGCCGCCAGAGACTATGGAGTGGATGACCTCCATGGACGCAGGGCACGTGGGAGCCAAAGTGACCGCTGCCTCCTCTCCTAGGCCGTGCTTGTCCACCTGGGACCCAAGACCACCGCCCCGGCCACGGCAACACCGCCTCCCCGCAGCCAGCCACTCGTGGACTTCACCAACCGCTCAGAAGTGGACTGGCGGGGCCCGGCCCCGGCTCTGGCCCCGGCTCTGGCCCCGGCCCCGGCCCCGGCCCCTGAAGGCCGGCTGCTCATCGACCTGTTCGACTCTCCGGAAGGATGGCAGAGGGCCCCGGCCAAGCCTCTGCCAGCCACGGGGCAGGTGAGGAGCGCGGGGGGCCTGGGGGGCCTGGGGGTGGGCGCTGCCCCTCGGGCCCCGGGTCCCGGACGGGTGGGTGGGCCGGCCGGTGGCGGTGCCAGTCCGGGCGGCGGTGCCAGCGGGTCTCCTTCTCCTTCAGCTCATCGACCTGAGCTCCCCCCTCATCAGCCTGAGCCCCCCGGAGGACAAGGAAAACCTGCCCTCGCCGCTCCTCAAGTTGTAGGGGCCTGACCCTGACCCTGACCCCGGGGCCCCCGGCCCGGGCCGCGCTGAGGCTGCCCAGGCCCCATGGGGGCTACGTCTGCTTTTATCAAGTTTGTCCCCAAAGTCCGACGGGGACGGAATAAAAGTGCGAAACTCCGGGTTCTGCCTCGATTCCCGACACCGCGCGTGGGGGGGGCGCACACAGCTGGGGGCGGGGCCTCCGCCAACCGCGCGCGGGGCGGGGCGGGGCGGGGCTTCCGGGCGCGGGGCCCGCACTTCCGGCCGAGGGCATGGCGGCGGCCGGCGTCGGGGCCGCGCGGCGGCGCGTGGCCTGCGCCGTGTCCGGGGGCGTGGACAGCGCCGTGGCCGCGCTGCTGCTGCGCCGCCGAGGTGAGGGGGGGCCGGGGGCGGCGGGGGGCGGGAGCAGCCGCGTGACACACACACACACGCGCGCGCGCGCCCCTCCCCCCGCCCAGGCTACGAGGTGACGGGCGTGTTCATGAGGAACTGGGACGCCCTGGACGAGCGCGGCGCATGCGCGGCCGACCGAGACTGCGAGGACGCGGCTCGCGTCTGCCACCTGCTGGACATCCCCTTCCGCCACGTGACCTTCGTCAAGGAGTACTGGCACGACGTCTTCACGTCAGTGGGGGCGGGGCGGGCCAATCGCGGCGAGGGGGCGGGGCCCAGGGGTTCAGGGGAGGGGGGAAGGCTCCTCCCAGGCAGGAGGGGGCTGCAGCTGCCCCCCGGGAACGGAGCTACGGGCTCGGGCGGCCACGCCCCCCACTGGCTCCGTAGGGCATGGGGGCGCAGGGGGTCACGGCAGAAGACCCGGTGCCAGCCCGGCTGAGGGGGCCCGGGGGCTCCAGCCCCCCAGAGATGACCCGGGGCCTCTCCCTCGGGCTGCAGGGACTTCCTAAACGAGTACGAGAAAGGGCGGACCCCGAACCCCGACATTCTGTGCAACAAGCACGTCAAGTTCAAGGCCTTCTTCCGCTACGCCGTGGAGCACCTGGGTCAGTGGGGGGCTGGGTGCAGCACCTAGGCGAGGGCGAACGTGTGGAGGGGGCACGGCCGCGGGCACTCACATCGCCCTGGGGGGCGGATGCCCACCTTCTGGTCTGGACCCTCCTCGTCCGGAGGACCCAGGTGGGCCAGGCCCTGCCCCAGGAGAGGGGAACGGCCCAAGACCAGGGCGGGAGGAGAGGTGCTGGGGGGGGCAGTGACCCTCCCACACCGCTGCGAGTCCCAGACCTCTCAGGGTCCGACTCCCGGTCCAGGAGCCGATGCCATGGCCACCGGGCACTACGCCAGGACGTCCCTGGAGGACGAGGAGGTCTTTGAACAGAAGCACGTCCCGAGACGCGAGGGGCTTTTCAGGGACCGCTTTGAAGTGAGGAATGGTGAGCGGGCCGGGCTCCACAGCCCGGGGCTCAGGGGAGGTGGGGAGGGCGGCTGAGGGGTCGGGGCCTGAGCTCTTGATCTGACCTGGGGTGGCCCAATCTGGTCACCCTGGGCTTTGTCAGTTGAGAGGGTCTCCAGCAGCCTCCAGGGCTCCCTTATTTGGCACAAAAGACCTATTTCCCCCAGAAACCCTGCTGGGGGAGGGCCCTCACTGACTCTGGAGCACGTGCTGTGGATGTCTGCATGTCTGTACATACGTGTACGTGATATCCAGTATGCCTGCATTTTAGAGGACTGAGACCAGGCACACGGGGGAAGGGGTGGGAGACTGGCCCCCAACATCGACCTCCGTCCAGGGCGGTGCGGAAGCACAGGGTGGTGGCCCACAGCTTCCGTGGCCGTGCCACCCTTGGGGATCTTGAACCGTTCTCCACTGCCCCGCTCAGGACCCCTTGGTGCCTGGGGTGGCCCTTCTCTCCGTGACGAGACTTGAAGGCTCCAGCTTAGGGCAGGATCACCACCGGCACAGACCCCTCGCCCTGATGTCATCCCCTGTCCCACTGAGCTGGGGCGGCCCGACAACCTGCTGGCCTTCTGTCCCGGCGGATGATCTCCTTCTTTATTACGACAGAGTCCGGCTGGGGGCCCGTCCTTGTTTCCAGGGCCCCGGCAGCCGTGACCGGCCGCACACTTCGTGTCCTCTGCAGCCGTGAAGCTCCTGCAGGGAGCAGACGCCGCCAAAGACCAGACCTTCTTCCTCAGCCAGGTGTCGCAAGAGGCCCTGCGCAGGACCATCTTCCCTCTGGGGGGACTCACCAAGGGCTTCGTGAAGAAGATCGCCGCTGAAAACGGCCTTGGGCACGTGCTGCAGAGGAAAGAGGTCAGTCCCTGGTCTCGATTTCAGCAGCAAAGCCGGAGCCTGAGGTGGCCAGAGAGGCCGCCCGCCCCTGCTCAGGATTCTGGGAGGCGCCAGGCCCGTGGCTTGTCGAGTCACAGGCCGGCCTGGGCCATCCCCCTGCCTCAGTGGAGAGTCCAGCGGGGCTGTCCCCTCCAGGATGGAGCTGGGCAGCGAGGTTTAGTGGGGGGCTTCTGAGGGGGGTGCCTCTGAGTGGCCCTTGCCAAGAGCCGGCCCCCAGGAGTCCTGTGACTCAGTTATGGCCCCCAGCCTCAGTGCCGAGGCCACATGGCCATGATGCACCGCTGCTTCCCTTCCAGAGCATGGGCATCTGCTTCATCGGGAAGCGCCACTTGGAGAGCTTCCTTCTCCAGGTGAGCTCCTTTGGCAGGGCCACCAGCCAGATGCGTTGGGGGCCATGGGCCTGATGTGTGGGGCGCTCGGGGTGGGGGGTTTCCTGCACCTAAGGACTTGCGCTGTCCTACAGTATTTACAGCCTCGCCCGGGGAACTTTGTGTCCATAGAAGATCACAAGGTTTTGGGGACGCACCAAGGTAAGGTTGCTGCCCAGATGCCCCGGGTTTCCCCCCCAGAGGGCCAGAACCGGACCCTGGGATTGCAGAGGCCCCCAGTGGTGGGTGGCAGCCTGGGGACAGATGCACCAGCTCCTCAGTAAGCTCTGGGCGGAAGGGCCCGGCTCACTCGGGACGCTCCCTCCCAGGATGCTTCCTGTTCACACTGGGCCAAGGAGCTAAAATCGGGGGCCTGAGGGACCCCTGGTACGTGGTTGACAAGGACTTGAGTCGCGGGGACGTGTTTGTGGTGAGTTGCTCCCAGCTCAGTCACTTGGGCGGAGTTGGGGAGTCAGTGTGACCCTGCTGAGCCCCTGGGAGCAGCCCTGGGTTGGGTCAGGATCCTGAGTCGGGGAGGGGGCCTGCTGCTCCAGGACCCTTCGGGAATGACCTGGGGGATCATGAGGAGGCTCTGGGTCTCCTGGCTGCAGAGGACCCCCAAAGGAAGCCAGGATCCTCAAGGGAAGGAGGTGATGGCCAGCCACTGAGCAGGAAGAGTTGGGGAGACTGGTGGAATGTGGGATGGGCCCCCGCGATTTTAGTGGGAAGGAAGGGGAGGGTGTGATGGCCTGGTGTTCCTGGGGCCCTCCCTCCAGTCTTGGATGGGGTCAGTGGCATGAGCCCCCCACTGGTTGGCCCATACCCGATCTCTGCCCTGCCAGGCCCCTGGCCCGGACCACCCCGCCCTATACCGGGACCTGCTGCGCACTGGGCGTGTCCACTGGATTGCAGAGGAGCCTCCGGCCCAGCTGGTCCATGACAAGATGATGGAGTGCCACGTCCGCTGGCGGCACCAGATGGCACTAGGTGAGCTCAGTCCCAACATCCCCTTCCTTCTGGGGGGTGGGAGCATCGCCTCCCCCCACCCCACCTGGGCCACCTAGGGCCTCTCTGACACCTCTGATGCCGCTTTTCCAACGCAGCGCCCTGCGTGCTGACACTGAACCAGGACGGGAGCGTGTGGGTGACCGCCGTGAAGCCCATGAAGTCCCTCGCCACAGGTCAGGTCAGTGTCGTGAGGGCCCAGGGCGGCATTGCAGCTGCCTCTGCTAGCCTCAGGAGAGCCAGGAGCACATGTGGGGAGAGGGGACCAAAAATGGGGGTGTTGGTGTCTGGGGGCCTGAGAAACTCTTAGGTGATAGCTCCAAATGGAAGGGGAGGGGCTGGCAGGTCAGGTGGGGCTGCCCCGTCCCCAGGCTCGCTTCTGGCCGGGCCTTCCGCCGGTCAGATGGGCTTTCAGGCTGCACAGCCGGGGACTGTAGGGGGAGGGGACATTGGGGGACGTTGTGCCGGGGTCTGCAGCTCTGGGTTCTCTGACTGAAGGGGCCTCGGGGAGGTGGGGGTGACACCTGCCCCACCAATCTGACCCCGGCCCTGCGAGCACAAAAGAGGGTTGGGGGGTGGGGTCTGCCAAGTAGCCGAGCAAAGCGGGGGCAGCTGCTTGGGCAGGAGGATGTCCTCCCTGCGCCCCTGGTGCCTCTCCTGCCCTTGCCAGGGACACAAGGATGGCCAGGGGGTCCCCCAGGAATGGAGCCAAGATCTGCTGCGGCAGAGAGTAGGAGCCGCAGAACGATCCTGGCGGTCTCCTTACCCTGCTACCCTGGGGTGCGCGGCCCCTCACGGTACCTTTGCTTTTCCAGTTTGCCGTGTTCTACAAGGGGGACGAGTGTCTCGGCAGTGGGAAGATCATGAGATTGGGGCCCTCGGCCTACACGCTGCAGCTGGGAAAGAGCCTGTCGGCGGCGACCCGGGAGGCTGGGCAAGGCCCCAAAAGCCACAGACCCCCCACGGACCCCGCCAACTGAACCTCGGGGTGGGGGGGGAGCCAGCAAGGGCCAGATGGGGGGGGCAGAATGGGACAGTGGGCTCTGCCCATGCGGTCATCCAGAGGAGGACCCGGAGTCTCACCCCCCCAGCAGCATGACAGGGCTCCCTGGGCCCCACTGGGTCGTGGTGGGCCTTCTGTGATCCCTCCCTGGGCCACAAGCTGACCCTGGGCCCAGGCTCATTGGGGCTGGGACTGAGGAACAGTGTGTGGGAGCCCCCAAGGTGGGGGGCAGGCGTGGCCCATCCTGAGTCGGTGACCTCGGTGGCTCCTTGGTGTTCAGTCAGACTCCCTGTGGCCCTGTTTGGGGTTTTCTTGCCCCTTTTAGAAAGGAGGAAATTGAGGCAGCCGGGCTGTAGGGGCTTGTCCAGGGTCACCCAAGGTCTGAGGCTGAATTTGAACCCAGGACTTTCCGACTCGGTTTGTTCTCTAGAAATAATAAAAAGTAAATTGGGAGGGTCCTCCCCGGCTCAGCCCTGCTCCTGCGGCAGGTTTGAGGGGCTGGCCCCAAGGCCTGCGTCTGCTGCATGTGGGGGGTCTCGTCCAGGGTCCGGTTTGCTGTCTGTCATCCTGGCCAGCACCAGGGTCAGGGATGGGGCGCAGCAAGGTCAGCCTGGGCTGGGGGGCGTTGCCAGTGTCCCAGGACCGCCAGTAGATAGCTTCATCACAGTCCTTGCGCCTGAGGTCCATCCTTGTCCACCTAGGGGTTTCTGGCCCTGGGGGGGGGGGTCAGGAAACCCCTTCATCAGGATCCCCCCAGCCCTGGGCCTGAGGCTAATCCTGAGAACCCCTGCAGATGGGGGGGGCTTTTGTTTCCTCCAATGTTCCCCCCACCCCGTTACCAGCAACTTTGGCCTGGAGGCGGCCCAGAGAATGATGGGGGGTCAGGCTGGGCCCCCAGGGCCTCCCCAGCCCTATCGTCCCAGCACTGTCCCCAAAGGCTTCAGCAGTGACCCAGAGAACCCCGCGCCCTACAGATCCAGGGCCCAGCAAACAGATGTGGCCAAGCGTGTTGGGGGGCACAGCCCCGATGGGCATCTTGCTGGCCCGCTGGAGGGGCTTCCGGGCTCTGTCCCGTTCCCCACTAGTGGGAGGGCCCTTGTGAGAGCCCACCGGCCAGAGTGGGAAGACCCCAACGAGGGTGGCATGAGGCCTCACCGACTCCCAGCAGGCCCCCCCCCCCAGCCCAGGGCCTCCGGGTGAGGGTGGGCCCCTTCTGGCTACGCTCAGCACTCTTGAGCCTCCGTCCCCTTGTCCGGTGAGAGGCCCAGACCTCCGCTGGCAGAGCCTCCACCGGGAGCCCGGCCCAAACGAGGCTGGGCTGGACACATGCGGACTGCTTTGGAAAGATGAAGCAGAAGTGGGGGAGACGCCCCCCATCTTCCAGAAGAGGAAACGGGTGGGGGGAAGGTGCCCTTCCTGGGGCTGGGGGGGTGGGGGACACACAGCAGATGACTCAGCCTGAGTCCGGCATGGGAGCAGGTCCCCTGGGTATGTGGGGGGCAGGTGCAGGGGACCCCATGGGGGGCAGGGTGAAGAGTCCTGGGGAGGGAGAGCCTGGGCCAGAGGCTGGGCGTGTCCTCGCCACACCTGAAAACACCTGGGGGCGGGGATGAGGGGCAGGGGGTGGCCCCGATACCCCCCCAGGACGTCCAGGGGGCCTCTGATTGGCTGCTCCCCAGGGCCACATCCCCATGCTGCTGGGCAGGGGACAGGGCTGGATACCAGGGACAGTCACAGTCGGGGGGCAGCTCAGCACTGTTTTGGGGGGCCATCTCCCCAGCTGTCACTAGCTCTGGTCCCCCTTGGAGCTGCTCAGCCCCCAGCTCTTCCCACCCTCCAGGCTCAGGGCTTTGCCCCCACATCCATCAGCAACACCGAGCCCCAGGCCGGAAGCTTCAATCCCCTCTGGCCCTGGAAGCTGGGACCCTGCAGCTCTTTGCTCCCTTGTGCCTCGGTTTCCCCAAGGACAATCACCACTCCAGGATCTCCTACAAGAGGACCCCAGGCAAGGTCGTAAAAACGACCACAGGAGCGGCCTACTAGGCATCACTCTCACTGGATCCTGACCACAGCCCTGGGAGGAAGGGGCTGAGGAAACTGAGGCAGCATTTGAATTCAGCTCTTCCACAATTTGAATTCGACTCCCACAAACCTGCCAGATCCTAGATCTGCTCCACACTGGGCCCTGGGGGCCCAAAGGGAAGCTCCTTTTCTTCCCCCAAGGGGAACATCATGTGACAGTGCCGTGTTCAGCACCATCACAGGTTAGCCCACCGTCGGCTGTGGCCGGGGGGTGTCTGTGGGTGTCGGAAGAGGACCCGAGGGGCCCGGCCCCCTCATTTTGAAGAGGCCACCGCTTATCCCACAGAGAGTAAAGAGCAGATCCAGCCTCATAGGCATGTGTGGGTATGGATGTAGGTGTGTGTGGTCATGCATGTGGACACGCCTGTGGAGGCATGGAGAGAGAAGGGGCCGAGTTCAAAGCCACGTTCAGAAACCTTAATTTATTGTCACCTCAGCCAGGCTGTAAAATTCCAGTGTTCTGAGCATTAATAAATATTTCTTACAAAAGCCTCCAGTGTCTTCTCTTTCTCCTAAATTTGACGTCATAAAACTCGGTTTCCCCTCTGCCAGCATTTCTAAGACAGCCTTGTCAATGTATTTGATCTTGACCTTGCTTGGGTGGGGGCAGGGAGGAGGATGGGGAGTCACAGGTGTGCCCCATGCCTTTCATCTCAAGATGTCCCATCGCCGCGGCTTTGGGATGGGATGGATTCCAGCGATCTCCCAGTGCCCCAGTCCCTGCCCTCTCCCCACCCAAAGAGCATGCTCGGCACCCCAATCCTCCGGCCATCGTGGCTTTCCCTCAACCTGATAGTTTCAAATGTCCTCTAGGGAGCCACGGCCACTGGCCTCGTCATTCAAGGCCCCGGAAAGACCAGCTGGAAATCTGGCCTAAGGAGTCCAGGGAAGAGACGGTTCCATACAAGCTAGTGTGACTGAGGCCCTCGTTACCCAAGGAACTGGCCGAGTGCTTGGGGGCAAGGGGACATTGCCCCATGCTGAAGGCCCCTAAGGAGCTGCCCCTTCCTGCTTCCTGCTTCCAAAGAAACAGAAGACCCCAAACAAAGAAAACCCCTCCCTTGGGCCACCCCTGGCCGGCCTGTTGCCCGGGCTGGCGGGCCCTGGCACCTCACCTGGGCGAGGACCCACTAAGCTGCTGGATGGCTAGCCCTGGGCCGGGCCGGTCACGACAGGAGCCTCCGTGGGCCACGAGATCAGTCTGAGTGGATACTTCTCTAGGGGCCGCTCAGCCTGGAGGTCTGGGGAGTGGCGAGGGACTCTGCGGCTGAGCCGTCGGGCCTCAACATCCATCATTGTCACCCACGCCAGATTCAAGTGCAAGTGTGCTTTTCTTCTAATATAAAAATACTGAGCTTCCCCCCAGCAATCTGCCATATCCCCAAATCGGGACCAATGCAAACTATACACAGGCTTTTTGCTTCCCTAAAGAATCAGCGTCCAAAAGAGATCGTCAAAGTATCTACACTTCCTTTTTAGTATAAAAGTTTGTTTGAAAAAGCAGTGGTCCTGAAAAGGTCGGCTGAAGCTGCCTGGGTGGGCCCAGGGACCCGGGCCCCCCGGGGTCTTGGGCCAGGGGTCGGCTCCATGGCCCGCCGCCACCTCTTGCCGGAGCCGTGCCATTGTCGGTGTGGCCCGGGCGGCCTGCGGCTCAGAGACTCCCGAAGGCTTTGGCACGGGTTGGATGTCCGACGGGCACTTGGTGTCCGAAGCCGACCCAGGTCTGCCACGAAATGTAAACTGCGCGGGAAGAGATGAGGCCTTCATCCCGGCAGCTCGCGACCAGCTCCTGAAGTCAGGGCTCCCACGTGGGCTGTGGGAAGGCAGGTCCTGGGGCCAAGGAGTGTCACGGTTTCCTGATGATTCAAATGGAAGTCTCATTACTGCCTCTGTTCAGAGAAGAAGGAGAACAAGGGAGGCCAGAGATGATGCATCAAATGGGTGACCACGGCCAACAAGGGGAGAGCGGGCTCCCTGGCCAGCTCCCCCCCAGGACCGTGAGGGCCTGACACTCAGCCCCACTCCAGGTCAAAGAGCTTGTCTGGAGCAAAGAGGAATGAAGGGAGGCAGTCAGCCGGGCGCTCACCATCGGAGGCGCGCCAGCAGGTGCCCCCCGGGACAGGACGGCATCTGGGGGAGGGAGGCACACCTATCAAGCGTCATCCAAACGTGTCAGGGCGGGGGTAGCCCGGGAGCCACAACACCCCCCCCCCAACTCTGCTGCTGGTCTGTGGGGTCACTGAGCCACTCTGGAGGACCTCGAGTACCTCCCAGCGCTGATTGTGGCATAAGGCCCAGGAATGTCAGAGCTGGGCGAGGCCTCGGCAAGCACACGCACATGTATGAGTTCACGTGTGAGCGTATGTACGGAGATGGCAGCAGGAGAAGCATCCATTCAAAGCTCTACCACATCTTTGACTTATGGTCAGTCTCACGGTAAAGCTGATTTGCCTGAAAGGGGGGGGGGTGTCTGGCTCCATCCAATCCAAGCCCAGGGCCAGCGAGACCTGGCGTTCTAGGTCAGAGGAACCAATTGCTCATATTCAGTGGAGGTGAGAAGCGTCTGTTTAACAGAATCCATGAAGATTCAGCAGGAAATAGATAAAGCAGATGCACCCCGTGGATTCAGGCACCTCTTGAAAGCAGGGGTGACCTGTGCTTAGAGGATCACCTGGCCGGGTCCCTGAAGGACCCCTTTGGTGGCCCCTGGCTTCTGGGCTGGCCCACAGGGAGGACAGAGGGCCCTGAGGGAACAAGGGCCAGGCCCAGAGCTGCTCCCACGGCCCCACTTACTCGGAATCCGACGCGTCTGCGTGGACCGTCCCGGTGCGCACATTCATGACCATCCCGTTCAGCTGGTCGCGAGAACGCTCCCGTGGAGAGTTTTTGACGATGATTCCCGGGTCCCCCGTGGGACCAAGGCCATCGCTAGAGCCTACCGAGGACGTCCGGGATGAGCTCACGGTCTGGTTGTAATCCGCCAGCTTGTCCCGGAGCCGGTTCTTTAGGTTCCTCTCGCTCAGAGGTGGGGGGTAGGTCACTTTGTTTTTCAAGATACCTGTGATGAGAGATGTGAAGGTCATCAGAGGGGATGCAATCTGCACTGGTGAAGGGAGCGTACACCCTGCCAGTGGGGTCATTTGGCGAAGATTTTAAGGTGAATAACTAAGATAATGATAACAAACCACCATGGCTGTGACACTGATAACACAACAGCTTCTTCAGGGTTTTTGTAAACCTAGTGTATCTCTTGGCATACAGTAGGCACTTAATCATTACTTTTTAATGATGAGTAGATTGTGATTTCTGTAGCATTTTGCCAGCTACAAAGCATTTCTGCAGTACACTAGATACACCTGGGTTCAAATCCTTTGATGTTGACTACTCCTGGGACCTTGCCCGAGTTCTCTGAGCCTGAGGTTCCTCCAAGTCTGGCCCCAGTGGCTTCTGAGGTCCCTCCCTTCCAGCCCTCGCTGCCCTTCCTCCTTCAAGTCGTCCTCAGCCTCCCACCAGGCCTCCTCTCATCTTCCGAGTTGTTCGCATCCTCCCTTCCTCCCTTCCGACACAACTGTATTCACACCAACCCACCTTGGGAATGATGGGGTTCCTCACCCTCATCACAGGGCTTGGGACACAGGAAGAGGTCAATAAATGCGTGTTCATTCATGCATTCACTCACGGAGGGGGGGTATCAGGAAGAAAGGGAGCGGTGAAGCTTTTGGCCAGGATGATTCAGGGAAGTTGCCAAGGGGCTGCTATCAGCCCAAGTGGTGGGAAGGCTCTCTAGGAATGGTGGGCCTTGGTGGCCGCTGGGGGCAGCCGTCTCACCTTTTCGCTGCTCTGGGTGCTGGTGATTGATCTGGGCCGCTGTCTGATCGTCCTTGGGCAGCCCCGGGTTCTCTTTATCTGAGGGCACATCCTTGTCCTCATCCTCCTGGGCCTCCTGGTGAAGCTCCACGTTCACTTTGGTCTCCACTTTCAGCTTTGGCTTACATCTGGCGTCCTCACCGTCACTGCCCGTCACGCCGTCTGTGGGCCACGTGGCCTTGATGTGGTTGGACAGAGAGTCCGCTGGGGGCCCAAAGCAACACGGCAGGCTCAACAGCATGGAAGGCCTGCTCTGCCTTGTCCACCCCCGACGGACTGTTGTTTCCTCCCATCACCTGCGGACAGTGTGGCTCCCCCTGCCACCCCAAAGCTGGTCCACTTGAAGTTTCAAAAGGCTACTCGGGATCCTGAGAGTTAGGGGACTGTCCAGGGTTACAAAGGGTCAGATCCTTGGGATTCCAAGCGGGCCTTCGAGAGAAGACTCCCCCGAGGGGGCACCTTCAGTGGACAAAGTGCCCTCCCAGTGGGCATCCCGAGAGGGAGGAGGGGTGGCCATCGATATCCTCCGGAGGAGCTAGAAGCTCGACTCCAAGGGCAGAGAGCACGCACTGCTCGGGAGTCGGGGCCCTGGCCGCTTGCAGCCTCCTCCGTGAACTTGGGCAGGTTGTGTTTCCTCTGTAAAGGAGGCTCATCCCAGCCGGGCCTGAGAACTACCATCCAGGGTCAGAGCAGTGGCGGGAACCCCCGGCTCAGGATCCCCGAGTTGAGAGGAACCTCCGGGAGCAGTTAGCCCAGTCCTTCCCTGAGAGGAATCTCCTTCCCAGCTCTCCAGCTTTGGCTTGGAAGCCACCAGTGACGGGGGTCTCACCACATCCCGAGGCAGCTCATGCCTCATTGGGACAGCTCAGAGTTTTGGGGGACCTTAAGGCTAAAGGTTTGGCCCATTCCCTTCCTCTCTGTAGTCCGGACTCTCCTACTGGTCCAGGGCTCTCTCTCTACTCCCCCACTAGGAGCCCCCCGGCTAGCACATCCTGCCCCCCACAAGGAGGTGTGGGGCCTGGGAAGCCCCTTAAGGGGTGGGATTCTTTCATGGGAAGATGAGTCAGGAGGCCGGGCCGAGGCCGAGACCGAGGCCTTGCTCTACTCTGGGCAGACCCTCACTGCCAGCAGGGCTTTCTTTTCCTCCAAAGAATTCTCTGATTCAGGATTTTTTTTAGTAGGCCAGGCAGCAGGAGGGCTCCCCATTTTTCTTCAGCACCCCCCCATTTTTATTGCTTCTCCTTCCTGCCAGCCCCTAGCTCAGGCTTCACCACAGGAAGAGGGAGTCTGCACTGATCCTGAAGGAGAGACTTCCACATAAAAGGACTCCCCCAGAGAAGTGGCATGCTTCCTTCCACAGAGGGGGGACGCCCCTTGGAAAAGCTCTCTTTGAGCAGTCCGAGGATCAATTGGCTCGTCCCGGCTTAGCGATGGAGAGGAAGTAGTCTCGAACCGGGGATATTGGGGGTCTTGGAGGACCCAGCTCACACCCACTAGCTGGGTGGCCTTGGGCTCTCTGAATTCAGTGTCCTCTTCTATAAAATGACATGATAAGAGGAGTGGGCCGCAGGACTGGGGGAGGGGCAGTCAGTCCCAAGGGCCTGGTGTATAAGATACTTTGGAAGCCTCAGGTAGGGCCGGCAGTGTTGTCGGGAAGACCCCCAAGCAGCCGCCCACGGACCCCCGGCGACCTTCCCCACCCTCCCTTGTACCTTTGGGGGTGCTGTGGACGGGACCCCGGTCACTTGCTTTGCGAGAGCCCGGGGGCCACTTGTTCTCATCCACCCCCTCTTCCTCGCTGTCTGATGAGCGTGAAGAGGCGTAGGAGCTGCTGTGCTCCTCCAGAGACAGCTCACTGTCCGAGTCCGAGTCATTGCCTGGGCAGCAAAAGACCCCAGAGGATCAGAGCTGGGGAGCGGCCCCTGCGCTTGGCGCCACAGGGGCCAAGAACAAAGGCCCTTTCTCATTTGTTCATTCCCTCCTTTTTCCACCTATTAATTTCTTCAGTCTCTGTCATCCACTCAAAAATGGACTGCATTCATTCCTTCACTCACTCATTCCTTCACTCATTCATTCATTCATTCATTCATTCACCACTTCGTTGCCCTGGACCATCCACATCAGCCAAAGGCACCACTTCTTCACTCACTCACTCACTCAACATCCGTTCCACTTGGCCTGGAAGCTCCTGGAGTCACCCAAAAGAACAAGACCTCAATTGGCGGCCGAGGCCAGGGGAGCCCATAGCAGAGCGGATCAATGACCCCTCCCTTGGGAGTTCTGGAAGATGGGGGGGGGGTTCTGGAGGCTGATGGAGAGGGAGGGGGGACACGGAGGGGGAAGGGCCTTGAATGCCAGCCTGGCAAGGCTGCAGAGGAAGAGAGTGGTCTGGGAAGCCCAGGCCCGGGGGCGGGCAGACGTCTACGCTGGAGCCTCGGGAGCCCAAAGAGGAAGCGGGTGGAACAAGGCTAGAAAGGTCGGGCCGGGTCCTGGGCAGAGCAGTGATGGGGTCAGAGGGGCTGGAGGTGGGGGTCGCTATGGGAGGAGAGGGGGTGATGGAAAGGATGAAAGGGGGAGAGTCTTTGGGAGCGGGGGAAAGGGCTGGACGATGGAGAGAAGTGGGGGGAGGAGGAAGGAGACGGGGCCTCATTGCCTGGCCGGCAATGCCAACGGAGCTCTCTCTCACCCCTGGAGTTCTTGCCGTTCCTCCTCCGGAAGAGGTGGGCATCAGGTTCGGGGCGGCCTCGTGCTTGGCCCGAGGACACGCTGAGCTTCTTGGTCCCCTCCTCCCTGCAACAGTGGGGGGTGTTTCTGCTCAGGGGCCCCTGGGGCTGTGCAGCGAGGGGGGCTCCTCGGGAAGGATGGGCTGGGGACGCCGAGCATCCTGCCAGGGCCCCAGCACCATCCCCGGCCCAGCTCCTCCAGAGGCCGCAAGGTCTCCCCTGCCAAGGGGCCCTGCCAGGACCGCGGGCTTGTGGTGAGGGGCGACTCCTGATGTCAGCCCCCGCTTCCCCTCCTTTCCCAGGAGACTTGCCCAGGGCCACCTCCCCTCTCGCTCCCTCTCCACCCCAGCAAAGTGGCAGCTCTTGGCGGGAAGAGGCTCCTTTGGCTTCATCCTCATCCCACCGGGCCCTGGTGCCACAGGCTCTTCCCCCGTGCCATCTTGCAGGCAGCAGTCCAGACTGACCAGGGCCCTCGGACCAGCCCGGGACAAAAACGCCGCCTGGGCCTCCCCAGGGCGGCTGTGCCTCAGTCTAGGCGCCGTTGGCGGTCACGGCACCGCTGAGGTTCGAGGCACCCCTGGGACTCGGAGCTGACCTGACGGTGCTGTCCAGCGAGGCCGTGGACTCGCCCAGGGCCGTCCGGTACATGTTGGGCTCTTCGATGTAGGTGTTGTTGCAGTTCAGGGACCGCTGGGTAGGAGAAGCGGGCCACAGTTAGGGGGGCAGCAGGCGGCTGTCCTGGGGGCAGGGGCTGGACCTCCCCGAGCACAGCGGCTCGCTCCGTCTCTCAAGGACAGGGAGATTTTCTCTTGGCGTTCAAGGCCTTCCACAGGCTGCTTCCCATTGGGAACCCTGCCCCCCAAAGCCAGCCCAGGCCTGAGTCCCATCTCGTGGCTTGGGGAACCACCCCAGGACCCCGGGCTTCTCCTCCCTGGGCCCCAAGGCTGCTCCCTGCCGGCACTGGAAGCCTCGGCCAGTCGCTTGCCCAGGCTGTTCCTTTGGTCAAGCACGTGGATGACATCGAGGGCTGAGATAAGGGGGTGAGGGGCCCATTCAGAGACAGGACTCGGGGAGACCAGCTAGTGGCTTATCCCTCGGTAGTCCGGGGCAGCCCAGGGAGGGGGATCCCGGGAGCCCAGGACAAAGATCCTCCCCCTACGGCCAAGCCCGGCTCACAAGCCAGCTCTCTTTGGTGACCCCGAGGCAGGCAGAAAAGCCTTGGCCTCGGGGGGGGGGGGTCAAAGTCTTCCGGGCCTTCCTTACGGTCAGTAGCGTGGCTCTGGTGGTGGTGGAGTCATCCGGGTGCAGCTTCTTCCCCATCAGGGTCACCTTCAGGTGCTTCTGGACTTCTTTGTTGACCACACAGTGGAAGAAAAGGATGGCGAGGCCCTGGTGCGAGGCAGTCGGGGGGAGCAGGTGTCAGAGGTCAGGCTCAGCCCCCTCCCCAAGGCTGGGCCAGGCCACAGTGGCCTGGAGGAGCACCCCCTGCACAGTTTGGTGGAGGCCCCCACTTTCCCAGAGAAGGTGCCAAGACTTGGGGGAAGAAGCTGCAGGGGCCCTGCCGGAGGGTGAGCTTGGGGGGTCCTCGGGCAGAGCAACATAGGACCCCCCGGAGGCCTTGAACGGACAAAGGCCAAGGGAGAGCCAGTGCCCAGGAGCTGCCCCGCCACATCAGGAGTCTCCAAGAAAAGTGGCTTCAGTTTTCCAGGGTCAGGGGGCTGGGAAGATGAGAGGTCTCGGAGGACGCCCGCTGTCTCTTTGAGGTGGTCCGAAGTCTGGGGTGCAGACCCGCTTCCTCCCCTGCCCAGGACGCTATAATGTCGCTTCTGTTAGCTTTGTGGAAGCCTCTTGGTGGGCCGTCCACCCTTCCCCTCACCCAGGAAGGCCCAAGAATGGACACTAGGCCTGAGAAAGGCACCCTGCCTGGCTGACCACACAGGAGGGAGGGCCCAGACAAAAGACCAAACTGGGTCCGAGGGGGGGCCCTTGGGCTGATGGGAGTGAGGGGGGCAAATCACACATAGAACCGAACAGGTTCTATATGTGCGCCATTGTAGACACGGCAAGAAAAAGTCACCGAGAGGAGGGGAGACGGTAGGGAAAGGGGGGCCCGGCGGCCTCCTACCTGTAGGCAGCTGAAGACGGCAAAGAGATAGTGGAAGGCCATGACGTCGCTGTTGATGGCCAAGAGCCCCAGGAGCCAGGTGGCGCTGACCAGGAGGAGCAGCAGGAAGGCCGAGCGGAGGCCGGCGCTGTGAAGGGAAGCCCACAGGGTGAGGGGGCTGGCTTCCTCTCCAGGTGGGGAGGGGGTGATCTTCAGGCCTCCAGGGGATGACCGTGGGGGTCTGCATGGCCCCCAAGGAGCCCCAGGCCCTCCCCACATCCGGATGCCCCCCGCGGCCCTCACGCCCTCAGCTGCGACATACACGATCCCACCGCGGTCGTAAGCCCGGTGCTTCCGTCGGCAGGCCACTCTGGCGGACAGGACGAAGATGACGGTGTTGAGCTAGGGAGAAGACACGGAGGTGAGGGGGTGGGAGGAGGGTCCCGTGCGGGGTCCTCATCACGGGAACTTTGGAAGGGCAGGCCCGAGCCAGGTGCGGGTCAGGTCTGCTCCACCCCAGCCCCACACTCACTAGTCACGTGAGGTCACATGGACCTCAGTTTCCCCCATCTGCCCCATGGGGCACAAGAGCACTCAGCAGACCCCCCGGGGTGAGGCCCCGAGGTGGGGGGCGCTGTCCCTCCTGCTGATGGCCCCCACCCACCTCCCTGGGGGCCGCTCTTCCCCAAGCCTGTGGGGTGGGGGGCTCTGTCCCATTTTACAGGTGAGGTGAGTCAAGTCCTCTGGGGATCCTGCCCCAAAGCCCCGGAGCCAGCCCTCCTGACCCGGGGCCCCTCGGCCCTCTCGGCCCCCAGGCGGCATCTCTCAATTCTCTTGTCGGAGGCCGGCCTGGCCCCGGCCCCTCTGTATCTCCAGCGCTCGGAGCACAGCAGGCGGGAGCTCGGGAAAGGGTGACGCCCCGGACTCACCAGGACCACGACGCCGATGGGGCCGGCGAAGCTCCAGATGAGGGTGTCGTGGACCGACAGCCAACAAAAGTCAGGGTTCCCATAGCCTTGGGGGTCCAGGCCCACAGCGAGCCCTGGGTCAGAAAATAGAGAGACCACCAGGATGAAGATGGAGAGATCCAACGGGGGTGTCGGAGAAGGGAGTGGGGAGCGGCCCAAGGGCCAGATGCCAGAGGTGGGAGGGAGCCTAGAGCGGGATGCGGGGGACGAGGCCTAGGGGGGAAGGGCAGAGAACAGGGGATGGCAGAGTGAGGAGGGGCCTTAAGACGGACCCCCCATTGTGATGTCAGACTGCAGCCCGGGCCTCCTGACTCCAAGCCTGGCGGTGTCTCCCCACCTCCCGATGAGCCCTTTGCCCCCTGGCCCCCAGCCTTCATGGAGCTCCGCTTCACGACACCTTGGGAGGGAGGGGCTGTCATTATTTTCATTTTTCAGAAAAGGAAACTGAGGCAGGCACGGGTCCCATGACTTGGAAGCACCTGAGGCTGGATTTGAACCCAGGTCTTCCTGCCTCAGGCCTGGCACTCTTAAAGCATTTTTCTCCTGAAATCGTGGCTTCCGAATGCCGAGGTCCCTGAGAAGGCGGCGGGCCTCCCTCATGGCCACCCGGCGGATGTTCTCACGCAGGTGGGCGAGGACGAGAGGGCATCAGGGACAAAGATGGCAGAGGATGGGGACGAGCATGACCGTCGCCAGGCAGGAGGGAGTGGATCCCCTCCTGGGGTGGGGGCCGGGAGAGGCTGGCGGCATCCAGGGAGCGGGAGCTGGGGCTGCCCCGGGGAGGATCAGCCTCCTCACCAGGTGGTGAGCTCGCCATCCCTGTGGAGCTTCGAGGAAAGGCCAGAGGCCAGGAGAGCCTCAACTGGGTTGGATGCCCTCAGAGGTGCCCACCAGCCCAAAGTTTTTCTGTTTCTTTTTCCAGAAACCAGGGCAAGAAGTGTTGGCAATGGGGCCATGAAGCCAGAGGTTCCGGGTGCGCATCCTGACTCAGCTCCTTCTGGCTGAGGAAACCATGAGGAGAGAGAAGGGTTGGTCAAGGAATCACATGAGAGAGGACAGTCAGGTTCCTGGCCACAGGTGCAAGAGAGCAGACCTCAAAACAGTCTGAGACCTCCCCAGCAAGATCCATGATGATGCTGTGAAAAAGGGCAGGCCGGAAGCAGAATTCGAACCCAGGGCTTCAAACTTCAGTGTAGCAGTCTTCCCCCTTCCACTGAAGCAGCTTGCTAGGCGTTGGTGGGGGGGCTGGAACCAGGAGGCAGGAAGACCCCAGACCCTGAACAAGGCAGCGCCTGCCTCAGTGTCCTCCGCTGTCCAGGGGAATGAGAAGAGCACCCTGCCCCCATTTGTGGGGCTCCAAGGAGCTCCTACTAGAAAGGTCTATGTGAAATTCCCCGAGAGGCGCGGGCCAAGCAGCGTGGGCCGGCCTTGGGAGGCCAAGTCGTTTTGTGAGAACCGTCCCAGGTCAGGGGGTCGGCCATCGGCCTTGGTGCCGGGCACGATCCCGGACGGCTGTCCAGGTGAGGAAACCGAGGCAGAGAAGAGGCGGCCCATTTGAATGACTCTGGGGGAAGCAGACCCCTGCTCTGTTCGTGCTCCTCAAAGGCTCCCAGGAGGACCCCTAGGACCCCAGTCTGGGCCCCAAACCCAAGTGGGCCTCGAGGCTCTGAAGTGGCCCTTCACTGAAGCTCCCAGAGCTGTAGGAATCCCTCTTCTGGGCCAGATCTCCAGTTAATCCTCCGTCCTCTAGAGCCATCCGGGGTCTCTGGGTTGGGGGGCACCACATTGCTCCAGGAGTCAAGCGCTTTCCCCACAACTCCTGAAGTTCAGAGAAGGGAGACCACTGGCCAGTCTCCCAGCGAGGAGGGTCAGAGCAGGGTCCTCTCTGGCCCTCAGTTTCCTTTTCTGAATCCCGTGGATCCACAAATCCAAGACCAGTGGCCTTCCCAGCGTCCATCCCACAGCCTTTAGGTGGGCCCTCCCCCAACCAAGTTTCGAAGGATTTGCTGACTTGCTTCAGAGCAGGGGGGTCAGTGACCCCATTTCTATTTGAGGGGGGGACCACCACCCTAGAGAAATTCTCTACTGATGTCCCACTTCTGCAACAGCAGGGTCATCGCGCAAGGCCAGGGCCAAGCACCCCAATAGCATGAAATTTGGGGGCTGTGTTTTGGGGTACAAGGCCAGCAGGATCTTGGCTATGGCACCAGAGGGGTTTGTGGCTCTCATCTAACTCTCTCACTCGCAGTTAGGAGACGGGACTTGACTTGACCAAGGTCTTGCAGCTTAGGAGTGGCAGGGCTCCGGATTCGGGACCTTTCTGCATCTGGGCGTAGTCTTGTGGTGGGACGCGGCTCCCTTTTGTCCTCGGCTCCTCGTGATGAGGGTCCATCTGGCCGCCAGACCTCCCCTGTTCCTCGTGAGAGTGGTCCGCAACCACAGGATTCCATTCCCTTCATCCTGCCGCCATCGTCACAGAACCAAGCGCCAAGCGTCTTCCTTGGTTCATGGGAGGCTTTGGGGCTGGGGAATGAGGGGTGCTCCTGTGTACGACTGGGGGTCTTGACAAGGCCCCAAAGCTGTTGGGGTGCCTGGCTGTAGACGTGCCGAGCTTAGGAGTGGGCCTACAATCCAGGGAAGGGGGCCCCCAGCCCACTCTGAGCAGGGCTGGGCCGGCCTCTGACGGGGAGAAAGACGACCTCCTTTGGGCCATCTGGACAGAGGGGTCATTGGACCCACAGCCGCAAGGGGCATTTGGGAGCTGCTGAGCCCAGGGCCAGCCGCACATCTCCTCAGCTCTGATGTGCCACTTGGGGGAGGGAGGCGAATGAGCAATCAGTGACAAGTGGAACATCCCAGCCGACTCGGCCCGGCCATCCTTGACCACCGGCGCTGGGGTGCGGCAGCCCCCGACAGCCACGGAGGCTGTGGCCAGGGCGGTCTCTCTCCAATGTCTCTTCTTGCTGTGGGGCTTGGGGACCAGCCAACAGGACAGGCTTGGAGGGGCCCCACTGACCCTCACAGACCGTGGACCAGATCACTGTCCAGTAGGTACCGATGGACTCAGGAGCACCGGAGGCCTTGTGAGAAGCCGGGGAGGGCCGGCTCGCCCAGGGTCCCGTCGCCACCAAAGCCTGAGGCCGTCCCGACAGAGCAGAAGCATTTTACCCAGGCCCGAGGGGGGAGATCCGGGGAATGGCTGAGGTGGTGCCGGGACCTGGACCTCCCGACTCTGGAGCCCCTCCAGGCCCCCCAGATGGGCTGACCTGCGCCCGGCCTCAAATGGGGAAGCGGTCAAGGACTATTCTTGGGGAGTGGGGGAGCCCCAACAGTCTAATGGGGTTAAGGGATTCTGTCATTGGGTGGGGGCTGCAGGCCCGAGGGAGGGGCTGACCTGTGACAATGGCCGGGATGCCCCAGCCCAGGACGTAGTAGAACCTCATGTGGCCAGAGTCGATGTTCCTGAGCTCGGTGAGCATGCGGTAGATGTGGAGCCCCTCCACGAAGAGCCAGGCGAACGTGCTCAGGTAGAAGTAGTGGAGGAGGATGGCGATGACCGTGCAGGTGAACTGAGGGGGACACCGGACATGGGGGTTAATGAGGCCCGCTGCAGCCGCAGCCTGAGCGCCGTCTCTCCCCCCAGCAGCTCCCTGGCGTCTGCGGCCCCACTCCCACTCCCTCTCTACAGGGCGCCCGCTGGCCCCTCTCCAGCTCGCTAGGAGGACCGTGGCCCCCCCAGTCCTCATTCACCCTATGTATGCTCCCCTCCGCTTCTGGCTCCTCTCTTCCCTCTATCTCCGGGGACCCCAACTCCCTTCAGGAGCCACTTCCCACCCCCCCAATTGCATTGTCTTTACTTTGATGGAGTCTCCAAGAGCGGGGACCATCCCCTCCCCCCCACGGCATCCCCCCAGTCTTTAGCTTCGTGACCGACTACTTGAACACCTCCAGGTACAGGATGGCATCCTCCTTACCCCCACCCGACCCCAATGACTTTTTCTGCTGATTCTAACAGATCCAACATAATCTGTCTAATAGGACAACGGTGGCCACAGCAGCTGGCATCTGGGGGGGTACAGGTGACGCCCTGGGAGGCAGCTATTGACCCCCCCACCCCATTTTCTAGGCGAGGACATTGAGATGTAAGACATGAACTGATTTGGCCAGCCCTGGAGGTCTGCCCTGGACCCCCCGAAGGTGGAGCCCCCATTAATTTTGCCCACCACGATGGGGAGCCGCTCTGGGGGCAGCGTCAGACCCCCCTTCTGTCGAGCAAGCCCAGCATGGAAGGTTCTCTGAGGGTCGTTGAGCCTCCCAAAGCCGGGAGCCCCTCGTCGGGGCTATGGGGCCCCATCCTCGTGAAAGAATGACAGAAGGGGGGGTGCTCCTCACCCCCACCCAGTCCTCGGCCTTGGGCCCGCTGCCTCTTCCAGGAAAGAACAGACAGAAATATTCCCGTTCATAAATCATTCGTGGCAGCCGGGAATCCGGGGGGGCGGGGGGTGGGCCCAGGAGCCTCTCCCTGAATGTGATGGGGAGATTAGAGTCATAAAAAGCAGGCCTGGTGCCAAGCGCACCGGTTTCAGGGCCCCCACATTCCTCAGTTTGATGCTCACTGGTACGTGACCGAGGGGAGACGCCTTCCCGGCAGGTGAGCACATGAGTGATGGCCGGGAGCAGAGGGGTCGGCCTCCCCCCCAGGAAGGGGCCGTGCCTCATGCCGGGGCTCCCGTGGCACCAGCGATGAGAAGACACACAAGGATGGGAAGAGCTGAGCCCTGGCACCTTTCCCAGGAGAGACCTAGGCTAGCACCCAGGAGGCCCAGGCCAGGCACTCTTGTCTATAGGCAGCCGGGCACCGTGGATGGAGTACGCCGTGGTCACAGCCCTCTACGACCTCATCCGGCCTCCTGACCAGACGGTTGTCGTCAGGGAGCCCCCCTGGAAAATGGGTCTAGGCGGCCTTGCGCTTTCTCCTCCAGGCGGCTGGGCTGCCGGGAGATTCAGAGGGGACGTTGGGGGGCCTTGAGGAAGCCCCGCTGCCTGGTATACAGCAGATGCTCATCTCTCACAGGAGCTGCTGCGGCTGACAAAGGCCGTGCCCTGGTGGCCTGCCACAGTGAGCCAGCCCAGAGTGGGCATGAAGGGTGAAGCGCTTCTTGGCTTAGGGGCAGCTTGCCAGCCTCTGAGGAGGGCACAGATCCACAGCAAGACTGGGCTGCGACTTTCTGATTGTTTTTGTTGGGGAGAAGCATCTCGGGGTGCAGCCCCAAGCTTCGGTTTCCCCCTCTGTGAAACGGGCCAGAGACCCCATCGTGCTGGGCCCCCAAGGCTGCCGAGCGTGGTCATCCCGCAAGGAGCCTCTGTGCTCCTCCTCCCGAGGGGCAGGGGCAGGGGCAGGATGGAGATAGAAAGCACGTGGCCAAGCTGAGGGCGTTCCCGAGGTCCCGGTGGCCCTTCTCGGGCTCAGCCCCACGGCTCTGTCCTGGGCCTCTGATCTCACCTCCTCCCTTGGATTCCCCATCGGTGCCCAGACACCCAGATCCAGTCTCTGGAGCCCTGGCCTCACATCCTGTTGCCTTTTGCACATCTCGAATGGGATAAATCCGAGGCAGCTCAAATATCTTATTTCTGAACCTCCCTGTCACATGGAGACCACCGTTCACCAGGGTCGGCCAGGCCCCCAACCTCGGACAGGCCTCACCTCTCCGTGGGCTCTCACCTCCCACCTAACTCTGCCGTCCGTGGGTCGTTCTGTCATTTCTCATCGCCTCATCTCTCCACTCACCCCAACGTAGCCGGGCCTGGGTCCCGGCTCATCACGGCCCTCAGGGTCTCACTGCCTCCCCCTTGCCCCAGTCCAGGCTCTCGCAGCCTCCGTTGCCACAGTGAGCTTTCTTTAGTGGCTTTGGCGGGGCGGGGGGGCAGTGACTTGCCTAAGGTCACACAGCTAGGCAGTTATTAAGTGTCTGCGGGTCTATCCACTTTGTCACCTAACTGCCCCCTCCAAGGTGGGTTTGCTAAAGCCAACACCAGCCTCCTGCTCCCTGGGCTCCGCTGGTTGGCCTCAAGGGTCTCAGGGCATTTCAGACACTTCACAAGCCGGTCCGAGCCGCTAACCCTCTCCTCCTCCCATCTGCATGCCCTGGCCCCCGAGCCTGGAATGGTCTCCCTCTCCTCCTCTGCCTCCTGGCTATCCTCAAGACTGATTGCGGCCCAGCCTCTGTCTCGGGCGTTCCCCATTTTTTACATGGAGGTCTCCCCAACTTGAGGAGAGCTTGGGGAGGGCGGTGACAGGGTTTTTGCCTTTGTTGGCACCCCTAGTTTTTAAGCTGTGGTCCAGAATCCTTCTCCCTGCAGGACCCCTGGCTCCCTCCGGGGCTCAGGGCAGGTCCCCAGTGGAGAGGAAGCCTTCCCTGGACCCCCGTTAATCTGCTCCTCCCCAAAAGAATGTAAGCCCTTGAGGCGGGGCCTGGCACCCACAGCCCTGCATACAGCAAGCACTCAATATGTGCTCACTCTAGCGGACTGAACAGATCCTGGATCTGGGGTTGGCCCACTGCCTGGCACTGCCATCCCCCTCCATCAAGGCTCCAGCCTGGGGGGCCAGGGGGTGGTCTTACCGGGTTTTCTGTCTGGTCAATCCCAATCACAAAGACCAGCTGGGAGGAGAAAAGGGCCGCAATCAGATTCCGGTGGATGCTGTGGAGGTTGGCACGGAGCGTGCGGAGCAGAAGCAGCAGGACGAAGGCCATGAGCAAGGCCACCAGGGAGATGGCCACGCTGGTGTAGGTGACGATCTTGAGGGGAAGGACCTCGCCGTGCTGCAGGACCAGGGAGGGGGGAATTAGAGGAGCAAGGAACCACGTCCTTGCAGCCCAGAGGAGGGGCCCACTGAGCGGTCCCCCTCCCCCCAGCCTGGCTCCCCAAGGAATGATGAGCTCTGGCACAGTTCAGTGAAAACATGGGAGCCCCCCAGCCCTTCCCTTGTTTAGGTCTCATTCCTGTTTAAAAAGGGGAAACTGAGGCTGGGGAAGTGACTTGCCCAAGGTCATAGTTTGTGAATGTCAGAGGCAGCTTCTGAACCCAGGTCTTTCCACCCTCTCTATTATAGAGATCTCTAAGTATCCCAAGGTTGGCAGGGCCGGATGGAATGAGAGGAGACGGTTCCAGGGCCGGGGGGCCCCTTCGGCCTCGGGGTCACTCCCTGCAGTTGGCCTGGCATAGCGAGGGTACTGCCCATGCTGAGCAGCCAGAGTGCTGGGGTTCACCCCACCCACACTTTAGGATTGTCTCTCCCTGCCCAGGGGTGGCTGTCTGGATTCAGCTCCAGAAGGTATGTGATGGTTCTTAATAGATGATGTCCTGAGACACCCCCCCGGGGCACTGCCACCCCTGTCCTGAGACTCCCCCAATGCCCTGCCATCCCAGTCCTAAGCCCGCTTGTTTCTTTACCCTTGGCAGGGGCACACACCCCTCTTTTCTGATATGGAGAGACCTAAGGATTAGGGTTTTGAACGCTTTTGCATGAGTCCTTTCTCTCTCATTTTCTCCTTAGTTCTGAGCCTTCCTTCACAGCCAGACTAATGCAGAAATTTGTGAGACGCTGACTCGATGGGTCCCACCTCTAACAGACTCTGCTCTCGTGGCGGGGAAGGGAGGGGGACGAAAAAATGGGGAACTCGAAAGCTTGCAAAAGGACATAAGTGGAAAACATCAGCGGAAAATAAATAAGAAAAAAAGGAATGTTAACTGCAAAAATACATAATATGGCAAAGGAAACTCCAGAGCTCAAGGGGCCCCTCCGTCCCGCCGAGGGCCCAGCCTCACCTCGCGCTTGGAGATGTCCATCAGCACGGCCAAGCTGCTGGTGCGGCTGCACTGGCAGGTGACGTGGCTGTTGTTTCTAGAGACCAGCTCGCACCCTTTGGCAGACCAGCCGCCTGCTCCCCCGCTCCTGTGGCAGGGAGGGCCGTGTTGAGCGGAGCCCCCCACCCTCCTGGGCCCCACCTCGCGCCGCCCCTCAGCCCTCCCAGCTCAGCCCGGCTCCTGGGCCACCTGCCCTGCGGCTAACTCTCTCAGGTCTGGTGGCCCCCAGGACAGGCCTCAAGGGCAGGGCGCCCTCCTTTTTCTCTCTGCATTGCCAGAGGTTAGTATAGTGAGCGGCACACAGTAAGCACCCATAGCAGCTTTCCCATCCATCCCTCCGTCCGTCCGTCCATCCATCCATCCATGACATTTTTCCCGGAGATGCCTCTTTTCTTGCATCCACAGACGGGCAAGTGTAAGAGTCAGTCCAGGGTCCTAGAGATCCTTTAGTGACAGGCTGGGGATCCCGGGGGTCCAGAGTCTCCACCAGGGGAGATACAATAGCCTTCCCCCAGGGCAGCAGGCATGGTTCCCCCTCTTCCCCTGGGCTAGGATTTGAATGTGGGCCTGGGGGTCTTGGACATCAATGGGAGGCCTTGCTCCCACCCTCTGCCTCATCTTTATAAGGAGGGGGACTGCTGAAGTCCTTTCAAAGTCAGGATTGATCAAGGAAAGACAATCAAAGCCTTCCTGCCAAGCACCCTTTCATTTTGGGGGCGCCTTTCATCCGAGGATCCCCGAGCGTTTTATGAGACAAGTCCGCGTCCTTATTTCCATTTGGCAGATGGAAAGTCAGACCTCAAAGGGACAGAGACTCATCCAGAGCTGGGGAGAGCCCACGTTCCCCTCAGCTCTGGGAAAATGGGGCTCCCGCCACCTCCACCCTCGGGGTACTCCTCTATAAAAAGGGCCGTGAAAGTTAATGGGGTGCTGGGATGAAAGGTGTCTAATAAAAGCCCAGCAGCGGCTGATTAGAAGCATGACTAGTCGGTCTTCTCTGGGAAACAATGAGAGCGGCAGCCACTGTTTTATAGTGGCTTTTGTTTAGTCACAGGTGCTTCAGGACACGGCACAGGACAGAGCCCCAGAGGGGCTGCCCCCAGACCCGGCACCCCCTGCGGCCCCCACGACCTCAGTGACATCATCTCAGTCACTGTCAGTCCCTCGACGGGCAATTATTAAGCACCTCCTAGGTCCTGGGGCAGGAGCTCTCATCCTCATCCTCATCCTGGTTCTCATTTCTACCGTGCTCACTACAAGTGACTTTCAAATAGATCTCATTTGATTCTTAGGACAAGAAGTGCTGTTCTGCCCATTTTACAGATGCAGAAACTGAGGCCTCTAGGCCTGGGCTTCATGTCCGGTGGTCAGCGGCCGGCCTGGCTCCCACCCAGACACACCACCTGCTTTTCCTGCCTCTTTCTGACCCGCCCCCTCCTGCGACCATGGTGGTCCCCCACCCCGACATCCCCCAGCTGCTTCCCACAGCCCCCAAGAGCCTCGCTCCCCAACCCCCAAACGGACCCAAGGGAGTGGTTCCAGAACACGCAGACCGGCTTGGTTCTTTCTTCTGTCTCCAGCAGAGTGTATTCGATGAGAATGGGGCGTCCCGGCTGGCCGGGGGGCAGGACTCCCTCACTGTGAAGCAGGGTGCTCACTATTGGGGTGTTGATGATGGGTCGAGGGGGCAGCCTGGAGGACACGGCACAAGTGAGAGAATGGTCCTCCCTGGACAGGAGGAAGAGTGTGGCCCCCAGTTCTAAGCCCCCCCCCAGCTCTGAGGGGCTCTGGGGAGCCCACCTGCTCATAAAGGGAAAGCCCCTGGGGCTTAGAGGGTGATCTGCCCAAAGTTACCCAGGGACTGGGCTCCAGTCCCTTCTCCTGGGCCACTGCCCTCACAGCCAGGTCCCCAGGGCAGAGGATGGGGGCAGAAGGAACGCTGGGTCCGGGCTGTGGGGCCGCCTCACCGAAGGCTCCTCCGGTCAGGGTCGTACTGCTCCGGGAGCAGCTGCCCTAGGGAGCGGTAGATGAGGACCAAGGCCACGGCCCACTGGCTCCACGCCTCCGGGTGCCGCTTCCTCCTCTTCGCCAGGGGGTCGTCGGTGACCGCTTCGGCTGGGTCGGCCCTGGGGGTCACCCTGAGCTTAGAGGGCTTCACTGTGGGTGTGTCTATGAGAACGTTAGAGCATCAGAAGGACCCGGCCCAGGCCAGAAAGCACCCGGGGAGGTCTTGGGTAGGGTGCCCAGGCCATGGGCATCCTCTCCCCATTGTCCCAGAGCTCCTTGGGGCACCTAGACCCTGCCTGGGGGGGGAGGGCCCTTCAGAGCTTAGAAGAATCAGGATCTGGGGCAAGAGCTGACAATGACCTCAGAGACCCCAAAGCAAGCCCCCACTTTAAAGAAGAGGAAACTGAGACAAAGGGAGGAAAGAGACCCCCCAAGGCTGCCCAGGATCTAATATCGGGGTGGGGGTTGAGCATGTCCCTCCTGGGAGGGTGCGTGAGCCCCCAATGGGTGGTGCACCCCAGCTGAAGAGTAAATGCGAGGGGCCAGACCCACCTCTCTTGTCTGAGGGCTGGAACAAGAGGGCAGGGAAGAGGACCGAAGACTCCAGGGCCTTGGGGTAGTCCTCGTGGATCTCGTCGAAGCGCGGCAGCCTGGCCCCCGTGAAGTTGGACTCGGTGAAGATATCAGCAGCCAGGACTGCAAGGGGATGCCGCGTCAGGGATGGGGGCCCGGGTGACCTCGCCCGCCAAGGGAGCCCCGTGGCCTTCGGGCCAGGGGCTGCTGGGAGCTGGACTGCCTTCAGCCCACCCCACCCCATGGGCCCCTTCTGGGCAAAGACTGCTGGCCTGGGGGAGGGGGCCTGCTTCAGTTGAACCAGGGACCATTTGGGCAGTGTGGCCGAGCCTAGCCCCACCCCCTTCCCAGGACCTTGTCTTTTTGGATTTTTTTTATTTAGGATTTTGCAAGGCAGTGGCTTGCCCAAGGTCACACAGCTAGGTCAGTATTAAGTGTCTGAGGTCAGATTTGAACTTGGGTCCTCCTGACTCCAGGGTCAGTGCTCTACCCACTGAGCCACCTAGCTGCCCCAGCACCAGAATCTTGTTTTTAAGGACACAGGAGCCCCATGATGGGGAAATGGAGCTATTCAAGTGTTAAAAATAAAGGACAAGTTCATCAGCTGATTCGAGGCTGTGTCCGCAGACCCCCCCCCCCCGCCAAGGCTGGAATGGCCTTGATGGCAGGTAGGTGGCGAGGCTCTGCTGGTCAGCCCAGGGCTGTCTTGGCTCCTGGTGGGGCTGGAGGAGCTTGGCAGCCCTCCCCACCCCATATGGCTTGGCCCATGGCGCAGACACTAGGGGCGTACTCATGTTGGCCGTGATGATGACAAAGGGCTTCATGTAGGTCCTCCTCATGTTCTTCAGCAGGTTGGCAAAATAATCCTCATAGTGCCTGAGCAGGTGGGCCGTGCCCCCCTCCGTCCTCTGGATCTGCTCCCAGGAGTCCCTGTGGGCGGGGTCCAGCAGGGCACTGCCGGCTCGGATGAGGTTCTGGGGGGGGAGCATAGGGTCACCCCCAGGGGAGCTGCCGGCCTCGCCCCATCCCCTCCCCGCAGGGCTATTGCCCCCATTCTGCAGAGGGGGATCCGGAGGTGGAGGTGGCTCAGAAGCCATGCCAAGCCTAGCCCCGCCATCCCTGCTCATAGGGGGTACACCACAGTCATCACAGCACAAAGACCAACCACGGCCCCATGAAGCACGAGTGGAATGAGCCCCATCTCAGAACCAGAGCAGTCAGGGACTAGCCCACAGCCTCACTGCCCACTCGGCCCCGGCGGGCCGCGGGCCCCGGGCCCCTTTGGGCTCCACTTTCCACCTCCTTCCAGGATGAACCCCAGGGTCCCAGTGGCAATTGCAGGAGTCTGGCCCTGGGGTGGCCCCCAAATGCTTGGACCCCTGACCCCCAGGCCCAGAAGCATTTCCTCTACAATCTGGGTCAAAATTCGAGGAGGAGCTTATTAGGGGTTCCCCTTGGGATGCAGGACATGCTCTTCTCAGCCAAAAGATCTGAGTTTGAATCCTGACTCAATGACTTACAGGCTCATAAATCTAGACCCTCTGAGCTGGTGCAACCCTCTCATTTCCTTTTTTTAGGGGGTTTTTTCCCTAGGCAATGGGGTTAAGTGGCTTGCCCAAGGCCACACAGCTAGGTAATGATTAAGTGTCTGAGGCCGGATTTGAACCCAGGTCCTCCTGACTCCAGGGCCAGTGCCCTATCCACTGTGCCACCTAGCTGCCCCAACCCTCTCATTTTCACATGGGGAAACTGAGGCAGAATGTGGAGAGGACTCTGGACCAGGCTTGGGAAGAAGTGGGTCTGAATCTTGCTTTGCGGGTAAGCCACATCACCTCTGCGAGTTTAAGATGAGGCAGGTGGACTCGGGGGCCCCCACAAGTCCCCCAGCTCAAATCCTGCGAGCCTGGGAGGAGGGGCTCATCCAAGGTCACTTGGTACCTACCAGGAGCCTTTCCTGACTGGCCCCAGGAAAATCACTTCCTTCCTCATCTGTAAAATAAAGGGGGGCCCCAGATCCCCAAGGCTGATGGAGCTCCTGCTTCTCTTCTCTGATAACAATTTTTCCATTCTGCCTCCTGTCCAGTGTTCTTGTGGCCAACAGACCAGAGGAAAGAGAAGGTGGCAATGGGCTGCAATCTGCCCTGGTGGGGGGACGGTCCATGCAGATGAGACCAGCAGAGGGACCAAGCAGCTCCCTATGAGACCATCAGCCGCCGGAGGGCTCAGAACCCCCCCTTTAACTGAACTGAACGGCTGGACCTGTGGTGCTGGGATCAAGAGCGAGGGGCAGAGCTGGCCTTCAGATGGGCAACGGACCCTCGAGGCGGGAGGAGAAAGGGAGAAGCAAGGGCTCCCCTCCCCGCCACGTGCCATGGAATCCCAGCCGAGGAGCAGGCTCAATGGAGAGAATAGCAGATCTGGGGCTGGAAGATCTGGGTTCGAATCCTGGCTCCGTAACTTACTCAGCCTCTACAGCTAAGACAAACTACCCCACTCTGGAAGCCTCGCTTGGAAACGGGGCCCAAGGAGATCTGCCCGTGGGGCACTCCTCCCTCTGCAGGGACCCTGAGCCAGGCTGGGGCAGGGCCTTTGCAGGTGGGATTCTGGGGGGAGGGGTGGCGCTCCTCGGGGGAGGGTCTCCAGCACCTCTGCCCTCTGTGGGCCCCCATCCTACCTCGTTGAACTCCGCATCTCTGGTGGCGGCCAGGTCGAACCCTTGCTGCTGGCTCTCGTACTGGAGCACGTGGATCATGGCCCGGTAGGCGGTGCGCACGTCGTTCCCATACAGGACATCCGTGGCCTTGGTGGCGTTCTCCAGCACACGGACGATCTGGACGGATTTGTCCCCGTCGATTCTGGTCTCATTGCGATAGAGTTTTTCGTTCTAAATGTTTGAAAGAGTTGCTCTGAGCTCATTCTGTTTCCTTTAAAACTGATTATAAAGGGGACCACCTCCCGGGGCTGGACCAGGCCCAGAGGGCACACCCTCCGATCACCAGCCGGGTCAGGCAGGGGGCTGCCCTTTGTGGGGTGCCCCCCTTGGGGATCTCACCAGATCTTAAGCCTTCCCTCCCTGAAGCAGGCTGGGTCTTGGGGTCATCCGCAGCCCACCCGGCCCCAGCCCCCTGACACAGCCTTCCAGAGCCTCATCATCCCAAAGGAGAGCCCAACTGCATCACACAGGGCATTGTGGGCATCAGTGCCCACCCTTCACTGGCACCCCCTCTATGCCTCCTCGTGGCCTCTGGAAGAACGTGGCCTCCCCTAAGTATGCCCAGTCTGGGGGGGGGGGGTCTGAACCGAGTCCTAGGGAAGGGGAGCCAGGAAGCTGAGCTGGGAGGAAGAGGGCAGGGAGAGGCCCCAGTGCCCCCAGTGACCCGTGCACCCACCAACTGAAGCCCCGGGCTCGGGGCCATCCAGGGCCCAAGAGCCTTCACCAAAGCCATCCTGGCTCCCAAAGCCTGGCTTGTGCGGCTGCTGGTTGGTGCTGACGAAGGGGGCCAGAAGGGCTTCTTACCAGGACTTTGAGGCCCAGGAAGGAGGCCGTGGTGCAGTTGAAGAGCTCCGGGCGCAGCCAGCCCTTCTCGCTGCTGCAGTGGCGGATGGCGTTCCCTGGGGGCCAAGGCAGAGCAGCCATGGAGGAAGCGCAGGGCAGCGGGCCTGGTCTGCATGACCGCCGGCCCAACCCGGCCCTCTCTGGGGGCACCCTCGCTCACGGCATGGCCACGAGGTGCACACTGGGCATCCCCCCACTAAGGACCATGAAGGATTCGTGCCAAGTTGTGCCAGGGTCGCCCGGCACAGCGAGCGCGTGGCCTCTTCCTGAAGAGCGACACAGTCTCCGGCCCCCCGCTGGCCGGCTCTCTCGCCCACTAGACACGCTGGCACTTACCCACAGATCCCTTGGGGCAGGGCACAGCCGCCGGCTGCCCAAACTTGGTCTGCGGCCACCAGATGCCAGCCTCAAACGCACGAGGACAGCCACTGTAGATCACTGAGGCGCGTCAGAAAAAAGAAGGACCGACGACCACGTCAGAACACCGTTCCACGGTGAGAATCCAGGAACCTCCCTCCCTGCCCAGGGACGGCTGCGCTGCGCGGCGACCCGGAGGGCTGGCACCCACCTTCACAGCCCTGGGTGGTCACTTCGGCAAAGGGATTATCACAGCGGTTACACTGGCGCCCGATCACCCCCGATTTGCAGGCGCATTGGCCCGTCTCCATGTCGCAGGTCCGCGTGTGGGAGCCGTAGGGGAAGCAGTCACAGGGGGAGCAGGCCTCCTGGTTCTGGGGCTTGTAGTAGTTCTCCTGGAGGAGGGTGGGGGAGGAGAGACCAAGAGTAAGCCCCTGCTCTGGGAGAAGCCCATGCTCAGGAAAGGGGGAGCCACAAAGTGGGGCCCCAGCCAAGCCCAGTCCCCACGGAGCCCCCCCAGAGAACTGGTTGTTAAACAGTGAGACAAGCCATGGGCATCAGGGAGGGACAGATATCTCTGAGGGAGACCCTGGCAGGCTTCCTGAGGAAGGGGCCTTGAGGCCGGGGAGGGCTCCCCACACGGGGGGGCCGGCCTCTGTCCCGACTCCCCGCTCTGCATCTCCCACCTGCTCGGTGAAGGAGCACGGAGCCTTGGGCCCGCCTGTAGAGACCCCCACCTCGGGTGGGGGACCGGGCCCCGTGGCCTCATCTTCCCACCCACCGTCTTTTATTCCCTCCACATCCATTTGGGATCAGAGGCCACATTCTGGGCCCTGAGGCCCCCGGAGGGTCCCGACCGGACCGGACACCCCCTCCCCACCAGGGTTCAGCCCCTCCCCTGGTCTCCCTGCCTTCTTTAAGAAACTGTGCTGACGATGTCACCCGTCCTCCAACGCTGCTCACGGCTCCTCGGTCCCCGAGTCGAGGTCAGACCCTGGCGTCCGGCGGTCTCCAGCTCCCACTGACCCTTGACCTAATGCACTCCCGGCTTCTCTTCACGGGGGGAGGGGGGAGAAGCGGGGCCCTGGGGCCCCTGGGGCCCACCTCCACTTGCCTTGCATTGGCACTCTCCATTGGTCTTGTTGCAGTCTGGATCAAAGCCTTTACTGACCTCGCAGTGGCAGGGGCCGCACACGGGGCTCCCCCACCAGCCTTTAGGACACGGGAGGCGGATTCTGTTGGAAGAGGGGGCCGGGCCCAAGGCTCTGGTGAAGGGGGCGCCGTGACCCAGTGCCCGACCCGGCAGGAGCAGAGGCACGAGGCCCCGCACCGTTGCCCCCCCGGAACCCCCAGCTCTGACCCTCCCCCCGTCCTGTGCCCGGCTCCTTGGGGGTGGGCCGGGGCGCCCTCACTTGTTTTCACAGTACTGTCCATAGTAGCTATGGCCACATTCACACGTGTAGCCGTGGGCAGAGCTGGGTTTGCGCACACAGGTGGAGATGTGTTCACAGGGGTTCAGGTTACACACGTCCACGCAGTCTCTCCCAAAGTACCCTGGGGGGGGGGCAGCAGGGGAGACGAGGCCATCAGGCGCTGACCCAGGACGGCCCGGCTCGGGGGGACATTGGGGGGACGTTAGGGGCCCCTGCACCTCTCCTTGGGCCCCCTGGGATGCGAGGGACCCCCACACACTCCCACTCCCACCCAGACACACTCTCCATATTCTCACCCTGCCTCCCCAACCCCCTGGGCAGCCAGGGATGCAGGATGTGGTCAGACAGGCCCCTTGGGGTCCTGCCTGCCAGGGTGGGGGGGTCCTCTGGGGTGGTGGGTCTCACCTGGGTCACAGACGCAGGAGTAGCTGTCCCAGTCGTCCGTGCAGTGGCTGTGCTCGGGGCAAGGGCTGGAGGCACAGGGGTCGTCCAGGGCGCAGCCGTCCTTCACCCTGACCTTGAGCGCGTCCTTCATGTTCAGGGTCACGACGTTGGTGGACGTCTCCCCCATCCTCACTCCCTGTAGCAAAAACACTTGGCTCAGCTCCCCCGGGGGGGACCGGGCCAATCCGAGCTCTGCTCTGCATCCTTGGCGTTTGTGGGCGGGGGAAGGTGGGCCCCGGGTGAGGGCAGAGAGGCCAGGAGCTGACCGGAGGGAGACGTCAGGTCAGGACGGGCGCCGGCCAGGAAGCCAGGAGGCCTGGGTTCGAGGGCTGACGCTCCGGCAAGACCAGAGGAAGACCGGCCCTCCCTGCCTCAGTTTCCTCATCTGTACAATGAGCCTCCCTGTCTCAAGGGTAACTGAAGGCTGGAGGGAGGGGCCACTGGTGGGGTCCAGTGAGTGAAGGCTCGGCCCGGAGCCACCGAGCCCAGGAGCCACGGCCTGCAAAGACCAGGCTTGTGATGAGAACGTGCAGGAGCCCTGGGGGGGCATACCTGCAGGCAGCCGGAGAAGCCCCGCCGGACCGTGACCTGGTCTTCAGAGAGGCCGCCCACCAGGACGCTCCTCATCTTTAAGCCGGGAAGCTGGTTGCCAATTTGCACCGTGTTCTGTTGGAAACAGGATGCCCACGGCGGTCAGGGAGGCGAGGCCAGAGGGGGGCATCTCCACTGCGGTGGACGGCGCCACGTGAATGGAATCCGAGCCGCGGAGGGGACCGAGGGCCCGGCCCGCCCCTCCCCCCGCCCCCGAGCTCACCTGGTCCAGGCCATAGTCCAGAGTCAGCACAGCCAGGTACTTGATGTCCTTGCCATCCTTGGCGCTCCTCAGTTCAATGAGCAGGTGGTGCCATCTGCCGTCGCTGACGCGGGACCTGCTCAGCCTCACGGAGGCCACCTCTGAGGGTCCGTGGAAAACGGCAAAGTCCACGTGGCTGTTCAGGATCTGGTGGGGGGGACACGGGGGATCACTCCCGGTCATGGGGCCTGGGTCCCAGCGCCCATGACTTGAGGGGTAGCTGCCCTTGGACCCCAGCTTTGCCTGTCTTTCCTGGGTGACTTTGGGCAAGTCACTCCCCCTCTCTCAGCCTCAGTTTCCCCAGTTATTTGTGCTTGTGATTTCACAGAGCAGCTGCAGGGATTAAACGAAAGAAAGGGTGGGAGGGGGCTTGTGCCTGAGGGCAGCGAGGGGGGTGGTCTCGAGAGAGAGGCAGGGCTGGACCCTTGGCCGAAAGCAGCCGGAACCCCAGTGGATACGATTTGGTTCCTCAGAGCCAGGGGGTCCCCACTCTGGAGCCTCAAGGGTCCACACAGGGCGTTTGTCTCCAATCCTCTGGAGGGAGAGCCGGGGGCTACCTCCGGTGTGTGGGGAGGGGTGCCACGTCCAAAGGACGTTGGCGCAGTCGACCCTGGAGGGAGAGGCTGCGGAGCACCCCAGCCCAGGGTGGAGTCCACTGCCTTCTGGGCCCCTGCTGTTCCAGAAATGGGAGAGATTCCCAAAGGGACAGAGACGGGCCCCCGACAGCAGGGCTGCGTTCTCCCAGAGCTGGGGACAGCTCGGGCCCCTCAGCTCCGGCTCTATCCTCTCCTGGGATGGGGGGGTCTTCTTCTTCATCTCAGGGTACCCCAGGCAAGCCTTCCCCTGCCGGGGAGGGGAAACAAGAGGGCCGGGGTGGGTGTTGGGGCTTCAGAGATGGCCCCCACCTCACCTGGAGGTTGATTTTCGACGACGTCCCCGCGTTGGCCTCCATAAGAGTCCCGCTCCCTTTCCGGGTCCGAAACATGAGGCCCAGGTACCAGGGCACCGAAATGGTGATGTCCAGATCCCCCCAGAACACAAGGCTCTCGCCGCTGAAGCGCTGGGGGTGGGGCATGACTGTGAAGGGCACGGAGACAAAGGAGAAGGGGGTCACCACCCTGGGATGTCCAAAGGGAAGCGGCACAAACAGTAATGTCAACCAGCCCCCCCCCCCCAAGGCGCTCAGCCAGCGGCAGACACAATACTGGGGTCCGAGGGATGACCAGCCCGGCTGGAGGGCTAGCTAGGAAGCGTGGCCCGGACACCTCTAAGAGCCCCTGGGAAGGGACTCAGGGGGCAGAGTTCAGGGGACGTGGCAGAGATAGGCCCTCCACCGTGCCCGCTGAGGAAGGCCCATGGAGACGTGTGCCACTGGAGCCAGGAAGGCGCTAGGACAGAGCTGTGCCCACACCCGGGACCAGGCGGTGAAGGTCGACCGCCAGCATGGCAGAGACAAGCTCAGAAGCTCAGGCCACCATCCCCCCAATACCTCTACTGACCGGACCTCACTACTTCCTGAAGCGACACGTGCCCTTTGGGACAGTTCTGAGCTGGCACTTTCCTTGGCCTCCCGTCTAAACCTGCCTCTCAGAGGCCCTGGTTCTGCCCGCAGGGGCCAGGCAGGGGGAAGCCAATCTCTCCTGATGGCCATCTGTCTAGTACCGGAAGACGGCTCAGGTGCCCCCCAGCTACACATCCTCAAATTCTGGTAGGGGTCTTCAGACCTCAGAGGAGGAACCTGAGGCCTCAGCCTGGGCCACTGGTGGCAGGGCCCCTGTTCTGGGCAGAATGAGGCAGGCCCTGGAGGAGGATGGGAGACCGAACTTCCCATCGGAAGAGCTGCCATCCCAATCCATCTGAGTCCAGGGGCACCTGGTGCACCTCCACATTCCAGACCGCTGACATCTACAGGCTGCCCGGCGGCCTCTCCTCCGCAGCCCGGGAGACCAAAGGAAAAGCAGCCCCTGGGTCAGCGAGGCCCAGCCCGCTTCCTCTAGTCCCATTGTCCCTTCGGGGCGATTTCCTGTTGGGCTGGACCACAGACCGGCCTTCATTTTCTTTGGCAGAACAGTCCACCAGAGCCCATGAGGGTCCCCACAGGGTTGGACTGGGGAAGGCCTCTGACTGCTGACCGCCCCTGGGACCCTTGCTCCTCACCCCCTTCTTGGAGGGGGGAATCAAGGGGGCCTGGCCTGGCCCCCTAGAAAAGTAAGGGAGAGAGGAAGAAGATGCTTCTCAGGTGTGTGGTTCTGGGCAGCCCCAGGCAGTCCTGGAGCCTCAGGTCATTCATTTGGAAAATGGGCCAGAGCCAGGTTCAGATGAGCTAATGGATGGGAGGGTGACAGAGGAGGAAACTGAGGCAGCGACAGAGCCTGGATTCTGGCCGAGCCCTGAGCCCCCTTACCCAGCAGGCTCCCCCCATGCCCCCTCACTGTGCTGTGCTGCCCCTCTGCCTTGGGGGGGCCCAGGGGGAAGTGCTCCACAGAGACAAGCTTGAGCACCTCTCCCCTCCCCAGGGTGTGGGCACCGCTCCCCATAAAACAAGGCAGCCAGCCCCGAGCATACCATCTGCCCAGACACGCTGTGCCTGCCCTGGCCACGAGGGGGTGGGCATGGATGTATATGGGGAGGAGGGGATTTTGGGGGTGAAATGAATACTATTATGGGTTAAAAACTGCTCATGATGGAGACTCTAGACCTGCCCTGACCAAGGTCAGAGGAGGGAGGAGCAGGGGTGCGCTCATCTGGGGTGCACCAACCAGCTCCCCTACAAGGGGGTGAGCCTCACTTTCCTCTTCTCTATGACGAAGAGAAAACTAAAGTCCAAGATCCACACCACCAGGGCCCCCCCAGCTCTATCATCCTGTTTCAGGCCCCCCCCCAGCTCTATCATCCCCTGTTCTAGGGCCCCCCCCCCAGCTCTATCATCCCCTGTTCTAGGCCCCCCCAGCTCTATCATCCCCTGTTCTAGGGGCCCCCCCAGCTCTATCATCCCCTGTTCTAGGGCCCCCCCAGCTCTATCATCCCCTGTTCTAGGGCCCCCCCTGTTCTAGCTCTATCATCCCCTGTTCTAGGCCCCCCCCAGCTCTATCATCCCCTGTTCTAGGGCCCCCCCCTCTAGCTCTATCATCCCCTGTTCTAGGGCCCCCCCAGCTCTATCATCCCCTGTTCTAGGGCCCCCCCAGCTCTATCATCCCCTGTTCTAGGGCCTCCCAGCTCTATGATCCCCTGTTCTAGGGCCCCCCCAGCTCTATCATCCTGTTTCAGGCCCCTCCCAGCTCTATCATCCCCTGTTCTAGGGCCCCCCCAGCTCTATCATCCCCTGTTCTAGGCCCCCCCCCAGCTCTATCATCCCCTGTTCTAGGGCCCCTCCCAGCTCTATGATCCCCTGTTCTAGGGCCCCCCCAGCTCTATCATCCTGTTTCAGGCCCCTCCCAGCTCTATCATCCCCTGTTCTAGGGCCCCCCCAGCTCTATCATCCCCTGCTCTAGGGCCCCTCCCAGACCTGACCTTCCCAGCCTATGTCCCAGCTCTGCCACCCCCAGACTTAGGGCCTCCGAAGCCTGTTGGGCTCGGCAGCTCCTCCCAGAGCCCAGAACGCCCACCCTGGTCTCACCTTGCTCACAGTTCTTGCCGCCATATCGCAGCGGACAGTCACAGATGTACGTGTTCCACCTGTTCACGCACGTCCCGCCGTTCTGACACCAGATCTTATCACAGTGGTTCTCCTGCGCAGCACAACCTGCCAAGGGTGGGCGCAGCCTTTATTTCAGCACCATGGGGTGGGATGGAGGCCCCCTCCACCTCTTCTAGACCTCCCTACTGATCCAAGAGGTGACCCTCACCCCATGGGCCGGACGAGCAAAATGAGGCCACCCCAGAAGTGAGGGCTGGGACACGCCTTCCCAGGACCGCTATTTTCAGGTTCATCTCCCTGGGTGGGGTTTCCTCTCAACTCCAAACCCAGTTCCTGGCAAACCCTGGGCCTGTGGCTAGAAAGAAGCAGGCCAGCCGAATCACACTTTGGCCACTCCTAGACAATGAGTGAAAAGGGAACACCCTGCCTCCCTGCCCAGCCCCAGGGTGGGCATCGGTCCTGGCCAAGGCTGGCCTGGAACCTTCAGGCGGCCTGGGAGCTTGCCAAACATGGCATCCCTCGCTGGAGGCAGGGCAGAGTAGTGGGGAGGGGTCCTGAGCTCAAGACCCGCCTGGGCCACCTCTTGAGCCTCCCACTTGCAGGGAGGGTGCTTCGGATGAACTGCATGGGCAGAGGAGCTCCCGTCATCAGGGTGATGCCCAACCAAAAAATCCTCCCTGGGGAGTATTAACAACGGCCACATCCCCCGACACCATGTGACTGAAAACTGCTTCCCTTCCAGCCTTGCAAGAACTGAACGGGAACGAAGGCAGCCGACCCAGAAGCACATTGGACACGGCGGGCGACAGCCACATTGGGCACTGGGCAACGAGGGTGGACGCAGCTGCCCATCCCAGTGGCACATCCACAGGCTGCAGACCAAAGCTTCCCGCTTTCAAATTTCCAAATGTTTTATGACTTTTGTCCCTTTGGGTTCTGCTTCTTCTTTCACAAGGTAGTTAATATGGAAATGTGGACACGAGGGTGGGCACACACAACCAACAGCAGACTGCTTATTTTCCCAGGGAGGAAGGAGGGAGAATACTGGGAAACCCAGAAGCTTAACCAAAACTGAAAATTACCTTTGTATGTAATTGGAAAAATAAACAACTACATTTATTTTTTAAAATGCTTCCCTTGCCATACACTGGCAAGGAGGGTAAAGTATGACTGAGTCCATTTTACAGATGAGGGGACCAAGGCTCAGTCATGGCAAATGAGCTACTCAGGGTCACACAGCCAGGAAGCACCAGGGCTGGCACTCACACCCAAGTCTTCTGTCTCCAAATCTGCCCTCTGGCCATAGGATCAAAGCTGGATGGACCTCTAGGGCCACTGGTCCAGCCTTGACTTTCTAGATGAGGAAATCAATTTTTGGCAAGAAAAGGGCAGGACTTGAACCCAGGGCTGTCAAGTCTGGCACCAAAGCTTTTCCCACTCTACCTGGTGCCAAGCCCCCTTCCCTCCGTCTGGGAATGTGATGGCTCCATCATGTCACCCTAAGAATATACCCTTTCTGGGGGTGGCACAAGCCCCCGGGAGTGTTCTACCCCCTACACACATCCCTCCCTCTCTCAGGAGGTTCCAGGATGGACAGGGAATGCTCAACTCAACTTAGTTCCATGAAAACCACCATCTTGGAATAGGATTTCCCGTGCGTGCCCTGCCCATAACAATGTTCCCAATTTTATTCTGGACCACCTGTGCCCAAGGGGCTCCTCAGCCAAGAGGGAAACCACGGAGTACCTGCTCTGGTGCCATTGTTGGCAATGAAGCTCTCCATGTCGATGGGCTGGTTGTCGATGGAGAGGTTCCTCATACAGCCAATGAACTGCCTGTTATGCACCGGGAAGTCCTCGGGCAGGTTGGGGACGCCCCCAAGGAGGAGGGGGCCCGTCAGGTCCAAGGACCTAAGGAAACAAAATCAAGCATCGGAGCAACATAGACAGACCCTGGAGGGGAGATCCGATAACGTCACTGCCTTGCTCCATCACCTTCGATGGCTCTCACTCCTCTGAAGAGGCCGGACGGGCACTTGGGACACCCCCAGTCTGGCTCTTACCTTCCTTTCCAATGCTATGACCCTTCCTCATGCAACTTGCATTCCACACTATCCTATGGGGCCTTCCGAGAACTCTATACCTCCTTCACCCCCTCCAGACCTTTGCACAGGTCGCCCTTCCTGTAAGTGTACCCCTTTTGTCTCCATTTGTCTCCTTGGCTTCCTTCAAGGGAGACAATGTCAAATGAGACGATCCTTAGGGTTCAAGGGCTGCCTCCTCTTTGCTCAGGATTCCTGCTCTAATGTGGGGGGACAGGGTGGAGGCAGTGGGTGCAGAGATGGGAAGTGCCTTTGTTTCTGTCATCGGTCTCCAGAACCAGCACAAGAAGTCTCTTGGAAGTTAGGGCCAAATAAATACTTGAGTCACATGGCCTAAACCCACACTCTCGCCTTGCCTCCCTGCTCTGGTCGGGGGCCTTGGAGATCCCCTCACCCAGACCCATCATTGTAGAGAGGGCCACTGAGGCACGTGACCTGAGGTGCCATGGGTTCTGTTGGTGCCAAGTCCTGCCCTCCAGTCTCTGAACCAGGGGACTCTGCTCTGTGACCCCCCCCAATCCTAGAAAGGACCAGGGGTAGGCACCTGGTTGGCAGCACCTGCTGCTACTCGGTCAAAGGAGGGCACCAGCCCCTCTCCCAGGAGGATGTCCAGGCAAATGAGACTACCCTGTGGAGGCCCAAGCCCTCAGCTTGGGTGGGCATCACCCCCAAGGAGGATCAGGGATGCTAACCTAGCTCTAGGCCCCAGGACCAGGAGGTCACCGTGGTCACGGTCTTTCTCCCCTGGCAAATCCTGCCACGCTTGGGCTTCAGGATCAGACAGAGAGCAGGAAGGGAAACTGAGTGCAGTCCCCTCATCTTTCCTATGAGGAAGCTGAGGCTAGCTCTGCTAGGACCCCTGAGTCCCAGTGCAGCCGCAGTGCCCCTCCCGCCCCTGGAGATAGGAATGGTTAGGAGGACTGTGAAGGGTGTGGGCCGAGAGGCAGTTTTAATGATAATGATAAACATGAATATTAAGACCAAGCATGGCCAGAGCCCAGAGCTTCTAATGCTGGGTTCACCCCAGGAAGAGTGGAGCCCCTAGCAGCCCCCCGGAACCAGGCTCCCCCTTGCAACTATCCCCACCCCTCCAGCCTGAGCCCTGACTGATGGGAGGCCCCCAGGGCGGCTGCCTTCAGCACAAGGGTCCAGGGGAAGACTTACTTCTTGGAGCCCGTCTGGGTTCCCTGGGCCGCACAGCTGTAGTTGGCCAAGAGGCCGCCAAAGCGCACAGCCACGGCCGTGTCGCAGTCATCCACGGACACCACGGCCACCTTCTCTCCGGAGGGTCCGTGAGGGATTCCCAGCCGGCCAATGTGGGGCTGCAGGAAAAGCAGAACCGGAAGCCCCAGAGATTTAGAGGAGTCATGGGACATTAGGGCTAGGGTCCAAAAGCAGGGGAGCCTGAAAATGGGGGAACCTCAGAACAGGGATCCATGGAAGGGTTGAGAGGGGACAGACAGTCTGACAGAGCGGTTCTGGAGGGAGAGCGAGCTGTTCCGAAGGCTCACCACACCCTGATGAGACCATGTAACAGGAGTTCCCAGCCTCCTAGGCGATGATGGGCCCAGGTGGGGACAGTAGAGGAGAATGGCCCCCAGTTCTAAAGCACCTTCAGGCTTTCTCCCCAGGAGGCTGAAGTCTGAATATACCCATTTCACAAGGGGGGAAAGTGAGGCTCAGCGAGAGGAAGTGATTTATCTGAGGTCACGCAGGGAATGAGGTCAGGGGAAGCTTGACCCCAAGGACCCCCTGCCTCCCAATTTCTTACAATGCACCCCTGGCCTTCCACTAGTCTCTAGAAGCCCAGGCTCCATGGAGCAGGGAGCGGCCCAGCTCGGTCAATGCTGATGCTTCTCCCCAGACGTCTATACCACAGGCCCGATGACCGGCCTGGTCAGGTGGGGCCCCCAGTGAAGCCAAGTGTTCTCCCCAGACAAGGACAATCCTGGCGTTCCAATGAGCAACAACAAATCATCTTCACTTGTCAGAGGGAGCGGAAGCAGCACTTTGGGCGAGGAGATGAGGTGGAGGGACAGCAGCCCGGGCACCTCTGGGAGGACCAGGCCGGGAGTCCACCCGGCCCTCCCATCTCCTGTTGGCTGAGAGGGCCGCTGCAGCCCCTTCTGCTTTGGGGTATAGGATGCTGGGTTCCCCCTCCCCCAATCACCTCTGCCTCAGTTTCTCCCCATGGCACCTCCACATGGCTTGGAAGGCTCTGGAAGGTTCCATAACAGAAGCAGCGGCAGAGCCCCATGCTTGCTTGCTTTTCACAGCAGCCCTGGGAAGGAGGGACCCATTTACTGGAAGGGAAACTGGGACCAGAGAAGTGCATCTGCCTGACGGCAGGAGGCTGGCCTGAGATTGGTGCTTGTGGGTGGATGGATGGGGGCTGTGCCCGCCATGCCCATGAGCAGAAGCTGGCAAGGATGAAAGGGGGGGGAGCAGAACCAACATTCTCTGCCTCAGACTCTGCAGAGCTGGGGCCTGGCCGCGCCAGGCGGCCCCTCCCCAGCCCCATTCCCGAGATGGTGCCCCCCAAGTGCATCTGAAGAGCCGTCGCCAAGCTCCCCCAAGCCCACCATTAGGCAGCAGCCACCTTGTAATTTTCATTTTTAGGGATGGCTATCAGACAGGGAGAGGAGGGGCCTCCGGAGCATTTAAGTTCAGCAAAGCTTTAATGAAGCTAAGCTCCTGTTTACCAAATTACAGTGGTGGGGAGACCACAGCCTGAGATGCCGCCACCGCCAAGAGGAGGGAGGGCAGTCAGACGGGGCGCCGGGAGCCAGGGCAGAGGAGGGCTGCGCAGGGGAACAGGGACATTCCAGATCTCGGTTCTGAGGATTGGGTGGGTAGGGTCTCCCTCTTTGGCATGGATCTCATACGCACCCTTCACTGCCCCATCAGAATGGAAGCCCCGAGGACAAGGGCTGTCCCCAGGGCCTGGCTAGTGCTTAATAAGCCCGCCTTGATGGATGGACCACAGCTTTTCCTCTAGAGCTGGAAAGGCCCCTGGACATTGTGAACGACTCCACATCTCACACAAGGGGGAGCTGATGACCAGAAAACAGAATCGAATTCTAACCCCCATATGGTGGGGTAGGATTTTCATCCAGGGCCTGTGTCTCCCAATCTGGGCTCCTGCCCCCTAAGAGCCTTCTTTAGAATAGGGATGCTGCCCTCCCAAGGGCCCAGGTAGTCACTGGGCTGGAGCCAGGGCACTCATCAGAAGCAGATTTGGACACAGGATTAGAGAGGAGACCACGTTCCTGAGACACAAGAGTAAAGCCCCCCCCACCCCAAGACCTCACAGCCCTTTGGTCTGACCGGAGGCCCATCCCGCTAAGCACCGATCAGACGGAAGAAGGAAAACTTTCAAGGGCACGACCAGTCCTCAAGAAGTAGAGCAAGTAAGGTCCCGAGTGCACGGGAAGCAGAACCCCTAAATGTACTCAAGAAACCATTTCTTGTGACCTTCCCTGCAGGCAAGGGGACGGCACGCTCACAGAAGCCGCTGAACCTCCAACCTGGGAGGGAGTCCGCTCCCTCCTCCTTCCAGAGAGGATGACTTGCACCCAGGGCTAAATGGGGCAAAAAAGGGCACCTAGATGACACAGTGGGTAGAGAGCCAGGCTTGGAGCCAAGAAGACTCCTCTTCCTGAGTTCAAATCTGGCCTCTGACAATAGCTGTGTGACTCTGGGCAAGTCACTTCACCCTGTTTGCCTCAGCTTCCTCACTTGGAAAAGCAGTCAGAGAAAGAAATGGCAAATCCTTCCAGGATCTTTGCCAAGAAAACCCCAAATAGGGTCATGAAGAGTTAGGCACGACTGAAAGAACCAGCCACAACGAAAATGGGGCATATCTGTGGTTTCACTGGTCAACTTTCCTTGTTCTGTTCTAGAAACAAATAGTTGTTCCCTTCCCTTGAAAGCCTCCAGTGATGAGAAGCTCCCTCCCTCCCAAGGCCATTGAGGCCACCTATGGAAAATGCTCCGGGTGAGGAAGTTGTTCTTTCCATTTGACCAGCATGAGGTGAAGCACTGAAAATGAGAAGAGCAAAAGCAGCCCTGTCCTCAAGGAGCTTCCATTCTAAAGAGGAGGTCTTCACAGAGGTGGCAAGGGATGGCAACCTCAGACGCATGGCAACCTTGGACACATGGCAATCCTGGAGGGATGGCAACCTTGGACGCATGGCAATCCTGGAGGGATGGCAACCTCGGACGCATGGCAATCCTGGAGGGATGGCAACCTTGGACGCATGGCAATCCTGGAGGGATGGCAACCTCAGACGCATGGCAACCTCAGACGCATGGCAACCTTGGACACATGGCAATCCTGGAGACATGGCAATCCTGGAGGGATGGCAACCTTGGATGCATGGCAATCCTGGAGGGATGGCAACCCTTGGATGCATGGCAATCCTGGAGGGATGGCAACCTCGGAGGCATGGCAATCCTGGAGGGATGGCAACCTTGGAGGCATGGCAATCTTGGAGGGATGGCAACCTTGGACACGTGGCAATCCTGGAAGGATGGCAACCTTGGAGGCATGGCAACCTTGGAGGTATGGTCCAGTAGACTGCTTTAGAGTCTCCCTTCCCTTTGCAGCCACTTCTCCAGACTCATTCTACTCATTGGTTCCTTCAACTCCATTGAATTTCATCACATTCAGGGGAGCAACATGGGAGGTTTTATCCCCTTTTCAGATGAGTAAAGGTAGGAGGGAGTGACTTGTCCAGGTTCACAGGGTAAACAGATTTTGAAAAAACATTTTGTGAACTGAACAAAAAGCTCGAGAAGAACGGGGACCAAGAAGGGGTTGGGGAGGACACCGGTGACTCCACAGGGGGCACTCCTGGAGGAAGTCCTGCTTCTCATCTGGGACCTATGGATCTGAAGTGTGGACCTGGACATTGAAGCCTGGCTCTGGTCAGCTAGACTGGGAGCTCCACAGGGCCTCCAGGGGGCAGTGTGGGGCAGTGGAGGAGCACAGCTTTGGAGGCAGAGGAAACCGCCCTCTCCCGGATGACCACTGTGTGCCTCAGTTTCCCCCTCTGTGAAGTGGATGGTGCCTCCGCTAGGGCAGTTAGCAGCCCCTCTATGCCCAAGGTCTTTATCCTCGCAGGATGCTGCTCTGAGTCTTCTGAATCCCCAGGAGAGGACACACCACCGGGCTCTGTTCCCATGTCTGGGCTGCCTTAAACTGTCTTGATTTCTCCACTAGCTGTCCACACTTTATTTTCCCACCACTTAAGCTCCAGAGCAAACATCCTTGGGCCTGGACCTGGGGTCAGCATATAGGGGCTGGACTCACGGGCCTAGACACATCCTTTCCTTCTCCTCCAAGCCACAGCTCTTTTCCCCTCTGTCATCAGGAAGCCTAGGCTCTGGTGCCAGGTGCCAGGTGCCAGGGAGGATGTTCTTTCTGGAAATAAAACCAACCTCATTGCCCTCGAAGTCTCCTTCTTCCTCTCTCTTCTGTGAGGAAGACTTGAAGTGGGTCCCCACTCCTAGTGCATGGCCAGTAAGTGAAAATGTAAATGAGAAGGGGGGACTCCAGGGCTCTTTCCATGGGCCTTTAAGGGAGAAATAGAGACCCAAAGAGGTTCCAATTCCCTTTGCCAGGCCGACATGGGGCCTTGATGCCTGCTCACCTGCTTCTGTGTGGCCTCACTCAATAGCAGTCAATGATTTAGAGAGGGTCTATTTGCTTGCCTGGGAGGTCTGCCCCCTCCCCTTGAACTGCCTTACCTCGGAATTTCTTTTAGATATTTTTCATGTTTATTTTCCACCCCCACCACCCATGACTCTGATGAATTCTCTGAAGGGGATACTGCACTGACTGCCGAATGGATGGGGTAGATGGGGACTTGGGGGGGGGATCAAGATGAGGGGTCTTGGTCTCATTAGGCAGCCAGCCAGCCTCGAAGGACCCCGACCTGAACCTCCTGACCTAGGGCCAACCATGGGGTGCCGGCCCAGGAAGGCAGGCCTCTGATTCCCAGGCAAGGCTGGAAGCTCATTTACTGCTGTCTCAGGCGGTCATCTCAGTGGGTACAGGGCCCCCACCAGAGTCTCAATGAGGACAAATAAAACAGCAGGGGCCCAAAGCTGGAGACATTTACAGCCTTGGGAAGGGAGGGAGGCAGCTAGCAGACTGGCCTCCTGACCAGTCTGGAGGAAGGGCAGGCACAAGGACCAGCACCACTTCTCAGGGCCGTGGTCCAGTCTGGCCGTAAAGTGCTCCCGGCCAGCTTTGGAGGGGCCGTCGTCAAAAGAGGCAGGAGAGGGGGTGGGAGTCCCAGTCAGGGGCTTTAGCTTCAAACAGACACACCACAAAGCCTCTTTTCCTCTCCAGGCCAAAGTTTCCTCCTTTTTAAAATTGGGAGGACAATCCTGGGCCCCACACAGAGGTCAAAGACGAGCTCCAGGCTCCTCTCACTGAAGCTTTTTTAATTGGGGTCGGGGGAGTTAGCTAGGGAAGAACAGGCAGGAAGAAGGGGTGCAGAGAAATACGGAGGCAAGGGAGCGTGATTGGAATTGAGAACACCAGGAGCATAGGATTGTGAAAGAAGACAAGGTTGAAAAAGGGAACCTGGCCTGGTCACTACGATGACCACAGAGGAGGAAGAGCAGACTGGTCTTGGAGAGGGCGGTCCAGAGTGCAGATCCTGCCCAGACCCCTTCTACCTAGGGGACCCCTCCCCCAGGTCCGCTTCCTGGGCCCCTGCCCTGGGTCTATAACCCCAGACCCTCTTACTGGAAATCATTCTGCTCTGTCTGTCTTTGTTACAGGGTGAGAGGGGGACGAGAAGGGTGTGTCTGGAATCAGCTTTGATGTGGAGACATCAATAAACCACCATGGAAAACATGTTTTTAAAAACAGGCCCACTCCTCCTGGGCAGCTTGCCCCTGGATGGCTGTGATGGGGGGAAGGGGGGTGACCCAAGATGGAGCAGGCCCCCTCCCCTCCTGCTTCTCTTCCCTCTTCTGTCCAGCCCCACCAGCCCATTTCCTCCCTGAAGGGTCTCAAGGGGCAACCTGGGGGTGGAGGGAGGAGGGGAAGGTCTTTCTTTCCAGAATGAGAGCATCGGAGCAGAAAGGCATTTTCTCCTGAACACACCCGCTCATATTTCCACCAGCTTCTCCGCCCTCTGTGGGACAATGGCCCCGGGAAAGGCTGTAGGGGATAGGGTTGCAGTATTAGAAGGAGACATGGCCAACACCATGTTTTTCAGGCAATGAGCCACTGATGAGGAGCTAAAGGCCCGACAGACAAGGGGACCCGCACCACTGAGGCAGAAAATCTGCCACCCCTTGGGAGGAGAGCCTTCCCCTCCCTCCACAATGCTGCTAAGAAGCGAGAGCCTGGGGAAAAATCAAAACCGTGGCCCAAGGAGGAGTTCTGGAGTAGTGCAGGGGCCCCAGATTCGAGTCCTGGCTCTGCCCATCTTTCCCTTGGGCAAGTTAGCCTTTGTTTCCTCACTGGTGAAATGAGGGGGCTGGACTGGTCCACTCCAGCAAGCCTTGACTGAGGGCCGACAGGAGAAAGGACTTCTCAGCCCAGGAGCTGGGAAGGGCTGTCTCCTTGGGGTGGGAAGGGAGCAAGATCCAAGAGTAGCAGCAGCCAATCTCAAGCATGGGGTTTGCAACGAGGCCCCCATCCCCACACCCAGGGAAGGCAACCGGGAGACTCTACCCCAGAAGGGAAGCCTTCCCCTCCAAAAAGGACAAGCAGCTAAGCCCTGAAGTTCAGTCAGAGCCAGTGATAAGACCCAGGGTGCCCCCACAAAAAAAGAGCCCAACTCTCACATTAAAACACCAATTCACAAAAAAGGCAGAAAAAAGAGCAAAACAACCACAAAAGAACTTGACTATAAAATGTTACTATGGGAACAGAGAGGATCAAGGCACAAATTAAGAGGACAACAGTGTCAAAATAACTATATGTGAAGCCTCAAAGAAAAATGTAATTTATAATTTAGTCTTAGAGCCAAAAAGAATTCCTGAAAGAGGCTAAAGGGGGTTTTAAAAAAGCAAATTAAAGAAGTAGAAAAAAATTGGGAAAAGAGATGAGAGTAATAGAAGAGAATCATGAAAAAAAGAGTCAATAGCATGGGAAAAGACATATGTAAATTCACCAGGAAAATACTCCCTAAAAAATAAAAGTGGCCAAATGGAAAAACTTACTGAAGAAAATAATTCCTTAAAAATTAGAATTGAGCAAGTGCAAAGCTAATGATTCCATGAGACTTCAAGAGACAATAAAACAAAATCAAAAAAGTTAAAAAAAGAAGAATATGTAAAATTTCCCATTGGAAAAACAACTAATCTAGAAAATGGATCCAGTAGAGATAAGAATTACTGAACTACCTAAAAGTCATAGTTTTTTTTAAAAGAAAAAAAGATTGGACAACATCTTTCAAGAAATTATCAGAGTAAACTGTCCTGATATATTAGAACTAGAGGGCAAAATAGAAAGTGAAAGATCCACTAATTACCACCTGAAAGAGATCCCAAAATGAAGACTCCCAAGGAACATCATAGCCAAATTCCAGAGCTCACAGAACAAGGAGAAAGTACTGCAAGCAGTCAAAAATAAATAATTCATATGTCATGAGCTACAGTCAGAATTGTACAGGATTTGGCAGCCTTCACATTAAAAAACCAGATAAACCATTTGTATTACTATATGGCAAGATAATATTTGTAAATCTTTAAAAAGTTTATCACTATAAGAACAATTAGAAGAATATATAGGGTGGTAGCTAGGTGGCGCAGTGGATAAAAGCACTGGCCCTGGAGTCAAAAGTACCTGAGTTCAAATCCAGCCTCAGACACTTAATAATTACCTAGCTGTGTGGCCTTGGGCAAACCATTTAACCCCATTTGCCTTGCAAAAAAAACCCTAAAAAAAAAGAACATATAGACAGATGGTGTGAATAAAGTAAACAAAATATAAACAAGGAGGAAGATAAATAAAATTCTGGAAATGTTAGATATGATATATCTCTGGGGAAAACTGAATGGGAATAGAAAAGCATATACTTTTTTTCCTCAGTAGTACATGGCACCTATACAAAAACTGACCATGTATGAGGACATAGAAATGCAAATGCAAAACCAAATGCAAAAAAGCAGAAAGTAAGTATACCCTTTTCCAATCATAATGCAACAAAAATTATAATCAATAATGGACAATGGAAAGATAGATTAAAATTTAATTGAAAATTAAATAATTTAATTCTAAAAAATGTGGGTCAAAGGACAAATCACAGAAACTATAATATCATTAAAGAAAATGAAAACAATGAGACAACATACCAAAATTTATGGGATGCAAAGTGGAAAATTTCTATCTTTAATTGCTCACATGAGCAATTGCTCACATGAGAAAAAGTAGATCAATGAATTGGAAAGGCAATGAAAAAAATTAGAAGAACCACAAATGAAATATTCCCAATTAATCACCAAATTGGAAATCCTGAAAAACCAAAGGATAAATTAATAAAGTTGAAAGAAAACATTGAACAAATAAATAACACTAAAAGATGGTTTTATGAGGGGGAAAAAACTCAATAAAACAGATAAACTATTGGTTAATTTGATTTAAAAAAGGAAAAAATGAAAATGAAAAATGGAATGGATGAATTCATCACCAGTGAAGAGGAAATTAAGATAACTACGAAGAGCTATTTTGTCCAATTATATGCCAATAAATTTGTCGATCTAAATGAAATGGATGAATATCTACAAAAATATAAATTACCCAGATTAATGGAAGAGAAAAATAACCCAATCTTAGAAAAAGAAATTTTGGGGGTGGCTAGGTGGCACAGTGGATAAGAGTGCCAGCCCTGGAGTCAGGAGTTACCCGAGTTCAAATCTGGCCTCAGACACTTAATAATGACCTAGCTGTGTGGCCTTGGACAAGCGACTTAACCTCATTTGCCCTGCAAAAACCTAAAAAGAAAAAAAAATGGTCAAACAATATTAAGAGGCAGTTTTCAGATAAAGAAATCAAAGTTATCTAGTCATATAAAAATGCTCTAAATCACTATTGATTAGAGAAAATACAAATGAAAACAATTCTGAAGTACCTTTTCATGCCTATCAGATTGGCTAATGTGACAAAAAATGGAAAATGTTAGATGTTGGAGTGGACTGTTAGTGGAGTTGTGAACTGATCCAATCCATTTTGCAAACAATTTGGAACTCTGCCCAAAGGACTTTCAAACTGTACTTATCCTTTGATTCAGCAGGAACATACTTACTAGGTCTAACTCCCAGAGATATTCCAAAAAAGGGAAAAGATGTTATTTATATAAAAATATTTATAGCAGTTCTTTTCATGATGCCTAAGAATTGGAAATCAAAGGGACATCCCATCAATTGGGGATTGACTAAAAAAGCTGTAGTAAATGATTGTTATGAAATAATATTGTGTTATAAAAAATTACAAGTGTGGAGAATTGCAGAAGAAGCTGAAAAGATTCCCATGAACGTATGCAGAGTGAAATGAACAGAACCAGGCGGAGGTTGTACACAGTAAGAGTAAACATTCCAGGAAGAATTGTGAATAACAGCTATTTTCAGGAATATAATAATCCCAGATAATCCCAAAAGACTAATAAAGAAGCCTACTATCCACCTCCAGAGAAAGAACTGATATGGACTACCCACTGAAATATGCTCTTTCACTTTTTCTTTCATTTTTTCTCTTTTATCTGAGACTTCTGGTACAAAAAAATCACTAACACGGAAATGTTTTATATGATTGCACATGTATAATCTATACATATGTATAATCTATACACATGTATAATCTATACAAAAACTGACCATGTATTAGGACATAGAAATGCAAATGCAAAACCAAATGCAAAAAAGCAGAAAGTAAGTATACCCTTTTCCAATCATAATGCAACAAAATTATAATCAATAATGGACAATGGAAAGATAGATTAAAATTTAATTCATCTTAATTCATCTTAATTACTAACATCAAAATTTTTAATGTAATTGGGAAATATTTAATGAAATGAATAAAAACATATTTTTTTAAAATGAAAATAAAAAGACAGAAGACAGTCCCTGCCCTCAAGGAGCTAACAGTCCTTGAGGAGGACATAACAGGTGGTATAATAAACAGCCACAGGGCAATTGGCAGGGGAGGGCACTAGCAGCTGCAGGTCATGTAGGGCTCTCCCTTTGCCATAGCAAGGCAGAAAGAGATCCTGACCTTGGACAAAGCCATCAGAGCTCTGGCATCTGATAGAGCTGCCCACAGGACTATGGTACCATGTCCCTGGAACTAGTGACAGGCCCTCTGCTCTTTCTGGGCACCAGCACCCAGGCAAGGTATTTTTGGAAAGTCAAGGCAAGCTTCTCAACTCCTCCCAAATCCAGGAAGTTTGAAAGTGAGGTGTGCTTGATGCTCCGGTGGCCTTTGGGAGAGCGGAAGACCCAGGCCTCTCTCTGCATACAGCAGGTGCTACCTAAGTGCTGGTTTTTATCTTACAGGTCTTAACCAGGAATAGCTGCAGTTATGGTTACCTGATGTCTTAAGCCTTGGCTCTGGAAGGAACTTTAGAGAGAATCAACTTCAGCATTTTCACTTTATAGATGGGGAAATTGAGGCATGGGGGGGTGCCCAAGGTGGTTTTTATTTTTAATGATTTTTTTTCTGGGTTATAGAATCACAGGTGTAAAACTAAGAGGTTCTTTTTAGAGAGACTAAAACTGAGGCCTGGGGAGGTAATTTGCCCAAGGTCACACAGATAGTGAGCAGATGGTCAACTGCCCACTCTTTCCTCTAGTGAGAGGGGAATGCTCACAGAATAATTTGACTAAATGTATCTGGTTCCCCAGGACTGAGAACTGGGCCTTGGAGTCCATTTTGTCCAATTTTCTGCTTTTTTAGATCAGAAAACTGAGGCTGAGAGATGCTAAGGGTGGGTGAGTAGTAGTTGACATATGACAGAATGGTCAGGATGGTAGAACGGTCTGAGGAGCGTCAACAGGTGATTGAAGTGGGAGCAGGCAGGGAGGCAGGAAAACTCGGGATGGGGGTGATCCCCCTCCTCACCTGGCTATCCCCCACACAGGGAGGCCTGGGTGGGGCTGGCCCCCGGAGCTGCCAGGGCACCATCACATTTCCATCCCAGGTGACTGTCAGCAGTGGAGCCTGGGTTTGGGAAAGGAAATGAGATAACATATCCTTCTACTCCACTGAGTCGGGGGGGAGGGCTGAGGGCAGCAAACTATTTTCCTATTTTTAGGCAGGCGGATGGAGGGACAGATGCCATCGGTGGACACATGTGCGTGTGACTAACAAGCCCCCTCCTGGCACCTGCAAGATCCCCGACCCTTTTACAGAGACCTATGGGGCTTTGAATGCAGAGCCAGGATGAGGCAGTGAACCAGCAGCTACTGACTGAGCCCACGGGCAAAGATCTTCTCACTCTCATTTTGTCTTTGTCATCAAGGACAGTGCCCATCATAAGGCAATTTGGCCATGTGGGCAAGGTGAATGCTGGTTGAGGAGAGATGGCAAGGGCAAAGCTAAGGCTTTAGAGCAGGAAGGGACTTGTCCAAGGTCACGTGGCTATCGATTGGTGGTCCTTGGAGTCTTTGCACCATGCCAAGCTACCTCACTGATGAGTGGATATTAAGAAATAGTCTTCCCACAGTGACTCAGGGGAGTCAGCAGAGTTGGACCCCAGCAGTCTCTGGCCTAACAGAGGAGCAGGGCTGGGGGGGGGGGTAGGGAAGGACAGGCCCAGCCCAGAGGGAGCCCTGCAGAGAGAAGCTGGCGGGGTGGGGGTGCTGATTCTCAAGATATGAATTGATCCTTTGCCCTGGGAGTGGGACTGAATGCTAGCCGGGTTCCCACCTGAAATGTGATCCTCAACCGCTCTGTTCAGTGGCGAAGAAATCAGAACAAAGGAGGCTGTACCCACCGGGGCAGGGGAGGCAGGGCCTCAGATCAGAACGGTTTCACAAGCTGGGCCAGCCCGTCTAGGGTTGCAGGACTTTTAAAAAGCCTTTTCCTCCCAGGATGGATCAGCTGTGGCCTCTCCAGGCTCCTTCAGTCACCCGGTCCCTGATGCTGAGCCAGCCTGTCTCCCTCTGTCCCAGTGACTTCAGAACCTTGGGGCGGGGGGTAAGAGAGAACCATCCCGGGTCCAGAACCAAAGGGAGCAGGCCCTTCCTCTCCCAGGCTGTATCTGCCAGCTTTGAGGGGCCACAACTCCTTCCTCAAACAACTTCAAAAAATAGCACTCCAAGTGAAGTTGTGTGTCCTATGGTAAAAGGTCTGGAAAGGGCACAGAGATGTGGGTTCAAGTTCTGGCTTGGCCACAGAGGAGCATCATGCCATTTGGGTGCCTCTGTTTCCCTAGCCATAAAATGAGGGTTAGAAGGGGTATTCACAGGATTATCTTTCGCCCTGACCGTCACTGTGGCTCCAAGGGCACTTTCATCTACCTCCTCTTGCTGTCTGGGTTCTCTGACAGCCTTGGCTAATTAACCCTCTGTCTCTTGAACAGACACATTTCAAAAGTCGCATTCATGGGAAGTTTTACATGTCCGTGTTAATTATACCCTACATTTATAGGGTGCTTCAAGGCTTACAGAACCCTTTCCCTGCAAGCGTTCTTGGTCTGATTTTATAGGCGAAGAAACTGAGGTGAAGAGAGGGGAATGATGAGGAAAACAATGTCCTTTGTGTTCACAGACTGACCAAGCACTTCTCTGCACCCGCTTTCCAAGGAGGCGCCACAACTGTTGTCGGTCTCATTTTACAAGGAGGAAACTGAGGCTGAGAAAGTTCAATAACATCATAAGCTATTTTTGGCCTGCTTTGGAGTTTTCTCATAATAATCTTGTGAAGTGGAGATGGGGAAATTGAGGGACAATTATTACCTCCATTTTACAGAAGAAGAAACTGAGGCAATAGAAGGAAGGCACTTTTGATTCTAGGGTTCAATCTCCAAAGATACTGGGCAGCCAGATGTTGATGGATTCCCCCAAAGAGGAGCCCTAGCAGGGCACCATGGGGTAAATACACGTAAGTCCTAAATCTCAGTTATTCCCCGATATGCCCTCTGGCCAGCAGATCTCCTTACAGGGTTATTTCTAAATTGATTCTCTGAGGCTGGAGAGAGGGATAGATTTCAGTGAAAGTTTCTATTCTTTATCATCATGATTTAATTCCCCCCTCTTTGACTGGCAATTGTCCTTCACCAACTCAAGACTGGGGGGAGGTGGAAGAGTGAAACCACCCCGAGTTTTCACCATGCCTCGTCCTCCCCACTAACTTAGTGACCGGTAGAATTTATCACAATTCAGTCATAGTAGATAGAAAGCTTGGAGTCAGCAAGACCTGGTTTGACACTTGCCTCTGACACCCTGGGGCTTGTGATCCCAAGGTGCTGATTTTCTCTGAAGGAGGGCCTTTCCTTACCACAAGTTCCCTAAATCTGTGAAAGCTCAGTCCAGATCTTCAAATTAAAAAGAAGATGCAGGTAACTGGCAGAATGGGACCTTCAGATGTCAGGCAATGAAGGACTTCCCAAGTTTAGGTGGTCCAAAAACCAATCCATCCCCTGGCAGGACCAATCCACCCACACTGGGGACACAGGCCCTTGCCCTCAGTCTAACACTAGGTCCTGTGAGGCATTAAAAGAGAATGTCAATGGAAGGGGCTTTAGGCTGACAAGGTGGGGAAGAAAACAAGACGGCCCCAGGGTGGGATGTTTCTCAGAACTTCTAAGACAATCTCATCCAATTCTCTGCACCACTGGCAGCTAACATGGTGCTAAGTTCACAGTTGGTGCTTAATAAGTGCTCAAAGATTGATTATGCCTGGGATGAATTCCCAGGTATCCTGGATCCCTTTGTGAAGGCTGCTCCATCTCCACAGTTCTGTAACCCTGGGACAATCATCCCAGTCATGTCCCATGATATGAATAATCTCTTCCATTTCTGGAGCACTTTTAGGCTGGCCGAGCTCTTTACATCAATTACTTCATAGGACCCACATTCCTCAAGGGCTTCTGGGTTCCTCCTTTCCCTTTCCACCCTTTTTCCCCTCTTTCAAAGTGCAGGGTGGAGATATTTTAGAAAGGCTCAGTGCCCCCAACCCTTCTCCAAAAAAGAAAAAAGACTAATCTCCCAGGGATATCTAAATACACAGAAACTTGCTCATCTCCCCCAAGCCGAGCAGCTCCTGGGCCATGCCCCGTGGCTTCTATGGGAAATGATTTAACCAAACAGTGAGAAGTAGAGGGTCTCAGCCCTGGCAGGAAGGAGGTCTCAAGAACTCACTTCCCAAAGGGCTTGATGGAATATTTGGAGAAACCCTAAAGACGACCACATCCATAAAGGATCCTGACCCTGCAGTGTCCCACCAGCCTAATGCTGGGCAATCATTGACCTCTCTGGGCTCAGTCTCCTCATCTGTGAAGTGGAGAGAGTGGATCAGCTCTTCCAGCTCCAACCCAGGAATTCCTTGCCTCATTTTCTGTGAAGTTCTTAGAATGATGCTCTTAAGGGCAGTAATGAAATGCATAGGATTGCAAAGGGGAAAAAGTCTCTGAAAATGCAACTATCAAAATGCTTCTTAACAAAACAAAGGCACATTCTCCTGATGAAAAACCCCTGACTCATTTGATAAATAGCATTCGTAAGGCAACAGAATGGAATGGGGCTTTTTTAACCGGATCCGTGACTTGGAGAATGAGGAATTCCCCCCCGGGGTGCAGCTTGGCACCTGCTCGGTAACTTGGAGAAATGAAGTGACTTGCCCATGACTGGCCAAGAAGGCCGGAGATGAGTCCAGCTTTAGAGGCTCCAAGGTCAGCTCTCTGACCGCTGCACCACACTGCCTCAGGACAATGAAAGCCAAAATCACAAGGACAGTCTTGAGACACAAAAGAGTGATTGATGTACAAGGTCATCTCTAGAAAGCACTGGGAGGGACCAGCAGAAACAGATTCAATTTGTCCAACACTCAGACCGCCAAGCTCCACCAGAGACACAAAGCCCAACCCTGCCACACTGGAATCAGAAGTAAAATAAGAAGGAACCACATGGAGAGCGTAGGGGGGCTGCCTGGGCTGGGTTGGTGTGGCACTGCAGAGGCAGAAATGCCATTCTAACCAAGGTCCGGATTGAGGGGTGTCACACATGCTACAGAATCACCCCTCCTCCCCCAACAGGGTGAAGTAGAAACATGGAACCAACCGGGATAGCCAGAGGAGAGGTGGGTGTGATGGCAATTACTCCATGGCCCCAAACCCTGAGTGCGGGCCCTTGGACAAAGTTCGGGCAGCTTGGCATTGCTCTGTCAGTCCCATACTAGCTGTTCTTTGGTTGCTGGTTGTTTGGCAAATGTTTTTAGGGACATAAAAGAGAATTTGGAACCTTCCTCTTTGGTTTCCATGTGAACACCAAGTGAAGGATGAACAACAAAAGGGAAAAGTGATTCAGTGGATGAAGAACTCAACTTGAGTCAGCTTTGCAGCCTGGAAGCCGCCATCTAAACAAGGCCACCTGAGATCTGAAGAAGCCCAAGAAGATCCAGAATGTGATTGCTGACTTCAAGGGTGGGAGGGACCAGTCTCCTTTGTCTTGGCCTCAGAGAGGCCAACGCCTGGCCTGGAATAACCCAAGCTCTTCCTTTTTCATCAGATCAGGGCCTGGCGATCTTCAAAGACCATTCAAGTCTGAGTGGGTTACTTGGCTTGGGTCACAAGGCAACCAGGGAGAGGTTGTCCCCATCCCAAAGGGATGTGGTCCAATAAGCAAAAGTAGAAGGCTTTGGAGGAGCAGTAAGCCTCCTGCCCATAGCAGTGATCTTCAGGGGAGCACCAGGAAAGGGATGCAGGAAACCTAGTATACAGCCGTTAGTTAATAAATGTATGCTAAAAAAAAAAAAAGTATGCTGTTTGACTGAATGATTGCTAGGAATTCTTAATAAAAAAACAACTCCCACGTCTCTAATTTAGAACCCAAACCTTAAGGTTGACAAAACATTTTTCTCCAAACAGCCCTGGAAAGGAGATGAACCTACTTTATAGAGAAGGAAACTGAGGCTCAAAGGAAAGGGACATGGGGACCCACTGATGAAGCAGAGACACTCCCCGTGACAGCCCCAGGCTTTGGACCATTGCTCAAATTAAATTCAAGTCATGACCAAGCTCTAAGCAAAAGGTGGCATCTACTCCCCAAGGTTCAGCTTTGCCCCCTATCAGCGGGCTGTCCACTTGGTGAGGAGTCCTCTGGCCACGGCGACCCAGGGAACAAAGAATGACGAGAAGATCTGAAAAGATGGAGTTGGGCTACAAAGCAGCAACTCCCCTAAAGATCCCTTTGGGAGGGAAGACCCCAGGAGGGGCCCCACATACCTAAGAAGAGGAAAAGGAGGGATTCTCACTCAGCTCCTACACATGCCTCCCAAGAGAAGCCCGTGACCCTGGGGCCAGCTGGCCCCAGAGGATGCTGGTGGACCTTTGGTGAAGAGATGAGAGTGACAACTGGGGAGAAATTTTACTGGTCATGAGAGGCCAGGGAAGAGTTCTCCATGGTCTCAAGACTCCTTGAGGCTGATGAGACCCGCTGAGAACCACTCAATGGAGAAAACGGGGGCAGCAGGATGATGATAAATGGTGAGGAGGATGGATCTAGGCCGCAGTCCTGTCCACCACCGCCAGAAACATGAGTAAATCAGAATTTGGTGCGACCCAGATTTGAACAAGGATCTCCCAAGTGGCCATCAATGACAAGGAAGACACTAACTCTCCAAGAAGCCCCTCCATTTGGAGGACAGCCTCTCCTAATGGCCCGCTCCCTGTTTAATTTTCTGTCTTTCCTCTTTCCATCCATCCTCCACAAGGCTGTCAAAAGAATTGTCCTAATTGTAGGTCTGACCACATCACTCACAGGCTTAAGAACTGTCTGTGGCTCTCTATTACCCTTAGGATAAAATGCAAAATCCTTGGCTTGGCCCTTCAAGCCCTGTCCAGTCTGACTCTAGGTGGTTTTTCTGAGGTTCCTATTAAGTCTGGAACTGGGTCCATAGGACACATGGGTGTCCTGGGGACCCCATGAAATAAGGGATTCTGTGTGAGAACAGGTCCCTGATGACTCCTAAGGGCCCTCGGTCTGCACAAGATCATATGCTGCACCCCATTTTTAAATGATGGACTTGGGCTCTCCTTCCCCCGAGGCAACAAATAGCCTGAGAGCTCCCCCAACAAGGGGCTGAGTACCCCCAGATCATCCCTTGCCCCAAAGCTCTGAGGACCTTTCCCCAGCACGCTCGCCCACCCACTGAGATGGAAGGTGCAGAAATAACATTTCTCATCATTCCTGAATAAACTTTAGTCGGAAGACCACATGGACAGACGTAAGCCTCGCTCCACTTTCTTCTTTTGTCAGAGGGAAATCCAACCACATTACTGGCGAAGTAAACCCCAGAGTGTTTCCTCTGTGGAATGACCTGGGGCGTCCTACCTGGGCCTCCTGAAAGATCCAATCTATCATTTCAGGGCTTCCTAGACATGGTGATGAAAAGACCCAGCCTGTCAAGGGAAGTTGGTGACTGGAATTATCCCCCAGCCAACAGGGCTTTGCTCCTCACTCTCTGTTCTGAGCTGGCAGAAAAGAGGAGGCCATATGTGCCATGGAAAGTCAGAGGACCCGGATTCCGAGCTCCCTCCTGGGAGACAGCGGACAGGTCACCTCACCTCAGCGGGCCTCAGTTTCCTCCTCTGACTGCTTGGATCCTCCCAGACCTAGATGAATGGTTCTATTCCTCTACCCCACTCACATCACCAGCTCCAGGGGGCTGCCACCTCTACTGGGTGGTCCAAGAAGGGCTGGCTGTGGGGCCATCAGACCCCTCAGAGCTGGAGAACACATCATCATCTCCCCATGCCTTTATGGCCACACAGTGATTTATGTTTCTCTGAGTCTACAGTAAACATGACCAATTGGCAAATATTCTTGTGTCCATTTTGCAGACTGGAGAACTGAGGTTCAGTGCTAGCGAGAGACCACCGGGATTCAAACCTGTCTTCTGCCTCCAAAGGCAGTTTTCCTCCCATTCCAAGATGGCACCTCTCTCATCTGGGATCACCCAGCAGACATGGAAAGCCCCAGGGATGAAAACCAACCTTGCCTCTTGGGTCAGCCTAGTCCTCTTCTGTCTGGCTCTGCCCACATCTGTCCCAAGCCTTCCCCGTGACCACCATCCTCATCATCCTTCCCTGCTAAGACACTGGGGACCATATTCCCAGGCTTACAGAAGCCCAGAGGCCATCTTGTCTCCCTCTGCTTGATGAGGAAGACCTTCATCAAGACCCCCAACAAGGGGACCTGTGGCAATGAGGAACTTTCCATCTCCTAAGATGACCTATTGCCCCCTGAAGAGGCTGAGCAGGAACCCACCTCCCTCTAGCTTGCCCTTGCTCCAGACCCCACTGCTCCCGGTTCTGCCCACCCCATGAGGCCAAGCAGAACACGGCTAGGTCACTTTCCCCATAACCACCTTTTCTGAGCTACCCATTCCCAGTTCCTCTGATATACTCATGTTAACCGCCCCTACACCAATTTGGGTGAGGAGACAAATCCACAGTAATCCTTTTGAAAAACAGAGACCCCCAAGGTCGAAATCTGATCTCCAATGTTCACCTGCCTCTGGGTGGCCACCATCATGCCCCCCCCCCCCCCCGGAGGCCTTCCTGAGGGAGGTGTGCCTTGGTTGGAGGAGGACCAGAAGATTCCAAGGTGTTTTTGATCTAGTTATAAAGAAAGGGGGCTTAAGGGCTTCTAGTATCTAAATATCCACTGTCGGCAGAGGGTTAGCTTGGATCTGTTTGGGCCCAGAAGGGAAAGGCGATTTAGGGTTCGGCTCATCCATGTGGCCCTGATGGGGGGGCCCTCTGAAGGCCAAGACTCCTGGGTCTCTTTGGATGATGGCCATCAGGGCCACTGGGCAGAGCCCCAGAGTCTCAGTCAATGGTGGGAGCACCAACGGCTTCCAGCCCAGATGTCAGTTTTCATGGAGCCCTTTAGAACAAGAAGGTGCCTTATCATCTACCCATTTTACAGATGATGAGACCAAGCCCCAGAGGAGTTGTGGGTCAGGTAGCTTGGCATGGGCCATGTCAGGCACGAGAAGCCTGGGCTCCTGGTTGTAAATCCTGCCTTCTTTTCCAGTAGGATGAGCACAGTGAGGGGGCACTCTCTTTCCTAATTAGGAGACCCCCTCCCAGAACCTGACTTTTTCTGGTGACCACCTCTGCCACCAACAGCCTCCAAATCATGCCTGTGCCTTTGCCCTCCATGCCAGCCTCCAAATAAATGTCTGGGTCCATTTCCCATTTTCCCACAGCATCCCCCACCCCCAAATCTGAGCTCTGTATACAACTGGTGCTTTATAAGTACCTGCACAAAATGAATAGCTCAATAATGCCCGTGACTTTTCAGAGCCTGGCCCATCTTATTATAGTATTGCACCCAATCTCCTTACGGGATCCCCCCATCAAATGTTGGGTTCTGTATACAACTGGTGCTTCATAAGTGCCCGTACAAAATGACTGACTCAATGACGCACATGGCTTTTCGGTGCCTGACTTACCTTATTATAGTATTGTACCCGCACGGAATGCCACCGGCCATCACTCACTCCTCCTCGGACCACTGGGGCCACCGTGGTCGTGGTCTCTCCTGCAGGTGGATGAAAGTGCCATAAAGAACAGAAGCCTGGGTCACACATTCATTCATCCCCAGGGCCAGGACCAAGGCAATGATGCCAGTGCAGAGGAGAAGGGGGTCTCCCCAGGGAGACCTTTCACTTCAGGTGGGAGGGCACTGAAGACAAGGTCCAGAGATGTTTGTCAAAGGCAGGGGAGGCAGACTCTCTAGTTGTGTGACCCTGGACAAGTCACTTCACCTCTGTCTGCCTCAGTTTTCTCCTCTGTTTCTAAAAAGGGCTAACAGGACCTGTCCCCCTCCCCCACCCCAGGAAGGAGGTAAGATTGTTAAAGAGCTGGCCTGAATTTAAAAGGGTTTGGGGAGCTGTTATTGTTATGCAGGCTGAAGGAGGGCTCCCTTTGTGCTCCCAAGTAAGAGACCTGGGTGGTTTGGGAGGGCTGGGCGGGGAGGGACCCTCCAGGCTTTAACAAGATTATTTTGTCTTAGGATCCCCAGGAGTTTGCCCTGAAAAGCCCCTCTTCATCCCCTGCTGAGCCAGCTAGACAATAAGCCTATTAGCAGGAGGCTCCTTTCCCACAAAGACCTGGCTACACATTAACGGCTCATTATCCCACTGAGTCCGGACTGGACGGGGAGCTCATTCACTGCAGACCCCAGACTCTGGCTGGGAGCTGGAGAGAAATGGAGATGAGTGGGGGGGCAGGCTTCCTGCAGCTCTCCGGCCCCGGGCCAAGGAGCCGGAGCTTTGGAAAGTGGCCCTCGGGGGGCAAGGCAAAGCCGAGGAAGGGGAGGGCGGCACCTGCTGAGAAGGTCAGCTGGATCTGCTCCTCCAGGATCTCCAGGGCCAGGAAGTCATGTTTTTCATTGAAGCGGCCATTGTAGAGGAGAAGGGCATTCCTCTCTCTGGTGGCAAACCTAGGAGACAGAAGGGGGAGCTGGGGGGGAGCTCCCAGGAGTGTGGCCCAGCACCCCTCCCTAGGAGGAGACCCCAGCCGCAAGGGCCAGGCCTCTGACACTTCCACACCAAGCAGAGCACCTGGTCCAGATGCTGGCTGACTAGCCCACAGGGGCCTCCTCTTTTCCGAATCGAACCTGCCTGGAGTGGCCATCTGTCCGGCCTACAATGAATTGTCTTTGAAGGAGTGGATCGTTGCTGACCTGTCCAAGGTCTCCCTGGTCCAGAGCCCACCGAAACCAAGGGCAGTGCATCTGGACACAGCGGTGACCCAAGGGCAAGACTGCCCAACCAGGACTCAGTTTTCCCCAGTGCCGAAAGGCCCCTTCTCTGCTTGCGGGAGTGAGTGGTCTTCATGGGAAAGAATGTAGGGGGCTGTTTCTGGTGCAGAACCAATGGCCCTTCCTTAGAGGATCACTGGTTTCCAGATCCTCCCTCCTGCCAAGCTGCAGGACAGGATGACTGAGCATCAGTAGCTTCTGATTTCCCCTTAAAATAACTCAACTCTGTAATGACTTCTCTAAAATCCCCAAGGAGCAGCAGAGAGGCAGGCTCTTACTAGAGCCTGCTTTTCAAAAAGGCCAAAGGCGCCCCTCAGTCTTTGAAGAGGCCCAGGTTCACTCATGGAATCTGGTCAGTTAGTTATCACAGAACAATGAGAACAAGGGATGCCAGGCCTGAGAGGGACTTGAGAACAGGGAATGTCAGAGCTGGGGAGCCCAAGGAAGGTCTGACCTGTCCCCAGGACACTCCCCACTGCCTGAAGCCATCAGTAGCTGCATTTTTTAAGTCCAAAGTTCATAAAAAATCAGCTCTTGAGATTAAAGACCCCAAATTTTGTTGTAGTGACCTCAGGGGTCACTGAATATCCCTGAACAAATCCTCTCTAACAAGGTGGGTCCATCTTCTGCCCCCATGGAGCTCACAGCCTCCAGAGCTGGCCCACCCTCTCAGGACAGCTCTCAGGACGATTCCAGATCTCCAAAGATGAGGGGCCTGGCCTCTTTCCCCACTTCACTCCCTTGGGTTGAGCAGAACAGACTAATCCCATGCCAGAGAAGAGCCTTTGATCCTTGGAGACAGCTCTCCCAGCACCCAGGAGTCTTTTCTTTGGCTCTCTACTGTGGAAAACCCCCAAAGGATGCCGGAAGATGGATGGGCTGCTTTGGCCGCTCTGAGGCCTGGCCCAGACCAGTCCTGGCCACAGCCCGGCTTGCTCCCTCCTCAGCTCCAACCAGCAGCTTCACAAGTAACATCAAATTAGAAATTGGCCTCCATGGGGGATGGAAGCCATTTTGAGGTCTGCTTATAGCCTGGCCCAGGGCCGGAGGGGCCCAAAGGAGCTACCCCAGGAAGGCCAACAGGCCCTGGTCCCACAAACAGTGCTTTCTGCTCAGGCAGGACCTGCCATCCCCTGGCTCTCCCCTCAAAGGACCCCCAAAAGTCAGTGTCTAAGAGCTGAGAGACCCAAGAACAGGATCAGGGGGCCAACCCCATTTCAGCCGCTGTGTTCTGTAAATTCCATAGCAGCCCCCCCACAACCAGGAAACCACACGTCTGTCGGCTGGAACGTGTGAAGCCTGGGCTCAGGCAGCCACTGCATCCGGGTCACTCTCCAGCTTGGAAAAGGGCAGGTTTCCTGGCAAAAAAGACTCAGCCCCCAGATCTGAGGCCAGGGTCCTGATCCAGGCCTTACCAGGAGCAGCGGGCAATCCCCAAAGAGAAAGACCCGCTCTGCAGGTACCCTGGAAAACTAAAGTCTGGGGCACATCAAAGGGGGAACTGGGGATGGGTTCCCTCCTAAGGTTCTTTCCAGGCTGAAGGTAATAAGATAAAATTTAATAGAGGTAAACATAAAGTATGATTCAAAATATTAAAAAAAAAATCTACTTCCCAAGAACAGAACAGGGGAGGCATGATTAGGCCATCTGAAAAAGATCTGGAGGTCTATAACCTGGGTGATCATGTCAGTTCTGGTCACCACATTTTAGGAGGGACACTGATGAGTTGGAGAATGTCCACGAGAGGAGGGAGATCAGAATGGAGAAAGGTCGCGATTACAGGGCAATTAAAGGGGGCTTATTGAAGGATGTTTAACTTAGAAAAGACTTGGGGTGACAAGATACTGCCTTCAAGTACTGAAAGGACTCTCTTTAGGGGATTCTGCTTGGTTCCAGAGACCAGAACCAGGAGCAAAGGGCAGATGGAAGGGGCTGCCTGGGGTAGGGGAGATTCTCTTGTCCAGGTCATGCAGATCAAGTAAAGGACAGATGAAGTGGCTGTCAAGGCCCCAAAGTTGGGTCCTCAGAGGCATCCCAGGTTTGCATGGAAGACCACCAACCAGAAAGGAAATGGGCTCCAAAAGGGAGCAGTGAGCTCCCCGTCACAAGCCCCTCTTTGGAGAGGCCCAGGCTGAGTCCTGGGCTCTGGGCTCTGAGGTTTCAGGAAGCTGGAAGGCGGTAAATATCTGGTTACGCAGTGTCCCCAGCTTTTCCCTGCTGGGCCTAATGGGAGCATCAGCTGGTCCCTCCCTGGCCGGGCAGCTTCAGGAAGCCCGAAACCTTCATGGAGACCAAGGTCGAGATGCAGAATTAGCTTGTCCTGGCCCCCCTCCTCATTTGCTGCTCAGGCCTCAGTCCGATTGACTTTCTCTGGACAATCGCCTCTCCGGGTGAACAGCTATGGGTAAGGAATGCTCTCCTGCGCCAGCCTGGAGGGTCCTCTCCTCCCCCTCATCTCATGGCCCTGTGAAATCTGGCAGGTGGACGGGAGAATGGAGGGAGGCCCTGGGTCCCAGGGTGGCCCCATTCACTGGCCTGAACTGAGGAGAGTGGAGGGCAGTCCACAAGGGCCATAAGGAGAAATGAGGGAACATTTGCACAGAAGACCGATCCCTGACCAAACCAGGCCTGGGGAGCCTATCTTCAGTGGCTTTAGAAAGATGCCGCTCTCTTCCGGCACCTCCCACTCTGCCTAGCTCGCCTTTCCTCCTGAAGAAGGAACCCACTAACCCAAGAGCGCAGGGGAACTCACGTGAGCGAGAGTGTAAAATGGAAGCGCTGCCGAAGGCCCTTGAAGGTGACGAAGGATTGGGCGGGGAAGCTGCGCGTAGTCACCCCACAGTAGGGCTTCTCGTACTCGCCAGGCGGGCACTCACACTTGAAGCCGCCCACCAGCAGGTTGACGCACTTGCCGCCATTCTTGCAGACGCCAGGCGCACAGCGGCCGGAGCGGGCGTTCACCTCACAGTATTCTCCTGGTGAACACGGGCAGAGGGGAGACAGAAAGGAAGGCGAAGAGGAAAAACAATCAGGACATCACTGGAAGCCAAAGCATCTGCCACCATTATTCTCTCATTTTACAGATGAGAAAACCATACCCTAAAGTAGGTGAGTGACTTGGCTAAGGTCACACAGAAGCTAAGTGACTGAGTTAGCATTTGAACCCAGGTCCCCCATACTTTCCAGTATGCCACTGGTGCCCAGTTTGACACTGTAGGAACCTATGGCATCTGTGTCTCCAGGCTCTGACACTCTTCTCTGTTCCCTCTACATGCTGACAATTTATCTTCCTAATACACAGTTCCTCTGCTCAACGCTATCAGTGCCTCCCTATTGCCCTCAGCCCTATATTCAAATGGCCTCCAGGTTTCTCCCTCCCTGAGGTGACCTCCAAGCTCCTTTACCCTCTCCCATCTCCATGCCTTTGTTCATATTGTATCCCCCACCCAGAATGATACCATCCTCAGTCTCTGTCTTTTGAATTCTCCCTAGTCCTGAAGCTCTGGGTCAGGAATCAGCCCCTGTGCAGTCTTCCTAGAATCCCGCAGACAGAAGGACCCTCACCCTTTCCATGGCTTCCATGGTTCCTGTCTTGTCCCTCAGAACCTGGGTGTCCAACCGAATCACAGGGATTCTGTGATCCTTGGAGTCAGGGGTTATGCCCCCTGCCCCGTTGGTTTTGTGTATGGAGGGGAAAGTCAGAGATAGAAAGTGGCAACTAGCAGTGCCCGACTGGCCCAGACCTGGGGCTCAGACTGAGGGGGAACTGAAGCGCCACACCACACCATCTCTTCCACTCAATACCCAGGTATGCCACCTGCCTTGCTGACCTCAGTGTCCTTGCCAGAAAACGGACTAATTCCTGCTCTACCTGCCTACCCCCGGGAGTCTAGTAGCACTGACTGAGTTAACCACATCTGATCAAAGTGATGGTGAGGGTCTTTGAAAGCCCCTTGAGGCCAGACCTTGTTTTCTTCTCTCAGCACTCATAGCCCCAGGCCTGAGAACAATGTCTGGCACATTTGATCAGTTGTCCCTATTTGGGGTTTTCTTGGCAGAGACACAGAATGGCTTTAGCCATTGCCTTCACCTACTTATTTGACAAATGAGGAAACTGAGGCACGCAGGCTGAAGTGCCTTGCCCAGGGCTAGCAAATGTCTGAAGCCAGATCTGAACTTGCATCTTCCTGACTCCAGGTCTAGTGTTCTGTCCACTGGGCCCCCTGGACATACAAACAGATTTAATTTAAGCCAGGCAGGGTCATCCGTCTAATCGTCTCTGAGACCAAGGTGGGGGGGGGGCACTTCCTTGGCTCGAGTATCCCAGGCAAGAAGCAGCTGGTTGGAGTCAGGCCCAGCTTCCAACACTAGGGCAATCCCGAGGGAGCAGGGGCCATCTTCACCCCCAGCCCCCACACAGGGGAGGATGCATGCCCAGGTTCCTGCCCTGCCCCAGCCCAGGGCAGAGCTGGGCTCTCTCCTCCCTGGGGGCCTCCCAGGCTGCTTGGCTGTCCCCACAGTGGGGGCTGTAATCATGATGCTCACTGGTCGTGACTCCTGTGTCCAGAGTCAGCCTGGAGGGAAGTACAGGAGGGCAAGCTGAGGCTCCAGTTCAGGATATGAGCCGAGTTCTCCAAGCCTCAGGTTTGGCTGGCTCTCTTTCCATTACAAAAAGCCACTCAGACCCTTTGGGATGTCTCCAGAGACCTCATTTCCTGCCCCTGGGTGGGGGATTCAACTCCAATCAATCAGCCAGTATGCCTACAGGGTAATAGGGGCACTGTGCCAGGGCTGAGGATATCAAGGGAAGCAGCCCTGCCATCTAGGAGCTTCCATTCTGCCAGCCTAGTTCACCCCTTGTGCCACAGCCTCAGGAGGGCACCCCCCACACACACACATACACAGGATAAGCTCTGGGAGCCCCTTTTGAAGGCCTGTCAGATGGTGAAGCTGAGATTGGCCAGAGCCCAGATAATACAGAGCTGAGTGAAGCTCTTTGGGATCAGCAGCACATCTGAACGGCTCCCTCCTCTGTTCCCAGTGGGATTCTTGGCCAACCGATGGGGGCAGTGGCAGCAGGGGGGAGAGCTGAAGAGGGAGCGGGCAGGGAAAGAACTACTGGATGGGAAGCACCAAGCAATGAGCTCTAATACCAGCTCTGATGCCAACTAGGGCAAAAGCTCCCCCACTCAGAGGTGCAACACCCTCCAGTGTGATGAAGAAGATGAGGAGGAGGATGTTCAAGATGGCAGAGGTCACTGGGGCCATGTCATCAATCCCCTCTCCAACAACCCCACGAGTCCTCCAACCCATGTTTGGATACTTCCAAGAATGAGGAGCTCACTACTTCCTGAGGTACCCTCCCCACCTGAAACAGCTGAAGGATTGCTTCCAGTCTCTTCTGACAGAAATCTGGCTCCCACTGCTCATCTCCTGAGCCGAGAGGAACCGGGACAACACCGAGTTGGCTTCCTTAGAGAGTCTGGAAGATTCCCCCCTGCTCCAGGAGGCACGGCCCAGGAGCCTTCTCTTGATTATTTCCTATTTACCCTGTGTGTAGTTTGTGTTCACTTGTTCTGTTGGTTGCCTCCCTCATTAGACTGGGAGCTTCTTGGGGGCAGGGCTGGTTTGGCCTTTCTTGGTATCCCCAGAGTGGCTGGCACACCGGGTGCTCAAGAAATGTTGAATGGTTGACTGTATCCCATTGGCCCATTTCCTAATGGATAAAGGATGGCCAAGTGCTCTTATGAACTGGCTCAGCCATGAGAGACAGAGACAGAGACAAAGAGAGAGAACACAGAGACTAAGGTGCAGACACAAAAGATGGAGGGCAAACAGAAAACCAAGACAGAGCAGACAGAAAGAGAAAGAGAGACAGAGACAAACAATAGAGACAGAAAGACAAACACAGACACAGAGACTCAAGATGGAAGGCAAATAGAAAACAGCAGACAGAATGAGAAAACAGAGGCCGAGAGACACACAGAGAGAGATGAGATGAGCTGAGAGTCTGTGATGAGAGAACCCAGTTCCCTAGCCCAGAAAACCTGACAAGTGTCAGCCAGAGCCCCTGGTTGGCCAAGTCTATGGCCTGCCTGCCCGTAATCGGCCTGCCCTTGCAGGCCCTGGTTCTGGGCCCCCTCTACAGGGCCCATTGCAGCTGCCACTGGTTTTGTCCTGAAGCCTCTTGGGGCACCCTTGGTTTTCTTGCTCTGGACATGTCAGTCAAGGCTCAATGTGGGCAGGTGTGTGGGTGGGTGGGTGGCCCACAGCCTTTTCTTTTCTGAGTTTCAAATATTTCTGAAAAGTCAATAATCTTCCAATTCTAATTCAATATGTGAAGTTCCAAAGACTTCCCTGGGGGGGGGGGGATCCCAAGTTCTCCCAATGGTTGGATTCTCCAGCATCTTTCAAAGAAAAACAATGGCAGGATCATGGCTTTGGAGCTGCAAGGGGCCCTCGGGATCCCTGGCCCAGAGATTCCTCCTGTTTGGGGCCTGGCCCCTCAGGCAACTGTCAGGCTGGTGAGGCCCAGACCCAGCCTTCTCAGAGGCACGGTTTTAAAGGTACAAAATAGAGCACGGGGGATTAGGAAGGAAACCAGTTATGCCGGAGATGCCGTTATCCACACATTACAGTTTGTGCCGTGGTAACACCCTGTGGGGGAGCAGTGACTTAGTCCTTCCAAAGTGGAAGCGATGGCATTCTGCAATATTTGAAATGGAGGTTTTGTGATAGGAAAAGCTCTGGGGTTTCAATGGACGTCCCGGGGATAGCCCATAGGGCTGTGATTGGTTTCTCCATTCACAAGCATGGGGAAGGCACCATTCTACCCTGCCTGCCATGGCTGTTTGCTTGTTGTCCCCCCCACTGGACTAGAAGCTTCTCAAGGGCAGAGACTGTCTTGGTCTTTGTAGCCGCAGCAATGTAGATACTTTAGAAAAACACATTAAAGTGAATTGAGACCCATTGAGACTTTAATCCAACTCCCTCGCATTCCACAAAAGGGAACTGAGGCCCAGAGGAAAGAAGTGATTTGTCCCAAGTCGCACAAAGGACGATGGAAAGAGCCCGGAGTTTAGTCTAGATTCCACAACTCTTCTGGAGCCGAGACTCTCAGAACAAATCGTATCCCTCTCCAACATGGATGATGACAACAACAGCTGCCAGGATGTACATGATTCCGTCTCTGAGCTCCCTCATGACTCTCAGGGCAAAGTGCTTTTATCAAAGCAGAGAAGGAAACTGAGGCTGAAGGACTTGGCCAAGGCTACCCATCAAGGAAGGGTCTGAGGGGCTCGAACCCAGGTTTTCTCGACCCTAAGAACCAGAGTTGGAAGGAGCGGGTTTTCAGGCTGTCCTTTTCATTGCTGGCTGCCAGGTACAGTGCGTTCTTGAAGAACAAAAGGAGACGGGGAGAGGCGAGAGACTTAGAGGCGGCCACTGAACCGTGACTGAGCAAACAAAGAATGTCGTCAGCCGCAGACCTGGAGTTCCCATCGTCCTCTGCTCCAGCCTGGCATGGAAGCCCTGGCACCTCCATGGGCATTCCTGCTGACTTTGGGACACCACTGCTTGAACTTCTGTTTTTGCTTTGGTTTTTTTTTCCCAAAACAAATGGGGTTAAGTGACTTGTCCAAGCTCACACAGCTAGGCAATTATTGAGTGTCTGAGACCAGAATTGAACTCAGGTCCTCCTGACTCCAGGGCCACCTAGCTGCCCCTCAACTTCTGCCTTGGAAAATGGACGTCAGCCCAGATTGTGAGAGACTCACCGTCCTGTCCCCTCTCCAGAGTCCCAGCGACCCCATCTAGTCCCTCGCATGTGAGATTCCACCTCGCATCGCCACACCTTTGCACCAGTTGTCTCCCAGGGCCTAGAATGCCACCCTCGTCCCCCGGCTTCCTTTAAGACTCAGCTGTAATTGTACCCTCTGCAGGAGGGTCCCTCTAGCCCCTTCCCGACTGGGCCTCCCCTCCGAGGTCATCTTGTATCTTGTATTATGTCTCAGTTGTCTCCCTGTTACAGTGTAAACTGCTTCCCCTGCCTCCCTAGCATGAAGGCAGGCATACAGAAAGGGCTTAATAAATGCTTGTGGACTGGTAAAGAATTTGGAAGGACAAACCCTGGCTCCCTCCTTTCTAAGCTTTGGCCAAGCTCACAGAATCACAATTTTAGAGCCAAAAGAAGCCTCCCTGCCACACACACACACACAAACACACACACACACACACACACACACACACACACACACACACACACCCCTAGTATACATATAAGGAAAGCCTGGAGACAAAAAGAAAAACTGGTCCAAAGACAGCCAGGGAGTAAGTGGCAGAGCTAGGGTTTCCACCCAGATCTTCTAACTCTAAACCCTGCTCTTTCCGACTGTTCTTTGCCTTCTCCCCAACCTCAGTTTCCCCACTTGTAAAATACAGAAAATATTTGCACCATGATACCTCTCAAAATGGTAATGTTTTGGGGGTTAAATGACATGATGCCAGCTGAGTCTGATTTAAACATTTAAACATTCAGTGTCTGAAGCTCTGAGCCTCAGCTTGCTCATCCATCAAGTGGGGATATTCATACCTCAACTGCCCACTGCCAGTGATGAGAATAAAAGTGTCTCAGAGCCTACAAAGACTACTTAGAAAATCATCCGGGGCTGGGACTACATAGATGAGAACCTCTGAGGTCAGAATCCCAGGCCCTGCTGGGCCTGACCCAGGGATCTGTCTGGGCCTGCAGGACCCAACCATGTCTTGAGACCCAGAGTGCTCCCCCATTCCACCCCCATTTCCCATCCCCCACTCCAGCATATTCCGCTTTTAAAGGGCCCGGATGTAAAGATCCTTTGGAAAACCTGAAGCCCAGGCCCTAGCAATCCAATGAGCCAAGACAATTCCAAAAGCCTCATCCAGGGAAAGAGCTTGGGCATTTTCATGGGATCAGAGCAGACCCAGTTTATACATTTGGTCTTTGTAGCTTTTCCCTTTGGTTCTATTTCTTCTTTCACAACATGACCGAGACGGAAATATGTTTACTTGATTTCACAGGGAAAAGCAATGGCAGATTGCTTGCCATTTGGGGGTGGGGGAAATGGGAGGAAGAAAAGATTTAAACCCCCAAATCTTATAAAAATTGAATTTTGAAGTTACATGTAAATATAATATGATTTATAAAAAAAAAAAATCTGAAGCTGAATGTTTGGAAGCTAATCACCAAGACATTTAGGAACCTGTTCTGTGTCCCATGTAGAACACATCCCAGATTGTGATTTCAGCCTGGAAAAGCAGGTGGGGGAAGGAGTGCAGACTCCCCAGGCCTGGGTCCTTCGGTCCTGGGTGGGGGTGATGAGAAGCGGCGGACAGAGCTCTTCCACAGGAGGCCCCTGTACTCACACAATCACATGAGACGTCTTTGCAATTTCTCATGGCACGTCAGCCCTCTGAGAGACCTTAAGACTGCGCAGCTCATGCTGCTCATTTTACGAGCCGGGGAAGGGAATGCTAAGCATTTCCATGTGCCAAGAGCTTTAACAAGATTCTCAAAAATTCTGAGCGATGGGTATCATTATTATTATTATTATTCCCATTTTATAGTTGAGGAAACTGAGGCACAGAGACTAAGTGTCTTGCCTGGGGTTGGATGGTTGGATTTGAATTCTGGTCTTCCTGACTCTTGGCCCAGCACTCTATCTAACCACGACATATAGAGGACCTGTCATGCCCCAAGACAGGGGTAGCTCAGGACTGAGACCCTTGCCCTCCTCCCCACCACGCCAGGATCTTCTGTCCTTTCTAAGCAGCTGCCCACTTCCATTTTCATTTAACATTTCCTCTCTTTCTGGGGCAGGTCAACGGCTTCATCTTTAATAAGTATGGGCTAACACATCTGACCTCTTTCCCCATAGTAGAGTCAAGTTCCTAACTCTCCTGAATCTGTCCCCCCATCTCTGGAGCCTCAATGTTCTTCTGAGGCAACCTGGTGGTATGGGAAGGAGGCCAGGGGCCTTGTCTTGGGGCCTGAAAAGCCAACATCATCCCAAGGTGACTAGAGGAAGGAAGGAATGCCACCCTTGGGTTCCAAAAGTCAACTTTACCCAAGGACATCAGGAGACCAGCTGGCCATTGAGAGCATGAACCACAAAGGCTGCTGGGACCTGGGGCAGGGGAGGCTCCCCACCTCTCTCCCAGTCAGGGGGGGCAGCTACCATCACTTTGCCATGCTGGAGAGTGTCTGGGGCAAGGTGGCCTGGATGGTGAAAGACCACACCAAGAGAAGACCATGGAAGGAAACAGGTCCATGGAGCAAGGTCAAGGGGATTCCAAATATCTTGAAGGGCTGGTATGGGACAGATGGGTCAATAGTCAGGCCTGCTTGTCCTGGAAGGATGGAATAGGGAGGCAGAGCAGTCTTGGGCTGGATGCCAGGGAACCCTTTCCAAGACTTGAACCATACCACAGTGGAATGAAAACAGAATTCTCCATCCTGGAAGTGCACAGGGCTTCAGGAGAGAAGGATTTATAGAGCTGGAAGCCCTACTAGGAAGGAGGGAACCTCCACACAACCCTCCAAAAAGCTCCCAGTTGAATGAATGGTGCAGGAAGCAGGCAATCGGGAACTTAGAGCTGAAAGGGGGGGGGGGGGACGACGACAAAAACCTCACTTTCCAGAGAAGGAAACTGAGGTCAGAGAGGTCTGAATGGAATCCCCCGGAATCTAAGGGCCATTGGCCATTTCCAAGCCAGAGGCTCCTTTCAGCAGGCCACTGCTTCCCTGACTACAGCGGTGATGGCCACAACAAATGGAGACTATGCGGGCGCCTCGTCCCTGGGAGTCAGCATTCAGCTTTCCCTCAGAGGGCAAAAGTGCCCTGGAGAAACCACTCAGACCAAGCCACCGACCAGGCAGAGGACCTGGAGGTGGCGGCAACCTGATAGCCATGCTCAATAATGTAGGCTCTGGAGAAGAAGCCCTGCGGGTGGCTGAGGGAGAATGAGGCGCAGGGGGCCACGGAGGGGAGCTCGGAAAGAAGAAAGAATATGCTCCAGTTAAGGAGTATAGCTAGGAAGACCATAAGCAAGGTCTTGCCCCTGTCTAGACCCCAGGATTCACATCATAAAATGAAGGGACTGGGCTAGATGACTTCCAGGAATCCTCCCAGTCCTGCTATCCCCTAGTCTGAGGGCCCTCTAAGCTCTGACATCCCCTGTTCTAAGGTCTTCCCAGATCTGCCATTCCTGGTCCTAAGGTCCTTCTAGTTTTGAGGCTGTTCCTTGTTTGAGAGTTCCATTCCCCCCACATCTGACCTTTTTATGGAGGACCACACCAGGGCCACCAGCTTCTTCTGGCCCTCAGGATGAAGCTTATGTGCTCCACCCCCCTCAGTGGTTATGGACCAAGACTTGTGTCCCCCACCTGCAGGTTGTCCCTCTGCCCTGGATTGAATTTGACCTCATTTGAGCAGTGGCAGCTGCTCTGTCACTTGTCTTGGGCCTTCATTCCCTGCCGACTGAGCTGGTTCCGCCCTTTCTCCTTGATAGAGAAAATGGAAAGAAAATCAGATTCAGCACACGAAGCCTGGAGAGGCCACTATGATATGCTGGAGAGAGACCGGCAAGTCAGTGGGCTTGGGTTCAAGTCTACCACACACCAGCTTCTGGGTTAGCCTCTGTCTCCTCACCATCCACATGCTAGCTGTTGGGCTACCCTGCAATGGTTGGAAGAGGGAATTCCTTGCCCCAGTGAAATCCCAGGACCAGGGCTGAAAGTCAGAGACATGATGCCCTCACAACCAGGATGGAAGTCTGACTCGGGGCCAAGTTGGGAAGCCTTTCAGCTCTCCCGTTCTCTGCTCTGACTCCACGGATCCCATGTCTTTCCACTGGGGCTGCCCCATGAAATAACACGGGGCAGGAATTGAACTGAGTGCAGGGAAAGGAAAGCAGGCCTGCCCTCGAGGAGCTTACACTGGGCTGGGGGAACTGCCAGAGTTGTGACTAGAGTCTACACCAAGGAAGCAATCCTCCAGGAGAGAGAGGAGGGGCAGAGCCTGGACTCTCTGGCCTCCCTGACAAGTCCCTTTCTCTCAGCTCCTCTCCGGCCTCAGTTTCCTACTCTGTGCGGTGAAGAGGGGTTGGGTTCGATAGGCTCTGAAGTTCCTCCCAGCTTAGCATCATTGCTCCTCTGCCACCAAGCAGAAGTCACATTTAGAACACACTCAGAATTTGTTCCAGCGGATGGGTTGGCACATACCTTTGTACTATGTCTGGGGCCTGGGTTCGGGCCTCCAAGGACTGACCTCCAGGTGAGGAAAGGAACAGGTGCCCACCTAAGGTCACCAGAAGGGAAAGTGGGAGAAGTCCAGGAAGAGCCAGAACTTGGATTTAATTCACTTCTTAGGATCCTACGATCATAGGTCACAGACAGAAGGGACCCCAGGGTCATCCACTCCAAACTCTTTATTTTGCAGTTGAGGAAACTGAGGCACAGAGAGATGAAGGTCATGCAGGCAGTGAGCAACAAAGAGCAAACGAAAAAATACTGTAGTTTGGAGAAGTGAGTGGTAGAGAGATCTTGGAGCTGGTTCAAGGATGAAAGATGTCATCCCCCCCACCCCCAACTCAAGCCGGCTCCCCTCTGGGTTGCAGACAATGTCTTACTCTGTCCCCACCACCAATCCTGGCCAAGCAGATGCTTGGTTTGGCTTTATCCTCTCCAGCTATCTTCTCCAACCCTCTGGCCTCCAGCCTCTACTCCCCCAAGGCTGGCTCAGCTACCAGGAAAGATCCAGAAGACAAAGGCACAGACGACCTGCCCAGCTTTCTTCCCAGGGAAGCCAGTGTATTCTCAAAGAGGACTCAAGAGGGGCCAGGGAAACAGCCTGGCACAGCCTGGCACAGGGCATGAAGCACCTGGTCACAAAAGGCTTGGGTTTCAAGAGTCATTTGCTGTGGGTCTTAACCTGCTTGTGCCTGGTGCTTAGCAGATGTTCCATAAACGTTTCCATAACTGAGCCGGTCCCAGAACATGCTGGAGTCCGCCTAGTGCTCCCTGCTGCCCACCTCTTGGCCTTTGTCCTGCACTCCTTGAACAGCCTCCTTATCTGCCCCCTTGGAACTGCTTGGTTCACGTGCCATCTCCTACGGAGGCCTCGCAATCCTTCACGTTGTTATTCTTCCTCCTCCCAGAAGATGAGTTTCTTTCTCCTCGCCCAGGATCCGAGCTTCGGAGCCATCCCTCACTCTGCCATTCCTCTCCCCCTCCTGCCAGTCAATCAGTTCTAGTTTGGCAGCATCTCTCCCGCCATGTCCCCACCAGCCTCTTATCACCTCTGCTCTGTGTGGTCTCACCCAGGCCGCCAGCCTCTCACCTCATTCCACCTTCCACACCTACTTAGTCTATATTTGATTTCTGCTCAGTGTAGACTGGGCTGCCCGGGGAAGAATGGGGGATACAAAGGGAGGAGGCAGAGGCTCTTTTCTTTTGGTCTGTCTCCCCAGCAGGGTGTCTGGCATACAGCAGGTGCTCAATAAAAGCTGATGGAATTGAACTGAACTTCAGGGAAACTGCCTGGGACAGAACAAAGAGTAGACTCAGGGATCTAGGTTCAAACCCTGCCCCTGCCCCTGCCCTGGGTTACTGGGGGCAAATCTCAGTTTCTTCATCTGTCAAATGAGAGGCTTGGCCTCCAAGGTCTTTGGCATCCTTCCAGTTCTGGAGTGACTCTATTCATTGAAGGAGGAAGGTTTTCTCTAGATGTGGGTGGGAAAAAAGCAAACTGTTAACAGTCTGAGCTGTCCAACAAAGGAAGGGACCTCCTTGGGGCAGGGTGGGGTGGGTGTGGGGTAGTGGAGATGACAGGTTTCCTTCTCAGGGGCCAGTGTGTGTGGTTTTGTGCTCCCTATGTCTGGAGATGCTGTCTCCCTTGATAGCATGCATGCTCCTTTGAGGCAGACACTATTTCCCTTGGCCAGGCCAGGGCACAGTAGGCACAGGGAAGAAGTGCTCGGTGACTTCCTGCGCAGGTCTAGCTTGGCTTGCCTACTCCCCTGGCATTCTGAGCTTCCCAAGGTCCCTTCTAAAGCTGTACTTCTGTGGGGGGGAGGGGAGGGGGCCTCTCTCTTTCTACCATGGCCTTGAAAATAATTTCCCAGGAGTCGCTGACACACCCGTTTCCCAAATGTAAATAGTAAAAAGAGCCCCAGTGCCAGGGAAACCATTTGTGGTTGGTTTGTCGCTCCTTGGCTGGGATTACCCACGCAGACACGGAGATCCAAAATCTCAGGAAAGCCGAATGACGAGGACATGGGCCGTATGGGCCTCCAACCGAGTCTGGCTTTTTAAAGGATCCTGATGTGGCAAGGCCAGGACTGCCTGGAATCCCTGGCACCATGGACCAGCTCCTCAGAGCCCTCCTTGCCCCAAACTCTTCCTCTCACCCTGTCAGGCTCTAGAACAGCCACCTGGGAGGTAGAATTCTGGTTCTGCCCCTTCCTGGCTTGGTGACCTTAGTAAGTACTCTGACTTCACCAAGCCTCACCAGTCCACTCTGTAGAATGGAGGACTTAACATCTAGAAAGCATCTTAGAATCATAAAATCTGCAAAGTGCCCTCCACCTAGCAAGCTCTTCATATCTGTTAGCCATCACCATCATTATTATCATTATCATTAGCTATACTAAGAAAATGTCCAAGGTATCCACACCCAATGACTCAGAGACCCAACTGCCGATCACCTACCCCAAGCTGTTCCATGACCAAAAGAAAGACCTGGGGATTCACCAAAACTTGATAGCAACCCCTTTTGTAATAGCAAAGAAATAGAAACAAAGTGAAAGCTCATCTAACAGAGAATGGCTGGCCAGGCCAGATTCCATGCTCACTATTCTGAATCCCACTTATTCAGTAGGATCCCCAAAGGGTAGGTGGCATCTTCACCCCAAGGGATCAAGGGGCAACTCTTAGGGGTGAAGGATGAACTTCTAGTTTCCACTGATTTTCAGTTGATAATAATGAGCCAACCAGATGGAATTTGCTTTTGGACATGGGAATTTACTAAGGTGGCAAACTAAGAGCAAGTGACCTTTCCCAAAAAAGATTCTGGGTCCCACTCTCTCACATGATGCATTAAGGATGATGGGCTCAAGTCTTGTCTCCAGCTCGTGTAGAGCTTCCTTTTCCCTTCACAGGTTCCTCCCCAAGTTCCTCTTCCATATTGAGTGACCTTTGGCTCTCTGTTTTGCCTCAGTCTACCTAGCTTCTCCTTGGCTGGCCACCGCTCTCAGTTACGACTCTCATGGCAACACTGCAAAGATGATCTGGAAAGTCCCAAATCTTCTCAAGTCTTACTAGGTCAAGGTCTGGCCAGGTCAGAAAGTGCTCACTCCTTCCCCCTACCCACCCAAGAGATTTCCTTCCAAGAGCTTGGAACTGTTTCCACCACTGGATGAGTCCAACCCATGAAAGCCTAGATCCTGAACTGGCTTGCTATTTTATCCAAAGCCACAGGCCAGGACAGGGTCTCTTCATCTACTCCCAATATACTTCCTGGGCAGAGTCCTGTCCTGTCCTCTCCTCTCCTCTCCTCTCTTCTGGCAGCTGTCCCTCCTTCCTGCTTCAGTTAGAACTTTTCAAGTCTAGTTCCATGATGCAAGGATTCCATAGAGATGTTCTCATCTGACCAAAGTACCAGGGGAGAGGATCAGGTGGGATGAGTGACTTCACTTCTCTCCACCCATGAATATAATGGGATGAGGGATGAGAATGTGCCAGAAGAATGAAGACAATGAATAGAGGAAATGGGATGAGCTATGGAAGCTGAGAGCATCTGGAAGAGGAACAGAAAAACACAATGGGGATGATGGAAATTAGAAGGACCAGGTGGGATCCAAGCTGGGTCCCAAAGGATAAATCATTCATTCAGACACATTTGTCAAGGGGCTTCCTACAAACCAAATACGGTGCTGATCCTGGGGATATAGGGGTCAAAGCAAAGACAGTTCCTGGCCTCAGAGAGCATACATTGGGGGGGGGGGGGGTCCAGCAGGGGCCAGGGAGGAGCATGTTGGTCCTCAAAGTTACAGAAATGGCAAGTAAGGCTCAGGTGGATAGACTGACCCACCCAATCTAGGAACAATGGCCTAGCCAGGATTCCTGGCTCCAGAAGCAGAGGGGTGAATGAGGAGGGAGGGATGGGGCTTTCCTGGCCTAGGTCCCCAGACAGAAGTTTTCTCTCAGGACACAGTCTGGGTGTGGAACCCAGCTTTTAAGGGCGGACTTCTTAGCTATGTTGGTTACTTTTTCTGATTTTTTTCTCTGCTTTATTCTTTACTATAAGTAATGAATTTGGGGGGGGGAGGAAAGAGGGAGGCAGATGATGGGAAAAGAAGAGAAAACAATACAAATGCATTTTTAACAGAAGTTGAGACTTGAGACTGGAGGCCTCTCCCGGTGCTGCTGACTCTGGGATTCTCCAGGTCTTCTTCCTCCCTCCCTCTCCCAATGGCCCCACCGCAATCATCTCCATAGCAGCCCCAGGGTCCAGACTTGCTGCCTGCCTCTGCGCTCTCTCCAGTCTCTGCCCTCCCAGCTGACCAAAGGATCTTCCTAAAACCCAGTCACTACCTACCTCAAGAAGCTTCCCTTGTTCCCTCCTGACACTGAAATAAAACATCATTTCCTGTTAATCCTACTTCAGGCTGTCTTTCCAGGCTGATCTGCCCTTTTGAATGGCCCTCACTACATTCCACTGACCACCTCAGGGCCTTTGCCCAGGTGCTGCCCTACCCTACTCTCTGCCACTTCTAGCCTTCAAGGATCATCCTCTCCTCTCCCTCCTCAAACACCCCACATTTACTGCTCTGTGTAGATGCTGCTCCAGGGAAGCATGAGCTCCTTCTGGACAAGCTCTTGTCCTTGCATCCTGAATCTAGGGTCAGGCCTGGAAGCTGAACTGAAGGTAAATCTGGTGCTAGATCATGAGGAGCCTTGAATGTCAGGAAAGCAGCCTCCTGGCCTGGAGGAGCCCCTGGTCAGAGTGGTCTGAGCAGCCTGTGCCCCGTGCCCTGGATGAGCACCCTTGGCTCACCTGATGACCCCAGTCAGGTCCAGGTATCCATGTTGCAAAGTAAAGGGATCTCTGCCCAGGTGTCGGGGCCCAAGGTGGCCAGGTGGGAGGATTCACTGTTGCCCAGAAAATGAGCCCCACTGAAGGAAGGAGAAAGAGGGCTGGGGTGCAGGAGGGGGCAAGGATCCGCCAGGTGGCAAGGGGGTCAGAAAAAGCCCCAGCCTGGCAGGAGGCCAGCCCCATGCAATCGGGAAGGTATGCAGCATCTCAGGGCTGTGTTTGCTTTCTTGGTCGGTGGCCAAGGTTCCCAAGGTAGCGGGTGGGAAGGGAGGGGAGTGAGGGGCCCAACACTGTTTGCTGTTTGCACAAAATTAATCATTGGGGGGGGGATGTAGGATCTGCCCAGGGTGGGAGTGGAGGGCAGCAATCTGGAGAGACTAAAGCAGTGGATGTCCTGGGGCCAACAGTAACAAGCCTGTGATTCCCAGATTCTGGAAAGGGAAGGGTTCCATATTCCTTATTCCATATTGGGCTGCCTGAGGGCATGGGTTCTAGGCTCTGCTCTGCCAGGAACTCTCTCCTTAGTCTTGGGAAACTCCTTTCCATATTTCTGAGGGTCAGTTTCCCATCTGGAAAATGAGGGGATTTGTGGGGATGCGTCCGAAGGAAGTGCCACCATTCTGGGCTTGGCCCTGCCCAGTCTGAATGAGGACTCCCATGAAGTGGTTGGAGAGATGCAGATTTGTTCTACTCAAACTTCTAATTACATGACTATAATCATGGGCGCCAGCCCGCTGGAAACAGGCAGTTTAAATTCAAAGAATGCAACCACTCGTGGGACTCCTGGTTCTTACCAATCAGGACCCAGATGCCTCTGCTCGGGCCCCTCCCAGCCAGGACCTTCCCAGTTCGGAACCCCTCCCATATCTCACATTCCTAGGTCCTGTATTCTAAGGCCTCAGAATCTCTGCTCTCTTTGATCCTAGAAGTCTGGCCTACCCTGAGCGTGGCAGGAAGCCAGTCGCTGCTGCTCAATCCTGAGTCCTCAGGTAGCGACTCCTTTGTAAACTGAAAACCAATAAACAGAAAACAACTTTCCTTCTTTGGCTGGGGCGGGGGAGAAGGGAGTGGGTCAGCCTACAGAGGGTCTTGCCTCCACCAATGGACTCATGAAGGACTTGGGATGCACCACGCGTCAGAAGGGCCAAGGTCAGAAGTGAGAGAATCCCTTCCCTCAAGGTGCTTCTGCTCTCTCAAGGGAGGCACCATGGCCTGAGTGGATCATCCGTAGAAGACCATGATGACGATATTTGACAAGCATGTGAACTGGAGTTGAGTGAGGGGGTCTGTGCTAAGTGCCCAGCCTCACTTTCTCCTCCAGAGCCATCTGGATCCAGTGGCCAGATAGGAATCAGGACGACTGGAGGTGGTGCTGGATGGGCAGCTAGGCGGCACAGTGGACAGAAGCACTAGAGTCAGCACAAGAGTTCAAATGTAGCCTCGGACCCTTGACACTAGTTGTGTGACCTTGAGCAAGTCACATAACTGATTGCATTTGAGCTGGGTCTTCAAGAAAGGTAGAATTCCAAAGGGCAGAGGTGAAGAGGGGCTGCCTTTTGGGAATGGGGACTGGACAACGCGGGTCTGAAGAGAGGAGACAGCATTGTGCGTGAGGAAGGGCGAGTCTACCTGGACAACCGGGACGCAGAAAGCATGGGGGTGGGGAAGAGTGCCAGCAAGAACGAAGACTCTGCATCCCAGCGTCAGAGGGAGCCATGAGCAAGGCCAGGGTGGAGGCCACCGTCAGACCTGCCCTTTGGCAGTTGAGGAAGAAGCACTGGAAATGGAAGAGTCCGTGAGGGGGGTCATTGCAATGGTCACCCCGTCCCTACCTCTTCGTTCTCCAGGGCTGCTCAGGGTCCTTCCTCAGATCTCAGCCATCCCTCCAGAAGGGACCTATACCATTGCCTCCCTCATCCCAGGCCTCTCTCAGTGAAGCCAGGATGCACCCATCTCCAGCTGACCTACCCCCAAGCTGAAGCCATTAGAGCTTCTAGATTGTTCTAAGTGACCAGCCCCGAGGTGCACCTGTCCTATCCTGGCGGGGGGGACACCCCCACTACCTTGCTCCTAGACACTGCCTGACTTCATTCACCTGGTAGGAGCTTGAGGAAGAATGCCATTCCTTTTCTAGTGACCCAAGGCCTCTAAGCTGGCTTCTCTCTGAGAGGCATCGGTCAACACATCTGGCGGCCTTGGTCCATCAGGAGGTGAAGCTCACGAGGAATGTGGCTACCATTTGCCAGGGTGTCAAAGTCTGGCCTCTGGCCTCTAGGCAATGGGGAACCATGGCAGGTTTTTGAGAAGGGGTGGGACCTGCTGAAAGCAGGAGTTGAATCGGGCAGGTGTGAGCAGGCTACTCATGAGGAGGTGGGGCTATCTCAGCATTCCATCGGGCTTTGGGGACATTTCTTTGATTGAATGTGGAACGGGAACGTGTCCAAACGAAGAAGGGGCTGGATTATGCTGAACCCCATGACGATTGAGGACAAGAAGGGGCTGGGGAGCCTGGGGGGTGGGGGGAACAGCCCTGGCAAATGCACCTCCTGGGCGGCCCCCTCAGCCCCTCCAGGTGCCCGTTCAGCCAGGGCCAAGACAGTCTACCTATCATTGGGGAACAAACCCCCAAGGAAAAACTGGCCTTAGTCTGCATTTCACAAATGAAGAGGAAACTGAGGACCACAGGGGAAAGCAGTGGAGAAACCCCTGAACTATGAGTTCAACAGGCCCCTTCTCTAACCCCTACCTCCTTCTGGCAGTCCCCCTCTACTTTAAGACCTTGAGGGATGGGGAGCTCACTACTTCTGTGGAAAGTTGGCCAAAGGAACTCAGAGGTTTTCTAGGTGGATCTCAGGATGGGCTTAAAAACCATTGAGTCAATCCCCCTAACTTAACAGGGGAGGAAACTGAGGCTAAGGAAGTAAAGCAACTTGTCCAAGGTCCCCTGATAATTTGAATCCAGGCCTGGATGACAGGCTGTATGTGTCTATTGCTTCCCGAGGCTCTAAAACCATTTCCTCCATCCCATCTCCTCTGACAAAGTGGTCCCTTCTTCTCCCCTCTATCACTTGTTTCCAAACTTGCCTTGGCACTGCCCACAAACATGGCCATGACTCCCCAGCTCAAAAACCCCTCCCTTGACCCTTCCAAGCCTGTTCCCCATGCCCCGGTTCTCCTGGGGTCTTTGGTAGTTAAACTTGAAAAGGCATCTCTATCTAGAGGGGGGAGGGGAAGGCTGCCCTGCTTTCTCTTCTCTCACCCTCTGACCCCTTACAATTCAATTTCCAACCTTGGCATTCCCCCCAAACTCTTCTCTCCAATGGGACCCATGAGCTCTTAGCTGCTCCATCCTCATTCTCCTTGGCACCTCTACAGTCTCTAACCCCACTGATCACTCTCCCCATCCTGGATACTCTCTCCTCAGTTTTGGGGACACCACTTAGCCACTTCCTGCGTCTCCTTTGTCGCCTTGCCTAGAGCCTCCTCAAGATCCCAGCTCTCTGACCAAAAGTGCCTTCCCCCCACCCCCCAGCTTTGTCCTGGGCTCTCGGTTCTGAGCTATCTGCCCTTCTTCTATGCAACCTTGCAGGACGGTGTCATCAGCCCTCAAGGATCTACTGGCCATCTCTTTCCTGAAGATTCTCAAATCTACTCACCCTGCCCCAAGCCCTGTGCTGATCTCCAGTGCCCATCTCTGATGACCGTGTGACATCTCGACCAGGGGCTTCATCTTAAACTCAACATGGCCAACCCTTTCTTTCTAAACCACGTCCCCTCTCACCTCTCCCATGACCATGGAAGGCACCGTCATCCTCCTAGCTACTTAGATGCCTCACTCATTCCCATCTGCTTCATACCCAAGGTGCTGCCAAGGTCTCAGATTTGGCCTCTTGTCCATTCTGACACAGCAGCCCCCCCCCACTACCCCCATGCAGATCCTCTCATCTGAACTTTTGCCTGAGTTGAGGGGTCCTGCCTCAGTTTCCCTGTCCAATCCATCTTCCATTCAATCACCAAAGTGATTTTCCTAAAGTCCTGATCTGACCATGTCACCCCCTACTCAAACTTCAATAGCTCCCTGGGGCTTCCAGGAGCAAATACAAGTGCTTACCTGGTCCCTTCTTCCCCCTGACTCCCCACAGCATTCTCTTCCATCCACTAGCCCGGCCCCCTGGCTGTTCCACAAGCAAGACCCTCCAACTCCCAAGCCTGGAACTGTCTCTCTTCTCTCTCCCCTCCCCACCTCTCTGACCTTCCTTGACTTTCCAGAAGTCCCAACTTGAGTCCTATCTTTTCCTTGAAGCCTCCCCTAGCCCCTCTTGATGCCAGCGCCTTCCCCTTTGAGCCACCATAGATTTTATTTTGTTTCTATGTGAGGGCATGCTATCCCCTCTCCCCGAAATTGTGAGCTCCTGGAGGGCAGGACCATCTTTTGCCTCCCATCCATAGTGCTGGTACACAGTGGATGGTTAATAAATGTCGATTGACTAATGGACTGACTTCCTCCTCACTACCAGTCCCGGGCCAGAGAGCTGGGGCAACGCCCCCAAATCATGAGGGACAATTCACTCCTGGATCACAGACAAAGGTCTAAATCGGAATGGCCCGGCATCACTCCTCTCTGCCAGCTTAGCTCCCATCTGATAATGCTCATTAATGCAGCATCTCCTGTTCCAGACAGGCCAGGGGGGGAGCGATGAAAAGTCATCTCCGGCCTCGGCAAGGCCAAGAGGACTGAGAGACCTTTGTCTCTCTGCCGAGAAGTGGGAAAAAGTCCTGCTGCACAAGGCTGAGGGAGGATGACTGCCCAAGGGAGGCCGGGCACAATGAGACGCAGACAGTGGGAGGGGAGCAGCCTGGCCCACGGTTTCCCCCACTAGCCCATGTCCACACCAGGTGTGGGAACTATGGCCCATTGGTCATCCTGGACAATGTTCAGAGAGGCAGTCAGTTATGGGGGAAGGAGCCCTGGACCTGGCCCCAACTCAGACTATCTGGGGGGCCTTGGCTAGATCTCACAATATCTCCAGACTGAAGCTTCCAAATATATACCCTCTGACATTTTGGGTTCTAAGGGTCCTCCCAGCTCTGGCATTCCATGTACTCAGACCTTTCCCACTTTCCAAAATTGATTCAAGATTAGAGCAGAGAATATCACAGTTGGGAGAGACCCTGAACCACAGAGCAGAGCTGGAAGGAGTCTTGGAACAAAGGTCAGAGAAAAAACCTAGAACCCAGAGCCTTATAGCTAGGAGGGACTTTAGGGCCTCAGACCCCAGACTTCAGAGCTGGGAAGCCCTTACAACAAAGAATGTCAGAGGTGTAAGAGGCCTCAGAACAGGGGATGTCAGCGCTGGGAGAGGCCTTAGAACAGGGGATATCAGACTTAGAAGAGAGAATGTTGGAGGTGGGATGGCCCTCAGGACAGGGGATGCCTGTGCTCTCTAGCTCCTTCCAGATCTTCCCATTTCTTTCCCCTTGCCCACGAGCTAGCTCCCTGACCCCCGCTACCCAGGGCAGTCATAGCAGCTGCAGTTGAGTCTGAAATGCTCCGGTCCTTCTGTTCATCCGATGGCAAGTCCTCAATGTCAGGAACTTTTTTTGGAGCTTGGAGAAAAGAGAGGCAAGAGAACAGACCCTTGCCCACTTGTGAGCATCTGAAGAGTGTTGTCTTAAGGAAGGATTGGGTCTGTTGGATGTTCTGGATGGGCCAACTTGCCAGAGCCAGAACCCTGATTCAATGAGCCTAGAACAAGCCAAAGCTGGACATTCCTCTCATGAAGGGCAGGAGCTGGCCCGGCTCCCCTGGCTTTAGCAGAAGCTGGTTTTCTCTAGTGAGATCTCAAGGCTGGAGCAAGACTGCGGCTCCATCATTATCACCAATAACAACAGCGATCACAACGACCATGACATTTAGGGAAAAGCAGTTCGCTGAGAAAGGATTGAGACTGACGCGAGGTACCCAGCACAAGATGTCTCCAATGAAACCCAAAGGACTCTGTCTGCTATGGAGGGGCCCATAGAATGGCCAAGCTCCCCAAACAGGAACCGGAGACCCCACAGACATGGGCAATGGTGGCGCAGGCCCGGTCAACAATCAGATGGAGCCAAATGTCGGGCCCAATGGGAACAGAGGGTCTTATAAGGGTGACTCAGGACCCGAAATTAGACCTTCAGGGGCCCAGACAGAGTGGTCAGTATGCTGTCACACAAGGGAACTGTGCAGTACATACTGCAGGCTGTAATAATTTAGCTCCTGCTGAATACCTAGCAAGACGCTAAATCATATCACAAGTCCCGTGCATATCCAACCCCAGGCTACAAGTCCAAACCCCAGAGTAGCCTGGAGAATTCACTTGGTCAGAAGCCACAAGTCCATTAGAGTCTACAATCTCCCTGGAATCTCCCCGGGATCTCCCTGGAGGAGGCAAGCCTTTAACTCCTCCCTAATCCGATTCTCTCCAGCAGCTGATCCAGACCTTCTCACCTCTCCTCAAGCCTCCCAGGCCCCCTCTCAGTCTTCCACAAGGGGTGGCCTTTCTCCTTAACCAGGCAAACCCCTCCACCTCTGGCTCCATCCCATCCCTGCCAGCCGCCCCCAGGAGCTATCCCCCCATAGGCATCCCATTCTCCTGTCTTTGTCACTGCCTCCTCTCCAGGCTCCTTCTCTGCCCCTCCCGGATTCTGAGCCTCTTGAAGGAAGGGAGAAGGCCCCCTTCATTTCAGCTTCCTCAGTGATCATCACAGACCCTTCCTCGAGTAGGAGCTTAGCAGATAGGTGTTCGTAGAATAAATGAGATGGGTGTTGATGAAGGTCTTGGCATCATGCCAGGGCTGCCCAAGCCTAGAAACATGAGGCATCCCTGACCAGGTCAGGATGGTGTGTCCCATGAACACGCCATCACCATCACAATCTGCGGCCTCTGACCCTCCCAAGGAGAACCTGCAGGGTGGAGGAGGTGGAAGGACTAGGCCATCATCCTGGGGATGCTCTCAACCCTTGGCCTGGGTGGGGGCCTCCTCTCTGGGGCGGCATTCACAGCCTGGGGCCTGTTCTTTGGTAAAACCTTCATCCTCCAGGAATGGATTTGATCTTTCTTGGAAGCAGACCAAAACTGTTGGTGGAGGTGGAGGCTGGGGCAGGGAATGCCGCTGGGCTGGGAGATGATGACTGCAGTGGCAAGAGCCCCTGGGGTGGCCTAGCCTGGCAGCCCCCCAGGAGCAGCTTCTCCCAAAGTCTTGGCCAGGCTGGAAGGGAGGCCCCAGAGGTCAGAGAAGGCCCTGCTGCCTCCGGAGCTGAGGCTTCTCCCACAATCTCAAGGATCTCCTTTCCCCCCAGGAGGAAGACACTATTTTTGTCATCATCACAGATACAGAGAATGATAATGAGAGAAGAACAAGAAGGTGCTTGAATATGGAAGGAAGCAGGATTCCAATCGAGTTTTTCCTGCTTTTCCCAAAGCCCAGGGCATCTCTGGAACAGGAGTTCCGTGCTTTGGGGTTGTCTGTGTGTGTCCAAGCTGGGGTCTGAGACACACTGAACATGTGCTGGGCCTTCAGGGTCCAAGGGCCACAGCTTCCTGCCGGGGACTCACGCAGCCCCCTGGCCACAGATCACACCTGCATCCCCCTTGCCAAGGTCTATGGGTGCAGAGCAGAGAAGGGTCGGATCTGCCCCCTCGCCCAAGGGCAAAGCTGTCCTGGCATCTCTGCCTGGTCCTTCCCACCACATCCCCCTCTTATAGTCAGCTCCCACACGCTGCCCTCTCCACCTGCCCATAGAATGGGCAAATATACACATGTGGAAGGACAGACTGAGGGGGGAGAGGGAAGGAAGGAGAGAGGCAGGGACAGATGAAGAGGGAGAGAGAGGAGAGAAAGAGGGAGAAAGAAAAACAGAAAGAAAGAAAGAAAGAAAGAAGGGAGGAGGAGGAGAAGGAGAGACAAGTGGCATCTGTGAAATCCATATCATGGTCAGAGGTCAAGGGGAGAAAAGGGGTGCAGGGCAGGAGGAAGGGTCTTCAAACTTGGAGCTGTCAGACCTGCGTTCCAATTCCGGCTTAGCCATTCACTCAGGCCCCTTCCCCCTCTGACATCCAGTATTCTAAAGTCATAAAAGAGAAGTGGGGAGTGGGGGGGACCCTGAGACATGTCAAAAAGCCACTGACTGAGGCCCTCCCACCCCCACAACTTACAAAGACCTGGACTAGTCATTGAATTGGAGGATGTGATGCACTAGAGGTACTTGGAGCAAGGATCTGGATTCAAGTCCTGACTCTGTTATTGACAGGTGGACAGATCTCAGAGCCTTAATGCCCTCAGGGTTGGCACAGGCACACAAAGTCAATCCTCCCACTCTCTGAAGGCTAAAGTAGGATGCAGGAAGGGCCCCCTTCACCTTCTAGGCTTTTTCCATCTCCATCATTTGCCTAGTCTAGAGACAAAGACCTGAGTGAAAATTCACTTGTAGCATCTGGTGAATAATGGGCTGCTAGCTCTAGCCCCTCCCCCACGGCCTCCCGTGTGCACCATCTACCTGGGTATGACTGCCAGAAGGGGGGTTCAGAACTCAGGAAGAACATTAGGATAAACAGTGGCAGAGCTGGGGTAGAAGACATCTCCCTGAGTTCAAATTCAGCCTCAGACACTCTTACTAGCCATGTGACCCTGAGCAAGTCACTTCACCCTGTTTACCTCAGTTTCCTCATATGTAAAATGAACTGGAGAAGCAAAACACCCTAGCATCCTTGCCAAGAAAATCCCAGACAGGGTTGTAGGATTGACCCCATTTGAACGGCGACCGGCCGACAGTGAGCTAGACATTTGCTCCCCAAAGCCCAGCTGAGACTCGTGGCAGGAGACTCGCTACCACAAGCTGGCCTCTTGGGGGTGCATTTTTCCAGTTATAAAAACTTAATGATAGCATTTCTTAGTGGTGGTGGGCATGAGGGCCACGGATCCCTTGGGTGGTGGATGGTGATGTTCAGAGCATGGAGGACGCTCATCTCACCACCAAACTTTTATTCCCCCCTCGCCCTGGATAGAAATGCATCTTGACCTTGCAGTTGGCCAAGAGGACTCCCAGCATCCTTTGGAAATTTGGTGACATTTGGAAAGGGCCCCAATTCTTTCAGAAACATAAGAATAGAGCTGTCAAAAATACTTTTTTTCCTGGCATTAAATTCCACTGCTTTTCCTCGCAAGTTAAATGACATCCTTCCCCTTTCCAATTACTTTCTATCATGTCTCCTGTCCCCTTGCTTCCTGCCCCACCGGAAGGGAAGGCGAGGCTCTTGTTCCAACCTCTCCTTGGGTGTGTTCCAAGAGCCAAAGCAGAGAGAGCCCCCAGAGCTCAGCTTCCCCAACGAGCAGTAATACAAAACTCCCGAAGACAGAAGCACTTTCATCGGGCATGGGCGATTAGAGTTACAGCAGTGGGACCCGAGAGCTTCAAAGCCAAAGGCCTGGGGAGGATGGGGCCGTCGTTCTCTGTGGTGGAGTTCTCCCAGGGAGGAGAGCCAGATCATATTTGGGGAGCTGACAGGGCTATTCTTGAGGAGCCTTCTCCTGGGCGCGGGCCCACCCCTTCTCCATGATGACAGACACTCACTTTACCTGTCAGCATTCTTCCAAGCGGAACCTCGGCAAGGACAGCAACATGGTGGCTCAGCCGGGTGACCCAGGCTTCCGCCAGCCAGGCTTACTCCGGCAGGGCTATCAGGGAGTCCCCAAGAGCCACGTCCGCAGCTCTGACCTGGGCATTCGAGGCTGGCTCAGCTGCTTCTTCATTACACCACCTCAGACGAGTGTCCCCATTTCTCTGAGCCCCAACTTCTCCTTCAGAGCAGGAACAGGTCTAAGGGAAAGAGGACTGGGCCCAAGGAGAGTCAGGGGACCCGGGCGTGAGTCTCAGCTCTGCCGGGGTTGTATGATCCTAGGCAAGTCACCTTCCTGGCAAGGACAATGTGTGCACCGGCTACCTCCACGGTGAAAGCCCATGACCAAGCTTCGCACTCCCTCAAAGGGGATGTTGTTGCCACCACGCTCCTTCCTGCGCTAGCTCCAGGAGCGGCACCATTCTGGATCCTCCAGAACTCACTCCCAGTTCAGGTAGCAGGCATCTTCTCCACTTGGCATGTTCTAAATTATCATGAAAGGCAGCAGAGCAGACAGTGAAGATCCTTGCCCCAGGAGCCGGGAGGCCCGGGCTCCAACTGAGATGCCGACATTCACCGGTCCCAGGGCTGCGGGGAAATCATTTATTGAGTCGACACGCATCGATTGATGAGGGAACCTCAAGCCACTGGGGATGCTAATCCAAAAATGGGACAGTTCCTGCCCTCAAGGAGCTTTTACTCTCTTTCGGGGGTGAGGAAGAAAACAACAGACACACCAACAAGCAAAGGAAAAACATCAACAAGGTAAGTGTTGAGGAATTTCTGGAGAGCCGTGAGACCAGTGATGACACAGGCATAGAAGCAACGCCTCGAACTACAATTTCCTCATCTCTAAAGCCAAGACAATAATCTTCAGCCTCCTGCCTCTTCTTGTCTGCATAGGGGGTTATAATAAACTGAGTCAAGATGCCAGGAGACCCAGAAGAGCCCAACATCCAGAGCTGAACTTTGCCAAGCAGGAAACTGAGGTCACAGAGAGAGGACGTCTCTCCTGTCTGGTACAGACACTAATCTGGGAATGTCCAGGCCCACGATGGAAAGGCCATTGGAATCAGAAATATCAGAGAAGGACTTTCTAACATTCCCTTTAAACTAGATTAAAATACAATTGGGAAACATTTAACAAAATAAATAAAAATATGACAGAACATAGAGAAGATTAATATGTGGTTTTCGAAGTCAATATACAGCCTGGAGGAATTTTCACATACAGGTCAATAGCTCCCAGTTTCTATCCAAGTCTGACACCATTGATCACACCGAGGCCCTTCTTCCTGGAAGACACATGGGTAACCTCCTTCTTCAGCAGGCCCAACTTGAACGTAAAGACCTCCAATGATGGGAACTCACTAGGCTTCCACTGGTAAATCCACACATGTTGGACCACCATTCTGCTTCTTGAGCTGGTCCAAGTTGGCCAAGGGTTGTCCCCATCGGTTGGGTAATAGCTTTATAAGTGATCACATATGCCTGTGAAGGAATGCTGTTGTGCTATAAGAAATGATGAAGGGGAGGGTTTCAGGAAAACCTGGGAGGACCTGCATGAGCCCATCCAGAGGGAAGAGCAGGACCAGGAGAACAATGCACACAACAACAACATTACAAAGATGAACCACTTTGAGGAACTCTGGACTCTGACTGACACGATGACCAACCACAAGTCAAGAGGTCCCATGAAGAAGCATGTCGCCCACCTCCAGAGAGAGCTGCTGCACTCGGGGGGCAGACTGAGGAAGATCTTTTTCTGGACATGGCCAATGTGGGAGCTTGTTTTGTCAATTAGACATGCCCGCAACAGGTTTTGTTGTTCTTTGTTTTCTCATTGGGGGAGGGGGAGAGGAAAGTTGGAAGAGAATTCAGACCTCAAAATTAAGTGGAAGAGAGAGGGGAAGGAAGGAGGGAAGGAAGGAAGGAAAAGGAAGGGAGGGAGGAAGGAAAGAAAAAGGAATGAAGGGAGGAAGAAAGAAGAAAGAAAAAAGGAAGAAAGAACAAATTTGACTGGGCGGGGACCTTGGGAGGCACTGGAGATGGAGGAGGGGAGACAGTCAGTGAAGAGGGGTAGGTGCGTTCCCTGGCTTCTGTCCCCCAGAATTCCTGCTCCACCAAAACCTTTCCTTCCCTCTCTTCTCTCTCAAAGCAGAAAGAGGCTGAGGATTTGGGGGGGGGGGGGCATGGGCCTGGGGTTTGGGGGCAGCCTATTCCATTGTTCCCCCTCCAGTCCAGCTGTTTCCAATCACATGTTGAGACAGCCACGGGCCCAGGTCTTGCCGAGCTCGCCTTCCCTAGCCGCTGATCCCCTTGTGGGCTCTCCCAATTCCTGGTGGCTCTCTCTCTTCCTGCTGCTAAGTGCTGGCTAAGACTTTAAATCCACATCCTCCACCAGGCAGATTCCTGTTGAGGACCAGGGAAAACAGCTCCGGTCCAGATAACAACGAGTTGACTCCTAACTTGTTGGTACTAAACACATCAAACGAGGCCAGGGAGCTCTCCCGAGGCTCTCTCCGGTGGGCACCAAAAAGCAGCCTAATCCACCTCCAAATCTCCTTGAAAGGGCAGATTATCATCTGGTGAGACGGTGAGATGTTCCTACGGGGAGCTGGTGGGTTTAGGGAGAGGGAGCTCTTGATTCAGCCTGGGAGGAACCTGAATTCAAATCCTGGCTCTCTCCTTCAGCACCTGGGTGACCTCGGGTGAATCACTCTTTGCTCAGGGAGGTGATGACTTCAGCAAAAACTCTTCCCACTCACCCGAAATGGCCAGGCTAAGAGAAGGGAACCTATTGAGAGCCAATGTCCTTCCCCGAATATCCACCAAGACACGAGGGAAGGATGGAGAGCCCAACGTGGAAAGCCTGGACTCAAAAACAGACCAGATGGACCTGAGCCTGTCTTTGCCACTCTGAATGTATGACCTTGGGCAAGTCACTTATGCGGGTATCAGTTACCTCACCTGAAAAATGGTCTCCAGGACCTTCCCAGTTAAACAGCCTATTTCTCAAGTCGCTCCCAACTCTCTATCTAAGCAAGGTCAGAAGCCCTCCCCCCTCAAACATGCTTAAGAGGGATGGGTTTTTTTTTAATTTTTAAATTTAGATCAAGTAAGGAAAAAACTTCTTAATCTTTGTGGAGGGTAGCAAACTGAAATGGGTAGGGCAGCCCCTCCCAGGATGAGGACTCCAAGCAAGCCCCCAAGTTTCCTGGCAACCCCTCCTCTAGGTAGTTCTCTCCTCATTCCTCTCCCAATTAACTTGGCATAGACTTCCTTCCAAAAGAAGGTTGTCCCCCAGAGAATGGGGAAGGGACCCCCATTTTTGTCTTTAGATTCCTAACACTCAGCACAATGCAGACACAGAACAGCTGAGTCAACGTTAGCTGAGTTCTTGGTCAGTGGTCTTCCCCTCCCCCCAGGACTGAGGGATGCATGTGGAATTGTCCTCAATTTACCCAGGGAGAGATTGAGGGTCAGTGGTGAGAAGTGACTTTCCCAAGGTCCCCCAGTAGTGTCCCAGCTGGGATCTGACAGATGAAGAAATGGAGTCCTGGAGAAATAGCTATAAACATGAGCATACATACGGATCCCCTAGGTCTTAGTTTTTGCATTTACAACACACTCCTGAGCAGCCCCTCCTCTTCTCCAGATTGCCCAAGGGCTCTGGGACCCACAGAAAAGTAAAAAACCTCAGACTGAGAGAAGCCTCCAGCAAAAAACCTTCAGGGACCCTGGTGATCCCCAGAACTCCACATCTGGTCTGCAGAGGAGGAAGCTGAGACCAAAGGGATCCTAAGCAATTTTTCCCAAGGATCCTCAGGCAGGTTTGAACCCTGGTCTTCAAATTCATCCACTGACCTGGGCAATCCCAACTGGGAACTCCCTGGGGGATTTCAAATCCAGATACGAGCCTGCCACCAGGCTGCCCCCTCTTCCCACCTCAGCCCTCTCCAATTTCCTTGCAAGGAAGCCCCAGCATCTCTGGGCTCTTGAGCCAGGCTTCCCCCAGCCACCCCAGCCCCAGGCCCCTCCAGACACCTACCTGTGTAGTCTTGGTGGCAGGCACAGGTGTAGCCCCCCTCTCGGCTCCGGCACAGACCGTTGCTGCCACAGGGGTTGGAGTAACACAGGTCGATCTCCGTCTCGCAGTAGTCCCCAGTGAAGCCCGGTGGGCAGCGGCACCTCAGCCCGCTGATGGGGTGGATGGGCCGGAACAGGACGGTGGTGGAGCTGATGAAGGGGGCCGAGCTGTCGAACTTGAGCACGGACACACACTTCATGTAGTTCTCACAGGGCTCCCGCAGACAGATGTTGTCATCGAAGGGCAGCACACGCTGGGTGGAGATCATCCTGAGGAGGGTCCTGTTCAGGTAGATCTGCTCCTGGAGGTCCTCGGATGGGAAGAAGCGGTTCCGGACACCTCCAGGCAGCAAAGCCGAGAAGGTCACGTTGAGGATGTTGGAGCTCACGTCCGTGTCGTTCTGGACGTTGAAGACAAAAATGCCATCCGTGGTAGTGGACAGCACCGCCGCCACACCCTCCACGAAGAGGGAGAGCAGCGGCGACAGGAACTTCTCCTGAGACATGTTCTCCAGGCGGACGGTGATGCTGTTGGTCAACATGTCATCTGTGATGATTGTCACCCGCAGAGTGCAGAGGGCTGTGACGCTGTGGATGCCATCTGCAAGACAATGACACCACACTTAGGGGGGCAGGGCGCCAAAGGTGGCAGAGGAGAATTCTCCCTCCCTTTGCTGAGGCAGGGGACTGTGGATACCAGACACAGCATACCCTGCTGACCTTGGTTGGAATGTTGGTTGGTTTTGCTCAACTTCTCTCTCTCTCTCTCTCTCCCCTCCTAATTATAAGGAATAACTGGTGGTGGTTGTGGTGGGAGGTGTATATTGGAAAATGAATGTGATATAAAAAACAAGAAATCAATACAAATATTGTAAAATAATTCCCCAGAGTGTTTGACCCAGTCACAATTCTTAGTATAAGAGAGTACAGTGCCAAGGTTGGTGACCATGTTTCCAAATCCATCCACCCATCCACCCACCCATCTTACCCATCCATAGGAGCTAGATGGTGCAATGGCCTTAGAATCAGGAGGATAAGAATTCAAATCCAGCCTCAGACATTTGATACCAGCTGTGTGACCTTGGGCAAGTCACTTCACCCTGACTTCCTCTCCTCCAGGGCCATCTCTGGTCCTCCTGATCCATATCCGGCCACTGGACCCAGATGGCTCTGGAGGAGAAAGTGAGGCTGGTGACAGCACAGCCCCCCTCACTCAAATCCAATTCATGTGCTTGTCATGACATTGCCTCCCTGATGTCATGGTCTTCTAGAATGAAGGACAAAACATCATCCATCCATCCATCCATCCATCAATTGGAAATGGGGTGTTTTAAGCATTAATAAAAACAATGTAGCTTACGTAGCATTCCACATATTAGAGTCAGTGAGCACCCCCAGAACCACTGAGGCAGGGCCACAGACCAAGGCTAAGACACAGTCTTGGCCTCCAGGGAGCTCAGGGACAAATTGAGAAAACAGGCAAGGCTGACTGACCTCTGATCCTCAGCTGACGCTGTGGCCTCTACATCTGCCATCCCCATCCCCATCGGATCATCCTGAGCCTCCCCCTTCCCCAGTTCTGGGGTGGGCTTATTGGGGACCCCCACTTCAGACTCTGACTGACTGAGGGGGCCTGGGGAAGGTTAGCTTCATTCTGAGGGTCTAAGGAGCCTGAGGAGTTGAAATCAGACTGCCCAAGCCAGCCCAGACCTTCACAGCCCTCCATCTGGAGTCCCAGAGACAGTGAGGGACAGAGCAGGGCTGGAGGCAGCTCTCTGGCCTCCCTCGGTCAGATGTCTCTGTGGAACAGGAAGGCCTCTCAGGTAATGAAGTGTTAAATTGGGTCCTGAAAACCAGGGGCGTTCACGCGGAGAACCAATTTCCTGTTTAAACCACACAAAAATCAGCCCCGTTTATCCTTCCCTGGTAGAGACATGTACGTGATGGGAAGGACAAGTGACTGTTTACAAAATACACGCAAATCTTTTGTTCCTGACTCCTAGAAATCCTCAGGATCACCCCTAGAGATGGGAGGCAGCAGCAGAGTAGAGTGCTGGGTTCGAATTGGGTCAGTCTAACTGCGTAACCTCAGAAAAGTGATTCTCTGGGTCCCAGTCTCCTCACCTATGAAAGCGGCTCCTCAGCCTCCGGCCAGGGCGCTGCTATCATTACAGTGTATAAAAAATGCAATGCTTTATGGGAAATGCCTCCCCAGGGGCCAGTGACATAAGCGGCTGCTGAGTCTGGCTTGACCCCAAGGAGCACGGCCCGGCCCCTCCACACCCTGCTTCCAGCCCTGTTGAAGCTCCCCAACCCACCAAGATCCCTGAAACGGCTTTGTATCCCGTCCCCACTTTTCTGGAAGCTCCCTGAGGACGGTCCTAGGAGCCCATCCTGGCTCTGCTGCCCCTCTTAGGGGCTTCCAGGAGAGAGGAAGGGCTCAAGGGGGACACCCACTGTGGGACTGGCCCCGGATCCCTCGGCCATCCTCTGTGGGTACTCTAGCTTCTGAGGAATGGTGGAAACGTGCCAGTCGTTTGCCCCAGGGCCTGCCCAGGTGCTGCCTGGCCTCATCCATCTTTGGGGCTGGGGCTGGGGCCCCTAGCAATCAGAATGATGTTCCCTCCCGGGCCAGAAGCCGCTGCAGCAGCTGGGGAAGCTCTCCCTCATCGAGGCCCAAGGGCGGGCTATTAGCATTCACCACCCATCCTCTCCCTCTGGGCACTGCCAGGACTGCCCCAGGAGCTGGCACCCACCCCACAGTCCAGGAAGGAGGGGATTGGGCCCCTCTCCTAAGAACCAAAACAAGCCTCTCAGCCCTGGAAATCCAAAGCTCTCTGAAATAAAGAGCATAATAGAGCTCGACATTAATTAAAAATACCAAGATGATCCTGAAATGAGACCCCCGAAGAAGCAGAAGGATTTACAGCCTTAGAGTATCCACCCAGCTCGAGTGACAGAGAAGGAAACTGAGGCCCAAGGCCGGAAAGCAGCAGTCAGGGGGAGCTGCTGTTTCCTACATCCCGTTCTGGGGGACTCTGGGCTGGGAATCAGAGCCCCCACTCCGTGCCTGAGTTGGGGGGGGGTCTTCCCTTCTCTGTCCTCAGCTGCAGCCAGTGGAGGCGAGAGGCCAGCATCTTTCTCAAGAAAGTCGGAACCAAAGCCTGGGAGGTTGGGATGGAGCCCACTTTGATGGGGAGCTCACTACCTCCTCCCGCAGCCCACACACAGGCTCATCTTGGGCCCAGCCATCCCCCCACAGAAGCAGAGCAGAAACTCTGATCCCACTTCCATCTGAATGCCATCATGACCCCCACCCGCTGCTCACATACTGCCACTCATTCGGCTGGCTCCAGGAAATCAGGGGGTGCAGCCTAGGGTCCTCCTGACTCCAGGGCCGGTGCTCTATCCACTGCGCCACCCAGCCACCCCTAACACTCTTATTTAAGAGGAGTAAACTGAGGCCCATTCACATGGGTACAGAGAATGAATCATCAAAGACAAGATTCGAACCTGGCTCCTACAAGTCCAGGCAGTGCCCTTTCCACACCACCAGGAATACTCCAGGCAGCTCTGGGTCTGGAATAGGAAAGACTGATGGGAGGTCTGATGCTTAGGACCTCTAGGACACCCTGAAGAAGCCACTTGGCCTCCGTTTCCCTTCCTGTAAAGGGAATACTTCATAGACCTCTCTGAGCTCCAAGGCCCACAATGGGGCCCCCTTCCCCCCTACACACAGACCCCCACACATGTGGACATGGGTGTTTTAAAGTCACACATTTTCACCAGGGGACACACAGAACCCTTTTCTTCTCGGTCCCAGTGCCCACCAGCCTACAAACACATTCCCACCAACACCAAAAAAAGCGCTTTCCCCAGGGATGTGCTTGAGAAGTCATAACAGACTGTGGTAGCTGTTGGGGGGGGGGGGTCCTGGGGCTCAGAGACATCCCAGGACGGCTGGGGCACAGGCCTAAGGCAGCCAGTCCCCCCCCCAGGGCCCTTGGGACTCATTCTTCCCTCTTCATCCCCCAAACCCCCAGGCTAGGACCACCAGAGAGGCTGTCTTTGAGCAACGTTAACTGGACATGGAGCCGTTCCAGACTCCAGCGAAGCCAATGCCACCAGCTCTTTCTGCGGTCCCAGACTCCAGAGCTGGGGGTGGGGATGAGGAGGGGAATTCAAAGCTTCTGCAGACCCTGGATCCAACCAGCCTCCACTGGAAAAAGATCTATAGAGAGCTGAAAGGGCCTCCCCATCCCCCTCATTTACAGAGGAAGAAACTGAGGCACACCCAGGGGGTCACGAGGGTCATACAGAAGTCAGAATCTGAACCCAGGTCCTCTGACTGGACCTCTAGGAAGCTTTTCCCTCCATTTCTCACTTTGAGATCTTCCCATGCCCACATTCAGACATGCAGAAGGACAGACACTGGGCCCCCCACCCCGGTCCCTCAGCTGATGCTCCTCCCCACCCAGCACCCCTGGACCCCACACAGAGAAAAGTGGCCCCCATGGCAGTGGAGGAGCCGCCAGCTCCCGCCCTGTAATAATGACAGTCATTAATACTTGGAACAGAAACTTCAGGCTCAGGCCCCCCGCCAGGATGCATCAGGGGCAGGGGTGGTGGTCCGGAGGCCAGCCCCCTACCCACCAGGCTGCCCCGCCACTACTGAGCATCACGATCGCAGGCCCTCTGAAGCTTTTCAAAGGCTTTGGTCACTTCTGGGCTAGTGAGGAGGGTCCCGGTGTGAGGGGGCTGGTGGCGTCACTCTCCAGCCCATCTCCCTCCCCTCCCCACTTCCCAGGAACAGGCTGTACTTGGGGTCTTTTTCTAACTTGTCCATGGGGCTGGGCCGGGACCCACAGAGGCCCGGAGACGACAGAGGGCCACCCACAAATAAAGGCAAAAGAAAACCATCCTGTTCTTTGCTTCTAAAATTAAGAACGGGGCGGGGGGGGGGGGAACCCAGGCCAAACAGACTGAAGGGAAGAGGAGGAGGAGCAGGTGAGATACTGCCCTCCCCATAGAGGGGCCTCAGGGTGGGGTGGGGGGACCCCCAAAAGTGCCACCAACCAAAAAATCCAGAGTCGGGAGGGCCCTCAGAAGAGGGATTGTCAGAGCTGGGAGGGGCCTCTGAACAAGAAAAATGAAGTCCACAACAAGCATTTATTAACCGCCTACTGAAGGGGAGACCCTGGGCTAAGAGTTGGGATACAAAGGAAGCCAGAAACCAGGCCATATTCTCCAGGGGCGCACTGACCAAGGGGGAGACAGTGGGCAAACAGCTCCTTCCAAACAACACAGCTACATGGTAAGACAGGGGTAAGCCTGGAAAGAAGGTGCCGCCCCTGAGGGGACCCAGCCGCACAGGAGCCCTGGGGAGCCAGGCAGGGGGCCTTTGAACTCTGGACAGAAGGGGAGCTGGCTTGGCATCCAGGCCAGAGGGGACCTGGCTGGAGAAAGAGGAAGCTTCTGGCCTTGGGGCCCCCAGGGCCCAGACAGACAGGCTGGCCTTCTCTGGGGAGGAAAGCGTTAACCCTCTGGTGCGCAGCTGCCGTCACACCCTGGGTGCCTCTGGCTATTGGCTCCGGAGCTGGTTTTCACTTGTTATTACTGCCCTTTGAAATGGTGATGAGTTCTGACTAAGCCGGGGCACTCCAAGACTCTAATCCCAAGACCCGGAGAGGAGGGGGATGGCCAGTGGGGGGACACAGCACATCAGTTTGCTCTGGGCTGTCTGCAAAGGTGCCACATCCCCCCCATCAGAGGTTAGACAGGGAGCCAGAGCCTGGCTGAGGCTCCTCCCCCATGGGAGAAAGGCACCCCACCCCAACGTCAGCCTGGGGGGTGTAGGCCAGCCTCCCAAGCTCCTAGGGTGCCCCCTCAGCACCTCCCACACTCAGCAGGTCCAAGAGGGAAGCTCTTTCTCTCCCAAATCCACCCCTCCTCCAAACTTCCCTGTGGGGTGGGGGAATCCCTCCATGCCCTCCTTCCTTCATTTGGCCCCAGGCCCCCTTGGCTGACCTCTCCAATGCCCGATGCCCAGCTGCAGCTGGCCCTGTTTCCCCGGTTCGGAACCCTTCAGGAGCTTTCTCCCCCTCTAAGATAAAAGATGCCTTTCTCTTAGCCTGCAGTACCCCAGCCTTTATTAGGCACCAGTTCCGGGCTGGTCAGGGGCTCCCATCTCCCTTTTCTGCCAGATTTCCCACGGGAGGCAGTGCCATGCTGGGGAGAGAGCCCGGGGTCCTTCCTGCGGATCTGGGGCCTTCTCCTCCATATTCCCCACCCCTCAAGTGGGGTTCCTCAGTTGCAACTTGACTTAGTTTGAGGATGCGGGGAAGTTCCTTGAGGGCAGGGGCTGCCTCTTTTGTTGAATTGGCTCCTGTTATCAGGGGCTGAGCTGCTCGGGTCAGGGCCTGCACCCACCCCCACCCCCACCTCTGGGTCCCCACCTGGAGTTGGATGAAGGAAGCTCCCGGGGTGACCAGGGCCGGCCAGCCCCGACGGAGCACCCCCACCCAGTCGGTGGCGGTGAAGGGGGGAGGCAGGTCCTAACCACAGTCTGCCTCCCGCCAGCCTGGTTCAAGTTCAGTTTAGGGAGGGGCTGGCCCAGGGCCCAGATTCGTGCCCGGACAGGTCGGACAGAGCCAGCAGGGTGAGCAGAGGGGCCTACTAGGGAGCTCCCTCGGGTGGGGGAGGGGCAGGGGTGCAGCTGCCTACAGATCACCCAAAAGGAGGGTTTTAGTGCCAGGATCTCTGAGGCCGCGCATCCCACCATCTTCAGTCTGGAGGGGAAGGGACTTGTCCAAGGCTCCAGAGCAGGCCCTGGACAGGCAGCCCAGGCCAGCCAACAGTGTCAGTCCCATATAAATAAATGAGTACTATCACTATGGAAGCCTGCCCTCAGGAAGGCTACATTCCACTGGAAGAATGCACCGGAAGCCCAGACAACCTCATATAAGATGCAAAGAAGCAAATGCATCACCATGGGAGGGAAGGGGTGCTAAAAATTGGGGGGACTTGGGATGGCCTGGGGGTGGCCATGGCCAGGAGCTTTGAAGGGTGCTTCAGAAACCTGGAGCCCACTAGATAGGAAGGGGAGAGGAGGGTGTAAGAAGCCTGGACCAGTGGGGTCAGAGACCTGCGAAGGAAGCGGGGAGCCACTGAAGTTTAGGGAGCAGGGGTGATCACTCCACCAGACCAGCTGGGGCCTTTGCTCAAAAGGGGGAGGATGTGTCAAAGATTGACCTGCTTTCTCCCCTCTCCCCACTGACAAAGCCCAGTCCTGTGATTCACCCAAACTCCCTGCACTTCCGCCCCCCAGGGCCACCTCCACCTTGGGCTAGCCTTCAGCCAGGCCCTTTCCCAGGAGCGGCTCCCAAAGATGAAAATAGCTCTTAGCCTTGGCAGGATCCGTCGCTGCTTCTCTAGCCAGGAGCCTGCTGCTCAGCAGCCCGGGGGGAGGGCCCGCTGCCCAAGGGGAATGAGGTGCTGGGGCTCCCTTTGGAGAGAGGCCCAGACAAAAGCAGGATGGGCACCGGGAGGGAGGGGGAAGGGAGTCTGTCCCGAGCCTCTCCTTATTCTCAGAAGCAATGAGAGGGGGTTCATTCTCAGAGAAGTGGGATCCAGAGGCAATCAGACTCTAAAGGGCTGAGCTCCAGATCAACCCCAGGCAGCCCCTGGACACCCCTGGGAGGGTGAGGGGAAGACCGCTTGGAGCAAAGCTGGGTGACCAAGAGATCCATTTGGGGCTTAGGATAAGGAAGAACTTCCTTTCCTTCTGATGAGGGTGATAGGCCTGCCTTGAGGAGTGAGCTCTCCACTAGTGGTGGGCTCCAAGCAGCGGCAAAAAGACCCGTGTTGGGGAGAATGCAGAAGAGATGCTCACTCACTCTGGGCCGGGTTGAGCCAGAGAGTCCTCGGGGGACCTGCCAGGCCTGGGACTTGGAAAAGGCAAAGTCAGTCTCCCCGCAGCGGGTGTAGACCAGCGACACCATTCCCTTCCAGCAGCTCCTTAGCCAGATGGCTCTCAACGTGCTGGACGCCCTCTCAGGGGCCTTAGGATTTGTGGTTGGAAGGACCCTGTTTCTCAGATCAAAAGCTCAGGGTACAGGTGGCTAGGTGGTGCAGTGGATAAAGCACCAGCCCTGGAGTCAGGAGGACCTGGGTTCAAATGTGGTCTCAGACACTTAATAATTACCTAGCTGTGTGGCCTTGGGCAGGCCACTTAACCCTGTTTGCCTTACAAAAAAAAAAAAAAAAGCTCGGGTTACAGAGGGGACAGGCTTCTACAGGATCTCAGGGTGCCAGTCAGTGGCAAACCCAGGCTCCAAAGCCAGGGCAACCTGGCAAGGAAGGGGCTGTGCCCCTCCCCACCCCACGCCAAGGGCCCAGAATCTTCACCATGGAAACAGGGACATCTCATCACCTCCCCTAAATGATTCGTCTAGTCCCACTGTGGGGGCCTGAGGTTACACTTCACCTCCAAAGCCCATTCAGTCCAAACTCTCATTCCAAGCTTAGAGCAACCTAGAAAGAGGCGTAAATAAAGAGTCCAGTGGAGACAGCCCTGGAGCTAGAGTCTGAGGTTTGGGTTCAAATCCTGCCTCAACTCTTTACTTCCTACCCATGTCCTTTATCTCTCTGGGCTTGTTTCCAACTGTCAATTTGTTTAAAATGAGGAGCCCGAGCGTATGACTTTAGAAGTCCTTTCTGACTCTAAACCCCTATTCCTGGGATTATTCGCCCCATTTCACAGAAAGGAAAAGGTCAGGTTACACCCCCCCACACACACACACACAAACCAGACTCCCTCCCATTCATATACACATTTATGTTTTAAGGGTTACAAAGGATTTGTGTGTGTTATTTCCTATCTTCCTAACAACGCTGGGAGGTTAGTGTCTTATCATTGCCATTCTACAGATGAGGAAACTGAGTCTTAGAGAGGCGAAGTAACCCACCCAAGGTCACTCAGCTGATTCAGTATTTGGAGGCAAGATTTGAATTCAGGTCTTCCTGATCCTGCTATCCACTGGGCCAACCCACTCCACACCTGCTCTGCAACTTAATACACTCGGAAGGTTGCCTCTGGGTGCTGAGATTTCGGGGACTTGGCCAGGGTCTTGCAGGAAATGACCTCACGATTGGAGCCAGAGCCCCACTTCTGGAGCTGCTTTAGGCCAGGGCAAAGCCAAACCTCCTGAGAATCCGGGCCAGGACCAAGAACTTGCTCCTGACACTGGATGGAACCTGCCTTTCCCCCCCAGGCCCTCCTCTTCCCCCAGTTCGGAGGGCGCAGATCCCCAGATCGTATTCGGGTCTTTCTGAGGTAATGAGGGGCTCAGACAGAGCTTTGTCTAATAACGCCCATCCTGTTATTAAGTGATTAGGGGACGGCAGAATGGGCCAAGGAGAGATGGGGATCTCTGAGGAATGGGGGAGACCAGAAAACTGCAATAAGCCTCGGCTTAGCCGAGATCACAGCTGCCTGAAGCCGCCGCTCATTCCTGATTAAGAGCCTGTCCTCCAGAGCCCATCTTTAGAAGGGTCCCAGACAGCCGGCTCCCCCTCCTCAGGCCTAACCCAGCCTTCAGGGAAAATCCACAAGCACCAGGCTCCCTGGCCAACCTGGTTGGACAGGTGTGCAAGGTGGCCAAGGGGAGGAGAGGGTCCCCCAGGCGCAGAACACAGGCATGCCTCTTTTAGAAGCCCCTTCCACCCTCATCAGCAAGGAGAGAAGAGACCACAAAGCCAAGTGATGTCTGGGCCCCACGTGTGGGTAAACGTTGTGAACTAGCCTGTGGAAAAGAGGCCCCAGGAACCGCCGGAGGGGTCATCTCCTAAGGTCCTGAAGGTCCCCCCCCAACTCCCCAGCCTGCCCTGGAAGGCAGGTGCTGCTCCTTGGCCTTTCAGGAGCTCAAAAAAGAGGAAGGGAGAAGCCTGAGCCCAGGATGGGCAATTACAAAAATGTTCCCCTGCCACAGTCAGGGCCACCAGCCCAGATGGGGCTGGGGGTTTAGAGGCCAATTAAAATTTCCTCCCAGTAACTTAATTCTTCCAGAGTAAGCAATTGCTCTGTGTTTATACCAGCCCCACTGAAGGGAGGGCTCTTCCCTCCACCTAGGGTAATGAATCCTGCCCAAATCTTCTATTAATCAGAAACAGAAGAAATGCCCTCTGGGAATGGGGGTGGGGGTTTTGCTGTTTAATGACCACTAAGCAGGGGGGGACTTTCCCATGATGAAGCCATGTTTGTAACTATTAACCCAGTGAATGTCTTTCCCAGCCAGCCAGCATCTGGGTGGAGGGGCCTGAACCCCCCCAGGGCTAGGGAACTGGCTTCAGACCCATCAAACATTGGCTCAGCTGGGGTGCCAGGCATAGGAAATTGCAGTCTTTGAGAAAGGGCACCTGGTCCAGCCTCCCAGCCAATAGGGAAGTGTTTCCAGCTATCAAGGATTCCGACAAATTCGATCCACAGGCCATCCACCTGCTCTGGGCATACCGAGGCAGGCAGCCGCTGCCATTCTGCGGAGAGCCATGTACCCAAGTGGAAGAGAGACAGGAGAGAGGGAGATAACCAACCATCGGGAGGTGGGGAAGGTCTCCGGTGGGACACCCCATGGGAACTCTGGAGAAGCTCAGGGCTCTAGGAAGAAGGGGAGGTGGGGAAGAAGGCAGGAGAGAAGAGGAGGGTGGGAAGGAAATGCTGCAGCTCTGGTGAAGACTCCTAAGCTCTGCTATCGCTAAGGGGCGAGACATTTCCACCTGCCTCCCCCACGACGGTGAAAGCTCTCATTTCTGGAGATGCTAAGGACCAACATAGAGAGGAACTATTCTCTCCATTTTACAGAGGAGGTTCCAGGAAGGGAAATGACTGGCCCAAGGTCCCACAGCAGGATGTGCTGGTGATGGGATTCAGCTCCTGATGCCAAGCTCCAACTTTCCCGACTGTGTTGTGATCAGACAATTCTAAACTGAGCAGGGCCGCAGAGTGTCTGGGTTGGAACCCCTTCAGTGAGAGGGAATCCAACCCCTCCCGAGGCTCCTGGACACTCACCCGGCACCCGGAATATCAGTATTTTCAAGGAACCAGTCATTCAGTGGACAACCCCACTCCCTGCCAAGAGGGCACCCTCTGTCATTTCAAAGAAAAGGTCTGAAATGGGAAAGCAGGCCCAACCCCTCAGGAGCAGAGTCCTCTTCCCACTTTGAAAGGTGTTAATTCAGCACCTTCCTGGGAAGCAAGGGAGTTGGGAGAGATCTCCAAGGTCAGAGCAACCAGTCCCTTCCCCATTACAAGTGGTCACCTGGCACCTGTCTGAAGACCTTCAGGGATGAGGAACTCACTACCTCCCAATAAAGTTCATTGTGGGCAGCTAGAATCACGAAGTTTCTTCCTGTCAGGTCCAAGTTGGTCCCACTGGCAGGGGGAGGGCGAGGCTGACCGCGGCCCTGCCACCCGTTTGTGCAGGCCCCTGTCATCCTAACCCCCTGGGCAAAACCCCCACACCCCAGTCATTACAGGACCAGAGCACTGGTCCTGGGCCAGCCCTGCCTCTACTCTTGTCTCCCCAGTACTCACTCCAGGGAGCCCTATCAATGGCAGGTAGCCCCCTTCCTGTTAGCTGGGTCCTTCACGGTGACCCTGACCTCCCTCACTTTCAGCATCCAGCACCCCGGCTCACGCTCAAGTCTCTCCACTGCTCACTGCGGCGAAGAGCAGTGTTCTCCCCACCACTCCTTGGAGGAAGACGCTGCATGCCCCCCGCCCCACGCCACGGTCTTTGGGTTAACATATCAGCTTCAGACCCTTTCTAATCTGACTCCAGATCACCTCTATTTCTGAGGTGTTGGATGCCAGAGAAGGAAGGGCACTTGGCCAAGGTCACGTTGCTATCTGGGCACAGGCTCTATGGACAGCCCACACTCTGGGCAGACCCACACCTAGTGCCTCCCATGACTACAGGCAACAGGCTACCCTCCTCCAGTCAGCATTTTCTGTACATGCTGGGGCCTCATTAAGCTAATTACCGATCTGTAAACGCTGCATCAAATTAGGAACTTAACAAAGGTGCTTCATTTCTCATTCTGACGTGGGGCTTAAGGGATTACCCCATTCAAGAGACCAGCAATATCCCCGAGTGTAATATTCCCATCTCCTAGCCCTAACCTTCCACCAACCTTCCAAGATGAACCCCCAGGCCACTTTGCCAGACTTCACGTGGGAGCCCATCCAAGACAAAGGAACCCTAGTGGTTTTTCCACTATAAATATTTGAGGCACTGTACCCGCTCCACAGACCAATGCTATTCACATAAATGGGTTTCTTTCTGTTTGCGTTATATGAACGACTATGGTACCAAAACATTTTCAGACACTGGTAGAATGAAGATGCAGAGATCAGCAGTGGTCTGACCTCATTACTGCCTGGCTCAACGGTCTTCGGTGGCTCCCCATTGTGGGGGGGAGGAGGAGGCAGTAAGGAGGATGGACAGATCACTGACTTTGGAAGTACAAGACCTGAGCTCCAGTCTCAGCTGCCATTTTCTTCTACTCTGCAACCTTAGAAAAATCCTTTTGTTAGCTGGGCCTCAGTTTCTTCAACTGTAAAAAAGGCAGTAGGGAAAAAGCACTGGCTATAGAATCAGAGGGCAGATAAGTGGCACAATGAATAGAACGTCGGACTTGGATCAAAACTTATCTTCCTGAGTTCAAATCTGGCCTCACACACTTATTTGCTGTGTGACCCCAGGTAAGTCACTTCATCCTGATTGCCTCAGTTTCCTCACCTGTAAAAAGAACTGGAGAAGGAAATGGCAAACCCTTCCAGTACTCTTGCCAAGAAAAACCCCCACTGGGGTCACAGAGCCAGACATGGCTGAAAAGACTCAACAAGAACAGAAAGGAGGGATGGTGATGCGCACTATGCCACTGAATTACCGAAGCTTCTAAGGGACAAGTGGGGTTTTCAGGGCTGCTAAGGGTGAGAATCAGAGTTCCTCATGTTCCAACTGGGCCTCAGTGAAGCAGCTGGTGGGGTTGGCCAGTCCAGCCAGATGCTGGGAGTCCCTGGTGAAGGGGAACACGGCCACAGCTGACCTCAGATGTAACTGCCCAGATGTCACAGGCTCCGGCGGCTCCCTCACTTGGGCTTTCTCGTACGGATACCTACAGGAGCCTCTGCATCGTGGGTCAAGGGAGCCTGGTCAAGCTTCACCCCTGACATGGCCACGGCCACCCAACCTCCTGGTGTGAGCAGAGTAAGTGTCCCTGGGCCAGTCTGAGAGGTTTCCAATTTCATTATTTGTATAAAGAGGAGCTGCCCATGCTGGGTGGGGGGGTGGGGGACGGGGATGGGAAGGGGCTCAGAACAACTGCTCCTGCCTGCTGAAGTCTACACAACAGGTCACGAAGACAGAATTGGCCAATGGGCCAGCCCTCAGAACAGAGACTGTCTGCCCTGGGGAGGAACAGGTGCCAGGGAAGGGCAGAACGTTATCAATCCCATTGACTAGATGAGGGAAATTTAGCTGAAGTCAGAACCTCAGAGGTTTTGAAAGGTCAGGTCTGCTAACTAACACATGTATGAGTGTCCTGAGCTCATGCTTGAGCATATGTGGGAGTGAGAGAGACAGAACAAAGTCTCCAGGGAAACCTTAAGTTCCCTTAAGAACAGGCTCCCCCATGGCCAGAGGTCCCAAGCTGCCTCCTGAGAGCTCCCCACAGTCAGCCAGAGCCAAGGGTCCCTGGAGAGACCCAGGACCCCCACCCCATCCTTTCCTAATGAAACTTCCCAGGTTGACAGAGCTCCTGGCCACAGACTCTGCCTGGGCCAGGGCTCACTTGCCTGTCATCATCCAGGGGGAGGTGACACCTGGGACTTGGGACCTTTAAAAGACACAAGCTAGATGTGAAATAACCTTCCCCTCCAGCTGATGAATCAGAGGTGGATAGAGTGGAAGCTTCCTGAGGGCAGGGGCAGTCCCCAGAAATCCACCCCACCCCCCAGTACAGAGCGGGTCCTCAGGAAATGCTAGCTGCTTGCCTGGATGGCAGCTTGGGTTTTCATCCCCCCAGCCATGGGAGGCAGCGGGGACACAGAATAAAGAGCAGATGGTTCCAGGTAGGCCCCAGAAAGTCCCCAAGGGGACGATGAGGAAGCTCTGCGGCCCAGGAATCTCCCCAAGTAGAAGCCTGGCCCAGGCTGAGCCGGCCAGCCTTGCTCCTTCTCCCTAAGAAGCTGCCAAGCCCAAGGGTGGGCTCCCCAGTCCGCTAGGATGCTGGTTCCCAATCTCTCCTTGGAGGAGATAGTGACGTCATAACTAAGTGCTCATCTGCTTTTCTGGCTGGAGAAAGAAGAGGAGAGGAAGACAGGGAAGGAGGGAAAGAAGGAAAGGAAGAGAGGAAGGTGGGAAGTTAACTGAGATAAGGATGGAGGCAGCAGGCAGGCAGAAGTTTCTGGAAGGCAGTCTATTCCAGGCTTTTCCCAATACAGACAGAAGGTTGGTTCAATGACCTCTGGGGTCTTTTCCAGCCATAGAGAGATGACTCTGGGAGCCAGTTTAGGCTGGTTGCAGCCACAGGGACAGGTGGGTGATTATCAGCAGGTGAGGCCTGCTCTCTCCCTTGTCCACTTGGCTCTCCCCAAAAGGGGGCCCAAATCCCATTCCCTGACTAGTACCTGCATTTTTCTAGTACTTTTAGATCTGCAAAGTGCTCTTCCCACACCAACCAACAGAACATGGATATGTATTTATGACACCTTTTACAGATGAGAAAACTGAGGCCCCGAGAGGTTTGCTGGCTTGATCAGGATCAAACAAGCAGTGTCTCCTAGGCCTCATCATCTCTACCACCCAGGAGCTGCAATCTGGAGGGCAGGCTCTCGCTCGGGGCTGGGGCCCTGGGCTCTTGTGGGCAGGTGTTCCCAAGCTCTGCACCCATCGAGTCAGTGATGGCTTGAGGTGAAGGACAAAGGAGGCCTTCCAAATTGGGGGCAAGACCGAGTCTAGAGACCAGGCAGGGGGGAGGAGAAGGGGCAGGAGGGGCCAAGGCAGCCAGGGCCGCTTATCTTTCATTGCCTTCCCAATCTACGAGGGGCGCCGCAGGAAAGCTCCCAATCTCCTGCCGGTGAGGAGGGTGCGCCAACGTTGCTGTGCCCATTTTACTACAGAGGAGACTGAGGTGGCTTTGACACTGGGACATAAACCTCCTTCTCTCTTGAGCCCAAGCCTGGGGCTGGGGGCCTTTGACTCTTAAAGGAAAAGAGGCCAAGAGGCTTTGGGACAGACCTATAAGAGGGAGGGCAAAGCAACAGGAGAGAATTAGGGAGAATAAAGAGCAAAAGAGCATCAAAGGATGAAGAACCGGGAGACTGCAGGGTCAGCTCCTGGAGAAGCAGGGGGTCAAAGAAACCAGGGGACTGGAGGTCTAGCTATTCTGGAAGGCAAAGCAGTACCTGGTGGCGATTGGATATTATTTTATAAATGTGTTTTGCTTCCAATGCTCAGTGAATGGTATCGTCCCAAGGGGCATGGCTGCAGAGGGCCCAACTTTTCTTTGGATCTATTTTCAGTCAAAGGAAAAGCAGAAAAATCCTTTGAAGAGGTTTTCAAGGCTTTTCCCTTCTGGCCCAGTCAGATGCTGGCCAGGCCAGGCCCAGCCCAGCTGTTGAGGCCAATTAACTTTTCTCAGGAGGTTGACAGTCTCCAGATAAGGCTTCCCACCCGGGGCCATAAATAGCAGGGACTGTTTCTGGAAGGCGGGCAGCCCAAGAGCAAACTGCCTCCCAAGCAGGAGAGGATGGGGGCAGCCAAGAGGGCCCAAGGAGGCCAGTGCCACTGGTGGTGGGACAAGAGTCAACAAGGTGCATTGGGAATGCCCTTTCCCCCTGCCCAAAGTTGAGGGCATCAAAACCATGGGGACCAGCTTTCTGGAGTGAGATCTTTTCATCGAGGTCTTTCACTTTACAGAGATGAAACCCAGGCCCAGGGAGATCAGCAAAGTCACCAATGGCCACATGGCTGCGACCTGCCCAGGTCCAGACCTTTCGCTACCCCACACTAACTCTGATTTTATGACTTCTGTGCTAGGGGTTCAGGAGCTGGATTTCTGCCACCTAGGAAGGATGACAGCCCCTCAACATCACACTTCTTCCATTCAAGAGTCATTTCAGAGCCCACCATGTACAAGGCACTGCCAAGATGCCAGGCCTGCCAAAGTCGAAGATAAACCACTCTGGTTCTACTGTTCAATCTCTGAAGGGTTTAATTCACCTGATTATTCTGAACAAAACCAATGCTTCCTGGCCCACTCTTTCCCCTTCCCTTCACCTGGGGTAGTGGCCCCATTCCATCGCCCCCAAATCCAGTATTTGTCCAGTCCCATAGACTCTCCCTCATCTCCATGAGGGACAAAAGTGAGATGATTCTGGACAAGGAGGCCATGGTCAGATCCCTGATGGGCTGGCCACATGGGACTACCTCAAACCCCAGTAGGTTCTTTCCAGTGGTCCTTCCATGGCCACCACCACAGGCCCAGGATCCCCTCATCGCTCACGTAGATGAAACAACAGTCTCTCCTCCCTGGTCTCCTAATCTGTAGGTTCTCCAACCCAGCTTCACAGAGCTGCCTAAGCCACCTTCCCTAATATGTCCAGTTCTGCCAACCCCACAGCCTTCCTCAGAAACCCTCACTGGCTCCCCATTGCGTGTGAGGTAGACCAAATTCTCCCCTCAGCCTGGCATTGGGGTGTTCCTCAGTCAAGACTCTTTACCTGAGTCCCGATTTCCTCATCTGTTAAAAAGCTGTCCAGGCTTCTTTCCCATTGCTCTCCTTCAAGTCTGCCCCTAGTTATGATGGTGAAATGCTTCTCTTCCAAGCTGCCACTTCTCCTAGGAAGTTCTTCCCTAATTCCCAGAATGGCCCTTTCTAGCCTGAAGGCTCCTGATGCCCTTGGACCTAGAACCTTCTGTTCATCCCCCTCTCCCTCCCAGGGATTGGATACACTTGCTGCAGAATCACAGAAGATGCCCAAGAGCAGTCACCTCAATTTACAGGAGGGGAAAATGAGGCCCAAGATCACATAGAGGGTGCTCAAGGAGCACCCACTGCTAGGATAAGTCATCTTTCTGAAGACAGAAAATCTCTTCTTGAGATGCAGAGGATCCTCACAGCATGCCAGCATTTTCCTTTCCTGCATCTCCAGAGTCAGGACTCTATACCCATGGGTGATGCCCACTACATTGGCACCAACTTTCTTTACTCTCGCTAGAAGCCTTCTACCATCTGACCCTCCTGGGCATCAAAGGCCAGGAAACTTTCTCCAGACCAACATCAACCACCATCAATGGAATTTGATGAAAACAGAACCAGTAGCAAGTGGGCAAGATGCTGGCAGCCCCATGGCTGAGGAAGCAGCGGCTTTCACTGTAGGCAGGAGTTAAAGAGTACCCCTTCCCCCTCCCCCCCCCATCCCTTTCCTCCCAAGCTTCATTTTCATTTAGAAAGCCAGGAAAGGGCCATAAAACTTGAGTGCTGTGGCCCGTCCACTAGCCTAGGAGCTGGGCAGGAATGTGGCTATTTGTTCTTCCAGACCACCAGCAGTAAAGGGCGCTGAGCCATGGCAAGTTTCCTTGGGCCGCTGCTAGGAGCTCCCTCAGCCAGCCAGCCACCCCCCATAAGGTAGAATGGGCTGAGCTTGCCAGGCTCCTCTACTTCTGAAGAGAACACCCCTCCCCGCTGAGTCCCCCTCCTTTGGAATGACTAAGTCCCATTGGGTTGATGAAGGAGTTGAATTGGTCATGCCCCTCCTCCAATGGATTTGTACAAAAGAGCTCCAGATGTAGGCCCCAAAGCGTCCATGGCAGGAGCTGGGAACAACTCCTCCTTAGAGCTGCTTCTGGCGGCTCAAGACCGGGCTTCAGGGCTCGTCTCCCAGGGGGTCCAAAGCTCTCCTTGGAGCACAAGGGTTATTGGGGGTTATTACGACCCTTGACCTGCCTAAACTTCTTGGGTTCCTTCTTCTAGAATGAATGGGCCCCGCATATTCCTCATCAAGAAACTGAAGATTGGACTGGCTATTCTGGGGCCCTTCCTGCACCGACATTCCATGCTCTCCTCTGGTCCGTTTCAGGGCTAACATCCTGGGTTCTAAGATCCCTCCAAGTTCTGAATTTTATGCTCTTTTTTTCCCCTCATTTTTAAAAGTTTTATTTATTTTTATTTAAAGTTTTGAGTCCCAAATTCTCTCTCCCACCCTAATCCGAGACAGTAAGCAATCAGGTAGAGGTCAGACCTGCACAATTATAATAAAACATTTCGAAATTAGTCATTGAGAACCAGAAAACTTGAATAAAAGTGAACTCTGTTCTAGGGGTCCTCCCAGCTCTGACATGTCCCATGTGCTCTAGAGCCAGATTTCTACATCCAGATTGGAGTTCCAATCCCAGCTCTGTGGGCAAGTTGCCTGGTCTGCTTCCTCCCCTGCCTCTGGGCTCCTGTAAGCTGTGACCTTCCTAACTTTAGCGTCAGCCTGACTGGCCCTATGTCACCGGGACCTAGGGAAGGGAAAGGACGCTGCAGTCAGAGGGGGTAGGGCACAAGGGCAGACCAGACCTCTGCCCTGCCCGGGCCACAAGGGTTACAAAGACAAAAAGGAAGTGGTCTCTGCCCTTGGAGTGCCCAGAACAAGAATGACAAAGTGACCTAAGGGCAGGAGCACCTGAGGTAAGTCTTGAGAGTCCTGAGGGATTTGAGAGGAAAAAAACATTCCAGCCAGCCTGAGCAAGGACATGGAGGCAGGGACATAAGATTAGAAGTTCAGGCAATGACAGAGCGTTGTTTTTGGATAGAAAGTTAGGAGAGTGTACAGGAGGCCGATGAGGAGTCATTCTAGACAGAGAGGGCAGAGCCAGATTTCAAAGGACTTCAACTCAAATGGTGGCAGTGTGCTGGAGCCTAGGGACCTGACCAAGGTCACTCAGCTTCAAAGCCTCTGGGGAATGGATTCAAACTCGTACGCTGCAGCTTTCTGATGCAGCATGTACCAAGCTGCTCATTGGACAAGAGGGGTCCCAGATGTCCCCCTCTTCTGCCATCTTTGTCTGACCTGTGCATCTGGTGATGGCATCACAAGAAGAAAGGAACACGATGGTTTCATGGTGAACCTTGGTTGGCTCAGCGTGCTCATCACATAATCTAGAATTTGGCAAAGGAGAGACTTCAGGGTTATGAGATGCTAATCTACCTGGAAATCCAGCCATTCACCGTCTGCCCATCCCCAGCCTTCAGCAGAACCAGCGTGACGCCCCTGAGATTCTTGGGGGGACCTTCCCTACATGGGATGCCTGGCATGGATTTTGTCTGAGCCTCAAAACCTTAACTCAGTGGAATGGCTCAGCAGAGTCTGAAGGCAGGACTGGGGTCCAAATTCCACACAGACACTTGGGCTACCGACTGCCCATGTGACCTCGGACAAGTCATTTCCCCTCTGACTCTCCAGCTCTGCTTCTTCAGAATGAGGAGTTTGGAAGGGCCCTTCCAGCTTTTAATGTGACAATCCTCCGGAAGGTGACAGGAGGTGGGGGATGCGCCTGCTCCGCCCGACATCCTCCCCATTTCCGACGTGGGAACAGCACAGGAGCTGAGTCATTCTACTTGCCCTCTTTCATCCCTTAACATTACACCATCTGCCCCCAAGCAATGGGCAGCAGCTCCTCCTCATGCCAGCTCTGAACCCTTGAAAAACAAAGCCCTTCAGCGACCTCAGCTCCTGCCGACCCCCCCCTTCAAGAGCTCTGGGGGATGCTCCTGGTGATCACCCAAATCCCAGCTCTCTGGTCTGCCTCTTGAAAGCCCCATGCTTCTCTGCCCCCCTCATCCCAGCCTCCCCTCCTGCCCTCTTCCCCCTGTTTCGGTCTGGCTCTCCCTCCCATGTATATTCTTTTATTTTGTGGCAGGGACGGCGGCCGAGCCCCAATTTCTGATCTTGGTGCCAGACTACTTGAGCCAAAGCCCTGCTCAGGTGAGTCAGCCTTGAGTCAACAAAGGTGGCAGATCCTCTGAGCCTCCAAATAAATTATAGCCCTGGCCCCTGGAAACCCGGCCTTCTCCTGCCAGGAGCATTAACAAAAATTCCTGGTTCTCACTAAAAGACAGGGTTTGGGCCTCTCTGCTGATCAGAGATTAGGAGGCACTGGGGGCGGGCACAGGCTGGCTTCTCAGGGGTAGCCTCTTAGCCAATGCTCCTTCATGGGGAGAGGGATGGCTGTGCCACCATCGGAGGGGCTGCAGATAGGGCAGGAAGAGGAGGGGAGGGGAGGAAGGAGGAGGAAGAAAGGAAGGAGTGTGTCATATTTTCACTATCATGCTTCTAAGAGAATCACTAAGAACTCTGGATTGGGAGTGAGAAAACCTGAGTTCAGATCCTTACTCTGACATTTGCTACTGTTGGGTCCAAGTTTCCTTCTCTCTCTCTCTCTCTCTCTCTCTCTGTTACCTTCTAGTTTTTCCCATATGGGTTTGGGCCTTTCAGGAAATCCTGGTCCACTTCACCTCCCTCCGTGCAAGGACCAGGTCAGAGATTATGACTCGGAGAACAGGAAAAGGCTTTGGGTGGAGAAGGATCCAACTTTCACAAGGCTCAGAGAAGGGAATAGTAACAAGTCCAGGGTGGTGGGGGGGACGACACCACGCTGCTTCTTGGCCTCTTCCTTCCTCCCCATCCGTCCTGGTGAGACACCAGTCGGGGATCACTCCAAACTCAGCAGCCCAGAATCTGGGCGGCAGCTCTGGATTCTAACCCAGATCCTCAAGAATGCCCACTGCAAGACAGAAGCTGACCAGCTGATGCTGGGGGGCTGCAAGGAGACAGAAGCTGCTTCCTCAGGTCCACCCTGGGGTTCCACCAGTTAGGAAGCTTTTCCCAAGAGTGACTCAATTTTCCGAAGTGCTTCCAAAGATTCCACTTGCTCTCTATAACGATCTAGTAATTTTCCCATTTACAAATAAGAAAACTAAGGCTGGAAGAGAAGAGGCGACTGGTCCAGAGGCACCTAGCTGGGAGCAATGGGCCATCCCCCACCCCTTCCAGGGAGTCCCCTTGAGCCAAGGGACCTGGGGGAGGCTGCTTCAAAGCTGCACCCTCCACTTCAGTTCTAAGCCGAGACGGAAAGCTTAGCTCGGCCTCAGCCCCTCTAAGGCTTTGGTCACGAACGCGAGAAGTCCGGCAGGGATAAACGTCAGACCCCTGCCTGGAAAAGCTAGTGTCCCTAACCCAAGCTAGGGAATGAGATTGGGGCCTCAGTTCCCTCCTCTGTAAACTGAGGGGGTGCACTAGGATCAGGTACCCTCTGGATGCAGCTCTGGAGGGGTTTTAGTTGGACCATACTGTCCAGAAAAGCTACAAGGGTGGACAGCCCTGCACTCGGCGCTCTCTAGATCAGACCATGAGCCACAAGGGGCATGGGGGGGTCAAAGAAGAACTCCCCCTTCCTCTTTAGGCCCCCTTCTAAAAGGATTTCCCCCATTCTACTGATTCTTATTTTTTTCTTTGTAATCAAGCTTTTTGTCAATGGACAGATGACAAAAGAATAATAGGGGATGTTTACATGTGATCTTAGGGCTGTCCTCCCATGATCCTCACTGCCCATAAGATGAAGCCCACTTTAGAAAAGAGACAGCGGTGGCTCCGAGAGATCCTGAGTTGTCCATCGCGGACACTAAGATGGGGAAGACCCCAGGCTAAGCCAGATGAGCCGGTGCAGCCTAGGGTCTCCTTTCCTCCCAGGCCCAGCCCCACCTCACCCCATCCAGTCCTGTCCTGTCCCATCCCATCCTGCCCCAGGATCCTGCCATTGCCAAGTGTTCTGGCAGCCGGGGCTTACTTGTCATCTGAGAAAAGGCTAAATCATCTTGGAGGGAGCAGAGGAGCGCCTCAGCTCCTTGGGAAAGGATTCCAGGGACCATAAATTAAAGGGTGAATGCTTCAGGCCTCGTGGAAGAAGGCAGCAGCAGAGTTCCTTCATTAAGTGCGGCGTGGGTGAAGGAGCCGGTCTTATCAGGCAATCAGATGTCAGGGCTACAATCCACCGGGTCACCCACTTCCCTGTTTTACAGAGGAGGAAACTGAGGCTCAGGGAGGGGACCGGGCGTGCCCCAAGATCACACAGGGAGTCAGTCGGCGCTCCTGGCCCCCATTTCCTGCTGCCTCCCAGCCATGGTGCCCAGTCAGTAAGTGCTTTGTGGAGGCCGAGCAGAAGAGATTTGGAGACAGCGGTAAACTGAGACCAAGGGAATGACGGGGGCCTAGCTGAGAAGGAAAGCCAGGGAAGGACCTGGACTGGGTGCTGGCAAGCACTGAGGGGGCCAGAGGGCTCAAGTCTCCTTCCAGAGAGCCTCTATCCTGGGCAGGCCACAGGGACATACTCAGGGAAAAAGCCCTGTGGGTGGGGGGGATGGGCAGGGAGGGCAGCTGGCTCCTCGGAACCCTGGAGGCAAGGACAAGGTGGCTCCACCTTGGCACCAACAGAGCCTCCTCCGCGGCTAGCCCCCAGAGATGGGGCCCCAATTGACATTTCAAAAAAAGTCCAGGCCCAGGATGGACTGTGGGCAAAGGAGTGGCCGGCCACCTGCTGCAGAATCTTGCAGAGGGAGGTGAGGGACTATGGGTGAGGACTGAGACATACCCTTTCAGATTTGGCCAAAGAGGAGGCAGCTTTGCTTTACCACAAGTCTTTGTTATAACAAAGAACTCTTTTGCAGGAGGCAAAGTTATTAGTAAGAGAGAGAGTGAGGTTAAACACAAAAGCCATTCATAAACTACTGCTACACTGACCCTAAGGCAGGGCTCCCAGCTACAAAGGGGGAAGGGAAGACCTTTGACCTAGTCCAGAAGTCCCCTCTGAGACTGAGGTGGGCATGGGGGGTCCTAGATAGGTTCTCTTCCCATCCTTTGAGAGGTGAGAAGACCTAGCTGAGGCTCGGGAGCGGGGAAGGGATGAGTTCCTGGAGGAGGGGGCAGCTGGGAGGGGGCTCCAGGGGAGTGATCAGTGGTCTTCCTGGGAGCATTGTCTAAACTGGGCAAACCATCAGCCTCTGGCCTGGAAACAACAGCCTCCAAATAAAACCAAGGGAAGCGGGAAGCCAGTGACCATGGGGGGAGTTGGGAGAGGCCATGGAGGGAGCTGTGGGGGGGAGCCCTGGGGGGGAGCTAGGGGGAACAGGGAGGAGAGGCGGAGGAAAGAAAGCCTAGCCGGCCCCTCCCCAAGTCCCCAGGGATCGCAGGATTCAGGAGCCCCCACAAAGGCATGAGCCGAGCTTCCATTTCAAGGGCCCCTTCCTTTGAAAAGGCCCCACAAAGGTGCATCCCTCCAGCGCCCGCTCACTGCGGGAATGTCTCGGGGTCGGTTTCCATCACTATGACAACCCCTTTCTCCTGCCAACCCTCTTCCAGCTTAGACATCTCGGGCTTGAGAAAGGGCATGTGGTGGGGGGCTGCCAGCATGACGGACCAGGGGAGGGGCAAGGAGGCTGCCAGGCTGGCTCCGAGGGCAACTGGGAACCAGGCTGGCATCTTGGCACAAGCGACAAGCCTGAAGAGAGGGAAGGAGGCAGGGAGGAAAGCCGTCCTCTCCCCTCCCAACCTTCCTGAATACAGACAAAAGCGGGGGGGGGTGGGGGGGGGTGGAATGGAGAATGCCAGGCCAGGGGTCAGTATGAGCAGGGGCGGCAGGACAGTGGGTCTGGAGCCACCATCTGCAATGCTCGGATCTCACCAAATCCCTCCAAGTAGTCACTCCTCTGCCTTTCATTCACGCCACTGGAAGAGAGCTTGGGGAGCAGAACCTAGCATGTCCGAGCCAAGAGGGGGCTTAGAACAGAGAATGCCAGAGCTGAGGGAGCTCAGAAAGTGGGGGGGGGTCAGGAACCCAGACAGGCAGGGGAGGTAGCTGCTAATGGAGGACCTCCACAGGGCTGGGAAGGAAGGGGTCTTTGGGGTTTGGGCTGAGGGGGCTGGAAGCGGCATCCACTCCCCCTAGTCAGGGCAGAGCTAGGCCCAGACTTCCAGGTCTGAACTTTTTTCTGATCCCAAGGAGCCTGAAGAACAGGCCCGGCTTTTCAGCTGTCGAGAAGGAACGTATTATTTACCTGAACAAGGCTGGGGCGTTGCCAGGGAGCACAAAAGACTGTTCTGGCCCCCCTACCCCCTACCCCGGACTGTACAATGGAGCCACCCTTATCAGCACACACCTGATTTCTTATTAACTTCCACCCAATATTCCAGTATTTCCTTGTCTCAAGAAAAGGAGGCCAATGGTCCAGGGTGGTAGAACAGGGAGAAGACAGGCCAGGGCCAACAGAACAGCTCCAGGCACTGCCTCCTGGCCTCAGGGTTTACATTTTCCTCAAAAATACCTTGAGAAAGAGAGAATCTTTCCATTTCCCAGACAAAGAAATTAAAGCTCAGCAAGGGGCCAAGACTCAACAAGATGGTGGCCAAGACCCCTGTTCCTTCCAGGCCCCAAGCCCTGCGAGCTCCTTCCTGTTCCCAATCACTTTGCCTTTCCCTTCTTTAAACTTGTCTGGTTCTCTTGGCGGACTCGGAGGGTCTGGACACCGAGGGCTCTTAATAATCAACTCCATTCTGCCTTCAAGAGAGGAGCTGGGAACAGGCCCTCTGGGCTTAGTGGGCATTGACTTCTAGGGGCTTGAAGGGTGGGTGGCCAAGGCCCTGGATTGACCTCCATGCCAGCTGAGGGCTGCAAAGCAGGATGGCAGGAAGAACAACCTTAGAGAACCCAGAAGCTCCCAGTTGGGTGGGGGCTGAAGAATCAGCTCTTCTCAGGCCCTCATTTGAGGTTCTGGGGAGGGCGTAGCAGAACTGACAAGAAGCAGGGCCTGGAAGAACACAGAGATGTCCAGCTCACCCCATCCCACCCCATCTTACAGATGATCAAACCGAGGCCAAGAAAAGGGAAAGGTTGCAGCCAGAGTCAGCTGGGCAATAAACGGGGCTTCTGATGTTAGCGCCCCTTCTGAGGGAAGCTCATTCTCGGTGGGCTCTCTGGATTATTTGGTGGGGTCACCATTGCTTCCCGGATTGAGAGCGCAGGGGAAGGAGGGCTACCCTTCTGGTCTAACTGCACCTGCAAAAAGCATCTTAGTACCAATGAGACAGAGACAGACAGGCAGATCAAGAAATAGGCCAAGAATCAGAAATGGAGAGAGAGAGAGAGAGAGAGAGAGAGAGAGAGAGAGAGAGAGAGAGAGAGAGAGAGGCCAGAGAAACAGAGAGAAAGAGAGAGAGGCCAGAGAAATGGAGAGGGAGGGGGAAGAGAAAGAATGAATTGAAAAGGGCCCCCAGGAAATGCCAACTTAGCTCAGCCGGGAGGATGAACAAAGCCCGGCTGGGCCAGTCAGACACTGGATCCTAACTTGGAGACTGGGAGACTAAGCTCCCCTCAGCCCGGAGCAGGCCTCAGCCTTTCATCTCCCCAGCGACGGTAACCAATGCGACGGGCTGACTTCGAGCGTGCTCTGAGCAGGCCGCAGGTAGAATTGGGTTCTGAAGTGGAGGCCTCTGGACAGAGCCCTCTGACCTCCCCCCACCCCCAGATGCCCCATTGGCTGTTGAGAATGAGGGGATCCCTGCAGAAGGAAATGGCATCTTTAAAGTCAAATGCCAGGATCGCCATTTTGAGGGCACCCCCCTCAATCTTTGCCACAGGCAAGTTCCTACAGGAAAACTCCTCCAGCTTCCAGGGGCTTCCAGCAGGAATTCCAGCCCTCCCAGGTCTACAGTGACAAATCACTCACACACACACACACACACACACACACACACACACACACACACACACACTACTTCCCTGACAATCAGTAACTGCTGGGAGGCTTCTTTGAGTTCCTCCAGGCTGCAGCCCTTTGGCCTTCAGCAGGCCCTAGCAGCCAGGTTAGTCAACAAGAGCGTGTGAAGAGGGGAAGCTCCAGGGATGGGGATATCGGAAGGAACCAGCAGCTGATACTCCCAAAATGCTCCAAGGCTTAGGGAGGGCTAGAAATGAACTATTTCATTGGGTGAAAAGAAAGTCCTAGAGAACCCCATCAGTAAGGATCATAAGAAAAGGCAGCAGCACATGCAGTGGCCCAAGAGCTTGCCTCCACTCTGACCTCTGAGCCCTCCTGGCCCTCGGGAAGTTACATGCCCCCCACGGCTGTAAGCTACAGAGAAGGCATCCATCTACACGGGGCGGGGGGGGGTCCTCCTCCAGAGTCCTTTCTCCTAACAGAAATCAGAGGTTCAGCTTAGAAAAAAACGATTGTGAAATGCTTTTAATAGTTTATCTCATTTGATCCTGACAAGGACCCTAGGAGGTAGATGCTCTTATAATCCCCAGAGAGAAGAGAAGGAAGCTAAAACGCAAAAACTTCAAGGAGCTTGCCTAAGGTCCAGGATAGGATTTGAACCCAATGCCCCAGACTTTAAAACCTTTCCAATACACCCGCTGCTGCCCTATCATTAGCACTATGACTGAGACATGGTGTTTCAGGATCAAAGACCTTGGCTTCAGTGATGAGATCTGCCCATAGACTAAGAAAGGGGCCTTTTCCTGCACCCCCACCCCACCCCCACTCCCCCATACCCATTTCTCCTTTCTTCTCTCCTGCCTATCATTCACCTTCATTCTGGGCCAGAAAGAACATGCAAAGATGGGAAGATGAAAAGGGGACCCCAGAAGAGGAAGAGCCAAGTGATTGTTCCAGTGAAAAAACTACGCCTGAAAGGACATGATCTTTTGAGAGAAAATTCTGGAACTCTTTATTCATGGTAAAGTACAATCAAAACCAGTGTTCTGGTTTGTAGGCCTGGGAAGATGGGGGGAGCCTGGAAGTTCCCCCAGACAGCACCCTGAAGGAGCCACTGGTTTTTCTTCCTCCAGACCTGGGGAAATATTTCTAACTCTTACACAGAAAAGAGCTTTTAGGTCAAAGGGTCTGCCACTCACTGGCTGTGAGTTATTGGGCCAGGCGAACACCCTCTCGGTGTCCTCCATAAGATATGGGCTTGGGACAAAAAGGTTGGGTTTTTTTTTATGAACAGATCGTAGGAAAGCAACAGGAACACAAAGTGTACAAGAAGGGAAATGGAACGAACAAGAAGAATCAGACTGTTATGAAATGATGATGGAGCCTGAGAGGCAGCTGCAGCGCAGTGACCAGGGAGCTGTCCTCGAACTCTCTGGGAAACAAGGGGCTGGCCCCTCAGGCAGCATAAGAATTAGGAGATGGTCCAGAGTTTTGACTCAGCTCCAGAAACTGGAACGGAAATCAGGAAAACCTTGAGTCCCGGGGTGTCTCAGATTCTTGTTAGCCGTGTGACCCCGGGCAAGTTACTTTCCATCTCTGAGACTCAGATTCTTCACTCATAAAATAATCCCATCTATCTCTCAGGCTGCTCTGAGGATCAAACGAAACAATGTCAATTATAAATGCAGCTTGTAACCCTTACAAGTCTGTGAATGTGACTATTATGGATCTGCTTACTTGTCATTCATTGATATCGATATCATAATATGATCATATTGCAACAGGACTGGCAAGAAATGATCCAAACAGACAAAACGATTCCCAGCAGCCTAATTGTGATAACAAAACCAGAAACCAACTGCACCCTGTGATTGGGGAATGGCTGAACAAACACTGGCTTATGAATGCTTAGCTCTATGACCAAATACAGCAGCTATGAGGAACCTAGAGAAAGCCAGACGTCTTACGTGAGAGGAGGAGATCAAGGAAACAGAAAGAGGTGAACAATGGACGTGGAGATGGAGTGAAACAATGAACTGCCTCCCGCCTCCATCACCACCTGCCAACAGACAGTGGCAGGACTGAGCCCCAAACAATCCCAAAGTAGCCAGAGCGTGACCACAGCCACCACCAGAGCCAGGCCCGACGACGCAGTCTTCCTTTTTCTTCACAACCAGCAAAGTCTGGAAGTGAAAAGGGGCTCCTTGATCACTTTGAGGAAGCTCTGGTTAACAGCTGTCTTTGGCGGGATGTGCTTTGTAGGGAGTGTTGCTTGGACAGTGACCAAAGAAAATGTGGCAACGAAAATAAATAAACAGAGGAAAATCAGGGCAGTGGATTCAACGATAATTTGTGATCTTTCTGTCGTGAAAACCATTGATTCTATAACCTAAAAGCTAGAGAGGGTCAAAGAGTCTGACTTCCCAGAATTATTTGTTATGAAGTTAAATCTCCAGGTTCTGTCTTGGGGAACCTCCCGGTCATACGTGGCAACAACAGTGGATCTGAGGGGGCCTTAAACTGGACATCACAATCACAGTTGGCATCAATACAGCCCTTGAAGGGTAGCAGTGGGTCTCATCAATATTAGCTCACAACAACCCTGGCAGGCAGGTGCCCAGCTAATATGGTTATTGACCACCAGTCTGCTGTGGCACTGCCCACAAACCCAAACCCCACAATCCCTCAGCACATGAGGCTTCTCACTGCTGATCATCAGTCTCTCCCAATTCCCAAGAGGGACATCACTAGCCTAAAATTCAAAACTGTAACTTCTGCTCCTTTTGTCAGTGGCCTCAGGAAGCCCCCAGACCTTTACTCAGCCTTCCTAAACAAACAGAGACTGCCAAGTAAGTCCTTTCTGGAGTTTTCCTCCCCCAAACTTTGCCTGGACCTGTCCTTTGTACCCACCCAACTCTTTCTCAAATCAAAAATTTTAGGGTTTTGGCCCTTGTCTTCACCAGACTGTAATCACCCTAAGGACAGGGTCTCTACTTTCCCTATCTATATCTCCCCTAAGCCAAGCACAGGACCCTGGAGTCATAGTATGGGTTTACTAATCAAACATACAGTCAGGACAACTTCTGCCAGGTGCTGGGGATAAAAAGATAATCTCTCACCTCGACTGAACTGAATCATTGGATTCTTTCTTCCATTAAAATAACAACCCCCCAAATCAAAGTGGTTTGAAGATTAATGGCTAATCCAGATTCATATTCTTTCTGCCCCACCCCCACCCCCCCTTCTTAAGAACTTCAGAGGAGCCATTAAGTTGCCAAAACGACACCAGCTTTCGATCACTTTGGGGTTGGAGCTTCAGTCTGGAGGGAAGCTGAATCTTCCATTAAAATACTAAAGTTGGAATCTTCTGACTTGGGAGAGAATTGGGTCTAAATTGAAAAAGGCTGGCAGGTGCTCGAGGAGCCAGGGGACAGGAGAGGAGGCCAGAGAGGGGCAACCTTGGGGTAACCCTCTTCCACTCAAAACAGGGAGTGGGTGAGGGGAGATTCTTACCCTGCCCCACCCCCTCATGGAGCTGTTGGGAGGAAGGTGCTCTGCCCGGGCTGAAGTGCTAACAGAGCAGGAATGATTACCCAGAGATTGTGACTTCCCAGAAAGTCTGTCACAGTTTCTGCGGCTGAGCTGCCCCCTTCCCTCTGTTCTCCAAGTTCTCCCTGTTCTCTGTCTGGGTGGTTCCTGTAAATCTCTGTGTGTGTGTGTGTGTGTGTGTGTGTGTCTGTCTGTCTCTGTCTGTCTGTTTGCCTCTGTCTGTCTGCCTGCTTCTGTCTGTCTGCCTCTGTCTGCCTACTTCTGTCTGTCTGCCTCTCTCTATCTGTCTGCCTCTCTGTCTGTCTGTCCCTCTCTCTGTCTGTCTGTCTATCTCTCTGTCTGCCTCTCTCCCTGTCTGTCTGTCTCTATCTGCCTCTTTCTGTCTGCCTGTCTGCCTGCCTCTGTCTCTGTCTGTCTCTCTCTCTCTCACTGTCTCTCTCTCTCACTCTGTCTCTCTCTCTCACTCTCTCTCTCTCTCTCACTCTGTCTCTCTCTCTCTCACTCTGTCTCTCACTCTGTCTCTCTCACTCTGTCTCTCTGTCTGCCTCTCTCCCTCTGTCTGTCTGTCTGTCTCTGTCTATCTGCCTCTCTTTCTGTCTGCCTGTCTGCCTCTCTGTCTCTGTCTGTCTCTCTCTCTCTCACTGTCTCTCTCTGTGTCTGTCTGTCTCTCTGTCTCTGTCTGTCTGTCTGTCTGCCTGCCTCTCTCCCTCTGTCTGCCTCTCTCCCTGTCTGCCCATCTCCGTCTGTCTGCCCGTCTCCGTCTGTCTGTCCGCCTCCGTCTGTCCGCCTGTCTGTCCGCCTCTGTCTGTCTCTCTCACTCTGTCTGTCTCTCTCTCTCTGTCCGTCTCTCTCTCTCTGTCCGTCTCTCTCTCTCTCTCTCTGTCCATCTCTCTCTCTGTCCATCTCTCTCTCTCTGTCTCTCTCTCTCTCTCTCTGTCTCTGTCTCTCTCTGTCTCTCTACTAGAAGTTCTGTGAGGGTAGAGTCCATGCTAATAAAAATGAAAAATGACACTAGTCTTTTACCTAAGAATCCTCAGGACTGAGCACACACAAAACACATGTTTAATAAATTCTGTGTTCTAGGGGCTGCTAGGTGGTGTAGTGGATAAAGCACCGGCCCTGTAGTCAGGGGTACCTGGGTTCAAATCCAGTCTCAGATACTTGATAATCACCTAGCTGTGTGGCCTTGGGCAAGCCACTTAACCCCATTTGCCTTGCAAAAACCTAAAAAAGAAATTCTGTGTTCTGTCTACATTATCATCTTTTAAAAAATAGTATTTGACCACTCCTGGAGGTCCTCCAGGCAGGTAATCCCAATACATTCTACAAATGCAGCCAGGGGCTGCTAAGTGGCACAGTGGATAGAGTATTGGCACTGAAGTTGGAAAGATCCAAGTTCAAATCCAGTCTCAGGTACTTAATACATACTTAGCTGTGTGACCTTGGGCAAGTCACTTAACCCCATTGCCTTGCAAAAATGACAAAAATTAAAAAAAAAAGAAATGTAGTTCACAAATGCAGGTCAGTGACCTCTCTTAAAGAGTTGTGGTATGAGAAGTGATATGACTTGTCCAGGGTCACTCAGCCAGTAAATAAATGGCAGAGACAGGACCTGAAGCAGGCTTTCCTCAGCACAGCATTCAACAAATTCTTTCTTCCTCCATTCACTCCTTAGACATTCATTCATTGCTGACTCTAGTCACCTCTCATACAGACATCGAAGTTCCCAAGTTCCCAAGCTCTAACCCCAATTGGCTGGAGATACAGGCAGCCATGATACTCAGCTCCCTTTCCATAGTCTAATGCTCCCAGGGGATTAGAATTTTCTCAATGGGAATACTTCCAAAGACAAATTGCAGCCTATACTGTCTCTGTCCTGAAGGATGTGGGCAAATAACCAGCCATAAGTCCACCGGAGGGGGTCCCCCTCCTTCATCCAATGGTAATAAGAACATGCCCTTCTCCTCACAATACTGCTATATAAAAATCTCCCATCAACCTTAGCTATCACAATGCTATTACAATATCTCAAAGGCAGATGAGATCTCCCTCTAATCCAGGGCCCCTCTAAACTGGAAATTTCCCCCATGCCTCAGTTATCCAATTGCTATTGGGAGAACTTCCTTCTTTTCTTTCTTTCAAGGTCATCCATTCTACTGTTGGAATTCTTCCATCTTGGGATCTGAAATCTGACCTCTTATCACTGTTACCCACCGTCAGAGGCAGGACCAAAGCCATGGAAAGCCAGGGAAAGAGACTTTTCTATGTGTGTATGAGAACATCCTTCGGACAAGCCCTTCTGAAAAGGCTCCCAAACAGTCATTAGCTTTTCTTCTTTAGATATTTGTTAGCAGGGTTCTGCGGGGAATCTGCAGCCAAGCAATATGGATCTCGGACTAGCTTGCTTACTAAGGAAAAGCAAGGTTGAGGTGGGGAGGGCATAATGATGGCCAGGCCTTAGGCCAGAAGCAGGAGACACTCCCTCTTCAAATTCTCTGGCCTTTATTATGTAGAGACTAGACCACCCAATGAAATGGCACATTTCTGAGGGCAGAGATCATTTCCCATTTGCATTTGTATGTCCAGCTCCTAGAACACTGGAGCACCGATTTGGAATTGGGAGGCATGGATCTAGAGGTACTTTGACATTTCTTCTCCCTTCTGGACCTCAGTTTCCTTTTCTGTAACATAAAGAGGTTAGGCCCTTCTAGCTTTCAAATCCTGTCATTTTAAATAATAATGACTCCAGTCAGCAATAGGTCATTACGGATCAGCCAGGATATGGGCAATCTAAGGAATACTGGAATCCTTAGCAAGAAAATACTTTTAGAAACAAGCTGTAACCCCTTCTGGGATTACTGACTGCCCTCCCCCCTCTCTTGGGCTGGGAGGCTTGGTACTGACATGCCCAGGGTGGGTGAAGCCAGAAGGAAAGCTCCTTTGGAGGGTCTCAAGGGGTCTGCTGGTTTAAGAGCTTAGCTTCCTCCCCAGAGGAGAGCTTTCCCCCTCCAGAGTGCCTTCACCAAGGCTGGGGGTCTGGGGGCAGTGTTATCTCTGGTCATATCAGGAGCCCGATTATTACTACAAGGCAGGGCCTGAGCTCTTCCAGAGACTGCCAAAGTCCCAACATCTACCCCAGCCCACAGAAAACTTGCAGGCCAGGAGCTGTGACCACCAAAGTAGAACCCTGCCTGAGGCTGCCCATTTAAGGGGCAGAGGAGGAAACAGAATTTGCCTGGGAAGTCAAAGTTCTAGGTTTGAATCTCAGCTCTGACACCGATTACAGTGATGACCCTGGGCAAGTAACTACCTCCCCTGAGCCTCTGTTTCCTCTATAAAGAGAGGCTGAACTGGATGTTCTCTGAGGCTTCTCCCAGCTCTGACAGCCCCTATTCTAAACCCCCCTCCCCTAGAGCTCTGTCATCCCCAGGCCTAAGGCCCCGCCCAGCTTGGTCAATACTTCGGTTTTAAACTCCCTTCCAGTTCCTCCAAAGCCTGCTCGGTGTCCCATCAGCCCATCTATGTCCCATCATCCTGCTTGACTCCCATTCAAGTACAAGAACAATGCTGGGGAAATGACATCCCAAGGAGCAGGCAGCGACACATGGGGAGCCCGTCTCCACCAGGACAGCTGTGCTGCAGCTGTGCTGGGGATTTCCAGAAAAGGCAGAAGAGGCCAAGTCTAATGATTTCTGTTCCCCCCCTCTGCCCTGGATCCTTGGACACAGACCCTTTAGCTTTCCCACCCACAGGATCCCACTGACCCCTGGGAGAGTCTCTAGGAGAGTCCTGGGAGGTGCTGCTTCAGCAAGAGTAACAAGGAAGGGGCTAAGTTGTCTTGGCAAGATGAGCCTCAGAGGAGACCTGAAGACTTCATTTAGCTGAAGTCAACCAAAGCTGACCCTTAGTGCCAGCAAAGGACCCACAAGCTCTCCCTCTGTCACCTAACTAGCAGCTAGGCTTGGCACCCTTAAGGCCAAAGGATGAAGGAAGAAAAGGAAAATAAACCCTGCCCTCAAGATGCTCACATTATAATGGGGGTGGGGGAGAGGATAGGGAAGGGACCAGAGGGGAGGAGAGGCAGAGCTGAGCCTCATCTCTTATTGCCAACACCTGCCAACCCTTAATGGTTTGCTCAGGTGTATATGTTCAACCCTTAGTGATCAGAGATGAGGCTCAGCTCTGCCTCCTCTGCCTCCCCTCAGAGAAAGACCAGGATGGGGGAGGAAGAGAGATGGAGGCAGAGATGGGGAGAGAGACAAGAGGAGGGGCAGAGAGAGCCAGAAAGGCAAGAGAGAGAAAGAGGAGACAATGGGGAAGGGAGAGAGAGAGAGAAGAGGGGAAGGAGAGAGACCAAGAAGGGGTGAGAGAGAGGAGAGGTGGGGGGAAGGAGTGAGGCAGGAGAGGGGAGACAGAGAGAGACAGAGACAAAGAGAGAGACAGAGACAGAGAGAGACAGAGAGACAGAGAGAGACAGAGAGAGATGAGAAAGGGGGTAAGAGAAGGAAAGAAGAAAATAGAGTTGTGGTTAGATTTTGATGATGGACAGAAAAGATTAAACATAGAGAAAAGATGGATCAGAGGATAGCCACAGACATGTATATTCTCTATATCCACATACATATATGTTCACGTTTCCCCATCTGTACTTTGCAGAGGCTGGACTAAATGCTCTCTCAGGTTCCTGCCTGCCAGCTCTCAGTCTACAGCTTGGGATGGATAGTCTCTCTGTAGGGACAAGTCTCTTACCTCAGCATACTCTGTCCCATTTTATCTGAATTTTCTTCCTCCTTCCATCTTTATCTCTCTGAGCCTCAGTTTCTTCATTTGGAAGTCCCAGGACCTGGGTGAGAATCCCAATCTTGACACTCACCCACCTTGTGCCAATCTATCTGAGGAGAAGTTTGACCCCAACAGCCTCTCAGGGCCCTTCCAGACCTACATCTAGGGCCTGAGACTCCTCCACAGCCAATCAGAGACTAAGACTTCGGTCTTCCCAGCTCCCTGACTGGTACATACTGACCACCTCCCTTATTATTTTCACAGCTATTTACACATAATGAAATCCAAGGAAGTTCAGCAGCCAGAGGATGATGAGAAAGGGCTCCCTCAGACTGTATTGGCCCCAGCCCAGTTCAGTCTGAAAGGCCTTCCTCCCTTCGAGACTTCCTTCCATGAACCTTGAGTAGATCATGTAGGAGCATCATTACTCACATGCTGTCTCTGCTCATTAACCAGGGAGCATCCTGAGGGCAGGGGCTGGGTTTGCTTTTCTTTGTCCCCCTCAGCACAGTGCCTGAGAGCTCACAGTAAGTACAGCTTATTTTCTGACTAGTTGATTTTTAGGGACTAATGGAGGAAACCAGTTTCCTTTCCCAAGGATCACAAAGGCACACAGCACACACAACCATCCTCACCACACCCCTGACCCATAACAACATGGAGCTGAATAGAAAGGAAATCCCCATGCATGGGGAATTTTCCATCCTCTTTCCAGTGATAACTGGGGAAATATTCCATGGCTGCAAGAAAGGCCTGGACTTGGCAAGGCCCAGTTGGGTCCTTTGGCCAGAACCTGCCATCTTCCTGACCCCCAAAAAGTAAGCAATTGTTTATTCTCATCCTAAACACCTCCCAGTCTCTAAGCAATATTGTTGATATACAGTGGGGAATCTGCCCCCCCCCCATCACCAGAAAACATGAGGGAAGCCGTGCAAAGAGCTGCCCTACAAACCCATTTGGACTAAAATGCAAACTTGTCCCCCGAGGGATGTCCAGGAGCTGACTCCTTGCTCCAGTTAACAGAATAGTTTGGGAGAGGGGCGAGCAGACAAAGCCAACTGCTCTTTGGAAAGCCTAGAAAATGTCTTTCTGCCTCAGTACCAGCTCCAAAAGTGGCTCCAACCCATTTTAGAAAAGAGAACCAGGTTGATACAAACCAACTGCAATGACTGCCTCTTTGTAATGTGGTTTATGGTTTGCTCGCCCCAGCCCTGCTTTGTTCCTCCAGGTCTGACCTTCATATTCTAGACTTTTTTCTCTGCCATATGTCCCTTTTGCCTCTTGACCCCATAGCTCTATGTCCAAATCCCTAAATGATGGTATTTAAGGAGGAAACATTTCCCATTCCCAAACACCAGAGAAGTGCAACGCTTGTCCTCAAGCTTTTTAATTTAGACACTTCGGTCACATTTATTTTGGGGGGACAGCCTAGGCATGAGAAGTAATCACCTTTCAATTATTTGTCTTTGTTTATTTCTGCAAACAAGTGCTTCGTAGTTGTGTTTCTAAAACTCCTGAGTATGTCTTGTGAGGGTCAGTGATATTTTGGAGGGAATTCTTAACCAAGAATGGATGAATTGGATTTAACAACTTAGGAATCCTATAATTCTGTTATAGCATTTTAGAGCCTGGAAGATTCTTGGGGACCCAAGTCCAAGGTCATTTTCCCCTTTGAAGTCCACAGAGGACACTCAGGATTTGAACCCAAGACCTTTGACTCTAAATCTCACCACCACACAATGTACCAATAATTAGTTTTTTTAACATTGTTAAAATTAGCAGACCAATTGGAAATAGCAATTCACAGCTGGTTCTGCTGGTATTCATATGACTTTGGTTAACTTAGTTATTGTTTCTGGGGTCATTTCCTCACCTGTAAAATGAAAAGAAACAAAAAATACATCCTGCCCTTATGACTCTGAAAACTTGGCTCTACCAGTTACTAGCTGTGAGTGGAAAAGCTCCTTCTCCTATCTGAAACTGGCCCTCTTCATCTAGAAAATGGAGGTGACAGCATTCAAACTCAGTCCCTCCAAGGTTTATTGTGGTTGTTGTATGTAGGGAGGCACTTTGTGATCTTGAAAACCCAGAGAGATGGAAATTGGAATAAGGATTCAAATTTGCAAACAACGATTAAGGACTTACTTGTGTGCTGTGAGGTGGTAAGTCTACTACATAGTTTTGGGAAACTGTCCCAAAACAACTTGTCGCCAGATTAATACACAGATATTTTGGATTTTATCCCATTCCCAAATTACAGTGATTGCCTGGAATCAAATTTTATTTTATAAAGAGGGTGTATGGGACCTTAATTCAGCTCCCTTCTCTTACAGATGGAGGAACTGAGGCCCAAAGAAATTGTGACAAATTCAGGTCATGCAACAAAGAGCTGAACAAGCCCTCAGACTCTTATTTAGTCCAATTTGTTCTTGCTGTAAAACCTAAGGATTTTACCAGCGTTGGAAAACCCCTCCCCCAATCTCCAAGCTTTTCCTAGGATGCATCCAGGGCAAGACTTGAATCCAGATCAGCCTGCCTCCAAGGCTGGTTACTCTAAAGCACTGTCTGCAGCAGTTTCTCATCTGGCCCTTATACTGGAAGATCCTGGTTCCAGTCAGCTGTTCCTGTGCCAAAGAGAAGCCAGAGGACCAAAAGGCAATAAAATGCGCCTTTCCAAAAGACCACAAAAAGGGGAATGATGTTTCTGGCCCAAAATACAATAAGAAATATAACTAAAAACTTGAAAATACAATGCCCTCCCTTTCTGATGTCCTTCATCCAACCTTAACCATTCTCACTTCCATCTGCTAGTCCAGGGTATGTCTCTTAGTACTTCTCCCTGGCTCTTTCTCTCTGTGGTCTTGTCTCTGCCATCTCCTCCTTCCCTACAAATGTTCTGTCCCTCCCAGGTCTCATCCTCACTCTCTCCTTTCTCAGCTACATTCCTAAAGAAAGGCTGACCACACTCACTCCATCCACTGCCTTTCCTGTACTTGCTTCTCAGCCTTCTGCTCTTGCCAGAATTACCAGAGATCCCTTAGTCGCCAAATCCAGGTCATCCTTGACCTCTCTGCAGTCTTTGTCTCTGTTAGTCGCCCTTTCTTCTTGGAAATCCCTCCTCTCTAGATCTTCATGACATTATCCTCTCCTCTCACCCTTCTGTTTCTTCTCATTCTCTTTCACTGGTTCATCTTCCACAAGGTCCCTACTAATTGAGTGTCCCCTCGGCCTCTGCCTTGAGCCCTCTTCTCTTTTCTCTCCACGCTCTCTCTTGGAGATCTCATCTCTATGCAAATGATTCCTAGATCTTTAGACCAGCCCTTTCCTAAGGTCTAGTCTCACATCTCCAACTGTCTCCTGGACATTTAAAAATTCATTAAAAATTACCTAGGTTTCTCAAATGCAACATACCCCCCCCCAAAAACCCACCTGTATTCTAAAAAATCTCAATTTCTATTGAGAATTCCATCACCATTCCCATCACTTAAGTTCCAAGATTCAGAAACATCCTGAACACCTTTCCCCTATCCCTGAGATGATAAATCTTGCCCATTCCACTTCTATAACATTTTTGCATTTTTTTCCCTTTCTCTCCATTCACAGGGTCTAACCACCCTAATTCTCCAAGCACCTCATTCAGGCCTTGATTGATTGGTCTATGGTACCCCAAAAGCACCCCATGAGAGAGAAGTCTTTTCTACACTTTTAAACTGGATAATGGAATGGAAATTGGAAGGGACCCAAAAGACCATCTCCTTCCTTCATTTTACAGGGGAGAGAACTGGGCATAAGAGAGTAGGTGACTAGCTTAGAATTACATAACTCATAAACAGAGCAAGACTTCCTGAGAAATGCCCAGTGTTGACCACTGACTCCATGGAACACTAACTTGGATCTGTCAAACATGAGGAATTAACCAGCAAAATGATGAAAATGATGCTTGAGACCCTTTGATCTGGCAACACTGCTACCAGATCTGTATCTCAAAGTGTTCATACCTAAGGGAAAGGAACCCACACGTGCAAAAAAATTTAGCAGCTCTTTTTTGTATGGCAAAGAATCGGAAATTTGAGGGATTACCCAGCAATTGGGAATAGTTGAACAAGATGAAGTATACAATTATCATGGAATACTACTGTGCTCTAAGAAATGATGAGCAGGAGGACCACAGAAAACCCTGGGAAGACTTAGATGTACTGATGCAAGGTGAAGCAAAGAGAACAGGCACATAATACCGTCAACAGCAAGGCTATCCTCAGCAATACAGTGATCCAACATCATTGCAAAGGTCTCAGAAGGAAACCTATTATTCAGTCAAAGAAAGAGCTGATGAACTCTGAATGAAGATGGAAGCATACTTTTCCTCTTTTTTCTTTTGATCAGTCTCTTTTTTCACAATATGACTAATATGAAAATATGTTCTACGTGATTGCACACTTATACCTTATATCAAATTGCTTACTGTCTTAGAGAGGAGGAAGGTGGGCAAAGGAGGGAGGGAGAAAATTAGGAACTCAAAATTTTCCAATGAATGTTAAAATATGTCTTTACATATAATTAGAAAAAAAAAAGCAAATACTATTAAAAAGAAAAGAAAGTGGTGCTTGAGTACAGGATCTGAGGCAGAAGAAAACAGGAGGCCCTTCCCCAGGGCCTTATCTCCCAAAGCTAACATAGTAAATAGTTAGATAGGAGTCAGCTGTGCCCTATAGAACCAAACCACACTATTTAGATTAGATAGCCAGAGATAGTTGGCAGAAGACCTCAGCCCACCGAAGCTATTAGGAAATGGAACTCACAATGGAACTCAACGAGCAAAGGAAAGAAAAAAGTCAGGCATCGATCCCTCCCCCACTGGCAGCTACTGCCTTGCTCCCTGCAGCCCCACCTCCAACCCCCCAAACCACCCCCAGCCTCCGGGAACATGTCAACACCTCTTTAATCTGTTTTGGCAAAATCAGGAATGATAAAATTGGCTCTTTCTTCCTCCAGTTGGATTGTTTTCCACTCAGCCTGGTATTCCCTCCATTTACAATAACATGCTTTTAACTAAATAATTAAAAATTCAATTTCCACTGTTTGGGGAAACAGCTAGGCACTTCCTGAGGACCAACTGTGTTTCTAACCCTGGGGATGGTGTAGTAGATCCCACTCCCACCCTTCCAAGTCTGCCACCTCTTCCTGATGCTCAGGTGATGCCCAGGTCAGAGAGACTAAGAAAGGACATGGGAGTTTTCATTTCTGTGCCCCAGAACCAAACACAGGGCCTGGCACCCAGAAGAGATTTTAGAAGGGTTTAATGAAGCAGACTGGAAAGCAAACAAGCACAGTTTCCCTTTTTAGATACATGTTCCATCCAGGAAGGGTGGGATGTGCCTCTCTGAGGGAGCCCACACCCATTGGGATCAGGTAAGTGGCCCCATTTTGGAGATCATTGTTCTACAGCACAATACTGAGATGTTCTGGGATCTATAACCAGTGACATTTGTGGTCCGGTACAAACCGTGGATACTCTGTCTGCATGATCCTGGGCACGTCACTAAGCCTCAGTCTTCCTATCTGTGAAATGGGTACAACAATACATTTAGTATCATTCCTCTGAATTACTTTGCAATTGAATTATTGTAAAGTTCAAAAGATAGGGATAAATAGTAAATAAATATGGATATATATATATATATATATATATATATAGGTAAATAGATATAGATATACATATATCTCTATAGAAATACATAATATCTCTATCTACAACCTTCCTAAATTCTCAACCCAAGATAGGAGAGACAGCTCTACCTATCTATGTCTATTTATAAATATCTATACATCTCTATATGTCTCTATAGACACAGGAGAGTGGTACACATCTTAAGTCAATCGAGAACCTTGCGTTATTATCCCTCCTATTTGCCAGCTTCAGATGGAGGCTGATGACTCTCCTCCTCTGGAACTCCTGGGCCCTCTCTGACTTCCCACTCCCTTCCCTCTCCTGCCCATTGCCAGGGGATGTTCATTCTACCTCCACATCCCTACCCTGCTCCCTCTTTTCCCAGTTCAGATTCTTCTCCAGATCCTCCAAGGCATCTACAAAGGGCCTTCCTCTTATCACTATCTCCTTACCTGTCCAGCCCACGCCACCTGACTGACCCTCCTTGCACACATACATTCCCATACCTACACACCTGGTCAAGTGACTCCAACCACCTCCCTGCATCCTACAAACTCAAAACCCCAAGGCTGCCACTCGTTGCTTCCCCTTTCGTCTTTGCACACCACTGCCTCCTTAGCCCAATCTATTCACAGATTCAGGATTCAACAGAGACCAGAGATGGGGGGGGGGGGCCTCCTTAGAGATTCTGGAACTCCCTACCTCATTTCACAAAAGAAGAAATAAAGATCAGAAGCTACGGGGAAGCCCTGCAAAGGTACATGTCTTCACAGGGCTCTGTAGTGAACACATAAGCACTGTGAACCTGCCCACTGGGAAGCTGGTTGTTAAATTTCAATGAGTATTTATACCTCAGAAATAGGCACATGTTATTATCTTGTTCATTGTTAGACTTGGGAAAATGATGGAGAAAATGAAAATAAAACTGTCAAATCTTAAAAGTGTCCTGGTACAAATTGACCCCCTCCATCCCTGGAGAAATCCAGTTGTTAAACTGCTCCTCCTGCACTGCCATATCTGCTCCCTGCCACCCCTTTATTTTCCTTATCAATCAAACCCTTGTGCTCCCCTCAGCTCCTGAATCTGCCTCTTGCCCCCCACCAAGTCAATTCTACCAAGGAAACTGAGGCTCAGGGAAGCTTCATGGCTTCCTGAAGGTCACACAGATAGTTTTTACTGTCATCTGAGGATTTTACATCAGAAATGGATACAATTCTACCAGTAGAAATGACCTTGCAGAGCCTCAGGGGCCTTGAAGGACCATTCCATCTAACTTAAACCTTCCATGATCATTTCCCCCATTAGAATGGAAGCTCCCAGAGAGCAGGAACCATCTTCCTGTCCACCATGTTGTCCAAAGTCCAAAGTTTTGCACCTAATGAGTAAAACTAAGAAAGGCTTTCTTCACTCACTCCTTCACGCAAGTATCCAAGTCAAGATTCCCACCAGGATCCTGACTCCAAATCTAGAGTTCTTGGACTACATATCGTATGGCTGTGGTGTGTTTTCCAATCAACATTTGCTACCTCACCTTTTCCTATGAACCTTTGGACTCCAACTGCTTGCCAAGAATGAATAAGAAGTTTAAAACAATTCCCCTGGGGCCCGGGACAACAAGGAGTCAAGCCTTTCCAACAAATAATGTATGAATTTTTTCCACTTACTCTATGTGTCTGATACCATCTACCCTCTGTCCAAATCTGCACGACTGGCATGGATGGCAAGCTTCCCCCACTGGGCGCCTTGGAGCTGGGCCACCATGAAGCAAACCGCTGACAGTCCGCCTCAGCTGCCGGGGCTCCCTGCCCGCCAGGGCCGCGGCCACGGCCGGCCAGGGAACAGGCCAGGTCTGTCACTACCAAGCTTTCCTCAACTGATTTCCAAACCAGTGCAACCAGGGAGGGCTTCCTGAAGCTGAGGAATGTGACTCTGCTTGGAGGACTGAAACAATAGCGAAGGCCTTTTCTGGAGAGAGTGGCCCCTCACGCCAGAGGAGTGGCCCAGACTCCTTCAGTTCCTGGCTGCAAGTGCAGAGCAGTCACCACTACCACCCCCTCTTCTTTTAGCCTCTTAAAAAATCAAGCCAAGTCTTGGAACTTGGAAGTTCAAGACAAGTCCTGAACTGGAACCACTCATCTTGGTCATGAGAAACAGAGAAACAAACACCCCTCCCCTTCTTGGGAGGAGAAGGGGTCTACAGATGCAGAATGCTACCTACACTGCCACACTCATGGGGCATCGGCAGGTTCTGTTTCACTGGTTTTCTCTGTTACAAGGAAGGCTACAGAAGAGCAACGATATGTCAGGAAATGAATGTGATGTAGAACACAAAAAGCAACCCTAGACTTTCAAAATGAAAATGAAGAGAAGCATCAAGGAACAGTCAGGACCTGGTCTGTGCGGGACAGGGCAAGCCTGGCATCTTTCACAGCCTGGTCAGTCTGAAGATCAGGAGCTCGGAAGTCATCAAAGATGGTATAATACCGAGCCTGGAGCTGCCTCCTGCCTCTAGGTCAAGGTGCATCAGACCCCTCCACTAGAAAATGACATTTGCAGCCTCTCAGGCCTGGTCTCCAGGTCCTGATTTAGCTTTTTCCTAACTATAGGAACCCAGGAAGTTTTTTCCTGACTAAGGGACCCCAGAAAGGTTCCCTGGCCTTCAGTTTCCTAAAGTTGAGCACCAGGGCAGCTCTGAGGTCCCATCCAGAGGGAAGGCTCCAGTCCAATGATCCAAAATCTGAGGCAGATGGAGGCCTGGCCAGAGGAATAGATGGCAGTGGAATCTGAGTTCTGACAATTCTTAACTGGGCAGCCCTGGGCAAATCCTTTCTCCTTTCTGGTCCCTGGCCTCCTTGACTATAAAACATGGATCCTGAACTTTCCCTTCCCTCTCTCATGAGGAAAGAATCTGCAGAAAGTCCTTTGGAAATAACCACCTGATACTTAGAAGCTCACACCTGTAATTTGCTCAGCTTCCCAGGCTGTCTGGTTTTTATCTAAAGACAAACAGCCTCAGCAATGGGCTCTGAGGTCCTCCAAGAAGGGTCCTTTCTCCATCCCAAGTAAGAGCAGGTATGATGGAGGCAGAGCTGACAAAATTTCTGGGCACACACCAATCATCAGAGATCACACGTGGACACAAGGTGATGGAAAGCATGTATTCCCTTCCTCAAACTTCACAGGAGCACTATGAGCAAAGGAGTATGACTGTCAGCATTTTACAGAGGAGCAAACTGAGGCACAGAGGGGAGGGGATTTACCCAAGGCACAAGCAGATTTGGTATCAAGACACGACCCACGGATGGAAGCTTTTATTAGCGTGCAGTTTGGGGAGGGCCTATCTTCAATTCCAAACTGGAAAATCCTTCAGGTCTTCAAAACTTCTAAAGTGTTGAACATCACCACAATCAGATTAATGCCATGGGGTGGGGGAATCAAACAGTGAAGAAGTAGAAGGGAGCCCCAGGCCACCGAATCAGATGCCTACCCAAAGCAGAGATCACCTCCCCAACATTCCCAACAAGATAGCCTACTCTCTCCACTGAGATTCTCTCCCCTGACGGGGCACATTCACCCCAACAGGAAATCCAGAGCTGGTCCTGACTGTCACTAGCTCCGTGACTCTGGCCCTGAGTTACCTCGTGGGTTACTCTTGGGTAGGGTTGGACTAAACCCACAGCTCTCCAAGTGTGGGACAAGGAACCCAAGGAGCCTCCTCCAATCAAAAGGGTTTTTTTAATTAGGTGGGGTTTTTTTTTGGCAAGGCAGTGGGGTAAAGTGGCTTGCCCAAGGCCACACAGCTAGGTCATTATCAAGTGTCTGAGGCCGATTTGAACTCAGGTACTCCTGACTCCAGATTAATCAAAAGTTTTGATAATAATGCTGCTGTAATTTCTAGGATATCTCAATTGATATTATCCACATAAACTCTGAGGAGTCCTCAATAATTTTCAGGAGTGCAAAGGAGTCCTAAGGCCAAAAAATGTGAAAATCACTGGACTAGCCAGGCCCCACTGTCTCCCAGTCAGCCACATGATTGTGCGTACTCCTCAAATGGATGTCTAGGCCTGCCAAGTCCCCATCCAGAGCCTGCTTTCCCAACGTGCATCAGGACAGTCCTGTCAACGAGCCACTCAGCTCTCGCAGAAAAGCACAACAACTTCCAGTTACTATATAAAGAAGCACAGCCAGAGGTGTAAACAAACTGAACAGGGCAAGGAAGCAGCTAATTAGCACAATTAATTCTCTTCTTCCTGGGGGATGCCAGGCTATACTTTAGAGTTGAGTCATGCCGCCGAACAAGTCACTCCACTGCGCCTCAGTGTCCCCATCTGTAAAATCATGGCCTTTCCAGCCCCAACAGCCTGCTATGCTTCTCTTCCACGACTCATTACAACAAATACAGACTGGGCAGGTCCATCAGCCTACCAGGGTTTGGTTTCTTGCCTTCTCAGTAGCTGGGGGAGGGAGGGAATTTACAACTAAAAATAAAAATAAATTTAACTAAAAAATAAAGTTGGCCTATTTCACCAAACTACCACCTTACATTTCTGTTCTAGTGACACTGATTCTCTGTTCTGAGCTCCCTCCCATCCCTCATATCCCCTGTTCTCGGCACCCTCCCAGTTCTAAGATTAAATATTATGTGTTCTAAGCTTCCCAGCCCTGCCATTCTGCATTCTGGGTCTTTTCCCCTCCATCTCAGCTAGGGGGTGGCAGCTTCTGACCTCAGTGACAGGCAGCTGAGGTCACTGCCTATGATCGCCAGCCCAGCCCTACCCTCTCCCTCTCTGCCTGCTCTTCCCTGGGCCTTAGTTGTGTTGCTAGAGGCTCTCCAGACATTGCCTGACCCTCAGGGCCAAACAGTCGGAGCTGGGGGGACTGCGGGATTGAAGATGAACTAACACAACCAGTCCAAGCCCCTCATTTTCGCCAAATGGAAGCCAAGAGTCTCGGAAAACAGAGCAGGGTCTCGCCCACAGTCACTCAGTCAGTAAGTAGCAATGGAGGCACAACCCTGAGCCCTTTCCTATTCTACTCCATCACAGCTCTCCTGGCCGATTCTCTCAAGTATCTGCCGTGGCCAGGGAAGGGAACCGGGAGGAAAACCAGGGAACTCATCAACTTGCAAGTGGATGAATGTTGAAAACACCTTTCCAGGTAAGTGGAAAAATAACAGACTTAGAGCCGAAGGGGACCTCAGGGGCTCCCAGGTCCAGCTCCCCCGCTCCGAAGCCCAAGGAAGCTGGATGAGCCAGTCAAGGTCACCCAGACTGGTTACAAACACCCACCCTTCAGTTTATTTCCAAGAGCAGCTGGTGCTTATCTTAGGCTCTAAGATAGACCAAGGACCTTCTGGGTTACAGTCCTAGCAGGAAGAAGCCATCGGGGAGGATGGCGGACTGAGATGACCTCCAAAGCCTCTTCCTGCTCCACACCTAGGCCCCTCTACCCCGAATCCCCAAGGGGGTCAGGTGACACACTCACATTGGCAAGGCCAGCAATCATGGGAGCTGGGAGGCCCAGCAGATCCTCTAGCTTCCAGGATCACGCCCCACTCCCCACACACTGGGCTGGCCCTGGCCTCCCCCAGGCAGGCTAGCAGCAGCATAGCTGCTTCTGGAGACTCTGGCACCCCCAGAGCAGGAAGCAGTCAACAGAGCCTGAAGCTGATGACCCAGGCCTCCAAGGGCAGGAGCCATACTAGGCCCAGCAGGTCCCCCTCCCTCTGGAGCGCTGGCCTGCCTCTCCCTCCCACCCGCAGCTGGCTCTGTTTCTTACCTGACACAGACACCTCCATGAGGGCTTCCAGGGCTCGGTTGTTGTCCAAATCTCGGCTGAGCTGTAGCTCCCCAGTGTCTGGGTTGAGCAGGAGAAGATTGAGCTCATTGCCCTGTAGGAAGGTGTAGTTGAGGCTGTCTGAGAGGTCGGGGTCATGGGCTGGAATGCGACCAATCACTCCAGTGGGAAAGCTACTGGACTTGTTGGTGACATAGTTGTTGAAGAGGACCTGGAAGTCGGGGAGCACAGGGGGGTTGTCATTCTGGTCCACCAGGCGGACGTAGACAGTGGCTCGGCTCACCAGCGGGGCCGAGGTGGCCTGGACCACCAGCATGTAGTCCCGCCGCCGCTCAAAGTCCAGCTCCACCAGAGCTCGCAGGTCCCCACTCAGCAGGTCCAACTGGAAAACCTCGGGCACGTTACCCTCCACAATCTGGTACATGATCTGGGCATTGGGGCCCTCATCGGGGTCAGCAGCACGGATCCTCGCCACCACCGACCCCACCGGGCTGTTCTCCTCCACAAACAGCTCCAACTCATCCTGGTCAAACACCGGAGGGTTGTCATTAATGTCCAGAACTGTCACCTGGATCTCTACAGAGGCGCTGAGAGGGGCTGGGCTGCCCCTGTCCACGGCCAGGGCCCGTAGATTGTACACAGCCACATTCTCCCGATCGAGCCGGCGCTGGGTGCGGATCACCCCAGAGGTGGGCTCAATGTAGAAGTCACCATCACCATCCTCACCCCCCTGGAAGGTGTAGAGGAGGCGGCCATTGGGTCCGGAATCTCGGTCGGTGGCAGAGACCTGCAGGACGCTGGTGGAGGGAGGTGCATCCTCAAAGACCGAGCCCTGGTAGAGGTCTCGCAGGAAGTGAGGCGCGTTGTCATTGGCGTCCAGAATGAGGATCTCCAGGGAGGTCGTGTCCGATTTCTGAGGGATGCCATTGTCTCTGGCAGTGATGGCCAGAGTATAGGCCGCCTGGTCCTCATAGTCCAATTCCATCAGGGTGATGATGGTCCCGGTGTCTGGATGAATCCGGAACTGGGGCACCGGGTCCTCCAGAACGTAGGTGATGCGGGCGTTCTCCCCCGTATCCTCATCCGTGGCGCTGATGGTGGCGATGGAGGTACCCACGGGCTTGTCCTCCCGGACGCTCACCGTGTAGTGGGAGCTCTGGAACACGGGCCGATGGGTGTTCGCATCGGTGACGTTGATGAAGACTTGGGCAGTGTGGGAGCGGGTACCGTCGGAGGCCGTCACCCCCAGGACGTACTGCCTCTCCTGTTTGTAATCCAGGGGGAGGGCCAGGGTGATAAGCCCCCCGCCACTCTGGCTGCTCAAGGCAAAGCGGTTGCGGGTGTTGCCGCTGGTCAGCTGGTAGGTGATGACACTGTTGGCGTCCCTGTCATGGGCCCGCAGGGTCAGGACGCTGCTGCCCACAGCAGCATCCTCGTTTAGGCGAAGCTCATAGACGGGTTGGGTGAAGACGGGGTCATTGTCATTCACATCCAGGACCGTGATGGCCACGCTGGCCGAGGAGCTCATGACAGGGGAGCCATGGTCCAAGGCCTCCACCCCAAAGCGGTAATGCTCCACCTCCTCACGGTCCAGCTCCGCGCACACCGTGATCCAGCCAGAGCTGTTGTGAATCTGAAAGGGGAAGTCATTCCAGGCAGAAGGGTCATCGTCCCCAGCACCCGGCCCCCCGGCCACATCCACCAGGCGATAGTGCAGGCGGGCGTTCTCTCCGGAGTCTGCATCCACAGCCTGGATGTGAAGGACGGAGTGACCCAGGGGCACGTTCTCCAGCACAGCGGCCTGGAAGGGACTACTGACAAAGATGGGAGCATTGTCATTGACGTCCAGCACCTGGACGTTGACCAGGCCCGAGGAGTTGATGAGGGGGGGCCGGCCACCATCCTGGGCCTTGATGCGGAGGGTGTACTCCCGGATGGCCTCGTAGTCCAGGGGGTTGATGACGTCCAGGCCCCCGCTCAGGGAGTGCAGGTAGAACTGTCCCTTCAGGTTGCCGCTGACGATGCTGTAGTGCAGGGCCGCGTTCTGGCCTTGGTCCCGGTCAGTGGCCTGGACTCGAAGGATGGCAGTGTTGACGGCCACATCTTCTGGCACCCGGACCACGTACCGCTTCTCAGCAAACTGGGGATAGTTGTCGTTCTCGTCTTCCACCAGGATGCGCACAGTGGCCGTGGCGCTGCGGGGGCCGGGGTTGCGGCCCTGGTCGTTGGCCTCCACCAACAGCTGGTACTCGGCCACCTCCTCCCTGTCCACTGCCGAGCGGGTCCTGACCACCCCAGAGCGGGCGTCGATCTCAAAGGGCCCCTCGGCACCCTCCAAGAGCCGGTAGCGCATGTTGGCATTGGATGGGGCGTCGCCGTCGGTGGCCCGGATGGTCAGCACCTCGTAGCCCACCTCCAGGTTCTCCCGGACCGTCTCCCTGTACTCCACCTGCTCGAACACAGGGCTGTGGTCATTGGTGTCGCTCACCGTCACCGTGAGGTAGGTGGCCCCCGATCGCGGGGGCGAGCCCCCGTCCACTGCCGTCACTTTCAAGACGTGAGTGTCTTTGGTCTCCCTGTCCAGGGGCCGGCTGGTGGTCACCGCCCCGGTGTCCGGCTCGATGTGGAAGTAGCCGTTGGAGCGCTCGTCGAAGAGCGCCTCCATCTGGTAGGTCAGCCGGCCCGCCTCGCCCTCGTCCGGGTCCTGGGCCCGCAGTTCGATCACGGCAGTGCCGGCAGGCTCGTTCTCGGGCACCGACACCTGGTAGCTGGGAAGCTGGAACTGGGGACTGGAGCCCCCGGCTGCCCCTCTCCTGGCCCTCCTGGCCCCCCCGGGGGGTGGCCCGGCAGCCTCCAGGGTCAGCTCCAGCAGCAGCTCCGGGGGCCTCCCAGGCAGGCCCCCGAGCCGCGGGGGCCTGGGGGCGCACAGCAGGCGCAGGCGGGTGGCGGTCCCAGGCTCCAGGCAGACGGGCAGGAGGGGGAAGGCGGGGTGCTGGCCACAGCCCCCTGGGACGCACCTGCAGTCCGGGAAGCTGGTCAGGGCCTCCAGGGCAGCCCACAGCTCGCCGGGGCCCCGCCCTCCTCCTCCAGGGTCCGGGAAGCAGAGAGGGGAGGCTGAGGGGGAGGCGGGGCCCGCGCTGGCCCCCAGGACAGTGCGGGCGGCCAGGTCAGGGCTGCGGGTGGCCAGGTCCAGGGTGCGCACGGCCCCTCGGAAGGCCCAGGCCCCCGGGCAGCCCTGGCCCCGCGCGGCCACAGCCAGGGCCAGGGCCAGCACCGTCGGGGAGCGGCGGGAGACCAAGTCCAGGTGCAGGGGCAGCTGGCAGGCGGGGGCCCCCCGCAGCTGCAGCCGGCCCCAGGGCCCCCGCAGCCTTCCGTCGGGGCTCAGCCTCAGCAGCCGACGCAGCCCCGGCGCCGAGCGCTCCCAGTCCGGGGCGGCCCTCCAAGCAGGTCCCGGGGCCAGGCGGGCCCTCCTCCCCCCGGGGGCCGAGGCCCCGGGCAGCAGGAGAAGGAGGAGCAGGAGAAGGGCGCGCGGCGGGGGCCGCGGGGCCATGGCTGCGCCCCCCAATCCATGCACCCGCCGGCCAGGCTCCGCATGCGGCCGGCCCGGGCGGCGCGGGGGGAAGGGGAGCCCCGGCTCGGCTCCCAGCCCGCCTCGGCCGGGCCCCCCCGCTCCTGCCCGGAGCCCCAAAACTTGCCTCCGAGTTGCTTCCAAGATGGCTTCTGGGTGCGTCCCCCGGGACGGCGAGCGCGCCGCGGCCGGGCCGAGCCGGGGTCCGAGGGGGGCCGGTCCGGGGAGGGGGAGGAGAAGAGAAGGGGCGGGGGCTGGCTGGGAGGGGGAGCCGGCCGGGCGGGGGGGGGGGCGGTGCGGGGCCCGGGGGGGGGCGGCGGCGGGGCCCGGGGGTCCGCCTCGGGGGCCGGGGGCCGGGGCGCTCGGGGGCCGGGGGCTGCGGCTCACATGGCGCGGCCCGGAGCTCCGGCCAGGCCGCCAGCCAGCGTGGGAAGCCGGGCAGCAGCCCTCGGGGGCCGGAGAGCGGCGGGGCGGGACTGGACGGGGCGGGGCGGGGCGGGGCGGGGCGGCCGGGGCGGGGCGGTGGCAGCCGGGCACACCCCCCCCACCTGGCCTGGCTCCGCCCGGGAGCCCGGGGCCCCTCTCCGCCCGGCCTCCGAGGGGGCGGCCGCGGGCCGGGCTCTCCCCAGCCCCCAGGGCTGGTCGCGGCCTCGCGGCTCCGGCCCCCAGCCCGGCCCCGGCCCGCCCCCGGCCCGCCCTGGCTCCTCCCAGCTCCCTGCCCTCGGCCCCGAAGTATTGTTCCGGAGCCGGCCCCGGGGGAGGGGGCCCGGGAGGTGCGGGCTGTGAGATCGCTATGGAAACCCGAGGCCTCTAAGAGCCGCCCCGGAGCCGCGCCCCCGCCCCCAGCCACCCCCGGGGCCCCCCGCTGCCGGGCCCCGCCACCTGGGCGGGAGGGGGCGGGCAGAGCGGATGGGCAGCGGCCGGGCGGGAGGGGGAGCCGGGAGCCCAGGCCCAGGTCTGGGGGAGGGGGCCCGAGTTCCCCTCCGAGGTCGCACGCGAGCCCGAGCCCGGGGCTGGAAGAGCCCGAGGGTCCGAGCGGACCGGACTCGGAGCCGAAACTTCCCCAAAGAGACAAAGTTACAAGTGGCGGGGCCCAGGGGCGGCCCGCACCGGCTGCACCGCACTGCCCCCCTGTGGCCGAGCGCGGGACCAGCGGGGCGCCCCCAGACTCTGGGGAGCGCCCCGGCAGATGGGGGGGGCGGGGCCGGCGGCCTGGGGCCCCTGGAGTCTGCCGCCCTCCTCTCCCGGAGAGAAGCTGGGTGCTGCCGGTCACCCCCCCTTTCTCCCTGCTCTGGAGGGGCAGACAAGGCTGCGGAGGCCGGCGCCCCCCCCCCCCCCCCGGCCGACGTCTGGCCTCGGGCCGCCCCTCGGTCCCTCGGGGGAGCCTTGTCCGCTCTCCTCACCTGCGCTTTCCTCATCCGCCTCACCCCTCCACCTGCTTCTCCACTTTCTCCTTCCCAAGCTGGGTTTCCAGCCCAAAGGCCAGGGTGCTGCGTGGCCCCAGGGGCCCAGGCGCCTTGGCCCAGCCGGGTGATCACTTGTCTCCTGGCTAACCCAGACTAGGAGAGGAAGAGTTTGCCACCAGAGAGAAGAAGCAGCAACTTCCTAAACTTGGATTCCAGAGAGCCTGGGCCTTCTTACGCACTCAGCGGCTCCCAGAGCCATCAGTGTCAATCAATAGTGTGCCAGACTGGGGACGCCAAGAAAGGCAGTTCCTGGCCTCAGGGAGCTTCCCACCGAGGGAACGAGAGCATACACAAAGCAGCAGCGGGGCAAGCAAGCTATGAAGCCCAGCTTTGGGGGGAGCTTGCCATGGTGGCTGAGGCGGAGATGGCAGGGAGCGAGGACCAGAGATGGCGGAGGGCAGAGAGGGCAGGTTCTCCTTTCTCTTACTGCCATTTTACCTCCAACGCCCTGAGGAGAGCCGGTTGGCTCTGAGAGCTTGGGAGCCTCCCTGCTTGGGGAGAGAAGGTTGGGGCGTGCTCCCCGCTGGCCTAGGGGTTCACTCCAAGTTAAGCAAGAGTCAAAACCAGACTCTAGGGTGGAAGACGAGCCGAACGCTTTGCTTTGCCAAGAAAACAGCATGTTGCAAAGTCCTGTTCTGGGGCTTGAGCTGGCAAGTCTTCCTTTTCCTCTAGTAAGCATTCTTCCTTCCTAAGCGCCCGCTGACCTGGAGCTTAAACCTGGAGGGAGCTGAAGCTTGGCCATAGCCAGACAGATGCAGGCGCTCCTAGGCCAGTGCCTTTCTTTTCCATCTCAGAAACTAAGTCCCAGAAGGGGACCGCTTACTTGACTCCTGGAAGCAGTGTGCTTTTCTCCAGCCCAGCTGGGGATGGTTTAGAGCTAGAAAGAACCAGGGAGATGAACAAGTGCTCTCCCCGCCAATAAAGAAGGCAGGGGAGAGGCTGAGTAGCCAAGCGACTACCCAAGATCACTCAGACAATAATGAACTGAGCTTAAAGTCAGTCCAGGACGTCTGAGAGGAAGCCGGGAGACTTATAAAGAGCACTTGGTATGGGGCTAACCCAAGCTCTTCTGCTTACTGACATCCAGCATCTGGGCCTCAGTTACCTCAACTGTAAAATAAGGGCCATATAATACCATAGGGATGTCCTTAAAGGAGCTCAAGTGCCAGTCTGACAGTACTAGCTCTAAATCAGCCCCCATCGCCTTCTTTATCACCACTGTCATTGTCATCATCAAAGGGAGAATATTTGGAAAAGATAAGCCTGACGGTCATTTCTGGCTCTGAATCAGAGGATCCTGGGACTCCTCCCATTCCAGCAGGTTGTGGACAAAGCTCTCTTCCCACCCCCCCCCACCCCCGAAACAGAATGAGGTCTTCAGTCTTTTTGTTTTCTTCCAATGGCCACAATGCAATGTGTGTTAGTTTATGAGTCAAACTTCCTGGTGAATTTTGCTTAGAGTGTTTCTTCCCAAGTATTCCAGCCCAGTGGTATGGAGCCTCTGTAAGAACAGGTTGCTAGGAAGCCTCTACCCATGATGCCCAAGCTTACCAAGGTCAAGCAGCTGGGCATTGAGCTTTGAGCTTAGCTAGACACTGTCTTTGAAAATCAAATGGAGAGATGGTAAGAGAACCCTTGTCTGTATTATGGGCCCTGAATATTCTATTCTCCCTCTCTGTGATTGTTATCCCTTCTGGAAAAATAGATGCTCCCTAAGGGTCTTCCCCCCACCCTCACCCCTCACCCCAGTCTTCTCTGTTCTCTATTATGTTCTCTCTGGTTTAGGTTCTGCCTCTGTCTTTGTACACGTGTGTATGCATATTCTATGTTCTACTGGTTGGTCCTAGATCTGAAATCACATAGTCTAGCATCATTGGAGTCTGATAGTCTGTGGTCTACATTTGAAGGGTCTTCCCAGCTCAGATACTCCATTTCTGAGACCTCTGGGGAGTCTACAATCCTATGGTCATGTCCTCATTGCTACTACAGTTATTTGTGTCCTTTGTAGAGTTATTTGTGAAACTGCATTCTCTCCACTTATGGGGTTTTTAACTTTGATGTGTGACCTGGTCCCCTTCAGCAGCCTGGTGATGTCTCCTCAGAACAGTGATCTTAATGTATGCCACAAATTTCCTGCAATTCAAGAGAAACCAACTATATGAAAAAGCAATTTTCAGAGCGGTTTGTTTTTTTTTTTTAGTTTTTGCAAGGCAATGGGGTTAAGTGGCTTGCCCAAGGCCACACGGCTAGGTCATTATTAAGTGTCTCAGGCAGGATTTGACCTCAGGTACTCCTGACTCCAAGGTCAGTGCTCTATCCACTGTACCACCCAGTCACCCCCAGAGTGTTTAAAAAGATAAACTCACAGATCCTGGATTAAGAAACCCTGCTGGAGATGGTAAACTCTCTGAGAGCAGGGACTGTGCCTTCTTTTGCATTTTCATCCCTAGTTCCTGGGGCCAGAGCCCTCGTGTCCCTATAAGAAATGTAATGAATACAGTTTTCCAAGGTGAATCGAGTCTGATTTTACTGGGGCCTTCCATATTGGGTGACACCCTGAACTCCCTGTTGGCCCTTGGGGGGTTCCCATCCCCAGTCCTTTGATTTTGTTTGCTTACCAGCACCCTGCTGGTGGAACCCAGGAAGCCCAGTTGCATCCAGGAATCTTTGGGTCCCCTCTCCCCTCCAACCCCCACCATCACCTCTCCCCAATGGACTATGTTTGAATGAGTATAAAGAGGCAGTCAGAGGTTTGGTTTTCTTCAACCTCATCAACCTACATTCCCACCTATGTCAGGACACATGTTTCCACATGCGTGTGCATTCCTGCTGTCCTAAGGACCAATCTTAGGTGTTGAACCTGAATACAGACCTTTCCCAACTTTTCCCAGTCAGATGTAAACTCCCAGAGAACAGGAATCTGCATTCTTTTCGAAGGCAACAGTGGAAAGAGCATAGTGGAAAGAACACTGGAGCTAGGAGGTGACCCTGTGAAGGCCTCTGATAGGACTATGCTTGAGGGAAGTGATGTTTCATAGTTGGAGGCAAGGGCTGCGGGGTCTCTGCCAATAGAGGAGCCTGGATGTGTTCCCGGAGGCAGTAGTTTACTGAGCAAGGCAATGATGGGGTCTCAGCCATGTTTTAGAAAAATCACTTCTGCAGCTGTGCAGAATGGGGCTGGAGAGACAGAGAGACCAGATAGGAGGCCTTGCAAGAGTTCAAGGGAGAGGGCCCAAGGAGAGGGCAGCCTGAAGTTGAAAAAGGAGATTCAGCCCACCCTTCATCTCAAAGAGAATCCATAGCCCCAGCTCCAGAGAGCCTCGAAGCCCCAGGCCAGGACTAATGCTGGCTCCAGGCTCAAAAGGATGCCCTTGGTGCTTCTTTGGTTCCAGCCCATTGACCAGGGCTTAAACTTATTAACAGCCTTCCCCCTTGGAAGTTCCTGGAGGTATGTGGTTCCCATACAAGCCTGTCTTAGAGCAGGAAGACTTCTCCCCAAAGTTGCTTATAGGAAGAAACGATTCCTGTCTGAGCTCCATTCAAATCTTTCTTTTAGAAATTTTGTGTTTTCTGGTTGTTTGTGAATATGTGTGTGTGTGTGTGTGTGTGTGTGTATGTGTGTGTGTGTGTGTAACATATTTACACATTTATACATAGACTGCATATATAGGTAAATATATATTTGTTGTGGTTTGGGTCCTTTAGTCATATCTGATTCTTTGTGATCTGTTTGGAGTATTCTTGGCAAAGATACTGGACTGGTTTGCCATTTCCTTTTCCAACTCATTTTATAGATAAGGAACCTGAAACATATAGAGTTAAAAGTGACTTGCTCAGGATCTCACCGCTAAATGTCTGAAGTCAGATTTGAATTCAGGTCCTTCTGACTCCAAGTCTAGCACTTTATCCACTGAGTCACCTCACTGCCCCTTCAGGATAGATGTAGATGTGTATATATGTGTGTATCCTATGAGAGGTCATATTAGCAATGGGTAGAACACCACAGAGGAGTGGAGGATGGTTCAGAGAAGCCTCACACTTGAAACTGGTTCTTTGTCCAATCCAGTATTCTCTCCCTAATAGCATGCACCTTTCTAGTGAGGCAGCATTGGGTAAAGCATTGTTCTGGGAGGAAGGAGGCTCTGGGTTCAAATCAAATTTCTGATATTCCTTGGTACTTCTGGCTACTTCTTGGGAAGGAAAGACATTTCCAGGCTGTTGGAATCCCAGGGTCTCTGTGACTTCTCCACAGAGAAAAGAGACTGTTATCATTGTGGGGAGGATTGGGGTGGGGTGGTGGCTCTTTGTCTTTCTCCATCCAACACTGGCCTGGTCTTTCTGTGTTGGCTTCAGGGTTCAGTTCTGGCCAGGTGTCAGCTACCCATGTCTTGTGTATTCATGACTCACGAGAACATGGAGAAAGAGTCTTTCCCAAGCCCTCCTCTGCCTTCGCTCCCATGTTTGCCACTTCCCACCTGTTGTTGCTCTGGATTGCCTCTTCCCAGGGTCAGGGCAGATTCCTGAGCTCCCAGGTCATGGGATCAGAGGTTTGGAGCAGGAGGGAAGGAAGCCTAGAGGCCAGCTGCTCTACAGAGGCCCAGAGAAGGGACGGGACTCCCAGAGAAGAAGCAGAGCCCTTGGATCCTCCAATCTGGTGGGTTCTACTGGAGGTCCACATTGCCTCCTGTCTCCAGCAGATTCAGTCATACAGTGAACTTTCCTTGGATTGTTCCAGGCTTCCTAAGGGAGCAGTTGGGTTGCCTGGTCATTGGCCAGCTCCAGGGCTAGCCACTTCCTTCTCTGGTGAAGTCACCTAGGAGGCAATGATAGTAGGAGCTAATCTACACCAGGAGGTGTAGATGCCTAAGAACAGGAAGACAAGGGGCTGGGAGAATAAGGAAGAGGGAAGGAGAACCCACTTCTGCCTAGAGGCCATCCTGGAGGACTTCATGGGGGAGGTGGCATCTCAGCTGGACTCCAAAGCAGGGATTTGAAATGAAGATAGTTGTTCTGTGGTTTAAAGTGCACACTCAGCCAGGGAAGAGCCTGGTTCCCTTTTGTCTCTCAGTGCCCAGTAAGAGCATGAGACCTGGTATACAGTAGGTGCTTAATAATGCCTCCCAATTGAATAAATCACCGCTTATGAACTGGAGTTTCATGAGCTAGACGTAAGATTTTCCCCAAATATTTGAGTATAAAACAGGATGCCCTTTCCTCAACCAAAGTTGGAGCTGCTGATGAAGGAAGAGGAGAAAGAAATGAGGAGGGAGAGATAATGTTTGTCCTTCATTCTTGAAGAAGACACAATATCAGGGAGGTGATGCCGTGAGTAGGGGAAGGGGCCTGTGCTAAGTCACCAGCCCCCCTTTCTCCAGAGCCATCTGGATCCAATGGTCAGAAATGAATCAGGATGACTAGCAATGGCCCTGGATTCGAGGCAGTCAGGGTTAAGTGACGTGCCCAAAGTCACACAGCTATGTCAAATGTCTGAGGCTGGGATCAAACCCTGTCCTCCTAACTTCCAGGTTAGTGCCACCTAGCTGCCCTAGATGGAGAAATAGAGGAAAAAGAGAAAGAAATATCTAGGGGCAGCTACATGGTATAGTGAATAAAGCCAGCTCTGAAGACAAAGAGATTCTAAATTCAAATCTGACCTCAGACACTTAATACTTACTTAGCTGTGTGACCTTGGGCACGTCACTTAACCCCATTGCCTTGCAAAAAGGAAAAAAAAAGAGAAGTCATGAATTTCCAGCATTAGGGTAATTTTTTTAAGGGCCTTGAGGAGCTGAGGCTAATTATCTCCCTAGAAAAAAATGTGTCTAAGAAAGGTGGGAATTATTGACCAACAAGAACAAGGGATAAACTCTTCCTGAACCCCCAACACTGGAAGACTCTCAGGCCTCTGGCCACCAGAGGACAACTTTCCTAGCAAGGACCATCCATCTCCTGGCTCCATTAACTTCTGGTGCACACCCATTCATCCTCTCCATCTGGGGTGCTGTGGGACAGACATTCATAGAAGTCCTCAATCTCATAGAAGGGAGCCCAGGAGCTTCTAAGTTGATTCAAACTAAAGCCAGGGTTCCCTCTTTTTGAGAGGCAAGGAATCTTCCCATCACTCTTTGTTTCCAGCTTTAAACCAAGAGACTATTTTATGGGCAGGGAAACTGAGGCCCAGATTGAGGTAAAGAATCTATTTATTTAAAGCCTAGAAGTAGCTGAGCCACCAGGCTTCTTCTCAGATGGGCTGGATCCTGATAATTATGTAGAATGTGGTCAGGGAAGTGTCAGGATCTGGCAGGCAGCAGGACCAAAGGTCTGGAGGTGGGTGTGACCTGACAGATAAACCCTTATTCAGAGTCCCTCATTCTAACCCTCCTCATTTTATTTCCCATCTGGTGGAGGGGGAGATCGTCTTTGGCTTCCTCCTCGGGTCCCCAGGAACTTCTTCCTGCAGGATCTCTTCAGCCTTAGAGCTCATCCCTCATTATCACCCACTCCTCCTGGTAGCCTCTAATTGGGAGACAAAGAAGGAAAGAGCTCCTCCCCAGGCCTCAATTTTAAGGGAACTCCCCAAGTCAGCCCCTCTTCATTTCCCTTGGTTGAATTCCTTTGGATGTTTCAACAAGCCTTCACTGGTGTCTCTGCTCCCCCAACCCCACTCTCCCAGTTTTCTGGTGTGAGGTTATCTTCTCTCCTCTTAGAATATAAGTTCCTTAAGGGGAAGGACTGTCTTCCTCTACCCCCAGTGCTTGGCTCATAGTAGGTGCTTAATAAATGATTATTGACTGATCCAACTGAAATATTAATCCCACACACATATTAAATGATGACTCATGAAAGAAGTGGACTTGATGGCCTTGAAGATGGCTCTCATGTCTCCCTTCAGTCTCCTCTTTCCCACTTCTTTCAATTAACCCTTAATGGAGATCTATCTGTCCCAGGGTTAGCATCCCCCTCCCATTAATGACTCGCCTTCTGGGCTCTGGGGAATGGGGCTGTGAGCTCATGAGCTCAATTCTGGGGGGTCTCAATTTCTAAAGACAAGAGGGGGTTCAGACTTTTTCTTATTGTCCTGGCTGAATAGCCTTTTGCCCCCACCACCCAAAATCATACTCTTAAAAGAGTACTCTCAAAAAAAAAGTACTCTCTTTTTAAATATTTTATTTATTTTTCTAACCATATGCAGTGATAGTTTTCAACAGTCATTTTTTGGGCAAGGTTTTGAGTTTCAATTTTTCTCCCCCCTTCCCTTCCCTCTCCCCCTGACAGAAAACAGTCTAATATGGGTTAAACATATATGACTATAGTTAGCATAAATCCATATTAATCATGTTGTGAAAGAAGAATCAAATCAGGGGTGGCTAGGTGGCACAGTGGATAGAGCACTGGCTCTGGAGTCAGGAGTACCTGGGTTCAAATCCAGTCTCAGACACTTAATAATTGCCTAGCTGTGTGGCCTTGGGCAAGCCACTTGACCCCATTGCCTTGCAAAAACCTAAAAAAAAAGAACAAGAATCAAATCAAAACTGGAAAAAACAGAAAAAATACATAAGATAATTTTTAAAAAACTGAAGGCAGTAAGCTTTAATCTGCATCAAACTATGGTCTCCATAGTTCCTTGGATGGTATGTTCTACCACAAAGTCTTTGAGTATAAAACAGGATGCCCTTTCCTCAACCAAAGTTGGAGCTGCTGATGAAGGAAGAGGAGAAAGAAATGAGGAGGGAGAGATAATGTTTGTCCTTCATTCTTGAAGAAGACACAATATCAGGGAGGTGATGCCACAAGTCTTTTAGAATTGTCTTTGATTATTGTATTGCTGAAATGTAGAAGTCCATCAAAACTGATGATTGTTCACTGTGGTTTTTAGTGTGTATAATGTTTTTCCTGGGTCTTCTCACTTCATTCAGGATCAGTTCACACAAGTCTTTCCATGCTAACAGAGTAATCTATTAAAGTTTATGTTGGGCTCATGGCTACCTTCCCCAAAACGTACTTCATAAACAAAGAATTTCAGGATTAGGATAGCTATTTCAGAGCCAAGGCTATTTGGACAGAAGTGAGAGATCATGTTGGTTAGGTGAGAGAAAGCTCTATGCCAAAAGAAATGGTTGTGATATGTTGCAAAAGCTCATCATTTTAATGCCAGTATTCTCCCTGTGACTGCCAATCATGGAAAACCAAACTCTCCAGAGATTCACTATCTTGTGGTAGGGTAGGGGACTGAATAGGCAATGGAGACAGTCATAGAAGTCATGGCAGGGCCCCCAGTGGGGGTTAGAAATAGCATGGAGAACATTATTCAGGAATGTATGAATAGAACGCAAAGTGGGCTAATCACTAGTAAAGAGCACTTGGAGAACATGGAGAAGAATTATGCAGGGTGAGGCAACTTGTGGCACAGTCAATAAAGCACTGGACCTGGAGTCAGGAAGACCTGAGTTCAAATGTGACCTCAGATACATGATAGTTACTAATTGTGTGACTTTGGGCAAGTCACTCAATCCCATTGTCTTGCAAGAAGAAGAAGAAGAAGAGGAGGAGGAGGAGGAGGAGGAGGAGGAGGAGGAGGAGGAAGAGGAAGAGGAAGAATTATTATTATTATACAAGATAAGAAGACCCAAAATGTGCACCATTAAGGGCACTGTCCACATTGAGGAGAATGCAGATCTATTTTCCCAGAAACCTTCCAAGAAGATTTCCAACTCCACAGAAGCAATCCTGAAGCTGTCCACCTGCCACCTCACACAAAATCCAGTGCATTTCTAGTTTCAATCATCCTCCCTAAGGACTTCTGCCCCAATGCCATTTCTGAGAAGTATTTAGGAGTACGGACTATAGTCATATTACTCTCCATCATTCTGGAGCTTGTTTGGAGACCAGTGTTAGAGGATTCACAATCATATGGCAGCCCCATAAGCATCTTGGTGTTAAAGCTAAGTTTTGTTCCTGGAAAGACTTCCTTGAACTGATACAAAGTGAAGCGAGCAGAACCAGGAGAACATTGTATACACTAACAGCAACATTGTCTTCTCAGCAGTTTAGTGATTCAAGACAACCCCAAGGACGAATGATGAAGCATGTTCCCTGCTTCCAGAGAAAGAATGTTACTGTCTGAAGTCAGACCGAAACATTCTATCTTTCTTTCTTTCTTGTTCAAGTCTTCTGATACAAAATGACTAACATGGAAATGTTTTACATGATTGCACATTTATAACCAAGATCAGATTGCTTCCTATGTCAGAGAGGGCAGAGGGGAAAGACAGAGGGATAGAATTTGGAGCTCAAAACATTTTTAAAAAAATATTCTTAAAAGGTTTTAACATGCAATGGGGAAAATAAATATATATTTTAAAATTTTTTTCTAAGAGAGGCAGTTTAAGGCGATTGCAAGTCAAGTGAGATCCCTCCCAATAAATATGCCCCCATCCAGTCTTCCATCCTCTTCTTGTCCCATGTCACCTAACCCATTCATACCTGGAGATTCAGGGATCCGAATTTCAGGAAATAAATTGTGTGCATCAGCATGCAGGTCACAGACCTTTTAATATGGGGGTGACCCCCCAAGCACTAAGATGATTACCTGAACTTGTTTTTCCTGTCCTCTGGTCTGGTCAGACCTCCTCTGGAAAGTCATCAACCTGATAAGGAAGCTGCCTCCCACCAAGGACTCTTTTGCTCACTGATTCAAAAGATTGAACCAGGATGAACAGGATGAACAACTGAACAAGCCAATTGACCAGAGATAAGAATACAAGCAACATTCTGCACACAGAACCCTCCACCTAAATACTTTTCATTTTCTGTTCCCTGTGGTGTGTGTATTGGAGGGTAGAAGTGGGGAGATGGATAGAAAGATGAAATTGTTCTTTACAATTATTCAGGGGTCCTATCTATGATTATAGCACTGTGGGGGGAGGAAGATAAGTGATGGAGGAACAAGATGGAGAGAAGCATCTGTACCCATTGATGGTGGGGATGGGCGTGACAAGCACACATCCCTTTATGGGATTCATGGGAAAAATCTTTGAAGAAGATTCAGGAATGTGAGGCAGGAGATAAACTATAACCAGCTTGAAAACCCATTCTCTCTCAGTCTACTCTTTGGAAAGATAGGCTAAGACTGGTCTATCAGTCAATCGACTCTAAATGGAGATGTTTTCCTATTCACTGGCTGCTCAGGCTTTTGGGAGACATAGAGCTGAGCTACCAGGCCAACCTGACAAAACACTCAGTCTGTCAGTTGGAAGGGATTTGATTACCTTAGTCTATAGACTATAAAAGTAGAGCAGACTCTAGAACATAGATGTGTTACAACTGGGAAACATTTTTGGAACTGAGAACAGAGTATATCAAAAAAAGAACAAGTCTTAGAACACAGAACCTAAAATGTACTGGGAAGAATCCTGGACCAGCAATTATTTGCTATCCTTAAGCAGGGAACTATGAATATAGGAGATTTGTAATTAGAAACAAATTTTGTAATCCTTTCTACTATTCCTATTGCTCCATTGTTAAATGTAAAATTTGTGCCATCTCCTCATTCCCAACCCCCAGTTTCCAGTTTCCAGCTACCTGAACTTGTCCATTGACACTGGCATGATAAAAAAATGACATGTTGAACTTAAGAGGTCACTCACCTTGGTACAGGAAGGACCAGTACATAGCTTACTCATTAGAGACTACCTGAGCAAGGTGCTGGACCACTCCCCAAGTGCCAGCCTTTGTCCAACCCACTACAGAAGTGGATTTAAGAAGTGCCGCCCCTTCTTGCTTCTTCTTGACTCTACCTTCCACCTGGCAAGGATGGCTTGCTCTCATTCTCTTTGCTTTTTTTTTTAGGTTTTTGCAAGGCAAATAGGGTTAAGTGGCTTGCCCAAGGCCACACAGCTAGGTCATTATTAAGTGTCTGAGACCGGATTTGAACCCAGGTACTCCTGACTCCAAGGCCAGTGCTTTATCCACTACACCACCTAGCTGCCCCCTTTCTCATTCTCTTTCCTAGGCTATGTGTTTCCAATCTAGGCCCTGCTGGAGTACCATGGTCCCCCATGCCATGTGGCTGGACTAAGCCAGTCCTCATGGCTGTCTTCTCTCCTTCTCCTTCTCTCTTTCTCTCTCTCACTCTCACTCAAATGTCACCTAGCCTGTCCTCAAAGTCTTACTGCTTTCCTAGGAGTTTTAATCTGTCTGCTTTGTAAGCCTTCTATTATAAATCCTGAGCTGTTTAAAATCCCAGGGCTCCTGTGAATTCATTCACTATTCAAAGAAACTCTGGATCTTCCTCTCTCTCTTTCTCTATTGTAGACCCTGCTTCTTTTTTTTTTTAGATTTATGCAAAGCAAATGGGGTTAAGTGGCTTGCCCAAGGCCACACAGCTAGGTCATTATTAAGTGTCTGAGACCAGAGTTGAACCTAGGTACTCCTGACTCCAAGGCTGGTGTTTTATCCACTATGCCACCTAGCTTCCCCTAGACACTGATTCTTATGCTCAACCCCTGGACTCGTGACAGATGAGAGGGACCTCAAAATAGAGAAGATCAGAGCTGGGAGGGGTCTCATAACAGGGAAGGTCAGAGATGGGAGGGGCCTTTGAACCCAGAATGTCCAAGCTGAGAAAGAACTGATAACCTGGAATATCAGATCAGGTGACAGCTTGGGAAGAACTCAAAAGCTAATGCTAAAAGGGATCTTAGAACCCAGAACCTGGAATATCAGTCCTCCTTTGAAGGACCTTAGGAATCACCTAGCCCAACCCCCTCATTCCATAAATGAGGAACCTGAGATGGTCAGTCAGTTGGCTAAGCTCACACAGAGAGTAAGCAGCAAGAGCAGAACTTGCTCGTACATACCTCAGGCCTTGGGACATGAGACCCAGGCCTCTGTCCTCACCTCTTAAGGTGGCTGTGGAAGAGGAATGATCCTGAAAGCCTTCTTCTTGGGTGGGGACCTGCTCCTGAATAACTGGCCTTCCAGCTAGGTAATGGGCATTGGATCAGGGAAGGGAAATAGGAAGCCCCAGGCTGGCCACCTTGTCCTGGGCTTCTGAAGCCCAGTAGAGCAGCAGAGATCTTGAAGGGGAGGGGAGAGGTTATCTCATTTGCCCTCGGGAGCCCAGTGACTCACCTTCAGGAATCTCTCCTGGAGGAGTCCACTTCCCACAGCCCTGATCAGCTCTGAGCTGAGAGCCAGGGTGAAGATTGGATCCTATCCAGGGATTTTGGCACAAGGAGATCTTCGTGGTCTCCCCATCCACACTCCAGGGCAGGAGCCCCTGAGTCACCAGGAGCAGGATTTTGGAAAGGGTGTATACCACCCTTTCCACAAATTCATGATATATGCAGCAGAAACAAATATCCCCTGGCAAATCATCCCCTTTGAGATTATTGTTGTTTAGTCATTACATTTGTGTCTGACTCTTGGTAACCCTATTTGGAATTTTCTTTGTAAAAATGCTGAAATGGTTTGCCATTCTCCAGTTCATTCATGAATGCCTGAGACCAGATTTGAACTCATGTCTTCCTGACTCCAGACCTAGCACTGTACTCACAAAAGTAAGAACACGGTCCCTTGGGAAGAAGGTCATGGAGTCATAGAATCCTGGATCTAGAGCTAGAAGGGACTACACAATCCATTGAGCCCAATGCTTTCATTTTAGACATGGGGAAACTGAGGTTTGGGAAAGTTAAAGGACATACTTAGGGTAATACAGGTAGGAAGTGGCAGGGTTCTCAGGCTAGAGTGCCAAAGCACTTTTCATTCTAATTCACTGCCTGGGATTGGAGTACCTGTGGGCAGTACAGGCCTAGACCAGCTGCTGCCAGTCGTGGAGAGAATGGTCCCATCTTGGACTGGGACTTGCCAGTTGCTTCTCCTGCAGAGTCCTGATGCTTTGTTGGCCGTTCAGGTGTTCCTCTTTTTTTTTTCCCCAACTGAATGATTGTCTCATTTTCTCTTCTGCCAAAGAAGACTTTGGTCATATACTGTTGGGTACCTCCCAGTTGGCCTTGGATCTTCACTGAAGCCTGGCGAGATGATAACCTTGGCTAAGCCCACAGATGGGCCATGATCAGAGCCAGTCAAATCCCCAGAACCATTCTAGAAGCAGATAGCTGTGTAGGTATCAAAACCAATAGACTGGCCTCAAGGGAGGGAGCAGCACTCTCAGGAGAGGGCCAAGGAAAAAGTTAGCCCAATGGGAATCTGGGCTCATTAAAAGAAGCAAATCTGTACAATGCATATGGTCAAATCTGTCAGGGTTAAAGAGGGATCCAGTCTCTAGCCTGCTCCCTTCACCTTGGACTCCCAGGTGGCAAAATCAAGGCTGTCCTTGGTGCTGATTGAACCCTTCTTCTCTGGAGACGTCTGGAGATGTCTGGAGATGTCTGGAGATGTCTGGAGATGTCTGGAGATGGAGAATAGAGTGGTCAGCTGAAAAATTCCTGACAGGTCAGAATTGGAACCTGTGACCTCAAGTAAAGAATAGGGTGGATAAGCCTCTGAAGGTGCTGCCTCCCTGTTAGGGACTGAGCTCAGAATGGAAGAAATGCCCAAGTACACCAAAGCAGGTGGGCCCTTCTTTGTAATTTAGTCTTCCAAACTTTCCAGGGGCACATCCGGAATGTGCCTGGGCTGGCCCTTGGGTGCCTTTCTCATTTCCTGTACAGCCAAGCAATTCCTAGCATAGCTTGTTGTTGAGCAAATTTTTGCTCATGTTTCACTGAACTAGAGGTCCTTGAGATCTCCTCTCTGGGAGATCCGGGGTTGGAGTCAGAGGTCCTGACTCTGAGATCATGGCCAGGCATCCCCCCTCTGGGGTTGGCTCCTCCCTTGTCAGATGAGTTTAGATCACTCAGCCTTAGAGGGCCCTTTCACAGAAGAGGTGCTAGGCAGGAAGATCAACTTTTAGGTCATTTAGATCATTAAGAAACTCTTGGGCAGCAAGGTGGTTCAGTGGATAGAGAGCACTGGTCTTGGAGTCAGGAGTACCTGAGTTCAAATCCAGCCTTAGACACTTGATAATTTACCTAGCTGTGTGGCCTTGGGCAAGCCACTTAACCCCATTGCCTTGAAAAATCTAAAAAAACAAACAAACAAACTCTTTAGGGGCAGCTAGGTGGTTCAGTGGATAGAGCACCTGCCCTGGAGTCAGGAGTACCTGAGTTCAAACCCAGTCTCAGACATGTAATACTCACTTAGCTGTGTGACCTCAGGCAAGTCATATATCCTCATAGCCTTGCAAAAAAAAAAAGAAAAAGAAACTCTTTATATGACTTTTGGGTGGTTAAGAAGCAATTAAGTGACCCAGGGAAGAGAATACTGAACCTAGAGCCCCCAGGAAGGCCCAAATTCAAATTCAAACCTGGCCAGAGACACTCTCTAGTAGTGTGACCCCGGGGCAGGTCACTTAACTTCTTTTTGCCTCAGTTTCCTCATATACAATGGAGATGATAATAATAATAATAACCCCTATCTCCCAAATGACAAAATATTTGTAAAATACTTGTCACAGTGTCTGGCACATAGTAGACCCTAGATATGTGTGTGTGTGTGTGTGTGTGTGTGTGTGTGTGTGTGTGTGTGTGTGATATCTATTTAATTCTAAAAATGCATTGTTCCCATGAGGCCAAGGTTGATGAATCCTGCTCCTATAACCTCTCACAGTGTTTGGCACATGGTGGGCATGTAAGAAATGTTTCTTGATTGATTGCTAGTCTATCTGCACTCCCCTCATCCAAGCTGTTATTGGTGGGAGAGGGGGATGGAGGAGGAGAGGTGTGAGGAAGGGTTGTGCAGGATGGGCATTGATAGGTTTGCCTAGAGAGTCTCTGACTCTGAGCTGGCAGAGGTATGGGATTGAGAATTCCAATGGGTTCCAAGAAATGGGTGAGGGTTGACACCAGGCAGCTCCCAGAGGAGCAAGCTAGACAAGGGATGACACATTTCTCTTGTCCGTGTCCATGAATTTGACTCTTCTAGAACCATCTGGGTGGTCCTGATCCTAGGGACCTCCAGACCTCCCAAAGTCCCTCAGGCTTTGCTCTGGGCCAGGATTCTGGTGACTCAGGCACCAGCCACTTTCCCCTTCTCCTCAATGGGAAGAAACTATGTTAAGGCCAGTAGTGACCAGGACATGGAAAGCCCCCACAACACTGCATCCCCCACCTCCCAGGTAGACTGAAAGCCGAGTGAGGGCAGGGACTCTTTCTCTTGTCCTGTTTCAGTCTTTGATTCTCCAAGGGCTTAGCACAGTGTGTCAAGCTAGATAGTAGGTGCTTAATAATTGGGCTGGCTTGGACTAGACTATAGAGCATGAGCAAGCCAGGTACATAGACCAACAAGCCTTCACTGTAAGGGCATGGGCAGGGATTGCAGTTAAATGAGAATGGCTCATTCCCCACCATGACTCCCTTGGGAACTTTTCCTCCTGACCAGTGGAGCTGTCCTTTATTTTAAACAAGGCTGAATTCCCATTACTCTGGTAGTATGAGGATGGGGATTGGGAAAGTGGTTAGAGTTTGCCATCATGGGATTGACACACAAAGACCTAAGGAGACAGACTGTCCATCCATTGGACAGGGAATGGAGGGCAGGCTTGGAGCCAGGAGGCCTGGCTTCCATTTCTGCATCCAGTTCTTTCCAAAGGCCAGAACAGACTCATACACCAAACAGGTGTGGTACAGAGCCGTTGGCACACTCTCCCCCTCACTGGTTTTTGCTTTATTTTGTTTTTGCTTAGGACAATACCAGGCATAGTGGGTATTTTATAAGTGGTAAGTGGCACAGTGGGTCGAGTGCTGGACCTAGAGTCTGAAGTACATGAGGCCAGATTCAGTCTCAGACACTCAGATACAGTCTCAGATGTGACCCTGGCTGTGAAGCTGGAGAGTGGAGGGGGGGAGGACCAAGATGCTGTCATGAACTCAGAGGATTTCACACCTCATTTTAGTTTGTTTTTTAAGACAAATATTTGAAATGAAATTAAGCCATTGGGTTTCTTTTTCTTTTCCTTTGTTGTCCCAAGACATCAACAAAAACTTCACACCCTTGAAGCTCCACTGGGAAATGATGCATGCTGGGGTTGTTGATATTGGTGGGCCAGGTGGGTTGTTTTCAACTTGCTGAGGTCCTCTGAGTCACATTCTATAGTCCCACCTTGTGAGGCCTTTGTCTAGATCTGTGACTTCCTCTTGGGAGGCATCTGAAATAAAGGACCTTGCATGTAGCTTGATCTAAGGGCATCTCTCTTGAAAAGGAAAACCCTTCCTGGTCATCAGGGCAGGGTCAAGGAGAATATATCCTGAAAGGAGCCTTTGGTGGGAGGTTTTGGTTTCCAGTGTGCGTGTGTGTGTGATTTTGCTGGATGAGGCCCCCACAATTAAGCTAATTTTAAACCTGGTTATTAGCCCATTCAATAGATCCCACTGTTATTGAATTAACTCAGTCCCAGTTATAATTGGGTGGCAGGAAGTGAGAAACAGCTAAACACAGAGGCATGTGAACTGGAAAATCATCCTTTGTTTCCTTTCTTTATCTGGAAGGCAAAACTGGAAGGCAATCTTGGGACCCTCTGCTCTGATGCCTCCTTCCACCTTCCCAACAAGGAATTACCCAGTCTCCACCTGAAGACCTCCAAGAAGGGGGGCCTCATCCCCTGCCAAGGGATGCTGAATTGTGAAGATGGTTCTTCTTACATTGATCTTCAGAAAGGACTTGACCTTTTTTAAATCATGGTCCCCTTTTGGCATCCCTTCTCATGAACCATTCCTTAATCTGGCTTCCCTATTATGGCTGTTCAGTCATTTTTCAATTGTGTCTGACCCTTCATGAACCCCTTAGGGGTTTTCTTGACCAAGAGACTGGAGTGGTCACCATATTCTTCTTCAGCTCATTTTACAGATGAGCAAACTGAGGAAAGCAGAATAAAGTGACTTGTCCAGGGTCACACAGGTAGTGCATCTGTGAGGTTAGACTTGATCTCAGGAAGATGAGAACATTCTGTTCTGAGAATCCAATGAAGAAAGAATTATAGATGATTGTATGGAGGTAGGCAACAAACATGATGAAGGAACCATGGTCAATGAGATAGGATGAAATAGGGGCAGATGTAAAGGTCCTGAATGAGCATCCTCTACATAAGCCTAGAAGCACGGGGAATACCTGGGCCCTTTTTCTGGGTCCACACAGAGGAACAGTGAGGGCTGGCTAAATGCCAAGGGTATTCTTTGGCTTCACTAGAAGACACCCAATATCCAGCACAAGGGAAATGATGACCATGCTGGACTCCACCCTGGTCAGGGGAGGCGCCGCCTGGTACTTTGGTCTAGGTAAGAAACACATTTTGGGAAAGACAGTGAGAACATTCAGAAGCCAGGGACCAGGCTGGGGAAGGGGGGGCTGGAGGCTATGACGTAGGGGTTGACAAGCAACACAGAACAGAAGCCTTAGCAGAAGGCCTGACTGTCTTCAGAAGTGTGTCTTATCATGTCTTAGCTATCTGAGCTGCAAGAGGAATGTGGTGCTTCTCTATGGGGGCAGGCTGCACAGATGCAGATTGCATCTCCAGGGAGAGCAGTCCCAAAGGGCAATCTGAACTAAGTGATATCTGGGATCCTGGCCGGCTCCAGAAGCTTGTGATTCTGTTTCAAGAGGCAATTCTCCAGTATCTTTTTAGCTCACCAGTGGCTTAGGGACCCAGATTTGGGGAGATGGTCTGAGGGCTATCCCAGGGGTCCCCACAGCACCACAAGCTGTCCAGAATCCCTTCCTCTGTACTTTCCTGGGGGCTCAGGCCCAGCGACCCAACAAGTTCTGACACCCCAAGCTGCAAAGGTGGGCAGGTGGGTGGAGGCTTGGGGTGACTGCCAATGAGTCATTGCTTTGCTGCAGAGGCCCAACAGAATACATCTGTTAAGACAGAACCAAATGGAGTAAGTACCCCATCCATTATCTCAGACAAGTGAGGAAGCCCTGGAGGGAGCTGGGTGTGGGCTGCTCCCCTCCCCAGCCCTTCCCTCCCCTCTTCTCTCCCTCCCCTCCTCTCCCACACCTTCCACTAGATCCTTGTCCTGCATGCCAGACACAGCTCCTGGAATCCAGTAGATGATTAAGAAATACTTGGTGATTGATTGATTTCAACTTCAGAAACTTCCCTCTAGGCCGAAGCAATGGGATATGTGTAAAGGGAGAAGGCAAAACTACCAAAGTGTGACCTGGGCTGGAGCTGTACAAAAATGGAGGTAGTGAGCTCCTCATCAGTGAAGGGCTTCAAGAGGAGGCTGGGGGGGGGGGGGGCAACTAGGTAGCTAGGTGGTGCAGTGGATAGAGCATCAGCCCTGGAGTCAGGAGTCCCTGAGTTCAAATCCAGCCTCAGACACTTAATAATGACCTAGCTGTGTGGCCTTGGGCAAGCCACTTAACCCCATCACCTTTTTTTTGTTTGTTTTGATTTTTTTTTAGGTTTTTTGCAAGGCAAACGGGGTAACACAGGGCGATTGGGGTGGGGGCTGAAGAGGGTATTACCCTCGGAAGCAAGGAACTGGGGGAGATTCAAGGAACCTCAAGATTCTGAGAGCCCGGGATGGCCAGTTGTGCATTACAGGAATAGCAAGGGGAGGGGGCAGAGAGGACACGTGCATGATGACCCTTTGGGCTGGACAGCTCCACAGGGAGGTTGGGGTGGGGCAAGGTCCCTTCCACCCCAGGATTCTGGAAATAGCCTTGTCATCACAGATGCGGGAAGGCTGAACCCCGCCCGAGGACATGAGATCTGGGCTGGGGGAGGGAGAGGAGGAAGACAAGTAGACACAAGTTCTCTCCTGCCTGTGGATGAGCTCCTCAGGAAAAGCAGTCTTGGCAGCATCTGGGACGCTGCCCAGGATGAGGCCGCTGAGTCTCCCCAGTGGGCCCGGGCCCTGGTCTCACTGTTGAGAACAACCCAGACTTTCCCAAGATACCCAGATGGCAGCCAGTTTAATCATTCCCCTGCAGCCAGTGATCTCTTCCTTCCCTAGAGGCAGAATGGAGGAAAATGTGGGGAAGTGGAAGGAGGCCAATTTTTGGTCTCATTATTCAGTCCCAGAGTAGGAGGGGGAGTGGGCGCCCCATCCTTGAGCTGTTGGAGGGGAGACTTGATCAGGGATGGGGAGTTCAGATGCCAGCTTGGAGATTCCGGGGTTCTGTAGAATGCCCCAGCCCCCACTGTCCCACTGGGCCTCCCGCCCCACCCACCCACCAAGGAGATTATAGGGCTAACTCTCTCCAATCAGCTTTCAGGGACCACTTTCAATCTTCCTCTCTGTCAGCTAGTCTGGGGCTCTGTCCTGGACCTGAAGCCCTTAATTCTGGGCCCCAGTAATAGATTCATGACTGGGACAATCCGTTCAACTCGATGACTTTCAGGTTATCTGTAAAATGGGGGTAATCATCTAGGATGTTCTGAAGAAATGAAAAAATGGCCCCCAAACTCTTCCAGTTCTGAACCCCAGGCTTCAGGACTTCTGGTCAAACAGTACTGACCTGATCCCACCCTACCTAGCTGGCTCCCTACCCTGACGGGAGGCTTTTCTCCAAACCCACCCTCTGTGGTTGCCCTGCCTCATTCCTTAAAAGGTTGGCCCACTTGAAGCTTTAAGTCATTATAGCATTGGGGTACAGGAACTTGGAGAAACATCTGGGCTGATGGCTGAAAACTGCTTTTCCTGGGTTCCAGTCTATCCTCAGACACTTACTAGCTGTGTGCCCCTGGGCAAGTCACTTCACCCTGTTTGCCTCAGTTTCCTCATCTATAAAATGAGCTGGAGAGGGAAATGACAAACTGCTCCAGTCTTTGCCAAAGAAAACCCCAAATAGGGTCATGGACAGTCTAACAAGACTGAACAACAATAAGCAGAAAAAGGAGGGAGAATTGAGGGTTCTTAATGTGAGTTCAGCAAGAGGTCACAACATAGGGTCATGCAGGGTCAGACATGAGTAAACTGAATGACCAACAGCACAAACCCTGGATCACACAGCTGGTGGGTGACTTGAATCCACGCTTCTGCCTCCAATCTGGATGATGCCCACCATTAATATTCAAATCTCTAGCAAAGCTTTAGATACGATGTCATTTCCTCATTATAGCAACATGAGAGGCAGGTGCTAAGATGACCCTTCCCCTAGACTTTTAAAAGCAAATCCATAACTCACTGAAAACCAGAATGGGGGGAGCCAGTTGGCAAAGCGGAAAGCATCCTGAACCTGAAGGTAGAGGGCCCAGGTTCAAAACCTTCCCCAGTCCACTTTTCACCAATCAGCCCTGGGCTACCCCTTCCCCTTCTCCAGCCTTGATTTTCTCTGCTGTAAAATGAGATCAGACTGGAACTCAAAACCCTGCCTCTGTAAAGTGAGAGAGGATGAACAAGATCACTTGTCCCTCCTTGGAGCCTCAGTTTACTCATCTGGAAACTGGGATTTGAACACCCACACTACCTCCCCCAGTGAACTGTCAGGATGAAAGGATTTAGCCAACTTGACAGTAGCCTACAAATGTGAGGTGCGTGAGGCAGCAGGGCAGGCTTGGAATTCTCTTGCTCCTTTGTGAACAAGACTCCTAGCTGACCCAGTGATCATGTAGCATCCCCAGCACCAAGGACAGGCCCTCCCACTCCGGTGGGGGTCAGAAAGGTTTCTTCAATGAATGAATGAATGATTGATTGATTGCTAGACTTTGATTCCAGGGCTGGGAGAGATCCCACATAATTCCCCTCTGATCCTCTAGCTGGGGACGATCAAAGCCCCGGTGAGGGGGGGAGGGAGGAATGGGGTGCGGAAGGCTGCTCCCAGGAAGTAGCTCTTCTTCCAGGGTTGTTCCCCCCAGGACCTATCCACGCGACCACAGTGGCACCATCCACAGCCGGGGTAGGTAGGTCAACTCACAGCTGCTGTAGGTCATCCCCAGTCATCTGCTGGGAAGAGGTGTCCAAAGGATGGCACCAGGGATACATGCCCAACAAGGAAGATGGACCAGCCATGTAACAAGAAGGAGAGGTACCAATGGCCAGCTGAGAGGCAGCCCCATCCTTATGCAAGGTCAAAAGACCTATGATGATGAAATCACAGAGAGTTCTCCATGAATCAGAATGGTCCAGGAGAAGGCTCCAGGGAGGGGAGCACCCATGCTTCCATGGACGAGACCATGGACTGAGCAGAACACTAAAGTGGGAGTCCCAGCCTCAGGGACTATGATCCCATGATAGAGTCAGGAAAATGACTTTCCTTGGCAGGGGTTGATTTCCTTAAGACTTATGGCCTCATAGGTGAGTGTCCAGTGACCAGTGACACGCAGACCAACCCCAGTTTCTCTATCGAGTGGTCTGTTGGCCTCAGTTTGAAGTCCTCCAGGGAAAAGGAACTCCCTCCCTCCCTCCTTCCCTGAAACAGTGTATTCCTGGGAAGCACATGGAAGTGGAAATTGTTTCCCTCTGGGTGACCCTGAGTAAGTCATTCCCCCCCCCAATCTTTGCCTCAGATGCATCATCTTCCAAGATGGGGATTGGACCCCCAGAGCCCTCAGCTCTGGGAACCCTCCATATTTCAGTGGGACAAGGATTCTAGCTTAGATGTCCCCATCCCAGGTCCAGTTTCCTCTCAAGTCCATTGTGATGCTTCATTTGAGGACTGGACTCACTCATCTCTTTCCCTTCCACCTCTTAACAAATGAATTCTGAAGAGTGATCATTTTTTTACCCCAGGAGCAGAGACGAGGCAGGGTGAACCCAGCTATCCCTCCTCACTCCCTTCTCCCTCAGAGATGCTCTTGGGATGCCAATTCTGAGCTGGACCTGGGAAGTTATATCATTCAACCACTTCCTCTTATAGAGGAGGTCTCAAAGGCATCTGAGGGGCCTGCTCCTTGCCACACAGTCCCTGAAGAGGCCAGGGAAGATGACTCTAGAGAAAAACCTAAGTCAATGATCAACTGGGTCCTCCCAGACTCAGTTCTTCCCTTCAATGACTCCAAGATTCTCAGGATGAAAGAGGCACAAGCTTTACAAATAAACTCAATTACTCTGAGCTGGGCTGGGTGAGGTTTCCCTCAGAAGAATGCTCATCCTTGTGAAGCAGAGACACTCCCAGAGGCCCTGAGAAGGTTCCCAGGAGCAGAGACTGGAGGCAGGCAGAAGCAGGTGGGGTCTGTGGTGGAGAGAGTCAGGGAGGTCACTCACCCCATCATTTCTCCCTCAGCACCCCTTGTTGGGTTGGAAGAGGACTCAACTCCAGGAGCCCCGGGGGACTGCTGTGGCCAAAATCAGTTCAGCAGCCCTTGGCCCCCCTCCTATGCATCAAAGTCCAGAGTGGAAAGTTGGTTGTGGTTCTGCCCATCTTCAGTGGGCAGGGACATTATCCCCAACCTTCAGCCAGCATCTGCTCATCCTGACTTCATGACCGTGGACAAGTCCCTCAGTGAGAAAGGCAATGAGGAGGAAAAAGCCTAGAGCTTGGAGACAGATGATCTGAGTTCAAATCCCATGTGATTTGTGTGATGTGACCTTAGATGCATCACTTCCCCTCTGTTAACCTCAATTTGTAAAATGGGGGCAGTCATTCTTGTACTATCTACTTAGGTTCATCAGATCACAGATATACAATTAGAAGGGAACTCCTCTAGTCCACCTTCCTCATGTGTAGCTGTAGCAACAGACCCAGACCCAGGAAGGTTGTGTCCAAGGTCACAGGGGTAAAAAGCATCAGAATATTGTAGTGGAGAAGGTATCTTGCACATCTTAAACTGCTGAGGAAATGGAACTTACTTTTAATATGATAACTGTGATCGATAACAATTGCTAATAATTATATGGCTATTTAAGTTTGATGATGAGGGCTACATGGCCTCATTCTATCCCCACAACAAGCTTGGAAGGTCAGTGCTATGACTATTCCCACTTTTATAACTTAGGAAAGTGAGATTGAGGGGCTGCATCTCCCCCAGAATCCTCCATCACTCCTTCCTGGCCTTTCCAGTTGGTGTGTCCACCTGTGCCCTTGGGGCTCTCCTCCCTCCCTCCAGTGGCCAGGACTCAGCACACACTCTCCCTTCTCTACAGAGCCTTTCCTGGCATCACTCTGAGGTTGCCTCTTATTTGCTCTGTGTCTTATACATATAGAATTATTCTCTCCTTGTCTCCCCCAGCAGACTATGAACTCCTGGAGAGGAAGCAGTGGCTTTTTTCTCTCTTTACTGTCTTTGTAGGCCAGTTGGCATAATGCCTGGTACCCAGTAGGCACATAATAAATGCTTGTTGGCTGACTGATTTGCCCACTGCCACAGGTAGTAATTACCTAAGAGGATTTGCACTTAGGTCTTGCTGACTGCAGGTCTAGCCACTAGGCAACCTAGCCGCCTGTAAAGGCCTTCTCAGAGGTACTTAAGGGCCAGGTAAAAACCAATCTGCAATTCCCCTGCCAACTCCAAGTGAAAGAGACTGCCTGCTTTCCAAGAACAGCCAGCTCCCACAATGGGAGAGCACCAGAGGCAGAGGGGCAGCTTGTCTACCACATCCTTCCCTGGGAGCCCCAGAGAGCCGAGGGGCACTGCCCTTGCTAGGAGTGACCTCAAGGTTGGGCTTAGGGAGACAGGACCCTGGCTCTCAGGGGCATTGGGATCAACCCCAGCCCATGGTCAGAAACAGAGCTGTCAGCAGGCCCTGGAGAATGAGTGAGCAAGGACGTGCAGGGGGCTGTGCCAGAGGAGCCAACAAAACAGCTCCATAGCAAGCCAGCCACACAAGCCAGTGCTTGCCCCCCCATGGGCACTTTGGGCATAACACATGTTTATTGATGCCCATGATAACTGCTATACATAAGTCATGGGTCCCAGTTTAGGATTGTTTTTTTTTGTCCTTTATGGTTGGCTGCTTTGTATTCAAATCATCCACTTAGGGGGTATTTTTGTTAACCTTCTAAGTTTGGCTGTCTGCCTATTGAGATAACCTCCCAAGGTTATACTGATAACCTTGATTTTATTTGCTTTTTGATGGATAATCAATATAGATCTGTGTGTATTGCTGAGACCCATGTATGTAATATATCAAACATACAATTTTGACCAGCAGTCCCTGAGGCAGCCTGCCAAGAGAGACTCTGCCTTGTATTAGGTCTGCTTCATGGAGTATAGATATCAATTTTTGCTAAATGGTGCCCTAAGGTGATTAACTGCTCTGCTAGGTTAATCGTCCATCTCGTGTCAAATCTCATACTATACAATTCCAGTTATCAATTGTGCCAGAGCTTGTAGAACTGGTTGTCACCCTGGGATTTGTGTTTCACAGCATCAAGGAGCCCTGAGGATGATTTGGGACCATGCTGAACCTGGGTGTGGACATGAGTTCTTAAAGGGACACAGTCTTCCAGAGACAGAGTAAGGAGGAGCAGCATGCATGGAAGTGGGGAGTCTACCTGAGCAGTTCCACCTGGGACTAATGACTTGAACCACAAATCAGCAGTGAAAGGCAACAATGGAAAGGGCAGGGTGAGTCATATGAGAAATGGGAGAGATCAGGGTGGGACATCTCAGAACAAAATTCAGATGGAAGATACCTATTGCACTCCCCTCTTGAAAGCTTTCCCCCAAAGTCAGCTCTTTCCTCCCAGTTTCCCTTCCTTATGTGTGTCTGTCCAGTAACTGTAGATGTTGTAATGTATTCTGCTTACTTCTTTTGCCTACTTACTTCTTTTTCCTTATTTTTGTCTTAAACATAAAGAGGTGACCATGGACAAGTCCCTCTGGAAGAAAGGCAATGAGGAGAAAAAGTCTAGAGCTTGGAGACAGATGTTCTGAGTTCAAATCCCACATGATTTGTGTGACATGACCTTAGATGCATCACTTCCCTTCTGTTAACCTCAATTTGCTCAAAAAACCTAAATCAGAGCAAAGATCAAAAACATTGGGAATTTTCCTAACTGGGGGCTCCAAGCTAGTGTGACTGCATTAATAATATTTTTGTCTTATATAAAATTCCATTGAATAGAAAAAGCTTAAGGCCATCGTGATATTTCCTCTTTGTCTAATTCAATCTTTAAAGAAGAGGATAGGGGAAAGAAGATAGTATATCAAGAAACTATCATCTATTTAACCATCCCCCCCTCCCTTCCCAGACCTAGGAGGATATGAGGGAGGTAAGTTTAGGAAAGAATAGCCCTTAAAAAAAATAGTAAACTCTGAGCCTGAGTCCTTTCATGGGTAAAATGGGGATAATCATTTCTGAATTACCTACCTAACAGGGCTCTAATGAAGAAGGTGCTTTGTGAACCTTAAAATCCCTGGAAGTGAGTTATTTTTGTGAAACTTCCTGAGCCTCCAAATGAGGAGAAGCCCAGTTCTCCCTCTCCCTCCAGGTGGCTGTGTCCCTGATCTGATCTGATGGCCAGCCACTACCTAATGGTTTGAGGATTGCTGCTTTGTATGTAGTCTGAGATCAGGACAGGAGAGCAGCTCGGATGATTATCAGTCTTCCTCTCTGTAAGATGGGGCTGTAATCTGTCTGGCCCCAGGACTGTTTAAAGGGCCGTCATTCCTGAGAGTCATCGGCCAGCCAACAGCTGGAAGAGGAGCCAAGCCCCCTCCCTCTCCATCTCCTCCCAGCCGAAGTGCTTCCCATCGGTGACTGGCACTGGTTCCCAGCAAGTGGGGACATGCCTAGCCAGGCTCCATAGACTGGGAGGCCCCAGGGCATAAGCTGTGGGGCCAGGCTCCCCAAAGGTGCCCTGCTCCAGGGAAGCTTGGAGCCTTCAGAGGAAAGTGTTTCCAGAAGATTCCAGGAAGAGCAGCTAGTGAGGAGAGGAGGAGGAGGAGGAGGAGACAGGGCTGAGCTCCGATCTCCAACCACCTGAGGTTTTCAAAGCACTGTCATTGCACTGAGATAGAGACCTGGAGGATTCCACATGGGAGGAGGGAGGCAGAGCCAGGGTGGCCCTTGGAAACCACCTAGTGCTCTCCTCTCATTTTCCAGTGGGGGAAATTGAGGTCTGGGGAGGGAAAGGACCTTATCAGGGTCATAAGACAAAGGATCACTCTGATCCAGAGGGAAACAGGCCCAAGGAGGGCTTGTGGGGGACCACAAGAACCAAAACTAAGACCCTGCCTCAGATCTTCTGACTTCCCAAGACAACAAAGTATTTCGATCCAGATTGGAGTTTAGAGAGCAGACCCATTCCTCCCTTTCTATTTATGAAGAGAATTAAGGTTAGGGTTGGGCAAAGGGATTTGCTTAAGATCCTATAGGTAAAGGGCAGCTAGGTGATTAGTAAATAGAGCACTGGCCCTGGAGTCAAGAGGATCTGAGTTCAAGTTCAGCCTTAGATACATAATAATTAACCTTGTGTGACCTTGAGCAAGTCACTTAATCCCATTCCCTTGGAAAAAACAAACAAATAGCAAAGATCCCATAGTTAACAAGAACAGCCATGTCAGATCCGGACTTGGCTCTTCTGACTTTTTTCCTACCAAGTGGCCTTGTCAGCAGGTTCCCAAGGGTCTGAGCTAAGCCTGGGTGAAGCTCTTGCTATCCAGTTATTTTTTTTAAATTTTTGCAAGGCAAACAGGGTTAAGTGACTTGCCCAAGGCCACACAATTAGGTAATTATTAAGCATCTGAGGTCACATTTGAACTCAGGTCCTCCTGACTCCAGGGTCTGTGCTCTATCCACTGCACCACCTAGCCGCCCCTCCTTTTTTTTCTTAAAGATTTTATTTATTTTGAATTTTACAATTATTCCCCTATTCTTACTCGCCCCCCCCCCCCCCCAGAAGAAGGTCTGTTTGTCTTTCCATTGTTTCCATGGTGTATACATTGTTGATATCCCAGTTCTAACAGAATTAGGCAAGGGGCAGGCTCATTGCTAAGATCAATTCCTCCAGAGGGGACGGGGTTGTGGGGAAACATGCACCCAAGAGAAACCCAGGACAAAGCCACCCATGCCCCAGACTTCTCCTGACCCTAGCAGTGGGTTACCCCAGCATTGGGGCCATTCAAACAAAGCTTTATCACCATAAAGGTGCAAAGAAGAATGGAAGGAGTTTCTGGGTGGGGGTAAGAGGGAAGGCAATGAGGAAAGGCTCAAAGGTCTCCACAGAATCTCTAGTTCACTGAGACTTCAGGGTCTGGGGTTTCCAGCAGCCAGAGGCTCCCCACTTTGAAGCAGGGAGAAGCCTTTCCATCCCCAGACATTTTTGAGTGGCTGCTGCAGGCTAGAATGACACAGTACAGAGAGGAGTAAGACATGGGGCACACCATTGCCCTGGGTCTCAGTTTACCCATCTGTAAAATGAGTTTAGCCTCATTGCCCTTGATCCCCACACAGAATAATTTCCAGAGGGAGAGAAGGGCATGGAGGGAAGGGGAACATGTCTTAGATGGGGCAACCCTCTGCCTGCTGAGAAAGATGCTGACCATCGGAAAGAAGCTGACCATTCTGGGGGCAGAACACACTTCTTGGGAAGGAGGGAAATAGCTGGTCTATCATCTAGCTGGCTGGGAATAGAGAGTATCTGGGGCTGGGGGGGGGGGAGCAACCAGGAGAGCCTGAACCACCCTGGGACAGCTTAGCCTGTCTTGGGGAGCCCACGGGGTGAGCCGGGCAAAGCACTCAGAGTTTTGAGTCTAAAGCTGTGCCTCTGGCTGTGCTTCCTTACCCTTGCTCTGTGACCACAGACAAGTTATTTACCTCCATGGACCTCAGTTTATCCATGATGAATACATCATTTATTAAGCCCTAAGCCCCAGAGACACAGAAAGAGACAAAGGACAGTTCCTGCCCTCCAAGAGCTCCTCATCCAAGGGAGGAGATACCAGTAGAACACAGGGGGTGAGGGAGGTTTTCTGTAGGAAGAGTGGTTTGAACTGAGGTTTCCAGGAAAGCTAGAAGGCAGGGATAAGGGGGGCACCATTCAGGTTATGGAGTGGAGGTGGGGAGAAGACATGATCAGACCTGAACTTTAGGAAAATCACTTTGGTGGTTAAAAAGGAAGTTTGGGGTGGTGTCTTGCTCAGAATTCTCCTGTAGTGGGATAATCAAGGCTCCCCCAAACAAGGGCTAAATTTGATACTGAGGTAAGAGGCCGGCAGCTCCAGGTCGAGCATATAAGTAGTTTAATAATCAAATTGGATTACTTACATAGGGGCAGTCTGGGGCCACAGTCACAGAAGAATGGGAAATCTCTGTCAAAGACCCCAAAGAGTCTACAGAAATAAGACAAAGGCAGGAGGAGCTGTGAAGGATCTTATTGGATTGATTGATATTTTGGGATTTTCTCTGCTTAGCCCTGGACCAGAGTCATGAGGTAATAAGGATCTGCCCCAAGGAGGGGGCAGAGGAGAGAAGAGGGGTGCATTCTAGAGATGGTCACTTCTGTTGTCTTTCAGTCATTTCAGTTGTGTCTGATGCTTTGCAGCACTGTTTGGGGTTCTCTTGGCAGAGATGTTGGAGTAGTTGGCTGTTCCTTCTCCATTGGTCAAGTTTAGGATTTCCACTAACTGACTAGTCTTGGCCCTAAGGGGGAGCTCATTGACAGTGTAGGGATAACGTAATAAGGTGAGACAGGGGACAGGGCCTTACATTACATCAGATTGAACCTTCTTCTTCCTAGGAGCCCTCCTTCCCTCCTAGGGGCTTCTTTGGGTCATTCTGGAGAAATAAAATTGCCTGTCCACTTCAGGAAGGCTCCTGGCTCCTAGCAGGCCTGTAGCTGCTAGTACTGGGGTAGTGCAACATCTCTCAAACTCAGCCTTCTGGGTAAGGGGATCTCCTTCCAGCTTCTGGGAAGGTCGGATAAGGCCTAACTTTGAACTTGGCAGGATCTTCCATCCAAAATCTTCATCCCTGCAGGGCCTCCCTGAAGTTGGGGACTGGTCTAACCTGCCCAAACCAGCAGCTTTGGGTTAGGGCTGTGATTTTTCCAGATCAATGATTCCATTGTTAGAGAGAACTCCCAGTGGGGGAAGCCCTCTCCCAATGCAGGTTTGTACCTGCTCTATAACTCAGGAATCTTTGAGAGCAGCCTGGAGCCCTGAGGTTATGGTGACCTTGCCAGGGTCACCCAGTCAGCTTGGAGGAGAGGCAGGGGTGGCCATCAGGTCCCCTTATCCACCACCCCCCCACTGTAGGTCAAAAAGAGAACCCAGGAGGAAGAGGATGTAAGATGCTATGGAAATAGAAGTTATTATTACCACCAGCATTTTTGATGAAGAGACTGAGGCATAGAGGGAATAAGAGACCCAGTGCCAGCCAGCAGAGGCCAGAAGCTGCCTTCCTGCCCCTTCCCTTTTCTGAAGGTAGGCATGCATTTGCTAGGCACCCCCTGTATGCAATGCAGAACCTGGACTGCCTGGGGGTGGGGCAGGAGGAATCATATTCCCTCATGGGTCTCCTGAGAGGGAGAAGGAGATGAACAGGTTAGAGATGGTCTCTGCCCTGCCAAGCTCCCAGCTTAGAGATAATCGTACAAATAATGGTTCAAATTTCCTTAGCTCTGATGAGTTGGCTGAGCATCTTCAAATATGAACTCAGCTTATCCTCTATGAAGCCCTGGAAGGAAGGCACTTTGATTACCTCCAAGGAAGCCCAGAAAGCTTAGGTGACTTGTTTAGGGTCACTCAGCTAGCAAGGATCTGACACAGGATTTGAACTCAGTAAGCACCTCTGGATACTGTGCCACTGAATTTCAAATTCACAAGATCACATCATGACTTGAGATGTTGTGAACAGAATTTTAAACTTTGGATTAGCAGCTTGGGTTCAAATTCTACCTTATAAATTCACTAGGTGGCTATTCCTGGGGATGCCAGTCACTTAGAGACCCTCAGGGTCCTCATCTAATAATAACCCTGCTCCCTAGCAGAGGACTGAAGAGGCTGATGTATGTTCAATGCTTCAGAGTCTTAGATACATGTGAGCAGAAATCATGAAAAGGATGAGAGACAGTGCCCTAATTGGGGAGAGGTAGGGAGAGTGAGCTCTGAAGGAAACAGGGAAAATTAGAGGAGTCATTTAGGGCTGGCATTTCTTGGAGGATGAGGCATGTCAATAAAGGGAGAGGGAAAGGAAGGACATTCGAGGTGTAGGGAAAATGTGGACCAAGGTATGGAAGTGAGAAAGGACAGGGCATGTTGGGTAAAAGGGAGGAGTTGGGTTGCTTGGGATTCAGAGTGTATAGACAGAAGTGATGGGAGGGCAGTTTGGAAAGATGGCAAGGATGTCCCAGGTTGTATGAGACCTTGAAGTCTAGAACAAGGGTTTCAGGGCTTTCTTCCCCACCCAGCCTGGGAGGGTCATTGGGTACTTGGAAGGGAAGTAGGATAGACATCTGGAGCCTCTTGTTCAAGGAAGACTTGAATCCTGGCAGAAGGGGAAGGAGGAAACGTGGAGGGCAGAGACATGGTGGTGCTGGGTTCAGGACATATCTAGCTGGTCCCTCATACCTGGTTGGTCTAAAGTCTAGACCATGATGGTTTCAGGTTCAGTCTGGCTTCTGGTGGTTGTCTTCATTGGGGAAGAAGGGTCCTTGTGAGGAATATCTGGGTGTTTGGGTTCCACAAGAATATGAAGGGAGGAGTGTTGGGCTCTGGGCAGGTGGCCTCAATCTGATCAAGAACTGCCTCACCTGTTTTTAAGTTAACCTAGTTGTGACCTTCTCCTTTGCGCATGCTCAAGGAGGTCTAGCTGTTCTGGTTCATTAGTCTAGTGAGCAGGATGGGGAAATGTATAGGAACCAATGGGTCAATTAGTTTGTGACCCCAGCCTATGATTGGCATGAGAAGGCAGGAACAAGGCAAACTGCATACTAGACCTTCCATATCTGGGATTTCTTGCCCCTCTCTTCCACCATGAGGGAGGTATGCCATTTTGTTAAGATATCTTAATAAAAGCCATTTGAATCACTCTAGATGAGCCATTTATAACAGCCCTTGACCCTGACTCCATTCCCACCAAATGCCAGTTTTACAAAGAATGCACTTAACCAAGAGACCTATCTGGCCGGATCCATGGTGAAATCGAAGTCCAAGGGGTATAGGTAGGAGAAGCCATCCCAAACAATACAGAGTGAAGAGACTCTGACTGTGGATGCAGATAACTCAGCTCAACCAAGAGAGGGAACATCTGGAAGGAAATATCCTGAGTCTCCAGTGCTGAAGCTGGGGACAGTAAAGGAGGTTCCTTTTGTATTGGCTTCTCCTGCCCCCAAGCAGAGTTGACATATCCATCTTCCTTCTTGAAGTTAGAAGTCCAAAGATATCCAGTCAACTGGAAGAAACCTGAAGACTAAAGAACTTCTCTTTTCTCTTCTCTTCCCTAGATGGGCACCCATTTCCATCCGTCAGGCTGTCCACACCAATGGACTTTGGGACTGGAGTGGTATGAGGGGAGTAGAAAGGAATAGAGAACCACTGTGATTCTGGGGAAGTGACCCACCAGAGCTGTACATAAGGAAGATAAATCTGGCCTCCTGTCAGGGTTGGTTTGAACAAGAAAGAGAATGGAGTGGGAGGAGCAGGAAGAAAGAAGCCTTGGTTTGGTCCAAGTGGGGAGGTTATGAGGACCAGACTATGGGTGGTGGCTTTGGGTTTGAAGAGAAGGGATATGGCTGTGAATGGACAAATTGCCCCCTTCCGTCTCCTTCTTCTTCCTCTTCCCCAGGACTCCTTCCTGGCCCTGTGTTCTTTTTCTCATTCCCTCTTTCTCTGAAGGGTCTCCTCTGTTCCTGCATCTTTACTGACCATTTCTCCTCAGTCAACTCTCAAATTCCCAGACCCTTGCACTCAGCCAGCCCTGAATAAATGTTTCTTGTATTAAACTGAATCTAGCTCTAATTTCTCTTTTGATCTTGGGTCCTGCCTCCCCCATGGCCTCCTGGATGTCTGCATGCAGATGCCCTATCAACACCCCCAGGTCCCCTCTGCCAAATCCTACAAACTAGTTAAACTTGTTGCCACCATTCTCCGGGGCATCTCCAGGGCATTAGCTCAGAGCATCCAGGACTCTACCCTGCTCACCAGTGACCTGAGTCCACCAGGTTTCAGATCTCGTTTCCATGCCACTTCTCAGACCCGTGCCCACTTCCTCCACTGGTAATGTTGCTGTCCTAGCTCCACAGCCCCACCCACCCACCCCTGATTTCCTTGCTTCCCTGGCTTGTCTTTTTTCCATTCATCTGCTTCATTGCTACCAAATCTATCTTTCTAAGACTTCCACTGTCTGATTGCATTGCCTCCAAACTGAGCAAGAACATTCAGGGGCTTACTGTTGTCTTGAGGTTAAAGTGCAAAGTCCACAGCCTGGCATGGAAAGTCCTGGAAAATCAGACCTCATTCCACCTTCCCAGCTCCACCAGATCCCAGTCAGGCCAGGCCTCCTAGCACAGGGCTTGAAATGGACATCCTTTAACCTTTGAAGTCTTTGGCTTCATTCAGGCAAGCACCCCTTCTCCCTTCCCCCCTGGAGGCAGGCAACCCCTTTCCCTCCCCTCAGATGCAGGCATCCCTCCTCACCTACACCCTAAGGGGCAGTGTAGTACATTGGGTAGAATGCTGAGTGTAGAGTCAGGAAATCTTAGGTTAAATCCTGCCTTAGGCACTCCCTAGTCTCACTCTGTGGGTGCTACTAGTCAAGTCATTTAGTTTTCCTGGGTTTCAGCTATAAAATGGAGGGCATAGAGTCATTGACCTCCAAGGTCTTTGCTGTTCTACAGGCATGACTGTTACATTGGCTGTGCACCCCACCAGGAGGGCCAACCTCACCCCACTTCAATTCCATAGCTTTCTTGGCTTCTTTCAAGACTCAGCCCCCCAGACCACTTTGCAAGAGGACTCCTTCAGCTCCCAATTCACCTCAGCCCCTTCCCAGACTTCAGCTGCGATTTCCCTTCTGACAGTACTTTCCATCTCTGCTGTCCATAGACTGTAAACATATAGTATTCTCATTTGATTGTGAGCCCCTTGAATCAGGGACTTTTGGGGACTTTCTTTATATTAACAGGTGTTCACACAGGGCCTGGCAAGCAGTAGGCACTTATTAAATGTTTGCTGACCTTTAAGGTTAGTCATGCTACAGAAGAGGCAGCCTGGTCTGACTCAGCTGCAGACCTCCAGAAGAGATCCCCAAGGCTGCGAGTCTTCCCTCCTTGCCAGATGTGACCCAAGTCAAGTGCGGTGAGTTGGCTTTACTTCCCCCTCCTCCTTCTTCTCTTTGTCTAGACTAGCAGGTAGGTAGTGAGCTCCCTGTTCCTGGATGGTGAACTCTCTCTGCTTTGTAGGGGTGCTAAGGTCGAGGTTTGAGATTCTGCCCCTTTTTTTTATCTTCAGGATCTTCCACTGGGTAAGGGAGCTTGGCTCCCCTGCCTGCCTGGGACCCTCTTCTGTCTTGTCCCTCTCAGCTTTCTCAAGATGCCCAGGAAATATTCCCTCGCCACCTGTGCCAGCCAAAGGGAAGTCCAACTCACCTTCACCCCAGCCTCACTTCCCCTTGGGGAGATGAGCCTTGCTGTGGTGACCACCAGGTGGGGCTGCTCCATTAGCTACAGACTTGGCTGCTGTGCCATGGCAACTGTAGGTAATGGTTGACAGGCAGGACACTGGCCCTGGCCATTCCCAGCTGCCGGACTGGGGCCAGGATGGTTGAATGGCACCCCACCTGGGTTTGAGGAGTGGACAAGCCTGGCTCCATCCTCAGGAGAGGACCCTCAAAGGTGGCAATAATGAGGGAGAATGCTTCCTGCCAGTCTGGGAGTCAGGACCTCTGAGTTCTGAGCCAGCTCTGTCCCCCAATCCTCATGGGACCCTGACAAAGTCTCTTTTCCTTCCCTAGCCAGTTTTCCTCTTCTCTATGTGTGTGGGGGTGAGGTGATGGCCACTGAGCGCCCAAGGAGAGGCAGGTAAAGGGCTCAGGGCTGGCAAGAACAGTCCCTGCCCTCAAGGATCTTAAATTCTATTGGAGGTGGGATGTAGCAAGTAAAACAAGTTGGGAGAGGATCAAGGGAACATTAGTACCTCAGGAAAGACTTCCCCGGCCAGAGATTGAGTCTAGGAAGCAAGAGAAGCTCAGGGTCTCTGTTGGGCTTCCCTGCATTCCCCACCAGGCTCCCTTTGGATCTATCAATGACATAGTCAACAGAACAGCAGGAGTCTGCTCTTGGATGTTCAGGTCCTGCAAGACAAGAACTCATAGAATGTCAAGACTGGATGAGTCTTAGAATGTTGGAATTTCAGAGCTGGGACAGAGTCTAGAAAGGAGAGCTTAGATTGCTGGGACCCTTCCAACAGAGAATATCTGAGTTGAATGGACTTTACAATAGAGAACTGTCTCTCTGTCTACCTCTCTTGCTCTGTCTTTATCTTTGTGTCTAATTTTTACAAGTCAGTCCTCATGCTTAACTTTCACGACTTCAAGCATTGGTGTGATTTTTTTTAGTAACCTTTATTTTCACTTTTGCTGAGGCACTTGCAGTGATATTGCCCAAAAAATCTCAAAAAAAACCAAACCCCAAGAAGTGCAATACACTTTGTGCAATGGATGGAGTTCCACTGGGCACTTGCTTGGTTTTGTTCAGCCTACTATCATGGAGTAAAGAGACCACCTCAGGCATGTTGCATCTTTTTATTATTTGCCTTTAAGACTCAAGTTCTGTTTGCAATTGTGACCCCCAAAGCCTAGTGAGTTCTAAGCTGAGAGTTGAAAAGGTTTGAACTGGACATCAAGATTAAATGTCAATTTGCCTGGCTAAGCTTTCATGCTTGAAGACCCGTAAGGATCTCAGCACAAGAAGCAGACCACTGATGGATTATTTCAAGCTAGCATCCTCCAATACTACCCACAAGTCATGGAGGACAGAGTGTGGGAGGCAATGCCAAGACCTTGCCAGTTTCAGTGTCTTCCAACAGCAATGAATAATACCCAGAAACTCTCACTTTGTTTTCAGAGGGTGGTCACAGTACAAAGGTTTACACCAGTGGAGTGTACTGTACAACTCCTTCACATCACCATCTGACACAGTAGAAAGAAGATTCATTTGTGACAACCCACTCAACCACCAGGGTTCCCTCAAACTGTCCTCAAGAGGTTGCCTAATTTTAATTCTTTGGAAACTATGTACAAGCAAAAGAAATGAGAAAAGCCAAAGATTTGTGGACTATAAGGAAGACATGCCCAAGTTTCATTAATAGTTTCTTCAAGAGGGAGACTGGATTGATAAATGGTCAAAGGATACGAACAGGCAGTTTTCAAATATATATAATCATATGAAAAAAATGCTCCAAATCATTACTGATTAGAGAAGTGCAAATTAAAGCAACTATGAGGTTCCACCTCACTCCCGTCAGATTGGCTAAGATGACAAAAATGGGAAAATGATCAATGTTGGAGAGGTTGTGGGAGGATCAAGGTTTTAATGCATTGTTGGTGGAGTTGTGACCTGATCCAGCCATTCTGGAGAGTAACTATGCCCAAAGACCAATAAAACTGATCATACCCTTTGACCCAGTAATACCAAATCTAGTCCTATATCCAGAAGAAATCATAAAAAAAATGAGAAAGTTCCACATTTCAAAATATTCATAGTAGCTCTTTTTGAATTGGCAAAGAATTGGAAATTGAAGGAATGCCCATCTATTGGAGAATGGTTGAACAAGTTATGGAGGACTATTTTTCTATTAGAAACTGTGAATGGTTGGACTGTAGAGAAGCATGGGATGAATTACAGGAACTGATGCTGAGCAAAGGGAGCAGAACCAAGGGAACATTGTACACATTAACAAAAGGGTGAGTTGATCAACCTTGATGGATGCAGCTGCTCTCAGCTATTCATAGCGTTAGGACAACCCTAGCAGACCTGCTATGGACAATGCTATACCCATCCAGAGGAAGAAAAACAAAGCAAAACAAAACCCTCCAAACCCTACAGAATCTGAAAGAACACTATGTTGGCTTTGTTTAAAAATTTCTCTTGTGTTTTTCTTTCCTATCTCATGGTTTTGTTTTCCCTTAATTCTAATTCCTTGTACAGAAAATAACTAATCCATGAACATGTTAAACACAAATGTGTATGTACAATATTCACCAGATTGTTTGCTGATGAGGGAAGGGGGGTAGGAAGAAAGGGTGGAAGGAAATTATGTAACTTAAAAATATGCATATGCATGTGGATGAATGTTAGAAAACTTTCACATGTAATTTGGAAAAATAAAATATCAATTAAAAAAGTTACGATTGGAGATTTCAGGCATGGCAAGCACTGGATACAATACTGCGAGCCAGGGCAAGCATGGGATTTGGAGTCTGAAAGCACGGGTTTCAAAACCTGCCTTAGACACAAGCTGTGTGACTCTAGGTAAGTTGCTTCCCTTTCTCTGAGGTTCATGCTGTATCTTTGTAAAATAAAGAGACTGTCTTTTTGAAGAGGAGAAAATATTGAACTATAGTTATTAATCTGTCCTTCCTACACTGACCTTACATTAGCACTGAGCTACCCCATCCCCATCCCATTATCCAAGTTATGAGAAGTCAAAAACTTTTACTAAAGTGCCTTGCCCCTTCCTGGCAATGACCTACCACCCTTCATCTATATACCCCTAATTATCTTATCTCTGCTCTTTGAGCAGAGTCTCTCTTCTACTCTCTGAGCTACCTACCCTGACCTAAGTCTCCCCCACATCCTCATTCACTTTTTTTTTTTTTTTGCAAGGCAAAAAGTGGCTTGCCCAAGGCCACACAGCTAGGTAATTATTAAGTGTCTGAGGCCGGATTTGAACCCAGGTACTCCTGACTCCAGGGCTATCCACTGCGCTTCCTAGCCGCCCCCCATTCACTTTTCAGTTGAGTTGCTGTCTTCCTGTGGGAAGCTAGCCCACTCTTGGGAAGTGTCATTCCCCACAAATAATTTCTCATGATCCTATTCCTTTCCTTACTGCTCAACTTTTCATGGTGTCTTTGAATGTTCAGGTTGTTTAGGAATCAGTAGTTTCCTGCCCTTTAGTCTCTCTTTTGGTCACAACTGCTTAGTGGTTTCCTTCCTTTATTTAGTTTTTCTTTCCCTTAGCAACCTTTTTTGCAGTAACCTATAAATTAAAATTTAAGCGTTTTCTTACTCCTCTTATGTTGGGGAGCTTGGTGATTTCTTCATCCACAACTAACCCACATAAATCCTTAAGCCCCTTTCCTGAAAGCCCATTCTCTGGGCTTCATTTTGACTCTGAAAAGTATTCTTTGTCCACAAAGCATCTCTAAGTGACTTAGAGATGAATGTTAGGGGTGTTAAGGAACTAAGGGGGGTGAGGGGGTTGTACCCCAGACTTTGCCTCAGGCCTTCAACCTCAAGACAGCACTACCTGTCTGGGGCTATTTTTCATTTAGATGATTTTCAGAACCATGCAGATCTACAGTTGTACAACCTTCTCTAAGAGATGGCAGGGAGGATGGGGGGTCAGAACTCAAGACCCAGGTCTTCCTGTCTTGAAGGCTGCCTCTCAGACAGACATGATTCTTTTACAGAAGCAGAGAGGAACACTGGAACTGGAAATGGACAGTGTTGGATGCTCCAAAGACCAATGGAGATTGGGCCCCATTCATAACTTAATAGAGAGGCTTACAGAACATAAGGGACCCACTTAAAGCCACCCAACTAGAAAGAATCACAGGGGAGATTTGAACCCAAGGCTTCGGGATTCCAGGTTCAATGTGCTATGTCCTGCAGCAGGCTGCCACACACATGTGTGGCACAATTCTACCCTACACTATACATAGACACTATTCACTGCCCCCTCCATCTATCTCAAAAAGAGGAGCTTGCACTGGAAAAGGTGGAGAATTGTTACAAGATGAGTCCCTAAGGGTGTCATGCAGCCATGCAAAAAATTTAGTGTAAGGAAGAGGAAGGAAATAAGCATGCCGTCCTGTGCCAAGTGCTTTTACAAATAGCATCTCCTTGATCCTCACAACCACCCTAGGAGTAGTTACTGTTGTTATTCCCATTTTACAGCAGGGGAAATAGAATCAAAAAGAAATTAAGTGATTTGTCTTAAGTTTCTGAGGCAGGATTTGAACTCAAATCTTCCTGAGTATAGGCTTGGGGTTCTATTCACTGCCTCAGCTATCTAGAGGAGGTTCCAAGCTGAGGACACAGCTTGAGCAAAAACCAAGAGGCAAGAGAATATAGGGTAGGAGCAGGGCCTGGAGGATTGTCCCTTTGGAGGAGCACTGAGGGCTTAGAGGGCAATGAGAAATAAGGCTGGCAAGGAAGCGAGGCACCACATGCTGGAAAGCTTTGAATGCTGACGATCTGTTAAATTATTTATTAGGTCAATGGATTTTGGCCATGGTGGTTCTGGTGGTTCTGCTGCATTTAGGATGCACCTGGTGGTGATAAGGCATCTGATTTGGACTCTGTAAGATGTGAGTCTGGAGCCCAGTTCTGACATTTGTTGTACCACCTGTCCAATGAGCCACATTGGACTTCTCTGGCTGAAATCTTTCTGAAGCTCCCTTTTGTATCCTAAGTAAAATACTTAGACAATCTATAGATCCCCTTTCTAGTTCCAGCATCTTAGGGTTCCAAAGCTTTATATTGTGACTAATTCTCTCCTGAGTGGAGAGGGAGAGGAGCTGAGGTGGGCAGGGCTCCCTGGCTAGAGTCATAGCCAGACTTTGCACCTGTTGTGGCCTTTGGGATCCGGGGTGGGGAGATGTTGACCCGGCCAGAGCCGGGTCCAGTCTGATGGTGCGTCTCCCTTGGGAACTTCCTAGGGCTCAGCTCCAGTAGTCTGAAGCGTGTCCCGGTAGGCCCAGTCATTGCGGAGGGGCTGGGCTGGTGGGGCTTGGTTTCCCCGGTTTCTGGGAGTGGGTGGGAGCCACGTCTGCACCACTGGCTCAGGCCACAAAATGCAGCGGAGCAGGAGACAGAGCCACGATGAGCCCCGTGTTCTGCCGAGGGCAGTCCTGGGAGAGGAGGGGGAGGAAGGCAGAGTCCAGGGGCAGGGGCTGACCCGGTTGCCATCTGAGCTGTGACTCCACCATCTCTGACCCCGGCCAAGCCAGCCAGCAGCTCTATGCCTTAGTTTTCAGGTCTGAACCCACGGGCTGGGGTTATGAACTTCCCCTCCATAGCTTCGATCTCCCTTCTCTTGGAAAGGGAGCTCGGTGATGGATGAGTTGTCATCATGCCCGCCTTGGGAACCCCAGGTCAGGGGCAAACCCAGGATGTGGTCGGGGCTCGACAACCTTGCCGCGGGCTGGGCTGTGTCCTTCCTAGCAGATGCCAGGCCCTGCGGCACTAGGCCACACAACCCTACCATGGGGTGGCTTCGGAAGGGACTTAGGGGCGCTGATGGTTCCATTTACGTCTCAGGAAAAGTCCAATGCCCCGGACCGGAGTCTGGTTTATCTTGGAAAGCGGGAAAGTGGAGTGGAGCCAGCGGAGGGCAGCTGCCCGAGGGGCTGGCGGCATCTGTGGCACGGCTGCCTGGGGTGCTGGCGGCATCTGTGGCACTGCTGGCGGCATCTGTGGCACGGCTACCCGAGGGGCTGGTGGCATCTGTGGCACGGCTGCCCGAGGGGCTGGTGGCATCTGTGGCACGGCTGCCTGAGGTGCTGGCGGCATCTGTGGCACTGCTGGCGGCATCTGTGGCACGGCTACCCGAGGGGCTGGTGGCATCTGTGGCACGGCTGGAGCGCCCTGGCACGGCTGCCCGAGGGGCTGGCGGCATGTGTGGCACGGCTGCCCGACTGGCGGCATGTGTGGCCCTGGAGCGCCCTGGCTGGAGGGGCTGGCGGCATGTGTGGCACGGCTGGAGCGCCCTGGCACGGCTGCCTGAGGGGCTGGCGGCATGTGTGGCGGCATGTGTGGCACGGCTGCCCGGGGCTGCCCGAGGGGCTGGCGGCATGTGTGGCACGGCTGCCCGGGGTGCTGGCGGCATGTGTGGCACGGCTGGAGCGCCCTGGCACGGCTGCCCGGGGTGCTGGCGGCATCTGTGGCACGGCTGCCCGGAGGAGCAGTGGGGGCGCGGCCCTCCCCTCCCCCGCGGCTCTCCGCACCCCCGGGTGTCCCCGCGGGGGCCCGGGCGCCCCGTGTCTGCCGAGCTGTGACCCCACGAGCCGCCCTGCCGCGGAGGGCCGGGGGGAAGACGGGGCGCCCCCGGGGCTCACGGGGCTCGCCCCCCACGGGCCGCCGTCCGAGGGGCTCCGGCGGGGGGGGGGCGGGGGGCGGCACCGGGGCGGCAGAGCGCGGGCGTGGGGGAGGGCGGTCCGGGAGCGCAGGGGCGCGTGCGCACGAGCCGCTGCGCATGCGCGCCCGGCCCTCGGCCGGCCGGAAGCCGAAGGGGGGCAGCGGGGGCGCGCTCTCGGCCCCGCCGCGCCTGCGCGGCCCCGCCCCCAGCAGCGCGGCCGCCCACGGGAGGCGGGGCCGGCCCGGGGGCGGGGCCCTCCGGCGGCGGCGCGGCCCCTTTAAGGCGCGGCGGGGGCGGGCCCGGGGGCGGGGCGGCGCAGGCGCGGCGGGGGCCGGGGCCGGGGCCGGGCAGCCGGAGGCCGCGGGGCGGGCGGGCGGCGGACGCGGGCCCGGGCGCAGCGAGGAGCCGCGCGGAGCCGGCGGGCGGAGGGGCCCGGCCCGGGCGTCGGCGCCGAGGGAGGCCGCCGCCTCGGCCGCGGGGCGCGGGGGCCGCGGGCTCGGCCCGCTCGGCCGGGGGGCCTCCCCGCCCCCCCGCCCCCCGCCCCCCGCGCGCGTGAATGAAAGTTGGCTCGGATCCCTGCGCAGGGTGAGTGCGCCCCGAGACGGCCAGGTGCCCCCCGAGACGGCCCCCGAGTGCCCCCCGAGACGGCCCCGAGTGCCCCCCGAGACGGCCAGGTGCCCCCCGAGACTCCCCCCGAGACGGTCCCCGAGACGGCCCAGGTGCCCCCCGAGACGGCCCCGAGACGGCCCCCGAGACGCCCCCAGGTGCCCCCCGAGACGGCCCCGAGACGCCCCCCGAGTGCCCCCCGAGACGGCCCCGAGACGGCCCAGGTGCCCCCCGAGACGGCCCCGAGACGCCCCCCGAGACGGCCCCGAGATGGCCCCGAGTGCCCCCCGAGACTCCCCCCGAGACGGCCCCGAGTGCCCCCCGAGACGACCCCCGAGTGCCCCCGAGACGGCCCCGAGACGACCCCAGGTGCCCCCGAGACGCCCCCCGAGACGGCCCCAGGTGCCCCCCGAGATGGCCCCCGAGACGCCCCCCGAGACGGCCCCAGGTGCCCCCCGAGACGCCCCCCGAGACTCCCCCAGGTGCCCCCCGAGACGGCCCCAGGTGCCCCCCGAGATGCCCCCCGAGACGTCCCTGAGACGGCCCCAGGTGGCCCCCGAGGTGCCCCCGAGACGCCCCCCAGCCGGCAGCGGCCCCCAGCGTGGGGGCGGGGGGCGCCGGCGGGGCCCAGCGCTTAGGCGCCGCTGTCTCCGCCGCGGCCCCCCCGGGCCCTTCCGAAGCCGGGGTGCAGCGCGGCACCTCCGGAGCGCCGGGGGTCTCGGGGGCCGTGGGAGCGGCCCCTCGGGCCACGCGCGAGGGGGAGTGTCAGCCGCAGCTCTTGAACCCCGATCCGCCCGGGGCTGCCCCGCGAGGGAGACAAAGGGACCCGGGCAGCCTTCCTGGGGGGCCCGGGGGAGGGGCCGCGGGGTGGCCAGGGCTTCGAGGCCCCCCGGGGGCGTTTCCCAACATCAGTGGGCCCCCGCGGGTCGGGGCCGGGGGGCAGCCGGGGACCGTACCAGGCGTCGGGCTCCGCCGGGAGAGGGAAACCGGGGTTGGGGGGGAAGCCGAGGCGGGGCCCCGGGGTGGGGGGAGCCCGCAGGCAGCCTCCAGACCGCCGTGGCGCCTGCTCAGGTGGGGGACCCACGGCAGGGAGAAGTGGAAACCCAAAGGACCGTCAAGGTCATCGTGGCCCACACTCTGCCTTACAGATGAGGAAACTGAGGCAGGACCCGGCCAAGGTCGCCAGCTCCACTCAGCCGCCTTGAGTCTTCTTCAGCCCCATTCTGAAGGGCTCTGAGACCCCCAGGACCTCCCAGGAAGGCCGGGGAGGGTCTTCTTGCCCCCCCAGTGAGCCTCCTGGACGGGGCTTAGGCCCTGGAGAACCTGGGCCTTCCTCGTCCCAGAGGCAGCCCTCCGGCTGCTGGACAGCTCTCCTTGGTACCAAGTGACTCTGGTGGGTAGAGGTCCCCCAGGGGAGCGCCCACCCTCCTCCTCTCTTCTTCCCGATGGAAGCCCCCTGAAGCCTTGCCCTTGGCCTTTGGAAAGTTCCAGGCCAGGGGTGCCCCCGGGCGGCTTCTGCCACAGCCTGTCCCCCCCATCCTCAGTGGTCGACTGCACTAACTCCTTCACCATGCATAAATGACCTAAATAAAATCATTCTGAAAAGGCCTCTTTTTCAAATGAGCAAATATCAGTCTTCTCTTTTTCGTTCCTCACCCATGGAACAAATTCTTGCCTTTGTGGAGTCCCCAAATATGTATACCTCAGCTCCATCTGGAGATTGGGAGTGTGGTTCTGTCCTCTCCGCAACCTTCTGTGGCTCCCAGTTACCTCTGGGAGCAAATACCCCCCCCCCCCCCCCCCCCGCCTTCCCCAGCCCGGCCCCCACCTTCCCTCCCTCAGCCCAACTTTCTCGCTCTCTTGGAGGTGAAATCCAGCCACCGGCGGTCTCTGATTTCAGCATTCCTCCTTTGACGTGGAACCATTGTGCCAGGCCACAGCAGGCCCTCCCTCCTCCACTCTGCCTCCCCATGTTCTCCAGCTTTCCCACCTTTCCCTCCTTCCGTAGGTCTCCCAGAACATTGTCCGTAGGTCCCCAGGCAAAGGCTTTCCTTCTTAGTTGGGATCCTGTGTGCTTCTCATCCCATTTGTTTTTCCGCTGTGGATGGCAACACCCGTCATTTCTTCCCCAGACTGAGTTTCATTGAGGAATGTCCTGGGACAAGTTGGTACAGGATCTGTTGTCTGAAAATGGGGGCATTTGGGGGGGCAGGCGCTGGTTGGGGGAAGCCTTTTCTCTGGAGCTTTAGGTGAAGAGGAGGAAGGAGCTCTCCCGGAACAGGGACTGCCTCAGCTTCTCCACCGTGTTAGTAGCTGCCTCCGTTATGGGTGTCTCTTAGGTTGCACAGATGTCAAAGCCTGTTTCACTGCTGCCTTAGAAGCTTGCTTCCTCTCTCTGGCTTATGCTTGTCTGGGATCCAGAGAGAATCTGGAATCTTAGGAGAATGTAAAAATGCATTTTTTCATCTCCATGAGGATGAGGTTCAGTGGGATCCTTTTGGGGTGGTGGAGCCATCCTGGCTAAGTGACCCTGGGCAAGTCCCAGACTTCCTCATTGTTTGAGGGGGCTCCCTGAGAAGGTGCCCCTCACCCCCAGATAGCTTCCAGCCACCTTGTCTCTCTGTGGCACAGACAGAGCAGTGATGCCTTGCCCCCTTCATCAGACCATGAGTCCTTGGAGGCCAGACCTGCCTCAGCTAGGATTCCCAGGGCTTAGAAGGAGCCTTCTTCCCCTCTTTTTTTTAGTTTCACTCTTCTCTGACATCTGGAAAATGGGAATAAGAATAGTTTGGTATTTGGGGAGCAGCAGTGTGGTCCAGTGGTGTGCTCACTGCACTTGGAGTCAGGAGACACCTACCTTTGACTCTTGGTTGTGGCACTGTGGGAAGCTGCTGACCCACTCGGATGTGAAAGGGAGGGCCAATAATCCCTCTTCTCATAAGGCCATCCTTAGATCCTGAACAGAATTGGGGGAAAGAGCAGCTGGGGGGAGCCGAGGGGCCCCCTCTGAAAGGCTCCGAGGACCCCATGCTCTTCTTTATCCTCCTACTGAAGCAGCCCTGGTGCGCTGCCCTCAGGAGGTGCATGGTCACTGAAGGCCGGCCTTCTGGCCAGGGCAGCCTCAGGAGGCCCCGGGGGGGGGGGGCTTCCCCCCGCCCCTGCTCTAGGTCAAGGAGTGGCTGGCAGCTGCCCCTAGTGGCCCCCAGGATAGTGACAGCCTAGGGGCTCAGGGATAGCCAGCAGGCAGCTTGTATATATGAGACTTCAGCCAGCACATATCCCAGGATCGGGGGAGGCGGATCCCAGTGTAAGGAACCGCATGGGCCATTCGGGTTAGCCCACTCCTCTTTACAAATGAAACTGAGGCCTGAGTCAGTGTCAGAGGCAGGATCTGAACCCAGATCCTCTGACTTCAGAGCTTGGGTTCATTTCACTGATTCACTTACCCTCCTGAAAGTAGGGGAAATCAGGAGACATGCCTAGTCTCTACAAATGGGGGAAACTGAGGCCCAGAGATGTGCCATGACTCACCCAACTTCATACAATGGCAAGGTCCACAGACGGGACTTAACCCTAGAGCCTTTCATTCCTAATTTTGAGAGACCCCTGAGGACCCCAAGAATTTGGGTTAGCCTAGTCCAGTTGGGACACTACTGTTAACCACTGGGTGACCTCTCGGTGTCACACACACTTACATGCATGCATGCACACACACATATGCACCATGGAGTCCTTGCCACATGCTCCCACTTGGTGTAGCTAAAACAAACAGGAGGAGGCCCATTTTTCAGGGCCAGAGTCACCCAGTAACTGGGCAAAGTCTGGTCTTCTGCCTCTCCTTCCCCATCCCTTCCAGACTTTAGGAAGGAAGGTGGCTTTGAAGACAAAACACTGAAGAATGGCAACCCTGGAGAAGCTGCTGGGGCTGGGTTTGGGCCTCCCAGTCCCCCTCACCTCAGCCTAGCCCTGGCAAAACCCAGCCTTCATCTCACACCAGAGATGGGTCCAGGGGCTGGGAAGGGAGGAGGGGACAGCCCAGCTGACATGGCTCAAGGACCTAGTGTGGGCCAGGCCTGTGGCTGATGCTGGGGAGTCCAGATGGAGGGGCCCTCCCTGCTGCAGGAAGCTTCCACTCCAGCAAGCAAAGCCAAGGGTCACCAGAGGGAGGGAAAGCTGAGAAAGGAGAGATCGCTTCCAGATGGGGTGGGGTGAGGAACCTGGAAAGGCTTTATGGCTCTAGAGATTTAGAGACCTTGGGCATCTGCTGAGCTCATGCCTGATGTCTGGAGAGATTTAAGAGACTGTCACCCAGAGAGGCCACAATGGAGAGCCAGGGGGGTCAGCAGCAAAGTGAACCACTGCCAATGACCGAAGGAGACCAAAGGGGCCTGAGAATGGTGAATATCAGAGAGGAGAGGAGCCTGAGAATAGGGAATGTCAGAACTGGGAGGGGGCTCAGAATGGGGTCAAGCTGCTCTTCTTCCATATGGAGAACTTGAGGCCCAGAGAGGGAGAGTGATTAGCCCAAGGTCACGCAGCAGGACCGGTTCTCCCTCCACAGCTTGTCTGGAGCCGGCCTTTCCCCATCTCTCCATCAAGGCCTTCCTTTAGTGCTGGGCTGCAGCCCATGGGGCTGGCAGGAGCCCTTTGGTGCCAGGGGCTCTGATCTGATGACTCAGTGACAGGCTTCCTTTGCCGCCTGAGACCATGGTTGTTCTCCCATCTCTCTGTCAACTTAGGGGTGTCCCTCAGTTTCATGCATTCAGTCAGCAAACACCAGGGAGAGATGAAGCAGAGGACAGAGTGGGGGGCTGTCTTTGGGGCCTGGGTGTCTCTGGGCCCCAAGGAGAGGGTAGTTACCCCCTTTGGAGCAGAGATGGTAGGGCTGGGGACTGCAGGGTGAGAAGTGGGCCTGGAGAGTCTGGGCCACAGGCTGTGGTCCTCCCAGAGTGGAGCAGTGACTACAACTTCCCTCTGTGCTGGCAGCCAGGCAGAATTGGACAGGCTGGTCCCTGAGCCTGTGGCCCTGAAGGGTGGATGGGTGGACTCCTCCCAAGATGGGCAGTGGCCTAGTGGCCCAGAAGGCAGCTCCCAGGCTAATGACAAGGACAGCTTTCCTGGGTTTTGGGGAGAAGGGAGTGAGTTGTAACTACTGGCCACATTCTGTTCTAATTGTCCAGAACAGGTTGTCATTGTACGCAGACACTTTGAAGTGGCCCTGAGGGAGACACACCAAAGGGAAACTGGGGGAAGCTGAAGGGAGAAAGGTTTTCATCCCAGGCCTGAGCAGGCAGGCCCCTTGAAGGATGGGCAGGGCTGCCTCCTGTTTGACCCCAGGAGAGATCTGAGCTATGGGGTTAGGGGCCCAGAGGCCAGTTAGACTGGATGCTGGTGGAAATCCTGCCCCAAAAGAGGAGAGCCTGGAGAAGATGGAAGTGGGGTAGGGTGGGACTCTTTCCCTAATGGAGACTTTGTGGGGGAAGGATACAGCAGAGGGGTATCTTGTGGGGAGGCTACTCCCAGTAAGGCATTCTATCAAGGAGAATGGCAGCCAGAAGCAATCCCAGAGGAGGGAAGGAAGGAGCCAAGAAGGGCCTCCTTGAAGGAGGAAGGGCTTGTTCCACATTGGGAGTGCCCAACTCCTGACCTGGCCTCCCTCTGACTGCTGAGCCTCAGCCTCCCCAGAATCCCTGGGAGCCTGTTGTTGGGGCTTGGGGACTTTGATCTCAGCTGCCACTTTAGCAAACAAGGTCCTTTGACAAACAATGAAATCCATGTTTGATCTTTTGATCTTATCTTGTATTGACCTGAAAGAGTTTAGGCCAGCCAAGACTAGTTCTTCCAGAGGCCATGCCTTCCAGGGTTTGGGCTTTGGGGATCTTACCTCTTGAAAGCCTAGTCAGGAGTGGGGATGACAGGACAGATCTGGCCACCTGAACAAGGCTACAGCTCCCACTTCACAGGCCCCCTTGGGCCTCACTCAGGGCCTTCACCTCCTTAGTGCTTCTCACAGTTCTGAGACTCTTCTGGTAAAACTGCCCAGAGCTTGGAGGTAGATCCTGGACAGAAGCAGTCTCTGGGACCTAGTTCCCAGTAAGTCAGAAATCAAGAGATGGGCTGCCACAGGCGATCACATTGGAAAGTGAACATCTATCATGATCTGGGACACAGAAAACTATAAATAAAATAGACACAAGAACTCCAAAAGTGCAGAAACTTCAGCCCCCTTTAGCATCAGCGTCAGAGGGCCTCAAAAGGCATTCTTGGGGCACCTTTTTGGGATGAGATGCTAACTGCTACATAGCATGGTGTCCACTGGCGTGGTCAGCTGACCAAGAGGAGATGAGTTGTACAAACTTTTCAGAAGGCAAAGATTTATATTTGTTCGATAGAGCAATAACAACAATGCTTCTTGTTTAGAAAAGCCATGAGAGTCCCAGAGGCCTGAGACCAAGGGCCCCCTCTTTCTGTCTGGCCCAGCCTGGCCCAGGTGACTCTCCTAGACCTTAAGGTCTTCTAGGGAAGGGATTGAGTTACCTTGAGAGTTGGGCTTCACTTCATGGGAAAACCCTTTTTCAGTGAAATAAAGGTCTGGCCCAAATCCCCACTAAACAAACCCAATCTTATAGTCTTAGATTGGTTGGGAGGGCAGAGTATACCAGCTTTGGGAAGGAGGGTGGGCCAGTCTTTATCATCCCCATTTGGTGGATTTGAAAGCTCAGGTTCAGGGCATTCTTAGCCAAGGTCAAATAGCCAGCCTGTGGGCAGAACTGAAATTTCAAATGCAAGGCCTCTGATCCATTTGGATTGAGGATCAGCGAGAAGGCAACTGAGAAATGATCTAGTCTACTCCCCTCATTTTATAGAATGAGGTACAGGGTGATTAAGTGGTTTTCTAGAATCATAGAATCATTTAGAATCATAGAATCATTTGAGCTGGCAAGGGCCTTAGGGATTATTTAGACCTTTCCTTCAATTTACAGATGAAGAAATTGAGGAACAGAGTGGTAAATTCAGTTTTCTTTTTATTATGCTGAGCTGCCACATTAAAAAAAAAAAAACTTTTCTGCTTCCCAGTCTGCTTGGCTTGATTTACTTGCTGATCCCCAAACAATGCTTCCTCTGAGGGATCTGGAGAATTGGGCATCCTAGGATTTGATCTGGAGCCAGCCTTTATTTTACAGAAGAGGAAACTGAGGTTACGAGAGGCTGGAAGGGCTTGTGGCAGGTTCGGCCTAATCGCCATAATTTTGGAGGGTAGCTTTCTCATCCTGTTCTATTTTCAGGCTCACAGGGTTTTCTGTTGGGTTGTTAAGGATCGTTCAAGGAATCTCTCCTAATTAGACATTAAGCCCGAGAGCCTTGAGGCAGCTCAGGCCTGGCATATGGGAAGCCTGCTCACAGGACTTTAAGTGGATGAGAGAGAAGGCCTCATCAATTTTAATCCATGCACTATATTTACACGATGGAGAAACACCGGTTTCCAGCAGGTCCCTGGAGGGCCAGGGCCAGGGGCGAGTGTTCATACTGATATCGATAGACTTGGGGGAGGAGTGGATGCCTTCTTCTTATCAGCCTTCCCAGGGCTTTTAAAACTCAGCTTTGCTGAGCTCTGCAAGCACTTTTATTATTGATGGTCTTCTTCACAGCTTTTTACTGTCATTTTACTGATGAGGAAACTGAGATCCAGGGTCCTAAATGATGTTCCTAGGGCTTCAGAATTCTTCTCCTGGGCACGTTCCACACTAAATCTCCAGTGATTGCCCAAATTGAGGATAGGCAAAGATTTGCCAAAATTCCATCCAACCACCATTTGTTGGACCTGTCTTTCTCTCAAGGTTCCTGGTAGATTTATATTGCCATATTTTGTTTTACATTGTCCATACTTCCCGTGATTCCTTTCCCTTTCTCTTCCATTAGAACAAATCTTTTTTTTAAGAGGAAGAAGAGAAAAAAATTCAGTAAAACTAATTAACACATTGAGAACCATCTGTCTTTATATGCAACATTATATTCTCCTGGACCCCTACTTCTTCAAGGAAAGGGGAAGGGTGATGAGTTCTTGCTCTTTTTTGGGGCCAAGTTTGGTCAATATATTTCTACTTCATTAAATTTGGATTGTTTTGTGCTGGTCATGGTGGTGATTACTTCCACCAATTATGTTATTGTAATTATTTCATTCATTTATTGTTTTCCTGGCTCTGCTGACTTCACTTTTGCATCTTTTTTATGCTTTTCTAGATTCATCATATTGGTCATTCTTACAGTGTAGGAATATTCTATTGCATTCATGGACCATATAGTTTGTTGTCATTCTCTGATCTTTGCTATTGTAGAAAATGGTGCTAGGGATATTTTTGTATTTAGGAAGCCTTTCTTTTTGTCGGTGACCTCCTTGGGGTACATGTCTACTAGTAGGATCTTGGAGTCAAAGGGGATGGACATTTTAATTAATTGATTTGCTTTTTCCTAGAATAGTTTTTCCCAATCCAGGGTTTCACCAACAATACAAGAGTGTGCCTAGCTTTACCCAACCCCACCATCAGAGATACATGTTTTCTGGAGGGAAGTGAAACCTGAGGCTTGCTTTGCATTTCTCCTATTTGTGATTTGGAGCATTCTGCCATTGGAACTGTTTGTTCCTATTCATTGGCCTCATCTCTTTTGGGGAATGACCTTTGGTCTTTTATATTTTTCTTAGTTTGTATATTTTTGAAGATAAGATCTTTATCAGAGATATTTGGTAAAAAGATCTTCCCCCAGTTGATGGCTTCACTTATGCCAGATGTCTTCCTTTTATTTGTATAAAAACTTTCCAACTTCATGTAAACAAAATTATCTGTTTAATCTTTCATAATTACCTCTATCCTTTTTTTGTTAGGAATTCATCCTCAACCCCATGGCTATGAGAAGTACACAAAATAGGATTTCTGTGTGACCCTGGGCAAATCGCTTTTGGGGCTTCAGTTTCCTTCTCTATAAAATGAGGGCCTTGGATTCAACTCTCTATAAGATGCCCTCCAGCCCTCAATTCTTTGTTTCTGTAAAACACCAAATAGCAGAGCGAGTGAGCTGTTGACTTGGTGAGAGCCTTGCTAAGAGTCATAGGTGCAGAGAGACCAGCTGTCTGGCCTGTGGAACTAGACCTTGACTCTGTCCACTAGGCCCAGGCTTTGAGCGCTGACAGCTTGGTTTGTCGGGGCTGCCTCCCCCAGCCTGGTGGCTTTCCCACACACACACACGCCCCACTGAGAGCATATGAGTTTTCTCTTGTTTCCTCGGAGGTTGCAGACACTTGGCACACCTCCCAGACTGTGCCCCCAGACTTCGTGGAAGCACCTACTGCCTCAGAAGACATCCAAGGCCAGAAAGTATTGCCAGGTGAGGCCTCTCTCCTGTGATTCAGCAGGCTCCTTGTTGAAGATGAGGCCGGTGTCCTGGCCTGCCCTAGGCCTCCTGGGCTGGGATACAGAAGCCAAGAGATCTGATTCCAAGGGCAGCCAAGGCCGAGGACAGTCACTGGATCTGTTCACTTATCTCCTACATAGAGATGAGGAAAACAGGCTTGGCCTTGGGGGAGGGGGGGAGGAAGGCCTGGGTTTAGATGGACTCTGAAAAGCAGTTCTGTTCACCGGCCAGACCCAGGCCTTGCTGTGATAATGGAGTCACATTTATCCAGGTCACAGCAGGTGCTAAATAAATGCTAGTAGATGGCCAGAAGATAAACTCCTGATTCCTTCTAACTACACTCCTATGCAGAGGGGCCTCTATCTAAGAAACTGCCAAGCTTTCTCCCTCTGGGTGCCCAGGGAGGCTCGTGGGCCGCTTTGGTGTCTGGGGAGGTCACTGGGCTCAGATCCAGGGGCCTGTCACTTTCCCCGGAGTCCTTGCCCCTGCCACTCACCAGCTGCGGAGTTCCAGAGAATGGCCTAATCTTTAGGAATCTCAGGGAACTCTCAGAGACGGTGCTACTCAGTTACTGCCAGCTGGGATCTGGGTCAGCTCATGTTGGTGGATAATTTCCACAGGGATTGGGGGGGGTGTTTCTGGACTTCAGGGGCAGGACTTGGGTCCACAGGGCAGTGGGAAGGAGAATTGGCAAAGAGGCAGATTTTGGCTTAGTAGAGCATGTGATCAATCCAAAAATGGAAATGGCTAGTGCAGAGGTAGTGAGCTTCCTGTCACTGAGGTCTTTGAGAAGAAGCAGGTTGACCATCAGTCAGAATATTGTCATCAAGGTACTGTGATTGGGGGAGTTCTTCCAATCCACTTCCGTGGCTCCAGGACTCTGGTGGACCAACTTGATTTCAGGCACTGTCGTGTGAACCCAGTCACCCAAGCAGGCCCTTGGGCTCTTGCTTCTTGTCAATAGAGACCTCAGGGTGCTCAGCAATCTGCCATTCAGATTAGGGAGACTCATCACAGCCCTGAGAGTGGCATTAGGTGGGAGGGCGGGGTTGTGGAGTCAAACACTCCTGCTCTTCTCCCTCTCTCTCTTTCCCTTAGCTCTCTGCATCCACTTAGTCTTCGCCATTCTGTTTGCAAAGTTGACTCTGGCCAAGTTCTTGTCTTTGGTCTTTTCTTTTGTCTTTTCTTCTGCCCTCCATTTTAACATCAGCAGCTGGAATCAGTTTTGTAGAGTCCTGAATGATTAAGGCATGCCCCCCCCATCCTGGGCACCCAGCTGAGCCCTCTGTGACTGGTATCTCCAGGTGCTGCCATTCAGGCCATGGCATAGGATGTGTGACAGAACAGTCCATGAATGACCTGAAGCCAGAAGCAGCTCAGCTTGTTTTTATGCTGCATTTTAGAGAAGGCAGGACTTCTGGAAATCTCTGGTACAACTCCTTCAGTTTACAGAAAGGAAAATTGAAGCCTGGGTAGCTTGGGGAATGAGTCCTCCCTCCAGGCTCACACAGGGAGATAGAATTCTAGATAAAAATAACTCAGGAACCTTCTTTCAGTAGCCCTGGCCTAAGCTTTTATTTATTAGTGTCCAAAAGCAGAGGAGCTATGACAAGAGGGAGTGAGGTCCCCATCGATGCAGATCTTTGAAGAGAAGGTGGATTACTCAGTTGGGTATGTTTTAGAGAGGACTTCGACTCAGATGTGGGTTGGACTTGGTACTTCTGAGGTCTCTTGCAGCTCAGATTTGGGGATACCAAACTTGAGATACTGAGCTTATTTGGCTAAGGGAACATAAATGGGGGGGCAGGAGAAGAAAGGGGGAGAGAGAGAGAGACAGAGAGAGAAAGCGAAAGAAGAAGAAAGAAGGGAAGCCTTGTGAGGCAGAGGATCAAAGAGCTTGAAGTTTGAATCCAGAGGGTGTGGGTTGAGTCCTGGCTCTGCTATTTTTTTATCTTTGTAACTTTAGAGGAGTCCATTTCCTGACTTCACTTGCCTCCCTTGGAAAAGGTGAGACTTGGCCCCAATGAACTCTAAGGTCCAGTCCAGTTCTAGCAGGGATCTTCCTAGTGCTCTGCTGTGGTGAATGTTGAATCTGGAGGGGCCTCAAAACAGGGAATGGCAGAATGAGAACTTGGAAGCATCCCATTCTATCCCGTGTCTAGCAGATTGCCCTATCATTCCCCTTCCATCTTTTATTTTTAATCTCTCCCTTTCTATTGACTCCTTCCCTACAAACATCAATAATAAATAAATATTTAAGCACCCATTAGATACTGTCCTAAGATGTGTCTATGTCTCTGCCATCCTCAAAAAACCTCATTTGATTCTTCCATCCCTGTCCTCTGGCTTTTCTGCCCTTTGTAGCTGAACTACAATCAATGCCTCCACTTACTTTCCTCTCATTTCCTTCTTAACCCCTTACAATCTGGCGTGCAACCTCATTATGCCATCCAAACTGTTCTTTCCAAATAAATCAATGATCTTTTAGCTGCCAAATCCAAAGGTCTTTTCTCAAATTGTGTTCTCCTTAATATCTCTTTTAGTCTTTGATCAATACTAGTTGATCACCCTCTTTTTTTTTTTTTTTTTTTTTTTTTTTTTTAGGTTTTTGCAAGGCAAATAGGGTTAAGCAGCATGCCCAAAGCCACACAGCTGGGCCATTATTAAGTGTCTGATGCTGGATTTGAACTCAGGTACTCCTGACTCCAGGGCTGGTTCTCTATCCACCGTGCCACCTAGCTGCACCAATCACCCTCTTCTTATTACTTTCTTCTCTCTAAGTTTTCAGCATACCCCTCTCCTGGTTCTCCCACCACCTCTCTTATGTCTCTCTCCTTTACTGAATCCTCCTTTAGAACATCCTCCCTGCCCACCCTCCCTTTGTTCTTTTACCCCTAGATTACTTCACTTAGTGATCTCATCTGCTTCCTTAGATTTGAAGGTCAGCTATGTAAGGAATGTGGGGGTGGGGGTGTTTGGTTTCCACAAGAATGTAAGGGAAGATTGTTAGTTTACATTACAAAGACTAGGGTCTGCCCCCATTCCTACTTATGGGCAAGTATGTGAATATAAGATGATTAGATCAGACCTTCCCCATCTGGTTCCCAGTTGGCCTAGGGTCTTTGTTCTTTGTGCCTGCTCTAGGGAGTTCATGCATAGTACTGTTTACTCCCAGTGCTCATTAGTATGATGACCAAGGTGGGGAAACCACATGGGGTGAATTATCAATTAGAATGAGACCCTGGCCAACCATTGGCACAAAGGGGGAGGAACAAGCCTTTCAAACTGCTTATTAGATTGGAAGTTGTCATAATTTGGGGCCTTCTTTCATTAGGAGAAATGGCCCTTCTTTGCAGAGAAGAATTAAAGCTATTTTAATCACTCTGGACCAAGTATTTATAATTATGAGCCACTGATAATCTCTATGCTGACAATTCTCAAATTTTCCTTTCCTTTCCTGCCCAAGACTCTTCTGCCTTCAGTCTTGCATCTTGAACTGTCCAGTTGTTGGGTTGAGGAGTCATGTCCAACTCTCTGTAGTAAAAGATAGTAGAATGATTTGCCATTTCCTTCTCCAGCTCAGTTTACAGTTGAGGAAACTGAGGCAAACCGGGTGAAGCAACTTGTCCAGAATCACACAATTGGGAAGTGCCAGAAGCCATATTTGAGTTCAGGTCCTTTTTGAGTCTGTCTACTTCACCACTAAGCTGCTGGGATGTTCAGCAGACATCTTCAACTCAGCCTGAGTTTAACTAACCTCTTTACCTTTCCCCCCAAAGCTACCTTCTCTATAACTGTGGATGGTATCCCCACTCTGCTAGCCCCTCAGGCTCCCAGGCTAGAAGTCACCCTGGACTCTCCCCATCTCTCTCCCCATCCGTAGGCAGACTGTTGCCAAGGGCGATGACATCATCTGACAGCTCTTTGTCCATTCCGCCTGGCCTCTGCGCACCTGGTCTGTTTCACCTGGCCAATGTCACCTGTCCATTTTGCCTCGCCAGTATCTCCCGTCTGTTTCACTTCTGTGACCTCTCTCGACCTTCTCCTCTGTGACCTTGCTTTTGATTTTTCATTTTTGCAGGGCAATGGGGTTAAGTGATTTGCTCAAGGTCACACAGCCGGGTCATTATGAAGTGTCTGAGGTCAGATTTGAACTCAGGTCCTCCTGACTCCAGGGCTGGTACTCTATCCACGGTGCCACCTAGCCACCCAGAGGGAGCACTTCTAAACGACCCCAGGTTAACCTCTGCTATACACCCTAGTTGTCTGCCAACTTTTTACCAGCAGATAATTGTCTTGGGATTTACCAAAGATACAGTTGACACCCAAGTAAAGGGTGTGGTGGAAAGAACACTGTTCTTGGAGTCAAGATTCATGGCTCTGTTTTTTACCACCTGAGTGCCCTTGGGTCCGTCACACTCTTCAAGCTTCAGGTTTTTCATCTCTAGCATGGTGCTCTACTGTGGTCCTTGTGCCCTTGCAGGGTGAGAGAAGCACCACGTGGGTAGGCACAGCCTCATCTCATCACAGCCCTCTCCATGGATTGGAAAATTGTTGATTCAGGGAGGCTAGGCTGGACCCATTTCCCTCCCTCTTGCAAGGATGTGTCCTGATTCTTGACTGGCAGAATCCTCAAGTCGACCTGGGAGAGCTGTACAAAGTGAAGTTTCTGAACTTTTCAGCGTGTGCTGGTGTGGGCTTGAGGGCCCTGCATAGCCTTCCCTAGAAACATGCTTGGATCTAGAATGAAGGACGATTTGCTGCTGGAATAGTAAAAAAGATGGTGCTAAAAGAACTGGGCTGGGTGCCCACCTCACTTCCTCCTTGCTCCAGCCCAACCTCCACATGGCTGCCTGCTGGTTCCTCCTGAAGCCCAGCTCCAACCTTCCTTCAGAATCCTCTAAACTCCCCAACACATCTGCTGAGAGCTTTTCCTTTCAATCTTACTTGCTCAGTACCCTCATTCACACATAGGATAGAGTCTTAACTGATCTATTTATTGTCCCTTATAGTTGATGCTGCATCTCCTGCTTATGAGTCTTTGCCCAAGCTGTCCTCCTCCATAGACCTTCCCTCAAGCATCACCTCTGGCTCAGTTACCTCACTTGAACTTCACATAGTTTTCTCTCTGCTTATATGCAGACTTGTTGTTCCCCATATCCTAGAGATGCTCCTTAAATGCATGCAATGGAGACCTAGCACCTGGGTTCAAATCAAAGCTGTTACTTATTAGCTGTGGGTTGATTCCACCCCCAGCCCCCAGTCTTATTTCCATTACCTGTAAAATGAAGTGGTTAGAGCAGATGACCTTTCCATCTCTAAACCCTATGATATTATAATTGGGTCAGTATGGGAAGTGATCCAGCAGCTACCCACTCATCTTTTTGCTCTTCCTGCTTAATTACTCACCAGAGAAGGATTCCATTTCCTGATTCCATTCTATGACTCTCAGGCCATGGGAGGGCAAATGATTTATTCAAAAATCATACATATCCAAAATGGCAGAGCTTGGATCAGAACTCAAGACCTGTCCCCAAATCACATTCTTTCTCTGATATCAGACTGTATTTGTCAGTGTTGTGTGGAAATCTCTTGTAAATCATGCTTCAAGCCTTTCTATACAGTCAGAGTCTCCTAGGTAATAGAATTGAGAAAGAGGATCCTGAGTCTCTGATATAATTGCCCATTAACATAGAAATTCAAACTATTTTGATTTAGAGGTTTTTTTGAGTTTCTTCATTTAAAACAACTTGAAAAAACAGCAACAACAAAACCTCATCAATTTTTTCCTTATTGCATCTGAAGTGCCAGGAAAACAGCTTGTTGTTTGAAATTGGGAACCCTTCTTATTGAAAGATTGTTTACATGATGAATTTGCTCAGTCCATTGGGGTAGGGAGTGCAGAGGTCACCTGAGGCTGAGCTCCCATCCCTCAGCACATGCCAAGCTGACCTCTTCATCTCCCTGTCCTAGGTCCATGCCTTTCCCTCCCACCCCCATCAGTCACTATTTCCACCATTCCCTAAGTCTCACCAAGGCTTATTATCACACCTTTGAAATGTTTTTCCTTCCTTTGTCACCTTCCTAGCCTCATCCAAAAGACTCCTCACAGTTCTGGTTTACAATCTATCCTTTACGTTGTTAACAGAATAAATTTTCTTACGAGTATATTTAGTCATCAATAAATCCACAAGTATTTTGGGGGTCCATGCTACTGCACTCTGGCCCAAGGAACTTTCATTCTCTCAAAGGAGAGAGAAGGTCCACAGACAAGAACAGCAAAAGTACGTAGTCCTCTCTGTGGGAGCTACTGAGATTTGTCCATCTCACCCAATAGCAGTTTGATCCCAATGGAACCAGCTACCTGGATGTGCACAGTCAAGAAATGGTCATGGACATAGCTTCCTGAGCTCTTTGGCTTTCTCCTCCTCACCCCCCACTCCCACCCCCAGGGCCTCATTGCTCTGCCCAGACTCAGGGATTTATATGTTCTATAAGCATCTGTTGAATGAACTCAGGCTTGTTCATTGGTCAGCTCTTCCCCCCATCTTCCTCCAGATTTTTGGGTCGTGACTTGTATGTGTCATATGCTTATTTATGTGTTTATTTTTTTGTTTTGGGTGTCTTCTGGGCCTAACCCAGCTGCTAGAATATATATATATAGTAGGCACTCAGTATTTGTTTGTTGGATTCACTTGAATCTCAATTGGTTATTTCATAATAAGATCTCTACTTGAGTGAATAAAGGAGGTCCCTTGGAGGCCACAGTCACGGATGTTAGCTAACTGCGTCCCCTTCCCCCATCATCATTTTCCTCCTCTGTAAAGTAAGGCTCCTAGACACTGCCAGCCTTCCAGAGCTGTTGCGAGGGCCAGGCTTTGTGAGCCTCCACCCTGATTTTTGGCCCAAGTTGTGGAATTTTCATTTCCTTTAGGCATTTGGCAATTCTGTCACTCATCTACAGAGAATCCTGCAGCCTCCTGGTCAGCCAGGGAGCTCCCTCTCCCTTCACCAAATTCTAGTTACCAAGATAAGGCCCAGAATCCATGTGGAAGGAGATTTAGGAGCCACCCTTCCCTCTGCCCACTAACCTGTTAGGCTGGTTGAGCCAGGTAGTTCAGGAGGTGGCCCCGTCTTGTTCTTTGACTGTTTTGCTGCCTGGCTCTGGGATGGGCCTGCTGAGAACGCCTTTGATGTTGGATGTCAGGGCCCCAGCAGGCTATGCCCACCCCTCCGCCAGGGTCCGGTCTGGCCTTTGTCCCTCCTTGCTCAATCAACTTGTGTTGACTGACCCCAAGGTATGGCTATTTCCAGCAAGGTTGCCTTAGTTTAATGTTTAAAAGACTGGGCTGTCACCGGGAGACCGGGAGCTGAAGACCTTCTAGGCAGACGTGGAGAGAGAGGATGTGGTGAGTGGAGCTTCATCTGCATCAGTAGGAAAGGACCCCTTAAAGGGATTCTCTCTGAGGCTTTTAAAATTTTTTTGAAATGTTTTCTATTAAGGATCCAGTGGTGTATAGCCTTTCTTTTCTGACCTAGGTTGGGGTTTGTATGTGAGAGAACTTCACTGCCTTGAGGACCCATCACTGCCCTGACTTTGATCCTGCTGTTTCTGGAGCCCACCTGCAGGCTCTGGCAGCAGCATCAGAGGGAAAAAGGAGATGGGCTGTTTCTCTAATGCTTTGTTGGTGTGTCTAAAGGGGAAGTTCAGCCTTGCTGAAAATACTTGAAAAAGTCTGAGCTTGTTTTCCTTCTGTAGTAAGTAGGGACAGTCTAATGGATTTTGTTGACCCAGGAAATAGCACATCTGACAGCTTGTACTGCCCTGCTAAGCAAGAGATCTGGGCTGGTATCCCACTCCTGCCACTTGCTGCATCATTTTACAAGTCACTGGCCCTCTCTGAGTCTCAACTTCCTCATCTGTAAAATGGGGATGATAATATGACTCTCTCTGGCCAATATAAAGAAAGGACCTTTATTTCCCCTTAAAAACATGTTCTAAGTGAAAGGTCTTTGTTGGCTTTGCTTTTTGTCAGGTCATCAGGCAAAGCCTCAGATTTCATTATTTAGAACTCTGTCATGGAAATTGTGGATAGATGTCTGTTAGGTAGCATGGTGCAGTGGAAAGGATGCTGGATTTGGAGCCAAGGGACCTGGGTTCAAACCCCCCCCTTCTGGGGGTCTGATATAGGCTTGCCTCTAAGGTCCAGAGAATATAGGAACCAGCCCTGGAGGGCCTTAGAGATCATCTGTTTTACAGACAATGAAATAGATAGACCAGGCCAAAAGCTTGTTGATGGCCTTCCAAATATTGAAACACTTTAAATCAAGATCTTTACTGTACCAAACTGCTGCTTAGGTGGAGACCTCCAGGGACAGGTGTGGTGGGAGGCCACCTTCTGTTTCAGGATGGCTGCCTCTGGGAGAAGGGAGTGTGGACAATCAAGGCAGGCCAGAGAGAGCGAGAGATGAAAAAGGGAGGGAGAAAGAAGGACAAAGAAAAGGAAGGAGGGAGAGAGAGGAAGAAGAAGGGAAGGAGGGAGAGGAGAGAGAGAGACAGACAGAGAGAGAGAGACAGAGGAGAATGAGAACAAGATCAAGATGGACTGTGCTGTCTGGTCCTGTGAAAGAAGCTTGACCGCAGGGCCCCGGTGCTGCTCGGCCCAGCAGAGGCTTTCTGGATGTGTGTGTTTGTGTGGGTGTTCACCTGCAATTAGAAACAAGAGTTCCTGCTGAAAACCACACCTTCAAATATCATTGGGCGGACAAATGAGGGGAAGAGCCAGGAGGGAGAGCAGAGTCTGGAGTACAGAAGCCTCTGATTTAATTTTCTCTCTGCTGAATCTTGGACTAGAGTGAGCCATGAAGCTAGACAGCTCAGGGGAAATGGAGACTGTGAGAAAAAGACAGGCACCCTAGAGACCGAGCTCTTGCCTGGGTCCTGCTGGAGGCCCCCTCACCCAGAACGGTGACTGCCAGGCAGACATGCAGATAATGGCACAAGAGAAGCCCAGAATGGAGAGGGTAGCCTGGCTGGCCCCAAGTCTCTTGGTCAATGGAGAAGCTGTGTCCATAACAGAGGGGACCATGGCCCCTCTAGGGTGATCCTGTCTGTTCAGGAGCAGGGGCTCTGAAGGGAGAGAAGGGTGGTGGAGAGAGAGAGAGGGGCCATATCCACGGAGAATACCCAAGGAACTGCAGACAAAGGGGGAAAAGAAAGACTGTCAGTCCAGGCAGGAGTTCAGACTCGAGGACCTTGGAGAGCTCCAAGGCCATCTCTCTCCCATACTGAAGGAGGGCCAGGGAACTTCCCCCCAGGCCCAGGCGGAAATGGCAGCCTGGGATTCTGTGGAAGACTTCCTAGTTTTTCTTGTGCCTCAAATGAGATTCCTGTTTAGGAAGCATTCAGTACAGGGTCTGGCCCATAGTCAGCACCGTATAAACGGTAGCTATCATCATTGGTGTGATTATTTTAGCTGGGGCTGTTTTCATCTCCTCTTGTTGGGCAGGAAGACTAAGCAGATCTTGGGGCTTCAGGAGTTGGAAGGTGCTTGGAGGTCATTGAATCCACCCCTCTGAGAGGGATCTGGGAGAAAGACCTGGAACAGAGAACATGGAATGTCAGAACTATGAACCTTAGAACACAAAATGCCAGGGATGAGAGAGACTTTAGAACAGGGGAGGGGCCTCAGAACAGGGAAGGTCAGAGCTGGAGGGACCTGAGAACAGATCTTAGAACATTAAAATTGCTTAGTGTGTTATAAGTGTTTGAGTAAATGAACTCCTATGAAGAATTCCACCAAGGCTTCTTCCTTAGGATTGGTAATGAGTGCTCTGTCTCTGTAGGTCTTTGAGGAGATGCCCTGTGATCACCAGTCAGGATGGCATCCAGGGTATTTTTGTGCAGATCCAGTTTATCCTGGGTGCCCTGTGAGTTCCCTCAGAGAGACTAACTCCAAGGGTCTAGGATTCTATTGTTTCCATCCCCCTGTTTGTACTGTATATGTGTATGTCATGGAAGGAGTTGGCCTCGAAGCTGCAGTGGGAGGCTTGGGGGTTTGCCATGACTCAGGTTCATCACCCCAGAGTCTCAGATCCAGTTTATTGCCAAGTCCTGCCAGTTCTGCCTTCACAGCTCTTGCCTTGGTCCTTTTCTTTCCACCCGCGTAGCTGCTGCTGCCCCAGTTCGGGGACTCTTTGTCCATCCCCTCCCACTTGGACAACTCATGTCTCCTGCCACCAGCCTCTCTTCGCTCTTCCCCATCCTCCTCTTAGCCACTAAAAGTGTCTCTGGCACAAGAGTGAGCCTCTGCCTGCCTCCATTTTCTCATTTATAGAATGGGTAATAGTAGCAGCCCCCACTCCTCCAGTTGTTGTGGGGATCAAATGAGAGCACAATGCAAACCTTCGAGAGCTCGACAAGTGCTGACATTATCTTTACTGTTATTGTTAGCTTTTATTGTCATTTGACACAGAGGGAATGGGAAAGGTGTCATCTGGTCCTAGACTGAATCTCCTGTTGAATAAACCTGGAGTCTCAGAGAGGATTTTGGGTGGAGGCTGAGAAGTGCAGGCTGCCACAGTATGCAGTGCCATGTGATTGTTGTAGGGTGTGTTTGTATTGGTCTGGCTACCCCCCAATCCTTTCCCCCCCCATCTCTGCCCCACTTCCTGCCAGGGTCCTGGGGAAGGAAATGTTGGTGAAAGCTGGGGTTAGATTCAGCTTGCTACCATCTGGCTGGGCCCCGCCTGGTGAGCTTTGCTTCTGGTACTGAACTCCTGGACGCTGGGCAAGATCACATTGTGTGTGCAGAGATGTAGCTGGGCAGGCCCTTTCTCGTTGATCTGCAAAGGGATAACCGAGCCCCTGGGCACAGAATTAGTGATGGGGTCTATAGTAGAGAGGGGGCTATTGAACTATTGGGTCAGGAAGGAGTGGTATGCTCTTAGCACATCATCAGTCTAGAAATGTTGGTTCAGTGAATGAAGGAAGGCCGAAGGGGGCCCAGTCAGGGTGGGGCCACTTGGACTCTTTGCAGATCATGCCAGTGCATGCCCAGGCTGCTTTTGAGGAATGAATCAGGTGGCAGATCCCAGCTGTGATTAGGACAGCAGCCGAACCGCTAGTTCTATCTCAAGAAAATAAGGGGTGGACTTTGGAAGGAAAACTGCTCCTGTGTCAGGACCAACGGTCAATGATGAAAAGGATGATTTCGCTTTCGGGTGTGCCCCATTGGGCACCTGCCAGAAGAGCCTGGGGTCAGGAGCTGGAAAGCACAGGGTCTAGGCTGTCTTTGCCATTCTTCTTGCCTCAGTTTCTCTGAAGCCTCTTTCATCAGGATGCTGGAGGATCTGTGGGTTCTAGTAGAGGAGTTCATGACTTTGAGACTGGATGAGTTGAGTGGGAATTCTGCCTTCTCCCATTCCTCCCTGTGGGACCTTAGGTAAGTTGCTTGCCCCCTCTGGGCCATTTTCCCCTCAACTGTACAATAACTAGGCTGGGTTACAGGGCTGACTGGGAATCCTGACTCTGAGACCATCCTGCCTATGCAACCCGAAGAAAGTCATTTTCCCACAATGGGCCTCCTTTGTTTTCTATTGCTGTAAGACTCAGGACTTAGATTAGGCTGTTTTAAAGGGGGCTGGAATGCCAGAAGCTGGAGGCCAGGGGCTGTGACCAGCCAGAGTGGGAGCAAAGCCTGATAGTTATGGCAGGACCCAAGGGCAGTGGTTGCCCCTTTTGCCTGCCTCAGTCCCTTTTCACAGGTGTCTCCTAAAATATCCCAAAGCAATTAAATTGGATATTATCAACCTGGGGAAAGTCAGGGAGGTTGAAATGTGCTATTTCTTTCAACAAGTTATTGCATTTTAAAAAATTACTTATTTATTTTTAGCATTCATTTCTTTTTGTTATTTTATTTTTTTCCAATTACATAAAAAGATAATTTTGAACATTCATCTTTTTGAAAGCTTTTTGAATTCCACATTTTTCTAACATTCTCTCTTCCTTGCTCCCTCCCCATGGCAGCAAGCAGTCTGATACAGGCTATATACACATAACCATGTTTAACAAATTTCCATAATAGTCATATTGTGAAAGAATTAGAATTAAAAGGGGGGAAAAGCTTGAAAAAGAAAGAAAAAACATAAAAGAAGTTTTAAAAAGTGAACATAGTATGCTTTTCAGCATTCATTTATTAAAAAATTTCACTTCTGAATTCTCTCTCTCCTTCCCAATTTCCCTTATCTATTGCGAAGGCAAGAAATATATCCGTTACACATTTGAAGTCATGCAAAACATGAACTTACTAGCCATGTTGTAAAAAAAGCAAGAAAAATAAAGTGAAAAAGCTGTGCCTTAATCTGCACTCAGGTTCCTCCTGAGGCAGATAGCATATTGCATTGTAAGTCTTTCAGAAATATCCTGGATCATTGTATCGCTGAGTATAGCAAAGTCAGTCACAGCTGATCATTGTGCAGTATTTCTGTTACTCTGTATAGTGTTCTTCTCTTGGTTCTGTTCTCTTCACTTTGTAGCAGTTGATACATATCTCTGCATGTTTGCCTGAAATCAGCCTAGACATCAATTCTTATAGTATAATAGTATTCCCTCACAATCACATACCACAATTTGTTCAGCCATTTCCCAATTAACGGGCATCCCCTCAATTTCTATTTTTTTGCCACCATAAAAAACTGCTGTAAATATTTTTTATGCCTAGAGATCTTTCCTCCTCCCTCCCTCCCCTCCTCCCCTCCTTCTTTCTTTCCTTCCTTCCTTCCTTCCTTCCTTCCTTCCTTCCTTCCTTCCTTCCTTCCTTCCTTCCTTCCTTCCTTCCCTCTCTCTGTCTCTCTGTCTCTGAGCTGTAGACCCAGCAGTGGTATTGTTGGTTCAAAGGGTAGCCATGGTTTTATAGCTCTTTGGGCAAAGTTCCAAACTGTTCTTCAGAATGATTGGGTCAGTTCACAGCTCCACAACAGTGCACAAGTGTCTCATTTTTCTTAAATCCCCTCCAACATGTGTCATTTCCCTTTTAATTTTCCCTTTCCCTGAGGTATTCCTCAGTTATTTTAATTTGCATTTTTCTCATCATTAGGGTCTTAGAGCATTTTTTTCTTTTCTTTCTTTTTCTTTTTCATTTTTCATTTTTTTTTAGTTTTTGCAAGGCAATGGGGTCAAGTGGCTTGCCCAAGGTCATACATCCAGGTCATTATAAAGTGTCTAAGGTCGGATTTGAACTCAGGTACTCCTGACTTCAGGGTCGGTGCTCTATCCACTGCGCCACCTAGCCACCTCCATTTTTTTCATCTAATTAGATAGTTTTGATTTCTTCTGAAATCTGCTAGTTCATATCCTTGGTCTCCTTATCAATTGGGGAATAATGTCTGCAGTTATTTTAAATGGCATTTCTTTTTCTTCTTGCTGGACTTTATTGGCAACATAGAATTAATTGCTGGTGATTTGTGTGAGTTTATTTTATTTCTTGCCAGGTTTGCTGAAATGGTTGATTATTTGCACCAGTTCTGTAATGATAGTTTTGTTTCCTCGTTGCCTGTTCTGATTCCTTCACATTCTTTTTCTTCTTTTATTACTGTAGCTAGTATTTTTAGTACAATATTGAATAATAGTGGTAATAATAGGCTTCCTTGCTTCATCCCTGATCTTATTGGGAAGGCTTTTAGCTCATCTCTAACATGGATAATACTTGCTGATGGTTTTAGATAGATACTATTTTTCATTTTAAGGACAGTTCCATTTATTTTAGGTTTTCTAGTATTTTTTTTTAAATAGGAATAAGTGTTGTAGTCAAGTCCTATCTGCATCTATTGAGATATCATGTGATTTGGGGTTTTTTTGTGATAGATATGATCAATTCTGCTTACAATTTCCCTAATATTGAACCAGCTCTGCATTCCTGCTATAAATCCCAGCTGGGCATAGTGTAGGTAGGATCTTTGTGATATATTACTATAATCTTGCTTGTGTGTTACTTAAAATGTTTGTATCAATATTCATTAGGGACATTGGTCCACAGTTTTCTTTTCTATTTTTGATTTTCCTGCTTTAGGTATCTGTATCATAAAAGGAATTTGGTAGGACTCCGTCTTTGCCTATTTTCCCAAATAGTTTATATAATATTGAAATTAACTATTCTTTAAATGTTTGATGGAATTTACTTATGAATCCATCTTGTCCTGGGAATGTTTGTTAAGGAGCTCATTTATGGCTAGTTCAATTTATTTTTTACAAGGTAGGGTGTTCTATTAGGTGTTCTATTTCTCCTGTTAAGCTATGCATCCATTCCAGTTAGATTATCATATCTATTGGCATATAATTGGGCAGAATAGCTCCTAGTAATTGCTTTAATTTCATCATCATTGGTGAAGCATTCACTCTTTATTTTTCATAGTGGTAATTTAGTTTTCTTTTAAATTAAATTTATTATTTTTATTGTTATATCCTGTTCTCCTGATGATGTTTGACCTTCACTCTCAAAGATCTTGATATCAGGGAGTTCATGACAAGCACATGAATTGAGTGAAGGGGACTCTGCTCAGTCCCCAGTCTCACTTTCTTCTCCAGAACAATCTGAGTCCTGTGACCAGATAGGAATCAGGACGACTGGAGATGGCCTTGGGTGTGAGTCAATCAGGGTTAAGTGACTTGCCCAAGGTCACATAGCTAGTAAGAGTCAAGTGCCTGAGACTGGATTCAAACTCTCATCCTCTTGACTCCAAGACCAGTGTATCTACTGTGCCACCTAGCTGCCTTATCCTGCTTCCAAATTGGATAACATGGATTTCTATACCCAAGTGAGTGTATATGTTATTCCTACTTTGAATCAATTCTGATGAGAGTGGTATTCTAACTTTGCCTGCAGCCTTACCCTCCCCAGCCCCATTTTCCCCCTCCACTGTAAAAGTTCTTCCTACTTTGTCTCTTTTATGTAAGAAAATTTCGTCTTTCCTTTATCTCCTAGGGTATCTTTTTCTTAAACCTAATTTTTTTTAAAGATTATCCCAACATAGTCAACTCACACCCATACCTTCTGTCTATATAGATACTTAATCATCATAAAGTTCTTAGAACTTATAAGTAGCATCTTCTTATATAGGAATGTAAACAGATTAACATATTAAGTCCCTTATGATTTCTCTTTCATATTTACCTTTTTGTTCTCTTGAGTCTTAGGTTTGAATGTCATATTTTCTATTGACTGCTCTTTTTATCAGCTTGAAAATCCTCTATTTCATTAAATATTCATTTTAACTTTTGAAAGATTATACTCAGTTTTGCTGGGTAAGTTATCCTTGGTTGTAATCTTAATTCCTTTGCATTTTGAAACATCATATTCTAAGCCTTCCATTCCCTTAATGTGGAAGCTGCTAAATCTTGTGTGATCCTGGTTGTGGCTCTATGATATTTGAATTGGTTCTTTCTGGTCGCAAGTAATATTTTCTCCTTGACCTGGGATTTCTGGAATTTAGTTATAATATTCCTGAGAATTTTCATTTTGGGATCTCTTACAGGAGGTGATTGGTGAAATCATTCAATTTCTATTTTACTCACTGGTTCAAGAATATCAGGGCAACTTTGCTTGATAATTTCTTGATAGATGATGTCTAGGCTCTTTTTTTAAAATCATAACTTTACCTAATACAGTAATTCTTAAGTTATCTCTCCTTGATCTATTTTTCAGGTCATTTTTTTCCCCTGATGAGACATTTCATAGTTTCATCTTTTTTTATTCTTTTGCCTTTTTTATTGTTTCTTGATATTTCATGGGGTCATTAGCTCCTACTTGCTCGATTCTGATTCTAATTTTGTTTCTGAGAGCTTTTGTATTTCTGGTTTCATTGGCCAATTTTGCATTTTAAGAAGTTTTCTTCAGTGAATTTTGGTACTTCTTTTACTATTTTGCCATTTCTGTTTTTTAAAGTATTATTTTCTTCAGTATTTTTGTGCCTCTTTTACCACGGTCTTTTGATAATTTTCTTGAAACACATTTTTTTTTTAAATTTATCTCCAAGGCTTTGCAGATGTTTTATTGATACCTTCTGAATTTATGTCTTGATCTTCCCTGTCACCAGAATAGCTTTTTATGACCTTTTATGTTCATTTTTCCAACCTATTTCTTGACTTTTACTTATAGTGATGAAGGAAAACTCAAGTTTCAGGTTTTTCATGTTGCTGTGGACAGAGCTAGTTCTGGAGGTCAGCAAGTTTTTGGTATTTCCAAAGTGTTGTGATTCAAGGAGAAGTGTGATCACTGCCTTACTCGGGAAGGGATCCTGTCTTCCTGTAGCCATGAGTGCTAATGCTCCCCTTGGCCTTGGAGCTGTGACCTGAAATTACATACAGGCAGTGCAAGGGGGTCCTGCATCTCATGCCAGCAAAGGGTTTCCTGGCATCTCTTTTTTTTTAGATTTTTGCAAGGCAATGGGGTTAAATGACTTGCCCAAGGCCACACAGCTAGGTAATTATTAAGTATCTGAGTCTGGATTTAAACTCAGGTCCTCCTGACTCCGGGTCCAGTGCTGTATCCACTGCGCCACCTAGCTGCCCCATCCCTGACATCTCTTTCTGACCAGTTGTCTGACCCCTTTACTATCTCTGGACTGAGAGCTCCCAAAGCTATCACTTCTGCTGACCCAGCAAAGTGTCCTGTCCTAGGTCATGCTTAGCCAGGCCCTCTTGACTGCAGAGCTGCCGGCCTTGACTCTGCTGTTTCTATCTTGGTCTAAGCAGAGTCTTTGTGGGGGTTCCTGATGACCATGGGGCAGATTTCCTCCTCTGTAGGGGGTGGGGGGGTGAGGGGAGGCAGCAGCCCCTTCTCTTGTCACAAGATGTTTTCATGGCCTCCTGGGCGCCTTTGGCTTCCTCAATCTGGAGGGGACCAGAAAGAAAAGGTGGGGGCTTTATTCAGTCTTTTCTGACTGCTGTCCTACCAAGAATGAGCTGCTAGTTGTTTCAAAGATGTTCTTTCTTTCCCCTCCCTCCACTCCATCCCTCTCTCCAATAGTGACTTCTTTTGTTGCACTGCCCATCTGTGATTTCAGGTCACAGTTCTAGGGCCAAGAGGAGCAATGGCCCTTGTGGTTACAGGGGGACAGGGTCCTTCCTGGGAAAGCAGTGACACAAGAGAAGGGATTATGACCATCCCCCCTGTGGGTCAGCCAAGGATCCTTTGCCCCATTCCTTCATTCAGGAAGTTTTCATGGAGCCCACTATTCTGTATCAGCCATTGGACCAAATCAAGACAAGGGTTCCACGGTTCCTACCCTCAGGATAAGTAGAAGGTCTCGAGTGCTGATTCTGGGGTAGCATGGGACTCTCCCTCCATGGAGATGAGCTGTGGCTGTGCCCCCTTCGATTTGGGGACAGGGCTTAGTCAGCCAGTGGCTGCCAAAGTGGGCTCAAGCCTAGTTCTCCCTTCACTGATCTGCCCCATCCTTCCCTGATGGAGGAGATGATGAGGAAGGCCATCAAACCCCAAATGCATTTTACAGATGAGAACATGGCTAAACAGTGGTGGAATGGGCTTGCTCAGAGTCAGGGCCCTGGTGTGCTGGACCCAGTTCTTCTGGGCTGTGATCCTGGAATGACCATGGGGGCTACTACCCTCAGAGACATTCTCAGAGACACAAAAGAAAAAGGATGTAAAGGAGAAGCTAGAGTCAAAATAAGGAATATTTTTTTTAAAGGAAGATTTTATTTATTTTGAGTTTTACAATTTTCCTTCCATTCTTGCTTCCCTCCCCCCACCCTCCACAGAAGGCATTCTGTTAGTGTTTACATTGGTTCAATGTTATACATTGAACTCAGTTGAATGTGATGAGAGAGAAATCATCCTTAAGGAAGAAATAAAGTATGAGATAGTAAAATTACATTATAATACAATGCTTTTTTTTTCCTAAAAATAAGGAATATTTTTAACCTATGTCCTGGGGGGGGTCGGGGGCAGGGCCCATTGGTCCTTATTGAGCACCTTGTCATTCAGTTGGGGCCTGGCAGCAGTCGCGTGCCCCCCCCCCCCCTTGAGGAAGAGGGACCAGGAAAGCAACCAAGGAAGCTACACCTGACTTCAATTGAGCACCTGTTTCTGACTCCCTCTGGGTGTGGGTGTGGCTGCTCAGTGCGTTGTCATACCTTCCAGTGGGACAGAGAGGAAGTGAGACATAAAAGGTCTGGAAAGGAGGATGGGGCAGCTTGTGAGGCTCCTGCTGAGTCTGATAGAGGAGTTTCCATTTGCTGTCCTGGAAGCAATAGCGAGCCACAGTGATTCTGTTAGAACTGGTCTGGCTGCTGAGGGAGGGATTAGATGAAGATGAGAGTCTAGGTGATGTTACCTAGAGGCCATGGGCGTTCAGAAATAAAAAGATTTGGGGATGGATTGGATATGGGGGCTGGCAGTGGTCCCTCTCCAAGCAGGGGGACCTTGCGGTGGTTGTCAGTGATGAGTGGAATAGGATGGGGCCCATGTTCCCACTCTTCTGGTGGTTGATCACATGTCCCCCTTGGGGGCTTGTCCCCCGTCCGCAGAGGCTTGGGAGACCACCACTGTCTTGGAGTTCCAGGACAGAGAGGTACAGGGATCTTGAGAACCCCTCCTGCCATGCATGCGCTTGATCCTGGGGTGCTCCTGTACTGGAGAAGTAGAGAGAGGGAGGAGGTGCCAGCCAGCCCAGAAGATACTTTGTGGGTGAGCAAACAAGTCCCCAGGAGGTGTGGGAGGTCCAAGCATTGGGGCAGGGCCAGGGAGCCCCTCTCTGTCCACATCTGGATTGGAGCTTGGGAGGCCCTGGTGGGCTGGAGGCTTGGAGCAGCCATGGGTTCAAGTGGTGTGGTCTGCCTTCTATTTGCCTTGTGGCTTTCTGGGCAGAGGGTGGAAGGAGGCCTCCTGGGCTTTCCCCAGAAGATCTAAGGATAGAGATAAGGGTGGCAGCCAGTAGGTTAGTTCTAGGAGCTTAGCTGATTGTTGGGTTAGCATTGTTGGGAGTGATGCCCTCACACAGTTCCTCTGCTTCCTCCTCTTCTTCCTCCTCCTTCCTCCTCTGTCACCTCTTTCTCCTCTTGCAAGCCCACACCCAGTGCTGTTTTGCATCAGAATCAGCCCTGGCTTGTTTCCTCTCCCTTGGCCTGTTGCCTTGCTCCCTGCCTTCCAAACCTATCACAAAGTTCATTCTTCTAGGAGAGCTTGCCCTTCTTTTCCTGGGGTGGCATCAGTATCTTCTGGCAGCTAGATGGCATGGTGGATAGAGCACTGGCCTTGGAATCAGGAGGACCGGAGTTTGAATCCAGCCTCTGTGTGACCTTGGGCAAGTCACTTCACCCTGGTTGCCTTGCATCCAGGGCTAACTCTAGCCATCCTGATTCCTCTCTGGACCCTGGACCTAGATGACTCTGGAGCTTGGATGAACAAGTGAGCTTGGGGGGAAGCAGGAAAGGAGGCCTGTCAGAGGAGGTTTTTTTATTTTATTTTTTTATTGTTTTTTAATTTTACAATTTTTCCCCCAATCTCACTTCCCTCCCCCCCTCCCCACAGAAGGCATTCTGTTAGTCTTTACATTATTTCCCTGGTTTACATTGATCTAAATTGAAGGTGTTGGGAGAGAAATCAGATCCTTAAGGAAAAAATAAAATATAAGAGAGAGCAGAATTACAATAAGATATTGGGTTTGGGTTTTTTTTTCCCTAAATCAAAGGTGGTAATAGTCCTTGGTCTTTGTTCAAACTCCCTGGTTTTTTATCTGGTATTCCTATTACCTATTACAGATGGTATTCTCCATTGCAGACAGCCCTAAATTGTCCCTAATTGTTGCACTGATGGAATGAGCGAGTCCATCAAGGTTGATCATCACCCCCATGTTGCTGTTAGGGTGGACAGTGTTCTTCTGGTTCTGCTCATCTCACTCAACATCAGTTCATGCAGATCCCTTCAGGCTTCCCTGAATTCCTGTCCCTCCTAGTTTTTTTTTTTTTGTTTGTTTTTTGTTTTTTAGTTTTTGCAAGGCAATGGGGTTAAGTGACTTGCCCAAGGCCACACAGCTAGGTAATTATTAAGTGTCTGAGGTTGGATTTGAATTCAGGTACTTCTGATTCCAGGGCCAGTGCTCTATCCACTGTGCCACATAGCCACCCCTCCCTCCTGGGTTCTAATAGAACAATAGTGTTCCATGACATACACAGACCACAGTTTGCTAAGCCATTCCCCAATTGAAGGACACTTACCTGATTTCCAATTCTTTGCCACCACAAACAGGGAAGCTATGAATATTTTTGTACAAGTGATGCTTTTACCCTTTTTCATCATCCCTTAGGGTATAGACCCAATAGTGGTATTGCTGGGTCAAAGGGGATGCACATTTTTGTTGCCCTTTGGGCGTAGTTCCAAATTGCTCTCCAGAAAGGTTGGATGAGTTCATATCTCCACCAACAATGTACTAGTGTTCCAGATTTCCCACATCCCTTCCAACATTGATCATTGTCCTTTTTTGGTCATATTGGCCAGTCTGAGAGGTGTGAGGTGGAACCTCAGAGATGCTTTAATTTGCATTTCTCTAATGATTTAGAGCAATTTTTCATATGACTATGGGTTGCTTTGATTTCCTCAAATGTAAATTACCTTTGCATATCCTTTGACTATTTGTCAATTGGGGAATGGCTTGTTTTTTTTTAAAAATTTGACTCAGTTCTCCAGAGGAGGTTTCTTAGGGGAGCGAGGGAGGTGAAAAGGGAGAGCATTTGAAAGCCTGGGCAGAGGGAGCAACTGAGGGATGGTCTGATCTGGACGAACCATAGAGTGCTGGGAGAGGGTGAGGGGCTGTGCCTGGGATGCCCCCCCCCCGAGGAGTTTGGTGTCAGAGGTAATAGGAAGCCAGTGGAGCTGCTTGAACAGGGCAGTGACAGGGACAGGACGGTTCTCACTTTGGGAGCTGGTGATCTCCTAACCTGGGGGTGGTTACACTTGTCTAGGCTGTTGGAGGCGGCCTTCTAGAACATAAAGCTTTCTTAAACGTGCTCCTGTCAGTCTGAGGAGTACCTTGTAGTCATCCTCTTGGTGATTCTCACAACAATCCTGGGAAATAGGACCTGCAATTATCTCCATCTACAGAAGGGAAAACTGAGGCAGAGACTTGCACAGCTAATAAGGTCTTAGATCTTAAGGTGTAGCATTCTGTCCACTGCACTACCTAGCAGACCATGTTTAAGATGAAGAGGGATCAATCTGCTCTAAATTCTGGGATCCCATGTATAAAATGAGGAATTCACTGCCCCCCCCCACCTTGGTCCTAGCCTGCTCTAAATCTTATGAATGGGTCTCCCTGTAGAGAAAGAAGGGAGCTGAGTTTCTGGTCTTGGGGAAGTCCTCAGACCAGTCAGTAATCAGAGGGCAGCTTATCCACCAAGGAACAGGCAGTGAAGCCAGCCATGGTGGCCCTCCGGGTGCTCAGCCTTGACCGAGCTGGGCCCAAGGCTCCCCCTTTACTGAGCCCTGTTTGCCCCCAGTCTCCTTTAAAGCTTGACTCCAAGTCAGCATCCCCTGTGATCCCCCCAACCAATGGGGCAGCCCACATGAACATGCCACACTGAGGTAGCTGTGTGTCTGTTTACACATACAGGTGCACTTTTCCTCCTGATAGACAGAACTTCCATAATGCGCCATGGTCCACCTTCCCCAGCCCATAGTAGGTTCCTCATATCCATTTGTTGGCTGGTGATCCCTGGGGTCTGGCTTACAGTCAGTGCTTAATAGGAGCTTGATGACCCCGACAGTGACTGGAGGGTGTGGAGAAGCCTTGGCCATCATAGAGTATCTTCTTTGCCTTAGCAGGCCCAGGATGGGGGTGGGCCCGTTGGCAGGAAGCCGTGGCTGCCACCGCTGCCGCTTCCACCTCCACTTGCCGGCTGCTGTGGTTTCAGAGTTGACACCTTCATCTCAGCCCGGAAGCCTTCTTCTGGGTCTCCTGGCCAGGCTTTCCTCCCAGGGGGCCCATCTGGTGCCTTGTGGAGCGCTGCAGGGACCCTGAACCAGCCACGCTGTTGGCTGAGTGTAGGGAGCCCACCATGGAATGCCAAGGCTTGCGAGTATGCCAACAGGGCCCAGCGGCTTCCCCCTGGGTCTCTCTTCTCAGCTCAGTCTGGAGCTGGACCTCAGACCTTGCTTCTGTCCCTTCCCCCTCTTCTGGGGTCTCATCTCAGGTCTCAGAGGGGCTACTGGCAATTCTTCAGACCAGCCTGGGCACAGCCGCTTGACAGGAGGAGCTGGGGAGTGGGACAAAAGGGTCCATTGGAAGCAGCAGGAAGTTAAGGAGAGGGGGTTGGCAGGGCTGCCCCTCCTGATGCCATCCCATTGAGGGAGTTCAGCCCCTCCTTTCCCAAGCTTGAGGGGCAGGATCTTGGGCAACATGTGGTAGGAAGGGCCACAGATACTCTGGGCCTTCACTTCTCCCTCAGTCTCCATTTCCTTCTGTAAAATGGGCTTCATAAGAAGCATCCTGCTTCCCTCAGAAGGTATACTGGGTGGGGTCTGGAAGACTTGGGTGCCTGTGACCTTGGACCAGTCACCACCTTGCTGCCCTTGGGTTTCCTCATCTGTAAAATGGGATGGGATTTGAGCTCTCTGCCGGCTGGGCCAGTGGTCCAAGATGACCCTGATTTTATTTTGGGAGACATTCTGACACTAGAACAGAGGGACTGGCCTGAGGACTCTAGTAGCCAGATCCTGCCCATGTCCTGATGGGCCCCTGAGGTCTTTCTCATCAGACCCTCTCATCCTCATCATTGTCCTGTGATGGACAAGGAGGCCTGGAAAAAGGTAGGAAAGTAGGAGGCAATCTTCTGCCCTGGCGCTGCCCCCAAGTAGAGACCTCACTGTGCCCGTGGTTATCAGAGGCTTGAGCTGGACTTATTAAACAGCCGTGTTTTACCCCAGATTGTGGTCTGAGTGATGGCCAAGCTGGCCGGGGGTCAGGAAGCTTAAGTCTGGAGGTCAGAGGAGCCTTAGAGGCTCTTTTACAGGGAGGGAAACAGCAGGAGCAGGAAAGGGACTTTACTCTGGGCTCCCCCAAGTAGAAGGTATCCAAATGGGACGTGATTCCAAAGCCAGGGCCCGGTCTACCACGACCAACTCGTCCCACTGTGGCCTGCTGGCTTCATGGCTTAGAAATCTTCAAGGAGAAAGTGATCCAAGGGAAGTGAGGCTCGAGGAGGAGGGAGAGATGAAGAGGAAGAGAATGCCTTGGGGTGGCGGGGTGGCAGGGTGGGGCATCCTGGTGCACTGCTCCGGGTCACTTGTAAAGCTTGGAATGGCCCGGCTGCCCCAGCGGGGCTGGTTGGTAGGTGCTGGCTCGGTTCTGCCCCACTTTTCCCTGTCTCCAACTTTCCCCCTCTCTTCCTTTTCCTCTCTGTCTCTGTCTCACTCTCACTCTCTCATTTTCTTTCTTGTCTGGTCTCTTGTGACTGCCCATGGGCTCTGCCTGGCCAGGGCTCTGAGGTTTGCAGACAGCAGCTCTGGGGTGGGTCTACTAGTACTGTCACCCCTATTTCTCAGAGGAGGAAGCTGAGGCTCTGTAAGGCAGGGCCTGCCTGGGGTGGGTGGGGAGGGCTGGCCGCAGGCACAGGGCCCCGCCAGCCTGGCGTTCCGTGTTGCCTCTGCCACATGGGTAGCTGTGGGACCCTGGGGGAGTCAGAGACCTCACTACCAGGTAACAGACCCAGGTGAGACTGATTTCAAGGGGGAGTAATACAGCTCCAGGTAAAAAACTGCCAGGTCATGGGGTGGGGCCTGTCCCAGGAGGCCTGTGAGGGCAGGGCCAGTGCCCCCTAAGGAGTCAGAGAGAGACCTGGATAGGCAGGAGGAAGGGGAAGAGCCCAGCACCCGCGTCATCTGAGAATCAGTTGGAGGAAGTGGGTATGTTCAGTCTGAAGAGAAATCTCAGGCCGTGCCAAGTGTTGGTAGGGCTGGCACATGACGGTTGGATGAGCCCGACTCTGTGCAGCCTCATGGGGTGGAACCAGGGGTAAACTGGGGCTCCTGACCCTGAGAGGGCTGCAGGCTGGTGGGGGAGAAAGGGAGGGATGAGGGCCCGGCTTCTCTCTCCCCCTCCTCCCTCTCTCAGGTATGGAAGTAAACAAGTTCTCACCAGCAGTTATGAAGCACCTACTGTATACCCGTCCCTGTGGCAGGGTCTGGGAAACTTTCCCTGTCCCTTCTCCTTCCTCTGTGCCAGCTGATGTGGACCCTGGTTGGGGGCGGGGAGCTCAGCAAATCAATGAAATGGGACTTGGGCCGTGCTGCCTTCCATTTTCTGGGCTGGTTCTTATCTGCTCCCGGAGAAGTAAACAAACTCTAGACCCTGGGAAGGCCTGGTGATTGATGGGGAGGGGCAGGCAGGGGCCCAGAGCCAGACAGATTTCTAAGTGGGAGGCCCAGCCTCTGCAAAGGCTCGCAGGTGGGACATGGGCACGGAGTCCGGGAGCTTGCCATCCCGAGGGATCCCACAGTGACCAGTGTTTACAGACTCCCCGGCCTGCAAGAGGAGGCGGCCGATGAGGCTTCTGGCCGGCCGGGCCCCAGGGACTCTCTGGGAGCCTCTGTTTTTCCCCTCTGTAAATTGGGTAGAATGCTGCAGGGTCCCTGGAAGGTCAGGGAAGAGAGGGCGTGAGAGCCCTTTGTCCGGCCTGGGGGAGGGGCCAGATCTCCAGGGCCCCCCTGCCTCCAGCTGTGTTTTCCCTGGCTACATTCAGTAAACATTGATTGAGGCCAGTGGTATGCTCCTGGTCAAGTCCTGCCCTGGCCAGGCCCCACCCTAGTCCCTGCCCTCCTCTGCTGGGGAGGGGTCAGGCCCACTCTGAGCTGGGGGGCCTGGGGGCAGAGCTGGGCAGCAAGGTGTCCTCACTGTCCCCGCAGCTGGTTCAGGGCCGGGCTTAGTGTGAAGCTACCAGCCAGAGGCAGAGAAGGCCCCTGCATTTGAAGGGAACCAGTGGAGGCCCCCGAAGCTTTAGTGCCTGGACTGGGGATGGGGACCCAGAGCTTCCTCTCTGCAGCAGTCCACACTGCCTCCCTCCATCTCCCCTCTCTTTTTAGAGGCAGTGACTAGTCCAGGGACTCGCAGAGATCAGATTTGAACTCAGCCGGTGCTCTAACCACTGCACCACCCAGCTCCCCCAGCCTGTCAGCGCCAGTCCCTCACCCAGCATCTCACATAGCAAGTCAGCTAACCTCTGCTTGAATAGATCCAGGGCTTGGCAGCCCACCCCCAGCCCTTGTGGGTCTCTCCAGCTTCTCTCTGCTTCTGAATCTGCCCCACCCTGGCAAGCTGGCAAAGCTAACCCTCCCCCCCCAGCCTGGGAATATAAGGACAGAAATTACACTCTCCTTGCCACCCCCCCATTTCACCTCCATCCTGAGCCCCATCCTCTCCCAATGGATCCCTGCCCCCTCCCCCAAGCCCCAGGATGTGGGAGGCCGGCTGGCTCTTTCCATTGCTGAGGGCTGGTGTTCCTGCCTCCTCCCTGGTTCCATGACACCATCGTCCTTCCTTAGCCCACAGACAGCAATCTGTCAGCGGACTCTGTGGGTGTGATGCCGACTCTCCCTTGAGGTGCCCGGTCACTGAAACAGGAGGGAGAGGGGAAGTCCCCAGGCCACAGAGGAAGAGCCTGGGCAGAGTCCCACCAACCCTGGGGCACCTTCTGCAGCCTCCGTCAGGTGGGTGGAGGGAGGAGGATGTGACGAGTGGCTTCCTCCCTCCCGGAGACTCCTCTTTGGAAACATTATTCCTGTCTTAGGACAGACACCACAGGTGTCTCACTTTGTACATGAGTCCCTTTCCATGTAGACCATTCCCTTCCCATGATCACCTCATGGAGTGAGTCAGAGGTGGGACTCTTACCTTTGGGTAACCCCCGTCCAGGTGAAAAAATTCATGTCAAAACTCTGTGCCAATATGGGAGAGGTCAAGGGTCATCTTTGATGAGGTGCAGGGTACATTCAGAGGTGGGCAGGGAGGGTGTTAATTAGCACCCCTCTGACTCCTAGGGACCTCCCGACTCAGCTCTTCCCCACCTCAGACTGGTGACCACATTGGTATCTTTCTGACCAATGGACAGCACAAGGGCACAAGGGGGCATGGGCGGGCAAGCAAAACACTTGGAGAAGTGGCTACTGAGGTCTCAGAGGGCTGAGTCTCAGTTGGGAGGGGCCGCCTCACAGGCCTCCAGGGAGGGGCTGCTCACTTCCTCTCGCAGTAGCCCACTCTGCTCTGGGATGGCACCAATTGTGGGAGGCTACCCAGAGCTGGACAGCCTTGGCTTTTCCTTCTGACCCTTGGGCTAAGCAGGTTCAAGCTCACCCCTTTGCCCCAGGATGGCCCTTAGACTGCTGGATGAGAGCCATCTACTCCTTCCATCATTCTCCATGTGACCCCACCTCTAATCTCGGACCACATCTGCTGTGTGACTTCCATAATTGAGCATAGGACTTTCAATGTGGTCTGAGTGGGGCAGAGGACCTGGACACAGTGTCCAGGGGAAAGAGCATTGGCTCAGATCCTGGCCCTGAGGCTGTGTGGCCTTGGCCAAGTCACTCCAATTCCCAGGACCTCAGTTTCCTTGATTACAAATGAGAGGGTGAGACTAAATGATTTCTGAGGTCCCTTCCAAATCTAGGTGTAATTGACTCTCTTAATGTAACCTGAGATCTCTTTAATGATGTTTGATTCTTGTATTACCCTGGGTCTTGTCCCCACTGTGGCCTCCAGGCTAGCCTCACCACCCACTTAAATTGGTTTTGGTTTTTGGAGACTGGGTCTTCCTTTATTGCCCTGGTTGGAAGTGATAGAATCAGTTATGAGCCCAATGCCGCCACTGACTGGCACAGAAGCTTTGGCCTGCGCATTTCCACCTGGGCTGGTTTGCTTCTTGGGCATCCTGGAGCCCCCCACTCTTGAAAACCACCATATTGGTGCATAGGCTGCCCTATGATGTGTGGAACCCGGGAGATGCTTAATCGATCAGTGCACCTGCCTCAGCTCTCCCAGAGTGAGGGAGTGGGATTGGGGGCATCAGGTTGCTGACCTGCCCTGGCCTGTTTTTGGGTCTGTGGTGGTCATGGTCCTCTGCTAGTTTTTACAAGGACTCAGAAGATGACCAGCCACCACCTTGAGAGAGGAGTCACCAGGGGGCTGTGATGGTGCCCTTCATAACCACTCTCTTTCCCTGTCCTTCTCTCCTAGGGATTCCAACCGACATGATAAGGTGAAGCCTCGAAGCTCTGTGCTGAACATGCTCAAAAGGTTCGACAAAATCAGGTTCAGAGGTCACAAGAGAGATGAGTTCCTCGACCTAGCCGAGTCTCCCAACGCCTCCGACACGGAGTGTGGTGATGAGATCCCCGTGAAGGGCCCTCGGACGCCTGCCCGAGACAGTGAGGAGCTGCGAGACCCCGTGAGTGGCCTGGGCAGAGGGTTCTTGTTCCCCAAGGATGTCTGCGGGCACCTGGTCAGGTCTCCCCAGGGAGAGGCCACTGGGCTCAGTTGCCTCTTCTTCTCCTCCATCCTGATGGCCAGAGCCAGGTGTCCTCTGGTCCTGCAGGCGGGCCTTTGTAGCATCCCTTGCATGCTACATCCCTCTGAGGACCCTTCTGATGCCCAGTTATTCCTCCCACCTGCTGGTCTGGAGGCCAGCCTCTCTAGGGCTTCCCCCTTGGATGGGCAGTGAAGATGCTGCCAAGTCTTCCTGCCTGCAAACTGCTGCTCAGGCTCTGACCAGGTCTGTTCCTTTGGGGAGAGCTGACCCCAAACAGACGCCCCAAGGGAGTGCTTCTGGCAGCAGTGAGGGCGTGGCTATCCCCCCAGCCATGCCCTTGGGGGCTTTTGGCTATTCTGGGCCAGTTTGAGGCCCAAGAAGTGATTGGTCAGCACCCTTCTAGTGTGCAGTGGATTTTTCCAAATGACAATTAAGCTTTTTTTTTTCCTTTTTTTATGTGAGTTCTTTGAACTTGACCAGTGATGATGAATGTGGTCAAACTGTGTTCTTCCCCTTTCCTGTGCCAAGGCCTCCTGGGCAATCTGGGGAATCCGCCTCTGGGCCCTAGCCGTCCAGACTACACACAATGACAAAGGAAACCACGGATATCAAAACATTTTTCACAGTAGTTTTGGAAAAGTTGACAGACCCTCAGTTAAGAACTTTAGAAGAAGGCTTCCCACTTTTTTTCTCCACGTGCTGTCCAAGATCAGCTCTTACCCCTCTTAGCTGCTGGAGAAACTGAGGTCCAGAGAGGGTAATAGTCCTTGTCTGAGCTGGGAGTGAAGCCGAATAGACCCTTGCCCTGAAGGAGGTAGACCTAGATTGACAAACCAAAGAGCCTGTGAAGGAGCCCACACTAGTGTTCTTAGGGGGGCTTTCTCCATCAGGGATGGCCCCCTACCTCCTCTGCACTGTGAGGGGATGGAGAGCTTCTTCTTTGGGGCACACTCTGTCTTCATTGGACAGTAAGGGGGGGCTGGCTGGGGGGGGTCACATAATGTGACCTTGGGCCTGCTCTGCCTTATCAAATGAAGCTCTGAGCTGGACTCTTGCTTAGGTCCCTTCCCTGCAGTTCATGCCCCTGGGCTGGCTTCCAGGGCCATAGAAGGTCTGGGGCTCTGGCTTCACGATGAAACCCAAGCAGCCTCTACCATCTTCTCTTCTGTGAGCTGCTAATCCCTCTCCTTCATCTGGAGACAGGCCCAAGGGCACCACCCAATACACCAAGTGACCCTCTCCCTTGGGCTCTGTTTCCTAGACCATTTTCATGTTAAGTGGGCAGGGAAAGGCTGTTAGCTCCATTCTCAGACCAAGAGTCCAGCCTGACCACCCCCAGCTGGAAACTCCTTCACCAGAAATAAATCACTGTTGAGAAAAAAAAAAAGCATTCTAGCTGTGTCTGATGGAATAGGCCTCATTCTGTACCCCATTTTTACCAAGAGAAATGGCATTTCTGCCCTCGTACTGTTTGCTGAGGGCACAACAGTATAAGTGGCCTTGGGCTCCAGAAGCCCATGCCAGGGGCTTCTATTGAGATTCTCCATCACCAGCTGCACACCTTGCCTACTGTCCTCCTCTGGGCCTGCTTCTGTCTCCGCCATCCTGAGACTTGGTCTGGACTCCCAGCAGACCCAGGAGGCCCACAAGAGCTGGGGGGAATGATGACAGGTCTCCTTAAGGTGGAAGGGTAGGGCAGAATCTGCCCTGAGGTGGTGGCAGGATGCCCCGCCTGGTGATGCCTACCTGGTGATGCCCCACCCTGTGATGCCCCACCTGGTTCTTTGCTCCAAGCAGGCTCCATGTGACACTGATAATATTCTGGGAGTATTTTTTGAAATATTAATCTTTTATAATAGGCCAGTGTCTGTACTCTTGCTTCTGGCTGTAATTAATAATTTACTTGGGATTTTTAGTAAAAGCTAGACATTGCCTCAGCTTGTTGGCTTTTATCCACCAATCCCATTAATTTCGGGGGGGGGGGAGCAGGAGAGGGTGGGGCAGCTTGGGAACTGGAGGGGAGGAGCAATGCTGTTTCTGGCCCCTAAGCAGGCCCCCAGACCCAGGGATTCTGGAGGAGAGGGGAGAGAGAGAGTTTGGGGGGGTAGAGTTTCAGAAAAGTCTTAATGCAGAAGATAGTGCCTGACCAGCATCTTGAAAGAAAGGGAAAATCTGCAAGGCTCCAGGAAGGAGGGAATGCATTCTAGGCAAGAGGGCCTGGCCAGGGCAAAAGCACAGAGGTGGGAGAGGAATAGAAAAAAGTTTAGTTTGACAGGAATGTTGCAGGGAGGCTGGAAAGTGAGGCCAGGAAGTCTTCCTTCTGGGAATGGAGACAGTTTTCTGGGGGCTCAGCCTATCCAAGAACAGAGATGTTAGGACTCCAGCTAGGAGGGAGCCAAGATCCAAGGGAAGAAAGGTAGGGTCAGGACAGGAGGGAGGAACCCCAGGATGGGGATGTCCTGGTGAGAGGAACTATCCTGTCTGGGTGGCCTCCTCCCAAGGTTCTGTCTTCCCACTGTTCTTTCCCCAAAGTTTGCCTGTGGTACCAATTTCCATGTCTCTGTAGATGATTCCCAAGTTGATCTGGGTCCCAGCTCCCATCCTGCCCACTAGACATTGCCATCTGGCCATCAATGTGGCCAAGGTTGAACTCATCCACCTCTCAGTTTCTCAGATAACCCTGACTTTCCAGACCTCTCCAGTCATGTGGACAGGTCTAGGGCCATTCAGTCACCAAGGCCTGTGGATTCTTTCTCGGCCTAGCACCTGTCTCTTCGTACACACCTGGCCACTCCCTGGGGAGACCTCTGTCTCCTGTCCCTTGGGTTATTGCAGAGGCTTCTTGATCTCCAACATACTCACTACTTCCAGCAGTCTCTCCTCTCTCCAATCTACCTTTTCCTCACCTGTTGAAATGAGCTTTCTGATACCTGGGTCAACTAGGGAAGGGTGTCAGCAGGAGTGTTGGCCTGGGGAGGTGGGATGCCAGGGAGCACCTGAGAGCATCAGTGTCCTCATCTGTAAAATGGAATCAGATTTCGCAGAGTCACTGCAAGGAAAGGTAGACATGTGCCTGTACGCACTAGGCAATTAATCCAAGTTTACTCCCTTCCAAGCCCTGCCCGACCCAACACACAAGCCTCTGTTCCAACCAGCTGGTTCCCTCAGGACTGGGGGCTCCCCTCCCTCTGTTCAGAAGGCTGTCCTGCTTTACCTTCATCCGGGGGACCAATCCCTAGCAACTGCTTCTCACAGCTGCTGGGTCATCACGTTCTTGGGACTGATTTGGTGGTGCCTCCTCTTCCCCCCAGAGCTCTTGATTAAAAAAAAAAAAACCCACCTTTTTGGACCAGGCCAAGTGGGGCCTGGAAATTTAGCACCTTCCCTGTAATGAGAGACTCTGAGAGAAAGGGTGCTAAGGGGAAACGAGCTTCCCAAAGTCACCCAGTCAGCTTGAACCCTAACTCCCAAACCCCAGTTTTTGGTGTCACAGGATCACGGAATTTTGAGAGTTGAGGGGATCTAACCCCTATAAAAAGGGGAGATAGTGAGCTCTCTGAGGGCAGGACTCTTTTTTTTCCTTTGCTTCTTCTTGTGTCTCCAAGAGCACATTGTCAGCCAGGGCTGTCAGCCAGATCCCCGTGTCTGCCAGGGACCTCCTGCCATGGTGACACCCAGTCATTAACAAAGCAGTCCTGGGCCTCTTGTCCTGAATTCTCATCGAATCCGCATCTTTTCCACAGGACTTGGGGGCCATGTTTTCTCAGAACTTTGCTAAGGTTTAGGTAAACTGTCTGCAGCAGTCCCTTCATCCGCCCGTTGAGCAGGCCTGTCAGCAAGGAGAAGGACCGTAGTCTGGGAGTCCTGTGCTTGCTGCAGCCAGGTCGGCTCTGGCCTCACTTGGTCTGTGCTTGCAGCCCTCTCACCAATGCTTGCTTCTGGAGTGTCCTCAGGACTCCAAGGCAGGCTCACTGGCCTTGGCTTTTTAGGCTTTTCCCTTCTCCCTCCTGTCTCCTATGACCTTTCACATAATCTAGGCTGGCTGTCTCCCTTGTCTCCCGGCACCTCTCCCTACAGACGTGGCTTTACCCTTGATACAGTTTTGTACCTTGAAATGACTTTGTACTTAATCCAGTTCATTTTTGGTACTACCCCTTGGTCATATAGAGGCATCTGAAGGCAGGGATTGTTTTTGGCCTTTGTGTCCTCAGAACCCAGCTCTGTGGTCAACCTGGGCCAAGCACCTGAAAAATGCCAGTTAAATAGAACACCATCTGTCCAAAGGCAGGCGATGGAGTGGGGGTGGGGTGGGGAGAGAGACAGAGATAGGACAGACAGAGAGAAAGAAATGGAGAGACAGGCTAATTGACAGAAGGAGAGAGAAGCATGTGTGAGAAACTGGTAGTAGGCCATCAGGCCTGGAATGGAAAGGAGGCAAAGGGGAAAGTTAGGTGGGCAGAGGCAGACTGTGGCAGGCCCTAGAGATTTGCTTCTGGGGGCCACAGCGAGCCATTGAAGAGGCAGGGCAGTGGTGAGGTGATCGGCTAATGTGGCCACTGTGGAAAATGTTGGGGCAAGGAGCCTAGAGGCAGACCTAGGAGGGGGCTTTAGAAAGGGGCCAAAGTAGTGCCCTCTGTGCTGCTTCTGCCCAGAGGGAGGGAGCAGGATAGGAGGAAAGGACAGTCTCACCGAGGAGGTAGTGTTTGACTTTCCTGTGTTTTCTTTGTTGGTTTGGGCTTTCAAAGCTCCAGAGTGAGGTCTCAAATGGGAGGCACTTCAGGAGGTCCCCTGGACTGATAGAGGTAAATGATGGGGCCTTCAGTGTCAGGCCCAGGCCCTGAGCAGGAGGTGATGTCTCATGGGAGTCTCTGGCCCCCTTCCCAGATGCTCTCTGTGGTCTGGCTCATGACTGTCAGTGAAACCAAGGGGATTGGGGTGACAGGGCACTTTCTAGGAGGCCCATCCAAAGGTTGGCCACCAAATGAGACTGGAACCCAAGACCGCACATTGGGAGCAGGTGTGTGAGTGAGTAAGTGTGTGTTTGTATATGTGATAATGTGTCTACCATCTGCCCCCTAGGAACCCCATGGTTTGGGAGCTGGGAGGGATTCCCCCAGCCAGAGCTGGCCTTCCCCAGGAAGGTCCTGAGCATTTCTGGCTGGTCTGTGCCTCTGTGGGTGGCTGGCAGAGCTGCCTGCACTCTTGGTCAGAGATGAAGTAGAGCGGGAGCCCCCAGTTTCAGAGATGGGGTGAAGACCAGACCTGTAAGACCTGTGGCCACTCTCCCTGTCTGGACCTCCATTTCACAGTCTGGGGGCTTTGGCCTCTCAGCCCTCTTTGTCCAAAGCCAGAGTTTTAACTTGGGCTCCACAGCCTCCCAAGAGCCCCTTTGAGAGGTTCTAGGAGATCCTTGAACTTAGGTGGAAAATTCCATCTTTCCTTCCCTAGTTCCTAAATGAAGTTTAGCATTGCTTTCAATTAATTAGAAATGTGGCTCTGCTGAGAGTTCACAGACTTCACCAGTGGGGCCAGTACTCACAGAAAGGACTAAGTCTTTGCTCAATTAATCACTGCCTACTCCGTTCCTGAAGAGTGCAATGATCTGAAATAGAATGAATGGAGTCTGTGTATTCCTGGTTAAGAACAAATCACAATCACCCCACAATTTCTTCCTCTTTCTTTTTAAAAAAAATTTTTTTATTTGTTTTTCCAGCTGCATGCAATAGTAGTTTTCATCAATCATTTTTTTGTTTTGTTTTGTTTTTAGGTTTTTTGCAAGGCAAATGGGGTTAAGTGGCTTGCGCAAGGCCACACAGCTAGGTAATTATTAAGTGTCTGAGATTGGATTTGAACCCAGGCACTACTGACTCCAGGGCCGGTGCTTTATCCACTGCACCACCTAGCCACCCCCATCAATCATTTAAAAAAAATTATTTAATGCAGTGGGGTTAAATGGCTTGCCCAAGGCCATACAGCTAGGTCATTATGAAATGTCTGAGGCTGGATTTGAACTCAGTCTTCCTGACTCCAGGGCCGGTGCTCTATCCACTATGCCACCTAGCTGCCCCTCCTCATCAGTCATTTTTGGTAAGGTTTTGAGTTTTCCATTTTTTCCCTCCCCCTTACAGAAAGCCAGCTAACAGAGGTTCTCTACACGTGTAATTATGCTAAATATAGATCCATACTAATCATGTTGTGAAAGAAGAATCACGTTCAAACAGAAGGAAAACCATCAGAGAGAAAGAAATCTACATAATATGTAAGCCAACTTGTAAAAAGTGAGGACAGTAAGCTTTGGGATGCTTTTCAGCATCATATTGCTTCTCTGAATATGGACAGTATTTTCCACTGCTGAAATGATCAAGTCCATCAAAGTTTCCATCCTGGAATTCTTTTTTTTTTTAATTTTGAAATTTTTATTTTATTTTTTTAATTATTTTATTTGTTTTCCAATTATATGTAATAGTAGTTTCTACCAATCATTTGTTTTGCGAGGTTTTGAATTTTACAATTTCCCCCCTCCCCCCCCCAAAAGAAGGCAATCTGATATAGTGGGGGCTTTTTTTAGATTGGTTGGTTGTTTTTGGAGCAGCTAAGTGGCCTAGTGGATAAAGCACCGGCCCTGGAGTCAGGAGGACCTGGGTTCAAATGTGGTCTCAGACACTTAATAATGACCTAGCTGTGTGGCCTTGGGCAAACCACTTAACTCCATTGCCTTACAAAAACCTAATAAAAAAAATTCAACTAGATTGGTTGTTTTTTTTGCAAGGCAATGGGGTTAAGTGACTTGCCGAAGGCCACATAGCTAGGTCATTATTAAGTGTCTGAGGCCGGATTTGAACTCAGGTCCTCCTGACTCCAGGGCTGGTGCTCTATCTACTGCACCACCTAGCTGCTCCTTGCATTCCTTTTAATCTTGGTTGCATTGGTTTTGTTTGCAAAACCTTTTTACTGTAATGTAATCAAAATGATCAATTTGGTCTTTTATAATATTCTCTATCTCTTCTTTGATTATAAACTGCATCCTTTTCCACAAGATCTGACAGATAAGCTATTCCTTCTTCTTCTAATTGAATTATGATAGCACCTTTATTGTCTAAATCCTATACCCATTTCAACCTTATCTTGATATAGGGCTCAGTTTCTTTCTCTTTTTTGGGGGGGCGGTTCTCAAGGCAATGATGACTTGCCCAGAGTTTTAATTATTAAGTGTCTGAGGCTGGATTTGAACTTGGATACTCCTGACTCCAGGGCCGGTGATCTATCCACTGTGCCACCCTGCTGCCCCTAATTTCTTCCACTTCAAAAGTTAGGACCCTAAGGGCCTTACAACTCTAAATCTGATCCTAAGACCCCATCTTCTCCTCCTCCTGACTGTTATCCAAATTCTCCCTTCTCCTTGCCTCACTCCCCTCTTTAAACCCAGGGAGGGCATGGCCTCCCTCTTTTCTCTCTGGGTAGACCCCCTGCCTCTGCCCCTACCCCTGCCTGCAGCCTCACAGAAGACCCAGAACAGGCTCCATGGGGTGGAATTTCTCCAGGTCAAACAGACCTATCCCTTCTGTTGTAGTCTGACTTCTCACTTACTCATAGTATGCAGAAACGTCTGGGATGTGTAATAAGCACATCTTCCCTTGCCCAGCTCACAGAAAGTAGGGCACCCCCTCCTGCCATGCCTGGGGGGGGCAACCTTTGCCGCGACTCAGCCCCGTCCCTGTCCTAACGACAGGAGGTATTTTTAAGAGGCCATCTGCAGGATACCATCTCCTGGGATCCAGAGCTGTTCCTCCCTGGCAGTGCCAGTGCCAGCCTCTCCCACAGGCTGTCATCTGTTTCCTTGGGGGCTTTCTCTGTGCCCCTCCCAGCAGCCTTAGGGAATCTCCCCAGGCCTTCCCCATGGGGCTCAGCCCCAGCTCCCATGGGGAACTCACATGATCCTTCAGAGGAGTCCAGAAGGTGACCACAGCTCCAAGAAGTCTGGCTGGGACGACCCAGCCCCTCCCCCTCCTCTGGCTGCGGGTGTTTGGCTGAGCCCTGCCTGCCAGCAGCCGAGAATGGGCCTTGGGTTCTGTCAGGAGAATTCTGTTGCTTCATACCAGGGGGAGGGGATCCTGGCAGGGTGGGCTGTGGGGGAGCTCCCTTGGGTGCTCAGAGCGTGACTGAGGATGGTAGAGCTGTTGGCTCCCTAGCAGGCTTCAGTGGGCCAGTGCCCTCGGGCTGTGTGGCCCTGGGGGGAGATACCCCCTCCTCAGACTCTGCTCTCCTGTTTTCCTCCAGGCCGGTCCGGGGTCTCTCATCATGGCTGCTGGAGTCCAGGACTATAACCGGACAGAATTCGATCGACTGAACGAGATCAAAGGGCATCTGGAAATTGCCTTGTTGGAAAAGCACTTTCTGCGTAAGTCCCAGAAAGGGCCTGGGACAGTGGGGCAGGGGGCTTTGAGGTGGAGCTTTGTGTGTGTGGGGGCATCCTTGGTGATCCTGAGCCTCCTGGCTGGGAGAGAGCTCTAAACCCCCCAAGCCCACATTCCCAACCCCACAGCAAGGTAACTTGCTGAGGCTCCAGAGCCCACAGGAGGGGCTTTTTAAGGAGAAAGCTTCTGGGTCCACTGAGGTGGCTCACGAGAGGTGCCAGGCAGGTTTTCTGTCACATGTCTGAGACAAGGTTCTTGAGAAACTGGCTCGGGGGAGGCTGTGGACGGGCACGCACAGCTTCAGAAGCTTCATCCTCAAGGGGGTCCCAGCATCGGACAGAGGCTACCCTTCAGGATCTGGGACTCTGACCTCCCCTCTCCAAAGCAAAGCCTGATCCTGAGTTTTAGCCACCATCCTGTATCTCTCTGGCTAAAGTTCATCCTCTACAGGCTGAGCCATCCCCACTGAAGTACCCCAGAGTCTCACAAGAGCCTGACCAACCTGGGGACGGCCTGCCAGAAGGGCCTCCTGTACACCAGGAATAGACAAAGAGGGAATCTGCTCCTCCCGGGACAGTAATAGTCTGATTGTGGGGGCCTCCTGCCTCCAAACCATCCTCTCCATAAGATCCTTGCCCCCATTCACATAACTTTAGGATCTCCCATAGCAGAGTTGGGGTGGGGGGAGGACTTCGGAGAGGGCAGTGAGTGAACTTTGACAAACGTGTAAACCGAAGTAATTCTGAGCATGGAATCATTTATTAACAGGGGCATGGTAACCTGTAATTCTGAAAGATCTTGAGTTCACTAGGGAGACAGGAATCAACACCTTCCATCACTGGCCTGGAGCAAGCTGTGCCTTAGATCCATATGTGCCCTCCTTCTGATTGGCCTGAGAGTCATCATGGGCACCACCTGGCATGGGTGGCCATGCCCTTTCTGATCCTCAGGGAGGGCCTGGCTAGAAAACACAAGCAGGCTCAGTCTGGCCCCGCTCATTAATCTCCCCCACTCATCCTAACTTTGATGGGAAGGCAAGACCAGGAGATCGACCTTTGGAGGAACCCAGGCCGGGCTGGTTCTGTGGGGTACATAGAAGTGTGGACAGACTGGAGGGCCCCTCTTGGGGCTGGCTAAAGCAGCAAGTGTCCTGGCAATCTGGAGTGATCCCATTCCTCAATCTGGCCTTCAGAAATGGGGTCTGACCAAGAGAGGAGGAGGATGGGGCCAAGGGGTGCTGGTTCTTAAATAACACAGCGTACACAGTCTCCCTTCTCCAAATAGGTTCATTTTACAGAGAACAAAACTAGGGCTAGAGAAGGAAGTGATTCAGTCAACTAGTGAGGGAGTTGGGCAAGGCTGGGACCCCAGGCTCCCGGAGCAATGGAGGGATGACCTCACCTTCTCTCTCCCTTCAGAGCTGGGTGCTCAGTGGGTGGAGCCTTGAGCCCCAAGGCAGGAAGATCCAAGACCTACCTCGCAGGTTTGCCACCTCAGATGCAGGGCAAAAGCTACTGAACCTCTGTCTGCCTCAGTTTCCTCACTCGTAAAATGGGGATAATAGGAGCCCAGGGTGGTTGTGGGGATCAGATAAGACAGAAATGTTATTTTTAATGGGTGTGGGCACTCCTTCCTGGGACTGCGTCTGTGGCTCTCTCCATGACTTGTGACTCAGCCCTGAGACCAAGAAGAGCTGGCCTGGGCTCCTTTCCCTGAGCCTTACGTGTCTCCAGCCTGTCCCCAAGGTGTCCCTGGCCTGGTCTCCAGACTTACTCTCCAGGCAGAGCAGGATAGGGCTGGTCTTTGTCTCTGTCTAATCAGCCCCCAGGAGAGGGCCAGGCCAACTTCCTAAGAGAAGACCCATCACAAAGAGGAATGAGAAGCCCTAGGACATAATGAGCTCCCTATCCCTGGAAACATCTAAGCACAGTCTGGGGGACCTGCTGGGATGCCCAACCCAGAGCTGCCCTCCCTGTGATTCTAATAGGGATGTGGAGGATGGGGCCTATTTCTTAGGAGGTGGATGTTGTTGCTCCCTAAGTGGAATGTGGGGGACCCAAAGGAAGTGGGGAGCATTGGGACAACTCATTGTAAAGGAGCCCAGGAGTGAACCTGAGGTCCAGTGTGTCCAGGAAGCATCTCTGAGGGGCCCAATGAGATGTATCCCCTGCTGCGCCCCACTTCCCCTGGAGCTCTGCCAGGCTGCACTTGATGACTCCCTAGTCCTTTTCTCTCATTGGTGTCCTGGGAGCTTGGCCTTCCCAAAAGCTGCTGCTCCAATACCTGCTATCTAGGACTCTCCTTCTGGTGCCAGTGGAGAGCTTCTGCCCTGGGGTCCCTGTTCCTGCCTTGGGTTTAGCAGAGCGGCTCAAAACCCTGATGGTCCAGGCCCCCCAACTGGCTGAACACTAAGCTGAAGCAGATTTTTAAGTGCCAAGCCACATGTGCATGGGGAGGCCAGGGTTGGGGGTTCTCACTCTTTGTGGGGCTGGGCATTTTTTGTTTTTCTACTCTTGTGTTTGGGGGAAACTGACCCAAAGCCTAAGCTTCTCTTGACTCCCATGTGGTCTGATGGAGGCAATGCACTTCACTATGGGCTTTGAACCCTGATAGTTGGGGGGGGGGCGCCAGGTCTGCAGAACAGCATGGTCTCCTTGGTTCAAGTACAAAGGGGCGTGGGAGCCAGACTCGAGTAGGCACTTGTATTTCACCCTCGTAGAACAGGGAGCCACTGACGCTTCTGGAGTGGGAGAGAGGCTTCTGTCCAGGGGGGTTGGCAGCACAGACCCTGTGAGAGCAAGGCAGTAGGGGGCCAGGAAGCTCCAGTCTGCAGGGGCCCAGTTTGTACTGCTGGGGCTCAAGGACCCCAGAGTGCATCTGGGTGTGAGTGAGGCGGAGGGATGACCCCCCTTCTCAGTCATCAGCTGCACAAACCTGTACCCACCTGGGGGCTCCAGTAGGGAGGTGTGAGGGCAGTGCGTTGGGAGAAGAGCCCCCATCTTGTGCCAGAGCCAGGCAGCAGACATTGCAGGGGTGCATGCCTCAGTTTCCCCTTGGACTCAAGAGACTGCCTTCATCATTTCAGACAGACATAGAGAAGAGCCCCAGGATTACTAAATCCCATCGCGCAGGTGACTTTGGGTCAGCCAGGGCTAGTGTGTGGCAGGCTTACTGGGGGTGTGGAACCGGATCAGGGGGCTGGGAGTCAGAGATTGGGGTCCTAGCTGGGACCCCTGGAGGAAGGGGAGAGGCAGCCCTGTCAGCTAAGCTCATCAAGCATTTCTTCAAGGTGGCTAGGTAGAGCAGTGGATGATGTACAGGACCCAGAAGCAGGTAGACCTAAGTTTAAATCCAGCCTTAGACACTTACTAGTTGTGTGACTTCAGGCAGGTCACTTCCCTCTGCCTCAACTTTAAGATGGGAATTATCAAATCATTATCAGTGATTCAGTAACAGGATTGAGAGGATGACATTGTACAGTGCTTTGCCAAATTCTCTGAGCTTTAAAGCCGTGCTCATGCCCAAGTCTCCAAGGCCATGGGAACAGGGAGAGCAGCACAGGGCCTGAGGACTTCACCCAGATGTCCCTGGGCCCCTTCCCCTTCGTAGGAGACCACTGTACTCTTTAATATTTAATAAGTGAAGGAAAAGCATCGCCAGCTATTATTTCTTCTCCCCTGAAGGATAATGTGCTAATCTCCTTCGGGGGGGGGGGGCAAAGATAATGGAAGAGAATGTCAGATTGGGGGCAGGGCTGAGGACATGGAGCGTCCAGAATGGAAGGAGAGAGAGCTGTGGAACTGGAAAGGTCAGGGGTGGGAGGAAGTTCAGGATGGGGGGGTTCGGAGCTGGGAGGGGTCTCAGAACAGGGATGTCATTCGGCATCTCACCCCCTTGTATCTGATGGAAAAGCAGACTGTCCCTCCCCCAGGATTGGCCTTTATCTGCACCTCATTCTTATCTGTGGGGACGGGGTGTGCTGGAGGTCATGGGTGTTGAGCTCATCATGTTGTCACTTTTTGACATGTCTTTCTCTTTGGCATGTGGTTATTCCAGGATCTAAAGCATGGCCTGGGCCGGGTTCAAGTGGATCCGGGTGGAAGCCAAAGAGAGGGAAAGGCAGTTGTGACCGCTGGGTTTTAAAGTGCTCCAGAGAGATGGTCGAGGTGGGGAGGTCAACACGGGCCCCCAAAGCCCCTGGCATCCTGGGTTTTGAGCCAGAAAGAACTTGGGAAAGGATGAATTCCAGTCCTCACTTTGTAGGTGAGGAAACTGAGGTCCAGAGAGACTTGGTTCCACAGATAAGAAAGGTGGAGATTTGAACCCAGGCCTAGCATTCAAAACCAAGTGTTCTTTTTTTAAAATGTTTTTCAAGTGGTCTTTATTTAAGTTGGTTTTTCTCAATTACATGTAAACAAATTTATTTACCATTCTTTTTTTAGTTTCTTTTTTTCATTTTTTACAAATTTTAACATCCAAATTCTCTCCTTCCTCTCTACCCCCCCCATATTAGCCATGTTATGAAAGAAAACGCAGACCACAAAATTCCATGAAAAAAAAAGTAAAAAACATGCTTTGGTTTACCCTCAGATGATGATGCCACTCTCTCTCTCTCTCTCTCTCTCTCTCTCTCTGGACCTGAGGGGCGGCTAGGTGGCGTAGTGGGTAAAGCATCGGCCTTGGACTCAGGAGTACCTGGGTTCAAATCCAGTCTCAGACACTTAATAATGACCTAGCTGTGTAGCTTTGGGCAAGCCACTTAACTCCATTTGCCTTGCAAAAACTTTAAAAAAAAAAAAAGAACTGGACCTGTGCTGATGTTGTCCCTGGGGTCACCTGGGGCCAGGAATGGGATGGCCAGCCCCAGAGAACCAGCTCTGCCACCACCACCCCCCCCTTTGGGTGGGGCTGCGGAAAAAGCTGGAAAGTTGGTTACCCTCCCCAGAGGGATCGGTTAGCAAATGCTCTTGGAATTGAATTCCCATCTGCCTATTGCCCTGTTCAGCTTCCAGATCTAGAATCTGGGCCATTGGGTGGCCCAAATAGAGTCCAAGGTCCCTACCAGGCTGACCTTTCCTTTCCTCAGGGGACCCCTTGTTTTAAGGTCACCTCATTGGGTCCTGGGGCATCAGGGGGCTTAGTGACTGGCCTTGGGGGCCCAGGCTTCCTTCTCTTTGTGAGCAGGGATACACCTCACCTCCTGAGTTTGCTTGTCTGGGGCCCCCAACAGAAGCACCAGGTGATGGGGCAGGGTCTCTTCCAGAGGGGAGCCGGCTTTGGCTTGGCTGCCCCAAGTTGGGCCTGGCATTGTTTAGTAACCAGTTGTAACTCCTGCGAAAGGGAGGGGAAGGGGCTGCCACGATTGTCCCCATTTTACTGATGAGGAAACCAAGCCTCTTCACGCTGAAGCGACCTGCCCCCAGTCACTCAGCTGGTGAATAATGAGACCCTGCGTGGAACCTGGTCTCCTGCCTGTGCAGATTCGATTCCTCTTTCCTATTGGAGGGGTCTTGTCTCTTAAAAGACACATCCAAAAGGGTGGTCCTAATAGTCCCTTCACCTTCCTTCCTGGGCGGGACTCCCTGGCCCCCAAGGGCTCCCATTCTCTTGGGGGGAGCTAGAAGGTCAGGGGCATGGGGGAGGCACCTGGGGAGGCACAGTCAGGAAGCAGATGAGATTGGCCTTGTCTCCAGGACTTGCTCCATTCTCTTGTGGGAGACAGTGGGGTTCAGGTGCATTGGAGGAACAAGCCTCTTCCCTCTAGAATTGGTGGAGAATGAGAACTATGGCCTTGGCTGGAGGTGCCAGGGCCCCTGGAGGCCACAGAGGCTCTGGAGGGTCAGAGCTGCCCTCCTTTGCCCAGGATCCACAGGGACTGAGCCCCCTCTCCCTGCACCTCCCCAGCTCTACCGCCAGCTTGGAAGAAAGGCATTTGATTTAAGAATTATCACTTGACTTTTATTTTTGGCCGGCGCTGGGCACGTTGAATCTTGTGCCAAGAGGATTCCTTCGTAAGCGTTCGCCTTTAACAGCTTTAAAAATAACTGCGAGCTCTGTCTCCACTCCCAATTACTCTCCCTTCAAAGTGGCATTGTTGGGAGGGAGGCGAGGGGGAGAGTGGGCCTCACGGACCCCACAGAGGGGGCAGGTGGTGGGTCTGGGTGCAAATCATCCACCTGCTCCTGGGACCCTTCTCTTCGGGCCTCTGTCTTTTGTGATGGGCCCTGAGCTCCAGAGCTCTGGGACCCCCTGCTCCCTGCTCCCATGACCTCCCTGCTTAGCAGGAGCCCCTGATCCAGTTGGGCATCAGAGACAAGTTTAAGGTCTAAGCAGGGTACCAGGGGACACTTCCAGGCCCTTAAGGGAAGGAAGTGGCAAGGTAGAAGGGGTCTGCTTTGTACACGTGGTCTGGGAGAAGGCCAGAGAGACCCAGGAGGGGGCCAGATCAGAGTGGACCCTGGAGTTGACTGCAGCTGGAGCCAGAGGGGAACACCATCCTCCTTCCAATGAGCTCTGCCCAGCTGCGTCCTGAGGCCACGGACTGGGGAGTCCTTGGAGGAGCCAGAGCAGCGCTTCCCAGAGTTATGAACTAGGAAGCTCCCCTTCATCAATAAAAAAGTGCAGGTCCAAACCAGCCGAGACTTTCCCTCACGGGCTGGCCGTGGGAAGCGGGGTCCATGGGGACGTTATTGGTGGCGCTGTGAGCAGGCCCAAGCATTATGGAGAATAAGTGGGCAAATGACATGCCACTGGGTCTGTACCCTTTGCCCAGAGATCCCCTTGCTCAGTGTAAACCCCAAGGAGGGAAAAACATCAGATGGTCAAGTCGGCCTCCCAGATCCTGAGAACAGCAGGCGCCTGGGCATGTCTAGCCAGGGTGAGCTTTGGCACCCCCTGTACCCCTTCAGCCAGTCTGGGAGCTTTGGGGGAGTGGGTTCTGTCTCCTGTCAACTCTTCATGCTATTAGGAAAATTGTCTTGACCTCAAGTGTCACCCAAAAGGGGCCCCCGCGAGCTCTTGGCACACCTCTGAACTAATTTGGGCTCCCAGACCACTGTCCTGTAGGGGCAGGCCGAGTACCCCCTGGCAGGCTAGGGAGGGCACCGTGGGCAGAGCTGCTGGAGGGTGCCGGGCCGGAGCTCCCGTTCCCCAGGACGTGCTTGGCATGCCAAGGGCCTGGAGAAATGAGGTTTCCATTAGAAACAGCCTCTTCCCTCCTCTTCAATTGTCTGAAAACTGGCGGCCCCACTCGTCCCCTCCTGTGACCGGCGAGACTTGGCGCCTTTGTCTTGTGGAAAGCAAGGGACCCGTTGGGTTCTCTAAGCGACCTCAATCTGTCACTGGGGGGAGGAGAGAAGCTGCTAATGGCTGATCGCCACCCTGATGGATGTAGGGGGCAAGTGACTGAAGTGACACGGGGGGCTCACTCACTCTGCCCTCCAGGCAGAGCCATGGAGATGGGGTCAGCCTTCGGGGGAACGGGCATGGTGCCCGCTGTGGGGCCGGAGCTGTCAGGTCCCCTGGGGAGGAGGATGGGGCAGTATAAGTGGGGGGGGGGGTCCAGGAAAGGAGTGACTCGTGCAGAAAAGAGCCTGAGCTCTTGTGCCTCCAGGCCTGTGGTCTTCATGTGCGACGGGCAGGGGGTTCCCAAGACAAATGCCAGGACGGTGGCTGGAAGGGAGAGCAGCTGTTCTTGGCTCATTTAAGAAAACTTCATGCCTAGAGCAGGTTCCTGAGTAAGGTAGTGAGACCCCTGTCAAGAAAAGTATTCAAGCAGGGGCCAGAGGAGCTTGTGGGAGGGGAGTTGCAGGGCCTTCCTCCCTTCAGTCCCCAGGCCTTTATTGAGCCCCTAGGACCAAGAGAGATGAAACAGCGCTGCCTACAAGGAGCTGATGTTCTCCTGGGGAAGGCGGGGAGGGTCAGAGAGCCCGGGGCTGGTCAGGAGGTTGGATGAGGGGCAAGCTGGAGACTGACGGCAGGAGCTCCCCCTGGATGAGGGGAGGAGGGGGGCCCAGCCTGGAGTACACGGAGGGCAACCTGGTATTGGCCTGGGGGTTCGGGACCCCGTGCATGCTGAGAGAGGAGCATAGCTAATGACTTTGGACTTGATGCTGGCTTGCGGGGGGGCACCGGAGACCTGGGATCCTTTCTTCCCTCTCAGAAGGGGCAGAGCAGGGCCAGGCTGGGTCCCTGCTTCCTACCTGGCTCTATTTCCACATTGTGTGACCTTAGGAAAGTCACACCGTCTCCCTTCTGTCCATTGGACTGGCAGTCCTCGCAGGGGGTCTCTGTCCTGTTTCTGTACCTGCCCTGAGTGGGGTTGGGGTCGGCAAGGCTCCAGGTGAGGCTGTTGAAGCCCCCCACCCTCTATGCTTCTGGAGGGAACTGGCCTTATTTCTTTTCACCTGATCCTGGCTGTGGTTGGGGAAGGGAGTGGAATGGAAAGATAGGGGGGTCTGGTTGGAGGAGGGAAGGGGCAGGCAGGGCCCACCCAGGGAGCCCAGAACCAGGGTTCCTCAGAGGCCCGATTTTAGTCATGACTTCTTTGTAAATCACCATTTCCAGATGGGGTCCCTCTGCCCCCCTTTGCAGGGGGCCATTCCTTGTACCAGAGTTAAAAAGGGGGAGGGGAGGCAGAAGCACCTACTGCATCAAGCAGCTGTATCTGCCACACCCATTGCCCCCCATCTCTGACCCTCTCAGTTCTGAGGCTCCCTCCCTCACCCACCATCTTCCCGTCTCCTTCATATAAGCCCCCACATAGCAGTCAGCTTTACCTGCTGTCTCAGAGGCCAGACGCAGAGGGCCTGGAGGCCATCCGGGCCAGTCTGGACCCAAGTAGATCTTAGCCCTGACACCCCCACTCCTGCCCTGTTTCCCTTCAAACGGGGAGTCCAGGCAGATGCTCCAGCAGTGAGTCCCACTGTCCCACTGCCATTTGACTAGGGAGAAGAAAACAAAGCTGCCCCCCCCCCCCCCCGTGTCACTTCAGAGGTGCTGACCCGGGGCCTTAGGTTCCTTGCCAGGCCGCTTCCAACTTCTGGGAGAGCCATTGGCCAGTCCGTCAGGCCTCGGTTGAGCCATCTGGAGTCAACTCTTGTTTCCATGAGCCCTTGACCCCAAGGTGGAAGTCTGTCCCTTCCTCCCAGCCTTCAGTCACCTTTGCCCCTTTCTGCCAACCAGGCCCCTTCCCTCCCAGGCGGCCCTGGGGGCTCCTCGGGGGTGGGCTCCCCCTTCTTCCTCTCCCTATCTCTGTGATCTGCATGGTTGGGTGGTCAGCAGGTTCCCAGGGATGGACTGGCCCAGCCAGGCTTCCTCCTCCTCTGGCTTAAGGGGGAGAATGTCCCCTCTCCATCCTCCCGGGGCCACCTTGCCTCCCATGTGCCAGAGACCCCAGCCCAGGCTCTCTAGGCACAGCATGGTCCAGTCGAAGAGTATTACCAGATTCCGAAGAGAGTCCCAGGGCAGAGAGGGGCCAGACCTTGAGCCTTGTTCCCAGGTCTGTTCTCTCTTCATTGGATTCCAGGCCACAGTCCCAGACCAGACGGTCCCTGGAACCCTCCCCGCTTCCTTCAGCTCCACCCTTGGCCCCCTTCATGAATCTCCCCATGTGGGGCAGAGCTTCTCTCCATCCTTTGTCCCCAAAGCTCACCCCCGACCCTCTGCCTCTTTGTGTTCTGGCTCCAGCTGACCTTCTGCCTCATTTCACATTGCTTCCTTATCCATGGGGTCCCATGTCCAGACTCAGCCACGTTGTCCAGGCTGTGCCCCGCACCTGGGGTGCTCTCTCCTCACCTAAGATGTGCCGCTCCCCCTTACCTTCAGCCCCACTTCCTCCTGGATTCCCTCGTGCCCCTGCCCCCATCAGCTCTCTGGCTTCTAGTCTAATTTACCAGCAGAGAGGGGAGGGAGGGGCTGCCCGAGACTGCTGCTGGGCCTAGGGGGCCCTGACCTGGCCTTGAGGAGACTGGTGGGCTTAGCGGCAGGGGGCCACAGCCCGTCTCTGGGACTTTGTCCCGAGGAGAGAGAGAAGCCGTTAGACCTCAGAGCTGCCCACCCCATCCCCTCGCCAGGCTGCCCTGCCCTCCTTGGCCACGAGTGCTGGGGGGCACTCATTAACCATTGTGTCAGCCCGCTCTCAACAAACTGAGGTCCAGAAGTGAGCCTCCAATGGGATGGCTGGGATCCCTGGTTTTGAGCCCTGGGGTCCCCGGGGCTGATCCCAAGCTCACACTCCCCAAAACCCTGCCTAGCCCACTGGCCTCTGGGACGGCCCCTCAGCGAGCTTGTGTGCACGTGTCCAGTGAATGGCAGGTCCATGGTCTCCAAATCTTGGCCCCTGTGGTCCTCAGTCGTCCCGCTTGGGGGTGAGCCACAGGGTTCCCGGACAGGGAGTTCACTTGTGGGGAGGAACCCAGCCCCCACCCCGAGTCAGGGAGGCTGAGGACTATGTTGGACAAGGATGGGGGTCTGGGGGTCTTTGGTGACAGCCAGGGTGTGTGCCCTTGAGAGTGAATGTGTGCAAAATCCCTGGAGTATTGGGGTTCATGAAATTCCAAGGGCTTCTCCATCACGAGGGCCTCTTTGCTGGGGATCTTTGGGGAGCACGTGGGACCCCGGGCTTTGTCGACCCTCTCCCTCTCCCCACAGAAGAGGAGCTGCGGAAGCTGCGGGAGGAGACCAACTCCGAGATGCTGAAGCAGGAGCTGGAGAAGGAGCGGCAGCGGCGCCTGGAGCTGGAGCAGAAGTTCCAGGAGATCCTGAAGACCAGGCAGGGGTCCGGCCCAAAGCTGGGGCGGGGGAGGCGCTGTGTGACCCTGTCCAAGTCACTTCCCCAACACAAGCAGCTTCCTGGCAGGGCAGGTGTGCCGGGGAAACGTCCTCAGCTGGCCCACCATGGAGGGGCAGCCATCCTCATGGGACAACCCCCCACCCCGCGAGCTGCCCCAGCTGCTCAGCTCAGTGTTCATTCGCCTGTGGCCTTGGCCTGGGTCCAGACCTGACTGTGGTGCCAGGTCTGAAGCTGGATGCCCTGTCTGATCGGTGTAGACCCCAAGCTCCCCTGGGTCCTTGGGATGGCCCTGGTGGCCACCCTTGGACAGTGGAAGGAAGCCTGGGTTTGGAGGCAAAGTCGCCTCCTGTCTGTCCCCTGGGCCTCTGCTTCCACCGGTGACGAAGCCCCTTCCCCTTGGGCCCACTATTGAGTTAGGAAAAGCAGGCAGGGTCTTCCTGACCCCAGAGCTCTGGACAGGCCCCACTGGCACCATCCCCGCCCCTCCAGCCATGGGCTGATGCACCTGGACCCTGGCCAGCTTCTCTTCACATTTTAAGGAGACGTTTCACAGATGGCTTCATTTTCATCTTTAAAAAGGGTTTTCTGTACCCCCCCCCCAAAGGTTTGTGCCCTCTCTCCTGACAGAAGCTGGGACCTCAGGATCTTGTTGACTGGGCATGGCCCAGAGGGGTGAGAGGAGCCTAGCTCCACCCTCTGAAGCCAGACCAGAGGCCCCACCCCTGCCCTGCTCTGGGGGTCTTTCTGATATCAAACCATCATTTATTAGCCTCCAAGCTCAGTGGGTAGAAGGAAAAACAGGGCAGAGGAGGGTCCTCGATGGGACCCCTGGCCACCTGGTCCCCTGCTTTTCAGAGGATTAGCTTGGAACCAGATAGATGAACTGAGCCCTAGCACTTGATGATGGTCCTATGGGAAGAGAGGCCAGTGGAGCAGGAGACAGGGAAGCCCCTAGAGGGACCCCTGCCCATTCACTGGAGGGAGCCAGTCATTGATTGGAAAGACCCTCCAAACCCACCGAGGTCCCAGGGCTCTCTTAGTCTGGCACCTCCCTGAGGACAAGGGTCTCATCTTCATCTTTGTCTCTGCTGGACTCATCGTTTTTGAAATGGTCTCAACCATCGGGTCCGGCCCCCTCATTTTACAGGAGAGGAAACTGAGACCCAGTCAGGGAGTGACCTGGCCAAAGGCTTCCAGGAGTTGGTCTTGGAGTGGGAGTCACATGGGACCCTCCCCACCACAGTGGCCTCCCCAGCCGTGTGCAGGGACAGAAGGGGATGCCAGTCATTATATTTTCACAGAATCCTTTCTGTTTAAGGAGAAAATCTCTTGGAGAGTTGCCAGGCCTTGCCAGCGGCACAGCTCCCAAGTTATATAAATGGAGCAGGCTCGTTAGCAGGGAAGGCAGGTTCCTCCCCCCCTCCCCAGGACCCTAAAACAGGCTCAGTCTTTGTTTCCCTCCCAGCCCAGAGGCTGGGCCTAGGAGGAGGGCTTGGGATGCTGGCTTGGCCAGCCCAGGGCCCTGGGGGCCTTTCCCATGGCGGCTTCAGGCTGGAAGCAGAGACCTAGAAAAGAGGGGAGTCTGAGGCCTGCCTCTTTGGTCTCAGAGGCCAAGGATGGTCACCGGGGGGACGCCTAACGCCCTGAACCTCTCTTCTCCCATGGTGGGCAGTTTGGGGAGGAGCAAGGAAAGAAGCCAAAGGAGCTGTGTTTGAATCCTGCCCCCACTCCTCACTTAAGCTTTGTGACCCTCTACGACAAATGCCTCTACAACAAACGACACGAGACCAGAATGGGGAAGGCCAGGAGGTCGGCTGGTCAGGGGCCACAACCTTCTCCTGACCCTCCCCAGGAGCAGCTCCTCACGATCGGACTTGGGTGTGAGAAGAGGCTGCTGGAGCCTCCCCCTCAGCCCTCCTTCTCCCCTCTCCCCCTCCCCAGGACCGAGGAGCCAGCCTCCCAGCAGCCCCCCAAGGGACCGACCGCGACCTCACAAGCCAACCATGGCTCAGGTACGTGGTGGTGTGGACAGACGTGGCTGACCCTTCCCCGAGCAGGACTGAACCTGTGGTGTGTGGGCTCCGTGGGGTTCAGGGTTCACACCCAGAAAGGGTGAACAGCCTGAAGGACGATCACATTTGCTTGGGGAGAAAGCCCAGCAGAGAATGAATGACATTCCTGGGGGCTCCTCTCTCCTCCCCTCCCCCCACAGGGATGACAGGGGATGACAGAGAGGGGAGAGGGGCTGGAGAACTGGGGCAGCATCAGCTGGAAAGGGAGGAGCTTGGAAGGCCGCTTGGTTCACAAAGGACAGGCCACCGGCCTTCCATGCTTGGTCCCACCGTGGCTGCGCCTCAGGCTAGCGCCCAAAGAGGCTCTGCCAGCTGAAGGAGCCAAGCCCACCTTGCCCTCCCAGAAGCTGTTGGCCTCACTGCCTTCTGGTCCCAGCCCTTTCCCATCTGCTGCCTCGCCTCTCTCCCTCTCCCTCTCCCCAACGTGCCACCCTGCCCAGGTGTCGCCCCACATTTCTCCCCAGTCATTTCCTCATCTCTCCCCCCCCAGATAAACGCAGCCAGATGATGTGTTCTAGGGTTCAGAAATGGTTCTATGACAGATTTGGGGAATATGTGGAAGATTTCCGGTTCCAGCCTGAAGAAAGCACAGTGGAAACCGAGGAGCCGCTGAGCGCCCGAAGGTATTGTTGCCCTCCCATGCTGCATGAGTATGGGTGGCAGCCAGCCTCTGGGGGCTGTTGGCCTCAGGTTGGAGGAGTGATCCTGGGTCTTTTTTCCTATTAAGGGATCACAGGGCTAGAGCTCAAAGGGACTTTTTTGGGAGCATCCAGGCCAATCCCCCTGAGGCCCAGAGAGGTGCAGAGCGGCCACCTCAGTCCTCACTCCCAAGCTCAGGCTTCTTCTGAGCCCACCCTGCCTCCTGGCACTGGGTATGGAGAGGTTCTGAGGTCTACTCAGAGTCACCCAGCCAGGCCGGGCCTTCCTGGCACCCCCTACACAGCACACTGCCTCTGCTGGATGTGGACCACCAAAGGGGCTGCAGCAGCCTCCTGTCAGGTGGGCTAGGGAGTGTACCGAGGTTCTCTTCAGCCCCACCCCCCACCTGGCTTGCATTCAGGAAATCAGGGGTGCTCGGGGCTTAGTGACTGTGGTCTTTGAGGGACCAGAAGCCAGCTGAGGGCAGGGCCTGGCGTCCCCTCAGTGAGGGGTTCCTGGGCACCTGACTTGGACTAAGTGATCTTCTCTCTCTCCTAGGTTGACTGAAAACATGCGGAGGCTGAGTAAGTGGGGGGGCCGCTCTCTTCCTGTAACTTCTGAAATCAGTGGGGTTCCCTGTCCCATAGTCCTAGGCCCAGCTGCTCACAGGTCTCCCTTGGACAGGGAGGGCTGGGAGAGCCCTGCTTCCAGAATCCCGGCTCCCCAACTCCAACTCAGGCCCCTGAGGGGCTCCCCACTGCCTGGGTGGCACAAGAAGAGCCTGTTTCTATGAATCATGTGGGCACTCTCCTCCTGTCTTTTCTGGAAGCTTGGGAATGCCAGTGGAATTATCCATACATACTCCTTACAGCAGGCGAAACTGAGGCACAGAGAAATCTTTTTTTTTTAATGACTTGCCCAATGCCACTCAGCCATGGGACACCAGGTCATGGACTGAAACCCAGCACTCCGAATTTCGCTTCCTTGGCCTGGCTGAGGAAGCGTGATGCCATCTTCCTCTCCTGTATGTTATTACTGACTGAAGCAGTCACTGCAGAGCTGGGCAGCTGAGGGAAGCCAGGATGGTCTGCTGGGGGCCTCCAGCTTGTCACCCCCTGCACACGGGAAGGAGAGCAAAGGGGCTGCCCCAGGGGCCAGACAGGGGCCCACTTGGTGGGGCTGGAGGAGGTCCCTGAGCCCAGTCTGGCTTTCTTTCCCCTTGGGAAGTTGGCTTCCCTTGGCTGTGCCTCAGCTGCTTCACCCCAGCTGACCATGTCCTTTGAGAAGCATCCGTGGGAAGTGGGGGCAGGGAGACGCTGGACCTGACTGAGGAGGGCGCTTGTGCTTTCTTCCCAGAATGTGGTGCCAAGCCTGTCACAAGCTTTGTGAAGAATCTCTCTGCCTTATCCGACTGGTATTCTGTCTACACCTCTGCTATTGCCTTCATTGTAAGTGGGTTTTCTGGGGGAAGTGCCCAAAGCAACTCACTCTCCTAGAGATATTTGAGGTCTGTAGTCCCCATTCTGTTTGGGATCATCTGGGCGACTGCTGTAGCTCAGACTCTTGTGGCATGGAGGAAAGATTCCATTATTCCTGTGTTAATTTTTTTTATTCATGCCTATTCATCTGTCCATTCATCTATCCATACATCGAGTTGTCCATGTCTTTTATCCATCCACCCATCCATCCAGTCATCCAGTGATTCAACATCCAAACTATCTCATAATCCACTTTTTTCTTCATTCATCTGCCCCATTATTCATTCATCTATCCAATCCCCAACTATCTAGTCATCCATCCATACATTCATCTATCCCACCATTCATTCATTTGCCCAATCATCTGTCCATTTTTCTATCTATCCACCTATTCATCTATCCCATCATTCATTCATTTGTTCTTCTGTCCATCCATCCATCCATCCAATCATCCATCCATTCATCTCCATTTCTGCATCCATCAATCCATCCATCTATTCATCTGTCCTCTTAGTCATTCATTTGTTCATCCATCCTTCTTTCCATTTATCCATTCAATCTTCCAACTATCCATCTGGTCATCCATCCATCCATCCATCCATCCATCCATCCATCCATCCATCCATCCACCTATCCTATCTTTCATTCATTTGACCATCCATCTCTCCCATCTATTCATGCATCCTCTTAGTCATTCATTTGTTCATCATCCATCTATCCATCCAGTCATCCAGTTTTTTCTTCATTCATCTGCCCCATTATTCATTTGTCTATTCAATCTCCAACTATCTATCTAGTCATGAATCCATTCATCTGTCCCATCATTCATTCATTTGTCCTTTCATCTCTCCATTTCTCCATCCATCCAATCCATCCATCCATCCGTCCTCTCAGTCATTCATTTGTTCATTCACCTATCCCATCATTCATTCATGTGTCTATCTATCCATTTTTCCATTCACCCTTCTCATCACTTAATAAATGTTTATTGACTGTGTACCTAACATTGATCAGGTAGGACAGGAGTTTGGTTCTTCTCTATTCCCTGTATCTTCTTGGGGGAGGGAGGGATTGGTCTGAACCATGGTTTGTAACTTAGAGATAATATGAAACCAGAATCCCTGAGCTGGAAGGGGTCTTCGAGGCAGGAGCCCTGCCTGGCCCTCCATGGCCTCCCTCAGGGGAGCAGCACAACCTCTACTCGGCATCTCTTTCCATGATAGAGGCGTTCCATGATGGGGGTCACTCTCAAGGGTTGGAAGCACCTCCATTCACTAAGCAGAACTCTGCTTTCCCGGATCTCTTCTCCCCCTACCCTCGTTCTGCTTGTTGCAGCCCAGCAAGCCCCAAATGGTCCCTGTCCCCCTGGACAGCATCACAGGGCCTTGAAGGTGGTTCTTGTGGCCCCCCAAGTCTTCTTGAGGCCAGGCTGCAGAGGACACTTCCCTGGGCCTTGTTGCCATGGTCCCCCAGCTGCTTGCCAGCTTCCATATCTTCTTAGCTGTGCTCCCCAGGACTAACCACTGCAGATGGCAGGTTGCTTACTCCCCCCAGTCCTGGTGATGGGCACCTTCCTCTTCTGGCCCCTGGCTTCAACTTGCCTTATTATGTGAGTGCTCCCCTAAAGTTGGAGGTCATTTCTGCATGGACTGGGCCTCCCCTGGCTTCCCCATCCTGAGCTTTCTCTTTTCATCCAGAATTATGCTTGGAAACAAGGGTGGGGCCTGTCTCCAGGCTCCCCAGGGGACCTTCAGAGCAGAGGCACTGACTGCCCTTGGCCTTAGGCTCCACTTGGTCTGTCTTCCAGAGGCCCACGAGCCCAAGGGCAGCTGAGGTCCTGCCTGTCCTGCTTTGGGCAGGAGCCTCCCTGGCCTTCCTGGTTGGCATGTGGATGAGGAACAGAAGCATGGCATGGCATCTCCCGCTCCAGGACGGGATATGTCCTTAATGAAAACATGGCCTTCGAGGCTCTGCTGTTTAAAACTGAGTGAAATCATGTCTGAGCAGAGCCTGGCTGCTGCCCACAAGGGGAATTCCCAAAGGAGACCCATCCAGGGGGACCCCCCACATACCCTGCAGATGTGCCCGCCTGGACCAGCACTGCCACTGGAAGGGGAGGTTCTTAGGGGCTTCAGAGATGAGGACCAAGCAGCCCCTGCCCTGGATTGTCAGATGCCTTCTCTGGTCAGAGGTCCAGCCAGCCCAGGAACTCCACTTTCCCTCTTCCTGCACCAATGTTCAGTTCCATGACACCCTCCCAGCCCTGACCTTCCCAGTTCTAGGCTGAACATCTTGCTTCCCTTTTTTTTTAAATTTTATTTATTTAAGGCAGTGGGGTTAAGTGACTTGCCCACAACTAGGTGATTATTAAGTGTCTGAGGTTGGATTTGAACTTGGTCCTCCTGACTCCAGGGCCTGTGCTCTATCCACCGCACACTTGGCTGCCCTTCTCCTTGCTTCCTCATGAGCTCCTTCAGGACAGGCCGGGTCCCTTCTCATTTATTTCTGGTGAAGTGACTGGTCACTGGGGGTTCTGGGGTGGAGATGGGGGCCTGACGGACCAGTTCCCGAGCGGCCTGTGATCTGCATCTCCTGTGCTTCCTCCTTAGGTCTACATGAATGCTGTATGGCATGGCTGGGCCATTCCCATGTTCTTATTTTTAGCCATCCTGAGGCTGTCACTCAATTACCTCATCGCCAGGTATGCCCATCATGGGTCTTCACTTCCTTCCCAGGACCTCCAGCCCAGAAGGGACCCCCCCTGGCCCCAGCAGGCCCCTCAGTACAGCTTCCTGGGTCTGCTCGCCAGCTCTGGCTGACAATTCTCCAGCCGTCGCTGCCCCACAGGTCCCCCGGAACGCTCAGCTTCAGCCCTAACTTACAGATGAGCAAACAGTGGTCTGCCAGCACTGGCCAGAGATGGGATCTGGGCTGGGCTTCGGCTCCAGGGCCGACCCTCCCTCGGTCTGTGGCTAGGGTCAGAAGCCAAAGTTTGATTCTGATAGCAGAGGATGGCAGCGAGAGCTGGGTCAGGGACCTGAACACTGCGTCCTGACCATCTCTTGACTGCCCACTGATGCTCTCTACCAGCCACCCGGAGCTGCCAGGGTGAGGAGAGAGGCTGGGCCAGTCCCAAAGGAGGAACTGCCCTTCCTGCTCTGGTGCAACCCATGAGCCCAGGCAAGGAGCGAGCTTCCCTCCAGGATTCTAGAACCCCGACTTCTCAGCCCTGAAGGTGCTGACCCAATGGAGCGAGGAGGCTGGCCTCTGGAGGTCTTTGACCCTGGTCTGAGGCTCTGAGGCGGCCCAGGGGCTCCCTGACTTCATGGCTGAGGGGGACAACCAAGAGCCATGCAGACTCAGGGTTCTAGAATACTGGAGGGACGTGGAACATCAGTGGTGAGGGGCCTCCACTCAGAGTCCCAGCCTACAGGTAGTGAGTCCCAGGGTATGGAGACTCGATGCCCATTGTTTCTTAACAGGGGCTGGCGGATCCAGTGGAGCATCGTGCCCGAGGTCTCCGAGGCTGTGGTGAGCTTCCCCGGGGGCTCAAGGGGCCTCACCCATGGTGATCATACATGGAGGTCCCTCCTACTGTGGGCAGGGACATAGATGGTCAGGGCTGGGGGGCCACAGGACAGTAGAGGGCAGGACCGGAGGGCCTCTTCTCTGTGGGCAGCAAGGAGCCCCTCAAGATCTCTAGGCAGCGGAGATGACCCACTTTCTCCAGGGGTGAGAGCAGTGCCCTTGGCTGACCAGCCCTGCTCTCTCTTGTCCCCCCCCACCTCCTCCCCCTCTCCCTTTTCTTGGACCCCCCCCCCCCAATTGCACTTTCAGGAACCTCCGAAGGAAGACCTGACGGTGTCAGAAAAGTTTCAGCTTGTGCTGGACGTGGCCCAGAAGGCCCAGGTACCCTCCTGCACTCTACCACACTCTGCCGGCCGGGGGGTGGGGGGAGGACTCAGACCTCCAGGTTTGGTCCCTTCTGGGCATGCTCCTTATCCGCTTCCTTCAGATGCTGCTGGTGCCGGGTAGGTCAAGGACATCCCTGGGAGCAGCCATCCCTCATGGGCAGGTTGTGGTCAGCTTCTCTTAGTCCAAGTCAGAACGGCCTGGGGACGGCCAACATTGCTGGGACCGCCAAGCAGTCCAGCGGCTCGTGCTCTAGACCTAGTCAGGAAGCCGGGTCAGATGTGGCCTTGGCCACCTCCTCCGGGGTGACCACAGTCGGCTCCTGGGCTCGCGCTGTACGAAAGCCGCCATTGTGACTCCGCTCTGCCCTGAGCCCTCAAGGAGGGTGCTCGGAGCCGGGGCTCCCCCCACACCCCCAAGCTCAGCCCTGTGTGTGACAGCAGAGGCCCCAACCCAGTGACTCCCACCGAGGCCCCATCCCTCTCCTGGACCCACATTTCTGACCCTCCTAGGAGGGGTGTCTCCTGGCAGAATCCACATAGCAGCCTTTGCACCAAACGTGCCAAGGCTTCTGACCAGTGATGCCAAGGAGCATCCTGGCCTAAGGGTGGGGCATCGATGGTGCCCACAGCCCAGGAGCCGCGGGCCCATGCCAGCTCCTCCTGGCTCTAACTGGCTCTTGTTGGTTCTTAGAATCTCTTTGGGAAGATGGCTGACATCTTGGAGAAGATTAAGAAGTGAGTGGGGGAGGGGGAGGATCACGGAGGGCGGACGGGGCGTCCTGACCCGGCCCCGGCGTCCTGACCCGGCCGCTTCCTCGCCTCTCCTCCAGCTTGTTCATGTGGGTCCAGCCAGAAATCACCCAGAAGCTCTACGTGGCGCTGTGGGCCGCATTTCTCGCCTCCTGCTTCTTTCCCTACAGGATCGTGGGGCTCATGCTGGGTAGGCGGCTGCAGCAGCTGTGGCCCCGGGGCTGGGAGGATCCTGTCCAAGTCCTCTTTGGGGCTGCCCCCAGCCTCAGTTTCCAAACCTTTGTGTGGCTGTGAGGGGAGCACGGGGAGGGAAGGGCCAGGCTTCTGAGGTAGAGAGGCCCTGGCCCGGCCCCCCGCCCCATTTCCTAGGGAGGGGAGTTTTCTTTTCCTTTTGAATAAATAAATCATATTTAAGTGTCCACTGCGGGCCAGCCCAAGCCAAGTTCCCAAGTGCGCACACGCACAGGCTCACGCTCACACACATCAGTGTGCCAGAGAGCCCAGCAGCCGCCCCCTTCTCCCCTCCCTGTGTTCTGCCCTGCCGGGCCTGGCACTGACCACCACCTCTGCCTCTTCAGGCCTCTATGCGGGCATCAAGTTTTTCCTCATTGACTTCATCTTCAAGCGCTGCCCGCGACTCCGAGCCAAGTACGACACCCCCTACATCATCTGGACCAACCTGCCCACGGACCCCCAGCTCAAAGAACGCTCGGCCACTGCCGTGACCAGGAGGGTGCGTGAACACGGATGGCCCGGGGACCCTCGTCCCCTCGGGAGTTGGGCTGGCGGTCTGGAAAGTGACTGGGCTGTGGCCTCCCATTCCCTTTCAGTCCCCGGACGCAATGGCCGATGTCCACATTGCCACCTTGCACATTGCTCTACAGCCAGCCAGCGGCCCAGGTGTCACTGGCCAGGGCAGGGGGAGGGCACAAGGCTGGGACATCTTGGCCACTCTGACCCGTGGCCGGAAGGACCCTGGGGGCTCTCGGTTTCTGTGGGCGACCCCCGGGGTGTGGCCCCCATGGCCTTCCGAGGATCCATCCCTGGCCATCCCAACAGCCTCCCAGGCCCCGTGGGCCTCGTCCAGAATAACACCATAGGCAGAGGAATACAACGGGGCGAGGCTGTGCACAGGGGAGGGACCCTCTTGTTGACGGAGTGGCTCTCCGCCTTCTTCACAGCTCCAGACCACGTCCTCCAGGAGCTACGTGGGTGCCAGCGCCCCGGTGGGCATGAGCCGAGACGATGACACCGGGCGCTTTCACGGGACCAAAAAGGGGAATTTCCATGAAATCTTTAACTTGACAGAAAATGAGCGGCCGCTGGCAGGTACTTCCCTCCGCCAGTCCCGGAGCAGCTTGGGCGGTGGTGGTTCAGACGCAGCTAGGATGGGGGGTGTCCATCTGGGCAGGAGCCCGTTCGGAGACCTAGCTTTGTCTCGGACCCTTGTCCTGCAGCCACCTGGTGGCCGTGGCCTGATCTGAGGCGCCATCCCCCTCCTGCAGCTTCCCCCAAACCCCAGAGGAGACCCCGCAGGGTGGCTAGCCCAGCATCCTCCTTGGACAATTGATTCTTGCCCCATAGGTGGTGGCCCCCCAGGGCAGGGATCGTGCCCTGCTTCCTCCAGAACCCCAGTACTATGTAGGGTGAGGGTGCTCAGCATACAGCAGGCACCTATGGGACTGTGCTACCCTGTTTCCTCCACAGCATGTGAGAACGGCTGGCGCTGCTGCCTCATCAACAGGGATCGGAAGATGCCGACGGACTACATCCGCAACGGGGTCCTCTACGTGACAGAGAAGTGGGTGCCCTTGGGGGGAGACGCGGGCCACGTGTAGTGTTGGGGGACTCCATGGGCCCCCTTGGGCCTGGACTCCAGGGATAGGGGCCTGGCATCTCTGGCACCACTTCAGAGGGGTCTGAGTTTGGGCCTGCTGGGAGGCATCTGAGACCTGCTCCCCCCCAGGCCCCCTAAGGTTGGGGGTGGTCTTATAATCCCCATTTTACAGATGAGGAAATAGAGGCAGATGGAGACGAGATGACCAGCCCAGGGTCACACAGCTCATTTGAACCTAAGCTGGTGGGGGAGGAGTCCAAGGGGGCTTCCTGGAGGACACCACAGGGCCTCAGGCAGGGGCAGGTCCGGCCCCCCTCAGCCTCTGGGGTCCCCTCCACCGCTCACTTCCCTTTCAGTTATTTATGCTTTGAGAGCTCCAAGTCCGGCTCCTCCAAGAGGAACAAGGTCATCAAGCTCCTGGACATCACAGACATTCAGAAGGTGCCGCCATCTCTTCACGTGGGACTGAGCTGGGAGGGGGAGTCACTGTCTGTTCCCCCCTTCCATGCCCCTCCTGGTTCCCACAGAAAGTGGAGGCCACAGGGGTGCCCCCAACCTTGGCTCTCCCCTCCCCCTGTTTGGAAGGGACCCCAGGCTCCGCCATCCTCTGCGGGGCCTGGCCCACATCTTGTCTCCCCCCACTCTTTTCCACCACCTTTGCCTCACAGCCACCAGTGCTCTATGCCTCGGTTTCTCCTCTTGCTCCCCCTGCCCCCCCATCATGGGATGCCACACTCAGCCCTTCTCTCCTCAGAGGGACCCCCAGTGACTTTTCTCCATCCTCCCACCCCAGTCTCTCTTTCACATCACACCCTCTGTTTCTCTGGGTGTTCCCCTGCCCCAACCATGTTCTCCCTCCCTCGGTGACCCCATCCACTCCTGGTATCTCCCAGCCTGCTCCTCTCCCCCAAAAAACATGTCACCAGTTACTTCCCCAGCCTCTCGGCCTGGACATCCCATAGACCCCTCCTCATGTCCTTGTCTCTCCCCTCGAGGGGCTTACACTACCCCAGAGTAGACTGGGGGGGGCAGGAGAAAGTTCCAGGATTGGGGGGTTTAATACTCTTTAGATTTCCCAGGCCACAGCTTGGGGGCCCAGGGGCTTAGGAGCCTGGGGGCTTGGGGGCCTGCTCTGTGGAGGGAGCAGAAGGGCAGGAGGAGAGCCCTCCTCCCTAAGACCCCCCCCTCCCCACCCCATCACTACCACTGACGATGTGCACCCCCCACCTGCAGCCCCGGGGTGCAAGGCCCCAGAAGAAGCCCTGGGGCCCTTGACCCTCTGTCTGGGGTTTGGGGTTTGAGTTTCAGGGCCCAGCTCAACACTGGGGGACCTTGTGTATTCCAGTACAAAGTCCTCTCTGTGCTCCCGGGGTCAGGCATGGGCATCGCAGTGTCCACTCCATCCACCCAAAAGGTGAGGGCTGGCCCGGCTGCCCAGGGCTGGGAGTCCAGGAGGGCTTGGGGTGGGGGTGGTGGCCAGTCTCCCCCTCCCTCCATCCCCCCACTCTGTGAGCCCTGGAGCCTCCGGGGGGGGGGCGGACTGGGGGAGGGGGCAGCACTGCTCTGGGGGCTGCCGGCTTGCTTCCCTTTTTGGAGTCTGGATTCTGTGGATCAGAAGGAGCCTTTGAGGGGCTATTTCTGCCCAAAATGCTCAGGCTCAGAAAGGGGAGTCTGACAGCCCCCCAAACCCCAAAATGGTAGATTCCTAGAGCAGCAGGACTCTGAGGGGATGTAGAACAGGGGATGTCAGGGCTGGGGGGGGGTCTCGGGACAAGTTGTTCATTGATATCACTCAAAGGACCTGAGACCCTTCTAGCCGGGTGACCCTGGACAAGTCACTCCCTTAGGTCCGCCTCAGTTGCCTTGTCTTGAAGTGTCTTCCACCCTTGACCGACGGTGCTTCTCCCCACTTCTCCCCACCCCAACTTCCCCCTAAATGTCGTCAGGTCCCAGTGAGGTGTCCGGGAGGACCCCCAGCTACAGATGGGAGCTGGTGGGAGAGGCAGGGCCCCAGGCCCAGTCCCCAAGGTCTTTGGCCCCCACTCTGCCTCTGGGCCTTGGCCCCAGACCAGGAAGACCCGGCTAGCTCTTGGGTTCTCTACAGACTCAGAGTGGGCACCGTGGGGAGGGGCCTGACTCAGGTGCCCAGGGCCTCCCAGGCAGTGGGGGGTGCTGCATGGGGGAAGCCGTGGGGGGCCTGTGGGGGGCCCCATGGGGGGGTCGGCTTTCTCTCTGCTGTGTTCCCTGGGCCCGGGGCTCCCTTGCAAAGGCTCAGACCCTCGTCCTTTCCCGTCAGCCCCTCGTGTTTGGCGCCATGGTCCACAGGGATGAAGCCTTCGAGACCATCTTCAGCCAGTACATGAAGATCACCTCCTCGGCGGCTTCTGGCAGCGACAGCTAGTGGCGCCCCCGGGCCGCCGGGACCTTTCTTTTCTAAGCGACTCTGACAGTGAAAACATCGGTCATCTCATGATCTCCTTCGCAATAACGCTCCTGGTCCCATGGGCTGACCCACGCCGCCGTCCTTTCCTCTCGGCCTCCATGTTTGTCCGCTGTGACTCTGGGAAAGGCCACACCCTCGGATGTTGAACATGCTCCATGGTGACTCATGGGGTGTGGAGGCGCAGGGGTCCCCGGCACTGCGCTGTCTCTGAGGCCCCAACTATGACCATTCCTCGGTACGTCTCGGGCCGCACCTCTGATGCCACCGGTTCAGGTTCTCCTTCATTGAGGTTGATGGAGGTGAAGAGTTGGGTTGGAGGCGAGTCTGGAAGTCCACCTGATGTTGCCAAGTTGGTTCCTCCTCCTCCATGGTCTTGGGTCACATGAGGGTCCCGCCCGGGAGCTTCCTTAAAGGGGTTTCTCGTGGATCGGGGGTCCCTCGGGTGTCCTCACAGGGCCCCAGCCCCACCTCCACACACATCCAGGAGGCGCCATTGAGGATGGCTTGGTTGCTATGGCAATGCTGAAAGGGCTGGTAGGATAGAGGAGTTAAATTTAGTCTGCCGACAGCTTGATCACCACGCAGAGTGGCCGGCCCCCCTTCAAGGCTTGGGACCCACTTTGGCAGTATTTCTCGGTCATGTTTGCAGTGTTTGTCTGGTGCCCACGCAGGCATGACCTGGACCTTGACTGGACTCCCGCCTCTCTTGATCCCCGTCCCCATCCATGTTTAGGGGGAACCGTGGAGAGGTGAAATCCTCGACCATGGAATGGCTCCCCGCCCAGGACCCCAGGTCTGGCATCTGGGGTGCTTCAGACACAAGACCAGTCCCTGCTCCAAGTCGGGGAGGGGCATCCTCACCCTTCAGTGCGGGGGTCATCTGAGAAACCACGGCAGACTGAGAGACAGCGCCAGCTTCCCACGGGCCAGCCTGGGCCCAGACCCTGCCTGTCCAGCTTGTCCTGCGTCCACTGGATGTTTGTGAGAGTTGTTTTTTGAAGAAACAGATTCTATTTTTTACAGAGAGCAAGCTGTTTTTTCTTATTTTTGTATCATTTTCGGATGGCATTTTTACCTTTGCTCTGATCATTGTTTGCTGGCTCGGGGAAGTCGCTGGGAAGCATCCATCTCGCCTCCCCCCACAGCCCCTTGGACGCTCCATGGTGGTGCCGTCGCCTCTGGGGAAGGCAAAGAGCGTCAGGTTGGGTGGGTTTCTGTCACCAGGCTGACCCGGCGGCCTCTGGGGCCTGTAGGCTACCAGCCTGCCAATCCAGAAGAGGGCTCTGGGCACTGATGAGGATGCGCCAGGCCGAGGTGCCCGAGACCTCCCAACCGAACACCGAAACTTCTGCACAGAACCCGTCAGCTAACTGGGGCCGGTCTTCGCACATGCCGCGCTGCGGCCTTCTTTCTCAAAGGCACCCCGTCCTGTGGGCCGAGGCCCAGCTCTGCTTCTGGTCAGTCCCTCTGGCCCCTGACCCTCACTATAAAGACAGCTGGAAGTGAAGGCCTCGGAGGAATGGGAGGGGCCTTGGCTGGCACTGGCACAGTACCCACGCCTCTTCCCAGGGCATGGCCAGGTGGCCTCCGGCCCTTTAGGAGCTTCCTTTCTCCTAGCAGCCAGAGGGATGTGACCGCGGGTCCAGTGTCATCTGGGGTCGACCCTCGTAGGTCGACCCCGAGGGGCCAGCAGAACTGGATTCCACTTCTTTCAGAGAAGCCGGTGGTTGAGTTGGAGTTCCTTCTGAGGAGCAAGGGAAATGAAAACTGACCACGCCGATGCCCGGTGGCTTGAAGCTGCGTCTCCCCCGTTTCCACCCGCTGGCATGGGGGAGCCGGGTGACCCCGGAGGACGACATGACCACACACGCCAGCCAGCCGCGGTCCTTCCGCCCGGCCCCTGGGACTCGGGATGCTGGCTTTGGCCGGAGGGGAAGGCTCATCGTCATCTTCGCTGTCCTGCAGGTGCTGGGGTGGCACCTCCTGTCCGTGACTGGCCCTGAGGTCCATCCGGTCGATTTTGAACCTGTAAATAAGCGTTCCTGATGTCACTTTTGTTCAACAAGGCAGTTGTATGAAGAATGAGGAAAACACAATTTCCCCGTGACTTTTTTTAAGAAAACCTCATTTGTTTAAACAAAAAGTCTTGTATAAATTATAATTTTTATTTAAATAAACCTAAAAGGCTTTGTGCTAAGCAGCCTGGCCCCATCTTTTCATTGTGCTGCACCCTCTGGTGGCCGGCACCGGCAGCACAGCGGCTCTCCAGGCCTGGGACTTAACCAATGGGGAGGGGGACCGGGGAGGGGGGCTGCCCTGGAACAGGAGGGGCCTCTCTGATGTCTCCTCCCACCCCAAGGAGGGGCCAGGTAGGGCCAGGTGAGACCAGATAGGGCAGGTGGGGCCACGTGAGATCGGGTGAGGCCAGGTGGGGCCTGGCCCTTGGCTGCCAGGGCAAGTTAGGAGCCCAGCTGCACCCAGGGCCTAGGCCTGTCCCTCCAGCCTGGTCCAACTGCTTCCTTGAGTGCCCCCCGGTGCCACCAGAGGCCAAGACCCGGGCACCTGTTAGTAGGAAGGGAGGGCTTGTCCTGGTTCTCGGCCATCTGCCTCTGCTGCACCCCCAGCCCGAACCCCAAATGGGGTCCCTCCAAAGCCTTCCCAGAGGCTGTCCTGCCTGGGTGGGCATCTGGACTGCCCATATTGTGTGGAGGGTGGAGAGACCTCTGACCCGCCCCCCCCCAGGTTGGCTGACACCATCCCCACCTCAAGGAACCTCCCAGTAGAGAGGGACATGGTCTCCAACAGGGATCCGAGAAATGTGTCCTGTTAGGAAGATGAATATGTGGGGGGGGTTGCTTCAAGAGAGACCCAGAGAAGACTGAGGGAAGGTTGGGGGCAGCAGGTAGAGGGAGCGGAGGGAGCAGAGGATTCCCTGATGGAGGCACCTGAGCCCATGGGGCAGGGCCGGAGGGGGTGACCCAAAGGCAACACCGTGGTCTTGTGGTCACTGTGCTAGAAAGCAGCCTGAGCTCACTGTGCTGCAGGCACCTCACCATGAGCCTCACCCGGCAGGCAGAGGGGCAAAGACTCGCCCAGGGTCACTCAAAATGGCCAACCCGGGTCAGGCCTGCCGGACTTGGGGGCCCTCTGCCCACTGGACCACCCACAACTTGGGATTCTTTCCCTGGGCCCATCTGTTAAGGGATTTGGATCTTGAGGCAAATCAGTTCCCAAAGTTTCTAATAATCCCCAAGACTCAAGGGGTCGAGCCCAGTGCCCCGCCTGCAGCTCTCTGGTCCCCCCCCCCCCCCGCCTGGGCTGCCTTCTGAGACTGTGCTGCCATGTATGAGGAGAAGCTGGGGCCAGGACCAGGGAGGCTGAGGTCCTTCCCCCTTGAATTGAGCCTGTGGGGGCTGGCAGGTGGGGCGCTGCCTGGGGGGCTGCCAGGTGGGGGCCTGCCGGGCAGGGGGCTGTGTTGGCCCAGAGTCAGAAGCACTCCATGGTTCTGCTGTCCCTGCCCTGGCCAGATGGGGATCAATTTAATCCTGGATCTCACATGTTGGGAAAGATGAGGGGGATCTCAAGATGAGGCAGATGAAGCAGTCAACAGTAATTGGCAGGCATGAATTAGGCACCTACTGTATACCAGACACTGCTGAGGAGATTCCCTGACTGCCCTCAGGGAGCTCTCTGAATCCCCAGAAGGAGAACAGTCCTGGGGCTGGGGCTGTCACCTGCAGAGGGACCAGAGGTTCAGCTTCTGGGGAGGGCAGAGCTGGGGGGGACCCCATCCCGGTTCAGGGTGGGCTGGGGGAGGGGCAGGAAAAGCCTAGCCATTCAGGGGCCCAAAGGGGAGAAACAACTCCCCAAGAGACTAAAAACAAAATAGCAAAAAGTTAAACATGAAGTTTGATTCTCTAAGACCCAGCCCGGGCACCTCTGGGTGGCAGACATCAAAGACGACCACCTGGAGCTTAATGGGGGCCGGGGTCCACAGAAATCACACAAGAGCCATAGAGTACCAGCCACCATTGGTCAGGTCACACCTTGGTCCATACCGGGGTCACGGTCACCTTGCACAAGGTCAGTTCTGTGCCAGAACGACAGAGACCCCACGAGCAGCAGGACCACTGGCTCCTGATCCCCCCCTGAGGCTCCATGTTGGGTGAGGCCCGAGGGGAGAAGTTGACGCCAAGCAGCCACTTGTTGCCGCGACTGGGACAGGGCCAGGCCGGGCCTGCACACAGCAGAGGCGGGAGAGGTGCCTGCAGGTCACCTCACCTCTGGACAGAGACCAAAATGAGGATGTGGGCTCCCCCCTACCTGGGAAGACTGGGAGCTGGGGAGGGTCTTCTGGGGCAGGTGAGTGAGGGGCTGCCTGCCTCCCCCCCACATCACCTTGGGGACAGGTACCTTCCCACCCTCACCTCCCTGGGGAGATGGCAGTGGAGAGGCCACCAAGGGGGCATGGGCACCAGGAAGCCCCGGCTGTTCTCAACTGTCAAATGACCAACAACAATTGCTTGTGGGGGGCAGTGAGGGGCCTTTGCTCCGCTGTCCAGGGGTTAGATGATCACTGGAAGCCTGCCGGGAGGGTGGTGGTGTCCCCAGGGTGCTGTGACATCATCGGGGGCTCCAAGTCCAGGGGGAAGCGACCCCCTCCACAGAGTCCAGACACCGGACCCTCAGCCTCGCCCCAGGCAGTGGCCGGCAGTGGCTGCGAGGTCCCAAAGACACGTCTCCTTGGACTGATGGAGACCCTTCAGGGATGTCTGAGGCGGGTTCTCTGGTCTAAGAGGCCACCTCACCCAACAGGGTTTAATCTCTGTTTATGACAATGAGTAGAATAATAAGATCAATAATGCAATGAAGTGCAATAATAAAGACAATGAGTATATTAAACATTTACTTTTCAAGCCAAAACCAAGAACCCGCCGTTTTGGATGGAAACCCCAAGCCGACCCTCTCCCCCAGGTTCGTCTCTCTCCGGGTTATTGGGGATTTCTAAGAATATTTTCTAGATGCTCATTTGAAATTTTTAGTCCGTTTTTATTTTTTGAATAGTTCTCGTGGGGAAAAGGGCACTGGCAGATCTGCGTGTTCCCGGGAGAGATGCCACACAGGGCTGTCCAGGAAAGGCCAGCCAGTCCGACATCGAAGGCCAGCAAAGACACTCATCAACTCTTCTCTCAGTTGTATTTCCGACTGTCAGCTGAGGATGGTGTTTTCTAGAATCTTTGTTTTCCAAGGCCTGTCACAACAATGATGTCATGCAGCGTTTTTACAATAAAGACCCCTTTTTAGGGGTGTTTCCATGGACACCCCTTTGTAGACTGCGAGCTCCCTGAGGACAGACACGACACAGACCCACGCTGGGGATCAGACGGCATGACTCTACTTGCTCCTGAAGGGAGGTGAGTTCCAATCACTGTCTTGGTCCCTGGCCCAACCCCAGAGGCCTCCCTCTCTGCATCTGCCCACTCTTTCCCACCTCTGGGCCTCGCTTCCCTGGCCCCTGCCTGGCTCTCCTAGTCCACCGCTTGGCCGACGCTGGCCTGGGGCCAGCCTGGGTGGCATCGCTAAAGCCAGGCCGACTGGAGATGGAACCAAAGCTTGGATTGTCTGTTGGGGAAACAGATCAAAGCTGTCCCCCCCACCCTTCTCTGAACCCCCAGCCACCTTCTGCTCTCTTCCAGGCCCCACCGGGGCCTTCCCCGAGCTCTCCTCTCAGGGTCTCCCAGACCCTGAAGGACAGAGCTCCCTGAGATGCGGGAGATGAGGGAGGGCTGGGAGTCCCATGACCCCCTTGGGTCACACCTAGGCTTGGAGGACTAAAGGAACACCAGGGACAGAAATGATAATTTAGGGTTTTTTCAAACAAGAAAGTGCCATCTTTGTTTCTATGATGACTGTCATTTGACCTTATTCTCATTTTTTAAAAATGAATTTAGACAGAAATCGAAAGACAATATTTTCACATCTAGTGTGTATTGTTCCACATGGACAAGCTGTGGCTGCCCCCAGCCCCAGACTCCCTTTCTTCTCCCCCTCCCATCCCCATCTCCACTCCTGTGTCCCTGGGAAGGAAGGAAGGAAAGAAGGGAGGAAGGAAGGGAGGGAGGAAGGAAGGAAGGAAGGAAGGAAGGGAGGGAGGGAGGGAGGGAGGAAGGAAGGGAGGGAGGGAGGGAGGGAGAAAGTAAAACATAAAGAGTGAGGTGAAGAAAGGGGAAGGAAGGGAAAGAAGAGAACGACTTTTAAGTGATTCCTGGGAAGACAAAAAAGAAGACTGGAGAGAGTCAGAGAGGAGTTAGGGGGCTTGGAAAGTCACAGGAGGAATTTGTTAGACACCATAAAGGTGAGTCGTACATGATGGAGAACCCATCTTCTTTTCTACTCCACAGTGCATAAAGAAATGCTGTTTACTTGGAATTTGATTAATTTATTTTTTTTAATTTAAAAAAATCCTTCCTCCCTACCACCTGAATATCTTAATATCCTCATGTGATTAACCCTGACAGCCCAATTTACCATTGAAAACTGATCTCCCACGGAAGCCGGTCTGAGACCAAACCCCCCACCTTCAGCCCCTTCTTGGAGTGATGCCCAAATATTTTTTAACTGACCCACATTCAACAGACACCAGCATTTCCATCGGCCCCAGTTGCGTCAGGAGCAATGAGGACACCTTTGGGCGAGGCTGCTGGCCGGCAGACAGGTCCAGGTGGGAGGAAGGCAGTTCAAGGGATCAAGTCCCTGGGGCCATTGGCCTCCATGGGTAACTCTAATTGGGTCACACCTGGAGCTGCCTGGCCTGGAGCTTAGTGGACACTGATGACCTTTTCAGAACTCTGAGGATGAGTCCCAGGTGAGTCTGGGACTGAGAGATGGAGAGGACAGGGGAGATGGTCCAGCCCAACGCCATGATTTTTACTCGAGCAAACTGCACATCAGACGGGTTTGCCCCCCTCAAGTCACACAGTCATTAGTTATTAGAACGGGGAAGGGGGATCATGGCCCCCTGGCCTCTTCTATCCAGGGCTGGACCTCCTCCATGTTGTGCCTTAGGATGAAGGAGAACCTGTTTGGGTCCCTGTGCTTCTCCTCATCTGAGGCTGCCCACGCCAGGTTTGTCCACTGGGCTAGGCTCCAAGCTCCCTGTTCCTGAGCACAGAGAACACCAGAGGGGTGAGGACCTCTGAGGTCTTCCCTGACCCCCATGCCCTCCACATATAGTGACTAAAATGTAGAGTTTCATTTATCTTTAAATCTTCTGGAGGGCAAGTCGGAGCCAACATGGAGACCATTCTAGGAACACCCACAATTTCCATTCTTCAGGGACTGGGTTGTACCAAGATTCACAAGCTCAGAGTTGGACCCAGGGCAGGAACCCATGCGTGTTGGCGTCACCCACAATTCTTCAGTGGATGAAGACCAAGCTTGGCTTCGTCCAGTGACCCAGGATGCCAGGACTACTTCTTCGGTCATTTGTTAGCTGTTGACTCCATGGTGGAGGATGCTCTAAGGAGGTTCAGATGGTTCATTCCTGCATATGGACGGTCTCGGGCCCCATGACACTACGTGGCCTTGGGCTGAGGACAGAGCTGTGACTGAATCACTAATTAGAAGGGACCTTTCTTCCATTTTACTTAGAGAAATTGGGGGCCCAGGGGAAGCACCATGACCTGCCCACCCCCCACTAATGGGAGCATCAGCATTTGAACCTTGGTCCTCTGGGTCCAGGGTACCAGTTTCAATTCATAGAGGGGATGAGAGATGGAGGGGGAAATGTAGATTTTGCTGCACCTATGATGTGCAGCTGAGATGTTGGCACCCTCCCCAACTGGTCCATTGGGACAGGAGAGTGGAATGGGCACCGCAGATGGCCATCAACTGGGTCCACAATTAAGCAGGTGGGCAAAGGCTGGCTGCCCAGCCTTGGGGAAATCACCAGCTGAACCCCATTCTTCTCACTCGTACCCTTGTTCTAAAGATGATTCTGTAGGGTCACAGTGTGAACAAAAACGAGGTTGTCCGTAGATGGAGCAGGCGTGGCCCGGTCACCAAAAGTAGGTGAGAGGATGGACGACCAGGGAAGGAGATGGGCAGCTCATGGGTCAAGAGCAGGTGAAGCCCAGATGCTGCCCAGGCAACCATAAATAAATGGCCAAAAGAGCCAAAAGAGGTCAGAGGACACAAGGAAACAAATTCTCCAAGAATGCCCTGAGCCGTGTATTAGGAGCTGAGACCAAAGCCTCACTGAGGGTCTGTCTCCCCCCATCCCAGTGGAAGACATGACAGACAGGGCAAAGGGTCAGTGATGGAGGGCCTGCAGAATGGGGAGGCCTCGGACCTGCTGGCTGAGAATTGATCCGACCATCGCATTAGAAGAGTCACTGAATTGTAGATAACCTGGAAATAGCACCAAGAGGCAGAGGGCCATGGAGGGCACATGCATGGTCTGGAAACAGATGTTTATTCAGGGCCCTTTCCATCATCCAGTGGGATCCTCGCAGAATCCCTTCATTTTACAGTTGAGGAAACCGAGTCAGTTTGCCCCTAAGGGTCTGAAAGCTGGGAGGTGAAGGAGGGAACCACAAATAAGAGAGCCCAGGCGGGGGCAGGGACCCCAAGAACACGGCGAGGGGGGGGCCGAGTGAGGTCCTGGCCGTGGGGACTGTGGCCCAGCTCCTCCAGCCACGACAGACAGAACGCCTGGGGGGGGGCGCTCCTCCCGGGCCTCTCCCTGCCAACCAGGGAGAACAAGAGGCTCCCAAGTCCGGTGGCCCGGGCCCAGTTGTGGGACACAGAGAGAGCAGGGGAGTGGGTCTGGTCGCCCAGCAGCCCCAGGCCCAGCTGAGGGGATGCAGCGGAGTCCATGCAGTCACAAGCTATGAGGACAGAGGCTTGGAGCCCCCCGAGGAGCCGGCCCAAGGACCCCGGTTTACAGCCGGGGAGGGGACTTGGGGGGTCCAGGACCCCCAGTACTCTGTCCCCCTAAACGAGGGGTTGCCAGGATGAGAAGGCCCCTGCCCCTGAGGGACCCCCGATGTCCAAGGCCTTCCCGGAGGCTGCAATCTCAGCATCCGCCACCAGGTGGTGCTCTGCGACTCAGATCCCGCGCCGTGAAGAGCCTCGCACGAAGCCGAGAGGAGCTGCTGAGGCCGCGATCCGGGAATGAGGCGGGATGCGAACCCAGGACCGGCCTCCACGTGCGGCGCCCTCCGGGAGGCCCCAGGCTGCTCTGCTCCCCCTCGGCTCCGCCGGGATTAAAATGGAGAAGTCGCCCCAATCCGGGCTGGTCCTCGCCAACATCGCCGCCCCGGGGGATGCCCCGCTTCCGGTCACCCCGACATCTCCTAACGCCTGGGGGAGCAAAGTCCATGTTCTCCGAGGACCCCGAGCCCCATCTCCTCCCCTCGAAACGGCTGCTTTCTCTCTCTCTCTCTTTCCTTCTTTGTTTCGTTGTTTCTTTCTCTCTCTCTGTTTCGTTGTTTCTTTCTTTCTTTCTTTCTTTCTTTCTTTCTTTCTTTCTCTCTCTGTTTCATTGTTTCTTTCTCTTTCTTTGTTTCGTTGTTTCTTTCTTTCTTTCTTTCTTTCTTTCTCTCTCTGTTTCATTGTTTCTTTCTCTTTCTTTGTTTCGTTGTTTCTTTCTCTCTCTTTTTCTTTGTTTCATTGTTTCCTTCTCTCTCTCTCTCTCTTTGTTTCGTTGTTTCTTTCTTTTTCTTTCTTTCTCTTTTTTCTTTGTTTCATTATTTCTCTCTCTCTCTCTCTCTCTTTCTCTTTCTTTGTTTCTTTCTGTCTTCTTTCCGTTTTTGCAAGGCAAATGGGGTTCAGTGGCTTGCCCAAGGCCACATGGCTAGGTAATATTAAGTGTCTGAGGCTGGACTTGAGCTCAAGGACTCCTGACTCCAGGGCCAGTGCTGCGAGCCTCCTAGCTGCCCCTAAAGGGGTGGTTTCTAAGTTCTCTCCAGCCCTAAAATCAGAGGCTCCTGGGATCCAGAAAGTCACCCAAGGGCTTGGATAGAAACGGAGACTCCCCAGTTGCAGGGGCCTTGGAAGCCAGGCACTCCTGCATAGCCCCCTCCTCCAGACCAGGCTGGGAGAGCAGGGATAGGGAGACACAGCCCTCCCAGCTGGTCATGAGGGAGAGGGGCCAACAAGGAAATGGAGGTGGGTTCAATGACCCACCCGGGGTCTCCCAGGGAGGAAATGGCAGCCACCCCGGACTCAGATCCAACCTCCTTCCCTCCACTGGGACAACCGACCCAGGGTCTGGGGTCTTCCAGCCAAGGGAGTTTTCTGTGACATCTGTCACCTCACCTCAGGAGAGGGAACCTTCTAGAGAACAATAAAGTGGCAAAGCTGGAAGAATCATCTGGCATCTGAGGCAGTCAGGGCTGGGAGGAGCCTCAGGAGGGGCCGGCCATCCAGCAGGTCAGCGGCAGGGCCACATTCATTCTGGGGGCTCACACGTCTCACCCATATTGGGTGGGACACTCAGTTCTGATGGTTCAGCATCATTAGCATGCCAGGAGCCTGCAGGCCCAGGGCTGCTTATCCCCCATGGGCAGCCCTGTTGGGGGCAACCTCCAATCCCCCCCATCCTGGGTTTCCCCCATGCCAGGTCTGAGCTCCACCCCAAAGCTCTGTAGCTTGTTGGTGTTGCCCCATTAGGGTGCAAGCTTCTGGAGGGCCGGAAGGAGAGACCCCCCCAGGGGAAGCACCCATGCACTCCTGGCTTGTCCCAAGCCAGCACTATGGGGAAAGTGAGGAGGGGGTCTCTCCACTGAGGCTCCAGCAGGTGGCAGAGCTGGGGTACCAGGCTGGGTCCCCCAACTCTCTGCCATTGTCCGAGTCACGTGTGTGTGTGAGACAGAAGTGAGTCCCCACTGCTGATCATTCCTCCTCCAGGCTGGGGGTGTCAGACCTGTGCTGGGCCAAGGAGGCTCCTTGTCCTCGGGAAGCTTCCATTCAAGCGGCATTGAGGTCAAAAACCAAATTCAAAGTGGTTGAATGGTGGATGGTCTGGGAGAGGGCACCTGTGACGGGGGGAGGGGGGAGCCCTTGGACCAGGGCTGCAGAGGCTGGGGGTGGGGGGAGCTCTGGCTGGGTGAAGTGTCCAGACCCACCCACTAGATCTGCTTTAGGGGTACACACGGGTGTGCCGAGACTGGAGACTTAGAGACCAATGACATGATCCCGGGAGAGGAGGAGAGGGCCTATGTGAGCCTGGGAGTGCTGAAAATAGAGAGGGACCATTCAGAGTTGCCCGGGGGACAGAAAAGAGGAGGGGGCGGCTGCAGTCACCCCAGAATGAGGACCATGGGAGATGGGCAGGGGATGCTTCTGGTGGTCCCCCCACTAGAGTGTGAGCTCCCCAAAGGCAGGCCCCAGTATTCAGCTCTTCAGACATGTTGCCTCTGTTGGGGGTCAGAGGAGCATCCCCCTGAGGTGCTGTGGCCAGCCTGGCCGGTCATCTGGAGATGGATGGTGAATCTCACCAGGCCGGTTCCAGCCAACACATGATTCTGTTCCTTGTTCGAATACCTGCTGGAGACTATGGGCCCCTGGAAGAGCCCCCAGAGGTCCCAACATGGTGGTGCCGCAGGATGCCAATGGAGGGACTGTCACCATTGCACTTAGTAATGAGGGACGGACATCAAGGCTGAGGCAAGGCAGCCGCACTCTTCCCTGGAAGGGAACGAATTCAGAACTAACTCTAGAAGATGTAGGAATTGTGGTGAAGACATCTGCTCAATGGGCAAGGCTGCCACCCTCTAAGCCGCTGCGCCAAGCCTGCCCCAATCCGGCTGCGCCATGAGGTGGAGCTGATTGACCAGTGTGTCCCAGGGTGACCTGTGAATGTGGTGAGCATTGCAAGAAGGGCAGCCCCGGGGCAGCTGGGTGGTGCAGAGGATAGAGTTCCTCCTGGGGTCAGGAGGAACTGAGTTCAAATCTGACCTCAGACACTTAATAATGACCTAGCTGCGTGGCCTTGGGCAAAGCCACTTAACCCCATGGCCTTGCCAAAACCAAACCAAACCAAAGCAAGGCGGGCTGCCCAAGGACAGTCTCCGGTTCCTAGGAGAAGGGCTTTGTTCTGTTCTCCAGAGCTACAAGATGGGGGGTCGCACCGTGGCTCCAACACTAGTTGAATGACTAAGGGCAAGTCTCTTCACCTCCTCTCAGACTCAGGGGCTAACGGAGCTCCCACGGCAGTGCCACCAGTTGGCCAGGACCCCAAGGAGGGCGCAGGTGACCCCATCTTGACTCCGTGCTGGATGGGCCAGGGCCGGTCGGAGGAGGGGGCGGAGGAGGGGCGGAGGGCATGAAGCAGAGTGGCTCGGAGGCCGTTCTGTGCTCTGCCATCCTATCTAGACCTCCACAGCGGACCCTCCCTCTCCCCAACCCGACTAGCCCCCGCCCTCCCTGCCCAGGCCTCCCTGAATCCAAGCGCAGGCCAAGCTGGGTTTAAGACCCTCCTTTTTGGACTCTCATCCTGGGGCTCTGCTCCTTAGGGACAGACGTGCACAAACCGGGCCACTGAGCCCCTTGTCCCCAGCCACCAGACCCTCCCTCACTTCGCATTTCATCACTTTGCCCAGTTGCCTTCTACCTTCACCTCACCGCCCCCTGGTGGTCTGCTCTTCCCAGTGAGGAGGCAGTGAGATCTGAGAAGAGGAATTGCTTTTTTTTAACCTATTTGTACCGTCAGCATTCATTCATTCGTTCGTTCGTTCGTTCGTTCGTTCGTTCATTCGTTCAACTTTCTATCTTTTCAAAAAGTCAAACTGCAGGTAATAGAAATTTGTCACAGGCAATCCTTTTTCCTGACGTGAAAATGTGTTTGTTGGCGTTTTTCTCATTCAGAGTGACGAAATGAGAACAAAGAAGAAAACCCCAGAGCAGGGGCAGCTAGTGGGAGCCAGGCCACTCCATGAACTTGATCTCCATCCCCCCTCACATCCCACCCTCTGTGCACTGCTCAGTGCCACCGCTGGTGCCTTCCAGGGCCTCGAAGAGGAGTGCTAATCCCATTTTCCCCACGACAGCCCCATTCTTGAGGAGCCTTTGGAATTTTCGTCAGTTCAATTCGTTTCCCTATGGATCCATGTCAATCAATTCACTTCAGTCCAGTTCACTTCCATTCAGCTTTAACTAGACTCTGACATTCTCAAAGGCCAAGAGCTCTGGGAATCTCAGAATCCCAGAATGGGGGGGGGGGGGTCCCTGGTCTGCAATATTTCCAACAAGTGCTCATCTGGCTCTGCTTGGCCTCCACGGAGGAGCCTCCTCTGGAAAGGCTTTCCTTCTCAAGAGGCCATCGACAGAAAGGGCTGGGTTCTTTTGGAATACCCAATGGACTTAGCACCTTTGCTCTGGCAGCTTCTCAATGTCCTTTCGCATCCAGAGCGGGGTCTTGAGGAGCCACTGAAGTTTGTAACACATTCATCTCCTTCGATAAACACCCAGCACTGGTAGGATGCCCAGGTCCCTCCACCCATGATCCAGGCCTGGAGCCTTGCTCCTGAGGCTCCCTGTCTGGATGCTGCCTCCCGAGCCTCTGGTCCTTTCATCTATTCCTTTCTAAGTCTCCTGGCTGCTCTCCATTGCACCAGTCTTGATGGCTTCCTCTCCACCTTGGCCCCATTTATCACTTCAAACCCCTTGGAGTAGATTCTGCAAGACTTCGGAGGAGCCTATTTTGCTGATCTGAGTTGTGACCACTCTCTCTCTGCCCCATAGCCCATCGTTGGACAAATAACCCGTCTTGGACAAACTCACTCTTCTGACATCTCAAGGGGGATTTGCTGCCAGTTAAGGTCCTCAGCCACCTCTGCCCCATCAATCCTTTTTTCTTCCTGAATATGCCTCTGAGATGCCGTTAGGGAAGCTAGACTCAAATGAACCAGGACAGATCCCCCCAGTACAAAGCCGGCCCCATCCTCATCCCACCTCGGTGTGACTCTGTCAACAGGGCCGGTCATGGTGGATCCTTGCCCTCCCCGCTGCTGGGGTTCAGACCATGGGGAGCTCTCACAAAGGACAAGAAGCTGGGCTGGCAGGACCTGTTCTGGATGAAACCCTGCTTTCTTTCCTGAATGTCCTCTACATAATCACCCATCTACCAGAATGCTCCAGCATTTGGCCAAGAGTCAAGGTCAACACCATTGACCTCTCTCATCATCTGCTCCTCCTCCTCCTCCTTCCCCCTTGGCACCCTCAGAACTAGGCCATTCCCATCCTATCTTGATCACAGCGTGATGTTAAGGAAAGCTTGTTGTAAACCAAATTGCTAGAGACTAGATATTGTAATCCATCTGGAGCACTTATCCAAGACCCACATGTTTTTGGTTTTCATAAAGCAGTGGGGTTAAGTGACTTGCCCAAGGCCACACAGCTACATTCCGAGCTGGGTTTGAACTCAGGTCCTCCTGACCTCAGGGCCACCCCCCCAAGACCCACATGCTGATAGGTTTCTCCTCTAACAGTATTTCCTAACTTGAGCTGTTTTGTCTTTCTTTTTCTTCACGAGTTTATTGATGTTGGCTTTATCCCCTTCGGTCACTTCTTAATATCAACCCCCCTTTTGTCCATCACCTGTCCATTCATGGGAGGAAAAACAAAAGCAAAAGCTACAAGAAAAACAGCTAACCACCACCATCCACCAAAACAAGGACCCATCCTGGCAACAGCCCACCCACCCACCTGCCCACCCATAAGCCAAAATGAACTGCTGGTTCCCTCTTCAACATCCAATCAACCCCCCTGGCCTCCCTGCCCTCCCCATCTCCCCTGACAGCCTCTGGGTCTCTTCACTCTTCCTCACACAAGATGCCCCTTACCTGATGGGGGGGACCACCTCTGGAGCTCTCTGCCTCTACCGATGTCACTTCCGGGGCTCCTCTAAATCCCAGCTAGAACCCCACCCAGACTCCCCTGATTCTGGTACCCCTCCCCTGGATCTCTCCAGGATCTTGGCACATGGTTGCTTGCCCGGGGTCTCCTTGGAGCTCCAGGAGAGCAGGATCCTCTTCCTCAGCCTCTCTACCACACCTGAGGAATGCGTCCTTATCTCCCCTTACAGGGAGGGAATCCAAGGGGTTGTCCAGGCCACTCCCTGCCCCCAGCATGCTCACACATCCTTCTCAAGCTGAGGATAGACCTCACATCCACCCCAATTGGACCTCAGAGACCACCGAGTCTGGTCCCTTCCTTCCCCCAATTCTGCTGAGGACAAGGACAGTGGAGGGACCCCAGAAGCCTTGTCACCACCCACCAATGCAGAGAGCTCTGGGCTCAGGAGTCAGGAAATCTGAGACTGAATTCCTGGTGTGTTCTTTGGGGGGTCCAGCAAGGCCCTGATCTTCCTGGGAACCTGTATCCCTTTGGTGACATGGGCATCTCTCCCTGCCTGCCTCATATCGAGTAGGACCATGGACAGGTCAGCCCGTCCTCCCCAGAGGGAGCACTGCCCACAAGAGCCCCCAGGAAATGGGACTTTGGGGACAGAGGGCTATTCTTATCCTCATTTTACAGCTGGGGACACCGAGGCAGATGGAAGCTGTGGCCCACTCCCGAGGGCGAGAGCCGAAGAGACAACAGCTCTATCTTCCCAGTCCAAGCTGAGGCTGCTGACGTCAGGCCTGCTATTTCCACACTAGTCTAGGGTTTCTGAGGGAAAAGAAAAGAACCGGTCATGGCCAGGAGAGATGTAGGTCACACCGCCTCCCCCTCCATCTTCGTCCAGTCATCTTCTGTGGGTGTCCCCTCCATTTCCCAACAGCTCTCCCTGGCCTCCTCCTCCCAGGGAGCCACCCCTCATGACAAACTCGAGCAGTCACTCACACTGGTCACAGGGATCCTCAACCACACAAGTGTGGATGCTCAGCCACTCTGGACCCAAAGGACAGGGCACCTCCACAGCCCCCAAGGGTCCTCAGTTCTCACTCTACTAAAACGGGCCGTGGGGGTGGGGCAGGCTCATGTGTCTTTTTTATGGCAACACAAGAAAAACACCAAATTCTGTCCAACATAATTTTATTTTTAAAGTCCTCTCAACATGTCAGAACATTAAGTAAACCCTCCTCTAATCTTGAAACCAGCAAGATTAGACAGAAAATTAAACTTGTTTTCCATCAGTAATTTCTTTCTCCCCATGATTGTACTTAAGGAATAAATTCATAATTGTTTTCAGATAAAAGCGGGCACAACCTGCAAAGCCCTTTTCCTAATGAAAATAAGCAAGAATGCATTCAGGGAGTAGAGTTGCTGCCTGCTTTTGTGGGACACCTGGTTCTTGGCTAACAGCCCTCTCGGATGGCAACCCCTGTGGGAAGGGGGCAGTCCGTGGTTCTCAGGTTAGGACCAGGTTAGGCAGAGGGACAGAGCCAAGGCCCATCTGCTAGACCCTGGGATCTCAGCTGCCCACCTGAGAAGACAACAGGCAGGTCGCAGAACCACAGCTCCCCTCACCAAGTACCAAACATCGGGGATTCCAGATGGATTCCAGAAGACCATCTACAGACCCACCTCCAGTGAGGACAATGCAACTTTGGATAGAGGGGAGAGTGGAGGAATGTCTGGGCTCACAACCCTCTGAATTTGGGACGGTGTGTTCCAAATTGACAAAAGCCACCTTGGCAGCCATTTCTAAGCTGGCAAAGTAGGGAATGTGGATGGGTCCTGTGGTCCGAGTACTTCCTCTATTCACAGATCAGGTGATGATCCTAAACCTGGCAAGGCAGAGCTTTCTGAGCAGCCCACTTGGAGGACCTGCTGTCTCACAGAAGACTGGCTTGAATGTAGGGTCTGACTCGGCAGCCCCTAAAGGCAGTTACCCAGAATGGAGGGAACTCCAAGACTCTGTGGGGACCAAGACCATCCCAAGAATAGGATGAACAAGACAATCCATGATGTCAGGACTAAAGATCAACCAAGCCTTCTTCAGGGCTGCCTGAGTGCCCACCTTGCCAAGCAGGAGCTCTGGACAGAAGGAAGGGAATGCCAAAGTGGGAGACATGGTCCCTGCTTTTGGGATTTAGAGGTTGGCTGGCCAAGAGTTTAAAGGAACTTCTGGAAGTCACTGTCATAGTTTGTTTGGACTCCAGACCGAGGGCCACTCAACTCATTCTTTTACCTAGAAAACCTTTGTCTTCACGAAATCAACCATAAGTTTCTCTCTTCTTCCCAGGGTTGGACCTAATGATGCCACAGGCTAGCTGATGTCAGCAACAGAAGACTAAACTGCTCTAAGTCAATTCTAAAAATATATTATGTGAAGAATGTTAAATATGTCTAAATATACCTAACTGAGTTGGTAAAAACCCATCCATTTGGGATTCTAGAAGAGGATAGAAAATAGCCTAGTTTTGTAAAAGCTGTGTCAGGAAGTAGTTCACTATGCAATCAGAGGCAAGCGATTCTAAGCTCATCTTCTGGTGCTTTAAGAGACTACTTTGCCTACATTTGATCATCTTCATCACCACAACTAAGAATAAAACAATGATGGAGGACACAAGTTCCGATTACGCCGCTGCTTGAACAGGAATGCCTTCATTGACAAGTTTGTTTCCTCTGATTAATTGTACTTTGAAGTGCTTCAGCAGGAAATGAACAATTACTGGTGGTTTGGAGACAGAACACAGACACTGAAAACTCCCGACAGACAGAGTGGGAATGGACAAAACTTCCAATAAATAGATGGAAATAAGCAAGGCCCGACAGGCCGATGACGCAGGCACCCACACAAAGCTAACGCAAATGGACACACACTGGAGGATAAGGAGCAAGTGCCGGTCTGGAGAGAACAGGGGCTTTCTGCCATTAATATCATTAACAACAATTCACGCAGTGAATTTGTGATTTACTGAACACCAGCTTCTTCCTCCTCCTCCTGGAGCAGCACAATGAATGTGATTTCAATCACTCAGCCTATGTCAACACAAAGCACCAATATCTGGAATTCAAAACCCCAGCACCTGTTCTACTGTCAGAGCCAAGCGACCCGCGCCCTATTTCTGCCATTGGCTATAATGGTCCTCATGAAAACACCATGTTGAAAGACATGGTGGAGACATTAAAGAAGAATCATAAATTATGATTGTTTAAACCCTAGTATCTATCCAAGCCCAGAACTGACTGTTCCACAAGGTGTACGGCATAGTAAGGCTCAAGAAAAGCCCCCTTCCCCCTGAATTCACCCTGAAAGAGAGGAAGATGAAGGCCTCCACCTCTGTTCTCTCCTCTGCCCAATCACAGATGAGGCCAAGGTGTCCCTTTGCTGTCGCTAGGATTTGTGGGTCACGTTGCTGACCATGGGCCTTCCTCGTTATTCACGTCATCTTGGTCTCAGGGTATATCAGGGCTCTCAGAAAGTGGGGTAGCAGCATTGTGACCTTCACCAGCCTGCCTCCTCCCTGTGCCCTAGGCCCCTGATGATTTACTCTGTAAAATGCTCAGGATGTACAGATACTTGAAAAAAGACAGTTTTCTAAAATCAACATTTAACTATCAAAAATAAATTCCGAATTTTAAATGTGTGTATGCACCAACAGAACTGGTTTGCAATATTCTTTCTAATAAATATCTCTGAAGATTTCCAAGTGCAGGCTGCACCGCAAGGCCTGTGCTAACAGCAGTTTCTCAGTTGAGGACTGCCTGCGTTGGGGTCTCCTCGATCCCTCTGGCAAAGAGCTGCAGCAGCTGGCAGTGAACCCTGAGAACAAAGACACCACAAAGGCGAATTACAGCAGAAGGACCAGCATAAAGTCGCAGCTCCTGGGAGACAGACCGAGCAGGTCTCATCTCCCAAAGCTAGGATCGGAGGGGTTTCCTCCATGCTCTTTCTGAGCTCACTTCTTCCCCTTTGCTCTACGATCCCTCCCAGCCCTTCCATTCGAGCCTAGCAAGAAATCCATCCTCTTATTCCTGAGGACCATCTCTGAACAGAAGGTGTCTGGGACATGTGAGGCAGTGAAAGTCAGAGACAGCCCAGGACACATTCCTGGGCCTGGGGCCCAGAGAGGAGGGTGAACCCCAAGGGGAGACACCCACCTGACTTCCACAGCTGAGTTGCTCAGGATTTCTCCATCACAGTTCCAGGAGCTGTTGGGAAGACTGCAGCAGCAGGCTGGGTGGTTGCTGCAGATCTGCCCAAATCCCTTCTTCCCTAAGTCCTTGAGATCGCCATCTTCATCTTCTAAATGCTTTGACGTAAACTGAAATTTCCTCACCCGGTAAACCTCCACAAATGCAAAGTCAAACTACAAAACAAAAATAAATGGGCAAATTAAATGTTGTATATTTGGGAAGCAAAATTGAGAAAACTCCATCAAGTCTTCTATGATTAGATGTGGAATTTACAAGTCCCTTTTCCTTGAAAAAAAAAAGTTTCCCTCCATATCTTCCTCCTGCCATCAGGCCCCTGGAGGTGACCCATCTGTCGAGTTTCTCACTAGGTGGATCATTGGAACTTGAGGTAGCAGACCCTCCCGTCCATCTCCCCACCAGTTCCCACTTCCAGGTACAACACCTATAATGCAGGACGGTTCCGTCCATTGGCCTTCGCCAGTCTTTCTATAGGCCGGAGCAGCCACTTACACAACCTCATAACGGGGCTTAAGAAGCAAAGTCCTATAGAAGACCAGCTCCAGGAGGGCTCTTTTCTGTCCCAGTCTTAGGTCTTAAACATCCTGCAGCAGGATGAGAAAATGTTTCATGAAAACTGAGCATGTATCCAGAACCTCTGGCCTCAGCTTCCTTAAGTCTCCAATGTCTGAGGCGCTAAGGTCCTGCTGTGGGGTGGCCAACCTTCTCGGGAAACTACTGGGATTAGACAAGAATAATCATTCAACTTTACAGAGCCTCCCCACCCAGAGATACCCACCCAAGGGATACCCCCAAGGAGGGCAAGGATGACTGTTAGCTGCACTTTTTGTTGTGAGTCACTGTGAAGAAAGAGGGTGCCCTATGCCACAATGAAATTCTGCTTTGCCTACGAGTAAGTCAAAGAAACCTCTAGCTTGGCTGGTGCCAGACCACCTCAAGGGGAAATGAGCTAGCCTCCAGGTCTGAGTGGAATGAGGAGAGACACTGGGGCCAGGCTTGGGGCTGAGAGGGGATCCTGGGAGAAAAGAGCCCCAAGAAAATACTGCTGAGTTCTCAGTGGGCTGCTTCTCCTTCCCCCCTCCTCCAATGTCCACTTTGGGGGGGGGGGTAGGGACAGCCTGTAGATCTCTGGTCCATATGGACCAAAGCACAGGGCCAGGAAGGCAGGAAACAGAGCAGGCCCCATAAACAGTGGCCCTATTTGTATTCCAAGTGAATCCTAAATGACTGAAACTTACTTGGGGTAAATGCAACAAGGCTGCCAATAAATGTGAAAAGGAAGGTCAAAACAGAGAGACAGAAGAAAGAAATCCACCAAGACTTGAATCTTTTTTCCTCCCTTCATAAGAGGCCAATAAATTTGTGGATTTTTTTTTAAGTGGGAAGCTATTTGCTAATTTTAACAGGGTTCAACAAGATCTTAAGGAGACTGATAAACCAGCAGCTATTATTTTTTTTAAGATGAACATAGCATATTTTCATTTAATTGTACTTTTTAAGAAAGAGTGCCTTTGATAAATGAGTTCAAGTAACAAACCAAGTATCCTGGCACTCTTCCTAATGAAGCGAAAGCTCTGAAGAGGTATCCCTTTGACCTGTTCTCTCCAACAAACGATTAAGCAAATATAAATTACTCATACAATTAGAGGAGAGATCAAAAGCACTCGAGCTCCAAGCCTTCTCCCCCAGGATGCCTACCTGGTCATCTTGATTTGTGTGTCTGAAGAGGTACCTCAGAAAATTCAACCGGGAACATTTGCGAACAAGGATGAGGTCTGAGGAACCATCTGCCAAGTGGGCCACTGGGGATAGGCCCTTAGGGCTCCGTGGGCAGGCGCAGCTCATGTTGGTCGCATTGATTGCTAGAAACTTCCCCTGGATGACCTTCCACTCTTCTACTTCCTCTGGAAGGACAAAAAGAGCACTTGGAGGGGTTAAAGGACAACCATGCTTCAGAATCAGTTTTCTGGTCTAAAAAATGCAATTTGAGGCCACCAATAGATTCAAAGCAGCTCCTAGGTGAAAGGCCCTGCTGCAACACAGTATAGAAAGACATTAGTTGGAGGACAGGACACAGGCCTTGATGAGGAGAGTCTCAACAGATAAAAGACAAGAAGAGGAGGAAGGGGGGAAAGAGGCAGAATGTCACGCAAGGTGAGGGCATGGCGAATAGCAACTTGAGAGCCCAGATGTCAGAGAGGCTGGATGGGGAAATTGGGAAACAGCTGATACTCCTTGAGGGTCGGACACTGAGCAAAGGGGAGGGGGACAGGAAGGAGGCCTGGACTTTTCACTGATACCAGTGAACTCCCAAACTGATGCAGTGCCTTCTCTACGTGCTGCAACATTAGAGAGCTGAAGGGCAGGCTAGGAATGGAAGCCAGGCAGTGAAGGTTCTGCCAACCCTGCAACCATCACAAGGACCTTAGGCCAAACCTAACTTGCTCTGTCTTCATCCTCCACAAAGCTGCTTGTGAGGCAGGCAGAGAGTCTGGTTCCGATCTTCTCAATTGATGGCTCAGCTCTCCTTATATTCTCTTGGTTGTTTTTACTTTTTTTAATTTGTAGTCATTAAGATACAAAATTCTTTCCAAGTCTCACTTCCACAAGGACCCTCCCTGAGTACATTAGTCTAATCCAGCTTCTTTTCCACCATTGTTTTTATCAATGACACAGTCAGGTGAAGAAGGGTCTGAGTACGATGGTTCCAACGGCCTGGAAGGTGAAGAGAGTTTGCCATAAACACCTTTCTAGCCATTTCCCTCATTTCCTTCTCCTATGCCCTAGGCATGACCCGTGTCTCTTGCCATGCTTTCCTTTAATGGATTTTACTGTCTCTGCTTCTTGTTTTAGGAGGTAGGCTGCTTATAATCTTCTTCCATCCTGCTCCATCAGATGTCCTAAACAAGTCCACATTCTAAATTCACAGTGTCTTTGGTTGCAAGGATTTTGCTGCCTAAGTCTCATTTCAGTTGTTCTTGGTCTTTCTGCCACAGGAATCAACGTCAAGTGCTTAAACTCCTTGAGGAAATGGCACACATGAGGTCTAGGGCTGCCATGCTGCTGTCCCATTCCCCTTTCAGTCAAGAGGTAGTCTTACCACATCCACTGCCCCCATTATTTTTATTCTTTCTCCTGGTTTTGCATCAATGCTGATAGTTGCTCATTAGGCTGGTCACTGGGCTGGATACAGAGACATGGCTTGGGAGAACATCAGTAATAGGCTGGGGAGTCAAAGATTTTACTTGGTCTATAACACAGCCAGTGTTGGATTCTTTTTCTGGAACAAATCTTTGAGGATGTATGGGGTAAGTGCTGCGTGGGCTACACACAGCACTAAGTACGGAATCAACTTTTCTAAAATCAGTCAGAAAAATATGGCCAGAGGGTCTCCTGGATAATTTACTGCATAGCTCTTCTGAGCACTTCCCCTTTGGCCTGTCCACCTTGGCATGGAAGTTGTTAAACATATCAAAATATATTTCATTATCTGAAGGACCTTACTGAGCTTTTGCTGAATTTTGTGGAATTTTCCTCCCTCTTTATTTTCTGCAGATGTTGGCATAGAAACTGCAATTATTTCCCTGTAACTATTTTATTTATTGACACTCATCTGAATGCAGCAATAAGAGATGACTAAATGTCCCACGAAATGAGAAGCTGGGTGCTCAGAAGATAGAGTGCATTGTCTGGAGTCAGAAGGACTGGAATCTGGCCATAGTGGTTATTAGCTGTGTGACCCTGGGTAAGTCACTTTCATTTGTCTGAATCTACTGGAAAAGGAAATGGAGAGCTCCTCCAGAATCTTTGCCAAGAAGAGTCTTACACAACTCACAACCCATGTAATGATCCTTCTTGGTGGCTCTGATGCACTCAAGAGAAGCCTTGGCCCATCCTCTCATTCAGCTAGGGCTTTGTCTCCTCCATTACTTTCACTTCAAGATTGCCAGGACCCTCTGCTGTGACATCCATCAAGCCATGAAACAAGGATCTCAACTTGGACAACTGGCATGGTGTTCATGGATGCTCTAAAGACATATATTTCTTAGCAATTTCTGACCCCTCTTCCTTTCTTCCAGCAAAGCTTGGGGTGGGGAAGGGTCTCTTTTTGCTGGGCAGTCAGGGTCCTTTCTAAGCCAACTCCTCATTTCCCAGGCTACTTACATCCAATGCTTGCCCAGGCCCTTTGTGACTACCATTCCCATCCATGCCCCTGCAGACTTTGTTCCCTGCCTGGCATCCACTCACTCCTCATCTCCACCTTCCAGCTTCCCTGGCTTCCTCCGAGGCTTGGTGAGAGGCCTTTCCTGGTGTCTCTTTCCCCCCTCGGGCTTTTTTGGGTGCCAAAGGGGTCCATGCCCCACAAAAGACAAAGAATCACTGGTCTGGAGACTAGCCTAAATCAGACCTAGAGTGTATAAGCTGCCATTTTGGTTAGTGTAAAAAAAAAAAGACAGAAAATATATGTATAATTTCTATGGTTATTAAATTTCTTAGGGATTTCATCCAAAGTCACAGCAGTTTTTGTACCAAAAAACTTCCATAATGCAGACAATTAGCAAAAGCAAACCCCGCCAATATGCGATTAAAAATCATCTTTAGCTCTTACAGACCCTATCAAAGTTTTAAAATAAGGAAGTTCTGGCCTCTGAAATGACTTTCAATCTGGAGGGTCTCTAGTGTACCCAGAAGGTGACCCAGGACTTTAGCTAGCAAAGGCAACCTTTGCTTTCAACCTGTGTATTTGGAGACAGAGATGGGAACAAAAGAGGCTCCTCTGCATGAGGAGCTCGTCTCTGGGGACAGAGCTGGCTGACGTTTAACTAGTCTTCACTCCCCTTGACGACTGCAGTGACATGGGCATGGCCTTGGTTTCCATAGCCATGCCTTGTAATTGTGTCCTGACTTGGCCAAAGCAGCGGGTGGAGGAGGGTCTTCACACTGGAGAGTAGGGAAGGGGATGGAGACAACCAGAAGTGGTGGGGGGGTGGCCCTTGCCTCTGAGAAACGTAAGAATTGAATAAGGTTCATCGTATAAAGAGATGCAAAACAGAAAGACCCAGAAAGGACTTCCATAGAATCACAGAACGACAGTCAGGACAGACCAGGAGGCTTCTTGTCCCATCCATGTAAGGCACTAGGCCATGCCTCAGAATGACTCTCCAGTCAGTGATGGAGACTCTTCTATCTCAAGCAGTCCAGACCCTAGGGGAGGTGTGTCCCAGTCTTTCAAGGAGGCATCATTTCTGTCCGGCTTTGGCCTTGGTCAGGCCCAGTTGAAGAGCCCCTCCTTAGTCATTCTCAATGTAACGAAGCCTAGGAACAGTCTTTGGAGAGGCTCCTCCTAAGGTCAGCCACCAGTGAAGTTGCTCATGAAAGCCATTTAAGTCACCAAGTGGTCTGGAGGTTCCCCAATGAAAGTATAGACAAAACAATTTTCATGGACTAAGTGGCAAAGGAAAACAGAGACTCCCCTGGGTCTCCAGGGCTCTCAGAAGATCCAACAAGGCTAAAATGATCAACTCATGGAGACTCTGAAGTGTCCTCTCCTCCCTACACCAATGTGCCAGATCCATTAAGGCTAAGACACAGAAAAAGGCTAAAACTGGCTTGCCAGCACAGACACCCCTTGCAATCAGAATGATGCAGAGGGTGGGTAGATGCTGGGCTCAGAGGATAGATGGCCAGAAGGGGAAGAGCTGAGAGACCCTCCCTCAGAAAGTGGGAGTAGAACCTTGAAGGGAGAAGAGAAATTAGGAGATGTGAGGGAGGGGGAGTGGCCATGGTACAGGCACTGGACCAGATGCCCCCGATTATCCAGGCACTAAAGGGAGCAAAGGCCTCTGTTTTTCCCTCCATTCAGAGGCAGTGGCAGGGAGTAGAGAAGGGGCTGGGTGCTGATCCTGACCCTGACACACATTTTTCCTGCCCAACCTGGGCACTTGTCTCCAACCTCAGGCTCTGTGATGTCACATACCAGACACCAACCCCCTCCCCAGTTACTGTGCAAAGTGCCTTTTACCAACCAGCCACCCACCCAAGGCTCCCCTCACACCAGGACAGAACATGCCATCTTCAAAACTGCCTCCCCTCCCTAACCACAAGAATTCTTTTTCCAAAATACAAGAATACTACTGATTTTTTAATTAAGAAAAATGATGACCTTTTACATCAAACCCAATATCCCCCTGTTCAAATGGCAGGGCAGGTGACCTGGTGTGTGGCCACTTGAGCCAGCCACATGCTAAGGCCTGATTCCAATGTCCCCTCCTCAGGAAGCAGCCCTCTGGGGAAGCATGCACTTTCTGCCTATGCCCCAGTCCCAGACCAGCAGCTATGACTGGGCTGAGTGAAGGACAAGAGCCAGGCTCAGGCTCCTTGAAGACCGGGGAAGGCAGGAGAGCAGGAAGAACCTGTCGTCCCTCCCCGCACTGGCAGGAGACCCAGCAGAAGTAAGAGGAGACCTACGAGAGGAAGTAGTGTGAGCTGAGAAAGGGAGGTGGAGAGCAGCGAAGGGGGCAGGCCTTCCCTTTCTGAAGCATTGGTTGACAGGGAGGTTGGGCACTCTGGGAGAGAAATACCTGTATTTTCCAAGCCATAAAGGGCTTTTTTCTGCTCCTCTTCAAGCTGCTGCTTACTTTGCCTGCAAACAAAGCACCTGAAAGAGAGGAATAGTGTGGCCTTTCATGAATAATGTCTTTAACCTCAAAAGGGAACATTTAGAGTTGTGACCATAGTTCATCCTGCATTGACCCCAAATCCAATTGAATAGGTTTCCTGAAAACAACTCATGCCAAGTTTGTGCATGTCCTGGAGAAAAGCTGGAATTCTGTCAAGACCTCTGTTCCCAGGCCAGACTTCAGAGTCTGGACCACCTGCTATGAGAACACCTCCCCCCAGGCAGATTGCAGCTCATCTACAAGATGAGGGAGGAAGGAAGTCTGGCAGAGGTCCCAAGGCCAACTGTCCATCCATCCAGCCTTTCACCTAATGGGTAGGATTGACAGAAACCTGGAAACTTCCCTCCTAACCCTGGCTGGACCTCTCGTGGCCTGGCATCCAACCAGCACCACTGGCACTAGATAGCTCCAGGACAGGTGAGCCCAGGAAGCCACCTGTCTTGCCCTGGGATGACTCTCATTATGTTTCCTCTGATGCTTAAATAACCCTTTGGGGTTTACAAAGCACTTTACCTAGGTTATTCCATGTGATCCCCCACACTATGAGATAGGTGTGAGACTGTTATCCCCATTTTACAGATGAGAAAGCCAAGACTGAGAAAAGTTCAGAACACTCAAACTAATTCAAGTCTCTGAAAGGGAAGTTGAACCTGGGTCTCTGGAACTCTAAGCTTGGTGCTCTGGTCCCTCCCCAGGGCCTCCAGGAGATTTTCCTGCAGCCTGTCTCCCTCTGCCTCCCTAAACCTTCCCCCTGCAACCTGGTCGGGCCCTAGGGACCAGACAGGTTTCCATTGCTTGAGGATCCTTTAAGGTTGCTCTGCTCTCCTCTCCAGGTCCTAAGCCAGTCCTCCCTGACAAGACCCTGAAGCCAGAGGGGTTAGAGCTGGAATGGGACCCCAAGTCACATATTAACACTTTCATTTGAGGCCTATGGGACTGGGTAACCTCGGCAAGGCCACACAGGTCATCCGTGAGCAGGGAGAGGGTTCAAACTTGGACCACAAGTTTGGTCTTTTGTCCACACTGATGTAGTGGACAGCCCTAAAACCAAACCAGAAAGAATACGTGTGGTGCCATGGACACTTTTCTAGGGAACAGATAAAAAGGCCCATGTTGGGAGGCTGGCTCCACAAGTGGTCATGGTCTCCTGGCCCAATCCAAGTGTCGGGGTCTCTGGGGTCATCTTCCTGCCTGTGGTAGATACTAACACCTCCAATAGGAGTGAGTACCAAGAGCCTCTCACCCTGAGCGGCAAGGCTTCTTATCTCTTGGAGAGCCCACGGTGTGCTGTGCTGGAAGGAAGGCCACCGTTCCTTCATAGCAATGATGAGAAAGAAAGGTCTTAAAACCTAAAAATAAAATGGAAGAAAGTTCAGTGGAATTTGTCAGGCCTATCATGTGATTTCAAAAATCCTGACTCATGCTGGAGAAGACAAGCTCCAAAGGTCTTCTAACCATGACAGATAATATCCTGAGGATGTCACTTGCTCCAGTCATCCCCCAAACTTAGTGCTACTAGAGACTGGAAGAAGAGTAGTGATGGGAGGGCCAGGGAAGGACAAGGGAGGTGAGAGTACCTGCCTCCCTCCCTCCCTTTCATAGGGCAATGCCCGAGTAACTCCACTTGAGTCAGACCAACCCCTACTCACTCCAAAAGAAGGAAAGGATGCACCTAGAGGGGAGTGTAAGGCCCCCTTTCATGACACCCCCTCCTTGGCCCCACAATCTCCCCCTCAGAGCCATCTCCAAAGAGGCCTTTAGTATTGCATATATTTTTTCTATCCTCAAAGTCATTCTTCAATCTAATTTGATCACTGAAGTTAGGTTTAGCTCACTCATAATGATTTCTCCTCAAAGGCTGGCTCTCAGGCAATGGCTACTGGTCAACTTAAATTTCCCATGTAATAAGTGGCCCACGAGAGATCTATGAGGGTAGTGATGGGATCTATGGGAATCAGGGATTTATTGTTGTAGATGAAGAAAAAAATGCCCAACCTTAATTTTTCCTTTCTAAGATGCTCCTCCTTCTATCTCTTTATAAGTATCTTAAAAAAAAACCCATTCTATTTAAGGCAATGGGATTAAATGACCTGCCCAAGGTCACACAGCTCGGGAATTATTAAGTGTCTGAGTTCAGATTTGAACTCAGATCTTCCTGATTCCAGGGCCAGTGCTCTATCCACTATGCTACCTAGCTGCCCCTTTCCTTTTATTTAACTGTTTATTGTTTAGGAATAGAAAAGATACAATAACCCATCACTATCCCTCTGATACAATTTGGGGAATTTTTTATTTTATTTTCTAAGAACTCTACCCACCCAAAATGAATTCATTAATTTTTGGAATTACAAGAAAATCCACCCACATTCACGTGGCGGTTGTGAAAAATGACCCCACTATTCTCTAACTCATTCCCGGACAATTAGGGCAGAGGCTCAGAGTGGTGAGGCACAACATGCTGCCTTAGAATGTTAAAGAGGGATCATCAAGCTCAGCACCATGAGAACACCGAACAGGGTGAAAGCTATGAAGGACATCGCAGTTCTCCTAGTCCTGAGGCCCTGAGACCCATCAAACAAGAGGCTGCTGAGCAAAGGCCCCCCTCCTCCCAGGTCCCAGCTCAGAAGTACCCTCCCTGCAGCTGTCCTGTATGCCCCTGAGGTGCTCCCAGGTCTCATCACTGAATCCCATCTCACTCTGCTCTTGACCCTCAAGTTACCTGAAAGATCATATCGGATGAGGCCCATCCACCGCTTTTTCTCACTATCCCTCAATATGTCTCCATAGAAACCGTAACCCAGCAAGGACACGGAATACTTCAGAAAGGTGTTGTTGTGATGCACTGAAGACACGTCCATAGACAGAGAGTCCCCTGTTGAGAAAGCACGTCTTCACTGTCCTTTTTCTTTGCAAAGCAATAGGAATTAAGGGACTTGCCCAGGGTCAGACAGCTAGTATGTATAAGTGTCTGACTGAATTTGAACTCGAGTCCTCCTGACTCCATCTGTACCCACACTGTCCTCCCTTCTAACATGCATCTCCTTTTTCACATGAGTATTTCCATAAAGAAGAACCAACACTATTGTATGAAAGGGAAACAACCAAAGCACTCCTCTGGGGGCAGCTGCTGGCAAGGTGAGGGGCCAAACTCCAGACAGCAAAATCTGCTCTTGGGTCTTGTAGCACCTTGGGGACTGGAGGAGGGTCAGGCTGGGTCTCCTTGAGAAAGCAAGCATGGGAGGGGCTCCAGCTCAGCAGGGCCAGGATCTGAGACATGGAGTCAGAAGGACAGGTTTCAAATTCCCCATGGACATCAACTAGGGTGGGTGACCTCGAGAGGGTCACCTAGTCTGCCTGTGCCTCAGTTTCCTCCTCTGCGGTCTTGTTTGGGCTCCTAAGTCACAGTCAGCTCTAAACTAAAGCCAAATGGAAAGGATACATCTCTCAAGCTCTAAGATTGGGATCAGGCAGGGGTGGAAACCCACAGGTCTCCCCTAAAGTGCTGAGATAGGAGGGAGGACAGACCCCTGTGACTTGGACAGGTAAGAAAATCAAAGCTTTATGAGGGGAGGGGATGGGCATGAAGGAAGTTGGAGGAAGGGTCTGAGCAGCCTCACTCACAGGGACAGTGTGAGAAGGGGCTGTGAAGGAAGCCAGAACCCAGTATGAGAGAGCTGGAGACCCCTCACCTCACCTCCAAGCTGGAGCAAAGGTTTATGAAAAGGAGGGGGGGTGGCACAGTATCAGCTGAATGGAACTCCTGTCTAGCATGTTGGAAACTATGGTGAGGAGGATGGCATTTCAAGTATAAGGGCCAGAGGGGAGAAGGTAAGAACCAGCTCAAGGGGACAGTGCACTTCTGGAGCCTGAGCCTTGGGTGAGTGAAGGATGTGCAGAAAGGCATCAAGCCCTTATGCTCTCAGGGCCCAGAAAGGGGAGAGGGTGGGGTGTGTGTCTCTGTGTGTGTGGGTGCTAGTCCCCCTCTGGGGGGAAAGGGGAAGAGAAGCTGAAGTTCCCAGCACAAGGTGTGGCTCATGCTGCTTCTGGAGGTGCCATGAGAAAGATGGAGGTCCCTGGGTGAAGAGGCAGCCAGCCAGCAGCCCAGACCCTGTGGGGTGCACACTGACATAGGAACGCCTTTGTTTCTGTCTCGTTCAATCTCAGTGGATCCCACTGTGGTCGTTTCCAGGGGCAGTGAGTCTGACTCAGCCTGGAGCGGAGCTGAGAAGGGGAGTACAGGCTAATGACGGAAGACAGGCTGGACTGGAGGAAAGAGGTCTCCCCAAGCTGAGTGTTCCCCAGGGAGCTGCTGGAGTCTGAGAAGTGAGTGAAGGGCTCTGATCTGGACATTGGGAAAACCACTTGGGAGGCTAGATGGAGACAGGGCCAGAGAGAGGAGACTAGAGGCAGGGAGGCCAATGAGAGCAGAGGGAAGGAGTCAGATGGAAGGAATACTGAGGTCGAGGGGCAGGATCCCACGACATGACGGTGGTTGGGAGAGACCAGGAAAATGCCAAGCTTCCACACCTGGCAGCCTGGAACAGGAGGAGAATGGTTTGGGGAGAAAGGTCAGAAGTTTACAAGATGTCCAACAGGGAGCCAGTGAGGTCTGGAGCCAGACACTGGGGCTAGAGCGGACAGCCAGGAGTCATCTGAACAGAGATAACCATTCGACTATCCATGGGCAATGGCTTAAGTTCAGCAAAGAGTGTCAAGAGAGAAAAGAGGCCTGTGGACAGTCCTGGTGAGTGGATGGGCTAGGGAAGGAGCCTTCAAACCAGAGAAAAGTGACAGAAAGAGAGAAGGGGCAAGAACCCAGGAACATTCTGAAGAAAGTACCGAGGACTGCCAAGAGATGATGAGTGTCAGACAGCAGCCTGGAGCAAGGGCATCCGATGGGTTGGCATCAGGAGCACTGAAGTTTCTCAGAGTTGAGGTCTGACCATCTGCTGTGTCGCAGCCCAGAGGCTGGCACCCCTGAGGTTGGCTGCTTTCAGGTGGGAGGAGAGCCAGGACAAGGGCAGGGGCACGAGTGCCCCAAAAGAGAGTGCAGAACGGACTGTGTCCTGTGTCCAGCAGGGCTGAAGCCAACTACAAACCCAGAAATGTCTTCTAGTGCGTGAGGTACAGATCACAGATAACTGACAAACAATTTTTCCTCAGCAGCCCTGTTTGGCCTAAGTCCACTAGCTTATAATTAAGCATTCTTATATACTCAAGGACTTACCAATAATAATGTGTAATGCTGATGTAACTGGGTCATTGACACCAACTGTGGCATAGCATACACAATCCGTTGAACCTGAAAAAAACAAGATTCTTGATGAATTCAGGGAATTGCAGATTCGAATCCTCAGTCCTTAGAAGTTTCTAAAGTCTGTCTTGATCAAACTCCCAGATACACAAGAAATGATTCTTCCCTGCCTCAATATGACAAGATAAAACAGGAGACAAGGTCAACTTTGAAAGTTTGTTAAATATTTAAGAAGAAAATGTTCATATCTAAGTAGCTTCTTCTGTGGACGGAAATGCACATTTTATTTGATGTTAAAATTCAGAGTAAAAAAAATAGAAAAAATGAAGGGCTGGACAAAGAAGGACTCTTGCTCTTTCTCAGGATAGAATGGGCCACCTCCAGACAGATGTCAGACCCAGGATTATTTGGCTTTTTAAACTTCACCAATACAAGAATTAGTTTTGTTTGATGATGTGTTTCTGATGGGTTTTGTTTTTCTTGCTTACTTCATGGAAGTTGGGAGGAAGAGCACAGGAAGTTGTTCTTACCTTAATTCTATGAAGCTAGCAATCATGTTACTTTAACATTTCCCTGATGTTTTCAGATAAGAAATAAGTCTAAAATGTCAATGACACTTCCAAATAGCTGAACTTTAACAGCTCCTCAATTTTCAGGAAAGCTGATAACCCAAGGTCATCAGGGAGGATAAGCTTCATCTTGTGAAATGTGGAGAAAAATGCATTTAGAATTTCAGCGGCAAGTTCTCTTCTGAAGTCTCCCTGGGCTGTGGGGAAGACCAGAAGATCTCAAAGGCTGTCAGGGGAAAGAATAGAAGCTCTGGAAGAATTTGACAAGGCTGGCCAGGGAGAACGAATGACAGTTTTAGACTGAACAGATCACAAAGAGCATCTTATTAAAGGGCACGTTAATGGTGGAAGGAGGGCCTCTATCAACATAACAGGGCTGGGAGAGAAGAGCGATCAAAAATAAAAAATGAATATTGTACAATTGCAAAGAAGAGAGAAGGCAGCCTTCACTCCTTTGCAGAGATGGGATGTCCCCAAATGTAATAATATACTGCAGAGATTTCAGACTTTTCTGAGGTAAGAACCACTTTTGCTCATTTTTTCTTTCTTATTTTCTTTAAAAAACAATGTTATGTGGGATGTCTCTCTGGGAGAAGTGGGAGAAAGATGCTGGAAGAAACTCTGATGATGTTAAAAAAATAGATTATCAATTACTTTTTTTTTAGGTTTTTTTTTTTTGTAAGGCAAACAGGGTTAAGTGGCTTGCCCAAGGCCACACAGCTAGGTCATTATTAAGTGTCTGAGGCTGGATTTGAACCCAGGTACTCCTGACTCCAGGGCTGGTGCTTTATCCACTACACCACCTAGCCAACCCCTATCAATTACTTTTTTTAGAGGGTAGCTTGGCATTCAAGATGGAGACTAGAAATAAAGATTTGGGCATCTTAAGCATGAGGGAAGTTGAAGCCACGGAATCAGAAAAGCCCGTCCTTGTTACAAGGGCTCAGAGAGTATACACAATCTGAGTCAACTCTACCCACATCACTGCCTCATCCACCAGTTTAGTTTAGTATCTTGGACAAAAAAGGAAATGAAGTTGGGTTGGTGTCTTCTGCTTTTTCTCACTGTTTGTTGTCCATCTCTTTCCTGAGCTTTTCTAGATTGTTCCTGGGGAGGGAAGGCCAGGCCTATGGCCTCGAGCTCAGAGACTTGATTCTAGTCCTCTTCCCATATAGTGGCAGCTCTCCTGTCCTCAGGCACATCTCCAACTCTCCCTGGACGGGAAGACCCTGTTCAGGTGAGTCCAGTGACTGGCTTGAACCCTGGGCAGCTTGCATACTGTCTCCTTGGTTACCAAGGGGTCCAACCTCTGAGGCACATGTGTGGGACACTCTCCTAGAAGGAAACCAGGGATAGGTTCTGTCTTCTGGTGTTTGAGGTCCTTTCTTGGAGCCTCTTTGTCTCCCAGCAGGCTGACATCTCCTGCTCTCCCCATAACACACAATGGCATTTATTCTCCTTTGGAGCATTTCTGTCTAAAATCTGAGACAGTTGATGGATTTGTGGGGGGGGGGAGATAAGATTTCCCGCCAGCCAATTCTAGTCTCTTCAGAAGAACTCCACCTCTCCTCTAGTGAGAATGGCTGAAGCCGACTTTTAGGGGCTAGTCCTTAAAAGTAAATGCTTTCCCTACTCTTATTTATAGGAGTGGAACCAAGGTGCTTTTTCTCACTCCAAACTGCAAGTTTGTTTGGAAGATGTGGTTTTGAAACTTTTCATCAGAGAGAGGAGAAAGGGGAGGAGGGAGAGGAGGGAGGGAAGGAAGGGGGGGGAGGAGGAGGGAGAGGAAGGGCCAGCAGATGCTTGGATATCCAAAGACCCCCCACCCCCCACGATTAGATCCCAAGTCTCTAGGCTAGCTTGTGATCTATTTCCCAAACTCATCTGTTTTTTTTTGTCCAGATATTCTACAATCTACTCCAATGACAAAATTTTCTTTTTTTCCCTGACCCTCATTGCTTTACATCATGCTCCCCCCCCACCCCCTTAGATTTCCTTACATGAATAAACCTTCTTAATCAGCTAACCTACTTCCCACCCCTTCTTAACTATCAAGTTCCTTTTAAACAAGATTATAGAAATCCAGAGTCCAGGCTTGGGTTTCATCCCAAGTCTCACTTATATTTAGGAGGTCACATCTGCCATCTTGCTTTAGGATTCCCAGGTGCTGTGTATTGCCTAAATGCTGGGCACCTGAGTGCAATTAGGGCCACGGGTCTTTTCTGGCTCCTTTCCTGGACTTTTGTCTCCTGCGGATTTCTGGGTGCCTTAGCTACTGAACAAAGCACTTTCCTCTTCTTCCTTTGCAACTCCTCTCTATGGTATCTACTTTGGGAACAGACACTGGGAGTCGTCTTTCTCCCTCACCTTTTTCATTTTAAAGAGCTTTTGACGAGATTCATAAGACCCCCGGGAATACATTCTTACTGGCTTTTCAGGGAAATTTCATCCCTGATTAGGGATCTGTCAGCTATATGTCATAAGCTGTAGATACTGTAAGATCATCTTTGGGGGTGTTGCAAGCCCCTGAATTCCTCAAGGTAACTGGACCATCACTTGTCATGCTGGCAGTCTCTAAGAAAGCCTTCAGTCTGCCAGGTGGCCTGTGTAGCCCATGAAAACCCAAGGTCCCTGGTGCCCACCAGAGCCAGAGGCCTAAGCCACCTTCATGTGACATGCATTTTAACTCTGAAAACTGCAAACTGACTCCATTTACCATAATAATGACAACACGAGGGGGCGGCTAGGTGGCACAGTGGATAGAGCATCGGCCCTGGAGTCAGGAGGACCTGAGTTCAAAATTACTTAATAATGACCTAGCTGTGTAGCCTTGGGCAAGCCACTTAATCCCATTGCCTTGCAAAAAAACCTAAAAAATGAATAAAAATAATGCCAACATGCCTCTTTTTGTTTCCTGGTACCTCAGCTGTCACACCATCCCCTTTCCTCATTACAAGGGAAAGGATCACATAGCATGTCAAATTAGCCCATGTCATTCTATTTACACAACCACAGAGAAGATTACTTTCTGAATCTCTGCTAAAGAGAAAGGATAAAGGATCAATGTACAGCTTTAAGAACAAGAATGATTACAAGAATTAGACAGATCTGGAAGGGAACAGAGGAAGGAGGGGGCATCCTGATCATCCTGAGAAGAGGGCAAGGTGAAGGGAGCTGATGGAGACTTCACGAGGTCTCTCCAGTCTAAGCAGAGTCAGAGTTTGTCCTCTAATGGAGCCAAGCTGATTGCTTCATCTGATGTCTCTGCACCTCGGGGGAACAGACTTGCAGGTTCCCATGGGCCCTGGGCCAGGGAGCAAGTGTCTGGCTAACAAGGCCAAGGTGCCATTGGGACATTCCCAGGAGAGGGCCTCAGAAGCTGGGAGAGAAACTCTTAATGAGTCAACAAGATCTCTTAGAAAACATTCTGCAAAGGTTTCTTTTCAAAAGGAAGCTCAGCCTATCCTTGAAGCTGCCGACTGGGATGATAGCAGGCCCCAGTCAAGACCGGCTCCCAGTGGGGTCCTACCAATCACATGCCACGGGAAAGCCCTTTCTCTAGGCATCACGACTTAGAGAAGGACCCTCAGGCTTGGATCTCAACAACCTCTTCTTTTTCCAAGTTCGAGAAGGCCAGTTGTATGTTTGTCTTCTCCACAGGAATTTCTTCCCCTCCATCACTTTGGATGCTCACTCCACCCCAGAAATGACTCAGCCCGGGATTGGCTGGTTCCTAGTCCTTCATTCCAGGCATAGATCAGCCATCTCTTCCTTTCTCTAGGCTCCAAAGACCTTCACCTATGATGAACCTGGTCCCATGACACCCCTTTCCATTAGAATGGAGGATCCCTGCGGCAGGGGCTGCCATTCTGCTTCTGTGTGTACTGCCAGCACTTAGCTCAGAGCCTGGCCCATGGTAAGATGGTACTCTCCATCATTCCTTGAGCTAGAGGACCCATTTCCCCCAGGACTCACTTCCCTGGCTATTATCTCAGGGCTCAAGTATTCATGATGAGTCCCTTCTAATGGTGTCACACCCTGAGGTGCTTTCCTTTCCTCCCATGCCATGACCATCAGACTTCATCCCCTCATGGCTGCACCTACTCTCCTTGGTTCTGAGGTCTGGCATTCTACTCTTACCTCCTGGTCAGTTTTTCTTCTTTCCTCACTCCTCCTCAACCTGAGCCCATGTGTTCTCATCACAAACCCATCTCCAAATGACAAAATCCAAGGACCAGCTCAACCACTGACTTCTCCAGAACACTCTCCCTGATCCTCTCAGCTGAAAAAAGGATCGTTCCTGTGACTTTTCTTGAATAGGGTCACAAGGGTGAAGAGCCAGGAGATCCTAATGGTTTGGGGCCAACAAAGCAGTGTACCCCTCCCAACAGTCAAGAATTCTTAAAGTCATGATTAAAACTGCAAGAGGAGTTGAAAGGGCCATATGTTAACAATGGATGACCAAGAATGGATGGAAACCCAAGGTGAAGCACCAGACCAAGAGGAAGGCCATCCACTCAATTCTCTACATGGAAACAAGACAAAACACACAAGAGTTACAGAGAGTGAGGAAGGAGGAAAGAGATCTCCCACACAGGGGAAAACCTGATTTAAGATTCAGAACTTTAATCTGAAGTAACCAAAAAAAGGTCAGACGATCTTCCTAAGGCTTTGATCAGGAAGACAGAGAGGACACCACAAATTCATAAAGCTCTACAACTGAAAATGGCAAAAATCCCATTTGTGCCTTCTGGGGCCAGCTTCAGGTTGCTGAAGTAAAGACTGGCACACTCCCACGAGAGCAAATTTAACAGTGTTACTGTACAAATGTACTGCTAAGAAAAAATGTGAAGACAAATAAATTGGGGGTAAGCAAAGCCAGTCAATGCACCAAAAAGACTGTTATTTCACAGTTCCAGAGCTCTTTAAGGAAGACATTTTAATGTTGATTTTGTTGATATCAAATACTTTTCAGAAAGGATATTTATCCACTAACTCGGTGGTGATAAAGTCACTTTACATCACCTGCTGGGATTATCCCAATTCGCAGTCTGCACTGGACTAAAGATGCTTTGGGATTATTCTGGTCTATACCACAGTCCCTCTGTGTCCTTCCAATGAGGCCATGTAACACCTCACTGAACATGCCATCTCCACCAACACAAACAATTCTGTAGGAAAGCAGAAAATACAGAACAATCATTCCATGATTCTGGTCCAAAGAGATCCCCCTCCAAGAGTTTGGATTGGCTCATTCCAGGTCCTCTGTAAACTAGCCCCAACCAGCCTCCCCAGATCTTAACTCATGCTCCTCTACAACAGCCATGCTGGCCTGACCGTCCCCTTCATAGGTCCTGAGACCTTTGCTCAGGTCACTCCCTCTGCCAGAAATGCATGTGGATTTCTTCCTTCCTCTATCACCCAACAATGCTGCCTTGATATCCTTTGAGGTCCAGTTCTAGGGTCACCTCATCCCTGACTGGTACAAGTCCCACAATAAATGCTAATTGCCTGCACTGCTCCAAGAGTCCCTTGGCTTCCACCACTAAATGAGCTGGTGTTCTCTCTCTCTCTCTCTCTCTCTCTCTCTCTCTCTCTCTCTCTCTCTCTCTCTCACACACACACACACACACACACACACACACACACACACACACACACATTCTTTCTATGTGACTGCAAACTTCTAATTAATAGAAATCATGTCCTAAACAACTCAAGGATCACAGATTTAACATAAAGGAACCCAGAGGTCATTGAGGCAACTGCCTCACTGAAGAATGAGGAAATCAAGGACCAGGGAAGTGAAGTGAGCCAGTTACACTCCGCTGGGGACGAGGCATTAGAAGCTCCCAATCCCAGTCATCCCACTGCTGCCTTAGGAAGACATGCTCCATGAAGATCGTGGAGAGTATGAAGGGATGGTATCAAATACACACACACACACACACACACACACACACACAAATACATCTGGGAAGGCCTCCAGATTATCTCTTACAAGGTGGAGGCAGAGACCTGCAGGAAGCAGGGCCCTGGGGGACTCCACATCACTGTCCAGACAAGGGGAGCCCCTCATCTCCACCCACCCCAGCACTGTCTCAGGAAGAAGAATCACAAAGCTAAACAAGGATGAAACACCATATATTTCTGGGACATACTTTTTAAAACCAAGGGGCCCAGAACCCTTACTTACCCATCATATTTCTCAATATTAATTTCAAACAAACTGTCCTTTGCATGGTTAGCGTGTTCAGTAACTGTGGAGAACAAGCATGTAATTCACAGTTAAGTTCTCATGAAAAATCATTATCCACCAAATACCATTTTATGTTCTTCAAATAAAAAGAGCGCTTAAGAGTCTGGCTCCATGGGACACTGCCAACAATGGTAAGGGCCGTCTCTGGCGATGGTAGTTTAGGAAAGATTTATTCTTCAACACTTGGCTTAGAAAAACCAGAAACCACAAACCCCTCTTGCCTTTCAGAGGAGGAGGCTACTTTGGAGTCTTACTGCCCTCTTCCCAGAGCAGGGTCCCAGTGACCTACATCAGGTACCACCTGGAGGAGAGAACCTGCTGAATCAGGTGAGCATCCACAGCTCCTATGCAGGACTCTCAGCAGCCCCAGGAGGCAGGTCAGGCTTGGGTTCTCCCTAGTTTATGTAGGTTCTATAGGGGACAGACATAGATCTTGGAATACCCAACCCACTGGACTGTAGGGGATGGTGAAAGGGACAAAATGACAATTATTTTTTCATTTTCAATCCAGGATGAAGAATGTCTAGCACGCATTTGTTGCTGTGCAGATGGATGAACAATTGGATCTACAAATACCTCTATCTCAGAGTGATCCGAAACATGGAAAAAGAGCAGCCCCCAGAACTGAGCAGGAGGAAGAGTACAGGAAGGATTGTTTTGGAGAATTAGACAATGTTTTTAAACAAACACATCCATCTGTCTTGAAAAAAAGGTCTCAAACTCTTTTAAACTCCTATTCTTCCCATATTAGATGGTTGTGAGTCATGGAACATCACAGTTACGCTGCGGGGCTTGGTTGGGAGCAGACTCCAAAACAGGACAAATGAAGAAGTAAAAGGGAGAAGTTGTTCTCAAGGCTGTATGGCCAGATGCGGCATGCCCATGCTGCTGGGAAGCCCGCCTCTTCTGTTGGTCTCCAGGAAGCTCCTGGCACCCTGCAAGGATAAGAAGGGGTGGGCGGGCTGGTGTCGACACTGCTGGAGGAAAGACCCATGCTGGTGGGATTACTGATGCACTGAGCAGGTTGCTTCCAAAGTTTGGGGCTTCCAATGGCTGTGAAGATAGTGAAGTTGTCATTCTGCTAAATTCATTCTAGTCTTTTTCTCTGTGTAATTTGTTCTCCAAGAAATGAGTCCTTCTCTGTTTTCCTCCTAACCATAAACCAGATATTTTCTGATGACATTAGGTTCTCTGCAAAGACCTACCATCACTCCTTTCATTTCCATAATTGACACGTTAGGTCAAGGGCATGCTGCCAGACACAGTCATGTTTTAGCACCATATCTGATAGGCTTCCTGCTCTGTGTGTGGATGAGAGAAGTGTGGGAAATGGTAGATGGCCTTGGAACTAATGGAATGACCAAACCATTAATGGGTCAATGCCAACTTGGAATGCCCTTGACCTCGAGCTGGTGAGAATCTGTAATGAGGATGTGGATGTGAAGGGATAGGGATGACTGGTGATTCCTTCAACTGGCAGACCATATGGATGTCAGGCAATATTTGATCCCTTTCCAATCTGGCTCCAGCCTCCTTCTTCAGCTTTACTTCCCATTATTCCTCTTCTCCTACCGTATTCATGCACGGTTCCCTGACCTTGGCACTTGTACTGGGGACACAGGCTACCATCCAGAGCCACTTTTCCAGATGCCCCTAGCTGCCACTGTTGGCTTCCTCTTCACACTGGATCTGCAGACCTCAACTCTCACAGAAGGGCAGGCATGTTTCCATTTTTGGTTGTTTAGCACTAGCATCTGTGAGGCCCTCTAGCTGGACTGAATGGAGAGCTAATTCTTTAAATGCCAGTGGTGAGATCGGAACAGTTCTCCAAAGACTAAAACAAAGGGTTGAAGAGAACATGAAACTGAAGGAAGCTCCCCCAAATATCTGCACATTAAAGGCAGGGAGGAGTTGGCTAGGCCCAGCACCAAGAAATCTCCTGGGAGCAGCTGGCCAACAGGCTCCACAATGGGGGGCGATGGTCATGCTCCATTCAGCTCAAGCAAGGCTCCACCTAGGGCACTGTGCTCAAGTCAAAAGACAAGAAACAATGTGCAGCTTCTTCAAAGTAGGGAGCTGAGTGGGATGGCAACATGCCAGGAGTTAAGGCCTGAGACAGTCAGCTGAGAGACTGTCTCTTTGGTCCAGAGAGGGTTCACACTGCCCAAGACCTCTCCACAGGCTCTCAGTCCTGTGGAACACAGATGAATGCAAGCTCTTTGGCTTGACCTTAAAGGACCTCAAAGAGCATGAGTCAATGGGAAAAGAGACAGAGAAGGGGATTGAGGCAAAGTAAATTGTCTTCACAACCAGAGATTCCCCCATCATTCACAGGGTACAACAATACCAACAGGAGGGCCTCTTGACTCTGCCAAGTTTCTCTTCAAGGTGCCTTCTTGAGATATTATTCCTTGATGTCTTAAGATCTAGTCAGGCTGGGTTTTGTTTTCTTTTATCCACAGAACTGCAAGCAATTAAACTTCTCTTTAAGGTAATCATCTTACTCATTTTTATCACCTCAGGGCTTGGCAGAGTGTTTCTGGGCACACAGCTGGTGCTTAATAAAACCTTGCTGTTGAATTGCTCCCATGTCCATAGCCCTCCAAGGTCTGCAAATTGCTTCCTAAGTGGTCTCTCTAGGAAACTCAAAACAGGAGGCAATGGGACCCTGGGAGATGGGGAGCCTAATCCAAGTTTTCTTGGGGTGCTCTCCCTACTCACCAAGCCACACACCAAGTTATCTCTAACCAAACAATTCTAAGTACAATATGATCTGTTGAATTCAGAAAAAAGAGAAAGCTAAGCCTTACCAATGACATCAGTAGTGATGGAAGCTAGATTAAAGAGTGGGACGACTTTCTGTTCATAGATGCGCTTGCCTTGTCTCTTTCCTCCGAAGGGATTAATATACACGAGTAAGTGCTTTGGTCTACATGCTACGGGAAGAAAAGGAGATCTCAATCAGAATGGGTAAACAACAATGGCTGACTCCAGATAAGAGAGGCATTCAAAAACCCACAGAATCGGGATGTGGCTTTTTCTGAAATGCAATCTTTGAAGTCTTTCAGACAGTGGGAGTGCCATCTGTTTCATGTGAGAGCTTCATCTACAGCCAGGAGCTGAAAGAAGAGGGAGAAGGCCAAGCCAGCGTTCCAGAGCTTCTTGGAGGCACTAAGTGGTCAAGTGGTTAACCTGGAATCAAAGATACAAGTCGGGACCCCTGTGTCCAGGGGCAGCTCTGGAGCCACTAGGCCACCCCTCCTCTCGGAGCTCCCTTTAGACCCTCAGCATAATGCTTGGCTCACTGGACAGATTCAATTAAAAAAAAAAAGATGGAATAGAGCGAGTGGAAGCAAAAAAGGAAGCAAAAGGAGAAAAGGCAAACAAGGGTCCCTACGCTCTTCTTAGATATTCCTTTAGTTTATTCAAGGCCAAGAACAGAACTTGCTATCAAAAACTATGATTTAAAAGTTTGGAGCAAAAGACTTGGGAAACAAAGATGTGAGGAAGAAAACATAATGGAAGGAACTGAAACAACCTAAGAGGAGAGAAAATGAAAAGGGGATAAAACAAAATTTTAACTTATACAATTTAAAACCTAAATGTTTCAAATCATATACAACTAATGTGTATCAGGCTCTACTGGGGAATGACCACCCAAGCTGGAGTGGGGGAAGGAAGAAATGGTGAGTATAGTGAATGCAGAGCCATCTGCAGCAACTTGTATGCACAGAAGCAGAGGACAACCCCCAACAACAGACATGGAAAGAGAGGCCCGGAGTAGGGGAGTGCCTTGCCCCAGTCTCCTCCCTAGAGCAGCCTAAGGCACAGGCCTCAAGCCCACATCTGCTCCAAACTTGTCAAGGACATAAATGCCTCCATTTTGCACTTCCCACCCAAGATTCTCTGGCTCTAGATGACCCATCCTGAGTCCATTCCGACCTCTGAGGCACCTCCTCTAGACCTTTGTTTTCATTGTCCCTCATGCCTGAAAGGCTGTCACTCCTCACCCGCTCACTTCTACATGTAGCCTATCACAAAGCTCCAAACTGCTGCTTTGCTAAGGTCCCCCATTCAGTTCACTGGATTAGGGAAGATGAGTTAAGATGGTGGGGGAACAGAAGGAAGGAGTACAGCTAAGAGTCCCCAACAACTTCTCCAGTACAAGACCTAACAAGAGCAGCAGAACAATGGGACTGGGCGGAATCAATGAGTTTCCAGTCCAAGATCACAAACTCAACCCACAGACATGTGACCAGGGCATTTTCCAATTGGTGAGTCACTTCCAGGAGCCACCATTTTGAGGATGGATACCGTGAGTCATGCTTGATTCCCCTCCTGGGTAGGTATTAAAGACTCTGGACTTTGCCAGTGACTCCCCCACCTCCTTACTCTGGAATTTCTCTCAAGTGTCTAAGACCTTTTTAGACTGGGACACAGCCCCCAAGACACATGCCCAGGGACATCCCCCTGGGACAGGCCAGGTCCCCTCTCTCTCTGGTGAGTTCTTTCTGGGCTCTCTGTTTTACAGAAGGGTCTAGGTTAACCATGCCTCATTCCCCTCTTGGTTGTCCTTCTGACTCTCTGGACTTTGGTCCTATGGTCTCTCACCATATCTTTCCTTCCACTCTTTCTGGCTCCCATTCATAGGGTGCCTTCACTCTTAGGGAGTGCCTTCACCCTCAAGGACAGGGTTTTCTTTTCATTTGGATTTGTGGACCCAGAGTTTAGAATAAGAGCCTAGGTCATCATAATCCATGTTTGTTGGAGGAAGCTGGAAGGGCAGGGCTGCCTACTGAAGATTACAGACTTGGCCTCACTTGCCAGAATGATTGATTTTTTCAGCAAAATTGCCAAGTCTCTCATGATGTGTTTCTTAACCTCATCCCCACTCCAGTCACTTCTATTCTCTCCTTCCTCCTTATTAACCTGTGTGTATGCTGGGATCTCCCAAAATAAGATGGAAGGTCTTTGAGGAAAGGACTCTTTCTTTTGTCTTGTATAATGAATGTTTACTGACAGAGCTCGAGGGCTCATTGGCTTTCAGAGTTGTCCATGATCTCCAATGGTTTCTTTCCTTGACCTCTCTGCAGCCACTGACACTGTTGGTCATTCTCTCTTGAAGCCTTTTCCCTCCAGGTTTTCAAAATACATTTATTCATATGGCATCTCTGCTTGGGAAGCCTTCCCCTCCCGACTTCAACTGATAGATTCCTATTTATTCTTTAAAATTCAACTCAAATGTTACTTCCTATAGGAAGAGAAGTCTCCCCCAAATTCTCAAGGCCTGATTTCAGAGTCTCCTTTTTGGTTCTGATGTACTTTGAAATAATAATTGTATCTATTATCTCTTAGCCCGACTAGATATAATATCCCTTAAGGTAAAGAAACAAGTCTTCCCTAAGTTTATGAATTCCTTTATACATTTTAAATAAATATTTGTCAAAGTGAGTCAGTGAAGTCTTCCACTACCCACAAGGATAGATCTGTCTCTTCAGAAAATGCTAATGTTAATAGAAGCTCATGAAAATGACATGTAAGAGTCTCTTTGCATCAGTATAGACAGACTGAAGTCCTTCATCTGCTCTAAAAGGTAAATGCTAAATAACCACATCATGGGAGACTAGGGAAGTAGTGAATAAATACAGAAAAGGTGAGGTGCCTGGGATTGAATGAAGGGAAGCAGGGGCAGTAAAAACAAAGTTATAAAGGCTCAGTAGCCAAGAACCAGTAGGAAAAGGTGAAAAAGTCAACATGAAGGGGCCTTCATAACTAAGGCGTTTTGTACTGTGAGGGAGAATGGAAAGGCCAGTTATAAACATGGGATAAGACCCTGGTAAACCATGGCATTAATATGTCTGAGCCAGCTCCCATCCTCATTCATTTTCCTCATGAAACTGCCCATCACTGCAAAATAATCTTCAACCACTAATGGCCTGGACAGAGGCCTGCAGTGCCTCTCCTCTCCTCAAGTCTGTCCAGACCTCAAGCACGGCTCCCAGAGGGCCAGTAGGGTCTCTTGAACAATGACTTTCACCAGTTTGATAGAAATCAAGGGCCCCCTGCCCATAGGTCTCCCTTTCTAAAGTCAGAGTTCAAAGAAAGGAGAAGGGGCCAAGAGAAGCCCACCAAGAAAAAGTGAAGGAAATGATAATCAACTCTCTTTTTCACACATTTAGAGGTCAGAAACTTACTCAGCTTCTCAAGTAATTCTCGGAGTGTTTGGATCCACTGGTTACAGAGCGACTCCTCCGTGCACCAGAAGGTCACGTGACTGCACCGCCAGCGGTGACGCCGTGCTCTCTTTACAAAGTACACTACAAAAAGAAACACATTCATCACTCCTAAGTGGGCGAGCCTCAGGGACATTCATGGTGAATGGCCAGGCTGTCAAATGTCTCAAGCTGTATGATGCCCATGATAAAAAGGGAGTGTAAAGAACCATGAGAGAAACTCTTTGCTATAAAATTATGCAAAAAACAAGAGCCAACGCACTTGCCCTGGGAAATTTTGGGAACAGGAACACGGGACAGTAAACAAGTCCATTCGGCTCAACCCAACCCTGTTCCAAATTCACTCCGACTGAATCTGTACATAGATTGGAGAAGCAGGGAGCTGACCCAACGTCCCCGGAATCCAGAGGACGCTGGCATTGCTTATTACCTGTAAAAGCATGAGGTTTTGCCATTTTTTGCCATTTTCCAGTATGATAGTGTTTCTCATCAATTTCTGTTTCTTCTACAGTGATAATCTCAGAAATAGGAACTGAGCGAGTATCTGGAAAGACAGAAAAAAGTAAGAAAAGCCAATGTGCCTAGGAGAAACTGATGAGCATATTCAAAGGAAAAAACAGCCAATGTTCTAGTTTTTATTCATAAACGATTAGAAGGGACAAGAAGTATATACCATACTTTAATCTTTATGACAGTTAATAATACGATGACCCCATAATAAGATTTCTGTTCCTTGGCAGGAATGAGAAAGAAAATGCCCTGGTTGGGGGCAGCTTAACTCACACGACGAACACATTTTCAAAGGGTCGGCAAGAAGTCCCCCACACAAGCAGGTTCTAGTCTAAATGTTAATATACAAGTTGATTATTTGGAAATCAGAACTCAAGCAAAAAATGTCATAGGTCTTTTTCAAAATTCTATCTTCAAAGTTCTGTACTTAAAGGGCATCCATTTAGAGAAATCCAAGGAGAAAAGATGGAACTTTTGGAGGAGACTGAGGAGGAAGGAGCTCTGAGGACTTTCTGAGGCTGCAGGATCTGAGTGCAATCTCTTATTATGAATAACATTTAAAACATGTTCCTCAATTCAAACCCATTGCTACCAGAGTCTAAGTAAAAGAGGGAAAGCCCTCCAGGCTTTCCTGGTACAGAAAAGGAGCATGGTGATGAAAGATGGAATGTCCATTTAGGGCCAATGGTGGGAGATTGTGGCATCCTGGAGGAAGTCTAGGATGAGACTGGAATGGGAGGACAGAGCCAGACTGGGAAGGACTCTGGATCCCACAGGGGAGTGGAAGGGCTGGGGTGACTCAATCACATTTCTGTTTTAGGAAAATCATGAGTTAACGAGTCAGGAGAAACCCTCATTCAGATGCAAGATCTCAGAATCATCTCTGACTTGTGCTTCTTTTTCACCTACTCCCCCTAATTCATTCATTTGCCAAGTCCCATCAGGTCTTTCTATTCCTACCACACCCTCTATAACTCCCTCCTTCAAAAATCATAAAACCACAGAAATGAAACACCTCAGAAGTCACCCAGTCCAGCCCAGTCCCACTACAACACCCCCAAGAGGCCATCACTGAGCTCTCCACAAGAAGCCCGCCTGAGATGAGGGCTAGCCTTTACCATGGGACCCTCTCCTCATAAGAGCTTTGGCAAAGGAGGTCAGAAGATGCCAGTTACCACTGGCACATGCCGTCTAGAGTTGGTGGATCTCTTCACCAAATAACTTGCAGATTGCCACTCTCCTCCATGTTCCTATCTTCTGAAGGCCTGAGAACCTGGAGTCATTTGGGGCTCTTTTCCTGCCCCAAAACTACAGAGGTTTCACCTGCAGTGCCCCTGATCCTATATTCACCTCTGGAGGAAGGGAAACTACTGTCCTTACACTCTGCCTTTCTGTTCTACTGGGCCCTTTCAAACTCTTTTTTTATACCAAAGCCTCCCATTTATCCCTAATCTTTTCCTTATTCTTTGGGTTCACTGCCCAGGACCTAGGGCAGATAACAGAAAGGAGGGCTCTGTCCCTTCATGCTCAGCTTATTGAAAACGATGCCCTAAGATGAGAACGGTCAATGCTGGAGGAGCTATGGGAAGCTGGGCACAGGAACAAAATGTGGAAATATGAGGAACTAAAATGGTCTTTCACTTAGACATGGGGATTCTCACAGGTCCCATATTCCGAGGCTCCCTATAAACCAAGATGTTGATTGATAACACCATTGTGATAGCGGAGAACCAGAAACAAAGTAAATGCTCCCTGAGTGGTGTATAAACAGACATGGTCTGGAAGGATGATGGAAAATCCAGTGCCATAAGAAACAACAAACATGATGAACACAGAGAGGCCTGGCAAAGACTTGTATGAAGTGATGCAGAGTGAAAAAAAGCAGAGTCAAGTCAATAATATAGATAATTACTATCATGGAGTTAATTCCATTTGGAAAAAAGAAGAAAGAAAACAGCCCAAAGGGAATGTTTCCAAAGTATAAAGAACAGCAGGGGGAAAAAAACCACTGTCACCTCCCCTTCCTCCTTGGCAGATGACCTCAGGATTCACAGGGGGTCTAGGGTCAATGTCAGATTCTCTAATTTATAGATTGATTTTACTAAAATTATTCCTCTTTGTTATAAAAGCCAGTTCTCTGAGAGGGGGTAATGAGAAGGACTCAAGAAATTTAGGAAATGAAAATCCAAAAGACATCAACAAAGCCTATGGTTTTTTAAAAGACCACATGGTTCCCAGAGCTCCCTTGGTGAAGCTCCAAAAGTCAATGTCTAGAAATATCTGGATGGAAAGCACCTCAGAAGAATCATCTGCCATCTCAGAGGCCCCTAAAAGTGTTTGAAGCAGATGAGGGACATGGTCAGGTTTGTGCCTTCAGACCAACAGCAGGGCAGCTGTCTGAAGTAGGATGGACTGGAGTGCAGAGGCCAAGAGGTCAATACACAGGGGACTCCACTAGTCCAGATGGGTGATGAAGCCTGAGCTGGGGTGACCACCAGGGGACAGGAAAAAAAAAACTGACAAGATTGGCAACACATCCCTCAGTGTCATGGGGACCTTGGTTTCCTTGTCTCTAAAATGACCAGCTGGCTACAACTCACATAAAGCCTAAAGGTTTGCAAAGTACTTTATACAGCAACCCATTTATAGATAAGGAGACTGATGGGGAGAGAATTTAAGTGACTGCTCCAGGGTCACACTGCTCTGCATATAATCTGAGGCAGAATTTGAACTCCGGTCTTTCTGACCCCAAGTCCAACATAAATCACGGCACCCCCTAGAAGCCTTCTTTTTAGTTCTAAATTTCAAATCTTAGGAATTGATTCAATGGGAAATGAGAAAAAGGGAAGAGATAAGTCTAAGGGCACAAATCCTGAATAAGAAACAATGGTTGTATCTCTAACAGAAGTTTAGAAAAAAAAATTTAGGTAGTTCTACTTCTATGACTAAAGTAAAATGATATTTCTAAGTTTGGAAAATAACATTATATCTCAGTGTATTTTCTACTCAAAGGTATTTGCTGTTGTTAAACAATAGGGAAATCCATTTTTTTTCATCTCCTGGAAGTTATATGATTACAATTTTTTAATCTGTAAATATACATATTAGTCAAACATTTTTAAGCAGGTTTGATCCTTTGATCTTAATCCTCCCTCATCCCACATATCCTGTCACCCCAAAGCCATCACCCAGAGAAACAATGCTTCTGAGGAAGGGTCTGGTAGTCCTTGATGCCACAAATTACCAAACAGCTTGTCACCTGCAGGGCAGGAGGGCTGGAGGGCACTGCTGGGCTCTGCTGCCTCCACTTCAGTGGTCCCGGGAAGCCAACCCAGGATCCCATGACTCAGAAACCCAGTCAGACGACTGGCCCTACATTCAGCCCAGCTCCTGCAGCCACTCTGCTGAGGAGAATTCCTTTTGGAGACATAACCACAGCAATGGAAAATCCAGAAAACAGTTCTTGAAACCAACTTCCTGGGCACTGTCAAGTGGTTCAGTGGCAGAAACAGATGTCATTTTATCAATGGAAATGACATGAGAAAATTTTGCATCTACTTTGCCACTGTTCTTATCTTATGTACTTGGGTACTTTTCCATCTGAATTATAGCCAAAACTTATTATGTATGAAGGGGAAAATCTTCCCATCTAATTTTCTTTCTTTTTTTCATCCAATTTTCTCTAATAAAGGTTTGCTATCCAAGACATTCCCCAAGGAGTGGTCGAGGAAAGGAACAAGTGTTTTTGAAAAAGATTGTCAACAATCAACCAAAGGAAAGAATGCTCTAAGTCCTAAAGATGACATCAGCTCTGGGGTTCTTTTTCTCACCCAGAAAATTAGGAAGATGATGCAAAGTGATCAGAATAACCAATGTTGGATAATTCTGGCCAACATGAATTATGAAAACTATTAGGAATTATTTCCCCAAAGTTCCTTAGCTTTCTCTGCTCTTGGTTCCAAAGATCCCACTGGCTGGGCAAATTCCTAAAGAAGACAAAGGCAGCAAAGCAGACACCAAACCATTACAGCTGCACCTTCCAAAGTGGCTAAAAGCTGGAAACAAAGGGAATTCCCCAGGGGCACATGGCCAAACAAATTCTGATAGAGAGGTCTGCTTCAGGATGGCAATTTTGAAAAGTGACAGCTTGGATTTATTTGACTAGAAGGACAAGCAGTAAGTAGTTACACACACACACACACACACACACACACACACACACACAGTTTATTACATGTGTAGTCTCATTCGATTCGATTTTGGAGTGGAAATGCTCCTTTTATTTGCTACTATGTTCAGAATAAAATCTAAGTAACAAGATTATGATAACATGGAATGTGACGGGCCACCAGGGGTCAGGGAAAGCTGCTCTGTCCTGCAAGAGGATCCTCAGGCCAAGGAAACAAGAGGTGCAGTGCCCCAAGAATGACAAAGGAATTACAAGAGCCCTGGAAAACTCCTCACAAGTGATGCAGAGTTGAAGAAGCAGAGAGAGAGCAGGAAGAACCCTAAGGTCAAATCCCTGGCTCTGTCCTCCAAACAAAATCACAATGGTCTCAGCAGATGCATTTCTCCCCTTTCAGTGACCCCCCCCCCCATACAGTAAGGCTTCTGGAGGAGGGGCCAAGGGGCAGGAGGAAAGCTGGGGAGGTGAGGAACAAGCCCAAAGAGCCCCAAGTTCCAGGCTCTTGCAATGCTGGGGAAGGGCAGTAATATCCTGAGGCTGCTCCATTCTCTTCAGGGCTGACCAAGTTGAGGATAAACAACTGAGTAACTCCTAGCTTTCCTCAATTGGACAAATGGCATCATCACATTTCCTAAGGTCAGATGTTTTTGCCTTTGTGAGCAGCTTCGTGAGCCCCTCATCCCCTTAGAAAAGAAGCTGCCTGAGGGCAGAGCTCTATGCTTTTTTTGCTTGCTACATAGCCTATTTCTGTGGCCTCCCAAGTCAATTCTGCTTTGACACTAAAGGTTTGACACAAGAGAAGGAATAGTCAAACTGCTTGTCTCTCCTACAAGCAGGTAGGGCCAGGGCCTAGGGGCAGGCAGACCTGAGATACCCCCGAGCGGTGTGGCCCTGAGCAAGTCCCTTAACTCCTCTCTGCCCCATTTCCTTCATCTGTAAATGGGAATAACCATTGACACCCCCCCCCCAGTTGTTGGAAGATTTGCCCAGTGCTAACACTTTCCTCATTACCTTCAGGTTCCATCTTTTGCCTCAGTCTGTGACCGGCTCCCTGGCACCATGATCACTCCCCCCCAGCTCCTCCTCAGCATCCTCAGCCTGCACTTCTCTGCTCTGATGACCCACTCCCCCGGGCCCACATCATCTGCCAGATCCCCTACCTCTGTGTACAAGCTGCTGCCAAAGGCAACACAGGAAGACTAGTTACAAAATGATCCATATGCCTCATTAAGAGGCTAAGGGCACACCTCCAAGATCGCCCTTCTCTCAGGTCCCTGGGCTCTGCTGTTGGCAGCCGACGCATATCCAGACAGAAGTGGTCTCTGGAAAGCCAGGGCAGGGTCACCCTGGGCCTGCCACCCTGGACCAGGCAACCCCAGGAATCCTCTGAATGCACCCATTCTGGCCCTGCTAGACCTGCAGATCAAAGGACAGGCCCGTGTATTCAGGGGCCATGCAGCCCTGGACTGATGGTTTCCAAAAGGTAAAAAATCAACAGTCTCCGATGTGTGGTCAGATGATTTACTGCAAGGAGGAAAACGCTCTACTATGGTCCGTGACTGCCTGTGGATGCCCCCAAAGAACCACGGTAGGGGCTTGGTCAGCAATGATGGCGGCTCACAGTCTATGGTCCTGTCATCAATGAAACCAAACCTATCTATATGACTGCCGGTTACAGTGAGAAACTATTTTCAACAGTGAGCTTCTCCCTCCACTGCCTCATTCAAGGATGAAAGTGAGGCCAGTGTCAAGTTCTGGGAAAATCTGAAGAGAAAGACAGTAGGTGGGGGATCGGAAGAGGAAGAAAGGGAACCAGAAATGGCTTCAAGCAGCGGTGGGGCCCGAGGAAACCTTGAAAGAGAAAGACCTGAACAAGCTGACATCACCCAGCACTTAGTGGGCAGCTCCTATGCGCCGGCTCAGGGGATGCAGAGAAAGCTGAAGACCCCTCCCCCCAGGGGGGTTTTCATGGAAGCCAGGCTTCACAAAGAAACCATCCACAAAATAAAGTGGAATAAGTCTCAAGGAAGGCACCCAGACTGGAGAGGCCTGGGACAGGAGACAATGAGAAGGAAGGAGGTAAAACAGAGGAGTTTGTTTCATTCTCAAGTACTAAGGACTCAAAGGACCTGACTGAGCTGGGATGGGGAAATGTGCCACGTGGTCAGGTGTGCTTTCAGAAGTGGAGGAGGGCCCCAGGGAGAAAGAGAATGAGGTCTGTTTGGGACAAGTCAAGTTTAAGATGTCGAGGGAACATCCAGTTGGAGATGACCAGTTGGAGGGGAGAGTCTGGAGGTTGGCAGAGAGGATGGGTGCAGGATGGGAAGAGTCATGAAATCCATGGGAGCTGATGAAGCAATGTGCTTCAGAGGAAGAACAGAGAGAAGAATGGTGGCAGCGAGTGGAGATGACCTTCCCAGGAGTTTAGCCACAAAGAGGAGAGGGTACTAGGATGACAGGAGCGATGGAAGGATTGAGTGTTGGAAGATGGGGGAGGTAAAGGCATGTCTGGAGCCAGGAGGTCAGACTGAAAATATGTGCTAGTGGAAGCATGACAGCGGGGTGAATCTGCTGGAGGAGATGGGTGAGAAAGGGGTTGCTTGAGCAGGTAGCAGTCAGCCCCCTCATCATGTGAGATGGGGATGGAGGGGAAGAGGTGCAGAAGGCACCTGAGCCACAGGAGACAAGGAAGGGGGGGGAGGGGGGCTCACAGAGAGCCTCAGTTTTTTCCTGCAGTCTAAGAGAAAACATTCTGTGCTGAGGCTGAGGACAAGGAGAGCCACAGGAAGTCTGGAAGAGCTGCAGGTACTGTAGACTTGCTGAGCAGCAAGGAGGGCCCAGGAGGCCGGGCAGTGTCACTCTGTCAAAAGACTTGGGGATATTCTAAATCTAAGGCAGCAGCGGGTAAGAATCATCCCAGGCTCCCCTCCGGGGGCTTGCCAGGGTATGGCTTGGCCAAGAGATGAGGAGGAGGATGGCTCAGGAAAAGAAGGCAGTGTCAAGTTGAAGTGAGTCACCAAAGGGTCAAGATGGGGAAAGGAAGACAGTGTGAGCATGTCCAGGTGATGGCCTGGGAGAGAACAATGGGGTCAAGAGATTAGAAGTCCTAGTGAGGATGAAGAATAGTTCGATAAGGCAAGGCAGAGGGAGAGGCTGGATGCCAATAGATTCTGGCTGGAATTCTGGAGGTGGAACATTGTGGGTGACTGGGGTGAGGGTGGAGGACTAGGTCATGAAACCCTCCCTAGGTTTCAGTCTCCTTCCTGCAAAATGAGGAAGCAGGACTAGACTAGAGGACCTCCGGGTTCCTCCCTAGCTCTAAGTATACAATCCTATGATCTCTTTCACTTCCAAATGCCTCCTTCTCTCAGGGATTCCTATAGCTCCTCTAACTTATTTTCCAGCTCATTAAGATATTTACTTTCTTTTCACCTGGGGTCCTTGAATTTTTTTAAAAAGGCTATTTATTAAACAGTTAGATCCTAACAACTTAGCAGCCATTTGAAAAAATCCAAATTTTTGTTTTATTTTTAAATAGTCCCTCACTAAAAGAACGTGTGCCTACAGACACTAAACTCAAACTTTGAAGCCAGACTGGGATGCTCTCACGTCCTGTTTTTTATTTTATTTTATTTTTTGTTTTTTTTTCAAGGCAAATGGGGTTAAGTGGCTTGCCCAAGGCCACACAGCTAGGTCATTATTAAGTGTCTGAGACCAGATTGAACCCAGGTACTCCTGACTCCCGGGCCAGTGCTCTATCCACTGCACCACCTAGCTGCCCCTCACATCCTGTTTTAAACTGAATTTCAGATGGCACTGGGTGCTTTGTTTTTTTTAATTACAGCAACCCCTCCAAAGTCTTGCTTCACAAGGATATGACATCAGAAGTCAACAGTTCCCCAAGTGACGGGCTTGGCTGAAAGTACAACTACACAAAACTATCTCCCCATCTGAGAGCATCCTCTGAAGGAAGGCAGCTCAATCTAAGGTGGAAACCCCTCAACTTCCTGCCACAAGAAGCTGGGTGAAGGTTACAGGTGGATTTGGGTGTTTTCCTTCAAAAGGGCCCACCTGTGCCCCAGGGAGTGCTGAGAAGTCTGGGTTTTAATCTCATCATCCATGTCTGCCAGCTGGTCCCAGAGGTCAAAGGAACCACTGAAGGTTTTGGAGCAAAGGAGTAACCTTGTCAGAACCACATTGTCTCCAAGAAAACTTCATCCTCCCTGCTATGCAAAGGTCAGACAGAAAATTTCCACCATTCCTTGCGTGATGCTATGTGGCCGTTCTGACTTGGGGGTTGTTTGGTGAAGGCCCCTCCAATGGGACTCCTTCCCAAGCCCTCAAAGGGACAAGCCCCTGTCACCTGAGGTGGAGCAAGAACAGTCCCAGGAGGATCTTGGGTCATTTCTTTCATTCCCATTTCAGACCAGGGTACCCAAGGCACAACACTTGGGGTCACTCACTGGCTATCTAAACCAAAGAATCAACAGGCAGTCTTCTGATTTCAAGGAATTATTCCCTTGCTAGGAAATGACATAAACAGCCCTGTTCTCCCCCCCCTCCTTCCTACAAAATAGCAAACATCCCATTTACGCACGGACTTGGCACACGTGACAGAGCCTCTCCTAAACATCGGTGCAACTCAGGGGAACTTTGTGGTCCTATGGTCCAGAGCACGCCAATACTGTCTGTGGGGTTTTCTTGGCAAAAACACTGGAATGGTTTGCCTTTTCCTTCTCCAATGGGGTAAGGCAAAAAGGTTAAGTACCTTGCCCGGGGTCACCTCATAGTAAGCATCTGAGGACAGATTTGAAGTCAAGTCTTCCTGTCTCCAAATGGCCCCTAAGGGTAACTTGTTCAGTGGTAATTGTGATGGGGATTTGAATTAGCAATGATTCCTCACCCAGGAAGTACCTGTCCTAAGCTGTCCTGAGCTCCTACCACAAATGCTCATTTCATAGAAGCCCCAAGAGGAGTCAAACTGGAGGCGGGTGTTGGGCCCCGCAAAGATCAGGAGAGGAAGGAAAAGCATAACCACGTTTCTGTGGGTGAATCAATAGAGGGCCATGATGGGGCCAGAGGGCAACTCTCCCATTCACTGGGCATATTATTTACTTGATGGGGCACCTCGGCATCCTTAGCCATAAAATCTATGCATTAGCTGCCTCTTAGAGGATGTTTGTAAATCTTGAAAGCTTCTCTAAACAAACTCCCTCATAATCCAGCAGAACAGGCTCCCTTGGGTTTCCCCAGAGATCTCCCAGTCAGGCCTGAAGTTGGGCCATATGGCCTATGTGACCCACAAGGTACTTTCCAGTTCTGGCATTTTGGGCTCACAATGGGGGAGACTAGGAGACAGAGGACCAAGCCTGACCACTGGGGTACACTGTCTCCCCAAATGATGGTAATGTTTTTGATAAAGAGCTACTGCCTTGACAGAGCTGTGTGAAAGTACATGTTGGGGCTCAGTCAAGTATTTGGCCAACTGTTCTAACTTGTTGGAAGAAAAATGCAGGAAGGCAGAGAACGCAGTCCAACCGCAAGCTGATTCTTTTGTTCCAGGATCTCTAAGGTTCCATTAAACATGCTTAGACCTTCTATGGCTCCAAGTCCCAAAGGCAGTGGCTTCCCATCCACCTCTGGTCCTCCTCTCTTCTCTGCAGTCTCCTGGACCAGCCTCCTCACACACAACTCATCTCCCCTCTGGGCCTTTGTCCTGTCTATCCCCCAAGCAAAGAGTACACCCCCAGATCTTCAAAGGCTTCAAGTAGGGTCTGGGACAATTTGGGGAGATATTGGAGAAACACTTTGGTCTAGGAGTCTCCCAGGGCCCACACCAGGCTGCAAGAGGGGATCCATTTCTTCCTCTACGCTGGGCCTGCCCTGGTCTCTGCCCCACTGTGCCACCTCATACCCTGCTAATTTGTCTGCCATCCTCTTCCATTACCCTAGAGATGCCTAGAAGGTAAGATCAACATTCTTTTTTAGTCTTTGTATCCTAAGCTCAAACAAATTTGTAATAAAGACTTAAAGAAATTTCCATCCAGTGTGACAGAGAAAATAAGATGAACTGACTGGAGTCAGGCAAAGATATTGTGCTGAATTAGAATGAGGAAAAATTAAAAGAGGAAGTCCTTGGCCAAGTGTTCCCAGAGGAAAGGCACCCAGCTGGGCAAAGGCCATCAAGGCTGGGTCGAGGCTGGAGTGGATGCAGGATTTCGAGTTGAAGGATTTTAATGACAGTTGAGTGCAGGGGTCTCAGTGCTCTCAACTTCAAGTCTTGCTGCAAATCTATTTCTCCCCCTTCAGATCCCCCACCTGCCATCTTTACTTCAAGATGCTGGTCCCTTTCCTGCACTGAATCAATTTCTTTTGAAGATGCCATGACTTTGTCCAGAATTCTAACTAAATGGGAAATTATGGTTTAGAAAGTACTACTCCCCCACGTTGGTGACCAGTATCCTCAAGGCCCCAAGCACAACTGGATGTGCCCTCCATATGCCCTCCAGTATCACTGAGGGCCACCCTGAGTGTGAATGCTCGGTCAGAGAAGCAGTAGGACCAGTTCAGATCAGACTGACATCAGAACCCAGAATCCCCCAAGTCCAGTATACTGTGACACTGCTTGAACAGCAACAAAGACTGGATTCCCCAAATACAAAGCGCAGAGTGCTCTGGGGTTGGAAAAATGCTGCCATCATGGTTCCAGAAGTAACCAGGGAGAAATGGCAATCCGGAGGCTCCTTAGGGATACCCTAGCCAGATGGGCCTGAATCTTGCTCACTAGAGAGAAGTCATGTCTTTCCAATGCTGCCAAAAATGACATAGCTCAGGGCAGATACACCAAGCTACCAGCTTCCATCACAAAAAAAATAGGCCAGACCCATGGATTGAGGGGCGCACAAAGAGGTCTCTGGCTTCTCAATGGCCAGTCCAAACAATTATTGGCATTGGGCACCAAGTCTTTGAAGCAAATACACAGAGCCACTGCCATCCACAGAGAGCAGCCCAGTCAGCCTCTCAAGTTCCATCATCACAATGTGTTCCTTGTGGACAATTCTGGAGGGTGTGGACCCCCAGAGTGGGGTAAAAGACAATACAGAAACAAGGGGTTCTGCAGGTTCTCATTCACAAACTCAACTCCCACCAGTTGTGTGAGGTTAGGCTCCATCCAGCTTTCAACATGGCCCCATCCCTGAGTTTCCACTGGCTCACTGGCTCACCTAGTCCACAGATGCCATATAACCTCAGGTCTTTCCTATGAAGTTCAGACGACCCCTCCCCCCCTTCTTTGTCTGGTCTTGTGTCAATGGACAAGGGAGACTGCTCAGAAACACGGGAAGGAGTCCTGTGAGGACTGGGTTGATGGCAGCAGGCTACTGGCTAGGCCCCCTGGCTTTCTTTTAAGTCAGAAACAGCCTCCAATCTTTGACTCGCATAGGAAACAATGGGGAAAAACTTCTGTCCTGTTTTATTGGCTTCCCAGCCAAGGCTTTTCAACCCTGAAGCCAGGTTCAAGTAACACCTCGCTCTCAGCCTACCTTAGTCTCAAAATGCTTTCCAGTCCACTTCTGACCTCTTCACAGTCTGATATGACAAGACAAGAAAGTTATTAGATAAGTGTCTACCACGTACCAAGTCCTATGCTCAGTGCTGAGGATACAAAGAAAGGTGGAAGACAGTCCTTGCCCTCAAGAAACTTCTAGTCTAAAGCAAGAGACAACATACAAACAAATAGGTAAGAATAAGCAAAATACAGGATAAGTAGCAAATAATCAACTAGACAAGTGTCAGATCTGGAGTTAGGAAGTTCAAAGCCTCAACTCTTACTAGCTGTGTGACCCTGGGCAAGTTGCTTCACCTGTTTGCCTCAGTTTCCTCATCTGGGAAATGAGCTGGAGCATAGGGGAGGTGTGAAAAGGGATCCAGGTGTGAAGGGCATTAACCAAGGATTTTCTATTTGAACCCTGACGTGCCAGGGAAGCTTCACAGAGCAGTGGGGGTGTACTCTAGGAAAATGGTCTGGACCGGTGAGTGGAGGATGGCCAGATATGGGGTGAGCTTTATGGCTGGATCAGCCAATGGTATTGCAATGGACTGGGCACAAGGTGATGCCTCCACCAGGTTAGAGGCAGTGTCAGAGGGGAGGAGGCATTTCTGGAGACATTAAGATAGGAGGTCTGGGAGGAGGGAAGTGAGAGAGACTGAGTCAAATAGAAGGTGAGGGAGAGAGTCTGGGGGACTGGCAATGCCCTCAACAGTAACAGAAGGGCTGGGGGGGGGGGGGGTTCTGTTTTGGACCATCCAATGGGAGTTGTTGGAGAGATAGCTGGAAAGGTCAACCTGGGGGTCAGCAGAGAGGGATAGAAAATTGTCTGGAGAGATGGTCATTCCATCCACAGAAACTGAGGTCACCCAGTGACACAGGATAGAGAGAGAGAGAGAGAGAGAGAAGGAGAGAGAGAGAGAGAGAGAGAGAGAGAGAGAAAGAGACAGAGAGAGAGGAAGAGAGAGACAGACAGAGACAGAGAGAGAGAGAGAGAGACAGAGAGAGAGAAAGAGACAGAGAGAGAGGAAGAGAGAGACAGAGAGAGACAGAGAGAGACAGAGAGAGAGAAAGAGACAGAGAGAGAGGAAGAGAGAGAGAGAGAGAGAGAGAGAGAGAGAGAGAGAGAGAGAGAGACAGCCACGTCTGGGAGACCTAGAGAAGAGCTTTGGAGGACAGCGATCCAGCATGGGAGGCTGCGGGGCTTCCAGGAGCATGAGGCCGGCGGGCAGGCACTTGGATTTGCCCATCACGAGCCGGGGGCTGAGGGAAGCCCGGAAGACTTCCCTGGACGATGCAGACCCGTGCACAGCGCCCCGGGAGCCCCCCGCTCGGCCATGCGTGGCCCGGCACCCACCTATGGCTTGGGAACGCAGGGCAAAGCAGGTCTCGTTTACTTCATAAAAACGCCCCCCCCCCAGTTTTGCCCTTCCACAGCACGACCACGAAGGGCTGTCACAGACGTTCTCCGTGGCGGCCAGTGGCCAGCCGAGCCGGCGGTCACGGGAGGCCGAGGCCGAGGCGCCTGGTCTGCGCAGGACGGTGCCCTGTCCGCGGCCCGGGCGGCGTGGCACCCGAGGGGGCAGCCCTTCCTGGCACAGCCGGGCCTCGGCGGGCGGCCCCGGAGCAGCGGCGCCCGCCGGGAAGGGCAGGGAAGGGCAGCGGCCGGCCCGGGCCGCCCTGGGCAGGGGGCGGCTGCGGCGATCCCGGGGCCCCCCCCCCCCGATGCACCCGGCGGGGGGGCCCAGCCCTGGCCCTCGGGTCCTTGCCCTGCCGGCCCATGCCACACGGGCTCTAGGGGGCCTCCGGAGGAGCCCGGGGCTGGGCAGCTTGGGCCCCGCGGCTGCCCGGGGGCCGGGCACTGCCCTTGGGGGTCCCGGCCGCCCCGGGGAGGGGCCCCCGGGGAGGGGGCGTGCGGCCGGGCGGGGTCGGGGCGCACTCACCGCGGCCGGGGCCCGGGCCCGCGGGCCCCCACAGCAGCAGCCCCCGCGGCCGGTCGAGGCTGAGGACGCAGCGGCGCCGCTTGAGCCACAGCTGGGCCGGGCCCGGCTCGGCCTCCATGGCGGCCCCTCGCCCCGCCGCGCTGCGGCGCCCGCTCTCCGGCTGCGCTCGGGCCGGGCCGGGGGCGCGCGCGCGGCCGGCGCCGCCACGGGGGGCGGGGTTCCGGGGCGCCGGGCGCGCTCCCCGCCGACGGGGGGCCCGCGGGCGCGCCGCGTCATCGCGTATGCAAAGCAGCCCCGCGGCGGGGGGGCGCGGCGGGCGGGGGGGGGGCAACCAATGGGAGCGGCGGCCCCTCCCTCGGGGGCGGCGCGGAGCCGGGGGCCGGCGCTGTGAGAGGGCCCAATGAGAGCGTCCGGAGAGCCCCGGGGGCGGGACGGAGCGCGGGCGAGGTGGGCGGGGCCGAAAGGAGCCAACGAGCGCTCCCGGAACGTCCCGAGGGGCGGGGCGGAGCGCGGACAATGCTCTTTCCGACAGGCTTCCGAGTGGGCGGGGCCCCACGGGGCAGGGGCGGGGCCTGCCACGCCCCCTACGAGGAGGCCCCCGGGCGCCGCTTCTGGAGGCGCCACATCCGGGGCCCCGGGGCGCGGGGGCCCAGGACCGGGCTAGGGTCACGCCGCTCCCAGGCAGGGCCCTGCGCCCCCCTCTGTCCTAGGCCCGCACCCAAGGCCGCCCTGGCACCCTGCCCCGTGCGGGCACCTCCGGCGGGTCCTGCCCAGGGCGCATGGACGGAGCCCGGAGGGAAGGCAGGGCCCCTGGTGCCCCTGCGGGGTGCCCCGTCCTCTGCCCCCCGCCCTTGCCCGCGGGGCCCCAGGACGTGGCGGCACCCGATGCCCCACACAGCGCCCCGGGGAGCAGCCCCTCTGCCCGGGCAGCCCGGCCCTTCCTAGAGGGTGGCACAGAGCTCCAGCAGCCCCTGCCCCCGGGGGCATCTACACTAGAGGCAGGAGAAAGGGGGCAGCCCCTGCCCCCGGGGGCTTCCCTAATGACTGGGCACAGAAGGCAGCCACCTGCAGCCACCCGTAGCCCGGACTTTGGGACAAGGCCCCAGAAAGCCATTCCCTACCTGGTGCCAGGGTGGCTGTCTGGGAAGGGGCCCTGGGGCAGAGGGAAGATGATGCCCCCTTGAAGCCTGCTCAGGCTACTTCATCCTGGGATCCCGGGCCTCAGTTTCCGCATCTGCCAAAGGGGGAGAATGGGTGAGATGGATCTATGAGCCCCCACACAGAGCCCTGCCCTCCCCCCACTCTCTTTGTCTCCAGGTGCTACACCTGCTGTCAGGTGTTACTTGGCTGGGCCAAGGTTTGGTCCTCTCCGGTTTCTTCTTTGTTACTCAAGATTTCTCCTGAGGAGTGGGGGTGGGGAGGGAAGGGACATGTTTGGGAAAAAAAGGTAATGCAGTTAACAAAAGGTTTGAAATTCAGGAAGAATTAGGTTTCATTTAAAGATTTGCAAACATCTTTTATCCTCACATAGAAATTTTTCTTTATCCCTACTTTACAGATAAGGAAACTGAGGTAAGTGGCTTGCTCAGGGTCCCACAACTAGTATCTGAGGATGAATTTGAACTCAGATCTGGACTCCAGGCCCAGCCCTCTGTCCACAGGGCCACCAAGCTGGCTTGTTTTTACATTTCTTAAATACCTCCAAAAAGATTGAAAAGTTCCTGCGCTAGAAGACCAGGATACAGAGGCTCTGCCCCCCAAGACCCCCAAGAGTATGTGCAGCCCCCTAGTCCTCACACTCTTAGGGATGTCATTTTGACATGAACCATGAACCAACATTCTTAGGGGTGAGAAAACCTGTCTGGAAGCTTCACTTCCTTATCTGCCTTAGGGAGGCCCAAGAAGTGTATTTCCAAGATCCTTATCTTCCATAACAGTGTTGACATCTCTGATTCTTGCCCCCAGTCATCCACCATGAAGACATTATGCAACAGGCTACCTGCAAATGCAGGTATGAGAATCCAGTGGGCCTCTCTTAAGTCAGATAGTCAAGAGATTTGCAAAAATCACAGAAACACTATCACTTCTCACTAAGTTTGTTTTTATTATGGAAAATATCTTTCCTTGAATTGTCATTTATGTTAACATAAAAGGCGTTTATTATTATTTCCACTTAATATTTTTTAAATTTTATCCATTTTGCTTTCTGATATGATCACTAGTGATAGAACCCACATAAACCAGAGCTGTCAGGGGCTGGGGGGATACTGAGGACCCTCAGAAGAACCACAGGGTTGAGCATGGTGCAGATAGCAGCACCTTCCACTATGAAGTCTCCAAGCGCAGGCAGAGCTTTACCCACTCTTCAGGACATATGTCCTACTCACATCTTGGCAGCCTCCTCAGATCTCTGGCTTCCCCCAAGCCCCTCGCAAACCTATCTCCAACCCAGCTCTTGCTAAATCTACCCATTCCCATGACCTTATGTCTTTACTGGTGGTATGCCAGCTCCATCCAGGCCAGGCCCCTCCCTACCCCACAGGGGAATGGAAGCTTCCAGAAGGTAGACCTGGTCTTGGGAGCCACTGTGCTTTGCTTGTGGAATGGATTGGAGACTCCCAATTACAAAAGAGAGGGAACACCCTAGGAGTTAGATAAGTGAGATTGCATCTCCAGCCCTTTGTCTGTACTGGCCTCAGACCTTCTTATCATTATCACTTCCTCCCATTCTTGCCCCAATGGATGATTTTCCTCAAATGTTCTTGCCATGTTTCTCCATGACCCCAAACTCACAGGCCATCAGGAACAAGGCCCAAGATGAAGCCCTGATCCATCTCTTCTCAAGCTTTCCTGGTCTGACTTCCTGTCTACATAAACCCTAAGAGAAACCCAGCCTGGCCTCTGTCCCAGAGGTTCCAAATCTGGATTCCAGGGGCCCAAAGAGAGCAGGACACCCTCCTATAGCTCAGAAGTCAAGATCACCTCTGTACTCTTGGACAAGTCAGCTTGCTGAGTGGCAGGTCACTTTTTATCTTTGTTTTTGCAAGGCAAAGGGGTTGAGTGGCTTGTCCAAGGTCACACAGCTAGGTAATTACTTGAGGCTGGATTGGAACTCAGATCCTCCTGACTCCATGGCTGATGCTCTATCCGCTGCGCCACCTAGCTGCCCCTGACAGGTCACTTCTTCATTATTATTCCTTGCCTGGATGGGTGAGGTCCACACATACTTTTCTGTAGTTAGCACTGGCTGCTCCCTTCCTATCCTGAGTGACCATGCCTCTTCCCCAAGCCAGTTCCTATAGATAGTCTTCAGAGTGAGTTTGCATGCTCCAGCCCTGCAAGCCTTCGTATTTCTGGGCTAGACATCTTGTAGGCTTAATTTTCTCAAGGGATGTGAGCTTCCTGCCCCCGCCATAGTGTGTGACTTCTTATCTCTCTTCTTCTGATTTTTCTTTTTAGGCTACAAGCCCATTTATTGGTATTGATAGCAAACAGAAATCAGAGAAGTTCTCCCAATGAGAATATGTTACATTGGCTCCCCCTTGGAGAGCAGAACACCTCAGATTGACCAGAAGAGAAGGAGCCTCAGATTTCATCCTAGAGGAGATGCACCAAGTCTCCCTTGGAGCCAGCAGAGTGTCCACGTCTTGGCTCAAGGGAAACTGCACCCCCCATCTCTACCATCCAAATCTATCCCATCCTCCATTACCCCAAATCACAGCTCTCTTTTACCCCAGCCCAGAGACCCTGCCTCAACTGTACTCTGGTTGTCAAAAGGGTATGGAACATAACTTCACTTAACATGATGGTTTTTCTTTTTTTAGATTTTTGTAAGGCAAATGGGGTTAAGTGGCTTGCCCAAGGCCACACAGCTAGGTAATTATTAAATGTCTGAGGTCGGATTTGAACCCAGGTACTCCTGACTCCTGGGCCGGTGCTCTATCCACTGGGCCACCTAGCTGCCCCTCTTCCTTCCTTCTTTATTCCCTTCCTCCCTTCCATGCAAACTCCCTGAGGCCAGTAGCTATCTCAATAGAGGGAGCTAAATAATGAATAAATAGATCCATAGGGAATATACCACTGCCCAAAGCTCCAGTTTAACATTGATGACAGTTGGAACCAAGGCTGAACCCAAAGGCCCCTGTAGGTCCCTCCTATGTCATGGAGCTGACCCAGCCTTCTCAGGAACTGTCAAAGCACCCAGACGTGCTGGCTTGGGCCTGGTGACAGGATGACCTTGAACTTGTGTCATTCAGAAAACAGTCTTGAGGAAGTGCCCATGTGCAGAGATCTGGGGCAAGTTTGGATCAGAACTGGTATCTGCCCCCATGAAGCATCTGGTCTAGGCAGGGGATAAGATACAAGGAGGAAGCTTGGCTATCCAACATGAAGGGAAGTTTATAGAGAGACCAAACCCGAAGGCTCTCTGGGAGGCCCAAGGTGCCACCTGGTTGTGTTTTGGATGGTTTACCTAAGGGTAGAGAAGCTGATCTTGAGAGGCCCCATTGGGAGGGGGCTTTTCTGGGGCCACAGCAGCACAAGAACCACACCCAAGGAAACAAGCCAGACGTATTGAAGAGTGGCGCAGGACTCATCATAAAAACAAAGATCCAACGACTCCCATCCTCTGCCTTCATTGAAACTCTCCTAATTGAGGTAGCCAAGACCTATAAAATGGGGGCCAAAGGCCTGTTCACACTGATCTCACAAAGGGTCCAGATGCTCCATAAAATAGTCTTCCCTGGGGCATCAATACCCCCCTCAGGTGACTGCGCCCCTGCAATTAGCAACATGAAACAATTAGTCATGGTCTTATTGGAATTCTGAAGGCTGTCCAGCTGCTTTGATGAGTAGGAGTCAGTGAGGAAGTCTCCTGTGGAGAACTTGGCCAGTGGGGTTCAGGATCTCATTGTGGGGCTTCATTCAAACAGGTTGATTCAATCATTTTGTGATTGTTGCTATTTTAAATGAGGACCAAGGTGGGAGTTGAGATTTCTCCCCAGAAGCATTTTGGAAATGGAAGGGAGAGCTAGTGTTTCCTCCTCATTCTCCTACTTCCTGTCCCAGAAGAAAGTTGATCCCATTTCTCTCCCTTTCCCTACACTATCATTCTATGCCTGGGATGCTCTCTCTGCTGGTCTAGGTCTTCTCCCCCCCCCCCCCTCACTAGTATCCTTCAGGGTCCACATAAAGCCCCATCTTTGACAAGAAATCTTCCCCATCCCTCTTTTTTTTTTAATTTTTGCAAAGCAATGGGGTCAATGGACTTGCCCAAGGTCACACAGCTGCATAAGATTTGAACTCAAGTCCTCCTGACCCCAGGGTTACTGCCCTATGCATTGTGCCACCAGCTGCCCCACCCCCATCCCTCTTGATGCCAGGGTCCTCCCTCTGCTGAGCTCCACTGGTTTAGGCCCCCGTCATCTCTCCTTGGACTGTGAGGTTCTTGAGGGCAAGAGCAGTAGGATTTTTGCCTTTATGTTCCCAGGACTTATCACGGGGCTGGTACATAGTGGATGATTGATTTCTCAGTCCTCGCCCTTCTTGTCCTCGCTGTCCACCCCACTCTGCTCTCCTTAGGTTTTGGGGACACCCACCCTGGTCCTCCTCCAGATCGCTCCTGTTCAGAGGGGGTATGGCCCAAGGTTCTCTTCTCTTCTCCCCTAAACTAGTTCACTGGCAGCAGCTGCCATGGATCTTCTCTCTGGCTGGGTCTCCCGTTAGCCCCCCTTCACTTCCCCCATTTCCATCAAACCCCGGCTCACAGTTCACTTTCTGCAGGAAGCTGTGCCCCCTCCCCCAGCCGCTGTGGCCTCCCTGAGATGACCCTGGGGGCAGGGCCTGTCTTTGGCCTTCTCTGCATCCACTGCCAACTACACAGGAATCATTGTAGACCGACTGACTGGTTGGTGGATGTGTGTTTGCTGAACAGAGCATCCAGGGATGATCTACCTTTCAGATCCCACCTCGGGGTAAGGGGACCCTCTCTGACAAGGGCAATTCCAGTGGTCTGTCTGAGCTGGGGCTGCCCACACTGCCCACACTGAAAGCCTCGGACCTCTGTCTTTTGGTTTGAACCTGGCTAGTACTCAGCTTATTTTAAAGCTCGTAAAGGACTTTACATTCATCATCTCATTTGATTTTCACACAGTCCAGGGAGGTGGATGCTCTCTGCCTCCCATTTTACAGATAGGGGAACACACTGTAAGCAAGTAAATGACTTGCCCAGGGTCATACTGCTAGGAAGATTTGAATGCTGTCTCCCTATGGGAGCTCTCTTCAAGACATCACCCAGCTGCCCAGACCATCCACTAGAGAGAGTAGGCCTGGGACACCCTTGGGCAGGGCTGGGGGGGCCCAGGACAGCTCTGATGAAGATGGGCCACAAAGAACCCTTGGTCTGGATCTCTGTACTGTGAGCCTGGCCAAGCCCTGGGACTTCCCTGGGCACCTGCATAAGGAGACCTCTTCTGATCTTGAGACTCCAGGAGCAAAGATTCAGCCCCAAACGCATGCTTGCATGTCTCATTTGACCCTGGGGGCTAGGGTTTCCTCTCTCAGAGACATGGGGGTCTGGACCAGCTGTCTCAAGCCTCACTTCCAGCTTTAACTCTCCAAGCTGAAGAGATGCTCAAGCGTCTTGGCGATGAGGCTTCCAAGGGAGGTGAAAGTGAGAAGAGATGTTTGTCAGTGGACTTTCCCTCCTCCCTCAGAAACTTCCTAAGAGGAGCCAGTATTGGGAGCCTCTCCTAGGTGCCAGGCAAGCATTCCACATTATACTGATAAGGAAACTGAGGCTCTAGTTAAGTGATTGTCCCCAGTGTGACCGGGGTGTCATTGGTCTGAGCAGGACTTGACCTCAGCTCTTCCTGATGCCAGGCCGGTGCTCTACCCACTGCACCACCTCCTAGAGTGAGTGACCCTGTGGGAGATGCCCATAGGAAGCAGGGTCAAGGGTGCCAGACTTTGGGTCAGGAGGGCCCTCTGGCTGCGTTATTGCTCCAACACTCAGGAGTTGTGTGAAAAATACTTCCTGAGGCACCTGCCCAAGGTAGCTGTGGGCAGTCTTTGGGCAGAGGAGGAGGAGGGCTGGGCTTCACTGGCTTAGGATCACATGATTGGGGGATCCTGGCCATCATCAACAAGGGTAGTGGGGCCATACTGAAACTCATCTGCCCCCTTTAAGCCTCTCCAGGCTAGGGGCATGACCCAGAGGGCTTCATTCCCTGCTTGCTCCGATGGGACTCCCATTTGCAGGCGTTGACCCCTTCCCATCTAAAGACCACTCAATTAACTAAAAATGTTCTTTCTCAAAGGAGTGGCTGACAGAACCTTAGGCCATCCCAGAGAACATGGGTCATTCTGCAGATGGTCTGAGAAGTCTTGTCTGACCTGATCTATGTTCCCAAGGGGAGACTGCTCTGGGGCACAGCAGGTGCAGTGATGGGGACCAGCTTCCCCCATGGCTTGGGTTTGGCCTGTTCTGTTGGACATTCCCAAGCTGGCACCTTGACCTTCTCTCTCCCAGGTCCTCTATGTTCAACAAGCTGAGGTCTCTTCTTGACTCCTGGGGCCCTGAAGCTCCCAGTTCTCTCTGACCTCCAGGTCTGCACACATTTACAAAGCTTGAATCCCCTCAGGACCCCCACTCACCTCAGGTTTGGGCAAAGCTGGGGTCATATTAGTGGATGTGTATAAATGACCTGGGAATGCCCAGGTAAGCCACAGCTGAGGCCCAGGCCCGGGCAATGGCTGGGGACCAGCTTCAGTCCTGGGGAAGCCTGGCCTCTAAGGAAAAGCCCAACAGGTTCATTCTCTTTTTCTCTTTAGGCTCCCACCCTAAAGTCCCAGGAAATCTTGGTCCAGCTTAGGCCTGGCTCCAGGTTAGGGTACCCCCCCCCCCACAAGTCTGTGCCCTAACCTAGTACTCTGTGCCCAGAGGCCTCTAGGGGCACAGAGACAGAAACATGAAAGAAGCAGAGAAAACCGTTCTGCCCCCACCCTGGCCTGAAGTTTGACACTGAAAACCTCCCAATGCAGAGCTCTCTGGCCTGGCCCAGGGGCAAACAGCAGCAGCTGGCTGCCCAGGCCCTCTACTCCCCGCTCAGTTTCTTCAGTTTGAGCCAACCACAGCGCAGCAGAACAAGCCCTGGTTTGCCAAGTGGTTTGGGGCTATCTGTGCTGCACAAGTTCACCTTGAAAATTGAAGCCCCAGCTCCTGTGAGATGGTTCAAGATACCTCCTCCCCCCACCCCAGCACAGCAACCCTGACTCCCCGAGGCTGTGGAGGGCTTCTGGGCAACCAGAAAGAGCTCTGCTTCCTCTCCCTCTGAGTAGCCTGGGAGGACTTGGTCAGGTCACTTCCTTCCTGAGGACCAAGATTTGGGACCAGAAAGGACTGGAGAGGTCATTGCGTCCATACTGCACCCCTTGCCCTTATTTTACAAAGGAGGAAGGTGAAGCCCAGAGAGGATGCAGGACTTGGTCAAAAGGTCCCAGAGCCTGGCACTCGAACTCGGGTCCTCAGATTCCACTGTACTGTCATGAATAACTGTGTACAATGGGGTGCTCTCCTTCCCCCTCTGGGCTTCTTACAGTGAGGGTTAGAGGTGAACAGGATCATCTCCATGGCCCCTCTGAGCTGCAGCTGAGAGCCTGGCCTCACCTCCTTCCCGGGGTGTCCCCAGATAGTTGTGCCCAGGGCATCTCATTCCTGTCCTCTTTCTGCTTTTGGTTCCTGAGCATTGCCCAAATCTTTGCTGGAAGAGTCGGGTGAAAGGCTCAGGAGGTGTCGGGGCCACTGCCATGACCCTAAAATGTCAGCTAGTGCTGTGTGCTCTGTAGAGGAGCCTTCATGGAGCCTGGGGTACAATCTGATGCTCACCCCCCACCCCGCCATCACCCTCAGAGACAAGTATCCCAGCATCAAAGAGACATACAGATGCACAATCACCCGCTTCTCACTTGGCAACTCTACAGAAACCTGAGCCTTCACTCTCCCTCATGTCTGGGACTTCTGCAGCCTGAAGGACCAGAGAACCTCCTGCTCTGCTCTCACCACTGGGAGCCCCCATCAAAAGCAGATCCTGGCATTTCCAATAAGACCACGGGTGAAACAAGGATGCCCATTATCACCACTACTATTCAATATTGCAATTAAAATGTTAGCTTTAGCAATAAGAGAAGAAAAAGAAGGAATCTGAATTAAGAAAGAAGAAACAAAACTCTCTTTGTAGATGACATGATGGTATACCTAGAGAATCCCAAAAATTCATCTAAAAATTACTAGAAATAATTAGTAACTTTAGCAAAGTTGCAGGATATAAAATACTCTCATAAATCCTCAACATTTCTATATATAACTAGCAAGATACAGCTGAAAGAACTAGAAAGAGAAAATCTTATTCAAAGTAACCTTAGACAATAAAAAATACCTGGGAGTCTACTTTCCAAGGCAGACTCAAAAACTTTTTGAAAACAATTACAAAACTCTTCTCATACAAATAAAATCAGATTTAAATAACTGGACAAACATCAACTGTTCATGGATAGGTTGAGCTAATATAATAAAAATGACAATTCCACCAAAACTAAACTACCTGTTTAGTGCCCTACCAATCAAAATTCCAAAAAATTACTTGAATGAGTTAGAAAATGTTAAGTAAATTCATATGGAGAAATAAAAAGTCAAGAATTTCCAGGGATTCAATGAAAAAAAAGTGCAAAAGAAGGTGGCTTAGCCCTACCAGATCTAAAATTATATTATAAAGCATCAGTCATCAAAACTGTCTGGTATTGGCTAAGAAACAGAGTGGTGGACCAGTGGAATAGACTGGGTGCAATAGCTGGAAACGATTCTAGTAATCTGCTGTTTGATAAACCCAAAGAGTCCAGCTATTGGAATAAAAACTCTCTCTTTGATAAAAACTGTTAGAAGTTATTATGGAAGAAACTTAGATTAGACCAACACCTAACACCCTTTACCAAGATAAGATCTAAATGGATACAGGATTTAGACATAAAAAAAACAATATCATAAGCCAACTAGGAGATCAAGGAATAATTTACCTGTCAGATCTATGGAAAGGGGAGCAGTTTATGACCAAGGAAGAGAAGGAGAACATCACCAAAAGCAAACTAGATGATTTTGATTACATTAAATTAAAAAGCTTTTGCACAGACAAAACCACTGTAACCAAGATCAAAATAAATGTAATGGGAAACAATTTTTACTAGTATTTCTGACAAAAGACTCATTTCTAAAATATACAGAGAACTGAGTCAAATTTTCAAAAAAACAAGACATCCCTAATTGACATATGGTCAAAGGATATGCAAAGGCAATTTACAGATGAGGAGATCAAAGTAATCCATAGTCATATGAAAAATTGCTCTAAATCATTACTTATTAGAGAAATGCAAATTAAAGCATCTCTGAGGCACCACCTCACACCTCTCAGACTGGACAATATGACCAGAAAGGACAATGATCAATGTTGGAAGGGTTGTGGAAAATCTGGGACACTAGTACATTGCTGGTGGAGCTGTGAACTCATCCAAACTTTCTGGAGAGCAATTTGGAATTATGCCCAAAGGGCAACAAATATGAGCATACCCTTAGACCCAGCAATACCACTACTGGATCTATACCCTGAAGAGATGATGAAAAGGGGTAAAAATATCAAGTATAAAATTATTCATAGCAGCTGTTTGTGGTGGCAAAGAATTGGAAATTAAGTGAATGTCCTTCTGTAGTATGTGATGGAACACTATTGCTCTATTAGAAACCAGGAGGGATAGGAATTCAGGGAAGCCTGGAAGGATTTGCATGAACTGATGCTGAGTGAGATGAGCAGAACCAGAAAAACATTGAACACCCTAATAGCAACATGGGGGGCGATGATCAACCTTGATGGACTTGCTCATTCCATCAGTGCAACAATCAGGGACAATTTGGGGCTGTCTGCGATGGAGAATACAATCTGTATCCAGAGAAAGAATCATGGAGTTTGATCAAAGATCAAAGACTATTACCATCAAATTAAAAAAAAGTTCTTATTATGTAATTTTGCTATCTCTTATACTTGATTTTTCTTCCTTAAGGATATGATTTCTCTCTCATCACATTCAACTTAGATCAGTGTATACCATGGAAACAATGGAAAGACTAACAGACTGCCTTTGGCGGGGGGAGGGAAGTAAGAATAGGGGAAAAATTGCAAAACTCAAAATAAATAAAATTTTTTATTTTAAAAAAAAGCAGACCCTGTTCCAAGTCAACCCCATTATGTGGTCATTGGCCTCTGCTGAGCCATCCTCTCAGGTAAGGGAGGGCTGAATCTCCAAAATGATGCCAGTGTCTTAATCTGGGCTAGGAGAACTTTACCAGGTATTGCCAGCTGCCTTTTACTCCAATGGGTGGCTCCCTTGGTAATCTTATGCATTGACCACCTGATGGTGGGATGGGCCTCCAGGCCTCCCCAGCTCTACAGGATGCATGTCCTGTCTTACAAGGGGAGGTAGGAAGGGGGGAAAGGCTAAGGCATTGGGAGGATACCCCCTCATGCCCAGGCAGGCTCCCCTATTCTTTCTGCCTTTCTTTGTATTCTGTATACAGTAAAGGTTTAATCATTGGGTATGGACTGACCAGATGTGAACAGGCTAAGTCTGGTAGGCACCTTCCCTTCCCAACCAGGCAGGTTTTAGGGAGCTGCCAGGTCCAGGGACGCCTGCCTTCATCCAGTGAAGCCCAGGGTTGGCTCCTCAGAACACCTGTCCTTAAGAGCCCCTCCCCACTCCAGGGGGGATCTCAATTGAGGCAGGCCTGGACCCCCTTGGGTAGGTGGGTGCATTTGACTGGGCTGCCTACTTTTCTCTTGGTCTTTAAGTCTCTGCTGCAAAAGGAGAGTCCCCTGGGTGGGCGACAAGGGACAGGGGAGAATGTTTTAAAAAATACAAGAGCCCCCAACCTGGGAGATTCCCTGGTGGACTGAGCACACAGCAGACCCCTGGGGCTTCGAGAACTTGGAAGGAGGTTCCTGCCCTGGGCCTCAGTGTTTGGCTCTTTGGGGAGCTTGTTTCCCGGGAGCCCCCACTGCCCCCCACCCCCTGCTCCCAACCTGCTGGTCTCACCCTCAGGGCCAGGCTTTAACCTTTTGTGTTCTGTTTCTCTGATCCCCCAGCTTGCCCAAGCCCAGGACTTGCCACACCAGATCCCAATAACCTTGCCCCTCATGCCACCAGCCTGGCATGTTCTTCACTAACCCCAGAAAAACAAGGCACCATTTCAGAGGGAACAAATCAGGCTGAGGTATCTTGGGAGAGGAAAGGACCTTCTTTGGGAAGGCCCTACAAGGATCAAATTGCCCATTGCTTAAAAAGAGAAAACTGAAGAAATTGGAATAAAAGGACAGGCCCCTCTCTGGATCACATTACTTGACCCCTTTCATAATCCACGTCTCCACAGGATGAACTTGGCCCATGAACTTCAGGGGGTTGGAGGGCCATGTCATAATACAGAGTTCTCTCTGGGGCTCCACATGAGTGACATCTGCAGCCCCTGGGCACACCCCCACCCAGGCCTGTCAAGGAAGATGTGGGGGCCAGTTTAGACAGATGCCAAGCTCTCTGAGCCAGCCAGATCACAATGCCCCTAGGTTGAGGATGAGGTTCAGGGTCATAATCAGAGTGAGGAAACCTGGGATTCTAGTCCCACCCAGCACTGGTGGTACAATAGGGGCTGGAGTGGGTCGTGGTCAGGGTGCCCACTGTGGCCCACTCCTGGGGACAGTGGAAGCCGGCTTATTCCCTTTGCACCAAGACTCAGTCAGGGAAGGGGAATCCCCAGAGCTCTTGGCTCTGCCACAAACTCCGTGGGTGACTCTGGCCCAGTCCTTTCTCTCTGTGGGCCTTGGTTTCCTCATCTGAAAAGCAAGGGGGTGGACCAGATGGCCTGACTGCCTTTAAGCTTGGGTGCTGTGATCTCCACCCTGCTTGGACAGGCTATTTCTTCTGTGTAATATGGGGTGGGTGGGCAGGGACGGGCCCTTCCGGGGCAAATCCTTCTGTGTGAGTCAGAGGTGGCAGAAGCCTGGGGTGGGGCTCCCCAAGCTCCCTTCCATCACAGGGCCATGAATAACATGGTCTGTTTTCAGCACAGGGGTGAATGGACAGCCCAGAGTGGCCTAGATGGGCCCCTAAGGAGTCATGTGGAGTTGGGAGAGGAGATCCAGTCCCCGCCTCTGTGAAATAGGAATGAAGTCTCTGGGCTCCTCCCTTCCCTCCCAGGGTTAATGCTTTGTAAACCTTGAGGCTCCAGAGAAAGGGGTACTGGGGGATCTAGTGGATAGGTACAAGCAGGGCTGTGACCACCCATGGTCAGCTGGATGGTATCAGAGCTTGGCCAAGTTGAACCACTCCAATGTAAGTTGCCAACCTCCACTGTCCCCAAGAAATAAATAGGGGACTCCAGGTGTTTGCTTCTTAGGGTATGTGGAAAGGACACCCTTTTATTGTGCCCTCCCAGGGCCCTCTAGGGCCTAGAGAGGATGGCAGTTAGGGTCCTCCTTGTCTGGCTCCCACACCGTGGTGCTTCACACCCTCTCTATCCTAGCCAAAGTACCCTGACCTGGCTATCACCCCACAGCATTCCATCTTCCATCTCCCTACCCTTGACCAGTGAACCCCCAAGCATTGGATGGCTTCTTCCTCATATTTATCTTTGCGCATCCTGAGTTTCCTCTACTGGCTCATCTTTGGGATCCCCCATTTTTTTAAGGTTTTTGCAAGGCAAATGGAATTAAGCGGCTGCACACAGCTAGGTCATTATGAAGTGTCTGAGGCCGGATTTGAGCCCAGGTCCTCCTACTCCAGGGCCGGTGCTCTATCCACTGCACCACCTAGCTGCCCTGGGATCCCCCATTCCTTAGAACAGCCTCCTTCCTGACATTACTGGGGACCCTGTATACACATTCCCTTACTCATGTACAGTCCAGGCTTGGAGAGAGTTAACTTGGTCTAGTGGGGAAGAGAAGATCCTGAAGAGACCTCTTCCCACTCTTGTCTCTGTACCCACCAGTTAAGGCCTTCTGAATTGGCCAGAGTTGGCTATGGGAGGCTCCTCATGGGGAGGAGACTCCCTTCCCCCAGGGACATTCCCAGCAGCTTTCTCCTAGGGAAGAGGAGCAGCGCCATTTGTCCTGGCACTCACCTGGAAAACCAAGTTGTTGGCCACTTCCCAGGACTGGTCTCTCGAGGCTTGGACCCTTTGATCTCCTACTGGAAGGTCCCAGAACTAGGGGGGTGGGATTCTTGCAGGGGTTCAGGTTCTTCTTCCCAGGAGCCCAGGTCAGCTCTGAGAATGAACACAGCATTGTAGAAACAGTTCCCCTTGGTAACCAAGACAAGGCCCTTTCCCAGCCACCCTGGGAGGGAGCAAGCAGAAAGGACAAAGGTGGTTGTCCTTGTCAACAGGTGAAAGCCAGGCGTGGAGGACACAGTGATTTTCCTACGGTCATATGGTTGGTAAGAGGCAAAGGAAGCAGAGGATCTCAAGTCCACTGGTCTTTATGCCCTTCAGAACTGAAAGCAGAGAAGGTCAGCACTGTGAGCGACTCGGTCGCTCATTGGTCAGTCTCTTTGCTTATCATACTGGAAAGCCCAGGCCCCTCATTCAGTGGGATCAGAGCCAGATGGACAAGAATGAAGCTTTCTCAACATTCCTCTGAGCTCATCCCACAAAACCACCTTCTTGTGTTTAAAACTATCCACAAATTCACCTGGACAGAATTTTTTATAGATCAGGTCTTGCTTCCTGCCTGGAAAAGGGCATCTAAGCCTAAGGCCTCCCTCCCTCTCCCCCTCCCGGCTTTCCTTTTCCGTCTGCAATAACCTGGTACCAGCCAGCCTTCCCGGCTTGATTCTGATGCTTCTCTCCATATACCCAAGACTCTTAGAAATCTTTTTTCTTTCCCCACAAACTCTCTCCTCTTCTGAACTGTCCTATTGCTGTTAAGGCAGCATCATTGTTATTTTCAGTGTTTTTGTACACTCTGTATTTCCTCTCTCATCCTACCCAGCATAGTATCTGTTGTACAGCGGGTGCTTAATAATTTCATCCTGGTTGATTAATGGGTTGATTGATGCACAAAGCACTAGGATGAGTCTGTGACTCCCAGTGAATGTCACCATCTAGTGGCTAAAAGACCAGTGAGTCATTTTTTTCTTTTTCTTTAATTTATTTACACATTACTAAAATATTCTTGTTTAAGAGTAAACATAATACCCCTCTGCCACAAAAATATAAAACCTCATGAGAAATAAAGTAAAATAAAGAGAAAAAAATCTGTCTGTGTTCTGATACCATCAGCTCTGTCACGGGTAGATCACTTTAACATAAAACCACCATAGTAGTTACTTCCATATGTTTCCACAATTGCTGTTGCTGATTGTAACTCCCTCCATCCATTCCTCCCCACTACCATCTATTGTATTTTTTCTCTCCTTTCACTCTGTCCCTCTTCAAAAATGTGCTGTGGGGTAGCTGAGTGGGGTAGCCGAGTGGCACAGGAGTCAGAGCACTGGCCCTGGGACCAGGAGGCCCCAAGCCTACATCCCACCCCAGAGACCCAGCAACCACCTGGTCCCATGGTTCCAGACATGCCACCCAATCCCAGCACTTTGCAAAAAGTAAAAAAGAAAATGTGCTATATTTGACTACCCTCTCCTATGATCTACCCTCTTCTCTATCACCACATCGCCCCCTCCCCCGTCCCCCTTCTCTTTTTCCTCTAGATAGCTAAACCCTATTGAGTGTCTATACTGTTTCCTCTCTGAGCCATTTCCAATGATAATGAAGTCTCGCTCATCCCCCCTCACCTTCCCCCCTTCCATACCACTGCAATAGCAACATGAAATATCTTTTTTTTTAGGTTTTTGCAAGGCAAATGGGGTTATGTGGCTTGCCCAAGGCCACACAGCTAGGTCATTAAGTGTCTGAGACCAGATTGGAACCCAGGTGCTCCTGACTCCAAGGCCGGTGCTTTATCCACTGCGCCACCCAGCCGCCCCTTACGCTTGATCTCTTGCACAGTCCCATGATGGAGGCCAGTAGGGGAACGGGCAGCCCTGTCACTAGTTGGTGGGAGAGTCAGGAATAGAAAGCCTTCCATGTATTCTGTCTAGTGGTTGTTCTACTGGACCCATAGGCGAACTGACTACATGTGAGAACTGGGCTGTCTTCGAAGCCTTCATAGGCATGGGGCAGTTTCCAGCTCATTCTCAGTAAGAACGAGAGCTGTCTCAGGAGAGAGGGGTTCCCTCATAATCATAATGATCATCGATAGCTACCAACACAGCAAGTCAAAGGAGAACCAGAAACAGAGTGGCATGATAGCATTCAGAGGCATGCCACCAGCTGAAGGAGGAAAACAAGTTAGTAAAGTAATTCCCCAGGAAGTCCTCTCCTCCTCTCAATGGGCCCTCACAGCAGATCTGGGGGCAGGCCGGCTATGGACCATGCTCATGCTCTTGTCATTGTCTCATCACCAGCTCTCACTGTCAGTGCCAGTTCCCTTCCAACTACGTGACCATTGCTCAAGATTGCTTCTCTGGAATTCTGAAGGGGGATTCCCATTCACACAGAGGGAGGAGTTTCCTGCAACCTACAGGACAAAAACCTAAACCTTTGGGCAAAGTCTGAGCTTCTGGAGTTTCAAATCCTTTCTCTGCCAACTGACTGAGACCCTTCCCAGGATACATCTGTGACTCCATGATTTCCCTCCAGCTGTTGTCTTTGTCTTTCTCAAATTTTAACAAATCACTTTGGTCTCTCTCTCATCCCTTTCACTCCCTAACGTTTGAAGCAATAACTAGCATTTCTATAGTGCCTGTTAGGCTTTCTTGTGTCATTTCAGTAGATTGGGAATTTCTTGAGGGCAAGGATTGTTATTTTCTTTGGCTCTCTCGTGCTGAGTCAGTGTCTAGGTCTAATAAATGTTTTCTGAATTCCTGAACTGAGGCTTCGCCTATGCTTTGATCTTCCTGTACCCTCATCTTCCCTGTGCATTTGGGTAGTCCATTCCCTGTTCCTGCCATGTTTTTGTATGTTCAAATACTTTATTTCCTTCTTGATCCAGGCCAGGTACTGCCTTCTCCATGAAACCAGGCCCATCTCCCCAGCTGAGCATGATGGCTCATTCTAATAATTTGCTTTATAGCCCTTGGACCAGACCTTTCCTTACTAATCATCTGATTTTTCCCTTTAGATCTATAAAAGTACACTACTAGGATCATCCCTGATTAACCCCCGAAAACAAACCAGCCCCCATGAAAGGGCCTTGAAGGATGATCAATTATGATCTGATTTTCAGGAGCCAAAATGTATTTCAACTCCACTACTTCTTCATTTTGCTCTCACTTGGACTTGGACCTTGGGAATTTGGTGTTTGTAACTCCTCAATGGAGAAATGCTATAAGGACCAGAAACTCATTTCTTAAGATTATGAAACAATTATACTCTTATATAGCATTTTCTGGTTTGCAAAGTGCTTTCTATACAATAAAAAATGCTTTTCCAACAATCCCTGACAATAATCCCAGGAAATAGGCTGCCTCTTGTCATCATTTTATGGCAAGGCCCAAGGAAAAGAAAAACTTACTCAGGACACCCAGTCTGTAAGCGGGAGAGTGAAGACTCTAATCCAGGAGTTTGTATTCTGAGTTGAGGGTAGCCCCTACTGGGGCTGCTTCCCAAACAGGGCCCTCTCCTTAAGTCTCTTAGGGCATGAATCAAGGCCCTGTTTATCACTGGCCTCATTTGACAGAGGAAGAAACTGAGGTCCAGAGAGGAGGAATACCCAAAGTCAGGGAGTTAGACATTTATGCCTTCTGCCTTCAAAGCCATTTTTTTTTCACAATTGTCTGGACTTCTTCCATGACTGGACAGACCAGATAGGATTTGGATCCTGTGATCTTGCCCAGGAAAGATGGTTAGGGTACCACCTCCTAGGAGATGTCTAGGGAAGGGGTTGTTCAGAGTAGGTACAGATTAGCTCAGACAGAATGCCCTGAGGACTTTGGCTGGTTACCAAATTGGAACCCTGAGAATAGACAAAGGGGAAATCCCTGACCCTTCCCCTCTTCTTGCTGTCATTCTCTAAAGTGGAAGACCAGCTCTCTGAGCTCTGAAGGCTGAGAGGCAGAAACCATGAGCTTGAGGCTCCCCAGGATTCTTGTCCGTCCCACTCCCCCTCCTCTCCATCCTACTAAGTTGCCTCTGAGGTTACCTCCCTGCATAAAGCTTGTACAGAGTTGTTTACAGGTCTCTTCCCTAACATTAGACAGTTCCTTAAGGGCAAGACATGGTGCCTTTCTTTGGATCTTCAATGCTTGGCAGAGTGTTTGGCACACAGCAGGTGCTAAGTAAATGTTTGACTTCACTTGATTAGGGAAGTTCACATCTGGGTGGAATATCTCCTATTGTATCTCTTTTCTTCTGGAACTGGAATGTTAAGGAAACAGGAGAGATAATTGAGAGGAGACATGACTATGCTTAAGATATCTGAAGGGTTGTCATGGGAAAGGTTCAGATTAGGGTAGATTGTTTTGGTGGGCCACAGAGAGAGCAGAAGGTTGCAGACCAGCAAGGTTCCCAACAGAACTGGATCAGTTCTGGGATGGGCAGACTTGGGAGGTGACAAGTAACCCTTCACTGAAGTTCTTCAAGCAAAGACTAGCTGACCATTTATTAGGGATCCTGAGGAGGCACATGTCCACTTTCCTGCTCTCAAATTCTGGGCTCTGGTCAGGCTTAGACCAAAGTAAGTTGCATGTCACCCTGATCCACAGATACCTTCTTTGATGGAATCAAGACTGGAAGGACATATGAAAGGCAAAAGTGAAGTGAAGATCTTTAAGATTACTTCCTGGTCTAAAGATCAATGATTTGGGGCACTGAAGATAGCCTCACTCTCCTCCTTGGGATTCCTTTTATTTCCTCATTATGCACTGATGGCACTCAGTTCTGGCAGAGGCCCAGGGGGGAAAAAGCTTTCATTGAGTTCTCTTTCCTTTAATGGGAGTGAAGTTGTGTGGACATTATCAGGGTCTGTGCTGTGTGAGGCACTCATCAAAATGTGAATACCTTCTCTCCCATACAGAAAGTGGCAGCCAGCAAATTGTCTGAATGTCATTGTCTTATTGTCATAGAATTCTAAAGCTGCATTTTCCCCCCATGAAAAGCCATTTCAGACTAAGAGCAGGGAAGAGAATCTGACTATTGTAATGCCCAGTGCAAAGAGGTGAACGTTATCCTTTGTTTGAGGCACTGTTTAGAAAAGGCTGGCTTATTCTTGCTTCAAATGAAAAGATGCAAGAAATGTGCAAGGGAGGGGGAAGTGAATTTATCTCTGGCCACAAGATGAATAAGGGTACAATTCATGAATTCTTGAGAAGCATTTGAACCATTTAGTAAATGGTTTCTTTTCTGTGAGTTTTCTCATGACTGATATCATCCAGTACCCCAAGCTCTTTAATGTAGTGGGAATATCCAGTATGGTCTCAGAAGGAGGAACAATAAAAGAGCTCCTGGAAAAGGGAACAAGATCAGGAGAAAATGGAGAGGAGACTTCAAGGATGTTGCTGGCTGGCAGGCTGATGAAGTGTAGATATTTACTCTTTGAGTTCTGTCCAAGTGTCTGGAACTTGAGGAGGTCTACCTTTTGGCCACGGTGATTATGTTTTCCACCCCCTTCTCCAAGTGGCATCTCCTGAATTTCCTTGGCCAGGCACAAAACACCCTGGGATTTTGATACTGGTTTCCTTAAAAATCCCTCATCTCCATTACAACTCCACCATTGTCATTTTGTTTTCATAGTTATCATGGGTTTAACAGAAAGGACATGAGGAATCATCTAAATCTCATTTTATATATGGGGAAACTGAGGTGCATGTAACTTAAATGTAACCTATTCAAGTTATACAGGGGTAAGTGATAGAACTAAATTTTAAATCCAGGTCCTTGGTCTTTCCATGGTATACTAGCTGCGGACAAAGAATTAAAAACTCAAAAATTTCTGATAATCCTCTTCAAGGCTGGTGCCACAGAGAGCAGTTTGACAGTTCTGTCTTAATGTCCTTTTCTAGTTTGGTGCTGCACAGAAATAAGGGGGATAGCCAGACTGACACCAGAACAAGAGAAGGGTTCAGAGAGATAATATACACACACATACCCCCATCCATAGTCACAAAATGATACATGGGTCATTTATTGAGGTCTGATTTGAACATGCTGAATTTGTGAACGAGACATCCAACAGGCACTGATAGGGCCTTGGGTAAGAGGTTTAATGCTCTGGGTATAGATTCAGAATAATATATGTAGAAATTTCAATTGAATTCTGAGAAGTGAATGCTATCATCAAAAGGAGAGAATGGGGGGTGGCTAGGTGGCGCAATGGATAGAGCACTGGCTCTGAAGTCAGGAGTACCTGAGTTCAAACTTGCCTCAGACAATAATTACCTAGCTGTGTGGCCTTGGGTAAGTCACTTAACCCCATTTGCCTTGCAAAAACCTAAACCTGCCCCCCCCAAAAGGAGAGAATGCCCAGGACAAAGCCTTGGGGTATACTTCTACTTAAGGGGGCAGAGTGGATGAACATATATATATAAATACTCCCATAACAAAACAGACCAGCTTTCTACAACCAGCCCATTTAAGGAAGACAGACCAGGAGAATCAGGTACTGATAGTGTTAAAAATCCTAGCTAAAGGTTTCAAATAGGAGGAGCAAAGACAGAGGATATTTATAACCTGGGAAAGCATAGTTTCAGTTGAACAATGGGATTGAAAGCCTAAGGAAGAAAGAGAAAAATGTTTCAGTCAAATCATAGAGTTGCCAGTGAAAGGGAGAAGAGATAAAGGATGCTTTTATCTTGAGGGGTTGGCAGGTCAAGTGAGATTATACTTATCACTCTAGAGAATCAATTGTCCCATATCCAAAAAATAGAAAAATGGGGTGGGGGAGAAATTTTTTCCCCAATTTTTTCACATTCATTATCCCCTGTTCTTCCTGGCCAAGTTTAGGTAGTACAACAAAAGCACTATCCAAGATCTTCCCCCCCTCTTGTTGTAAAGTTCGTTGTGTATAGTTTTCCTAGTTCTACAATATTTCACTTTTTAGTTCCAAACTTTGCCTTCCCTTTCCCTCATCTACTGAGAAAGCAAGAAAAAACAAAACTCATTACAAATATGTATAGATAAACAAAATCAATGTTCACATCAGTTAAGTTGAAATAATTGAAAAAAATAAAAGAAAATACGTATCAAACTTTACTCTGAATTCATCAGTTTTCTACCTGGAAGTGGATAGCATATTTTATTATGAGTCCTTTGTAACTGCTGTCAGTCCTTGTGTTGTTTAGAATGTATGCTCCCTGAATTCAGGGAAGCCTGGAGAGATTTGCATGAATTGATGCTGAACAAGATGAGCAGAACCAAAAAAACACTGTACACCCTAACAGCAACATGAGGGTGATGATCAACCCTGAAGAGCTTGCTCATCCCTTCAGTGCAACAACCAGGGACAATTTTGAGCTATCTGCAAATGGAGAATACATCTGTATCCAGAAAAAGAATTATGGACTTTGTTATCAAGTTAGAAAAAAAGCATTATATTATAATGCAATTTTATTATCTCATACTTTATATTTCTTAAGGATATGATTTCTCTGTCATCACATTCAACTGAGATCAATGTACAACATGGAACCAATGTAAACACTAACAGAATGTCTTCTGTGGGGGGTGGGGGGAGGGAAGCAAGAATGGGGGAAAAATTGTAAAACTCAAAATAAAATCTTTCTTTAAAAAAAAGAATGTAAGCTCCCTGAAGGCAGGGATATTGCATTGTATAGATCCTGTGATTAGCATGGGTCCTGAGAGACACTAGAGGTTTAATGACTATCACATTAAGTGAAAAGATCTTTCTTTTCTGATAGACTTCTGACTTCCTGAGTTGAGCGAGGGCTGAGTGTCTCTGAGCTGGGGTGGAAGAGGGATATGATGATTTGGGTAATGGAGAATGGGGTAGATTTGGATGGTCAAGGAAAAAGACCATGATTGAAGATGTGTACCCCCAGCTGATGACAATGGAGACTTGGGGAATCTCCCCTTGGGTGAGATCAGAGGCTCTTTCTCTCCTGGTTGATCTGAGGTGTTTTGCTCCCCAAAGGAGAACCAAAGTAACGTACTGATTAGTTACCAGGTCTTTCACATTTGATTTTTGTTACATAGTGCTGTTACTGTGTAGATTGTTCTATATCTTTTCACTTCACTTTGCATTATCAATTCATACGTCTTTCAAATTATCTTCATTTCTTCCAACACAAGAGCACTCCCATCACATTCATGAGCTTAATTCATGAGCCCAACTGATAGGTACCCCATTTCCAATTCTTTACTATCATATAAAGAGCTGCTAAGTTTTTACACATAGGGGCTCTTTTCCTTTTTCTTCAAATTTGTGATAGAGACCTATTATTAGTATTATTTGTTCAAAAAGCACATAGTTAAAAAGCTTCTGGAACAGAGTTTCTCTTCATTCACAGCTCCACCAAAAGTGCATTAGTGTACCTATTTTCCCCACAATCTCTCCAACATGTCATTTTCTTTTCTGTTATCTTAGCTAGTGTCATGGATGTTAGTTGTTGTCTCCTAATTGTTTTAATTTACGTTTCTCTATTAGAGATTGAGAGCTTTTAAAAAAAATATGACTAATGATAGCTTTTATTTCTTCCTTAAAATAAATCACTATTCATTTACCATTTATAACTTGAGAATGGATCTTATTCTTGTAAACTTGACTCAGTTTCCTATATATTTTATTTTTTTAGGATTTTGCAAGGCAAATGGGGTTAAGTGGCTTGCCCAAGGCCACACAGTAATTATTAAGTGTCCGAGGCCGGATTTGAACTCAGGTACTCCTGACTCTAGGGCTGGTGCTCTATCCACTACACCACCTAGCCTCCCCTAGTTTCCTATATATTTTAGAAACATTAGGAAACTTATTTTATTTTCCAATAATAAACAATAGTAGTTTCTACCTATTATTTTCTGTAAGGTTTTGAATTTTACAATTCCCCCCCACACCCTCCTTTCCCTTCCCCCACCTCCTCACAGAAGGCAGTCCAATAGTCTTTACATTGTTTCATTAGGAAACTTATTGTAGTTTTTCCCTGAGCTTTTCTTCTAATTTTAGCTGCATTGGTTTTGCTTGTGCAAAACTTATGCTCTCTATCAATTGTTTGGTCATGAACTTTTTTCTACCCCAAATAACTGAAATGTAATTTTTTCCATGCCTGCCCCTCTAATTTGCTAATATCATGTCTAAATCATATACCTATTTTGAGCTTATTTTGGAGATTTTGGTCTCTGCCTTACTTCTGCCAGACTCCTTCCTAGTTTTCTTAACAGCTCTCATCAAATAGTGAGTTCTTGTTCCAACAGATGGGATTTTTGGATTTATCAATAGGTTATTGTGCTCATATGAGGTTACAGAGTGTGAACCAATGATTCGCAAGACTCTGTAGTATAGTTTGAAGTACTGCTAGCTTTCCTTCCCATTTAAAAACAATTCATTCTCTTAAAGTTCTTTCTGTTGCTCATTCAGGTAAATTTCATGTTCTTCCCATTAAGTAATTCTTTGGAAATTAGGTTGGTATAATGCTGAAAAATCAATCTAGGTGTCATTTTTATTATACTTCCTAGGCATATCTATGAGCAACCAGCATTTCTCCTTAGATGTGTTTGGGTGAAGTGTTTTGTAACTGTGTTCATTATAGTTCCTGTACCTTGCCAAGTAGATTCCCAAATATTTTACATTATCTATAGTTATTTCAACTGGAATTTATATTTCTTCTGGCAGGGTTTTGTTGGTAGTATACTGACATGCTGATGATTTGTATGAGTTTATTTTATATCCTGCAACCTGCTGCAACTGTTTCTATCAGTTTCTTAGTTAAATCTCTAGGGTTGTCCAAGTAAATCATACTATATACAAAGAATGAGCTTTGCTTCCTTGCTACCTGTTTATTATCTCAGTATTTCTTCCTATCTCACCACTAGGTCTAGCACTTCTTGCACAATACTGAACAGTAATATTGGTGGTAAGACATCTTTGCTTCTCATCTGATTTTATTGGAAAGGTTTCTTTCTAGCTTATCCCCATTCTAATGCTTCTGTTTTTAGATATACTAATTTCAAGCTCCATATATTCCTTTGCTTTTTATTTTTAAAACATGAATTTATGTTGTATTTTGTCTAAAGCTTTTCCTCTATTAAAACAATCATGCAATTGTTGTTAATAAAGTCAATTACAGTTTTCCAAATATTGAACCAGTTACGCATTTCTAGTATAAACCCAGTCTGGACATAGTATATAATCTTTGTGGTATACTTATAATCTCTAAGAGAATATTATTTTTTTTAGGTTTTTGCAAGGCAAATGGGGTTAAGTGGCTTGCCCAAGGCCACACAGTTAGGTAATTATTAAGTGTCTGAGATCGGATTTGAACCCAGGTACTCCTGACTCCAAGGCCAGTGCTTTATCCACTATGCCACCTAGCTGTCCTAAGAAAGTATTTTTAAAAAATTAAAATTCATGAGGGAAATTGATCTGTAGTATTTTTCTGTTTTGACTCATTTTGATTTAGGTTATCAATATCTTTGTACAGTGGAATCTGGTAGGATTCTTTTTCAATCTATGTAATGTTGGAGTTTTTATTTAAATACATAGTAAAATTCACTTGCAAATCCATCTAGTTTTGGGTTTCTTAGGGAGCTCATGCATACCTTGTTTGATGTCTTTTTCTAAGGTAGGGATACTTATTCTATTTAATGTTCTGTTGATCTGGGCAATTTACATTTTAAAAAAATTCATCCATCTCTCTAAGATTGTTAATGTTACTACTGTTCTATTAGAAACCAGGAGGGATGGGAATTCAGAGAAGCCTGAAAGGATTTGCATGAACAGATGCTGAGAGAGATGAGCAGAACCAAAAGAACACTGTACATCCTAACAGCAATATGGGGGTGATGATCAACTTTAATAGACTTGCTCATTCCATCAGTGCAACAATTGGGCACAAGTTTGGGGAATCTGTGATAGAGAATATCATCTGTAGCTAGAGAAAGAATGATGGAGTTTGAATAAAGACCAAAGCCTATTACTTTGAATTACAAAAAAACTATTATCTTGTTATATAATTTTGCTATCTCTTATACTTTATTTTTATGTTCAAGTCCTCTGTTTCAATGTCAGATAACCCATATAGGTCTGGTCTTTTCATCAGTCTTCTATTCATCCAACATTCATTTCCCTTCCTGTTCAATTACACTTAGTCTTGCTGGGAAGGTTATACTTGGTAGTAATCCTAGATCCTTTGCCTTCTGGGAGTACCATATTTCCAAGTTCTCTGTTCTTAAATGATGCTGGCTGCTAAATCTTGTGGCTCCCAGGCTAACTGATTTCTTTCTTTCTGCATGCTTAAAGTATTTTCTCCTTGACATGGTAGTTTAGGGTTTTGGTTAATATTATTTCTGGGAGATTTAATTTTAGGGTTTCTTTCAGGGAATAGTAGATTCTTTAAATTTCTGTATCTGATTCAAAGACATCTGGTCAGTTTTCCTTTAATATTAGATACACACACACACACACACACACACACACACACACATATTCTTTTTTGGCTCATAGTTTTTCAGATGGATCAACAATTAATCTTTTGACCAACTTTTTCAGTTAGTTTTTTCTACAGGAGTTTTATGTTTCAGTATTTCAATTTCTTGATTTATTTTTAAAATTATTCTTATCTTTATTTTCTTTTAAATTATTTCTTAATGTCTCAAATAATCATTTGAGCAGCTAGTTTGCAGGCCTGGAGTCAGACACCTCTTCCTGAGTTCAAATCTGGCATTAAGACACTAGCTGTATGAGACCCTGGACAAGTCAATTCACCCTGTTAGCCTCAGTTTCCTTGCCTGTAAAATGGAAGGAAATGGCAAATTGCTCTCATATATGACAAGAAAACCCCAAAAGGCGTCACAAAGAATTGAATATAACTGAAAAATGACAACACAATCATTAGCTTCCACTTGGCCAACTTTAATTTTTAAATGCTACTCTCCTTGACATCACATCCCTAGCACATGGTTTATGTGTGATTTGATTTTCATTTATTTATTTATTTTTAGGGTTTTTTTGCAAGGCAAATGGGGTTAAGGAGCTTGCCCAAGACCACACAGCTAGGTCATTATTAAGTATCTGAGACTGGATTTGAACCTGGGTACTGACTCCAGGGCTGGTGCTTTATCCACTGCGCCACCTAGCTGCCCCCCAACTTTAATTTTAACATGTTATTTATTCAGTAAAGATTTATAGTTCTCTTACCAAGTTGTTCTCTTTTCAGAAACTTGTTATCTAATTTTCCCACTCTATTTTTCACTGTGTTTTTAATAGTTTTTGCTCTTTTTAACTCTTCTGGAAATTGTTGAATTTGTGTCCAATTTACATTTTTTTTTTGTTGAGACTTTGCTTGCTGTTTTCAAGACATTGTTTTCTGAGCTCTTCTTGAGTTTCTGTCATCAGAGTAGCTTTTCATGTTCAGGTTCTTTTTTTGGCCATGCTTATTCTTTCAGCCTACTTTGTGATAAGAAATTTGTTCATGTTGGGCTCTGCATGTGGTAGAGATGGGGTAGAATGTCTGGCCTAAGCTGCTGCTTTCACAGCTCAGTCTGAGGGAAAGGGCTTGCACACTTCAAAGCAGTGAGAGGTCTTTTACTTTTCTTCTAGTTGAAAATCTCTTAAGTTCCTGACAGCAGTCTCCGTCTCTTGGCTTGTGTGCAGTTTAGTTTCAGTAGATTACAGCTGGATTCAGTCATTATTAGTCCAATGGGAGGTTTGGCAGGTTCCGAGATTGAACTGATTGTTCATTGCTTCTGACCTCTTGCCTTGTTTTTTTTGCCACTGCAAGCTTATGTGTTGGCCTTAAAGATGAGAAATGAGTCACCATTTTCCCTCCGTGCTCAGGGACGCTGCTTAACTTCTGGAAAGTGTTTTGTGCCCAGTAATCAGTCAGGGTCTTGCGTTCAGTCATAGCCACTCCTCTGCAAGCTGGGTTTGTGAGCTGGAACTGGGTATTAACAGATGCCGGGCGGCACCAATCCCTGCAGTCAATACCAGTTCAGTATTCTCTAGCGTCTCTTCCAGTCCGAGTGCTCTGGTTTAAAATGTTTTCCTTTACATTCAGGAGCACTGGAATTCCTTCCATCCCCCTCAATCCAGTCTGCGCTGAGGTCCTAGCCCCCCCTTTCCCTAGCGTGCACAGAATTCTCTCCTTTTTGAAGGGGAGGGGGTTGTTTTTGCAAGGCGACGGGGTTAAGTGACTTGCCCAAGGTCACACTGCTAAGCCTGAGGCCAGGATTGCAACTCGGGGCCTCCTGACGCCCCGGGCCCTGCAGGATTCTCGTAAACTGCCCCCGTTGCCTTTTTCTTGCTTTTCCTGCTCAGAAGTGTACCCGGGGTGACTTCTAGGCCGAGAAGGCTGGCCCAAAAGACTTGCCCTCGATTCCGCTTCCCCAGCGGCTCATGCTCGTTTACTGGAGGCTCCCACATTCATTCGCAAGCACGTGCGCCACCTGAAGGAAGGGTGTAAAGGCGGGGTGTGGGCGAGTCCCGCGCCAGGCGTGACCCCGGGCCTTTGTGGGGTGCGCGGGGCCCGAGCTCTCCGCGGCGGCTCCCCGGGCCTCCGAGGCGCCCCAGCCATCGGCGGGGAACGCGCCGCAAAGCCCCGGCAACGCGGGGCCTGGCGTGCGGCTCCGGACACGCGTGGAAGCGACGCGGAAGCCCACACCGAGCAAAGGGGCGGCTTGGCCACGGGCGCCCCCAGGGCCAGGCGGGCCGCCGCGCCCCGGGCCCCGGGACGGCGCCCCCCGCCCCGCCATCCGCGGCCCGCATCTCCGCCGCCGGCGCCCGCCTCCCGCCCGGCTCCGCCCCGCCGCCGCGCCCTCTCAGCGCCTGCGCACTCGGCGGCCCCTTTTATAGGCCGCCGGACGTCGGCGGCGACGTCAGGCCCCGCCCACCCGCGTCGGGAGGCGGGGCGAGCAGAGGCGGGACTTCCGGCCTCGAGAGCCAAACTTCCCGCTGGAGGCGGAAGCGCCGCTGGGCGCCGGGCTCGGAGGGGTTTCGAGGCTTCGGGGGCGGCGGCGGCCGGGCCGGGAAGGGCGGCTCCGGCATCGGGCCCGGCCGCGTCCGGGGCGCGTCGTCCGGCGGCCTGAGGGATGCGGAGGGGCCATGGCCAGCGACGGCGCGCGGAGGCAGTTCTGGAAGCGCAGCAGCCACAGGCTCCCGGGCAGGTGGGCGGGGCGCGGGGCGGGGGGCGGGGGGCGCCGGGGCTGGGGGCGCCGGGGGGCTGGGGGCGCCGGGGCGCGGGGCTTGAGCCCATGTCGCAGAGTGGGGACCGGGGCTCCGGCCGGCAGCGGGGGGCCGGGGCCAGGCTCGCCGGCCTCAGTGTCCTCGTCTGCCCCCAGAGGCGGAAGCCGCCCCCCATCTTGGGGAGGGGGCGCGGGGGGGGAGGCGGAGCCGCGACACCGGGGCACCCCGCCCCGCCCCCCGGTGACTTGGGGGGCCACACCGCCTGCCCACGGGGCCTTCCCTGGGTGGTGGGGGGCTGCACTCCTGCCCACGGGGCCCTTCCCTCAGATCTGGGCCTCCCTGGGCCTCAGTCTCCCCATCTGTAACTTGGGGGGCTGCACTCCTGCCCACGGGGCCCTTCCCTCAGATCTGGGCCTCCCTGGGCCTCAGTCTCCCCATCTGTAACTTGGGGGATTGCACTCCCTGCCCACGGGGCCCTTCCCTCAGATCTGGACCTCCCTGGGCCTCAGTCTCCCCATCTGTAACTTGGGGGGCTGCACTCCTGCCCACGGGGCCCTTCCCTCAGATCTGGGCCTCCCTGGGCCTCAGTCTCCCCATCTGTAACTTGGGGGATTGCACTCCCTGCCCACGGGGCCCTTCCCTCAGATCTGGACCTCCCTGGGCCTCAGTCTCCCCATCTGTAACTTGGGGGGCTGCACTCCTGCCCACGGGGCCCTTCCCTTAGATCTGGGCCTCCCTGGGCCTCAGTCTCCCCATCTGTAACTTGGGGGGCTGCACTCCTGCCCACGGGGCCCTTCCCTCAGATCTGGGCCTCCCTGGGCCTCAGTCCCCCATCTGTAACTTGGGGGATTGCACTCCCTGCCCACGGGGCCCTTCCCTCAGATCTGGACCTCCCTGGGCCTCAGTTTCCCCATCTGTAACTTGGGGGGCTGCACTCCTGCCCACGGGGCCCTTCCCTCAGATCTGGACCTCCCTGGGCCTCAGTTTCCCCATCTGTAACTTGGGGGGCTGCACTCCTGCCCATGGGACCCTTCCCTCACATCTGGACCTCCCTGAGCCTCAGTCTCCCCATCTGTAACTTGGGGGGCTGCACTCCTACCCACAGGGGCCCTTACCCCAGATCTGGGCCTCCCTGGGCCTCAGTCTCCCCATCTGTAACTTGGGGGATTGCACTCCCTGCCCACGGGGCCCTTCCCTCAGATCTGGACCTCCCTGGGCCTCAGTTTCCCCATCTGTAACTTGGGGGGCTGCACTCCTGCCCACGGGGCCCTTCCCTCAGATCTGGACCTCCCTGGGCCTCAGTCTCCCCATCTGTAACTTGGGGGGCTGCACTCCTGCCCATGGGACCCTTCCCTCACATCTGGACCTCCCTGAGCCTCAGTCTCCCCATCTGTAACTTGGGGGGCTGCACTCCTACCCACAGGGGCCCTTCCCCCAGATCTGGGCCTCCCTGGGCCTCAGTCTCCCCATCTGTAACTTGGGGGATTGCACTCCCTGCCCACGGGGCCCTTCCCTCAGATCTGGACCTCCCTGGGCCTCAGTTTCCCCATCTGTAACTTGGGGGGCTGCACTCCTGCCCACGGGGCCCTTCCCTCAGATCTGGACCTCCCTGGGCCTCAGTTTCCCCATCTGTAACTTGGGGGGCTGCACTCCTGCCCATGGGACCCTTCCCTCACATCTGGACCTCCCTGAGCCTCAGTCTCCCCATCTGTAACTTGGGGGGCTGCACTCCTACCCACAGGGGCCCTTCCCCCAGATCTGGGCCTCCCTGGGCCTCAGTCTCCCCATCTGTAACTTGGGGGATTGCACTCCCTGCCCATGGGACCCTTCCCTCAGATCTGGACCTCCCTGGGCCTCAGTTTCCCCATCTGTAACTTGGGGGGCTGCACTCCTGCCCACGGGGCCCTTCCCTCAGATCTGGGCCTCCCTGGGCCTCAGTCTCCCCATCTGTAACTTGGGGGGCTGCACTCCTGCCCACGGGGCCCTTCCCTCAGATCTGGGCCTCCCTGGGCCTCAGTCTCCCCATCTGTAACTTGGGGGGCTGCACTCCTGCCCACGGGGCCCTTCCCCCAGATCTGGGCCTCCCTGGGCCTCAGTCTCCCCATCTGTAACTTGGGGGATTGCACTCCCTGCCCACAGGGGCCCTTCCCTTAGATCTGGGCCTCCCTGGGCCTCAGTCTCCCCATCTGTAACTTGGGGGGCTGCACTCCTGCCCACGGGGCCCTTCCCTCAGATCTGGGCCTCCCTGGGCCTCAGTCTCCCCATCTGTAACTTGGGGGGCTGCACTCCTGCCCACGGGGCCCTTCCCTCAGATCTGGGCCTCCCTGGGCCTCAGTCTCCCCATCTGTAACTTGGGGGATTGCACTCCCTGCCCACAGGGGCCCTTCCCTCAGATCTGGGCCTCCCTGGGCCTCAGTTTCCCCATCTGTAACTTGGGGGGCTGCACTCCTGCCCATGGGACCCTTCCCTCAGATCTGGACCTCCCTGGGCCTCAGTTTCCCTATCTGTAACTTGGGGGGTTGCACTCCCTGCCCATGGGACCCTTCAGTGGGGTCCTGACCTCCCTGGGCCTCAGTTTCCCCCCTCTAACTTGGGGGCCTCCCTGCCCAAAGGGGCCTTCTTTCAGGTCCTGACCTCCCTGGACCAGTCTACCCCTCTGTAGTGGTGGTGGGGGGCTACACTCCTGCCCAGAGGGCCCTTCCCTCAGATCCAGACCTCCCTGGGGCTCAGTCTCCCCATCTGTGACTTGGGGGGCCTCACTCCCTGCCCATGGGGGCCTTTCTTTCAGGCCTGGGCCTCAGTTTCCCCTTCTGTCTCCCAAGAGCTCCTCAAATTCCCTTGGAAGCCCCGAGCCTAATCCGTTTTGGAGTGGAGGGGACGTGCATCTCTGCCCCCATGTTCTGTGACTTGTGCCCCTGTTGACACTGCTGATGAGCGGCCCTGCACCTTGACCTTTGGGTCAAGTGGGGGGAGACTGGGTAAAGATTTTGGGGGAAGGAATTTAAAGAGGAGACCCTGGGAGTGACCCTGGCAAGGGGGGGGGGTCGCCTCCTTCCTTCCTGACTCCCCTCCCAACCCTGACCCTACTGGGCCTGGGGTCTGGTATGTTCTGCCCCCGGGGACTGAAGTTTTCTGGAAGAAGTCTGTGATTGCTTGGGGGGATGTTGGGGGTGGCATGTGACCTGCCCCATCTGCTGCCTTCCTGTTTTTGTCTTGGGTGTGTTGGGTGGACCCCGCACTTCCTGCCCCCACGTACTGTTGCCACCTGGGCAGTTGTGAGCACTGACCAGCCTGGAGGGAGGCCTGTCCTTTTTAATGTCACCTGGGGAGGGTCCTTACAGGTTGGGCCTTGGGGGTCTCCTTTGGTCTTATTTTCCTCCCCCCACTGTGGTCTCCTCTGCTGGTTTCAGCCACTTCCACTTCTCCTTCCCTCAGCTCCGCTCAGGGCCAGACCTGGCTCTGATTCTGACTCTGTTGTTTAGGCTAGGTGGGGTGCCTGCCGTCGAATGGGGGACCTTGGTGGTCTTCTGCCTCCTAAGCAGCCACTGAAGGATGTTCCTGAGTGGAGCTCTGGCTGTTTGCCAAGCCCTGTATTGGGGGGCCCCCTTCTTCTGAGCCCCTGATGCTTTCAAGTCACTTGCTCTTTTGGCCATCTGCCATGTCCCCCACACCAGCCTCCTCTACCAGGCCACTTGCCCCACCAGGCCACAGGGACCACTCCTTGTCCTCCTCAGGGTAGAAGTGTCTGGGTAATGGTGGGGACCGCTGGGGTGGAGCATGGAGAGGGGGTCCTGTGCACCTGAAATGCAGACACAGGAAGCTAAGCCAAGGGTCTGGAGCCAGTGTGATGAGACAGAGGAGAGCTTTGAGATGGTGCTCAGGGCAGCAGAGGCCTGTGGGGGAGAGCAGTGCCCATTGGGCTAAGGGATGGAGCCTGAGCCGAGCTGAACGGGGTGGGGAGAGTGAGGAAGGGAGGCACAGGGAGGAGGGGGAAGGATAATCGGGGGCCCCTGATGAGGCATGCCGAGGCCTTCTCGCCCAACTGTGGATTGGCTCTGCCAGAGTGGGGAGCTCAGGGAAGTGGAGTACGGCCAGACCAGGAGAGTGGAGGAGGCTGGGGCGTGAGAGCGGGCAGCAGGAGCCACGTCTGGCCTGTCTCCCCAGTCCTTACCCACTCGAGCCCATCATCTGCTCACAGCCAAGTTTCCTTTCCTAAAGAGAAACTCTGACCATGTCAGAAAGCCAGGCCTCCAATTCCAGTGATTCCATGGCCTTTAGGTTGAAATTGAGATCCTCAGCCTGGCTTTGAGGCCCTTCCAGTCTTCCTTCACCTCATTCCTTGGTCTGGCAATAGGGGCCTCTTGCTCTCCCTTCTCATCTCTGGAGGAGATCCGGGTTCTGACCCCTCCCCCTTGACTGACCCCCAGGCCTCCCCTCCCTCTCTTGGTGACTGCATCAGCTCCCATGGCTCCATTGATCGTCCTGATGCCCTTTCTCTGGCCTGGCCTAGTTTCTGCTAAGCCACAGTCCCTCTGCCCTTGCCCATCCCTCCAGGTGTTTCCATCAGCCCACTTTTCTTTCCCTTTTCTGACCTCCCTGGACTCCCCAGACCAGTCCCACTGGCCCCTGATGCCCCATTTCCTGCCCAGCTTTCCTTGTGCTCTGCCTGTCACCTCTGCCTCACTTCCCTGGCTTCCTTCAGACTGCTACAGGAAGTGTCTCCTTCCGGTCTGTTCTCTCCGGCATGTCCTGCCTGGGTCATGCTTGTGCATAGTGTCCCCTCTGCCAGTCAGGGCGCTCCGTGAGGGCAGCCCTGCCCTGCTTCATCAGTGCTGCTCGTCTGATAGGCCTTAATGACCGTCCAGTCCAAACTCTTTCCAGACGGAGTCCTCTGTGAAACTTAATGGCCAGTAGGCAGTGTGTGAGTTATCTCCTCTTCTCTTCACAACAGCCCTAGCTGGTAGGCTGTGGTTACAGATGAGGAGACTGAGGCTGAGACTTGCCCAGTGTCACTCTGGTCTTCCCTGTGTGTCACTTCACCAGGGCCTCTGTCATGTCTCCAAGGGCATGCAGAGTTGAGAGATGAGGGAGCTTTTCAGGTCCCAGACTAAGTACCTTGTGTACCTTGGTCATTCCTGGGGGTGCACTACCAGGAGGAGGGAGGATCCTGGGGTCTGGGACCTTGGCAGTGTGAACTGGAAGCCTTGGTTGGCTTCCTGCACCAGAAGCTACCCCTTCATGGTCTGACCCAACTCTCCTTCTTGTTCTTTTCCTGTTTGTCTCCTGGCTCTGTCCTTTTGACCTCCCTTCCTCAGAGCCCTTCACACTAGGACCCTTTGCCCTGGTGGTCTGCCCTGACTGACCTCGTTATTTTGCATTGGCTGCTTTATATCTTCTTGTACCGCTGAACGTTAGGCGCTCAACAAGCCTTTATTCACTGTTACTGCTGCCAAACACAGTGCTGGCATTGGAAGGGCCCCCACAGTTAGCCCTTCTCCCTTCCCCCTTGTTGAGGATGGAACCTGAATGGGATCTGAAAGAAGCCAGAGAAGTGAGGCAGAGCTGAGGGGCCAGACTGGGACCCAATGGGAGCTGAAGAGGCTGTGGGCAACTCGGGAGAGGATGGGAAGGTTTGCCCCACAGTCAGAGGACTCTGGCAGTGGAGATTCCTGGGGTCCTTTTTTATTTTATTTTTTAAAGATTTTATTTATTTTGAGTTTTACAATTTTCCCCCTAATCTTACTTCCCTCCCCACCCCCCGCAGAAGGCAATTTGCCAGTCTTTACATTGTTTCCATGGTACACATTGATCTAAGTTGAATGTGATGAAAAAGAAATTATATCCTTAAGGAGGAAACATAAAGTAAAAGAGATAGCAAGAACAGACAGTAAGATATCTAGTTTTTTTTTTTTCTCCTAAATTGAAGGTACTAGTCCTTGGTCTTTGTTCAAACTCCATAATTCTTTCTCTGGATACAGATGGGATTCTCCATCGCAGACAGCCCCAAATTGTGCCTGATTGTTGTACTGATGGAACGAGCAAGTCCATCAAGGTTGATCATCTCCCCCCATGTTGCTGTTAGGGTGGACAGTGTTTTTCTGGTTCTGCTCATGGCGCTGAGCATCAGTCCACACAAATCCCTCCAGGCTTCCCTGAATTCCCATCCCTCCTGGTTTCTAATAGAACAACAGTGTTCCCTGACACACATAGACCATGGTTTGTTAAGCCATTCCCCAATTGAAGGACATTTACTTGATTTCCAATTCTTTGCCACCACAAACAGGGCTGCTATGAATCCTTTTGCACTAGTGATGTTTTTACCCTTTTTCATCATCTCTTCAGGGTATAGGCCCAGTAGTGGTATTGCTGGATCAAAGGGTAGGCACATTTTTGTTGCCCTTTGGCCATAGTTCCAAATTTCTCTCCAGAAAGGTTGGATAAGTTCACAGTTCCACCAACAGTGTAATAGTGTCCCAGATTTCCCACAACACTTCCAATAATGATCATTGTCCTTTCTGGTCATACTGGCCAGTCTGAGAGGTGTGAGGTGGTACCTCAGAGAAGCTTTAATTTGCATTTCTCTAATAAGTAATGATTTAGGGCAATTTTTCATATGACTATGGATCACTTTGATCTCCTCATCTGTAAATTGCCTTTGGATCGGCATAGCCTTTGACCATTTGTCAACGGAGGAATAGCTTTTTTTTTTAAATTTTGACTCAGGTCTCTGTATGTTTTAGAAAAGGGTCCTTTGTCAGAAACATTAGTTGTAAATATTGTTTCTTCCTGGGGGTCCTTCCTCTGGGTGCTTGGTAATTCTGGGAGTTTCCTCACCCCTGCTCTGGTAGAGGTCTGGGATCTGCTGGGGAAGGACTGGTTGGATTTGGGCTTGTGTCCCCAGCACCATGGACAGGGCATCCCCTCTCTCCTCTTTTCTCTCTCTCCTTTGCCCCTCACCTGGAAGGCAGTCACTGAGTAATTATACCCTGGCTAATTGAATCCCTGCCATGGGGCACAGGCTTGGCCCATCGTTGTCATTGAATCCACATTGAATTGGATGGAGCTTGTTGGGCAGATTTGGATCTAACTTCAATGCCTCCCTGTCCTAGTGCCAAAGCAAATGGAGTGTGGGTTCCCATGTCTGGGATGAGGCCTTTGACCCTGGGTTCCTCCCCTAACCAGTCAAGTGGCCTTTTTTGGGACCACCTGTGACTCAGTGCCTGCTCAAGGTCTAAAGGTGACTGCCATTTGGTCTCTTCACTTCTTGGTGTCACGTTCCAGGCCAGCTACCCTAGAGCCAACCCTGACCTTTGGCCTTGTCTTTTCTTCCCTTTCTTTTCCTTGATTGCATTTCCTGGCTGGGACTTGAGGATCTCCAAAGTTCACGGCATATCTGCTCCCTTGGGTCCAGCAGGGGCAAGTTTAATTCTTGTAAAGACAACTGGTCTCTCTAGAGACCCTGACCCCACTCACTGAATTACTCAGCATTTATTAAACTACCTTGTGCCAGAGCCAGACCCCTGTGCTGGGCACTGGGGATAGAAACCCTCTGACCTAACCTGCCCTGCCCTGGGAGTGGGGCAGGCATATGCAGGTGGATCACTTGATGAAGTATTTTCCTAAGGTCTTATCTAAAGACTTTAGAACCAGCCTATTCCCTGCTGACCCTGTGAGGTCAGTCTAGACTCGATCTGGAGATCGAGAGAGCCTGACCAGAAGGGACCATTGAGTTCACCCCTCTCTTGATGTGCAGATGGAGAGACTAGGGCCCGACATTTCCTGTTGGACTCGGTGTCTCTGGTTTTTCTGCCTCCCAGCTGTGCGTGTGCACCCATCTGGCAGCAGCATTCTCATTGGTTCCCCTGCCTCAAGTCTCTCTCCACTCCAGACCTTTTCCTTCAGCCAGTCTGACCCTGTTACCTCCTACCCAGAAATCTACAGTGGCTCCCTCAGGATCGAAGAGAGGTCTCTGTTTGAAAATCTTCGTAGCTGGACCCTTCCTGCCATTACAGTCTTCATTTTGACTGCCTACCATGTTTTCCCTGGTCCACTGACATTAGCCTCTCTGCTGTTGCACATCGTCCTTTCACATCATCCTTGCCCATCTTCCCAGCTCCGTGTCTTTTCAAGATCATTTATTACCCACGCCTGGAATTCCCTCCCTCCTCATCTCAGCTTCCTGGCTTCATCTTACCCTGCACAGGATAGGTCTCCTCACTGCTAATGCCTTCTCCCCTGAGAGGAGCTCCTGTCTCCCCTGTTATTTTCTTGGCTGTTTGTACGTTATCTCCCCTATTCAGTAGGGAAAGGACTTTTTTTCTCTTTAACTTGAATCTCCAGGACTTTGCCTGACCCCATAGTACCAGGAATCATCTTCAAGGAGGAGCTTCCTAGTGGGGTGCTTAATCCATGTGAGGTCAATTGGTGAGAACTGAGAGAGTTAGATTTGGATCTGGGTCCTCTGACACCAGAGACCCTTCTCCTTTCCTTTGACACCATATCCACCCTCCTCCATCAGCTTCTTCCATTGCTGGGGCCATTATGTCTCCCTTGTTGCCACTTACATCTGGTTCTCAGTGCTTTGTGGGTTCTCATTTAGAATGGGGTGATTGCCATTCAGCTGCCTTCTATCTTCAGTCTAGCTAGACAGAGCAAAAATAACATGCTGCTGTTCCAGTTCTGACTGTAAACCCGTTTTATTCAGATGAAGTTTAATGACTCCCTTCTGGGCCAGCTACTGACGCTGAACAGAAGACATCTAGTTGTTCCTGACACATTTGGCGTTAGAGAGGCGGAAAGGTGAGGAAAGAAGTTGACCAAGGAATGGGGCTGGTTTTCCCCTATGTTCTTTTGGACTAATTTGTTTCTGTTTTTGAAACAGTATTAGTCTTGTTGACTTGAGGGCCTGCAAGGTGGCTCAGCCTGTCTATTCTTAGGAAAATATCTATCCAGGCTCTGCCTTTTCTGGAAGCTGATGAGGTCCCTTCCTCATCCTGTATTCTTCCTAGTTTCATTGTTAATCTAGCTGGTTATAAACAGCTGTAAATGTGATCTCTGCAGAAGGAATGGAAGACAATCTCTGGGAGAGCAGAAGGCACAGTGAGGGACAGCAAAGGACCAGGGAGTCCACATTCAGCAGAAGGTGGAGGGGAGGGGCTGGGGTCTCCAGGTATCCACCAGTGCACAGACATGCGGAAAGGTGCTCTAAGCTGGCTTCAGTCCATTTGCGGGTGCATTGGAAGTGAGCTCCTGGCTCCCAGCTCCTTGCCATTTCATCATAGTCTTCAGCCCTACTTGAGGTCAGTAGACAAGGTCAAGTCTGGATAGGACAGGAGCAAATAGTATCCCCAGTAAAGGTAACCTCCAGCCTGTCGAGTAGGGTTCTGTACATAGTAGACATACATGTACTAGAGGGAAGACCCAAGCTGCCATTGCAGACTCTGGCCCCTCATTCTTCCCTTGGCCAAGAGAAACAAGAGTCTGGTTGCATTTGGCTGGGGAGGGATGATGCCACTTCTTCCTCAAACTGCCGTCCAACTTGGTTTCCACTTAACATGAGCTTTTAGGAGCTTGAGATGATGCACACGTTGGTGCTAATTAGGGATTTGGGGCATTTTTCTTGTTTAAGTGCTGTCGCACTTTCGTTGAAGGCTTTAATGCCTCCATAAAATTTTTTTCCAATGGCAGATCCGGTTTTTGTTATATTTTTAAGGAGTTAATCTCTGCCTTCTGTTAATTTCCTGGCCTAAAGCCAGGCATTGGAGGTGGCAGAGCAATTTATGGATCAACTAAACAGCCTGGCAGAGAGCATTACGACTTTAGACAGAGAAGGGGAAACAATAGGAACTGAAGAAGACTTAAGAGTGAGTTATCTCTGTGTACGTTTTTTAAAAACATAGATACTAGAAGTTATTGAATTTATTCTCTTGAAAATTATTTAGCATTTGGAAGGCTGCAGTGCCATTTCATTTGCATATCTCATCATTTAGCTGTATTATAATGTAGAGAAATAATGGAAAGAAGGGAAACCCAGCTCTTGTTTAGGTCATAGGAAAGTGCAACCCGGATGGATCTAGCCACCATTTGATGGTAGACATACTGACAAAGAGCAGTCAGGACCAGAGAGAAGTGAGCAAGAAGGAATGATGCAGAGCCCAGAAAGCTGTCTTGGAAGCAACATGGGAGGAAGTGCCATTGGTGATCTTGAAGATGACCTTCAGAGGACTGGAGGCCTGTTCTGGGGAGGAGAGATCAGCCTTGAAGGGAAGTTACTGGGAGAGTGCTTCCTGAGCAGAAGGGGAATGGACTGAGTGCTGGGACCCTGGAGGGCTTTGAGCTGAAGTTGACTTTCTGTTTCTGGGACCTTTGGAGAAGGGGCTCCACCTTTATTAAGGCATGGGAAAACTCCATCAAACTCCCAAGTGCTCCTTTCCCCTGCAGAAGAACCAAGATCTATTTATGGTTTCCAGATTTGAGCATGCTTCTTTGTGAATGACCCCTGCTCAAGGAAATTGTTGAAGTCAAATGTTCAATTCATCAAGAAAAATTAAAGAATGGAGACATGACCCTCATGGAATTTATAGTCTTGGCAGAAAGAAAAAAGGGAAATTTATAACTAAAGGTCAATAATGACTAAAGATAAAGGTGTAATTTGGATGGACCTGAGATCAAATTCCTGCTTTCCACTGAATACCTTTCTGAGCTCCCAACTGTGATAGAGAGAGAGGGTTGATCTCTCTGGCAATTCTACAACCCCATGACAATAATAGGTGTGAGGTTATTATGGTTTATTTTCCACATCTTCTAGCCTGGCTACTTCTTCCTGCATTCATGGGGGGAGATCTGATTCCCAAATTCTGGGTGGAATGTGTAACATGCTTGTCCCTGTCTAACTTCTATCAGATTACCTGCTATTTTTGGGGTGGGGAAGAGTGGGAGGGACAAAACTTTACGAAATGTTGAAAATTACCTTTACATATAATTGGCTAAGTAAATTAAATAAACAATTTTTGGGCTGAGAGGGGCAGTAGAACTGTTGATCATCAGAAAAATGGGTTTTCTTAAGTGTCTTCTGATGCCCTTGAAAATGTCTCTCCAGAAGGTATTTTATACATCTTCAGAACTTGCTGACTCTGTGAGAGAATGAGCCTAACGACAGATTGAATTCATCTTTCATTGTCTGTTCACTCTGTTGAACTCAAAGGGTACTGGGAGTAATGACTCCAACTTGGAGAAGAGAGGTTGATGAGCTCTAAATGAAGCCGACTATATGATCTGCTTGTCTGGCTTGTCTGTCTGAAATAGGAGAAAGCATTTAATTGTAAATGTGGTCATATAACTTTTTATTTATTTTATGCTCCCCGGAAAATTGCTTCTGTCTCATTTCTTGTTTTCCTGCTTGTGCTTCCCCCACCTCCACTCCTCACCATTGTCTCCTTCTTCTCAAAGACATCTTTTTCAGGATACTTTGCTTTGGGAGCTGCACTTTGGGGATGTTGCTAACCATAGATGTCATATTGAAGGTTAGGGGAATGAGGTTCATTATGGGAGTACAGATCATCCCTTGAGGGAGGGCAGCCAGGAGACCTAAAGTCAGTCTGGGGAATGGTGACACCAGTGACTTCTGTGCTGCCCACTTCCATTACTCTTTCCCCATTCTTCTCCTCCTCCTTCACCTGGACCTCTGCCCAGCCTCTGTCCAATGTTTATGCATTCTTTTTCTTGGAATATTCTCCTTTTTTCTCTCTTTGAAGGACTATTGTTGGGTTTTTCTTCTTCTGGTTCTCTTGATTCTAGTCATTCTCCAGGCCTTGGTGCTTGGAGCCTTTTAATCATCGGTGACCTTGGTGAGACCATTTTCAGTTGAATGGTGGAGTTGGAAGTCAGAGAGGATTGTGGAGTGAACAGAAGGTAAAAGTGTTAGAACAGTGTAGCCTAGAAAGCTTTTTCTAGGAGTTTGACTATGATAGAAACTGAAGATAGGATACAGGGATGGTAGGATCAAATGAAAGTCTTTTTTTAAACAGATGAGTTGGAAAATTGAGACATGTGGTAGAATAAGGTTAGGTGAAAGTAAATAAGGTGAGGAGAAATGATTAAGGTAGATGGTAGAAGTGGCAGGCTCTTTGAGGAGATGGGCAGGGATGAGTTTGAGAACCTAGGTAGAGAGAGGGTTTGGTATAGGCAGGGAGAAGGGCTGCTTCTTCCTCTAAGACCCAAGACTGGATGAAGTTGAGGTGATTTGGAGTATAGAGTAGGAGAGAGGAGCTTGTGAGACATTTTGGGAAATTCTCAATTGTGGGTGAGGAGGGGGATGCTTTGGGAAATCTGAGGAGAGAAGAAAAAATTTGGCCATTGGGAAGTACATGGATAGTCAGGGAGAAGTAAAAGGACTGGTGGAATATCAAGTAAAACATACACAGGAATCATATACAACAAGAGTGAGGTTGGGGAAACTTGTCAGGGATCCCAGTATCAGACTTTGAAGGCCAGCATTTCCAACTTCTTGTGTTAAAGATGAAGGAATAGGCTGATAGAGGTTAAGTATCATAGAGATTTCTGTTCCGATTTGTTCTGGACCAGCTGGCCTTTGTGATCCTGGGAAGAGAGGTCTGTGTTTTAGCTTAGCTACTTAATGTTCCTTTACTATGGGAGATGTTCTCTGGGCCTTCTGCACCCAACCTCTGGTCCCCATCTTGATGCTTAGGCTTCTATCATGGTTTGGAATTCCTGGTAAGTTGTGGCTCCGACCTTCTTGATGCTGTCAATTCCCATTTCATTTTTCCCTCATTGTACAGACAGAGGGTCTCAGTTATTGCCTCTTGTGCTGTGTCATTCATCCTTTCCACCCTTTTTGCCAGGTCTTTTTGTAGCTGTGCACAGTTGACAGTGGAGTTTTACCTGGGCCCATGTAGCCGCTAACATCTATGTTTTTTCTTCATTTAATTCACCAGGACAAAGGGTTAAGTTAGATAGAGGTTAATTTCTTTTTCTTTTTCTTTTCAAATAGTATCCAGCATGTGTATGGAGCCCAGCATCCTCCTTTTGACCCATTAGTACATGGCACGTAAGTTAAATGTCACCTTGGAAATGCTTGTCCTTGAGTATTTGTTTGGAGAGGGGAATGGGTCAGCTGGGAGCAGAGTCTCTCTAGTACTTCTCCCTCTGATGAACCCCAGGGCTGGGTTAGGGAAGGTGGGGAGAGGGTGAAGGGCCAGCATTCCGCAGTCCTTTGAGCCCTGGTGCCTCTCAGTTGTTTAGCTCCCTTGCAAATGGGGAAGAGAGGAGGGAGAAGCTGTGTGAAAGTGAACACCCTCCTCTGCTATCATATAGGCAGGAAACACATGGAGTTTCCCTCTTTCAGGTTCTTACATTTGCATTCTGGAGAGGTTTGGTCCCTTTCTGAGTTGGCATGCTTCTCGGCCAAGCCTTCATGTGCCCACGTTAATGATCGTTTGGGAATGAGAATGTGAGTGCCCCAAGGCAGGCACGACTTCATTTCTGTCCTCGATTCCCCAAGTCTGGCACAGTGCCGGGCCCAAGCTGATGTCCACTTAAGGCTGATGGGTTGGGTGTTAGAACAGATTAAAGACTGGGCAGGTTGGAGCTTCATCTGTAGAGGTGTGGATGTGGAAAGACCTGATTATATGTCTTGTTTCTGGGAACAGTTTTTTGTGTAGTTTTTATTTTCTATTAAAAGAAATTGAGTTGGATCACTTTCATGTACAAACAGCAGCTGAGAAGGGCTAACAATGGTTTAGCAAATCCATAAGTGACTTGCTTTAGGAAAATGCCATCAGGTAAGAAGGCCGATGAACTAGTGATGAAGGGGCCTCTGAAGTGCTTGTTCAGCTGCTGAAAGCCAAAGGGCTGCTTGACAGAGGGCGGATGTGCTCTCAATAGCGGATGGTTGGCTTATTTTTCCTGGTGCATGGTAGGAGCTGATTATATGCTTACGACTTTCCTTCTTGGAAAAAAAAGAAAATGAACCCTGACTCCATTCTAAGCCTGTCTGGGATGATGGGCGCCCCGTTGGCAGCTAGGCCAGAGTCTGACTTTTGTGCCCACTCATGCTTGCTGACCCAGTGGGATCCCATGGCAGGCATTTCCCTCTCATTGTTCACTTGGCCAAAAGGCCAGGACAGAGAAGGGGATGGAGAGCTTTGGGACCGTTATGTATCAGGCTGCTGTCCTTGGTGCCCAAAGACTCCTTAGGGCTTGCTCAGCAGTGCTCCTTCCTCCCCAGGCTAAGTCACTTGCACATCCAGGGAAGATGTTCCTTCCTTATTTAATTCCTGTGTTGGATGGACTCTGTGTGTGGGGTGTGTGTGTGTGTGTGTGTGTGTGTGTGTGTGTGTCTGTCTGTCTGTCTGTCTCCTCAAATGCTCAAATGTAGGTTTGTGTCTGTGTATTTCTGCCTTTTGCCTGCTCTGCTTTCTTCTCTCTCTTGGGGTGTTGTTACTCCTGGGGAACTTTTTAGAATAAAAACACTGCGTTTTGTTTACAGGTTGATTAAGACGGTCCCCAAGACACCAAGCACCCCAGTGAAGCCCAAGAAAGTCAGCACTTTCCAGGAGTTTGAGAGCAACACGAGTGATGCCTGGGATGTGGGGGAAGATGACGATGAGCTCCTGGCCATGGCGGCTGAGAGCCTGAACACAGAGGTGGTCATGGAGACAGCCAACCAGGTCATCCAGAACCATAGCCGCCGCCACGAACAGCACAAGGGACCTAAGGAGCACATTTGTGGTGACAGCGAGCGGGCCCAACGGCTCTCTGACCTACCCGCCGTGACAGGCAATGACAGCAGGCTGGTGAAGTCTGTCAGTGAGAGCCACACGTCCCAGGCTGCAGGTAATGGGGGGGCATTTCCCTCCAGGCTCAGGAAGTGCCCTGGACCTCTTGATAGGGCTGTGACAGTGCTTAACTGGGCAGAGATCAGCCTGGCAGACCTTGGGTCCTGTCCTCTTGGACCCTGTCAAGGCTTTCTCTTTGGATCTCTCTTCTTAGGCAGCATGGGGACCTTGACAGATCAACTGCCTGAACTTTGTGGGAAGTAAGTAAGGAGGGAATCCCAGTGCAAAGGACTCTCTTCCTTCCTTCCCTGTTTCCATCTTCCCCTCTAACTCAGGAAAAAGAAGAGCCTCTCCTTGTCTGGGTCCAGGACCCAGCATTAAGGGTCCTGGACTCCCTCCTCCAGCCATGTGGGCTCTGGCCTTCCATAGAATATGGCATGAACCAGGAACATAGAATCGACTGGTCTAGGGTACCTTCTCTGCGACTCATCGCTTTCTGACACTTCCCCAGGGTCATGTGGCTCATGTGTACTCACTGCCTCTTTGTGAACCTGGCCTATAGTGGGGGCAGGTGGGGCAGCCAGTGCCTCAGACCTGTGCCCTTCCATGGTCCTGGTTTTCAGCCCCTCCTCTTCCTGGGCATCTTTTAGATTGCCTGAGCCTGAGATTCTGCCTTTCTTCTATTTTATGCCCTGGCATGCGGCCTCCAATGTAATAGGAGTTCCTCCAGTTCTGTTTGACTGACTGACCCAGAAGGTGCTCCCTACTTCTGGGGGGCCTGACCAGGGCAGGGGACAGCAGGACTGCCCCTTTCTTGGGCTGGGCTCCAGTTCAACTGCCATTGTGCTGATTCAGTGTCTTAGGAGGAGAAGGAGGGGAATTGAAGACTTGCCCCATCTTTTTGCCACATTCAACAAGAGTTTCAGCATCTGCCTTTTGGCTTGTTACAAGTTTTGTGTGAGCATGCTGGGAATCGCATCCTTTGTTGAATATTCACACTGGACTTGGCCTTTTCCCTCTAGTGTGGCAGAAATTTGAAGTATTAGTTCCTGTAAGGCAAAGCAGATTTGACTTTTTCTAGTGCAGTTTTGGAGTGTGCTGTGAGCTGCCTGCCTGCTGTCCCCAGGATGTCCCCAGAGGACTGACATACACTGGCCCTTTGGACAGGTCGTGTCACTGAGGCTGAAATCCAGCAGGCCTTGAAGGACAAATGGATGGGGTGGGATGTGCCTAGGAAGACTGGGCCTCGGAATTCAAGGCAGAGCAGCCTTGTGGGCAACCAGTCACACAGAGACCAGGACGTCTCATTTGCCCATGGGAAGTTGAGAGGCCTTGCTAGTCTGGGACCACCTGAGTGCTTGCACTATGGCAACCTTGATTTCTGGGACCTCAAAGGTCCTGCTATTGCAGATGGTGTCTGAGGCCAACCAGCCTGCCCCAGAGCCCTGCGTGGGCACAGAGGGAAGCAATGAATTTGTATTTTGGTAGAGTTGATTTGGGGGTCCCCTTTATGTTTGCCTGCAGAATGCAAGGATGGAAACCAAGTAAACCCCATGGACCCAGGGAAGAAGAGGCCAAGTGTGCACCACCAAGGCAGAAGCCATGTGGTGGTTCTAGTGCGGCCAGGGGGCAGCCAAAGGTGCCCATGGGTTGGAAGCCTATTGTGAAGAATCTATTTCCATGATGACAGTGTTATTTAGTGCACAGGACAAAGACTAAGTGTGAGACAGCATTTCCATCAGTCAGGCTCTTCTCTCCTGCAGTCTCCCCTTAGCTGCCACCTGAGTTCAGGTCACAATTGTCATCTCTCTCACTCTAGTACTGGCCTCTTTGTTGGTTTCCCAGCCCCTCACTTGGGTCTCTATAGTCCTGACATTTAGCTCAGGGCCAGCTGCCAGGCAGTGATAGGGATACTCTACTTGCTTTATCAATTCCCTCTCCCACTTTTACAGAAAAAAATGGAGGCCATTTTTTCTTAAAGAAATATTTTTTTTATTTTGAATTTTACAATTTCCCCCCTAATCTCACTTCCCTCCCCTCAACCCCACAGAAGGCAGTCTGTTAGTCTTTACATTGTTTCTGTGTTGTACATTGATCTAAGTTGAGTGTGATGAGAGAGGAAAAAATGGAGGTCATTTTGTGTGAGCTTTCCACTGGCTCCTTCTCTGTTGCCCAGAAACATGCCCACATCTCTGTTGTCCTTAAAAAATCCCCACTTGACCTTTCCATCCCTGCTAACTCTTAGCCTGTCCCTCTCCCATCCTTTTTGGTTAAATTTCTTGAGAAAGTCATGTCCTGGATGCCTCCATTTTCTCTCCTCTTAAACCCTTATAGTTTGGCTCTCTATCTTATTCCTCCAAAATTGCTCTCTCTCATGCCCATTCTAATGAACTTTTCTCAGTCCTCATTCTCCATGACATCTCTACAACCTTTGAAACTAGTTGATCACTCTTTCCTCATTGATAATCTCTTCTTCTCTAGGTTTTTGGGCCATGACTCTCTCCTGGTTCTCCTCCTATTTCTCTCACGTCTCCTCTGTCTCCTTTGCTGAATCGTCATCCAGATCACTCCCTTTAACCATGGGTGTTCTTCAGGGTTCTATTCTGGGCTCTCTTTTCTCTCTTTATACCATTTCACTTGGTGATCTTATCAGCTCCCATGAATTTAATTATTGTCTTTATACTGATGATTCTTAAATCTGTTTTTTCAGCCCTAACTTTCCCCCTGACTGTCATTTTCATATCTCTGAAGGCTCATTGGACATCGCCAACTGGATATTTCATAGATATCTTAAACTCAACATGTCCAAAACTGAACTCCGCTTTCCTCCTAAAACCTCCCTCCTTGTGTCAGTTGAGGACAGCACCATTTTCCCAGTCACTCAGATGCACACCACATAGGTGTTGTGATGGGCTCCTTATTCTCTTTTACCCCATGTCCAAACTATTGTCAAGGTCTCTTGACTTTACCTTTTCAGCATCTTTCTAATGTGCCCTCCATATCTCTTCTGACACGACTCCTCCCGCAACTCGCCACCCCTGCCTCCGAGGGTGGGCCATCCTCACCAGTCTCTTATAATAGCTATTGTCTGTCTGCTTTCTCACTCTAGTTCATCCTCCATTTACTTGTGAAGTTGACCTTCAGTAGATGCAGGTCTGACATGCCACCCCCTCACCCCCCACCTCACCACCCTGATGTCCTCCAGTGATTCCTAGCCTCCATAAGATCAAATAAAGAATTCTTGCTTTTGCTTTAAAAGTCCTCCCTTTTGATTTGCATGAACTGATTCTGAGTGAGATGAGCAGAACCAGAAGAACACTGTCCACCCTAAGAGCAACATGGGCATTATGATCAACTTTGATGGACTTGCTCATTCCATCAGTGCAACAATCAGGCACAATTTGGAGCTGTCTGCAATGGAGAATACCATCTGTATCCAGAGAAAGAACTGTGGAGTTTGAACAAAGACCAAGGACTATTTCCTTTATTTAAAAAGAAAAATCTGTTATCTTATTCTGTTATTTTGCTATCTCTTATACTTTGTATTTCTTCCTTTAAGGATATGATTTCTCTCTCAGCACATTCAACTTAGATCAATGCAAACCTTGGAAACAATGTAAAGACTAACAGACTGCCTTCTGGGAGGGGGGGAGGGAATTGTGATTGGGGAAAAACTGTAAAACTCAAAATAAATAAAATCTTCCTTTAAAAAAAGAAATTACAAATTGGGGACAGAGGGGAGTGAATTAGAACCAGTTTGACTCAGGTAGAACAAATTCATCAACCCCAACTTGAAAAATCTTATATGTTCTATTCTCTCACTTCCCCTTTATCTAACTTTAGACAGTTCCTTGGAAGCACAATGTATTTTGGTGAAATAAATGAAACAATAAATGAAAAAAAAAATAAATAAAAGTGCTCCCTTTCCAGTCCTCATATACTTGGCTTCCTAATACATAACCTTTGATTCAATGACACTGCCCTCCTGGTGACTTGATTAGTAACCCCTTCCATTTTTCACATCAAAGATTTGATAGTCTTGTACTTAGATTTATGGTGTCCTGGTAGCCCCCACTGGCCTGTGGCTGCTGGAGCTGTAGCGAGGCAAAACCAGAAAGTGGGCATAATTGTAATCAATGAGATTGAGGTTGCTTAGACATGTTAAAGAACCATATACTGTCTTACTTGGATTACAGGAAGAAGAGGGGGACTCCTCCTAGTCATCATTCTCTTTGTGATACAAAAGTAATATGTGTTGCCCAAATGCTAAGATAGCTTGGTGGAAAAAAAGGATCACAAATATTCTCCTTCACTCTCCTCCCCCCCCTCCCATCTCCATTCCCATTCTTTTCGTTGCCCCAAGGCAGCACCCTGAGCTATAATAGCAGGATGAGGGGAGGAGAGTAAGAGATTGTGAACCTTCTTTGGATGTAACCCTGGCCTCTCCCCCTAGCCAGGAGCAAGCCTGCCTGGGGGGGTGGGGTGAGGATGGGACATGAGCAAGGTGCCTGGGCTCTGCTTCCCTGCCCTCCTCTGCAGCCTTAAGTGGGGCATTGGCTGCCCAGGGGCCAGAGGATGCCTCCTTTCTTGACAGCCTCAGGGTTTTTGTCATTGGGTTTTTTCAGTCCATATTTTGAATCTAATGAGTTCAGTTTGTGGAAATGTACAGCCACTATGAGTGATTTTCATTCCTGATTGACAGTGTGCTGTCAGAATTAACTGGATGTTAGTGTATTCAGCAGAGCCTGAATACATTCAAGGTCTCCATCACTTCTCTGGAGTTCATCTTTTCACTGGAAACTTAATTTTTGTCTTAAGAAAATGAGGTAAAATACAACGATATAGTTTAAGACTTTGAATTTGCTGGAATTTTTTTGTAGCTGATTTTAGTGGGCATTGTAGTATAATGGAAAGATGGCAAGGCTGGGGTCAGGTTTTGACTCTCACTTAGTAAACGTTGTATTAGGATAGGAGCATGAGCTTGGGACCCATCCCACCCCCATTCCCCCCCCCCCCCCCCCAGAGCAGCCTATTCTATGGTAGTCTCCTAGGATAGAAAGGGCATTGGACTGTGATTTAGGACACAGAGGTTCTCAGACTGGCTCTTCCCCTTCTTGGAAGAATCATCTTAGGCAGTGCCTGTTCTTGATTGGAGTTTCAGTTTCCTGGGAGGCAAATAGGCCCACAGAGCTAGATCCCTTCCTGCTCTGATGTTCTGTGATTCTTTTGCTCCCCTTGGTGGCGATGGTGTTTGTCATCATGGCCAGAGGGATGATGCAGGACCACCTGGCTAATCTTTCCCTCTTGCCTTACGAACTTGTAGGGAAAGATAGGGTCCAAGGCCCAACATCAAGTGGGGCAAGTCCTTGAAAGGCCCTGGCTTTTCACCTGCTCCCACGCTTTGCTGAACACACCAACATCCTTTTGTTTCTTTTTTTTTTTTTTTTTTTTTGGTTTTTGCAAGGCAAATGGGGTTAAGTGGCTTGCCCAAGACCACACAGCTAGGTAATTATTAAGTGTCTGAGACCGGATTTGAACCCAGGTACTCCTGACTCCAGGGCCGGTGCTTTATCCACTATGCCACCTAGCCGCCCCCATCCTTTTGTTTCTAATGTGGGCAACATTGAGATGTTCCCTGCCCTCTCTTGTAGCCTTATTTTAAGATTCAGAGGAGCTGGCTTCTCCCCTTTAGGCTGCTCTGGTGGATTAAATACCAGCTCTGGGGCAAGAGCTTCTGGGTCCATATCCTGCTGCTGACCAGATCTTTTTGTACTTTATGAATCTGAGCAACCACTCCTTTTTCCTGTAAAATGAGGAGATCGTGTCAGGGGACTGTTGCCTCCCCAGCCTGCGTCTCCACTCTTTTCTGTTGGCTCTTTTCTTTTTTGAGCCTGCATTCAGAGCTTCATCTTTATTACTATTAAATTTCATTGCATCAGCTGCCAGACTTGGAGGGGACCATATTGGAGACCAAGGTTGGGGCTCTTGAACTGTTGTGGGTCATGGGCTCTTTGGCAGTCTGCAGGACCCCTTCCCAGAATGTGGAGGGAAATGTTAGTGAAATAAAGCTGGCATTTTTTTTAGCCATCCTTGTCTATCAAACCTCCAAAATCTTCCTGGATCCCAGGTTAAGAACATTGGATTTCAACTAGCTCTCTCATTTGAGAGATGAAAAATGAAGTGACTTATCTGAGGTCACAAGGATAGGAGCAAGTCTGGGACAGTGGAAACTTATATCCTGCTCTCCTGTAAAAGTCATCTATGAGCCCTTGCCAGAGATGTTGGATGAATCAACTTCACCCTTCTTAAACTTGTTGCTGAAAACCTGCATTTGACTGATGTTCGCCATCCTTAAATGACTTGGCAGCTCCATCCCCAGAATGCCCTCTTCATCCCCATGCTTTGCTAGATACCTCTTTGTTTTACATTTCTACCCACACGGCCCAGGGAGAGGGACTTCTGTTGGGTGTGGCATTGCTAATCACACCCATGTAGCTCAAAATGACCTTCTCTTTCCTCTTCAGAAATAGAGAATTGGAGAGGACCTGTAAATGAGAGGGAGCTGCTAAGTTATTGGCAGGGAGGGATGAACCTTTGGGGTGAGTGTTTGCTAATCTGATGTCAGGTCAGTGCAAGACAGTGTAGACACCATCTTGGCTAATTGACCCTTTTTTCTTTCTTTCTTGCAGAAATCCTCAGTGACAACACCCCTCTGCAGCGCTCGCAGTCTCTCCCTTATGCCTCCTCCACCCCTTTAAGCTATGGAGCAGAGGATAAGAATGCACTTGGCCCACCTGCCTTGACAGAGAGGGAGGTCTATAGACTAGAGAAATTTAGACAACTTCTCTCGGGTCCCAACACAGATTTGGGTAAGTCTCTCTTTTTCTGCTGCAGGGCTCTAGTAGCATCTGGCCTTCTCTTTGGAGTCTCCAAATCTGGAGTACAAAGAAGTCCCCCAACCCCCCAGGATTGAATGAAGCTTTGGCTGTTTAGCCCAGTCTGGCCTGAGTTCTCCAAGTGGGCTCCTGGGTCTCTGTTAGTGAACTTTATAGTATCTGCTGCATCTTCTCTCCATCCTCTCCCATCCTGTGCCCCCCCCCCCCCCATCTATCTGTCTCTCAGGATTGTGTGGTTGCTTTGTAACTGGCCCAACAAGTCTCCTGGGTGGGTTGCCATCTTCCTTTTGTGTAGAGGGCCTACCTGGGATGCATTTTGGAGCAACAGTGGCCATTTCCTAAGTATTGGTCTGTCATCTCCATTCTTTGGCTTGTGAGAAGGAAGGCCGGAGAGTCAGGGAACAGTGTTGCTGGCCATCAGAAAGGGTTGCTGCTGAGCCTCACATAGACAAAGGAAGGCCAGTTGAGAATGGCATGGCCCAAAAGCCAGGGGGCTTACGTTCTGTCTTTTGGGGTGGCTATGTGTCAGTTGAGATTGCCAGACCAGTGTTGGCTCCGAGATCCATTTCCACATCTCTCTATTTTTCTGAGGCCAGACTTGGGGCTCTCAGTGTCTCCTTGCTACAGCTTCCCTCCCCCCCCCCCCCAGCTGCCTATCTCATCTACAGGGTGGGCCAGGTCACTGCTCTTCTCAGAAGCCTTTGATGGTTCCCTGTTTCCCTTAGGACAGAATAAAGCCCCTAACTGAGGTGTTTCAGGCTCTCTGCTCCTTGCCTTTCCCCTTCTTTCCCATTATTCCCCTTTATCTATTCCATGTTCCAGCAAAGGTCAGTTTCTAGCTGTTCATCAGCTCGCCTTGCCCCACCCTCAGACTTTGCCCATGATCTCTGTGCCTGATGGACTTCCCTCTCACTTTTACTCATTTAGTTTCTCCTGGTGTCCTCTGAGCCTTCCCGCTTGTCCTGGTGGGAGGGGAGATCTTTGTCTCCTCCTGCCCCCCCCCCCCCCAGCCCCTAGTTCATAAGCTGAGCCTGGGCCCTGTTTTTCCTCATATGCCTAGGGCCTCCCATAGCACTGAGTAGTATGTCAGGGTTGCCTAGTCAATGGATGAGTGAAGAGGGACATGGCATTTCCACCATTTCTTAGGGGGTCCCCTGGGTATGTTCCTGTCCTGATGGGGCATGAGCTCATGTGTCATTGGCAAACCCTGTCCTAACCACTGTTCTGTGTTCCAGATGAAGACAGACATGAGCTGCCTCATTGTCCTCCAACTGGCAGAGTCTGCTCCAGGCTCCCTGACTCTGGGCTGCTTCAGGAGGGTCAATTAAAAGAGAAGGATTCCAATTTTGATGAGTCTTTCTTATTACCAAATGAAAACACTGCCCATCAAGGGACTGTTTCTAGAAGGCTTTTGTAAGATCTCATTTGAAGGAAGGATTATAGATTCTTTCTGCATTTCCTAAAATAGATGAGTGACAAGTATTTGCCAGTCTTGGAGGAACAAATGACTAATACGGAGTTTCCCCAAGGCTTTCGCTGTTCCTTCATGGTCGTCCCCTCTGAGCAGAGTCCACTCTGCTTGGGCATCAGCATCTGTGTCAGAGAGAGTTGGAAAAGCGCTAAGGATCCCCACCCCCCACCCCTCATATGATAGCCCTAGGACTTCCCAGGCTGCACCCCACTGTCACACAATTTTTTGATGCTTTGTGAATTTGAAATTGTGTCTGTATTCAACATTTATTTCCCACAGCTTTTCTTTCTGAAAATGGTCTTTCTGTCTCTTTTTTGCTCTGATTTTCCTTGCTTGAAGCCTGGGTCAGACCCTCCTGGGCCAGCATTCCTGGGTTCCCTCCATAGGTTTCAGATTCTTTTGAGGTTGGTTCTTTGATTTTGGAAATTACTTCTCTTCTTTTAACTTTTTTTTTTTATATTTTTGCAAGGCAATGGGGTTAAGTGGCTTGCCCAAGGCCACACGGCTAGGTAATTATTAAGTGTCTGAGGTTGGATTTGAACCCAGGTACTCCTGACTCCAAGGCCAGTGCTTTATTCACTGTGCCACCTAGCCACCCTGTTTTTTAACTTTTTAAAAATTTTTTATTTAAGGTAATGGGATTGAGTGACTTGCCCAAGGCCACACAGCTAAGGCAATTATTAAGTGTCTGAGGCCGAATTTGAACTCAGGTCCTCCTGACTCCAGGGCTGGTGCTCTGTCCACTGTGCCACCTAGCTGCCCCTGGACATTACTTCTTTATGGCCATTGCATTTAATGAGTGAATCTAGGAATGTGGGAGACCTGAGAGTATCAGAGTCTGCTGCATGCAGCAGGTTATCTGTAGGTTGGGAGGAGGGAGGAGGGAAGGGAATTTCAAGCTGTGACTAAGTGAATATTGATTGATTGATTCTGGCTGCAGCTTGATGGGGCATGTATCTCCAATGTAGACTTTGAGTTCACTCCCTAATGTGGACCCTCTTATGTGCCAGGGGATCCTGGTCACCTTATGTGCCCATGTGGCTCTAGGATTTCTCTGCTAAACCACTTCTCAACCAGTTGTGGCATCTGCTGTGGCATGGGAGTTCATACCCAGTCCTTCTCTTGGACAGCCTTGTGGACAGCTCTCGCTGGAGGAAGGGTCCTTCTGCTCTTTCTCTTTGGGTTTAGGGGTCCTTGTGAGATCTGGAGTCTGTGTCAGAGAGCTGAGCTCTGTGAGTGGGAGCCTAATCAGGAGTTTCTTGGGGATCTTGTTTTGTCATCTCAGAATTAGAAGACCCAAATTTGAGACCTGGTCTTGAGGCTTTTTTTTTTTTTTTTTTTTTTTTTTTTACGTTTTTGCAAGGCAAATGGGGTTAAGTGGCTTGCCCAAGGCCACACAGCTAGGTAATTATTTTAGTGTCTGAGACCGAATTTGAACCCAGGTACTCCTGACTCCAGGGCCAGTGTTTTATCCACTGTGCCACCTAGCTGCCCCTTGAGGCTTCTTTGTATCATTCCCAGAGCAAATAATTTATCCCTGTTTCCTCATATATGAAATGGAGAGATTGGGCTTGCACTCTCTAGCAAGGATAGGATTATTGTCAGGAAGATACTTTGTAAACTTTACAGTTTTATGGAGATGGGGAGTTTTAGGATGATAATTGTTTCCTTCTATGGAGTGATGGCCTGGGGCCTGATGATAGTCTTTGCCACCAATGTATGTAACCAGTCTTCCTTGTCAGCGAGATCTCCATAAAGCTCTTGACATCCATGGACTCTTTGGTCCATAACCCTTCCTGCAGGCAATATTATCTCCCAGTGACTTGTACTCAGGGTCCGAGGCTAGCACAACCCCTGGTAATGCCATCTGGGTGATAGCCCGTGTACATAGATGACTCCAGTTTGGAATAATCAAAGATCTCAAAGGAAAGATGCCTTTGAACTCAGAGAGCAGGAGGATGGCTTTTTAAAACAGTCTGATTGCAGGTCAGTCTATCTAGAAGTCAGCATTTATTGTGTGACTTCTAGGAGCCAGGCCTGGCCCAAGTACTGGGGATCCTGTTAGAAGGAAACAGACCTCAGTGGTGGAGACAGCCAGTGCAATGAGAAGCAAGTAGAACATAAAGATGAAAAACCCCAGAAGTGACTCCAGTGATCTAGGGAGAATGACCATTCCAGTGTCTGGTAGGACCCGGGTCACCCTTGTTCTGGAGGCTCTTTATTTGCTGCCTCTCCTCACTCTCTTGAGACCCAGTGAAACGTTTGGCAGCTCCCAACTCTTAGTTTGCAGGTAGGCTTTTTTCCTGTTACAGCCTTCAGTTCTGGTGCTGGTCAGATACAGGATCGGGCTTGGACTTGCTGTGTTTCACCTGGTGAGTTTTGGACCTATCTTTTCCACCTGACAGGGAGCTGTGGATTCATGGTGTTCTGGGAATTGACCCACACAGTGGCTTGGCTGAGGATGCCTTTAAAGTCAGGCTGCTAGAGACTTCCCTAGGTGACCCCTAATTCAGTGATTGGTGCTCTTTGCTCCTTTCAATGAGCAGAGAGGGAGGGAGGAAACGTCAGTGAGAGCACTACCAGGGGCCTTTCAGGTGCTTCCGTGGTGGCTTCCAGCCGACCAAGCCCCTGTACTCCGCTGCTTCCTGCCAGTCCTTCTCCTCACCCCCAGTGTCTTCCTGTTTGTGGTATGTTATTGTTAGGATTGTGGGGACTGGAGACTTGAACTCCCCTGAAGCCCTTAGGTCCTGGGGTTCTCCTCTTCTGCCTTGGCCTTTGTCTACCCAAGCTCTCGAGGGCTGTTTCTTCCTGGGAGCTCTCTGGGGTACTGTCATCTGTCCCATCCTCTTGTGGCCACCTCCCTTTCCCTTATTACTCCTCCAGGACAGTGAGCTTAGCTGGATGAGCTCCTCACCCAGTCTCTGGATCTCTCCTTTGTCCTTGCCCTTTGTGAGCCTGAGTTTCTGGGGGAGACCCCTTGTTTGCTGTAACTGTTTCCTGTGGTGCTTTCTGGCTAGGTTCTTTGATCCCTGGATGGCTGTTTTGAGATCTGAGGAGTCTCATCCCTTTTGGGCTGACTCCTTTTGGATTCTGTTTTCTTTAGAGTTTATGAACTCAAGGATGATGCTGAGGCTCCTCTCCAGCCTGTCATTTTTTTAGTTTTTGCAAGGCAGTGGGGTTAAGTGGCTTGCCCAAGGCCACACAGCTAGGTAATTAGTAAGTGTCTGAGGCCAGATTTGAACCCAGGTACTCCTGACTTCAAGGTGGGTGTTCCATCCACTGTGCCACCTAGCCGCCACCAGCCCGGCATTTCTTTTGGCTCTGCATTCAGGACAGTATTTCCTTCTGCACGTTACCTGGTGAGAGTGGAAATTGCAGGAAAGATGTGAGTTTACCTGATGTTTGGTTGTAGTGGACTGCAATCTCTGGCAATGGATGGGCCACTGAAGCCTCTGGTCACTGCTGGGAAATATTCCCCCTCCGCCATCCAGCCTGGCCCAGAAGTTGCTCATCTACACTCACAAAGTTGATCTTTCTGTGGCATCTACTTTACTGCCTTCCCCTCTCTGCTGTACTCCAGAAGCAGCCCCTTCCCACAGGCTCCTGTGGGGCTGGTTCTGTGAGCTGGCTTGAGTCCCACCCCAGCTGCTTTGGGTGGGGGTTGTTGGGCACCTCCCCTTAGTGCTGATCTCTCCTTTTTACCCCTGGGGTCCATGGTGGGAGTCAGATTAGCCATTCCATCTTAGGAGCTTTGCGCTTGCTGGCCAGTTTTTGTTTAGAGCCCTCCTGAATAGGTGGTTATATCTCTGGCCAAGCCCATGCTCTCTCTTTCATGTCCCAAGCATCTGCCCTTTCCCAGGAGATGGAGAAAGCAAGTTCTGATCTCTGACATCTTTTGTTATCAGCTGTTCTCATCTTCCAGAGTCACAGCCAGGCTTTTCTACCCAGGGATGTTTTTGGTGGGGATTGTTTGAGTTGATTTTTAAAGGAATATTGTTTTGTGTCTCATTCAAATTTCTTCCTTTTTTTTTAAAGGCTTTTTTTTAAAAAAAAAAGGCTTCTTTGGTTATAACTGAGGCAACATGGCCTAAAGGATGGAGAACAACCTGAAGTAAAAAACCTGGGTTCAAATCTCCTTTCTGACTCACACTGACTGTAGGATCCTGAAGGGAATCACTTCTGGGTTCTTGCTACTGTCTCAGACTTTCTAAGTTGTATAGGAGATGCTGGCCTTTCTTGGTAGACAGAATTTCCTTACCTGGGAGTTTCCTCCATAGTGAAATCCTGGATCCTGTCCCCCTCCCTAAGCTGGACAAATGTTTATCACATCCTGCTGATGTCTTCTCATTGTTGATGTTTAGTGTATTGAATGATAATTGACAAAGGGGAAATGCCCAGGGCTTGGGCTCAGCAGGCCTGAGCCCTTCCTTCTTCCCAAGACAGGATGGCTTTGTAGCATCATTTCCCTCTTCTGGGCCTCAGCTTCTTCCTCTGGAGAAGGAAGGACTTGAGTTAAATGACCTTTAGTGTCACTTCCCATTCAGATCGGATTCTCAGGGTCCTTCCTGGTTTGGTATTCCCTGGTAGTTGGATGAAAAAATGTCATGGTGCCTAAATATTTGATTGAGAAGGTGATTGACCTGGCTGTTTGTACCCCTTGTACAGAGTAGGTGCCTTTGGCCGGAGATGCTCCAAGCTGGGCTGGAGACCAAGTTTGGGGGCGGGCTTTCCTGTTGGGCCACAGGAGACAGAGGTTTGATTTGCTTTACAGGTGTGTCTTTGGAATGAGAGATGTTCAATATGATTGGGGATAATGGACTCAGTGAATCTTTGTCACGGGCTCTCAGATGAGGGGGCTGGACCATTCTGCAGGGTCTTTTTTGCTCTAATCATGTTTGAGAATAGAGAATAGTGCCTGCCCTTTCTTGGTGCTATGCTGTGACTCCGTGTCTGTAAAATGGTGGTGTGTGTATCTGTAAAATGGCAGTTAGTGTGTCTGTTAGGGCTGAAGGGCTCTTGATTCAGACGTCTCAAGGGAATGTTGTATTCCCAGGAAGAATAGAAGAAATACTTCTAAATGGAGAAGGAAGGCTGAGAGGAAGTCATATTTGAATTGGAGGGCTAGGAGACTATGCTCCTGGGAAGGGAAGGCCTCTTGCTGAGTCCTAGAGATAGATGAGACGTGATCTAGAAGCAAATTCCAATGAGCTTGAGCCCCACTGGGCTAATGGGATTAAAGCCCTAAAGACTGGCTTTGGTTCATCAGTTCCTTTGATGGTACAATCCTTGTGGCCAATGGTGCTTCAATACCTTGACTCCCAGAGGGTTCAAATCCTGAGGATAGTCTGAGCCCTGTGATCACTTTATAGTATTTTTGGGGACAACCAGGTGGTACAGTGGGTAGAAAAAAAATCAGGTCAGCAGGACCTGAATTCAAGTCTGACCTCAGACACTTACTAGCTGTGTGACCTTGAGCAAATCAATTAAGCTTGACTGCCTTGCATCCAGGGCCATCTCCAGTCATTCTGATCCATAGCTGGCCCCTGGACCCAGATGGCTCCCGAGGAGAAAGTGAGGCTGGTGGCTTAGCACAGTTCCCCTCACTCAAATCCAATTTATGGTGTCATGGTGTCACTTCTCTGATGTCATGGTCTTCTTTGAGAATGAAGGACAAACATCCTCATCAGAAAGTGTTGACAAGGATCCTCAGGTGCCTTCCCAGGCACTGGTTGTGTGTGTGTCTTAGACTTGAGCAAGGGTCTCTGGGGGCTTGAGAAACTCAGCTCCTCCAGGATGAGAATCGAATAAGAGATTTCTTAATATATAATTTATGAAAGGGAAATGATCTGTTGATGTTTTTGATTATTCTGCATGGGCTGGATCTAGGAAGGGCCCTTAGGGCCCTTTGTTTTCTCCCAGATGAGGAAAGTTGACCTAGAGAGAGAGGGACTGGGAAATAAGGAGCCACCCTGTTGGGATTCCCAGTCTGTTCTGATTCTGTCTTCAGGGTGGGCTCTTGTCTATCAACTTAAAGATCCCCACCATTCCCATCATTCATTCTTTAACTTCTCCTAGTCCTATAACCTTAAATTTTCCTGTCTGGAATTACTTTGGGCATTTATCTTATCATGCTCCTGCTGCATCCAAGTCCTTTTCTGTTTTATCGGCCCTCATACTTTTGTATGTCTGTAATTTATCTTCGAATGTGTGGCTCCTTCCAGGTTATTAATAGACTCTTTCATGTCCAGGGCTGTCCAAGCTGTGATTCATGCCCCCGCCGCCATTCATTCCTCCATCTGCTGGCCCCTCTGGGTTGGGGGTTCCATGTTTGGGGCAGATGACATTATCCTCTTGTCTCCTACTTTAATGACCTTCCAGATCAGCCCACTAAATAAACCCACCACCTAACTCGCTCAGCTCTTCCATTTACCGAGGCCTATTTCTTCGATAAAAAGACAGCGAATGAGGAAGTACCGCTTTGCATTTGTTGTGCCCCTTTGATCAGATGTTATTCAAACTTTTCTGGATATGAGCTGGCTGAGTTCCGGGGGCTTTTCCTATTCTTGAAGGTGAGTGGCTGAGGCGTATGCCTTCGCCTGCGCTGTCTCTCCTGGCTTTTCATTTTGCCCTATTTTTAATACAGGATAGCTTTGATCTGTCTTGCCAAACAGATCAGTTAGTGTGTGATCTTTCCCACAGGATTCAGTTGGCACTTGAGCCCACAGTGAATTCTCTCTGCCCTCCGGAGCTCCTAGTCTCTTTCCTGACTTTCTGCCATCCATTTGGATACTTCATTGTTGATTCTGCTTCGTTCTCTTTTCTCATGGAAAGGATGGGTCCCCTTCTGTTCCCTCTTTCCCTCTCAGTAACCTCTTGTTCCCAGAGCTTCTTGCCTCCTACTTGGACATTTATGGTCTTGAATCCAGCTGTCGTCCATCAGTTCCTCTTCTGGCCGCATGACCCTCCCAGCCAGTCTTCATATTATGACCTGCCTCCTGTCAGGAGGGGCCTGCCTTCCATTCTGCCTGTGCCCCTGGAGAGTGCCATAATGTCTCTGTGCTCCATCCACGCTCCTTGTCTTCAGGGAGCTTTCAATGGTCACATGGTATTGTTCATTTTTGACTTCAGATCCCACCTTGTCCATTTTCATTGGGCTTAAGAAAGAGTGAATGAAGCTTCTATGGAGCGCTTCCTGTATCTGCTGTGTTGGATACATCAGCTCATCCCTGCTTTTCTGGAGGACCCTGGGGTTTGGGGCTGCCGGCCTGGTGGAGAAGTCCCCTGGTCTTCTCAGATGCCACTTGCTGAGGCTGAACCACCGGATGGGCCAAGTCCTTGGAGGATGAGTCTTCAGGAGAGTTAGGAGCCAGGCTGCCCTTCCCCGCTGTGGCTTTGCCTCATGAAGGGCTGAGGGCCAAAGGGAAATTGTTGGTGGGCCTGTGGGAGGTGGACACCTCGACTTAGGTCTGCTGCTTAGTGTTTGTGTAAGAATAGACTTTAGAGAGCTCTACAAGGTTTGCCTGATGCCTTATGTGTGTCACAACTACCCTGGTGGCAGGGACCATTGGAATACCCACCTTACAGATGAGGACCCTGAGGCAGGCCTTGCTGAAGTGACTTGGCCAGCGTCCCAGAGCTAGAAATGTCTGAGACTGGATTTAGCCCCAGGTCTTCCTGACTTGAGACCCAGCGATCTACTTCAAGTTCCCTTGGGCTGTCCCTCTGCTTATTGCTGGCACCACCCTCATCCAAGTCATTCTAGCACTCTAGTACTGGGGCTGCTCTGAATGTGGTCTCCGTAGTGATTGATCAGCCCTCTGTCCCCCCTTCTTTACTCCCACACCTGCTGGCCTGGGTCAGGCCTTTTTTACTGTCAGCTTGGGTTGTGACTGACCCAAAGCTGGGTGGTCCCACTCCCTGGGCTGCTGGCATTCCCTGACCTGAACAGAGTCTCCCTCCAGCTTGACCTGTGGCCATCCTTCTCACCTTGGTCTCTGGCTGTCTCCTCACTAGCCACCTTGCCTGGAGGCCTGTAGTACTTTCCTCTATCATCAGCAGGACCCCTGAGGCCCCTGACATCCAGATGACCCCTCCTGTTGACTGCTCTCTCTGTCCAGACTTCATTCACCTGCCCCGATGTCTCCTTATCACCCACTACCACATTCATGTGCCCTCCTCTCTGCATCCTTCCTTCCTTTTCCCTGCCCCACACCCTGCTTCCGTTATGGGGACTGAACTGAAATCAGGATGCCACCTGAAGGCCTATCCAGATGGCTCTGCTCCTAGGCCAGCCTCCCTCTACTCTTGTGAGGGGAAGGAGAGGAGAGGTGGCTTCCCCCTTTGTAGGTCCATGGGACTAATGGTGACAAGCAGGGGTGCAGGAAATAGGAGACTGTGGTCTTGTTTGTTGGACCGTGGCGCTCATCTCCTTCATGTGCAGCTGTTGTCATGAAGAACTGACTTTGGGGGAGGTTGGACTTGCCCTGGAGCCCGGGATCTGCAGCTGTGGGGGTTGAGGGCACCTCCTCCCTGCGCCTCCTCTCTGAGCATCTTCTCCCTCCTGTGCTTCTTGAGCCCACCTCCAACCCCTTCTCCTGAGAACAGCTGTGCCCATTTGGGCAGCTCCAGGAGCCTTGGCCATGTGCTCTCCTGGCTCTCAGGTGACCAAGGCTTGAGCCTTACCCCTGATAAGGTTTTTCTCAGCAGTGCCAGCTTTGTCTTCCTCTGGATGCCCCTTACCTCATCACTGACTGTGGGGGCCTGCCTGAGATTTGTCCAGGCCAGAGGATGGTAGGGGGCTATATCCATTATTAGCCTCAGCCCCAAATTGTCCCTGCTTTTCTGGCTTTCCTTTCACATAGTGCCCTCATTTCCCTTTGGCCACTCTGCTTTCTGTCCCTGCCTCCCCTGTTCCTTGCAAGTTTGCATTGATCCCAATCCACTTCCACCATACTCTCAGCAGTGTGATGATCTGTCCTTCCAGGGCCTCTCTGGGGCCTGTGGTTGCCCTTCAAGCATTCTGGAGCCTGGCTTTGGAGATGAGTGGCCTGGGGCTTCCTGCTAGACTGGAGTCTGGAAGCTAGACCTGTGGCTGTGTATCCTTGTTTTCTTGTCTTCAATTGGGAAATGGGGAGGTTCGTGGCCAGAGTACTTAGCTCTGAATGCCCCGGCATTGTTGGGGGGCTCCTGTGAGATAACCCAGGCAAGTGTTTATTAAACTTGAAAGTGCCAACCTCACTTCTCTTGGCCAGGGCTGTGCCCTTCTTTGTAACACTGGCCCAGAGTCTTAGGAAGCAAACTCATCACTGAAAGAGGAGGGGCCCCCCCCCCCCCCCCAGATTCTAGGTGCTGGAGACAGGCTGTTGATGGCAGCAGGTTCCCAACCCACCCGCCAGTGGACCAGACAAAAGGCTCTTGGGGGCTCTCAGCTAGATCGGAGAGGCAGTGAACCAACAACTCTACAACATGAAGAGGAAGAGTTCTGGAATGAAGAGGGGGAAATCCAGGGAAGCCAGGAGGTAGAAAGGAGGAGGGGAAGCAGAATGTCTAAGTCATGAGATGGAGAGCCTTTTTTAAAAAAATAAATGTATTTATTTATTTTTCCCACCACATACAAAGATAGTTTTCAGTGTTCACCTTTTTGTAAACTCTTGAGTTCCACATTTTTCTTCCTCCCTTCCTTCCCTCCCCCCTTCTCCTAACAGAGAACAATCTAATATATAACTATGTTAAACACATTTATATATTAATCATGTCATGAAAGAAAAATCGGAACAAAAAAAATGAGAGAAAAAACATAAAACTAACTTTAACAATTGAAAATAGTCTGCTTTGGTCTGCATTCCAACTCCATAGTTCTTTCTGTTGATGTGAGTACTATTTTCTATCACACATCCTTTAGAATTGTCTTTGATTATCATTCTGCTGTGAAGAACAGGTCCGAGATGGAGGGTCTTGTTTATGGAGTAGCCAGGAAACCAGTGTTGCTGCATCAGAGAGGACCTGCTGGTGTTTGGGTGTTTAGGAGGAGCTTTGAATGCTGAGCAAAGGCTTTTGTGTTTGGTCATATAGGCGATAGGGAGATAGTCCAAGTCTGTTGTCCTGCTGATGCGGCCTTCAATGGATCTGACTCCAGAGATAATCTCCTGTGATCCTTCCATTTCAAAGAAGAAGAAACTGAGGCTGAGGAGGAAAGGTAGCTTGCTGAGACTAGAGGCACTGGATTGGAACCAGACCAAGACTTGAAGCTCTCTTTGCCTTTTATTACTGTCTCCCTTCTGCTATGCAGCTACATGAGCTAGACCCTGTGAGGTGCTGGGGTCCCCCCTTTACCACTCTGCTGGCAGCATACTTGGAAAGGGTCCCTGTCCTGGCTCATCGGAGATCACCAAGGAGCTTTCCTCTGTGGCTTATGTTGTAAGCATTTTAATTAACGAACACTTGTGGCTTCCATTGGTGCCACATGTGTACCTGGTGTGCGATGAGGTTTTGCTTTATGTCATTCTTTACCTATTCAGAATAGTGACTATAAAAGTAATTAGTATTTGTTCTTAGTGCTTTAAGAAACAACGCTGGTATGCTTGAATTCCTGGCTGGCAAACAGAGTGGCAGTGTGTTTCAGATATTTCCAGTCCCAGCATCATATTGGCCCTTCCCAGAGGCCTCTGACCAGAAAGCTATAAATCAAATGAAGATAAATGGCAGCAATGCACCCATCAGTTCAAATGGCTAGGAAATACCGATTGTTTTTTAGAGAAAATGCCCAGTAAAATAGATTTATCCATCACTTTGGAAACCATGTGGATGAGCTTTGCAAAGTCAGAACTCTAAAAGATGGGCTGCTATACCAGAACGTTTTAAATATGGGAACAAGTTTTCTGTGAGGAAGCTGGGTGTTTGATGTTGGCTGGTGTCAAAATGCTGGGCTGGGCAGCTCACTGATGCCGACTTGGATGCTGGCTGCCCAGGTAGAAAAAACATAGGCAGTTGAAAGGACAGGTTTCCTTCCAGTGGACAGGTTGTCCTTGACATTCAAATTTGCAAGAGGCCTTGTTCATGCTTTAGGGGCTGGGATGGTTTCTTTGTCAACCCTGCTGACAGGGAGGAGAGAAGGGCCTGGGGAAAACAGAAAACCTTTCATCTTCCTGGTGTTTAACCTAAGGGAGGCAGAAGGACATGCTAGGGGAATAACTGAGGAAGAAAGGGAACAGCCAGAGAGGATGCCTTCCCATGCCTTTGGCTTCAGTGTAAAGAGATAGAAGAAAGAAAAAGAAAACAAAACCAAGGTTGCTGTGTTTAAAAAAAAAATCACCTTTCTTGCCATTACACATGTGCTCTTGTCTTTCCAAAGTTTTCAACAATTTTGGTTCTGTGAAAAAGATCTGCATGGCAGTAGGTGGCAGCTGCAGTATTGTACCAGGTCTGAATGCTGCTGCTTTTTTTTTTTTTAAGGTTTTTTCAGGGCAAGTGGGGTTAAGTGGCTTTCCCAAGGCCACACAGCTAGGTAATTATTAAGTGTCCAAGGCCGGATTTGAACTCAGGTACTCCTGATTCCAGGGCCGGTGCTCTATTCACTGCGCCACCTAGCCGCCCCTGAATGCTGCTTCTTGGAAGGATGTTGGCAAGTTGGAGTGACCTTGGAGGAGGTTGCCCCTGCTGTCAAGGGGACTTGAAGCTATACTCTTGGTGGACCATTCAATGCTACTAGAGAACTTAAGAAGAGGAGGCTTAGGGAAGAGAAGACAAGATGGGGGCCTTCACAGGTCTGAAGTGTGGTAAAGGGCTTCAGTTTGTTTTGAGTGTCTCCAAAGGCCAAAACTAGGACTATTTGGTGAACTTCGGGGAGACATCCCTTCAATTTAGAGAAAACCTTTTAAAATAATTAATGAATCAGTCAACACGTATTCATTAAATATCTGTTAAGTGCCAGAGACTTTGCTGGGCCCGAAGAATGAAACAGTCCCTAATGGCAAGGAGCCAGCAGGGAAGATAGCTAATGTGTAGGGATGTGAATATACGGAATAGGAATATATAAAGGAGTTATGTGCAAAGTCCTTCGAGGGGGTGCCCATCAAAGATAGCACTCGAACTGTGTCTTTGAGAGAATACTGAGCTCAGGGAGAGTGGAGGGCATTCCAGGCATGTTGGACTACCGAGCAAAGGCATGGAGAAAGAGGCAGAGAGGAAGGGCCAGCTGGGCTCAATTGCAGAGGGAGCAATGGTGAATGAACCTGGAAGGATGGGTTGGGGCTGCATTGTTTAGAGTTTTAAAAGCTCAGCAGAAGAGTTTCTGTTACAGAAGGCTGTAACTTGGAAACCCTGGAGTTGAGGAGGCCTCTTTGGGGACTGGGCAGTGGATTTACTGGTAGAAAGGATTCAGGTTCTGTGTGGGGTTGGGCAAGACAGCCTCCAAGGCCTCTTCCAAATGGAAGAGTCTAGGAGTCTGGGCAAAGAGGCATCTGGAGCCAGGCCATTTAATACTGTGTGTAGCAGAGCTGTCTAGTAAACTGTCGTGAAGGACCTCGACTGGATGGAAGGAGAAAAATCGACTAAGTCTGTGTGCTCATCATTTCTCATAGTACAATAGTATTGTATTGCATTCATAGACCCCAACTCAATATCCTCTCAGTTTCCAATTTTTTTGCCACCACAAAAAGAACTGCTACAGATATTTTTGTACACATGGGACCATTTCCCTTTTTATGAAACTCTTTGGGACACAGACCCAGAAGGAGATTCCACAACATGGTCTACCCCTTGTCCTGACTGTGTGACCTTGAGTAAGTCCCTTCATTTCTCAGAGCTTCAGGTGCTGAGTTTTATAAGTTACCGCTTGCTGATGAGATCACAGGTCTGTGATAAAACAGCAACCGCCATGCAGCCCTGGGGCACTTACGCTAATGGGCTCAGTTAAAAATGATTCAACAGTTGGCATGCTAATCAGCAGAGCTTCTTGGAGGTGGCAAGTGGATTGTGGGGGGTGCTGGATTTGTTTGCTTGGGTGGTAGCAATGATTTATATGCTTTAAAAAACTCTGGCTGGGTGTCTTAGATTTAAGAGCCCACATACAAACTGCTTTTGTTTTACATATGGAAATGTTCATGTTTTTAATATTTGTCAAATTCATGATAAAGAAGATAAGTAGAAAATGTATTTTTTACAAAGTAAAATACTAAACAGGGATGAGGACTGGATGTGTGGTTTCATTGGCCCAGGGAGCTCCTGGGTAAGGAAATGACAGCCAGCAGCTGGTAGCCTTCACCCAGCCAAACTGAGGTCGAGTCTCCTCTTGAAGGCCCAGGGCTTCCTGGTCTCAGAGCTGACTCTACCAGGAGGCAGGTCAGACTTGGCTGCCCTGGATGGAAGAGAACGTCCCAATCACTCTGGCACTGTCTGTGGAGCCTCACTTTAATCTGACTCTTGTATCCACATCCTCCGAGAGGGATGAATGGTTTTGGAAGAAGAGTATGAGAGACCTGAAGTATTGGCTAAGCCCAAGTTTTGGAAGAACATTGGCCAAGGTGGAGCATGAGACCACCGGCTGGTAACTTCCATTCTGTCTCTTTCATGATTGATATCCGATCCCTTCCTCCATTGCCATAGTCTCATCCTTTAAAGTTTTTGGAGGTCAAGAGATTTCCATTCTCCTAGTGAGAACAGTCAGCAATGGTGATTTGAGTTCTTCAATCTCTCCCCTGATTGACCAGGGTGTCTCTCTGCTGGTTTGGCCCCTTTCATTACCTGCAAGCACTGACCTACTGCAGACTGGCTGACTGACCGGTCTCTTTTGTGAGCCGGAGGCTGCTTCCACTCGGGTGAACAGTGGGTGAATGAGGTAAAACGAGGTAGTTTGGTTTTCCATCTCCCAATAAATAAATCAATAAGCAACTTCTCTCAACTTTGCAGCTTCTAGGCTGAGGAAGTTCCAGCTCAGTCATGGTGATGTCACTGACTGGCTTTTCAGCTTTCTAGGTACCATCTGAAGTCTTTTGTTCCATTGAGAAGATGAAGGGCGCTGTTTGCCTGAAAAAATGTTAATGAAGTACCTAGTGAAGCTATTCTTCATTTTAGAGACCAGTTGCTGTGGTTACCATGGGAATAGCAAGCCCTTCCGTCAATGTTGCCCTCTCTGCTGTTGGGGGAGCTACAGATCCACAAATGCAGCCTTCCCCAAGAATTTTCTGGCTCTGCTGAGTTAAATCATTCAAGGAATTTATGTTATAGGAACATAAAGCTTATAAATCTACTTTATCATATCTATCATTTAATTGTTCATGCAAGCCAGCTCTTCATGTAGCGATTTACAGTAATCTCAGTGAAATAACAGTTTTGTGTCACAAAATGAATAATGCATGGGAAGAAATTGTCGAGCTCCGTAAAATCATTATGCTCAAAATATTCATCTCTTTTATGTGGAAGTGATCGAATGAAGATCTGCTTCTGGTGGCCAGGAAAGCCGTGAGAGGCCCTTGTTCTTGTCTGCATTAGAGGTGTGTGTGGGGGTCATGGCAGCACTCTCAGCGGAGATGTGGCGGCTGGGGATGAAGTCAATCTTGGCAGGAGCCAATGCCTGCAGCCAGCAGGGAACGCGGTGGCTCGATGCTGAACGCCGCCGTCTGGGATCTCTTCCGAATCTCCTTTCAAAAGATGAGTTGTCTTTAGAAATTCATCTGTTTGGGGCCAGAAATGGATAACTTGCCATTAGGTATTGTGGCGAGGTGGAAACTTGGTTTATTCCATGGGGGAGCTCGAGCTCAGCATCTCTGTCACAAGTGCACCTGGAAATAGGGAGGGGGCTCTGCTGGGCTGAGCATTCACTAAGATCAAGGCAACTCCAGGCTTATCTCTCTGCAGTCAGATTTGCCACTGGGGAGGAGAACACCTGCCCAGAAGGCAGGCCTGTCATTCAGCCCCTGCCCCATGCCTGTTGACGGGCATCCAGGAATGAGAACACCCCCATGTCAGTAGTGGGGGCAGCATGCATTGTTGGGCGTCTCCTTACGGGGCACCTGGAACTGTCCAACAATGCCAGTCCTTCTTATAGCCAGAGCTGTGCTGACCAGCATCCTTTTCCTAGGTGAAATATTCTTGTTCCCTCCACTGGCCTCATCTTTTCCCAGAAACCCTCCCTGCCATGCTGCTCTTGGTAATTGTTTTTCAGAACAGTGACCACCTTTAATCTTAGCTTGAACAGATTGCACATGAGATTTTGGAGCTGAAGCTCATGGCTCTTTGGGGTCCACAGCAGTGGGGAAAAGGCCTTGCTCCCCATAGAAGTGCAGCCATCCTACTCACCGCAACCTCTGGTGGCCCCCCTCCTGAGCTGCCTTGGACCTAAATGACTGCGTTGTGTGTCTGTGTGTGCGCCTGTGTTTTTATTAAATTAATATTTATATAGACTCAACTTCTTTGTTAGAATGGAATCTCATTGCAATTAGGGTTTGTTTCATTCTCTGTACTTGCCCCTCGCCCTTAATACCTACTTGCCCATTGTTTGAGGCTCCTTCTAAGGTGGAAGTATGGTTACTGCCCTCCAGATTCACAGTGCTATTTAATGCATTCTTTAGGAAAAAAAGGGCAATCTTTGGATATTTCTACAGCACTTTTATTTTCTACACTGTCCTCCCCACACTAGCTGGGGAGTCAGCCTTCTAACCAAAATCAGAGAAGGAGGGAGAAAGAGAGACAAGAAAGACAGAGACAGAGACAGTCATAGAGACAGAGGGGAACAGGCAGAGAGAGAGAGAGAGAGAGAGAGGACATGAGTGAGTGAGCACACTTCAACAAAATACATTGGGCTGGGGTGCTGCTTATGATCATTAAACATTGTCTTTCCCTTCTCTGCCCTTGTTAATCATGAAGATCTTTGGGTTTTGCTTGCTTCCCTTGGCTTCAGTTCATTGAAGAAGAGTTTTCATGTTTCTCTGATTCTCAGATTCATTGTTATTTTTTTCTAGCACAGTGATGTTCTAGCTTATTCTTGGGCTAATTGGGGAATGATGTAATGTATACATTTGGATGTCACATCAGCCAGGGCACTGCCCTTGGCATGGGAGCTTCAGACCCTGAATCAGGGTCTCATCCCCTCAGCTTCAGCTCCCCCTTCTGTAAAAATGGGGATCATGAGGGTCCCTGACCCAATTGTGAACTTCTTGAGAGTAGGGGTCTGGATCTTGCCTGTTGTGTCCCTGAGCTTAGCTCAGCATCTGCTCATTTAAGTTTTTTACTGAGAACATCCTGTTCATCATTTCCCATAATAGAACAGCATTTCATCTTAATCACATCCCACAAATTGTTTAGCCATTCCCCAACCTCTGAGCGTCCACTCAATCTCCAGCTCCCCACCACCAGAAGAGAGCTGCCAAAAATATTCCTATACTTATAGAGTCTTCCCCTATTTCCTCTCTTCTGGAATATAGACCTAGCAGTGCCCCTGCCAGACCAAAGGACAGGCATGATTTTACAGTCCTTTAGGCCTAGCTCCAGATTGCTTGACAGAATTGTCGAATCATTTCACAACCTTTCCCACAATGTATCACTGTCTCAGTTTTTTCTCTTCAACATTTATCATTTTCTCTTTCTGTCCTATTAGCCGATCTAGTAGATACAAAGTAATACCTCGGAATTGTTCCAGCCTGCATTTCTTGGAGCCAATTTTTATGTGGCTATTGATAGTTTTGACTTCTTCCTCTGAATGTTCATATTTGACTATTTATTAAGTAGAGAATGGTTTTGATTCATATATATTTGAATCACTTCCCTATATCACTATATATTCTCTCTATATATCCCTATATGTTTGGAGCAAGAGAAACTTGCTCCAGAGATTTTTCCACTTGTTTCTTTTCTAATTTTAATAGAATTGTTTTTGTTTATATCAAAATAATCTAATCAATATTATCTATTCCCTTTATCTTCTCTCTTGACTCTATCCTTTGCTCATGAACAGTTCTCCATCTATTGATCTAAAAGTTAATTTCTTTCTTGCTTCTCTAATTTGTTTTACTCTTGACATCTCAGTCACATATGTATTTGAAACTTATTTGGGTGTACATAGTGAAATGATGGGTTCGTCTTCCCAAATAAGGAGTTCTTACCCCAGGAACTGGGGGTTTTGGGCTTATCAAACATTAGGTTTGCTTGTTTGCTTTTTGTATTTGTTGTTCAGTTGTTCAGTTGTGTCTGCCTCTTTGTGACCATGTGGACTGTGGGGTTTTCTTGACAAGAATACTGGAATGGTTGCCAGTGGATTAAGGCAAACAGGTTAAGTGATTTGCCTAAGGTCACATATCTTGCAAGTGTCTGAGTGAAAATTTGACTCCAGGTCCAACACTCTACCCACTGAGTTATCTTAACTGTCCCTTATTGTTTTTGTATATTGAGTACCAGCACTAAATTGTTCTAATGATTGATGTTTGTCCTTTGTTCTTGAAGAAGGCCATGATCTCAGGGAGGTGATGCCATGACAAACAAGTGAGTTGGATTGGATGGGGGGGACTGTGCTAAGTCACCAACTTAACTCTCTCCTCTGGAACCATCTGGGTCTGGTGGCCAGATAGGGATCAGGATGGCTGGAGATGACATGGATGTGCATCAGTCAGGCCTAAGTGACTTGCCCAAGGTCACACAGACAGTAAGAGTCAAGTATCTGAGGCTGGATTCAAACTCCCGTCCTCCTGACTCCATGGCTGGTGCTCTATCTGTTGCACCATCTAGCTGTCTTTCTAATGATTACTGCTTGAAATCTGGTACTCTTAGGCTACTTTCCTTCCCACTTTTTAAAACATTTCCTTTGAGATTCTTGAACTTAATGTTGCTCTAGTTGATTTTTGTTATTATTTTTTCTAATTATACGAAGTTCTCCTTTGGTAGTTTGATTAGTTTGGTGCTGAATATCATCTTTTGAATTATTTTTATTTGTCCTTTCCATGAGTACTGAATATTTCTTCAGTTAACTAGACTGCCTTTATTTGTGTGAAGAGTGTTATGCATTCACATAGTTCTTGTGTGTGACTTTGCAAACAGACTCCCAAGTAATTTATATACTTTTGGTTATTTTAAATGTAATTTTTTCTTTCTATTACTTTTTTCTGAGTTTAATTTGATAACATAATAAATTATGATTATTACTGTTGATTTATTTATATCCTGTAACTTTGCTGAAGTTATTGTTTCAATTAATGTTTTGGTTGACTATAAGGGTCTCTAAGTAAGCTATCATATCTGCATCCAAAGTAGGGCTTTTACTTCCTGACAGCTTGTGCTTATTCCTCAATTTCTTTTTCTTGTTTTGCTGTCATAATTAGCACTCCTAGGACTTTATTAAATAGCAGTGGTGATAATGAACATCCTTGCTTTATCCCTGATCTAATTGGAAAGGCCTCTAATTTATCCCCATTATAGATAATGCTATAGTTGGCTTTCTATTGTGAATAATTACAGAGTTAAGGCCTCTTATGTAACAAAATTCAAGATCCTTGAAAGAAATCTTTATATTCATTCAGTGCTTTCCAATTTTATTTTATTTTTTAGCAGTAATGGATATTACATATCAAAACCTTTTCCTGCACCTATTGATGTCATTATATTTTTTGTTATTGTTATTATTGTTTGTTACATAGATGATTTTCCTTGTAGTGAGCCAGTCTTCTGTTTGGAGTTGTGTTTAATCTTTGGAACATTAACTTGATGGAAGAGGTAATAAAGTCTGAAGACTTGTAGATCATATAAAAACTCCATATATTTATATCATGAGTACTTTTACTCAAGAAAAAGATTGCTGGACACTAGATATGACAAGTAAGAGATAATGTTCCCCAAACTGAAATGAATTATATTTTAACAGAAAAGGAAATAATTGTTATTAATGTAGGAATTATCCCCAAATTGTTTATTAGACTGTGCCTGGCTCATGATAGGCACTTAATAAATACATGTTGATTGAGTGTCTATAGTCATCTTATCCATCAGAGCTAAAATTAAAAGTAGTTAAAAAAAAAGTGATGTGGTATCCTAATGAAATAAGGCAATCCTTTACTATTTGACTTATGTAATGTACAATCAAAAATGGACCATGATTGGGAGAAATGGCATCAACACTAATTTCAATAATTTGAATGACAAGAGCCAAGGAACCTAGAAGTTTTGTAGTCCACAGACATTTGATATAATTGTCTACTGTCGAGTGATGGCTTCCATGTGCACCACTGGGATATAAAGTGAACTCGTTTGTAGTATTTGTTGAAGAAAGATGGTGGATGGCATTCTGTATCAGAATGCAGAGAAGCAGTGGAAGGTAAAACAGGTTAGAAGAAGCTTGATAATACATCAAGGTAAGCAGAATGATCTAAGAAAATTTTAAGAACAAAATGCAAATAGGGAATAAAAGAGAAAAGTGAAAAAGGTTTGCAAAAAATGTTAGTAAATAGTAAATTTTATTAATATTAGTAAAAAATACATGTTTCCATTAAGGACATTGGAATTGTCCCATTTGAAGCATAGACGTGACAGAGGAGGTAGGTATGGTGTCAATTAGAGCAAAGATAGGGGAAAAACTATTCAACTGAATCAAGCACATCTGCCTATCTGGACTGGAGGTAACCCAAGGGTGACGGCCCTAGAAGATTGTTGTATAGGTCTCTGAAGGAGACAGGCACCTCTATTCCAGACTGTCTTGGCACAAATAAGAATGCTGGAGGGCATCAGAAATTCCTGCTCTAGGTGTCTGTGTTTCTATCTAGAAAGAATCTTGTGTTATATCGAAGGCTTTTCACTGTGGGTATTTTTAGAATTGAGCAGGTTTTCTTTGACATCAGTGAATCACATGCCCATCATGTCAAAGTGGACTGGAAGATGTGGAGAAGAGAAGATCCCCAGGGTCATTCTTTTTTTTGATCATTCTTTATGAAAAAGCTTTAGAATCACCTGCACAGAATATCGTGCCTAGCCTTCTTTCAGCTGGGTGTCCCCCATCTACATGACAAACTCATTGAAGATTCCTTGAAAGTTATAAAGCATCATCTGAGACTTAGCCTCTTCACCACGCTGGTAGATGCCCATAGAAGCCCAGTGTGTGCCTGTGCTCTTTGTTTGGAGGACACTCTGGATTGGAGGGCCTCTGGGGGCACTCTAGTAGGCATAGTTCTTCTTAGGGTCTTCAGAGGGCTTCATACAGCACCTCTGTGAGGCTGAGGTGATGATCATCCTCACTTGACAGATAGGAAAACTGAGGTGTGGAGAGATTAAGGAATTTGTCTAGGGTCATCCATTTAGCAGGAATTGAGTCTGTCCTGTCACTCAGGGAAAAAAAAAACTCAAAGATTGCCCAGCTTTCCCCATGCCTTTGGGAGGATGGCTGTGGAGTTTGTTGGTGTGTGCATTGAGGGCTCAGGGTGCAAATGGGCAGAAGGTTGGACTCACAGTTGACTAGCAGAAGGACTGTGGGCTAGGCTGCTTTTGAGACATTTCAGACCTTTAAATATTCAATGGATGTTGTATACAGTGAGATCTTCCACACAGTTCCAGGGATTAAAATGTGGGTGTAGTCGGGATGGGGCAGGAGTAGGAGGAAAGGGACTGGTTTGGTGGTGAGACAGAGGCTCAGGCAGAGTTCTGCTTCATGGGGTCCTTGTGATGTCAGGAGAAATCAAGGGAGTGCAATCCCTTTGTGGCAGGTCATGGGCAAGAAGGACATGGGATGGATGGAAAGGGATGGATGGCATTGTCACGGTTGGAGGAGCTACAGACATATAACATATCCACTCCAGGTAGTCAGACTGGTAGCAAGAAGACCCTTGAGTCAGCTATTCCACTACTCCAGGTCCCTGAGAGTGAGAGTTTGTCCTAGGGTGGTTGTGATGTTGAGCAGAGGAGAGCTGGTGGATTATGGAGCCCAAGGAAGAATCAAGGGCTGGAGGAAGAGTGTGTCTGTAAACATCCTTCAGGAGGTTTGGAGGTGTGATGGAAGGAAATTCAGTGAGTTCTTGGTGATCATACTGCACATGTTTGTGACCAATGGGGCATCCACACACTCAAAGGCAGTAGTGATAGGGGACTGAGCAGAGAAGATGGAAAGATGATATATAGAGAGAACATAGTGGAGCCCCTGGGAAGTGAAAGGGATCACCAGGATGGGAGAAGGACCAAAGGGGGAGCCGGCCCCTGACTATGCCTGTGATTAAGATCAGCCCCAGAGGGGAGAGGAGAACAGGCACCTGTCACCTAACTGGGGACTTAGGTACTGCCAAATTCAGTTGGTGTGTGTTACATGTGTTGGGGATAGGTTTGGGAAGGAAGGTGATGTAGAAATAAGAAATCTAAATGGATAATTAGTAGTCATGGGAAACTGAAGAGGAGTGGTCAGAACAGGAGGAGAAGGGCTGTCCAGTGGGATCACCACAAACTTTTAGGTGTCCACCATGTACCAGGCACCAAGTTGGGCCTTATCTACTGTGTATCAGTGTTAGCATCCTGGGGAGGAGGATGCTGAGCTTGTTGGGTCAGAGAAGTCAGAGAGAATGAGGACTTCCTATTGGTGGTCATAGGATTGGGCAGTGTAGATGGAGGAGAGCAGCTTCACACCTCCTCCCATCCCCCCAAATTCAATCCAGAAAGATGGTGAGAGGACAGGTTTAAAAGATCCTCTGGTAATCCTGGAGATCTGGTGTGATTGTTTGATTGGATTAGTACAGTCTGTAGAAGGGGTCTGTCAGATCAGGGGCATGATTTATTTACCTTCTCAGTAGTGCATGAAATCTTCAGCATCCAATTGATAAATGAAAAATTCAAAACTAGACAGTTGGCACTTTCCACTTTGTGATCACGTAGTATCATATCTTTTCTTATTTGCTTTGTGAGATGGGCAGTAGCTCTTGACCCCTAGATCTTGATCAAGTCCAGAATCCCCTCCTGGCTGTCCAAAACAGTTTGGTGCACTGGAAAGCTAAGAAATGGTGTGCTTTGTGAGATTCCAGGGCCTTGCTGATGGGACTCAAGGAAGGCTCCCTGGGGAAAGCAGCTTAAAGAGACTGGCAGGAATTGGACCGCTAAAGAGGGAAAGGGCATGCTGTTGGACCAAAGTAGATCTTGATGAGGATTGAAGGGAAAAACCATATGGGGCTTTTTCCACTGGGTGGGTCCTTCCCAGGTGCAATGGAGCTGGGATAAGGGAGGTGAATTGATTTGGGCCTGATGGCACCTTTGCCCTGGAGACCCCACTAAGTCAGAGGGGGCCCCCAATTGGGGGCTCTCAGTGGCTCCTGCTCTCAGAGGAGGGTGGTGATGGTCATCCAGTGGTTTGCAGTCAGCACCCCCAGGGGAGGAGTGGTTGGGGCTTGTGCTGGTGATGGGGGTGCCCTTGTGGATGAGACCTCCGATATTGAGACACCTGAGAAAACCCATTGCTCCATCATCCCTAACCCGGGCTTAGCCAACCTGACATTTTGCTTCCTTTGCAATCCTCTGTATTTATATATGGTGAAAAATAAGATTCTAAGAAGGTGTTCTCAGCTTTCTCCTGGTTGCCAGAAGGGTGCCCCATAATTGAGGTTAAGAAACCCCTCCTTGGGGAGAATCTATGGTGAGGGGGACAAAAGAGTTGGCTAACCTTTCAGCCGGTGAGGCCATGGGGGGATGTCACCTTGCCCTGGCCTTCAAGGCAGCCCTCCCCTGCTGTGAAGCCTCTTAATTTATCACCTCTTTCTCCGTAACGAGAGATTTCCATTTGCATCGCTGAAGCGCTATGATGGCATTTATACCAGTCCTGTATATTACTTTTTTATTGCCTCTGGTTTCGGTCGTAAATAGCCATAAATATTGTGGCAGTTTGGATGTGTTAGACATGTTTCTCCAAGCAATCTTGGGTTGCTGTGGGGTGGCATTCCTTCTGGCCACCTTTTTTGTTGCTTTGTCTAAGCCTGGGTGATCATTTACCCCAAGATGACTCCACTGGCTGGTGTTACTCTGTGAGTATGGCATTTTCACTCCATCATCATTGGGAAGGACCTTCTCCTAGTTTATTTCTCTCATCTTCTAGAAGACTTTTAGGGCTGGGGGTGGTGCATGACTTACCTAGAGGATCGAAGCTTGGTTCTGCCAGAGCCAATCCTTGGAGACACCTCCTGAGGCTGAGGCTTTCTGACCCAGAGATTCTCACTCCCTTTCTTCTCTCTCCCCTCCGAAGTGATTTCACCAGCTCGTGTTTGGGGAAATCTTTCTCTACCTACTTTCATTTGGATTCACTCCAGTTTTCTAACTTGGCAGGGGTCCTCTATCTAAGCATGCTGTTGGCTTGCCCTCATTTTTCTCTCTTATATCTCTACACATTCTCTAGAATTCAAGCTCACTGGAAGTCACCAGAAATGTGGCTCTTTCCAAGGTACAGGCCCCTTTCTTGGGGTGACCCTGTCTTTCACAAAGAAAAGAGAACTCTCCCCTGTGTTGAGTCAAATTAAACTGCAGGATCTATTCCTGGTGCCCTTGTGTCAATTCCTTTAAATTTTAGTTTTGCACCCATTCTTCCCCAGAACCCAAGGACTTTGCTTTCCTGGAAGCTGCCCTCTTGTAATTTCCAAGTCACTTGATGATATTGAAGCAAATTCTGGTGCAGACGGTCTCTATGTGTCCTTATGAAGCATGAGGCCTCTGGAATATTTGCACAATTTCATCCTGCCCTTTGGGGAAAAGATTTGTAATAAACAAATGGAAACCAGAGAAGGATCGGTGGAACCTTTCAACAGTTCTTGTTTCACTAGAATGTTGGCATCAGATAGTAACTGAGGGCAGAGGAGGCTGGTTGGGACTGACAGTAGGGTTTTCTCAAGGTAGTATAGCTCTGTAAGCTTGGGAGATAGGTCCCATGAGAAGGCAGAAGCCCCAGATTTCCTCAAGTTTGTGCACTCAGGGAATGTCTCAGGTCTCATACTGCCTCAGCCTATTTAAATTGTGGTTGTTGTTCAGTCATTTCAGGCATGTCTGACTTTCAGTGACTCCATTGGGAGTTTTCTTGGCAGAGATATTGGAATGGTCTGCTATACCCTTCTCAGGTGTATTTGCCAGATGAGGAAACTGAGGCATGCAGGATGAATACAAGGTCACACAGCTAGTGAGAGTCTTAAACCAGTTATAAAGTCAGGTCCTCCAGAATCCATGCGTGGTGCTCTATCCCATAGCACCCACTAGTTGCCCTTTCTCATCTATAGGAGGAAGAAAAAGTGGCAGCCTGAAGAAGGTGACCGATGGATGTGGGAAGTTCTTTTTGATTCTGTGACCTCCCTAGTCTTGGAGGATTTCTTCCCCAGTGTAGGCCAACTGGCCCTTAGGTGACACCTTGTTGCTAGTATGGCTAGCACCCTGTCTGAGGAATTGGAAGCTCTGCGTAGGAGCCTTCCAGTCTCTTCAACGGCTTGCACACACCTCATTGAGACATACCATCCATTTTTAGAGCATTTGCTTTGGACATATAGGTCTTAACTGGCTTCCACTCTGCTACTTTCCCATTCTTAGTAGCATTCTACCCCTAGGGTCTAGAATACTTTCTGAGGATGACCCTCTGAATCATGGAGGAAAACCTTTTCTTGTCTAGATGGTGGGGGTATGCTCCCTTCCCATCTTGGTAGGCTGCCTTCCTTACTGATTTTACTAAAACATCAATTACATGCCCTGAGCCTCAGCTCCTAGTGTGGTCTGAGTGGTGCAACAGAACTGTTCAGACACTGCCTCTCTGTTCATGCAATCCCAAGCCACAGTCAGCTGCTCTACATGCAGTCTTCACCTGCAAAATAGGGTGGGTCCCCTCCTTTCTTCTCTTCCTTTCAACTGGGCTTAGTAGGACTGTGTCCAAGATGACCAATTTAGTGCCCTGGAAACCTTGTGACTGGAGCTGCCTGCCCAGTCTGGCTCCCCCTTACCTTCCCACAGGCAGCACACCCCTGTCTGTGGCCCTGGGACCAGATGAGCTGCTCTGGGCTTCCTCTGACTCTTGGATTGCTGGGATCTAACAGTTGTCCTGCCTCTCTCTGGGCTAGGGCCTACTCTCTCCCCATGTCCTGGAGCTCCCTCCTGCCCTTAAAGTACTAAGTTGGAGCTTTTTGTGATGCCCCTCCTGAAGCAAAGGGCCCTTTGGCTGAATGGGAAGTGTGCTGATGCACACACACATTTGGATTGTCTCTGCCCCTTGTCATCTCTAAGCCTTGGGCCCAGTCCCTTCTGTACTCTCACTATCAGAACTGGGCCAGGACCAAGGATTTCTGGGAGCCTCTGTCACCTCCTCAGGCCTTCCCTCCGCTGGACTCAATCCTCCTGCCTTTACTTCCCATCGTGCTCAGTGTGCCCTCTTGTGGTGGTCATGCCTTAGAGGACCCCATGCTGCATGTCTGAGTCTTCCCTGAGGACAGGCCTGGCTGCCATTGCTCTTTTGTCTACCTGGTACACTGAGGGACTTAATAAATACATAACAGACTTAATAAACTTTCATGAAATGCCTTTTTCCTCCCCAGTGCAGGATGATGTTGTCTGGAACCAGAGTGAACATGTCAAGGATGCTATCTCCTAGCAACCCTCAGTGGGAGGTGATATTAATCCCATTATCTGGAAGAATAGAGTGTGGTTGCATAGCTCCACAGGTTCAGAGGTAGAACTTGAACCTAGCTCTTTCTGATGTCCTTCCCAGTATTCTTTTCACGTTGCCTGGCTGTCTCTCTCAGAAGGGAACCTAGTCCCGACATCAGTGTGGACATGGGGGTGGGAAACCTCTCCCATTTCCCTTTTTTTTATGCCAGTCTTCCTCACTTTCCTTCTTATCTTCTCCTTGTGCTAGTTTTCAAAAGCTAGCCAGTCAGTCAGCCACTGTAATGCCTCAGAATCGGCTTCATTTGGCCTTGGCACCAGGACCTTGTTTCTCCTGGAGCAGATTTCATGCCAGATGCCAGGGTCTTGTTGGGCAGACCAGTTTTTGGAAGCTGCTCTTTGGTGTGTTCGGATCTGCTTTCTGTGGCCCGAGGACCAGCCGTCTCTCAGCAGGACCCAGCAGGCTAGAACTGAGGGTGGGGAGGAGTGAGATTGGAGCACTCCTCGATACCTGCTTGGCTCATGGTTCTCCTTTTGCTTTGCCTGTCTTCCCCCCCCCCCCCCCCCTTCTCAGTTACGTTCCTCCCGCATGACTCAAGTTTCAGGATTTGGCAGTGAGGTGAAGACAGTGAAATTGCCCATATTATGATGCCAGTCACCCGCTTTCAAACCCATTCTTATTAGCCTCAGGCCCTAGGAATATGCTTAAGAGATTTTACTGAATGTAGAAAAATGTTTGGCTGCCTTCAGGAGAGAGACTGGGTTTATTCCTGGCTCAATAAATGCTGTTGTCTTCTTCAGCCCCTCATAGTTCTTGATCTGGTGGTAGAACCTGCCTTTCCTTCCACTTTCCAGGCATAGGTTTCCTTCAGTTAAATGGAGCTTCAGAGAGGAGGAGATGAGAAAGGGGAGGTGAGAATGGAATCCTGAAGACTGTTGAGACCTATGAGACCCCAGGCCCTTCTCTGGGTCTGGCCCTGTGGACAATGACATACAATAGTGGGGGCAGGGCCCAGGTAGTAGAATAAATGAGAACAGCATAGGGAGATTCCTTCCATAGACGCCTCCAAACAGCTCTATAAAATGTACCACACAAAAATCTGATGGGGGAAAAGAGAGCCATTGGCATCCCAGTTCAACAGAGCTAGACAAACAGGGACGTCTGCAGACACTGGGTGTGGACTTGTGCAGAATATTCCAGTGCCCAAAGTAAAGGTCAGCGAGAGTCTTAGACTCAGCTGGGCACCACCAGGCTCAGCTTAGGTCAGTATGATGGGGACAGTTGCACACTGGTAGCTTTGTTGTCCACTTTCCAGTTTCAGGTCACAGTTTCAGACTTTATATGAAAAACAGCCCTTGAGAAGCTGGCAGAGGAATAATCAAGGCAGGGATCCCAGAGCCAAGGGAAGGCTGGCTAAGAAGGTGGAGTCCCCATTGAGTCTGCTCTTGGATGGACCCGACCCAGGCCAGGATGCTGGGGAACTCAGACAGGGGGCAGCAATAAGAGTGCGCCCTGGCATGGCCCGTTTTGAGAGCACTGTAAGGTTCCCAGCCTACCTGGGGGGTCCTGGAATGATACAACACTTGATAGTCCAAGAAAGTGGTTACAGGAGCAGCCTGACCATCCCCTAGAAGGGCCCTGGAACTGAGAGCCAGCATCAAGTCTGGAGACAGAATCCCTTGTGGCAGGGAGTGACTCTGGAGAGCATTAATCTGGGAGTGGGTGTCCCAGGTTTGAGGGGGCTTCTCTTTTCTTCTTATAGGGAAATGATAGATTATTGGGGCTTCTCCTTTGTCTCCACAGAAAGTGCTGCTCGAAATATTTGTCTATAGATGGGGTTCAGTAGTGGAATCTGAGTCAAAGCCTATCGACATTTAAGCCACTTTTTGGTGATCTCTCCAAATTTCTTTCCAAAGTAGTGATGTCATTTCATAGTTCCAGTAGCATTCACCATTGTGCCTATCTTCCCATAGCCACCCCACCAGTGCCAATTCCTATCCTTTGACATTGTTGCCAATTTGCATGTGAGATGGGATCTCAAAGTTGCTTTGAATTTTTTACTAGAGATTTAGAGCATTCTTTAATGTGGTTATTAATCCTTTGCAATTCTTTTGAGAACTGTTCATTTATATCCTTTGTCCTCTTGTCTCTTGAGGGATGACTTCTGAATTTGCATATTATCTATTCTTTATATAACCTAGAATCCAAACCCTTATTGTAGGAGTTTGAAACAAGGCTTGATTTCATCCCATTCAGCTATTTCTCTTACCCTTGGTGCATTTTGTTCTTACATGAAGCTTTTATTTTAATGTCATTATGTAATTCAGTTTCAAGTGATCTTCATGTATATGTAATGCTGTCTGTTTTTAAAATAGACTCATAGACTTTTTTGCTTTTAAATAAGCTATCCTTTGTTTCAATAAACTATCCTCTACCTTAACTGGGAAGGAGGGGTGTGATTTGCTTCTCTTCTTTATAGTCTGTTAAATTAAGATTGTGTCTCCATTTAGAATGTTTGCTGAAGTTTTGTAGAAAATCTTAGTTTAAGCCCAGTTTCTGCTGACTGCTGACTAGTTTTCTGAGCAAATTTTTATCAACTAGGGAGTCTTCCTTCAATAATTTATGTTTTCCCTCATCAAATGTTGGGTTTTTGAGTTCTTGTTCTTCTAAATCTTCCTTGTTCAGACAGTTCCATTGATTAATCTTGCTATTTTTTAAATCAGTACCAAGTAACTTTGATGAATGACATTTTTTCATACACTATGAAGTCTAGACATAGTGTTTCTCCGTCATTCTTATCTTTTTTTTCCATTCCCTTGATATTCTAGAATACAAATGATTTTTCAAAAATTATTTTAGTAAGTTTTATAAATTGCCAGTCCAATAGTTTGATATTCCATTAAAACTGAAAATTTATTTTGGTAACATTGTGATTTTCATTCCATTAGCATGATCCATTCATGAGTACTGTCTATTCTTCCAGCTATTTAAGCTGATCTTTACTTTTTTTAAGTAGTTCCTTGTAATTGAAGCTATTCAATAGTGAATAGGCATTGATAGCATGATTTCAAAATATTTTATGCATTCCACAGTTATTTTCAGTGGGGTCACCCTTTCTATTATTGCTTCTTGGAATATTTCTATTACCTAGAAATGTCATTGATTTTTGTGGGTTTGTTTTGTTCCCTGCAACTTTGCTGAAACTATCAATTGTCTCAAGTTCTCTATGATTTTCTAAGCAAACTACCACCTTAGCAATTAGGGATAGTTTCATTTTCCCATTATTTTTCCCATTTGATGCAACAGATAGGTGGTTCACTGGACAGAGTTCTGGTCTTGGAGTTAGGAACACCTCAGAAACCTGTCTCAGATAGTAAGTAGCTGTGTGATACTGGCTACTTTACCTACATTTTCTTTTAGCCTTCGTTTCCTCATCCTCATTTCTTCCTTCCTCCCAAAAAGGGATAACAAAAGCAGCTGCCTTGTTGTGAGTATTAAGTAAAGTAATATTTGTAAGACCAATGAAATACTAACTTCTCCTCATCATTATCTTTGTTTCTTCTCTTGTCTTACTGCTATTGCTAGCATTGCTAGGATTATTTCAAATTATAACAATGAGACTGGGTATCCTTGCTTTACTCCTGGATTATTGGGAACGTTTTTAGTCTATCTATATTACAGATGAGCCTTGCTTTTAGTCTTAGGTAAATTTTTTTAGTGTTAAGTATTAAAAGATCCATCTTGTTACACCTTTTATTTGTAGGATATTGCTATAAATGAAGCTTGTATTTTCACAGAAGTTTTTTCCTTGCACCTATCTTATTTATTTAAGACAATGGGGTTTAGTGACTTGCCCAAGATCACACAGCTAGGTAATTATTAAGTGTTTGAGGCTGATTTGAACTCAGGCCCTCCTGACTCCAGGACTGGTGCTCTATTCACTGTGCCACCTAGCTGCCCCTCCCTGCATCTTTGGATGATTATGAGGCATGAAAAATTCAAAATAATCAGTGGAAACTCCCTTTGTTTCATCGCTGTCCTAGACTCTTCACTTTGTCGCCCCATGTGTCTAGCCAGTTGTTCAGTGGCATGCCTTCAGTTCAGAGTCCTGTCATTAGCAAAGCCCCACCTTTGTTCAGGTCCATGGTTCTTCCATCTGCCTCCTTATTGATCTCCTTGCTGCAATTCTCTCATGACTCCAGTCTGACTCCACAGTGACTCTTCTGTTCCATTGGTTTCTTGGCTTCCCCTTATCTCTAGGCCAAAAGAGAAACTGTTGACTTTTTAAAACCCTTCCCAACCTAGCCTCAGCTTGACTTTCCAGCCTCAGTGGATTGCAGTTGTTCGTCTGCCCAGACTCTACAACATGATTAGGCTGTTTAAGCAGGAGAAAACCCTCTGCTGAGAAAAAGAATTCATTTGGACCCCCCACTCTACTCCAATCAGGATCAGTCTGTTTGATCATGAGTAGTGATCATGAACTCTGTATATTAAGTCCCAAGCCCTGTACTGCAGATTGTAAGATCACTTATATAATGATAGGAAACTATTTAGAGATCCTCCACCCTTGTTTTTCCTTGTATTGGTGACCAAGCCCAGTGTGACAGAGGTAACTCAAATACATGGAAAATTACAATTTATTTTTGGGCCTCCAGACCATCTCCTTCTGCCTAACTGAAAAAAGAGCCCATTAATCTTATGATCACCTAGTCAGTGAAGGCCTTTCCTGCCTCACCCAACTCATGATCTTGCTGATTTATTGCTCTGCTTATTCTAGTCCATGCCAACCTAAAGTATTACTCTGTATTTGAGGGAGCCGTTCTTGAATGTCTGGATACTAACCCCTTTCAGAATCGGACTTTGGACAGAGAGGGCATCTCTGATCATGAGGAACTCTGAGGTCCACTTCAGTGGAGTCTCTGAGCTCTATCTTGGTCTCTCTTATTGAAGGTGGGACAACACACTAACTAGGGGACAGACATACTACAGACAGGTGTGATTATTTAATATCTTTTGTTCATTATATTTACAAGATTATTTGTAGATAATGCCTTCACCTGTTGGTTCAGTCTGACTTGCTCTTCTAGCCCTAAGTCTTTAGTCTTGTTGTTGTTATTAAAAATCCTAGATTTGAGCTTAGAAGATCTGGTTTTGTGGTCTGACCATGATCATCACCAACAGTATGAGACTGGATAAATCCTTGGAGTGCTCCTCACCTCAGCTTCTTCATCTGTTTCCGATGACCACTCCTTTCTTCTGATCAGTGCTGGGACCTAGCCTGGGAGGTCCAAACAGACCTTTCCTAGGTGTGGCACCCCATGGATGGGGAGTCTTGGAGCACACTGGCCAAACAAAAGAGGTCTTTGGACTGACCATTGACTGCTTTCCCCTGCTTGGGGCATGCCAGCCTCTGGCCAGGCCCAGGCCCTTGGACTTGGGCCGCTTATTGATGTATGTGGCTCCTTTTTGCCATCCTTCCTGCCATCCCCTTCCTGAACCTTGGTCATGGGTCAGGCAGCAAATTTGATCCTGAAGGGCAATCTTCCCCGACTCTGCCAGCCCGGATACAGGACAGTTAACTCGGCCTGTTTGTTGAGGATTCTCTGAGTGTAGCAACACCTCTCACACTGTCTCCTTGGCCTTGATGCTCACTTCCTGGTTCTTTTTCTGCCTGTGAGAAGATGACTGGATGGTAATTGATACCACGAAATGGGAACCAGTCTAGAGTAAAAGCGGCAATTTCATTTGTTGTGTTCTTTAAATGTTCGTTATTCTCGTCTTGTCAGAAAATAGTGCTGGTAATAATTATAAATTTGGTGCATAAACCACTTTCAAGCAAATTTCCAGTTCAGACTCAGATATGATATTTTACATCCAATTAGATCGTATGAGTCCAAATTGTCTCTCAGTTTGGTTCACTGCTTGTACTGAATAATTCCATTTGTAAGCAGAATGTAACCATAAAGCAACTGCTGCTATAATTTCCCTAACTGGACCTCATTAGAGGACTAGACCTTCTGCCCGGAGTTGGGGGGGGGCAGTGTGGCCTTGGGATGGATTCATAGGCTGTTCTTTTTTCACTTTCATTTTTAGAGCTTCTCTAGACCTGTGGTTTTCCCAGTATGAAGATGCTGTCCATCCCAGCAGATTGCAGCTTCTCCATGTCCTCTTCTCCAGAGAGGTGTCTTTACATAAATCATAATTTTATATAAATTGCCTGCTGGGGCTTCTCTCCTGCAGCCTCAGCTGTCCTGCTGTTGCTCCTGGCTCTCCTTCTGTGGCACACTTCTGTCCTCCTGCTATCCTCTCTGCCCTTGCTGAGGTGGCTGTGGCAGGGCTTCTGGCATGTGCGTCTTCCTCAATAGATACCGGGACCAGCACATGCTCTCTGCAGCTAGTCCCTGGCACTCTGGACTTGGCAGGGTCTTCAGTGCTTCCAAGCATCTTGCTGGCCCCATCCAGTCTCCTTAGTTGTGGTGACCTTCCAGTGTGATACTGCCTGTTACAAAAACACAGACTCACCAGACTGCTTTGAGCAGCTGCAATGTGGTCCAGTGCATAGAGTCTGTCCTGGAGTGAGGAAGACCTGAAGTCAAAATCCAGTCTCAGCCTCTTGTTAGCTAAGTGACCCCAGGCAAGTTCTGCAACTTTTGTTTGCTTCATTTTTCTCATCTGTGAAACAGGGAGACTGGGTTGTTCTTCCCAGGGCTGTTGTGGGGATCAAATTAGAGAACTGTGAAGCACTTAGCTTGGTACTTTATTGTTATCATCGTTATCATAGTTGCAGTTATTTCTGGACCAATGACCTGACTCTCCTCTTCCTTTCAGAGAGTCAGCTCATCCAGAACTGTGCCTGTCTTCTCTCTGCCATCTTGGCCGGAAGTTGAGTCAGCTTATCCAATCAAGAATGTGTCTGAAAGGAAAAAGAGAGCAGACTGAGCCCACAGACTTGACCCAGCTCTTGTCAGCTAGCTTAGGGTCTCACAGCTTCCAAATGAGGAAACGCCCAGAGGATCCTTGTTTTGGAACTGGGGGCTGAGGTTGGAGCTCTGCTTCAGTTGGACAGTGTAGCCACTGACAGTCCTCCCCTTTTCTGAGCACAGGGACTGAGTCTGGGAGCCCAGGCCATTGTCACAGTTCTTGTGTCAGTTGATGATACTGCTTTTTGGAAAGATTACTCACTGGGATTTCTGCCTTGTTAGCTGGCTCTCAGCTTAGTGTTCCACTCTGCTGCTTGTCTCTGTTACTTCTTCCTGCTCTGCTCTTTTTGCTGAGCCTCCCCAGAAAAGGGATCAAAAGTCAAAGGTGGAAGACTACTATTTCTAAACTTTGTAGGATCTTTGAATTTTCTGCCTTCAAGGAACTTTGAATCCAATTATGAATTTAAGACTCTTCCCCTCAGGAAATAGGACAATATGAGCCAGTATAGAATTCCTTTAAAAATTATTTTTATTTGTTTAATCTTCTTTTCTTTTTAAATTTTGAGTTACAAATTCTCTCCTTCCCTTTCACTTCTCTCCTGCCCATTGAGAAGGCAAGTAATATAATATTAATTATACATGTGAAATCATGCAAAACATTTCCATCTTAGCCTTATTTCAAAGAAAAGCAAGAAAAAGAAAGTGAGAAAATTATACTTTAGTTTGCAGTCAGAGTTTATCAGTTCTCTGAAGGTGAATAGCATTTTTTATTAGGAGTCCTTTAGAATTGTCTAAGATCATTGTATTGATCAGATTAGGCAAGTCTTTCAGAGCTGATCATCATTACAGTTGCTGTTACTATGCATGATGATCTGATGATCTGATTTAGGGAAGCTATGTAGGAAGAGAAAGAAGCCTTTAAACAGGGATCCTCAAAGAAAATGACCTTGCCTTGTGACCTCTGTTTTAATCAGCGTAGAGAACAGCTCTTTATTTTTTCTTTTTGAATTTTACAATTTTTCCTCTAACCTCACTTCCCTCCCTACCCCCCAAAGAAGGCAGTCTGTTAGTCTTTGCATTTTTTCCATGCTATACATTGATCAAAATTGAATGTGATTAGAGAAAAATCATATCCTTAAGGAAAAAATAAAATATAAGAGATAGCAGAATCACATAATAAGATGAAGGTTTTTTTAAAAATTAAAAGTAATAGTTTTTGGTCTTTGTTTAAACTCTACAATTCTTTCTTTGGATACAGATGGTATTCTCCATCACAGGTACCCTAAAACTGTCCCTGATTATTGCACTGATGAAATGAGCAAGTCCATTAATGTTGATCATCAACCCCCCCCCATCTTATAGCTCTTGATTTGATGGCCCAGGTTCTCATTCGTGGGTGCACTGGTAGCAGTGTCCTTCCTTTAGTCCTGTCCTTCATCAATCTTCCATGATGGACTTGATGTGCTGGGAACCTTCCCTTCCCATGATTGTTGTAGTTTTTCATGAGTGTCATTGAAGCCCTTAAGCTCTAGCCTCATGGCCACATTTTTGGTCATTCTCTGCTGTGGAGTTGAGCCAGGGGTCTGGAAGGCCATGCTGGGGGAGCTCCTGTTTGTGGTGACACTCTCTACTCTTCACATGCAGGGTTCTCCAGGTGATGACTGGTGTGGCTGTGAGGATCTGTAGAGAATAAGGCCTTTTGTCCAGTAATGGGTTAAGGTCATGAGGCCCTGAATCATCAGGGGCTGGGGTCAGAGGATCCTGCGTTTTGCTGAGGAACGGGGAGGAGCCCAAGGGTGTTTCTGCTATGCAGGACCACTGTCCCTTGGCTAGGTTCCTTTGGATATGAGTGTCCCAAGGGACATATATTCATTTTCCAACCCCTTCTGAATAATTGGGGTCACAGTTTGTCTTGCCCCTCCTTCGGGACCCAGGGTAGCCCCTGGAAGCCCTCAGTGTTTTAGCTTATCTTTTCCTTTCCCTTTCTGTCATTACTTGGGTTGTTCACCCAGTGCTGCTTCCTTCCCTTTCCCAAAATTCAGGCATCTCCACCTGCTTTAGTGGGTTTATTGTATTGATCGTCTCATATAGCCCAGCTGATGGTCTTCTCCTTTATTTCCAGGTCCTTATTGCTCAGGAAGGGCTGCATAGGATCTTTCTGGGGGTCCTCCTAGACTCCCTTGTGTACTTTAAGGCTTTCCACAGTGCCCCCTTCCCTAAATAACCTTCTATAGGTCCTGGCACATACTGTGTCCTCAGCTTATGCTGGTTGGTGGTGCCCCTTGCCCAGTTCTCAGAGACACTTTGATGGTGTGCAGGGCAAGAGCTGGCTCTCTTGTCTCCCTTTTGTGGGAACTCTCCTCAGGTCATCCCACAAGGATGTACCTAGAATGATGGTGAAGTTTGCAGGGTCATGCGCTGGGCCTCTGTTTCCCTTTTTGTAAAAGGCATGATTTCCCAGATCTCTCCCCTCTCATAAGCTGATGTTTCCTCCAGTCTTCAATGACTTTTCCTCCTTGGTGGAATGTTAACAAGGGGAGTTTATTCTATCTTCTTCATGAACGTTTAGTAGAAAACGGAAGGCAATGGAGAGCGTGATTGGGAAACACTCTATTATTGGTGCTCAAACATTAAGCTTCTGATTTTCATAACATCCTTAGGGAACTGTTGAGAATTTGATATTTCCAGCCATGGCTGTAAACTACAAGTTATTGCTGGTGCCATCACCCAATTATTTGGTGCTTATTTTACTTAGACTTAGTAATTTGAAAAAGATTAGATGTCAAGACTTCACATTTTGGTGATTATATTACTAAGGCCTTCTCTTTAATCATTTCTTTTATTCCTGGTATTAATCATTAGCTCTCAGCTGTTTGCAAAGGAACCTAACCCTGAATGTTTAAAAACTTAAAGGAAAAAAATAATTGCTTCATTTGTGGTGGGAATGGGGGATATTTGTTCACCAATGAAAATGGAATGAATTCTTTGGCCGTTGGCTGCTGCTTATGATGAAACGAGCCTTTTCTTATTGTGTGTGAAAATTGTCGCTCTCATTATTGCATATTTAAAGTGTTGGAATGATATGAACCATAGGAGGAGATCTCCAGAACAAGGCCTCTCTCCATCCTGGAGGAGGCGTGTGGAATCAGTTACAGGACTGGGCAGCACTGCCAGAAGGATTCTAAGTCAATCTGGGTGTGGATTTTGTGTATTTGTTCTGTGCATGAGCTTTTTTTTTTTTTTAAACTCACAGCTGGGTTTTGTTTGAATTTCAGAAAGAAGATGGTCTAGGGAACACGGATAGTTAAGGAGCCTCTATCCCTCTCTGATCCTAGGGCAGAATTCTAGGGTCCCTGAGCACCAAGATTGCTGGCAGGAGGGAAGTGAGAGCTGAAATACCTCTAGGCTCACCTAGTCATCTAAATCAAGATTTAGAACTGGGCTGGGGAAGCAGCTTGGCTCTGGTCTTATGAGGATTAGGTGACAGATAGAGGATTGAGTCCGAGTCTCTTCTGAGACTAGATCTGGTCTTCTTCTATTGTGCTACTCTACGTCAGGACAATGAGAAGGGAGGCCCTGATGGAAGCCACCAGACAAGCAGGTTCCCAAGAGCTGCACTCTCATAGATCAGCTGTTAATCAACCACTCAAGAGACTATTGTCACCGCTCCTGATAGTTCCAGACCTGACTGCAGTGTGGATGAGGTTGCTTCCTGGCACTGTGGCTTGACTGCTTGGGTGCCCACTCTTAGGCCCTCCTCACAGAGGATCCTTGTTTGAATCTTTGTTTCAATGCCCATGTCTTTGTCCTTCAGTGTTTGCCTGACGAGGTGGAGCCTGGTGCTGCTTGGCAGAACAAGATGGTCACATCTCTCCTCTTTGTTTTGTTGCCATTGACTTTCAGGCTTCCTTGAGGGGTGGTGGTCCTCAGGTTTTCAGGCTCATTACTCATTCTCAAGTCTGTGATCTAGGGTTTTTGGGGGCTGAGAACCCTGTTGACTTTTCCAGCTTGTTTCACTCAAAGACTTCTACAGAGAATGTGTTTTAAAGTTCACTACAATGTCCTGGACTAGCCTCAATGTTCTATGTTCATCCCTTTGGTCCCCACAACTGCTTGCCACGAACCACCACACCATCACCATTGTGGTGACCTTTGACTGGAGGGCTTGTTTTTTTCATCTTTTAGGAAGTGGTTTTGTTAGCCTGATGACATGGGGCAGAGGCAACAGTGCCACAGGATCGTAGCTTGGGAGCCGCTTTATATCTGGAGAAACTGAGGCCCAAAGAAGTCCAGGGATTGCCTAAGATCCCCCTCAGCTGAGATTTCCACCCAAGACTCTGGCTCTTCCTGCATCCTGCATGTAACCTTGGCGAGCCACTTCATTGGGCCTTCCATTCCCTGGCCTGGGGGAGCGCTCTCCCTGCTCTTCTTGGCCTTCGACCTCCAGACTGCCCCCTTGGGGAATCTTCCCTGGGGCTTGTCTGTCCAGAGTCTCTGTGGGTCATCTCCCCATTAGACTGGGAGCTCCCTGAGGGGAGGCCCATGGTAGGTGCTTCATCAGGGCTCCCTGGCCACCTGGATGCTGGAGGGGCAGTGTGATGAAGTCTTGCTCAGGCAGAGCCCTTGGGCAGGCCCATGTCTGTCCAGAGCAGCCCTTCTCTAGCACAGCCCTGTGCAATTGGAGCCTGGTTTATGGTTTCCTCTTGGACAGTGAGTTAATTATTCTGTACTTGTGATCATTGTAACATGAACAATCCATGTTCATTCCTAGATATAAAATTTTAATGCTAGTATTGTTGGGTCAGCTTTCTGCAATAAAAGCACTCTCCTTCCTCCCCTTTAAAAGAGCTTACAGGCTGAGGCGTGCAGAACCCTCAGTGGCTCTCATTGTTTGTCTTCTTACTGAGTTAGTCACGACTTCCCTGTCACCTCTTGGCTGTTACAGGCACGTGCTCCTGCCTGGATATTTTCCCTGAATTACTTGGATGCACATTCATCTCTTGAGTGAGCATCCAGAGATTCTCGGCTTCACTGTTTGGAAGACTATGATTTGGGATTAGCTTGAGTTAGCAATATTATTTCCTAGAATGCCTCTGTGGTTCCATGAATCAAACTCATTTGACACATAATTCTCAAGCTGATTTCTTGATGTTTTATTTAATTTTCAGCCCTGGTACAAATTTATTCATCTATCCGTGTTTTAAACTCTATGGATTAGATTTTGTCTACCTCGACGTGAGGCCTTTGTAATTTAACTTCCATCTCTTTCATATCAACGATGCCTGCCTGGCCCCTACAACACTGGGACGCTCTTCCTCCTGACACATTTGTACCCAGAGATCAAAGAGAGAAGATATGCAGCAGCACAGCAAGAGGGAACATGAGGCAGAAGATTGCTCCCCAGCCCCATGCCTCCTTGGGGGTCAAGCTGCCTCCTTTCTACCTCAGTTTCCCTCTCTGGAAAATGAGTTATACTGGATAGTTTTTAATGCCCTTTTCATTAGATGGGAATGAATGAAGTCGATAGAGAATTTGTGATATTAGAAGGGTTAGGAGTGATATAAGTTTAAAAGACAGAACTCAGAAAGAACAGCCTCTCCCAGAGGTTGAGTTCTGACTGGTAAAGTCATTGATCGGATGGTGAATTCTTAGGAGGCCCAATAGGGTTCTCCTGCCTGGCATTTGGGCCGATGGAGCCACCCAGGGAGGCTGGCCGTTTGGAGCTTCTTGGAAAGCTCTGAAGTTCAGGAAGTTCTTCCTTAGAGCACCAGCCTTTTCTCTCCCTCTCTCTCCTCTTGGAATCCAAATCGGCACACTTAGCCGCAATAACTGAATGTGGTGTCAAGTGACTTGTTTTTGCACAGTCAATGACTAAAAATATCAGCATCTGCAAATATTGTAATTTGTGCCCTTTCAGAGTTTAATTATGGGAACAGCTGTGTTCTGATCATATTATGGGATATTAGCCACCCTAGGAAAAGTTCTTGAGTAATCCTTTTTTTCCCCCCTTCTCTCTCTTTTTCTCTCCTCCTCCCCCAACCTTTTTCTTTCAACAGAGGAATTAAGAAAATTGAGTTGGTCTGGCATTCCCAAACAAGTCCGTCCAATAACCTGGAAACTGCTTTCGGTAAGTCTCCCTTTGGGGTCAGTGGGAGGCCCCCCGATCACTTTGAGTTTGAGCCCGACAGTGACGAGACAGACATTTGCGGTATCGACACCAGCTTCCTTTCTCTGCTTGATTGCAAGCTGTCAGAAAGTGGGAGGCATTCCCAATTCATGACATTCTTGTGTCTATATTTTCAGATTTTTATTTCTCTAAATTTTGTATTTTGCTCAAAGCAGTTATAGAAGATCCTGTTGTAGAATAAGAACTCAACCCTGAGATTGCTGATGGTTAATTCATTGCAGCTCAATAAATATTTTTTGAGTGCTTACTATATATTGAGTGGACCCTAGGCCAGACTTTGGCCCTGGGCCAGGCTTTTGGGGGTACAACCTCTGCCCTCAGGACTTCTTGGTCTCTAAGAGAAAGACCAGTTTATCCTTGGTGAGTCAGTCAGTCTTCTATAAGGTGAGATGGACTAGAGGAGGGATCCAGGTAGAACCAGAGGAGGAGCAGGGAGGACTAACTGGACTGCCCCTGGATGACATCTGAGATGGCCAGCCAGAACTCCTCCTTCATCTGATGAGCAAATGCCTCGTTGCAGCCATAGGTCTTTTCCCCGATGGGTAACTGAGTCGGAGTCCTCTGGTGGAGGCTTGGTTGCCTCTGAGGGAACTTGGTCAGCAGATGGTAGTAGCCTCTGTTTACCATGTTGAGTTTGCCACAACAGATGCTGGTGTGGCTGAATTTTCAGGGTAGATGTAGACAGCGTTATTTTTCTGGAGGATGTTTATTCCAGGTGACCCAGCCTCAAAAAGTTTTCCTTTTTCCTAATGAGGGCTCATCAATGGGAAGCCCAGCCCTTCGGATCTCTAGCCCTGATGCAGCCCTTACCAGTGCCAATCTATTGATTAAGTATTCTCTTTCAATTACAGCTCAACCCCTGCAGGCACCTTGGTTTTCATTTGGGGGTTTGGAGCTCTGGTGTCGGAGAGAGATGGCCAATTAATCAGAGACTCTTTCCCTTTTAAGAGGGTCTCAAGTTGTCAGGCTTTCAGTGGCCTTCATGAGGTGGCAGTGCCGCTTAGTCATGCAGTTCTCAGATTGAATTTCACCAAGTTATGATTAAAATACCTCTAGGACACCATCTTGCAATTCTAAATTTATTGAAAATGCACTGCTTCTGGATAGGGTCTTTCATTAATTATCTTAGAAAATTCTATCTCCATTAGCTCTGGCCTCCTATAGTCATGGGCCCCTCAGTTGTCCTGGCTCCTGCTGTATGTGTGATTATGGAAAGATGGGGGGTGGCTTCCGAGGGAAGAGGAGGCTCAAGGGCAGGGGATTGAGGGATGGGGAAGGCAGGAAGAGGAGACCCTGCCAGCTAGACGGAACTTCGGGCCCAAACAGAGAAGGCATTTTGGGCCCTGGACTGGCCTCCTAGCTCTGCTTCTGCTTGGCTTGGTGAACTCAGCTAAGGTCTTCACCCTTTCTCAGCCTCAGTTTCCTCATTGGTAAATTGACAGACCTCACACTCCTTAGCTCAGAGGCTTTTTGAGGATGGAGCTCTGTTTTTCTCTAACCCTCCCAGGGTGTGCAAGGCATTCTGTTGGATTCTCTGGAAGATCTGAGGTGGCACAAAGCCCAGCTATAGTTCTCCCTGAGCTTCCCCTCTTCCTGGGGAGATGGTAACAGGCAGGAAGAGCGCCTGAGGAGGAAGGTTGTGTCTGACCTAGAAAGACAGAGTGCTAAGGGGAGCCTGGAGTGGCCCCCGAGAGCTCTTTGGCTGGGGTGGGGATCAGGGAAGGCTTCCTGGATATGGTGGTCCCCATGCTGATGGGCTGGGTCTTGGGAAGGACAGAAGGCATCTGTCGGGGTTGGTCTGCACCCCAGCATGAGGGTGAGGGGTTGATGTACTCCCAGATTCCTTGGCAGTTTTCTAGAGCCCTAGGCTCCTACAGGATGGGCAGTAGCCCGGTCGATGGGACAAACTCGAGGCTGCCCCGAGCCCTCTCCCTTTTCAGGACCTCTTTCAGGAGGGTTTGAGCTCAGCAGTTGGCTGCTTTTTCAGAAAGGTTGCCCTTCTCTTGCCCAGGCTATGCTGTGCTAGGCTTCCCTCCAGAGTCCTCACTGAATGGGCAGCTTTCGGGGACCTCAGCTTCATGACATACCTGGAGCACTTTGACCTCCCCCCCCCCCCCAGTATAGTATACTGGGCCCAGCTGGCTGCCTTTTGCTCTTGTTATCAGTTAGCCAGTCAACAAGGATTTAAGACACACGATGACACTTCCTGCTATTAAGGCTCTCCCACTTGAATGGGGCAGACGGCTCACTGTTCACTATGCAGACAAGGTGACCAGAGGGAGGACCTCAGTGGGGGAGCAGCCAGGCTGGGGGTCTGGGGGGCCTTTCAGCTCAGATGATCTTCTCTCTGGTCTTGGACATAAGAGGGAGCCAGTGGAGTTTCCTGAGGAGGCCAGCTCCCTGTGCTTTAGAAGAAGCACTATGACAGGTGGAGTAGAGGAGAGACTTGAGTGAGGGAGACCCAGGAGAAGGCTGTGGCCAGTTCAGGATCCAGGGTATGAGGTCCTTGTCAGGGCAGTGGCCACAGCGTGGCAAGGGGAGAGAGGTGGGGAAGGGAGGACTACGGCCGGCCCACAGAGTGGATGTTCTGGAGTGGAGGTGAGGTGTGGACAGATTAGGGTTAGGCTCAAGCAGGATGGGCACTCTCGTGTGCCCAGAAAGGGGACCTGACCTGCTCAGAGGATCTTGCAGAAGAGACACTTCTTTGGGAGCCAGTGCTTGACTGAGCTGCTCAGATACAGAAGATTTAGCCAGTGAGTGAATTAGTGGTCAGTGCATGATCAAGGAGAGATGGAGGCTTTGGTCCTGCCTGCAAGCCCAGAGTGCTGTTGGAGCCAGTGCGCACCGGAGGCGTTCGGGAAGCTCAGATGGCAGACCGGCTCAGGAGGCCACATGCTTGCCAGCCATTTCTTTGGCACAGGATAGTTTGCTGGACACTTGGCAGGTGTCAGGTTTTTGGTCTCTTCCCCAGTAGCATCTGTCTGCTGCAAAGGCTCTGGGCCTTTGGGGCATCAGGTGGCAGAGTGGGCACAGGGTCTGGCTCTTAGGAAGGACCTATTGGGAGGGGACCCCTTCTCCACACCAGTTTGGTTGCCATTCATAGTGGAAGGAAATGCTAGATTTTTGTTTGAGATTAGTGAAAGGAAAGATGAAATTTTTTTTCCTATTCCAGTTCTCAGACTGCCTTGTCTCTCCATGGACCAGTTTAGCAAAGGACATCAGGCCTCAGTCTCATTTTATGGAGCTTGACTGGGAAATGTCCATTGGGGGCTTTGGCCCTCCCAGACAGGGAGATCTCTCCACAGCCTCTCCTGGCTGTCTCTATGCCCACCATTTTATCATTGCCCCCTCTACCCTCTTTGACCCCAGCCTCTGCCTTTGTAGTAAATTTCTTGCACTTTGATGCTGCTGAGCCTCCTTTTGTGCCAGTCAGACTGAGTCTCCCGATGACTCTTCCCTCTACTTCCTACTTTGCTCTTCATTGACCCCCCCATTCTCTGTGCTAGGTCCAGCTCTCAAGGAGTTCTAATGCAGAGCGGGAAAATGTTCGCCACTGGTGATGCTGGGAAGGTATCCTGCAGAAGGCAGACCTGGAGCAGATCTTGAAGGAGGCCAGGCCTGTTTTTGAGCCCCGGCTCTGTGCTCTTTCTGTGGCATTCTGGGCCATCTTCTGAGCTGAGCCACGGAGAAGGTTCACCTGACAAGCAGCAATTGTGGCTTAGCCACTGATCCTCATAGCCTGACATGTTAGACTTGGGCGGGGTATGGAAGGCCTCCTCATTAGATAGTTAAGCCTAGGAAGCTTTTGTATGGGAAGGTTTAGGGGACCTTCATATCTTTCCTTATAAAAATGGGTTAGTTTGATGGGCTCTCTTGTCTTTGGAAATGGTTAGTTTTAATTCTGACATCAGGGTTCTGAATCTTATAGAATCTTACAGAATCTCCCAGGGCCCACCATTGAGTGGCTTCCTCCTCTCAGTCAGAAGCAGGAGGTTTCTCTGTCCCTAGGCCATAGACATTTGGTCAAGCACTATGTATGTGCACCCATGTATATGGGTTTGTGTGTGTGTGTGTGTGTGTGTGTGTGTGTGTGTGTGTGTGTGTATGAGATTTATTTCTGAAGTTTGGCAAAATGATCCCTTTCTTTTGTTCCTTTATGTTTCTTCTTTAACCTGCCCAGGTTACTTTGGTCTGTGAACGCTGCATTTAATTGATCAGTAAGAAATGTTAATTTAATTTTTAAAAAAGATGAGAAACATAGTAACTTCCCCATAGAAGAATGAACTCAAACTTGTCTCCTGACCATGGCAGTACTGTTGATGTTATTGGATGCTGCAGGTCCTTGCAAATGGCATGTGTCTTTTGCTTTAACTGAAATGAGAAAGTATTGGAGTTGGATTTGTAAAGAATTGCAGAGACACTCAACAAGCACTCACTCAATGTTTCACATTCTTGTGGGGGAGCGGGGTGAGAGGAATAACCAAGCCTCTTCTGGGGCTTCCCTTCCTTGCTTCCAAGGAATTTGGGGTCAAGTTACACCTGGGGGGTCAGGGAGCTCCCCAGGGGAGGAGGAAACTCCTCTGAGTTTTTCCATCACCAAGAAAATTTGGGTCTAAGCATATACTGGCTTTGTTTTACATTTATGATTAGTGTTTTTATAGCATGCTAATACAGCAATTAAATTTTCTGTAGTTCTGTCATTTAAAATTCATTGCATACTTGAATATATTTCATTTGCATAATTTTCAGTCTTGCTTAATTATCTAAAGGCCTCAACTTGCATGTATGTTTTCTTTTAAAAATGGGGATGTCATAAGGGAGTGGATGCGGGTATGTATTTTCAGGAACATCGCCTGTTTCTGATCTTGACATACTTGCCTATTGACTTAGTTTGAGGCCCTGCTTTAGCAGCCTTGCTCAGATTCATGCTTGAGGCCATGCCTTGGTTGAATGGAGCTGGAAGTCAGAAGAGCCAGGTCTGGACCAGGTTCTCATGGACAGCCCCAGGATGTTTGGGGCTGAGGAATGTTCTCTTTCAGCCAAGGGCATTGACAAGATGGTGGCTCCCTTGGAAGGGCAGTGCTTGGAGATTCTGAGAGGCCTGGGAGTAGGCTGAGCTTAGGGAATGTGGACAAGCTGAGTGGGTAGTTGAGGCAGCAGAGACCAGTGGGTTTAATGTGAGAGCACCTGGTTTCCCTTCTTGGCTCTGCTTTGGTGAGCTGGGGCACTTAGTCTTTCTGTGCCTCAGTTTCCTTCTCTGTATTTGAGGCCTAGTTCAGCCCTCAGTCCATGATCCTATAGACCAGTCAGAATTAGTAACCAGTTCAATTAGTAACCAGGTGGTTTTGGGTGGATATAATTTTCTAGTTTTCATGGACCAGTAATTCACCTTAATTTATAGCGGTTGTCAAAAATGCTCCTCAGGTGGTCTGACTGGTGGTTCAACTACCCACCAGTCATTTAGCAGCCTGGGGGCAGGTAAGGCTCCTTATAAGAGGGTTGGCAATGGTGCTGGGAGGTTCCTGCAGAGGGGTCCAAGGACCATTTGGAGGAGGTGGTGGCGAGTGAATCCTCTCTTTTCTCTACAAATATATGCACAAAGCAAGCTCTGCTGAGGACAAAGAGGAGAGAATTAAGAGAGGGAAGACTTGTCATGGAGGGTGGGATTTTAGTGGGCACATCAAGGAAGCCAGGGAGCTCAGTCATTGGAGGATAGGAGCTAGGGTGTTCCAAGCTTGGGGGCCTGCCAGGGAAAAGACTCAGAGTCTGAATGAAGGAAGAGGGTCTTGTGGGTGAAGTGGCCAAGGCCAGGGTCACTGGATGGAGGAGGAGGAGAAAAGATGTTATGGGGAGTTTGTTGGGAGAAAATTGGACAGGGAGGAGAAGGTTGGGTCAGGAAGGGCTTTGAAGGTCACACTGAACCCCAGGGGCTTCTGGAGTCAGGGGTCATGTTGTCAATGGTCTTCATTGAAAGAGTAGAGTCAGAGTCCATGAATATTTATTAATAGTCTCTGGTGTTCCCTGAACATTGACAAGGTCTGGGGATACAAAGAAAGGCCAAAGAGGATGCCTGCCCTGGAGGGACTCTCAGCCTGATGGGGGAGACCCCACTTCAACAGAAGCTAACTTCAACGGAGGCTGATGGGGTCGACAGAGAGTAGGGCAGTTCCAGAGCAACTTCCAGGAAGTTCCAGAGAACAGAGAAAGTGGGGAGTTAGGGAAAAGATTCAAAGCAGTTTGTTCTTTGAGGTAGCTTAAACATTGCCCCTACCATCTTTCTTTTCTATGGTCAATTTGTAGTATCCTGATAAGGCCTTTAGCAAGCTCAGCCTGGGCCAGAGACTTAGGAGTCAGGCCACATGAAGAATGTGGAGTGGGGACTGAAATGCAATTCATTTCTCTTAAATATCAGACCCAGAATTAATTCTCTGTCCTTAGTGCTAGTGGGAATAAGCATCTTCATTTTGCAGGACATGGAATACTCAAAACCTGCAGGAGTTTTTCCTGGAGTGTCTTGAAGTCCTTGGGGGGAAAAAAGGTCTTTGATCACCTGTGATCCTGAGCCATGATTGGGTGGATGCCTGAATATCAGAGATAAGAAGAGAGGGCATCCCTGGCCATGTGAAGGCCTGGATCTGGGAGATGCCAGGTTTTGACTGAAGAGAGGAGGGTGCATGTCCTAAGGTTAGCCAGGCAGGAAGTGTCAAGGAGAGGAGGCTCCTGGATCCTAGAAGGAGGAAGAAGCATTGTGATTTATTTACTGGAGAGTGACTGCTCTTTGGGAAGGTTGATCTCAGAGATTTCCTCCCATTTATACCATTTATATCTTACATCTTTTTTTTTTTCCTCCCCATGGCTTTTTCTCTCTGATATCTGGCTATATCTGGGAGGTGCCTCATCAATGTTTTTGACTGACTCCTTGCAGTTGATGTTTACAAGTGTTTCTGAACTCATTTTATGGATGAGGACATTGAGGCAAAGTCACTCACCCTTGGGGGAGTGCAGCTTTGCTCTTTCTGCAGTGCCGTCATCCATATCCTGTCCCTTAGGATTGGTGCTCCCCCAGCCTACCACCTGCATCTTTTTCTCCTGGAGTCAATGCTTCTTATTAAATAGTTTCTCCCCAAGTGAACCAGTACTGGCTCTTCTGGTCTCATCTACTCTTGGGGCTTGAGCAGTGTCTTGGCAGTTGGCTTTCAACAGTACATTTAGTCCAAGTTTCTTTCTTGAATTCCCTTCTTATATCATCCATCATCTGTTTGTCCTTGCAGCACCTCCAAGTCAACATGGAAGTCTGTCAGGGAAGATTTCACCCTTTTCTTTATCCCTTTCAGACTTCCCTACTTCAGTAAACCAGAAGCCTGTGCTCACAGTCCCTTACCCGATCCCCATGCCCAAGCAGCTGCTCAATCTTATTGGTTATGCCTCAGGCATCTTTCCACTTGCGTCCTCCTGCCAGGTGTCATCCTGATCTGGCCTCTCCTCTCCTCTTCCTTGAACTGTTTGTCTCCTTGACTGATTAGAACAAAAGACAGACTCTTCTTCCAGTATCTAGCCTCTTCTTCCAGTTCTGTTTCCTAATCCTTTCCTTTTGGGTGGCCTTTACATTTGACCTTTCTTTTTATCTCTGTCTCCTAGAAGATTGATTGGCTTCAGCAGGTCTCTGAGCCCTGCCTCCTGGTTGTTCCTTGGACAAGACAGTTATCTCTTGGCCCTGGGAGTCCATTGCTTGGAGTTCTGTCCCTCTTCTGCTCCATCTCCTGACCTCTCTGGCTTCTACCTTCTGCAGGAAGCCTTCCCACCCCTCTTAATTCTGCTGCCTTTCCTTGAATGATTTCTTTCTTATCCTGTATATAGCTTCTTTGATTGTAAACTCCTCAAGGGCAAAGATTGATTTTTTTCTGTATGCCCAGCATTTTGTTATAGTTTGAAAAATCCAACTTTAGATCTTACTAAATAGTTGTATCCCCAGTCTTTCCCAATGAGCCTGTCAGTACCCATGCTCAAACCCATAGGTTTTCTGGTATCATAGGTTATTGGTCCAGCATTCGTTTCCTTGAGGATACCTGGTCTCAGGCTCAGATAGAAAGCTAATTAAAAGTCCCATATGAACCTTCAATAGCAATTTCCTATAATCAAAGTGAATTTAGCTCTGAGGGACCAAAATATGTCATGTGGTGACTATAATCTTACAGTGGCAACAATAAGAGATCATCACAGTAATGCAACTCCTTTCTGTTGTCACCTATTAGGACTGTGCTTAAAAAGGAAATAAAGTAAACAAAAACTTGTAATTTTTTGTATCACATCTAAATCAGATTTATATAAAATTTTTTATAGTAAATGCTTAGTTTTTATCCATATTCAAATTGACACAAACACAAACCATTGCTTTTAGAAACCTTTTGAACTATTAGAACATCTTAGGTGACTTGAAAATAATTTGCATGCCTTTCAAACTGGTGTTTATAATTCCAAATGAAACCAAATGAACGCATATGAAAAATCAGAATTACAAGTAGGGTGACACATGAATTATTATATTTCATTAAACCTAATGTTTTCATACTGAATTCTTACTTTTTAAACAAAAACATCATAGAGATTTCTTTACTTAACTTATGAACATGATGGGTTTTACATCTTTTGTTTTATAGGTTTATATACTAATACCCAAAATATACTCATATCATTCAGAAAAGAAGAAAATAAGATTCTTCAGAAATTGAATTATTTACTGTGTTCAGTAGATTAACATAATTCTTATCTATGCTATGGAAATGACAAGAAATTAACATCAAAAACAGCAAAATCTTTTCTATTGACAGTACTTTAAGATACATTTATCTAATGACAAAACATTTCAATATTGCAGATAGTGGACTTACATATTTACTGCCTTGAAAACTACAGAATTTTTTTTTTAAGATTTTTGCAAGGCAAATGGGGTTAAGTGGCTTGCCCAAGGCCATACAGCTAGGTAATTATTGAGTGTCTAAGGCCGGATTTGAACTCAGGTACTCCTGACTTCAGGGCCAATGCTCTATCCGATGTGCCACCTAGTCGCCCTTCACTGTGCCACCTAGCCTCCCGCAGAATTTTCTATGAGAACTGTAAGCAAGAATTTAGCTAATCAGGTGGATAAGACCTAGGAAATGAAACTTCAACAGAAATATTCAAAGTCCTCGTGTCTCATTTCATTACAGTAGTTTAGATGAAAAGTGAATTTCCAAGTTGTTGATCAGCATTCACTGAAAGCAGAAGACCATTATCAATAATTAATTTCAGCAGAGGCCCTCTTCCCTCCTGACCAATAAAGCTATTATTATATTCTGCTACTACTTATTAATTTTAAATTAAATGATATTTTGCTACTGCTTATTAATGGTGTTTATCAGTTATGTTAAAAGATCTTCATTAAACACGGTCTTATCATTTTGTCTCTAAATATATCTCCAGAACAAAAATCTACATCAAAAATAGCAAAATCTAACAATGAGAACTTCAATATAGAGGGTCCTCAATATCTCATTAAGTAAGTTGGACAAAATGATTGTTAATATCAAATTATTGTACTGAATTAGCTTATAGGTTAAAAAATTTAAAACCACATCTAAAACTTTTCTTAAGGTTGTTAGGAAATTGTAAAATGATAGGTCTTTCTTAAAAAGCAAAAAAAAAAAATCTTCAGAATTTGTACTTACTAAACTCAAATTGATGGAAAAGTAGTTTTAACAAACATATCTTTTGATATAAACAAGCTTATAAAGTACCAACCAATTTTTTTTTTTTTTTACCAGTTGAAAGTCTGTATCACAGAAACTTTTGATAAAGATTTAGGACTAGATAGTTCTAAAGATCTCTTACAAGGTTACAAGATTTTCTTTGTACTTCAGTTAATAATCTTACAAATTATATAAATCATAATCAAAATAACAGTAAGTTTCCTTTTGTATAGAAATATAAATGTTAAAATAGTGGCTGTTTTCCAATACTTTTTAACATGTAGAGGAACTCTATATAGAGAGCAAGATGAAGTCAATTACATTTCTAAAGGTTTTGACCCCACATATAAAATGTTTACTAATCAATTTAGGATAGATAGTTAAATTTTAGTTAAATACGCAATAATGAAAAATATCTAAGAGATTTGTTTCACTTTAATTTTATTCATTCTTTTGTCAAATGGACAGATGTTTAGTTTATGAGAAAATCTGTCCTTACCAATAATCCTAGATGTTAGAATTATTTAGCAATATTTCTTAATATTGATCATTTAGAAACATCAAAATATTTTCATCAGAATTACATTTTAAAAGTTTGGAAGTTTCTTAATTTAATACTTTTTTTTCATATTACCTTGCACAAAAGATCAGACCTATAAAGTTATTTAAATAAAGGAAATTATATAGATTAATACATTTTTTTAATGCCAACTAACAAAAACTCTGTTCCATTTTCCCCTTCAGGGCTAAATTTTTGATTTAAATCAGACCTACTCTGGACTTAGAGCATGTGGTGAACTGCAGTTCACATATCACTTTTTTGGGTACTAGACTTTGTTTTGCTGCTAGCATTGTATGGCCAACTCAGAAAAGCTTCCTACGGATTTTTATTTTGAATCCTTTCTCTTAGTTTAAACCTGATTTGCTAACTGATTTCTAAAGGGAAAAACTCATCTTTTGGAGTTTCTTGCAGAAGTCAAATCACTACATTTTTCTTTAAAATGCTCTAAAATGGAGGCAGACCCTGAAATCTTAAAAATGATGACATTCTAAATTACATGATATGTATTATATATGATTTTATATTATTTGATCTATGCATACTACAATCTGTTATATCAAGGCTGTTCAAAATGTGCCTGGGTTTGCTAAATGTTTTAGTAAACAAAGCCAAGCTACTGCAGTGCTCTCACTAAATGGCAAATCAAAATATCTTGTCTGTTGTTTCAATAAAAACTTAAAAGTAAGGTTGGGGGCCAGCTAGGTGGCACATTGGATAGAGCACCGGCCCTGGAGTCAGGAGTACCTGAGTTCCAGTCTGGCCTAAGACACTTAATAATTACCTAGCTGTATGGGCTTGGGCCACTTAACCCCATTGCCTTGCAAAAACCTTAAAAAAAAAAAAAAGTAAGGTTGGACAGCCCATATGCTATAATATTCTGCTACTGCTTAATTTTAAAGTATAAATCCCAAACCCAAACAAATGAAAGTAGTTATTCACATTTTAGAACTTTCATTTAAACTAGGGCTTGAAATGAACTGAGTTGCCTAAGAATCTTAATTTTCTGAAATGTTATCAAATATAGCCTTAGATTACTAATTTAGCATTCTAAATTATATTTTTAAACAATTAATCTTAGAATAAGATTTATAATTTCCATCTTTTATGCTGAAACCAAAGATTTGATTACTTTTTGAGAGTTCCTCAAGTTAGGGCTGTTCTGTTAGGATTTTTATGATGTTAGAATTTTAATTTACTCTAAATATCTTAAATTATTTCAGATTTAGTTCTACAATCCCAGAAAGATTTCATAACTTATCTTTTGGTTACATTTCACATATAAATATATTAAATTTATCTTAAATCAAATTACAAACTCTTTCATAATCTATTCAAATTGTATAGAAGTCTCATATATAATTTACAGAAAAATATCAAATTTCCATAATCTGCTTTTCAATTCAGCAGTATATTTTATATTAATTTAGCTTAGATAACCTTTAACATACTCAATCAAAACCTAAATACCACTCCATTATTTTTGTTCACATTTTTGTTTTTGCAAGGCAGTGGGGTTAAGTGGCTTGCCCAAGGCCACACAGCTAGGTAATAAGTGTCTGGGGTCAGATTTGAACCCAGGTATTCCTGACTCCAGGGCTGGTGCTTTATCCACTGTGCCACCTAGCCGCCCTTGGTCATATTTTCTTAAAACATTGAGATTCAAAATAGTACCTTGCCTTCTTTTACATTTTCAGAGAGATAGAGATGGAGGGGATTGAGGATAGCCTGGAGTAGCGTGAATGAGATAAGAGAAGCTGCACTGCAGGATTACCAGAGCAAGTTTAAGAAATGAATGGGCCATTTCAAACCAAATTAGAGCTAGTATTAGGAAAAAACAGATTTTCCTCCTTCAAAATTTGATTTTTCTGGATAAATAAATTCTAAGAAAAATTCTAATTTTCCTCCATGTCAGCTAGAAAAACAAAGGAGAAAAATGACAGATGTCTAGAAGTCACTTCCTTGGCAAGGGAGGGAAATGAAAATGGGAACAGAATTGGCCAATCAGGACAGAGAAAGTACAATAGGATCAATCAAGGTTCAGAGAAAAACAAAGCAACCCAGGTAGAGCTTCAAGAGAGCAAAGATAATTTTAAAATATCACCATCCAGCAACCATCATTTCTCTGAGGGAGGAAGGGTAGGAATCATGTACCCCTTCCTATGTTGGGAGTTAAAAAGGCATCCTTTGCCTTATGCAAAGGTGGTGGGGGGAGGGGGAGGAGCATGGCTGGAACAATTTACATGTAAGGAAATTCCATCTTTATGCTCCTTCTAAAAACTCAAACAGAAGGTACACTGGTACTGGTAAAATGACCTAGAAAAAAGCTACTGTTACTAGTTAACATCAAAAATACCATATTAAGAAAAGTGACAAATAAACATTCAATACATACCAGAGGGTACTTGAACTAATTCTAACATCTGTGGATGTCAGTAACAAAACACACAAACCTGGGGAACACCTGAACCAAGTTTCACATTATCAGGTGCCAGAGACACAACCCCAAAACAAGAAGCATACCACAAACAAGGGGGGAACACAAACTCATCAGGTGCCGCAACCCCAAAACAACTGACATAAAAACCAGAGGGATAAGAATTTTCAGTAACCAAGAGGGGTACTAAGAGGCCTCCCAGGAGGCCTAAACCAAAGGACCTGAATCAAAAAAAAGTTCAATTAAATTGAAAAGTGCTAGACTCACCCCCTTCTAAGGCCACAATCCTTTTGCCAGCCTCAAAATCCGTCCCAGTATCTATGCAGGGAGCCTACCCTGTTTCCACATCAAAATGATCTAATCCCACATCTGTCAACTAAAATAGTAGTTCGAAATAGAGCAGCTACAATTTTCTTCAGGCAACAATTTATGATTGAGCTCTTGGGATGGCATATTTGGGAGGAGGGGAAGGACTTGCCCCTCTTCATATTCCTGTCCATGTCTGCATGTCATGGTACAGAACTTTAAAACTTAAATTGGGGCTAAAATAAAATGACAGAAAAATTTAAGGTTAAGAGGAAGTTTATTCTCCAGGATTTATCAAGAAACCTAGAAGTGGAGGCCATTATGGTAATGATCACACTGAGCAGAGGGAGATCCGGATCTTCATGCATAAAGGGGGATAAGGAAAGCATTAGGCCTCCTGGGAGGCCAGTCTATTAGGCTGCGTGATATTAGGTTCCTAATCCAATGCTATCTTGTCTAAATGAGAATCCCTAGTTTTCTCTTTTCCTGGATTAAGTATAATGAGGGCAGGACAACTTTCTTGGTTTCCTAACCACTTGTCTTCTGAATTTGTAATTAGCATTTCTTTTCTTACAACAGAAATGACTTTTTTTTTTTACCAGGAATATAGGGTTGAAATTCTTATTATTTGCTCACTGCTGTGACTACAGATATAAAAGTGGGAGGTCCTGGCCCTTGGAGAATTTCCTTTCTGTTAGGAAGAGCCCATATGCAAGGCAGGGGGTGGGGGTGGTGGAGGGTATGATTGGGACAGGATGGTGTGATGAGGGGAGTTAGACACTTCTGGATGTGCCTCTTCCAGAGTCAGTGGTCATGCTGACATTAGATGATTCTCAGAGGAGTGGTGGCCTGTGGGTGAGGATGTTGGTGGCCTGGGGTGGACATTTAGTCTTGATGTGGTATCCATGAGCGCCGGCGCAAATTCTCGGACCTGACTCATTCATTCACTCATTCATTCAGTAGTCAGGATCCACAGAGCCAGGGCACAAACCCCTCTGGGGTTTGGGGCAGGGCTGGGCACAGGTGCCTAATCTGAAACATGGAAAGCCCTTCTGAGACTCTAGATGGGATGGAATGGAATGGAGTAGAAAGGAAAGATGAAGTTATGGGGACAGACCTGATAGAAGAATTTCTGTAGTGGTCCCTGGGAAAGACTTCTGCCTGGCTTTGCCAGACTGTACTGTGGAGCAGAGATGGGGAAGGAGCCTCCTGTTTGTTGGCAGAGCATTGGAAGATGTTTGAGTGGAGTGAAAGTCCATACTGCAGGGAGGCTCCTTTTGAGATTCTAAGTGAAGCTCAATGAGACAATGCTTCCCTCAGCTGATCTGAGACAGCCTGGGGTCTCCAGGGGGCTCCTGTTGGGGGTTGCCAGACTCAACCTGTGAGCTTCTGCCATTCCCCATGTCAGATTTCAGAAGATTCACCCCTTCTGTGTTCCTTGAGGTGCCTGATTTTAAAATGTGGGCTTAAAATAGACTATGTGGTGGTAACTGACCCCCTTTACTTTTCTCATAAGGGTTACCTGCCTGCAAATGTGGATCGGAGAGAAGGCACCTTGAGGAGAAAACAAAAAGAGTATTTTGGATTTATTGACCAATATTATGATTCTCGGAATGATGAAGCTCACCAGGACACCTACAGACAGGTGAGAATCTTTCTGAGTTGCCTCTTCTCTGAATCAAGGTCCTTTTTCAGCTTGTTGGCTCTTGGTCAGACTTTTCCCCTAAAATTATGATCTCTCTATCCTACCATGTTATTTAAATGGGAAATGAATTTGACGTCACCTCAGTGACCATTTTCTGCCTTCATTTGCTTTGCTTTGTTGATCAGGCAATGTTTTCTACTGAAGAACCAGACACCTTTCTATTCCCCAAGTGTGCCTTTTATTTTTCCTCTTCTGTACCTTTGCCCTATTCGTTGTCATTCCTGATGTCTTTCTTCTTGTCTTAGCCTCTTACATTTCTTTTTGTCCTTCAAAATGTAATTCAGGTGCCCCTCTCCCCCTCAGGCCTCCCCCTAACCTTGCATGTGTGGTGCCTTCCTGCTTGCTCCCTCACCACAGATTTTGTCTGTAGAGGTGTTGGGTGAACCTTTTTTCAGGCTTTCTGCTCTGGGGATGGGCAGCCTGGGTGGCCTTGGAGGCCTTCTGTTGGTTTGAAGTCCATTGTTCTTACTTGAAGCTGCTTTGTTCAAGAAGGGGCTCCTCTCCCTGCCTGAATTTCAGGCCCTGGTCATTCATTCTCTGTCTCTCTCTGTCTTTCTCTCTCTCTCTCTCTGGCTCTCTCTCTCTCTCTCACTCTCTTTTGTAGGTTTTTTTTTTTGCAAGGCAATGGGGTTAAGTGACTTGCCCAAGATCACACAGCTAGGTAATTATTAAGTGTCTGAGGTTAGATTTGAACTTGGGTCCTCCTGACTCCAGTACTGGTACTCTATCTACTGCATCACCTAGCCACCCCTCATTCTCTCTTGATGGTCTGTCTAAAAGCTTTGCCCATTGAAGACATGTGAGGTCCTTTCTATTCTTTACATCTTCTTGGGCTTTGCCTTGTTCTGAAATATTGTTGTTGGTAAGTCAAATTGAATTAGCCTCCTGGTTCAGCTCTGGACCTTGGCTGTCCCTTGAGACTCAGGATTCAGCCCACTTAATGCTTTCTGTTCCTTGCGCCCATAAGAAATCTGAACAATATGACCCTTTTAATTTAATTTAATTTTAATTTCTTTTTGGTTTTTGCAAGGCAGTGGGGTTAAGTGACTTTCCCAAGGTCACACAGCTAGGCAGTCATTAAGTGTCTGAGGCCAGATTTGAATTCAAGTCCTCCTGACTCCTGCACCACCTAGCTGTCCCAATATGACCCTTTTTAAAAAAATAGATTTTTGTTGTTGTTGTTATTGTTGTTGCTGTTCTTATATCATTGTATCTCCTTCCCAGAAAGTGAGGTGTGAGGTTGGTATTTCTCTTATTATTAGTGATCTGATGCATTCTTTATTTTGGATACTTTGTCATTCTTCTTTGGAGAACTGTCTAAATCCTTTTACCATTTATTTATTGGGGAATGGCTGTAGTCATATATATTTATTGGTTATATATTTTGGATATCAAATCCTTACCAGAGGGGTGTGTGATACAAAGATTTTTTTTTCCCCTTTAGATACCTCTTATCTTATCCAGGGGCATTAATTTAGATTTTCAGTTTCAGTTCTTTTACTTTTTTTTTTAACATGACTTTTTCTTCACTGAATTTCTTCCCCTTATCCATGATCTCCATTTCTTGTTTGCTATTCTTTTGCTCTCCTTCAGCTCATTCTCTTCCTTAGTTTTTAAATTTCCTTTTTTTTCTGTGCCCCTTTCCAAAAAGAATCATCATGATCCATTTTTTCTTCCTGTTAACTTTAGACTTTCATTCACTGATTCATAACTCTTATAATTATCTGTATCTATAATTATCTTTTCTTTGTATTCTTCATGCTCTAGGGCCTTCCTTCTAGGTATGGCATTTAAAAGTTTCAAGAGTCATAATTTCTGGTTTATTTAATCATTTGATTAATAATAAGATGATCACTTGACTGTCTCTTTCTTAGACAAAAGACCTTCATGATGGCAGGTTCATGGCTTATATGCTCATTGGAAGAGGGGTATTTCCAAGGGCAACAATCAACTCTGACAGGTTTATACTTCATGAAAGAATGTATATGACAATGGAGGGACTGGACCTGAACTTTTTTCATGTCATTTGCTTCCATGAGCCTGGGACAAAACTCTGAGCAGAACAGAATGTTTCCCCCATCTGGGGGGGGTCTGAACAAAGAAATTGATCCAGTCTCATGTTCAGTCATGTCCTTCATGAGACTGAACTTTTAAAATCAGGACTAGAAAGAGGGTCAGCTTTGGATCTCCCCAGTCATTGGTTCTTGATACTCCTTCCTTTCACAGCTGCTCTCTTTCATACTTTCTAAGACTCGGTGCCTCATTGTGAAATGGTTAATATGATGGTGATAGTTATAGCTATCATTTGTAGAGCACCTCCTGTCTGCCAGACATTGTGCCAAGCCCAAAGGCTGTGGAGGGGAGGAGCTAGGATGACCATCATTTAGCAGATGAGGAACCTGAAGCAAAAAAGGTGAAGTCAAGGGTCACATAGCTAGACATCGTGTGAGACCAGATCGGAACTCAGTTCCTCCTGACCTGGTCTGGCAGTCTATCCACTACTCTATCCAACACTGCCTATGAAAGGGCTCCTCTCCTACCACCATCTATATACCTCTCTTGAAGACCTTCTCCCTGTTACCCCCTCCCCCCCAACTTCCCCCACCGTGGTATGGCCAGAGTTCCACTCTTTAGGTGCCAGTTGTCCTCTGATCCCCCCTTTTCCCTCCTCCCATACATTTAGAAAGAAATCTATAACTGGTCTCTCTGTTCCCCCCCTTGCCTACTGTATTATTTTGTACTCCTCCATTTCTGTTGTTTGAGCTATTTGAGGGGCAAATAATCCTGGATTTCTGGATTTCTTTCAAAAAATGTTTCAAACTCTTCTTTATTATTGAAATCCATATTTTGTCCTGTGTGATTAAGCAGGATGTGTTACTTTGGGCTTCATCCTGTGCTCTTTGGAACACAACAGTCCATTCTCTCCTTTTTTTTTCCTAATTGTACAATAGTCTTGTGTTATTCAAGTGCCCTTTTCTTGTCTTTCTCCTGATGACTTGTAAAACTTCTTGTTTCTGAATTGAATTGCCAAATTTAACCACTATGTATCTTGTTTTTTTTTTTCCTGGAGGTTATCTGTTAATTCTTTCTGTCAGAATTTCATTTTCTTTGTTCTGGGTTCTGGGTAGTTCTCTTCTATTATTTTCTTCATAGTGGTGGTAAGGGTTTTTGGTCTTGTCATGTTCTTCTGATAGATTGGGGATGCTGAAGTTATTTCTATATATCCTGTGTTCATGTTTTACTTGCATAGTGACCATATTTTCTTTTAATGTTTTTGTGTTTTACTTCTCTTCTTCTAGGTTTTCCTACACTTCAGTGTATTTGCATTCCCTATCTGTTATTCTCCCTTTTGTTTCTTTGGTGAGATTTGCCATTGCAGATTCTGGTTTCTCTGTTCAATTCATTGTTTTTGTTTTGCAGACCTTTAATTCTGCTTCCATACTTTTCATCTCTCTTTTAAACCACTCAGGAAAAACATGTCGTGGTTTTATCCTGTCTTCACATTCTACAGAGTCCTCTATCTTATCCAATGTTGGATCATTTTCCTTTGAAAATTCATAGATGCCTGAACTCATTTACTAGAGTTGGAGGCCATATTTCCTTCTGTGATCTGTTTTTCCTACTGCCTTAGCTGTTTATGTTTAGGGGACGTAAAGAGGGGTCCAGAGATCTTCAAGTGGAGCTGATCAGGGATTTTCCCAAGCCTTGATGGGCTTCTAAACTTGGGCATTCTGAGATGACCAGGCTCTCTCTCCCACCTTAGACTTGACTCTGGGCTGTCAGCTCTGTGTTGAGCTGACCTGAGAGAGGATCCTTCTCAGAGTCATTCATGAAGGTAAATGAACTCTTCTCAGGCCCCAGGAATGGACCTGGGAAAAATAATTTGCTTTGTTCTGCCCTGAAAAATTGATTTCCTGGAAATGGATGAGGACTATATATTGCCACTCTACCAGGACTTAGTGGGGAAAATGTAGACTCCATAGGGTTTTTTGGCTTTATTCAATATAAAATGGATTCAGTTATGGTTTCTTGAGTAGTCATTTGACAGACGGTGTGCATAATGTGTAAAATATTTAAATTTTATTGACAATTGTCAACTCATTCTGCTGTTCAGACTAGCATTTCATGGACTCTCTGTGATAGTCATTGACTGTCTACTTTACGGAAATGAAGAATTGGTTATGCTCTTATTAAGGAAAAAAGGGATGTTTTCAGTTGGCAGTGCTTGATTCTTTTCTTGTGTTTCAAGAAGAAACTTCTTATTCCGCTGAGCTGGCAAATTATTGCCAACAAACCTGTGGTAGAAATTATACCAGACTTCCAGTCTTATTAGTGCAGTCACACTTAATAAAACATTGCTGATTGATTCTCTTCCTGAAACTTGGTTGCTTTGGCCCTGTTTGCATCTAGCTCCAAGGACTGAAGATGCAATGTCTTAGTGAGCCATGCCCATTATCACCTAGGTTTGTGTTTCTTTAATTACTCAGAGAAAAACACAAAGTCCATTGACTTTATTTATTTTTTTAATTTTTTTTTAGGTTTTTGCAAGGCAAATAGGGTTAAGTGGCTTGCCCAAGGCCACACAGCTAGGTAATTATTAAGTGTCTGAGACTGGATTTGAATCCAGGCGGTGCTTTATCCACTACACCACCTAGCCGCCCCCTAGTCCATTGATTTTTTTTTTTAGGTTTTTTTGCAAGGCAAATGGGGTTAAGTGGCTTGCCCAAGACCACACAGCTAGGTAGTTATTATTAAGTGTCTGAGGCCGGATTTGAACCCAGGTACGCTTGACTCCAAGGCCGGTGCCCTATCCACTGCGCCACCCAGCTGCCCCTCCATTGACTTTAAAAGCTCAAAGAAACCCCCCAGAAATAACTTTCCAGTCTATGGGAAGACATGTTAAAGACTGCCTTGGACTTGTCATTGTATTTAAAAAAACACATTGAAAGTTTGGATGAGTTTTCAACCTTTTCCTCCGCTTTTATTTAAACAAGGATTTGTGATCAGTCAGGGATATCCCTTTGAAAAATGTAATAATCTAAATATTCTATTACAGGAAAATTAATTAAGTACAGGAAACACAAAACTTTATTCAGCTACTTCAACAGATAATAAAGTATATTTCAGTTCCATATTATGCATAATTAGTGAAAATATTTCCAAATTGTTAACTTTGTTTTTGCTTTCAGAATAGCGTTTTTTCCTCCACTTGACCTCTTAGACTCAAAGAATTACAAGTTTGGCCCACTTTGCAGCTAAAAGGGAACTGAGACTCGGCAGATCTACATGGTGGATCTGCTGGTCCTCCTTCCTTTTCCTGGCTTGGGAGCTAGAAGAGAAATACCCAATCCTTTTTCACCTTTGTGTCCAGTGTCTTTTGTAGCTGTCACTTCTTCCCCATTCCCATGGCCAATAGTCTTAGTTACAGTTCTGATGATCTTCTGCTTGAAGTAGCAAAAAGCTCTTTAACTGGTCTTCTTGTACCTATTCTTCCCTCTTCTAATCTGTCTTCCAAAATGCCCCAGGTTTCTTTTTCTTTTTCTTTTTTTCCAGTGGTTCCAGACCTGTGATTTTGGAATGCCAAAATCACATTTCCAGCATGGAAACATCCTAGCCACTTGCCTGGTCCTTAGGGTGCTAAGAGTTGTTTGGGTTTCGAAGAAGTTAAGGGGAATAGCCATGATTACAGAGGAAGTGTGTATCACAAGCAGCTTCTGGGCCGAAGGCAGAGCAGGCTTGCATTGCAGCCTTTTTTCATGTTTTTCTCTCCACATTAGTACTAAATTCCAATTGGGTTGTCTGTCTCCTTTTCACCAAATCTTCCACCTGTCAGATTTAGTCCAGTTTTTTCTTTGATTTTTGAGACCCTGTCTAATCTGGGCTCAGCTTCTCCTTTCTATGATTATAGAGCATAGAGCTGGAAAAGGGACCTTGAAGATCATCTTGCTAAGCCAGTGGCTTCCATCTTTATGAGTGGAGACTTGCTTTCTTTTTTTTCTTACTGATGTTTTATTTTATTTTTCCAATTACATGTTATTAAAGTTTTTCAACATTCATCTATATGCATATTTATAAGTTACACAATTTTCTTCTTCCACTCTCCCTTCCCACCCCCTACTTTCCCACTTTCTTTTTTCTTTTTCTTTTTTTTTGCAAGGCAATGGGGTTAAGCAGCTTACCCAAGGCCACATGGCTAGGTCATTATTAAGCGTCTGAGATCGGATTTGAACCCATGTACTCCTGACTCCAGGGCCGGTGCTTTATCCACTCCGCCACCCTCCCACTTTCTAACCACATCAGAGGGTTCCACTGGGGCAGGTTCATCACAGTCACCTCTCGCATCATGTCCAAATGCAGTTGGAAACAATCGGACCATTTTGTATCTGTCTGCCTTGCTACAGTTCCAGCAATACTTGGGTGTTGCCAACCTTTGGCTAATTTGCTTAGTGTGACAGAAAATCACAGAATTGTTTTCTCTTATTGTCAGCGGTTTGGAACATATTTCCATGCAGTCGTTTGTAGCTTGTGATTTGTATTTAGAAAGCTCTTTGATGATGTTCTTTGACCTGTTGACATTGCCTCTTGGTGTTATATATTTGTATCAGTCAATTCTCCTTACTTGTTTGATACCAAACTGTTAGTGTGACTTTAGGATGCAAATAATTTTTCCTACTTTATAATTTCTTTCCTAATTATGCCTTCATTAGTCATCAAAAGCTTTTTAATATTCCATAGTCACAATTGTCAGTTTTTTCTTTTGTGATCTTTTCTGTTTTGCATGAAAACTCCCGGAGCCCACTCTTCTGACTTTTCTTTTCTTTTTTTTTAATAGTGTAACCTTTTATAATTAACTTGTATACCCATTTTGAGGTTTTTGTGGTATGTGATATAAGCTTTTGATCTAAACCTAATTTTTGTTTTGAAGATTTTCCATTTCCTTAGTAGTTATCATAAAAAAAAGGAAACAGTCCAGTATCTTAAGAGCTACATCTGGATAGGGGCTAGGATCACTTTAAAAGAAGTCAATTTGTATCAGAGATCATATGAATTTGATATATAAATTTAATTTTTTGCTACTTTGAGCTAAGTGAGACTAGAACTGGAAAAAAGAAAACAGTTAAAGATTCGTCTGAAGAATGAATGAATGGACGGATGGATGGACAGATGAATGAAGAAGCATTTATTGGGCCTTTATTGTTTTCTAAACACTGTGCACAGTGCTGAGAGTGCAAACAGAAAAAGCCAGACAGTTCACGTTCTGGAGTGTACCATCTGTTTGGGGGAGACAGCACATAAAGGGGAAATTAGTGTTTGAAAGGGAAAAACTCTTGTAAAACCTCCAGCCCAAGTATGATTATCTTAGAGAGTGACCACAGCTCTAGATAACGCCGGGTGCTTCCTGATGATGATGATGATGATGATGTTTGTCCTTTGTTCTCAAAGAAAACCATGACATCAGGGAGGTGATGCTATGACAAGCACATGGATCGGATTTGAGTTAGGGAGTGCTGTGCTAACTCACCAGCCTCACTTTCTCCTCCAGAGCCATCTGGTTCCTGTGATTAGAATCCGGACAACTGGAGATGACAAGTCAGGGTTAAGTGACTTGCTCAGGATTACAAAGCTAGTAAGAGTCAAGTGTCTGAGGCTGGATTCAAACTCGCGTCCTTCTGATTCTCAGGCTGGTGTGCAGAGCTTCCTGCTTCATCCAAGGCAGAAAAAGATACAAGGAAGAGGCCCCTTGTTTCTCTTCTTTGGGAGGAGGATGACCTGGCCAACTGTACACAGCAATGATAGTTCAGTGCCTGCTTTCCATCCTTCCACTTCTCTTTTGATTTTTTTTCTCTTTGAACATGTTCATTTCATTCTTTCCTGGTCCAAAAAATATTCTTCTTGACCAAGAAAATGGAAATAAGGTTGGAGAAGAGAGGGATATCTCCTCCTTGTAGTCTGTTCCTGTCCTCTGCAATTTTCCTCTTCCTTCAGGCTAATGAGAATCCAACTCTTCCTTGTCCTCTGTAGTCCTCACCAGCTTTGGAATCTGCCCTTACAGGACTGGCTTACCTTTTTTAAAGTTGCCGTGATTTATAATTGCACTTTTTTTGGTAAATGTTCTCCAAAATCCGAGTTGGTTTAGGAGTTTTCTTGGAATTACACTAGTTTCTTAAGACAGCTTTTCCTTTTCCTTTCTCATTGCCATCATCTGATACTTTTTGTGACATCAGAGTCTTGTTTTCCACAACTTCTTGTCTCTCTTGGATGAATTTAGCGTATAGGATTTTAGGCCATGAATTGAATCTAACCTTTCATTCTTCTAAAATCTGGAGTGCATGTTAGATTGAACTTGACTTTGCTGTCTTTCTTTGTCAGAAAAGCTCACCTGCACTGGTTACAGACCCTCAGTCTTGGCCTCATCTCCACTTTAGCTCAGTCATGCCCAGAATTGTTTCTTTCTCTATGCCTTGAGAAAGGAAATTGTGAAAAAGAAAAACTAGTCAGGACTATGAGCTCTCCTTCCTTTTGGAAGATTGATGAGATGGAGCAGCTCTCTAGAGGTTTCCCATGTATCAGTGCCATTCCTCTGTGACCCTCTGGTCTTCGCACCATTCTGGCTACATCTTGCCTACTTCCTTCTTTTGTCTAGGTGGTCTGTAGTTGACTGCAGAATTGCTTCTCTATTCTGGGGCATCAAGAACAGCCTTTCCACTATTGGGGTCTCTTCTGGATTCCTCTGCCAAGCCATGTGCGACTCTGTCCCCATGATGTGAAGTGCTCCTCCTGCCCTTTACTCAGTTCTGTTCTTTTGGAGTTCACTTTTCCAGGACTATACTCCAGCCATGATTTCCACCTCCCCAAGTCCCAGTGGCATCTACATATTTGTTTTTGCCAATTCACTGTTAATTTGCCATATTTTATGCAATTTCTGTGATGTTGTAGACCACACATCTTCTCTTGAGATATGACTTCCTGTTATGATAGCCCCTCCTGAACTTTTTTATTCTTATCATAACTTGGTACCAACCACACCCCACTGTTGGTACTTTATACTTTTCATCTGAACTTGCCTGGTGAGGTAGTAAGACTTTAATTATCAGCAGGTGCCATCAGTTAATTGTCCTTAATTCTCCAACTCCTGGAAGTGATATCTAATCAGTCAATTGATGGACCAGTCGATAAGCATTTCCTGGGTACCAGGCACTGTGCTGGGTTCTGGGGGTACAAAGCCAAGTTCTCTCCTTAATTGTCTTTTTTTTTTTTAAGGTTTTTGCAAGGCAAACAGGGTTAAGTGGCTTGCCCAAGGCCACACAGCTAGGTAATTATTAAGTGTCTGAGACTGGATATTAAGTGTCTGAGACGGATCTTAATTGTCTTAAGAAGAAGGTCTCTGGGCGGCTAGGTAGCGCAGTGAATAGAGCACCGGCCTTGGAGTCAGGAGTACCTTGCTTCAAATCCAACTTCAGACACTTAATAATTACCTAGCTGTGTGGCTTTGGGCAAGCCACTTAAGCCCATTGCCTTGAAAAAAAATCTAAAAAAAAAAAGGTCTCATGAAAGAGGCACCTCATCGTTGACCTAGAGTTGGGACAGCACCTCCTCTATCTTCAGCCTAGCTGGACTGAATGCCAGATACCCAGGTCCCATCTTGTGCCTGGTCTATGCTGGCTTGACTTTTCAGGGATGGAGAGAAACTGAGAAGAGGGTCTTTGGGGTCTGGGGAAGGTGGGAGCCCAGGTCCAGAGATGGGAAGGCCGGCCTCATGAGCGTGCCAGGACCATGGTGTGAGGCTGTCAGAGCTCCTCCTTTGGTGGCAGAATGCCTGAAGCTGCAAGGACACCCGTGACATAGACGAAGCTCTGTCACATCATTTTTCTTCTTAATGTGCCACACGGCAAATTAAATCGCTCACTTCCAGGATGGAACAGAGTAATGAGCAGAGTCAATTCTTTTCTATGTTTTAGTGCCCAATGGGATTTTTATTATTATCTTTTCAGAGGCACTTTTGGAAATTTCCAATCACCCTGAAGAGTTCAGGAGCCTCATAAAACCTCCTCAGCACTTTCTCTATTAAACAGTTGGTCAAAAATATTAGACTTTTCTTGAGTAGATTTCTGTGACACATGTAGCTCATTAATCTTTCTAAAAGTTGAGAGTAAAAATAACTTCTCAAATTAAAAGTGCAGGAGGGCATTGGGGGCAGGCAGCATGTAATGAATCCTGTTATTTGGACATGCTTAATTGGGTGTTAACTGTGGGGATGGCAGTGGGCTGTGTTTTAAGGCCTCTTAAGTCAGTTATCTTTTTCCCCATAACGATAGCCCTGCGTGGTTAACTGCCGGAGTGCGCGGCTGACTTGGTGCCAGCACGGCGGCGAGATGTGCGTGCGCAGTTGGCTGGGGTGGGCCTGGCCTGGGCGCAGAGCCGACTAGGCTGTTGTCTGGTGCTCATTTTCATTGGTATGAGTCGGACTAATAAAAAGTAGGAACCTCCAACCTGGCAATTTTTATCTCTTCAATTTTTATACTCCTTGAATTCTAAGTCTGAGCAACATTGAGATTTTTCAAAAGAGAAACAGGTTCATTTAGAAACATTTCAGTGACTTCTTCAGCTTCTTTGTTTCATCTGCTTCCTCAGCTTCTCTCTCTCTCTCTCTCCTCCTCCTCTTCTCCTTCTGCTTTCTCCTTTATTCTCACTAAGGTGTTTTCCTTTGGGCCTTTTCATTTTGTGTCTTTCCAATTTCTCCTCTGGTGAGGTCCCAGTGACTTCTGGGTGCATTTGCCATTATTTTCACTGCTTTGTCTAAGACAAAGGCCCATCTTCCTCCCCAACCAGGCCCTCCAGCTGCATGATTTCACCTATTCGATCAATCAGAAAGAATGAAATGCTCTTCTACATTAGGTGCTGGTCAAAGGCAAAACCAAACCAATTGCTAGCTCCTTGGAGCCCCAGAACAGCTGTTCTGTTCTTCCTTTGACAACTTGCCCTGCACCCTCCTTTACAGTCTTGTTTCTTGTCCTTTGATGTCCTCCAAGTAAGAGGTGGTCCAGATGAAGAGCATGAGACTCCTAAGTCTGGGAAGGGGAGCTGATTCAATATTTAAGATAAGAATAGTGTTAGGACTAAAGTCATTCACTGAGAGCTGAAGCTGGGGAGGATAACTGAGACTTGAGCAAACCTACCCTCATTCCCCCTGTCCCCACCCTTCACTGTTCTTCAGAAACAGTTCAGGCCATGTTCCCTCTTCTACCCTCTTCCTCATCTCCTGTCACTCAGGTAATTTTTTTGCCTCTCTTCTCCTTCACCCTTGTCTCATATGATATGGTGACCTGACTCCTGAACCAAGACTGACCCTTCTTCTTGCCCCTCCATCTCATTTCCTTCAACAGATTGCCCCTGTTGGCATCTCTTCCTGTCTATTGGCTCTTTTCCTACACCCTACAAGCATACTCCCTCCTCCAGAAAACTTACTTGAACCTTCCATCCCTGATAACCATACTCTTATTTCTCCTCTACTCTTTGTGGTTAAACTCCTAGAAAAGACATTTTTAATAGTTTCCATTTTCTCTCCTCTCATTTTCCTCTTAACTCCTCATCATTCCCCAAAACTGCATGCTCCAAAAGTGACCAATGATCTCTAGTCATTTCTTTAAGTATCTTTTTTTGTTTGTTTTTTTGCAAGGCAAATGAGGTTAAGTAGCTTGCCCAAGGCCACACAGCTAGGTAATTATTAAGTGTCTGCAGTCAGATTTGAATTCAGGTACTCCTGACTCCAGGGCTGGTGCTCTGTCCACTGCCTAGCAGCTCCTCTTACAGTCACTTCTTTTTGTTTTTATTTTTAAAATTTTATTTTTATTTTTATTTTTTAATTTAAATTTATTTTTTTATTAAAGATATTATTTGAGTTTTACATTTTTCCCCCAATCTTGCTTCCCTCCCCCCTCCCCCCCACAGAATGCACTCTGTCAGTCTTTACTTTGTTTCCATGTTGTACCTTGATCCAAATTGGGTGTGATGAAAGAGAAATCATATCCTTAAAGAGAAGTCTAAGAGGTAACAAGATCAGACAATAAGCTATCTGTTTTTTTTCTAATTTAAAGGGAATAGTCCTTGTACTTTGTTCAAACTCCACAGCTCCTTATCTGGATACAGCTGGCACTCTCCTTTGCAGACAGCCCAAAATTGTTCCCGATTGTTGCACTGATGGAAGGAGCAAGTCCTTCAAGCTTGAACATCACTCCCATGTTGCTGTTAGGGTGTACAGTGTTTTTCTGGTTCTGCTCATTTCACTCAGCATCAGTTCATGCAAATCCCTCCAGGTTTCCCTGAAATCCCGTCCCTCCTGGTTTCTAATAGAACAATAGTGTTCCATGACATACATATACCACTCAGTTGAAGGACATTTACTGGATTTCCAATTCTTTGCCACCACAAACAGGGCTGCTATAAATATTTTTGTACAAGTAATGTTTTTACCCTTTTTCCTCATCTCTTCAGGGTATAGACCCAGTACTGGTATTGCTGGGTCAAAGGGTATGTACATTTTTGTTGCCCTTTGGGCATAGTTCCAAATAGCTCTCCAGAAAGGTTGGATGAGTTCACAGCTCCACCAACAGTGTAATAGTGTTCCAGATTTCCCACATCCCTTCCAACAATGATCATTATCCTTCCTGGTCATACTGGCCAATCTGAGAGGTGTGAGGTAGTACCTCAGGGAAGCTTTAATTTTCATTTCTCTAATAATTAATGATTTAGAGCATTTTTTCATATGGCTATGGATTACTTTGATCTCCTCATCTGTAAATTGCCTTTGCATATCCTTTGACCATTTGTCAATTGGGGAATGGCTTTTTGTTTTAAAAATATGACTCAGTTCTCTATATTTTAGAAATGAGTCCTTTGTCAGAATCATTAGTTGTAAAGATTGTTTCCCAATTTCTACATTTCTTTTGATCTTGTTTACATTGGTTTTATCTGTGCAAAAGCTTTTTAATTTAATGTAATTGAAATCATCTAATTGGTTTTTGGTGATGTTCTCCCACTCTTCTTTAGTCATAAACTGTTCCCCTTTCCATAGATCTGACAGGTAGATTAGTCCTTGATCTTCTAATTTGCTTATAGTATTGTTTTTTATGTCTATGTCCTGTAACCATTTGGATCTTATCTTGGTAAAGGGTGTGAGGTATTGGTCTAATCTAAGTTTCTTCCATACTAACTTCCAATTATCCCAGCAATTTTTATTAAAGAGGGAGTTTTTATCCCAATGGCCGGACTCTTTGGGTTTATCAAACAGCAGATTATTATAATCATTTCCTGCTTTTACACCTAGTCTATTCCACTGGTCCACCACTCTATTTCTTAGCCAATACCAAACAGTTTTGATGACTGATGCTTTATAATATAATTTTAGATCTGGCAGGGCTAAGCCACCTTCTTTTGCACTTTTTTTTCATTAAGCTCCTGGCAATTCTTGACTTTTTATTTCTCCATATGAATTTACTTACAATTTTTTCTAACTCGTTAAAGTAATTTTTTGGAATTTTGATTGGTAGAGCACTAAACAGATAGTTTAGTTTTTGTAGAATTGTCATCTTTATTATATTAGCTCTACCTATCCATGAGCAGTTGATATTTACCTAGTTATTTAAATCTGATTTAATTTGTGTGAGAAGTGTTTTATAATTGTTTTCAAAAAAGATTCTGAGTCTGTCTTGGCAAATAGACTCCCAAATATTTTATGTTGTCTGAGGTTACTTTGAATTTTTTTTTATTAAAGATTTTATTTGAGTTTTGCAGTTTTTCCCCCAATATTACTTCCCTCCCCTCCAGAAAACAATGTCAGTCTTTACTTTGTTTCCATGTTGTACATTGATCCAAATTGAGTGTGATGAGAAATCATATCTTTAAGGAAGAAACAAAAAGTATAAGAGATAACAAGATCAGACAATAAGATATCAGTTTTTTTTTTTTTCTAAATTAAAGGGAATAGTCCTTGAACTTTGTTCAAACTCCATGGCTCTTTATCTGGATACAGATGGTATTCTCCATTGCAGATAGCCCCAAATTGTCCCTGATTCTTGCACTGATGGAATGAGTGAGTCCATCAAGGTTGATCATCACCCCCATGTTGCTGTTAGGGTATGCAGTGTTTTTTTTGGTTCTGCTCATCTCACTCGGCATCAGTTCATGCAAATCCCTCCAGGCTTCCCTGAATTCCCGTCCCTCCTGGTTTCTAATAGAACAATAGTGTTCCATGACTTAGACCACAGTTTGCTAAACCATTCCCCAGTTGAAGGACATTTACTTGATTTCCAATTCTTTGCCACCACAAACAGGGCTGCTATGAATATTTTCATACAAGTGATGTTTTTACCCTTTTTCATCATCTCTTCAGGGTATAGACCCAGGAGTGGTATTGCTGGATCAAAGGGTATGCACATTTTTGTTGCCCTTTAGGCGTAGTTCCAAATTTCTCTCCAGAAAGGTTGGATGAGTTCACAGATCCACCAACAGTGTAATAGTGACCCAGATTTCCCATAACAATGATCATTATCCTTTCTGGTCATATTGGCCAGTCTGAGAGGTGTGAGGTGGTACCTCAGAGAAGCTTTAATTTGCATTTCTCTAATAAGTAATGATTTAGAGCAATTTTTCATATGGCTATGGATTGCTTTGATCTCCTCATCTGTAAATTGCTTTTGCATATCCATTGACTATTTGTCAACTGGAGAATGGCTTTTTTAAAAATATGACTCAGTTCTCTGTATATTTTAGAAATGAGTCCTTTGTCAGAATTATTAGTTGTAAAGATTGTTTCCCAATTTACTACATTTCTTTTGATCTTGGTTACAAGTGGTTTTGTCTGCAAAAGCTTTTTAATTTAATGTAATCGAAATCATCTAATTTAGTTTTGGTGATATTCTTCATCTCATCCTTAGTCATAAACTACTCCCCTCTCCATAGATCAACAAGTAAACTAGTCCTTGATCTTCTAATTTGCATTTAATATTGTTTTTTATGTCTAAATCCTGTATCCATTTGGATCTTATCTTGGTATAGGGTGTGAGGTGTTGGTCTAATTCAAGTTTCTGCCATACTAACTTTCAATTTTCCCAGCAGTTTTTATTAAAGAGAGAGTTTTTATCCCAATAGCTGGACTCTTTGGGTTTTATCAAACAGGGTTTATCATAATCATCTCCTTCTATTGCACCTAGTGTATTCCACTGGTCTATCACTTTATTTCTTAGCCATTACCAAACAGTTTTGATGACTGATGCTTTATAATGTAATTTTAGGTCAGGTAGGGCTAAGCCCCCTTCTTTTGCACTGTTTTTCATTAAATCCCTGGAAATTCTTGACTTTTTCTCATTCATGTAATTTTCTGGAATTTTGATTGGTAGGGCACTAAACAGGTAGTTTAGTTTTGGTAAAAATTGTCATTTTTGTTATATTAGCTCCACCTATCCATGAACAGTTGATATTTGCCCAGTTATTTAAATCTGATTTAATTTGTGTGAGAAGTGTTTTATAATTGTTTTCAAAAAGTTTCTGAGTCTGTCTTGGCAAATAGATTCCCAGGTATTTTATATTGTCTATTGTCTGAGGTTACTTTGAATAGGATTTCTCTTTCTAGCTCTTCCTGTTGTATCTTGCTAGACATATATAGAAAAGTTGAGGATTTATGAGGGTTTATTTTATATCTTGGTACTTTGCTAAAATTGCTAATTGTTTCTAGTAGTTTTTTGGATGATTTCTTGGGATTCTCTTGGTAGACCATCATATCATCTAGCAGTCACTTCTAATGGCTTTTTTTCCTTCCTTAATTCTCCTAGACCTCCCTGCAGCCTTGGACATTGGATCGCTCTTTCTTCCTTGATCCCTTATTCTTTTTAGGTTTTCATGACAACTCTCCTGATTCCTTTCTTTCTCTGTCTCCAGATCCTGCCCTCAAACCATTGATGTTCCTCAGGGCTTTATCATGGACCCTCTTCTCTTCTTCTGCTATACATCTTCATGTGGTCACCTCTTCCACTCCTATCTTTATGTTGATGGCTCTCAGATCTTCCCATCAGACACCTCAAATGACATGACCAGTAGATATCTTAAACTCAACATGTTGAAAACAGAACTCAGGACCAATTTGATTTTTCAAAGCTCTCCTTCCTTTTCAGTTTTCAGTCTTGTGTCCCTGGCTGCAGGGATGACAGACTGGCCCTTGCCCGGTGCAGCCCCTACCCCAACCCCTGCATGTTTTAGTTCCAGATGTTCTTGTTGGCTCTATGTTCCCTCCACATCTATATCTGACATTCCTTCCTTCTTGACTGCTACAGGAAGCCGTTTCCAATTCTTCCTAATTTAATTTTCATGCCTTCCTGCTTTTTAATATTTCCTCCTTATCCTTACTTCTCTGTAGTTCATTTGTACATGTTAGTTTTCTTGTTGTCTTCTCTCGTCAGAGTCTGGGCTCTTTGAAGTCAGGGTCTAGTTCATCTTTTCTCTTTTTGTTCCTAGCATTGAGCTCTGAGCTGGACAAAGGGAGAGCCCTGGGGAATGCATTTTCTTCTCCCATTCCTTCATTCATTGAGTTGAACTTCATTTGATCCTTATTAGCTAGCTTGTTAAGTCAGTAAGTATTATTGTCCTCACCGGAGACCCAGAGAGATCCAGTGACTTATTGAAAGTCTGCTAGTCAGTATGTGGTGAAGGGAAGACTTGAGTTCAGTATGGACTAAGGACCTGAGCTCCTCCGACTCTACTTTGTGTCATAAATCCTTGCATCAGAATTCTGAGAAGGATGGAGTTCCCATTGATGGTTTGCCCTTTCCTAGCTGTGTGACTTCCCCCCTCTCTGGGTCTTAATTTTGTCATCTGGAAGATAAAGAGCTTGAGGGATGATCTCCCTGGGAGTTTCAGACTACTGCTTCCACCCAGCCTGCTCTTCTCATCTTTGAGTCAGTGTTCAGCTGCTCCTTCACAGAGATTTACAAACACTCCTTTTGAAGAATTTACTGGATTTGGTAAAGATGGTGAATAGGGGAGAAAAATGCTTTCTTCTATGGTGGGAAAAACTGTCACTACAAAAAACTTGTGTACCATTGTTACACAAGAATTCCTCCAGCTCATGTCAGAGGCTAGAAATCAATGTTTACTAATTGCTATGGATTGTGTTACTAAAAGGCCCAAAGCCTACTCTCCTAATTGGGAAACAACTATTGCTTTTCCCCCACCTTGTCTGAGAACAGTGTCTGGGATGCTGTCCAGTCAAACAGGGAGCAAACCTGACAGTGACAACCACACTTAACAGTGCTTGCTGGGCCCCAGGTAGGCTGTGTTGGGGCCTGTGCTCTGTGCCCTGGGCCTACTGGGGATTTGTTGTCTTGTTGATGAGGAAAGCACACAACATTGATAAAGCGCCTCCTATCTGACCACATTGTGCTTGGGCTTGCCTGCCCTGCTTTGCTCCTTCGTAGCTCTGTGATCTTGTTGAGATTTAATTTCCTCATATCTCAAATGAACTAGTTCAGCTGGTTGCCCTCTGAGTCTCCTAGCAGCTACTTGAGGTACAGAGTTCAGAGTAAACACTGAGCTTGCCTTCAGGATGTTTCTAATTTCATCGGGTCCTGTGATACTTGGGTAGTCAATGACATGGTGACACTGATAAGAGGCAGTGGTATCGTTCAGTCGTGTCTGACTCTCTGTGACCATGTTTGGAGTTTTCTTGGCAGAGCTACCTGGAGTACCTTTTCCAGCTGATTTTGCAGATGAGGAAATTGAGGCACAGAGAGTTAAGTGACTGTGCACTGGGGCCCCCTAGCTGCCCCTTTAAAAGTTCATGGCAGGAATACTACAGCCTCTGGTTTCTCTAGTCTTCCAGGTTTTTATAAAGCACTTGCTTGCCAAACTTCTACAAGATAACTATCTGGAATACTAGCCTCATTTTACATATGAGGAGAATAAGGTTCACCTCACTAGTGAGTGTCAGCATCAAGTCCTGACTCCACATCCAGGCTTCTTTGGATAGTCTCACCTGACCCTATGTCTAAGTGGAGCAGAGGACTTACAGCAATGTGATTTGATGAAGATTCAAAGGAAATGGATTGTATTTGTGGCCCACCTACATCACATGCAAAGGGGTGGAGAACAACTGGGCAGCTCTGGCAAGTCCTTTAGCCTCTCTGTTGTCAGGAAGCTATCGAGCAAGGGCTACTCAACTGGGGTCATCTGGGAGGACTTTATGTGATGGTGATCATGAAGGTGCTGGGCTGGGAGGACCCTTTTCTCGGTCAGGGGTTGTCCAGGACTGAGCATTTTAGATTCTTCCCTGCCATGTGGCATGCTGCTCTGGGGGTGCCTTCTCCTTCTGAGAATTTATTTTGATGTAAATAAAGGAATAGTTACATCCCCAAAGTGAATGGGTGGTTGTGAGCAGGAGTTCAGTCTTAGTTCAAACTGAGTGGTTGCTTTTTCCTTTCCCATATGTTTGATCTCATTCTGAACTGGGGGATGAGGTGACAGCGTGGGAGCTGTTTACTGGCACTTTTCTTGTTGACTCTTCTCTAGGAGGTTCTGGGACCTTGCTGGGTGCACTCACTCTGCTCTCTTTCCTCACCAGATCCACATTGACATCCCCCGCATGAGTCCGGAGACATTAATCCTGCAGCCCAAAGTGACTGAGGTAAGAGCTCTTTTTGGCCAGCCTTGTTGGCAGTGGCTGCACCAGATCCTGCTTTGACTTGACTGGAATGAGTCAAAGTCTCACGAGAATGATGATTGCTAACAACTGACTAGTGTTTAGAGGGCATCTTCTCTGGGCCAAGCTAGACAGAGTGCTTCTCACGGTTCTCATTTGATTAATGGTCAAAGGAAGATTTAAGAAAACATCAAAGCTATCAATAATCCCTTGAAAAATGCTCAAAATAGCTATTGATTAGGGAAATGCAAATTAAGCCAACTCTCAATTTCACATCTATCAGATTGACTAACATGACAGCAAAGGAAAATGACATGCTGGAGGGGATGTAGAAAAATAGGGACACTGCGGGCCAACAGTTTTGGAGAACAATTTGGAACTAGCCCAGCAGATTATAAACTTTGACCCTTTGACCCAGCATTAGGTCAATACCTAGGTCTGTATTCCAAATCGATCAAAGAAAAGGGAAAAGGGTCTAAATGTAGAAAACTATTTAGAAAAGCTCTTTTTTGTAGTGTACAGAATTGGAAATTGAGAGGATGTCCATCATTTGAGGAACAGCTTAACAATTGTGGTATATGAACATGATGGGGTGCTATTATTGTGTATGAAATGATGAGCAAGATGCTGGCAGAAAAACCTGGAAAGCTATATATGAATGAACACAGAGGGAAGTGAGCGGAACCGGGAGAAGATTGTGCACAGTCACAACAATATAGTACTGGGTCTGGTTGTGGAAGGATTAGCTCCTCCAATAAGGATTGTGATCCAAGACACTGCCAAAGAACCCACGATGCAAAATGCTCTCCACCTCCAGAGAGAGAACTCATGGATTCTGAGTGTACATTGAAGCAGGTTTTTGGGGTTTTTTTCCACTTTATTTTTCTTTCCTCTTTTTGGGGGTGGGTGGGTGGAGAGAGCCACATGACTAATAATGAATCTCATAATTCTTGCCTTCTCCTTGGGTGAGGAGGGGGTTGGAGGGAAGGAGAGATTTTGGAACTCAAAATAAAAAACTGAAAAAATGAAGATGATTGAAAAGGAGGTGGCAGGAGGGCAGGGATGCATGGAGAAGGGGTAGATTGCAAGATTTCTAGTGGAGGAGACTGGAGGGAATGAATCTACTCTCATCTGCACATTGAGGGTGGGAAAGACTGATGAAAATGTGCAGAGAGAGTGTGTAGGCTTGCCCCAGGGTTTTCCTGGAGCAGACCACATCTATGCCCATTTCATCATAGGTGTTTCACCTGACTTGTTTCTTGCCTGGATCCTTCTGGGTCCTGATTGGCTCTCCAAGGTGTCTTCTCTCCTCCCAAATGTGTGTCACATGTAGGTTGGTCAAGCATGCCCTCCCTGGGGTTTACCAAGCCTGGGTACCTAGTGGGCTCCCTTTCAGACCTCCTTGGAAGCCAGTGTTGACAACTTTGGGCCTGGTGCCTCAGCTTGTGTGTCACCTCATTCTGTCCTTTCTATGTTTTGCCCCCAAAAGGAGCATGCCCACATCCACATTCTGTCATCTGCTGTTGTAGTGATGCTTTCAGAAGAGGAAATAGAACTCAGAGCCCCTAGTACTCATTGATCTTTGGGGAATGTGCCTAGGACTCTACCTATGAATGTGCTTTTTCTGTCATGTGATCCCTTTGTAAAAGTCCGTAGAAGAAAATGGTCACATTTGAGTGAAAGAACATTCTGCAATGCCACAGGTGCTGGTGCCTGGGCCCCGTTCCTCTTCCCAGAGGAGTCACTGAGGATGCATGTGCATGAAGACAGGTGAGCTCGACACCAGCAAACTCCAGAGAAACCAGGGGTAGGCAGGACCTCAGGGACCATTTTCCTCTTGAAACTGTGGAAAGGCAGGAGCTCCCAGCTTTCTGGAACTATGAGGCTAGCTGAGCTTTGCTGGGCCTACCTCTCTGGTCCAACCATCTGTTACTCAGGAGTGCCCCTCCTGAGGCTTGTTCTCCAGTAGCTTCCTCTTAGGGTCAAATGATGGCCGTTTGAAAGGTCTGTGCTCCCTGTCCTCCCAGGCTGTCTTCCATCTCTTGAATAATCCATCGTTCAATTCTAATTCCTCATGGGACTGCATATCTTCTCCAGGTTGCAGATTTACTGTAGAAATAATGTCATAAGCACCAATTGGCATCCAGGAAAGATGTGTGATTCATGCAAACTGGCAAAAGCTGAGGAATGAATTATATGAGCGAAAGTCTTTTCATGAGGAAAATTAAATAATGAGACACAGCTTACTTCTTTTCCTAGAAACTTTGATTGAAACCTTCCAGGTCATTGTTCTCTGATTATGTTTGGAATTTGCTTCACAGTGCTTCCCCATGATTTCATGAACCCAAGTTTGGAATTGGGGGAGTGGGTTTTTATTTCTTATGTAGAATCCTGATCGCTTCCATCCATATCTCCCTTGGTTGGCTGTCTTAATGATCGTGCTCTTAGAGGCCTCCTTTTTATTATTGATGAGGTCATGGACTCAGGGAGGAAAGTGACTCCCCAAGGGTCAGCCACGCAGGCGCTAAAGGTTAGTGAGACCTTTGACCTTCACCCTTCTCCCCACTCCCCCTCCTATTTCTATGGCAACTTTCAGCCTGTTTCCTAAAGGGAGAAAGGGAGAAATGTGTGAGGAAAATGAGGGATCTGTGAATGTATTTTGTTTACCTCCTTTTAATTTAACACATTCTTTGTGATGCCTTGCTGAACCAGTACACTGAATTCTTGGAATTCCTACATGCTAAATTTAGAGACTGGCACTTGGATCTTTGGGGCCCAACTTATCTGTCCCCTTATCTCAAAGAAAAGTCTGCCTTGCAGAAGCTGGATGCCCCTCCCCCCCAGTGCTGAAGTGGAAGAGCATTGAAAGGAAGGCTGCCTGTCTGGCACCCACCCTGCCCCATGGCATTCCCTTCCCTCCTGACATCTCCTTCATTACCTCAGTTCAAGGTCCACTCTCCCTGCCCCCCTGCAGGTCACCTTTGGTTTCGATACCTGTCTTCCTGCTCCTAACTGTCTAGGCATATTCTTCCCTGACTGCCATGTTTTCTTAAATCCCCAGGGTCCTATTAGATCTTGTATCTCCAAAGAAGGATTATGCCAGCTCTCTTAGACTTCAGCCTTTGAGCTGACAGAATATTTCATATGGTGTCAGCATCACGGGGGTCTGTTTACAGATGAAGAACAAGCAGGGCACTAAGGAAAAGGGGTCTGTACAAACCTCTCAACTGGTCCATGATAACTTCTTCTCCCTGGCCACTTTGGCTTTTGACTGGCTGTGGGAGGGCATTTTCACAGATACACTTTCCAATACCTGATCTGACTGTTTCACCATTCTCAAATGAATCATTTTTATATTTAGTGAGCATCAGCCTTAGGAAATACTGGTGCTCTGGGGGTAGGACGTGAGCTTGAATTTTACTAAGGCTTTGGTATTTTGGGCCATTTGAAATTGTTACATGGACAGAGATGTAGTTAATTCACCAGACAAAGATTAGACAGGGGATACAGAGGTCAAAAAAAAAAAAGAACTTTCCATTCCCCATTATTCCTATTACCAGAGCTGGCTCAGGGTAGATGGGAGCAGACCAGAAATTTTTTCTGTCACATGGGGCCACATGGGTGACCCTCACTTTCTTTTTTTAATCAGATTTTTTTCTAATTAATAAACATTTCTTTCCTCTTTCTCACTTTTCCTCCATTAAAAAAAAGAAAAAGAAAAAACCCTGAGCTCAAATGATGGAATCTAGGAAAGCAAATTTCCATGTTGGTCCTCTAGAGCAAGTGGACCTCATCCTATAGATGTAGTCCTCCTCTCTGTCAGGAGGTAAGTGTTCTCCTTCATCCCCGACTTTCTGGAATCTTGGTTGATCATTGTACTGATCAGTTCTCAATCTTAAACTAGTCTTCTGTCCAGTCTTCTTATCATATACATTGTTCTGCTGGTTCTACTCCCCTCTGTTAGACCATACAAATCTTCCTTGGTTTCTCTGAAAACCCTCCCCTTCCTCATTTCTCACATCAGCACAGAATTCCATCATAATCCCATCCCATTGTCCATTTGATGGACATGCCCTCAGTGTCCAATTCTTTTGTCACCACCATAAAGCTACTAGAAATATATTTGTACATGTGACCTCTTTCTTTCTTAGGATTTTTGTTTGGTCTCTTTGGGGTGGAGCCCTGGTAAATACTTAATGTCTTCTTCCCTCTTTTTGGGCAGGATGGTGGAAAAGGAGGAGGATTACTTTTTAAAAAATGATTCTGTCAATTGGAGCGGATCATTCTGGACAGACTGATAGGATTTTTTTGGGGGGGGGAGGGAATAAAATGTTTTTTCTTCAAGATTCAAATTCTAAAATTAATGAAGCCTATTTGTGCTCTTGCTGGCCTATCAAGGCACCTACTGTTCAGTGATTTGAGGACAGAATAAGGATTGGAAATTAGCACAATTTTAATGAGGTGAATGAACTGTTGATCCATTTGATTCCCCAACAAATGGAATGGTTGAAGTGTAAATTACAAACTGAACAGGAAATCATCGCTTGGTCTATGAAAGTGTGGTGTGATTAATTAGGATGGAGCCCGGGAAGAGGCCCCAAGTGTTTTCTCCTTAGTGTTCAGTGCATTTCCAGATATGATGGTTGCATTCTGGGCTGCACTCCATTGCCTTTATCGGGTGCTCTCATCTCACCTTGTGGGAAGATTCTTTGGTTTATGTGACCCCCCTGCCAAACCACACACATCTTCTGGCTACAGAGTAGTATAGATTCTGCGCATCCTTACAGCAGAACGATAGTTTCTGTTGTCTAAAATAAGATCGTGCTTTATAAAGCACTCGGCAACCCTTCATGTGTCATAGAAGTGATAACTACTGTTATTCTCTTATTACAGAAATTATATTGTACAGTGCTTTATGTGAAGGCTTAAGCAGTGTTCCTAATGAGAGAATTGTGCAGTTTTTAAATGCCTGAATCACCCTTTATCTTCTTTTGCCTTATCTTGGAAGTGGCTATAACCTCAGTCTTGATCTATCGTCTTTCTGAGTCGGCCAAGATCGCCACTCTCCTTATATCCTTCAGGAGTCTTGCTAGTGGTCCCCTGTGCAGGCCACAGCAGAGGTCAGCCTTCTAAGGAGGACAGACAGGCAGACCTACTAGGATAAAGATACTGTTTTAGACTGGGGAATGTCAGGTCACTCCCATTTTTCATGACTTCCGAAGAGCTGGTTGTTTCTTTCTTTCTCCCTTTTCTGACATAGTCAGCCTTCCAGTTCTTAGGTAGAGCATGCTTTTGAGTCATAAGCTAGTGACCTACTTTGTGGTGATGCTCCTTTTGGGCATGGTGGAATGTGTACTTGTCTTGGTGTGAGATGACCTGGATTTACAGGCTGCCTCTGTCACCACCTGTGCAACCTTGTGCAGGCACCTCTCCTCTTTGGACCCTCATGGATTGAGCTTGGTGGTTTCTAAGGTCCCTAGGATCTCTGACCTCACCATGCCTGTTCTGAAGTTCTCTAGGCTCCACCAGAAATGCTCCCTCACCTTAGGAGATGAGTTGTCATCACCATCTCTCGAGGGATCAGTGAATACCAAGTGACTTCCCCACAAGATTCTTTTCAAAGAATGCCAAGGGTGGATTGTTATCAATGAATTGACTTTTGCCACTCAGGCAAGAAAATCAAGAATCTACAGAATTTTAATGGCTAATGATAGTCCGGAAGGATTCAGTCTTTGAACACCTCTGTGTGTTTGTAAAACACATCCCTTTCTTTTGAGCATTCTTCCATTATTCTTTATTCGGCAGATAACATCACTGTTTAAGCAGACAGCACATTCATTTAAATGTGAGTTAATGCACTGTGACTGAGATCTTTCCCCTCTAATTCTATTATGGAGGAAAGCGATATTGCTTATACTTTCTAATTGCTAAAATTCCATGGGGATGTGTTGTCTTAGTGACTTTCCCTCTAATTTGTGACTTCTGCTTCTAGTGGGTGAAGAGTTCAAAAGGAGGGTCAGAATTTGCAGTGGTGTGCACAGTATAGTCCCGGTGTCCTTTTCTCCAGCTTCTCTCACTTTGCCCTTACCACAGATCTAGGAGGGAGGGAGGGAGGACAGGGCTGAGAAAGCAGCCCATTCTTCATATGAAGAAAGTGAGAGGGAAGAGACAGGAAGGCCCCTCTCTTCGCCCCAGCTTTGGGCTCGACTGACTATATACATGATATATGTGATCTCTACCTGAGTAGTGGGTCCTGTGTTTGAGAAGCCAGGACTAATGTCTGTGAAATAAGAAATGGCTGAAATCCAAGGACTTCCCCCTTTGTATGGGTTGAGCCCAAGTGCCAGCAGAATATACAGAAGGTCTTCTGCTAGGGAGAGGCTTGCTGAGTAGGACCCCCCCTCCTTGGAGGTCTTTGGGCAGAGACTGGGTGATCTCTTGTTAGGAATTTTAAGGCCAAGATTCCTTAGGTGAATGGATTGCATAGGTGGCCAATGAGGTTCCATTGATTTGGTGTGATTAGTGAATATGATTTGTGACTTAGTTGGATAAGGCTCCTAGAGGTATGATTTATATTGGGTTTTAAAGGATAGGCAATTTTGGGACAAAGAAGACAGGTGAGGACATTCTGAAGAGAGAGAGAGAGAGAGAGAGAGAGAGAGAGAGAGAGAGAGAGTGTGTGTGTGTGTGTGTGTGTGTGTGTGTGTGTGTGTGTGTGTGTGTGTGTGTGTGTGTGTGTGTGTGTGTGTGTGTGTGTGTGTGTGTGTGTGTTGGGGGAGGTATTTGAGGGGAGGAAGGGCTAAGCTTTTAGGATGAATGGGACAAGAGCCCAGCAAAATTTATCCTGGGAAGATTGAATGATGGTAAGATGGTGGTTGGTTTCGAGGGTCATCAATAAGAAGGGAGTTGCTGGGGCTGTTTTCCAGGCCCTTTCTTTAACTTCTCTTTATCCCATTTTGCACACTCTTTTCCATCCCATTTCATCTCATTCCTTCATTCCTTTCTGATTTGTTGTGACTTGACAGGAGAGCACAGAGCCACTGGGTTCTGAAAGACCAGTTTATTATCTTGATTTCTTGTCTTCCTCCTCTTGTGACTTTTTCTGGTCACTGGCCTCCAGCAATCTTTGTGTTCCTGGAGGATCAGCAGCTGCCACTGCCCCTCTCCCTGCCATCTGAGTGGGTTTTCTGCCCTGTGGCGAGCCCACTTTGGGAGGTGACCCACAGCCAGACCTACATGCTTTGGGGACTCTCAGATTCTGACTGGTTGATAGAGGAGGGTAGGCCTTCGCCCTCAGCCTATTTGGTTAGAATTCCCAGTCATCCAGAAACTGGATTTGTGCTGTTTCCTTTCCACTGGGCTGGAGGCTGTGATCGTGGTGAAATGGCAGGAGCCCTCTTTCTGATCCTGCTGCTCCCAGCACCAGATGATGGGCTCTGGGTAATCTTGGGGGCCTTGTTTTCATTTGATGTGGAGTAAGATGACTGGGCTAGGGAAGTCTGGCTAACTCAAGTCCCAGGCTCCTTTGTCTCTGTTGACCTTGCCTGGGTATCACCTCAGCTCTTTGTCTTTTATAAATATCTTTATTTCTCTTCAGGAGGGTTTGTTCTGATTATAGAGGCAACAGAAGGTAGTGTTCATCCCTGGGTGGTAGTTATTGTTTGCCCTTAGTTCCGGAAGAAGCCCATGACATCAGGGAGGTGGTATTGACACACATGTGACTTGGATTTAAGTGAGGCAGGGGATGCAAAGGTCATGAGCCTCATTTTCCTCTTTGGAACCATCTGGTCTATGGCCAGATATGGATCCAGGATGACTGGGGATGGCTCCTGGAAGTGGGCAGGGGACCCCATGAGTAGCCTTCTAGGCCTACAGGGTCTTTGAGATGCTAGGACTAGCCAAAGCCTAAGGCCCCCTCCATCCCCACCCTCCTGGAATTGGATTGAAGAAGAGAAGCTGACCTCTGACCCAACTGTCCACTGATGCCCTTGAGCCTCTGTCTCTGGAGCGTGAGTTTTCAGGTGCTAGTTTCCCAGTTCTCTCTAGCTCTGACCTGGCTCTTGATTCACTTAAATCCTCTGAAAACTGGAAATAATGACACTTACCCTGCCTGGCTCACAGAGTAGGCACCCCTAAGTTCTATTGTGGTCTTTATGAGCTACCAGGGCCTCCTCCGGGCTGGTGCTCATTGACTCCAGAGCCCTAGGAGAAGGATTCTGGGACTCTACAGTAGGCTACACTGCCTCGGGTCTGGCTGCACTCAAGTCAGCAGCTGCCCAGGACCTTCCAAATTTGTCTCAGGGAGCCTGCTTTCAGAGGCATGTGGGGGAGTACCTTCCGATCAGGGTTAAATTTTGAGGAACCTTCAGGGTCAGGTATTCGGACAGGGGGGTCTCCCTGTGGGATTGTGAACCAGATAGTGAGGAGATCAGAATCTTGCAGCCTTAGGGAGAGGGGGAGGGCCACATTGTGGAATTTCTGTCTCCATTCTCTCCCCTTCCTCCTGGATCCTCCTCATTCCTGTTTTGACATTCTACTCCTGGTGTTTTTGGAGACACTGTAGGCTAAGCTGCCTTCCTGGTCTGTCTGCATTTCAGATTCACCCTCACAATGCCCAGCCTTACCTGAGCAGGCTTGTTCCTCCTTCCTGTCAGTGTCACCCTCACCAAGTGCTCTCCACGCAGGTTGTGCTGGGACTGTCTTTTCTCTGTTTTTTAGTGAAGGATCCTGCAGGTCAGAGAGCTGACTTACCTTTCCAGAGGCCCCAGCCTCCTAGTGGGGAAGGCCTAAGCTCAAAGACCAACTCAGGTCTTTTCCTGCCCAGTTCTGGTGCCCCATTCCCCATTGGTGCCCCATTGGCTTTTTTTTGGGGGGGTGACTCTTCCTCTTAATGGGACTCCTCATTGATTTTTATCTTTTTAGGATTTTGCAAGGCAAATGGGGTTAAGTGGCTTGCCCAAGGCCACACAGCTAGGTCATTATTAAGTGTCTGAGGTCAGATTTGAATTCAGGTACTTCTGACTCCAGGGCTGGGGCTCTATCCACTGCACCACCTAGCTGTCCTAAGAGTTTTACAATTTTTTCCCCTAATCTTGCTTGACATTGTTTCCATCCTCATTGATTTCTAAGTGAAGTGCAGAAAGCACACAAATTAAGTCTTAGCCCAGGCAGGCCTCAGTACTTTGGCTGGTCCCCTGCAACAGGGGGATGGCTGCTATGGCCAACACCAGACCAAGTCAGGAACATGCTCCCGATGAGGTAGCCCTGTTGGCCATCATGACTGGTGGCTTAGTCCCTCTTCTGCCTGCATCAGATCTTTGTAGGCTAGAACCCTGCTAAGGGACCAAAAGGAACAAGATGAAATGTGATTGTCAAACTGACTTCACAGAACAAGGTTGTGAGACCACGTGGTGGCTTCTCTGAAAAGTATCTGAAGGTTCCCAGAAGGGGAGCAACCAGGGATCCCAGGCCCATCGTCCTCTGCTGGGCTCAGATCCAGCCCTTGGCACTGTGTTTTAGGAAGGATGGTGAAGGCAGCCAGAGGACAAGGCAGGAAAAAGGCTTCAATTGGTGCCAAATGACTGGGAGCAATCGGAGCAGCTGGGCATGGGAAAACTTTGGGAATGCTGCTTAGGAGAGCTGTCTTAAGGGATTTGGCCCCAGATGGCAGAGACCAGGAGCAGTGAGGGTAAACTGTAAAGGGACAAACTTTTCCTGTGTATAAGAAAGCCTTTTTTAGTGTTTGGAGAGGAATGGGCTGTGGTGGCAGGGGATGAGTTCTCCATCCCTGGAGTTACTGAAGTGGAGGCTCGGAGAACCTCTTCTCTGTGGCAGTCAGGCTCCATGGCAGGTTGGTGGTCTGTGTTTCTTTTGTTTTATTATTTCCTCATTTCCCTTCATCTTCTCTTTTTTTTTATCTCTTGAAGGAATAGGGAAATTCATTTCTTTGAAAAATTCTTCTGGGTTAGCCTAATTGTGATGATGATAACTGGGTAAATGCTGCAGCCTGTAGTGCTGGGGTTTGTACTGAAGCGGGCTATCTGAGGATCAATGCTTCCCACAAACTGTCCTCCAGGCAGTGCTTCAGGCCCACACTTCAATAAGCATTACATTTAAACACTAGGGTGGGTTTAATTCCTATCCAATTAAAGCTTTCTGTTCTCATGCTTTGAAATTGCTTGGTTTGAAAGGGAAAATGAAGCTAACTGGACCTGTGGGGCCTTAGGGTCAGGGAGAGCTGAGCTTGAGCCTTGCCTTTGACCCATCATTCTGTACCTGAGGCCAGGCCCTGAAGCTCTCTGAGACTGCCAGCAGAGATGACTGAGTGGAGGAAGTGTCCATACCAGGAATTACCCAATAGATGACCTCCTGTCCTAGATCAGATATGTAGGATGGGGATGCTGCTGCAAAGCCAGCATGGGTTAGGTCCTGCCTTCATGGAGCTTCTACTCTGGAAGGGGAGTAATGAAATGTGGGCACCAATCAAAGACAATCTGATTCATGCTTTCCAGATGTTCTTAGGTGCTGACACTGCCAACACAAGCAAAAAGGACGGTCTCTGCCTTCCAGGAACTGAGATTCTCCAGGGAGAGGGAGCACGAATCCTTCCTGGAGGCAGATGGAGGAGTCTGGAATGTAGTCCTTGTCCCCCATCATTGGGGGAAAGCTCCTTTAGAGCCTGTGAAATGTCCATACTGTGTGGTAGTGTTGATGTGATGATATCAGACCAAGGCTGTGTGATGGAGAGGCTGGAGGACATCATGCACTTTAGAGTGGAAGGTCCAGGAAGATCTCACAGTGAGAAAACTGGGACCTGAGGAGGAGAAGGCACCTGGTGGAGGTCCCCCGGGAGTCTGTGCCAAGCCAGGCTAACCTCTTGGTCTATCAGCTCCCAACTGGGCAGGGGGTTGTCCCTGTCGTTATTGAGCAGCTGGTATCTTCTGGGTGGAAGATGCTTTTTTATCCCATTTCAGCTGTTAGTTTTGTCCTTTTCTAGATAAGGGCTATCTTGGTTTAAAGTTCCAGAAGACACCTTCTGCTTGTTGGCTGTCAGGAAGAGGTGCTTCTTTCCTTTTTGGCTTTTGAGCTTTCCTTTTGAGCTTTGTTTTGTGGAGCATCTTGTTGAATCCATGACTGTCCCACAGCTCGCTGGCAAGAGCAGCTTATGCCTGAAGATGGGTTAAGTTCCCGCAACGGCCAGTCTTATATGCCGTTGGAAAGGCTTGTTCCTCTCTTTTGTGCCAGCCATTGGTCAGGATTACTTTCTAATCAATACACTCACCCCTACACCCCTCTTTAATATTGTTTTCCCTGCCCTGGTCATTATATTAATGAGCACAGGGGAGTGACCAGTAATAGGTGTGAACTTCTTTGAGCGGGGGCACTTTCAAAGGACAAGGCTCCTAGATCACCTCAGGACCAGACAGAGCAGGTCTGATCCAGTGTCAGGTCTGATCAGGTTAGGGTCGATTCTTTTGCCTTATTTTCATATAACTACCCATAGGCAGGATCACAGGAAGACCCCAGTCTTTGTAATGTATTTCTATATTTTTAAACTAACAATCTCTTCGTACATTCTGTGGAAGCCAAAGGCCCTACATTCCTCACAGCAAAGTTGTCCTTTGGTCCAAGGTCTGCTGCCTCTCAGTGACTAGGAACTGATTCTAGGTGCTGCAAGCCTGGGGCTGTGGGGGGTCAATTGCTGCCTTCTCTTATTGGGCTTGAAAAGCTCTGGTCATGAATCTGGAGGCCTCAGGGCATTCCATCCCTGCCTGCTTGACCACTGGGAGCTGGATATTGTTGCCCACACAGTCGTAGTCTATCACCATTAGTAAGGACCCAAGAGATCCTCTGATCTACCCGCTTCCTAGGCTCAGCCAGCTGACAAAGCGGTTCTCGGCACTTGTTCCCTGGTGGTTTGATTCCCAAAGCAGGGTCAGTGAAGAGAGTATTTCCACCATGAAAAGCAGGCAGCTCAAAGAACTGAAGAGCTCTTTTGGATTAGTTGGATTTTTGGCTCGCATTAATATTTGTAAGTCACATGGACATTATACAATTTGATCATCATTCAGTATGACATTCACCTATTAAGCTCCTTCTTTATAGAGAGCTTTAGGGGCTGAATAAGAGAGAGTCTCTGCCCTCCAAGTGCTTACAGTCAGTTCTCACAGGAGAAAGCCCTTGTACACAAATGAGTGTTCAATAGATTGGCAGCAGAAACAGGAGAGTGTGGGTGGGGAGAGCAGGGAGAACAGATGCAGCTGAGGCTGGACCCAGGAAGAAGGGAATTTGAGTTCACACCACCATCATATTGGGATTGGCGCTGGTCTGAGAGGGAATTCATGAGACAGGCTCTCTCTCCCAGGCAAGTTGGCATTTTATTGGACACTGTGCTGGCACAGTGCCAAGAGGTATCTGATATGCCCTCCTTTATAGAGGGAAAGAGGGGGCAGGAAGAGAGAAAAATGATCTTGGACAAATAGTGGAGGTCAGAAGTTGGCACCACTGAAAGGACAGATCCTCTAATTGTCAAGCAGGGCATGCTTGAAAAGGGGTTGATAGACGGTTCCAGATGCTGGAAGCACCTGACTGATCTTTGCATGTTTGTCCTTCATTTTCAAAGAAGAACCTGACATCAGGGAGGTGATGCCATGATAAGCACATGAATTGGATTTGATTGAGAGGTCTGTGCTAATCTCACTTTCTCCTCCAGAACCATTTGGGTCTAGTGGCCATATATGGATCAGGATGACTGGAGATGGCCCTGAATGTGAGACAATAAGAGTTAAGTGACTTGTCCCAGGTCACACAGCTAGGTCATTATTAAGTGTCCAAGGTCGCATTTGAACCAGGGACTCCTGACTACAGAGCCAGTGCTCTATTCACTGCGCCACCTAGCTGCCCCCGTGATGATAATATCTTAGTGATGAGTGGAAGTCATTTCATTGGATTCGAATTTGGCACAGATTCCAGCTGACTTTGGGGTGGGAGGGGAGGAGGAAGGTCAAATCCTGGAAGTGGCCAAGAACAGAAGCATGTTGCTGGGGTTCCCTTACCTGCCACCCTGCCTCCTTGGAGCTGGAGCAGCTTCAGGGAAATGTGCTGGACCTGCTTACTCGGACATTGTTTTTGTTTTGCCGATCAGGAAGTTTGGGTTGAGGAGAAGTTTCTGAAGGTGGCTCCTTAAGCAGAGGAGGCTCTGGTCAGACTGGGAAGGGCTCAAGGGCCTCATGATCATCTATTATCCACAGTGTGTAGAGGTTCCAAAAAGTTGAGGAGTGTTTAAGAGCCTTAGATCTGGGAAGCCCTGTAGAAGACCCCCAGAGGCTACATAAAGGGGGAGGAGTAGGAAGGAAGGGGACTGGTTTTGTGTGGTATTGGGGGTCTCCAAGTGAATAACAAACAAATGAGTAATGATTACTTGCCCTTGGAGACAAGGAATCCTTGAACCCAGCACCCACTTGCCTTGAGGTTTTGAGTAAGTCCTTTCTCAGTGCTTTACATCACATGAAAATGTATGGTGAGTTTTCATCTCTCTAGTTTTAGAATAAAGATGGTGAATGAGATTCATGCAAACTCTGAGAAACAGTCTAGGAGAATTAGGGTGGGGTAGGGAAGTTGGGTGCCAGGTCTCAGAGCTTTCTGTTCCACAGTGATCACCAAAATAATGGCATTCTGCTCCAGAGAGGCTGAGTGGTGGAACAAACAGATTGGACACCCACAGCACACAGAGACAAATGAACATGTTGTCTAGCCTTGGGAGCATCCCCCCTGACCGCCCAACTCCAGATCCCGGGCCCCAGCTGTCACTCCAGCAAACTCCTCGTGAATAGACATTGTCTAAGTCAAAGGGAAGCCTTCAGATCCGTGGTCAAGGAAGAGTTCGTGACTTGAGAGTATCCTAGGAGGGAAGGGGACAATGTGGATGATGTGAAACATAAGAACGCTTCCTCGTGTATGTCTGATGTAGGTAAAATTAGAAGACAGACAGGGAATGGCAAAAGGCATATGTGGCAAGATTTTCTGATAAAAGTTTCATTTCTGAGATACGTAATAATCTGACTCAAATTCATTAGAATAAGTGCTCTTTTGTGGGCAAAAAAGTTAGGAATAGGTAGTTTCTGGAGGAAGAAACCCAAACTACTAATAACCATAGTAAAGGAAAAGTCCTTCCACTCACCAATAAGTTGAGAAATTTAAAACAAAGTCACTCTGAGGTTCCATCTCCTACCCTTCAGCTTGGCAGGATTGACAGAAGGGTCAAGTAGATATTCTAATGCAGCTGTTTGCTTTCACAGTTACTTACTAAACTCTAACCAGGCTGTGTCTTTTGACCATGTGATGCTACTCTTAACTCTGGGTCTTTAGACATCACAGGAGGAGGAAGGTCTTCTGGGGTAGCCCCCACCTCCTGGGGAATGGTGAATAAATGGAGTGGGATATTATTGTGCCAAAAAAAGTCCTCTAAGAATTGATGCCAAGGGCCTGGAACCAGGAGAACAATTTAGCAACAGGTTCAAGAAATAAAACTTAGAAGGAGTTGAGAAAGTGGATCAGTGCAACCACAATTTCAATGAAGTGAAGTGTGCTCCTCACCCACTTCCTGAAGGAAGGGCAATGGAATTAAAATGAAGGAGAGATATATTGTGGATACAGCCAGGGTGGAAATGTGTTTTGCAATATAATGCTTCTTTGCTATCCAGGTTTCATTTTTATTTTTTAATTGGATGATAGGAGAAGTGGAAGGAAAGATATTAAAAGTGTATACCTTAATAAAGATTGTGATTGAATGTGAGAGTGTGTGTGTGTGAGAGAGAGAGAGAGAGAGTGAGAGTGTGCCCGCACATATGCACACCAATTTGCTTTATGACAGAAAACATTTCATATCCCTAGCCAGGGTTTTGATTTCATTTCCAAGGACTACAATCGATCTTTTACTCTTTCCTTCACAATTTTCCGAGCAGTGACCTGCTGGTACAGCATACCTTCAGAGGAGTGGGTGCTGAGAACCTGGAGGAAGAAAGGGAGAGTCCCTTAAATCTCCCCTGTGTGGTGAGCATCTATATCCCTGTGACCCTCATCCCAGGGAGCTCGCCGGTGATGGGGCCCTGATGACTTGGCTTGGACCCCTTTGGGCGAACCAGCTCTTCTTCTCTCCTCCCTCCCCCCAAGATGTTCAGACTCAGTTTCTGCCCAGGAAGGCAGGAAGTTCTGGGAAAGTGGCTGAAGAGTTGGTCCTCAGGAGCAGGGCTTGGACCACATGGATGTGTTCATTAAATAAAACATCTCACTCAGATCATACTTTGCAATCAGGGTTCATTCCCTCCTGGGTAATCTTCAAGAGGAAATCATCAATCACAAGATTTGGACCTGGGAGGAACCCGGGAGGTCTTCTCCTCCAGCCGCCACTGCCCTCTTCCCTTCCACTTTACAGCAGAAGAATCTGAAATCTGATCAGTCGGCAAGCATTGATTGAGCAGCTGCTGTATGCTTGGCTCAGTGCTGGGTCTCCAAGGAAGATCGGAACTCGGTTCTGTCCTCAGAGGACTTCAGTTCTACTAGAGGAGGTGATGTGAAACCTATTTCACAGGGAAGGCATTTGCTCAAGGCCTTGGAGTCCAAGCCCAGGCCCTGTGAGCCCCTCCCGCTGTTTCTCCTACATATTCTCCTCTGTCTATTGCTTGAGTGTTCTGGGGGATAACTGAGCTCTTCTCATCGTCCTCTTCCTCCTCATCTTGGGCTCCTGTCTAGTTGCAAAACATAGCAGTTATTGAGAGGGAACCAGAAGGCCTTGGGGGGATTTACCCATGACCCACCAACAGACTTGGATATCGGATGCTGCATATAGATCTTTTCTTTTTCCTTAAGACTCTTGTATTCATCCTATTTTCTATTTTTCCAGGGAACTAGTTGTTTGGTTTAATTGTTTGAAAGTCAATATGACCAGGAGCTTAATGAAAAAAAAGTGCAAAAGAAGGTGGCTTAGCCCTACCTGATCTAGAAAAGAAACAGATATCTTATTGTCTGGTCTTGTTACCTCTTAGACTTCTTGTCTCTTCTCTAAGGATATGATTTCTCTCTCATCACACCCAATTTGGATCAAGGTACAGCATGGAAACAAAGTAAAGACTGACAGAGTGCTTTCTGTGGGGGGGTGGGGGGAGGGAAGTAAGATGGGGGAAAATTGTAAAACTCAAATAATATCTTTAATAAAAATTAATTTAAAAAAGTCAATATGAAATAACAGAAAAAAATTGGAATTTTTTAATGTATTTTTTAAAATTTTGCTTTTTAAAATAAACTTTTATTTTCTCTCTTTCCTACTTTCTCCCTATTAGGAGGGAGAAAAAAGGAAAAAAAAGCCTTTGTAATAAATCTACATGGACAACTAAACATATTGCTCATATCCACGAATGTGTCCCATTTTCCATCTTGTGTCCACTACCTCTCCATTAGGAGATGAAGGTTGCTTTTATCTTGATCAGAATTGGTGACTTTATTAAGATGTATACATTTTAAAATTTAAATTATGGAATTTGTTTTAAAAAGAAATGGAATTTTATTACTTTTAAACACTTCTGTAACTGACCTAGTTTGTCTGGCAATAGGTAAGAATTTGTTGTCCTTTTTAGTCCCTTTTTCAGTTATATAAGACTTTGTAACTTGAGAAGGAAGGGAGTCTTTTTTGGAGTTTGGTGGAAGCAAAGTCAGAACATCTTCATGGAGAGAGGAGGCATCTGAGTTTTGCCTTTCAGCACCTTAACATCTAGAGCAGCTCGTGGTCCCCATTGCCTTCAGCTGCTGGGTGTGAGTTGGACCTGTCCTCTTCTTGGAGATGAAGAGCTGAATCTAATTATCACCCAAGTCCATTTCTGATGCTGTCTCCCTAAATCTGCTTAGATTCCAATTGTCCCAAGATTCTGAATGGGCCAAGTTCTGATTCTGGGACATCTTGGTGGTTTTGAGCCAGAGTCTGTGGAAAGTGCCAAATGCCTATTAGACTGGAGGTGATGAGACCATCTGTTCTTTTGCCCAATGTGGGGAAGGGAGAGGAGTCAGGCCCTTTCTTTGAATCTTCTGGAGCCTCCCTGGGACTTAGTGCCCAGAGATGTCTGGGACTGGAAGGGACCCTGTTGGCTAACTAGAGATCACTGCCTTGATTTTTACAGATTTGGTAGGTAACCTCATGCACAACTTGGGGGGGGCAGGGCAGGGCCCCTGGCAGCCTCTAAGTCAGGGGTACACAGGGCAGAGAAGGGAAACTTTGGGCATCTGCTCCTTCCTCCCCAAAGTGGGAGTCTAGAAATCACTTTTCCCAGTAGAGGAGTTAATTGGGACTGGAGACAAGGTTGGGATGTGCTCCTTCAGGCTCCAGAGGCTACCAGGTGAAAGACAGTGTCTCTGGGCACTGTGCCCAGCAAGCCATGTCCTGTCTTGGCCACTTCTGACCCTTTCTGGAAATGTCTTTTCCCTTGCATTCTTCCCTTCTCTGCTTGGTGGGCAGTAGACCTTCAGGAGTCAAGGGAGCTTCCTGCCCAGGGTCCCCTTAAAGGAACATTCTGGGCAGCTGGTGATCTAGAACCTTGATTCCTCCAGCCTTTGGTGGCACTTCTGGGAGCCTTACTTTCTTCCTGTGTGATCTTCAGGTCTTGGTTCTTGTCCCTGCTTGATTCCTTGGTGGCTTTTGACATTAGGGTCTCCTTTTCTTCCTGGGCACTCTGCTGATGATTCCCAGGTGGCTGTGTCCAGCCTGGGCTTTCCATCTTATGTCTGGGGCCCCACCATCTTCCCAGTTCCTAAAGCTCCCAGCCTTGCTGTCATCCCAAGGCAGCTGGGTGGCTCAGTGGGCAGAGTTCTGGCCTGACTTCACTTTACAGCCTAGGTGACCCTCAGCCAGTCACTTCACTTCTGCCTGCCTCAGTTTCCCCATCTGTAAACAGGGATAATCATAACCCCTCCCTCCCAGGGTAGTTATGAGGATCTAACAAGATGATAATTGTCTTACCCAGTCCTTTCTCCCCTCCCCTCCTGGCTCACCTCTCACCATACAAGGTGGTGCTCCTGCCCACTGAGGTCACCTTCTTAGACCTGCCTCCCCTCCACACATTCTGCCATTGTCCTCTCCTACCTCCAGGCCTTTGTCCTGGCTGTGCCCCATGCCTGGAGGGCTCTGCCCCCTTGCTTCTTCCTCTGGCTTCCTTCAAGGCTCCACCCAAGTCTCTCCTCCCTCTTGCAGGGAACCTTGTTCTAGCCCCTCACTGCTGGACCCCTCTGGCCACTTGGCAGCCATCCAAGTGGCAGCAACTTGTGTTTTGGTAGCTCCAGCCCACAGTGGGGTAAGCATAGAGCCAGGGGTTCCTGTGAGCTTAGTCTTACCTGCGGCCAGACAAGATCTGGGGGACTCTGGGCCTTCCTCACTTTTCTGCGTTTTCAAGTGCCAGAGGTGAGCTTCTTTGAAGCTCTGACCAGGACCTCGCTCTAGTGGGTTCTTGAGGACTCTGCTCTTGTCCCTGATTGTCATGCTCTGCCTCTTCTCCATCTGGTCCCTTTCTGATCTGCTGCTTCTCACAGGTGTGGGGGCTGAGGAGGCCCTTCTTCTGGGCTCATCAGGCTGAGTGTGAGTCTGTGGAGGACTCTTGACCTGCCCTCTTGGCTTCCATCTTTGGGATAGAGTTTCAGGAGGCCCAGGTCATTACCAAACCCTTGTTTTCTTCCTAAGAGTAGAAGCCCCGGTTCCTCATCCTGGTTTTGTTTGTCCTCTTCCTGCTCCCCTGGGCACCCAGTCCTTCAGGAGAAGCTTTGGTCCTCTGGGTCCTGCCTGCCTCTGATGGACCTTGGGAGGATAGAGCTTTGCCCGTCTGAAGGACTCAGACCCCGTCATGGGCAGCTGAGGCTTTGCTGGCTCCTTTTGTTGGCTCCTTCCACCCCCAACCCCTGGGGAATGATTCTCTTAGCTTGACTGTGGTGAGGGAAGCCTCGTAGAGGACTGTGGGAATGCGCCACATGATAGTTCTGATGTCTTCCCTGGATGTGCTTCTCTGAAGAAGACTCTTAAAAAGAAAACTGTTTGCATGCCCTGATCATCCCCTTGTTGTCCACGCGTGGTATAGAAAGCTTGTTTCATTTGAAGATGGATGCAGTGTGTGGCAGATACAATGATCTGATTGTACCAGGAGAAAGACTTCAGAAGAGGGAGTGCTTCCTACAATGGACCCTGCTGGGCTTTCATTTTTTTTTCCTCTAACTGCAGCTGGGTCCTTTAGGGTCTTTGGTTCTCCAGTGAGGAAATGTGGGATGTGTGGCCGTGTGTTTCGTTTCCTTTCCTTTCACTTCCTGAATAGCCTCATGACCTCAATATTACTTAGTTAAGCTCCCAGCCTAATCAGGGCTGGAAAATGGGAGAGTTGTTGGAGCTGATTCAAGCCCTTGTAACTCCTGGGACATTTGACTCACCTTGTGGTTGGTGAAGACCAAAGTAGAAAGCATGGCTCTCCTTCCTGGTCCTAGGTGGACTTGTCTGCCCAGCAGGGCCATGCCTGCTGGCCATTGGCATAGCAGCCAGCCGCATCCCCTGATGATGCTGATGGTGGACACTCAAATGGAGAGTCATGGGGTGCCATGGACTTTTTGTATATTCTCACGTGGGAGCCTCCTAACAGCCAGGGGGCACATGTGGACAGGCCAAGATTTTTCATCCTTTTTTTTTAACCAAGAGAAAAATTATGGGTAAACAAACCTGAATAAAGACCAACAGTGACTAGAGGGCTGGGTCTGCCCGTGGTCTTCTGACTCACATTTGGGCTTTGTCCACAGCCCTTCAAATGCCCCAAGCGTGGCAAAGGCTTCCAACAGAGCCTGCCCTCTATTGGGGAACAAAGGAAAGACTGGGGATTTTTATGTGCTTGATTAAGAGCAATGGATAATTACTCACACTTGCATATCTGCATCTAACTAATTGGAATTAGTATTGATACACTGTTGAGTCAGATTTATTTCCAGGGTCCACTTGTGCACATTCCTCATTTTTCCTCTTGGTCTGTTTATTCTGTTTCAGATTTTTGAAAGAATCTTGTTTATCTGGGCCATCCGTCACCCTGCCAGTGGCTACGTACAGGGAATCAACGACCTGGTCACCCCCTTCTTCGTGGTCTTTATTTGTGAACACATAGGTGAGTCTGTGTCATAAGGAAAGCCTGACGAGGCCTCCAGTGTGACGTTTGATGGCTTGGAGTGTTTTCTAGTTTTCAGCCTTTCTGAACCGACAAGTGTTTTTTGGTTGTTATAGACACAAATATGAAATGAATTTTTATGACTATTTCTTCCTTTGACTCCTCAATGAACAGACAGCTTATGGGGTAATTTCTTAGAGCAGTGAGCCAGGAACTGAGTTTTTTTTTTATTTTTTATTTCAAATAGATGAGATTTAGGAACTAGAGGACATTCAAACAGATTTCTTTTCTTTTTTTTTTAATTGGAATTGTATTTTATTTATATGGTAGTTTTTAAAATTTTCCTCCATTTGCAAATTTATGAGTTTCACATTTTCTACCACCCTCCCTTCCTTCCCATGGTGGTGAAAAGTCTAGATAAAGTTTTTTAACATATTTACATATTAGTCATGTTGTGAAAGAGGAATTAGAACTAAGGGGGAAGAAAAAAATCATGAGAAAGAAAGGAAAAACAAAACAGTTTTAAAAAACTGACATAGTGTGCTTTGCTCTGCATCCAGACTCCCTGGTCTTATTCTCTGGATGTGGACGGCACTGTCCTTAGCAGGTCTCTCAGGATTGTCCTTATTAACTGAACTGCTGAGAGGAGCTGCCTTCATCAGAGTTGGTCCTCTTGCAATGTTGTTGTTAATGCGTTCACATAGATTTCTAAAAAATATATTCAAGACAGGACATTTCTTTGAGTCCTTTGGCTCAGAGAACACAAATTTGTGTGTGCGCTAAGACCTTATCGGTAATGTTCCATCTTCTGTGAGGCAGCACAATCTATTGAATGGGAACTCTGATTTCCTCTTGGCCCCTCCAAATGTGCTCATGTCACCTGTGTGACCTTGGGCTGTCATGGGGGCCTCTGGGCCTTGAGCTTCAGGTCAGGATGGTAACTTTCCCAGCCCGGATGCAGGCTTTGGCTTAACCTAAGTCTGGGCTGAGAGGAGGAAGCCATGGAGGGACATGGAGGCCTCAGCACCTAAGTCTGGCCCTTGAACACTTGAACTGATCCACCCCAACCTCTGCCTCTTGCTGATGCTTTTCCATGGAAATTCCTCCCTGGAGCTGGGGAGGCAGGTTTAGTTTTGCACTTGTATGTTTTGCCAATTTAATTTCTGTGTGGCGTCCATTGTCATTCTTGTCATAAGCTAGATTGATTACATTTAATAGAGGACAGATTACCCTTGAGTGGCTGAAATCCTCTTCCCCTCACCACCTCTTACTTTGTTTCTACTCCTTGCTTCCTCTGGAGGAGGGCTTTCCATTGCTAGGCAACTAATGAGAGCCACTGCTGCTTTGTCCCTAATCATTCCTTAAGTAGGGTAGAGGCTACTCCTGAGAGCACTGGCGATTCTGCAGCTCGCTCTCTCATTTGACAGATAATGAAAATGTTCTTAATGATCCTCGAACAGTAGGATCTCTGTTGGTAGACTTTGGAGTTGTTAATTGAAATAAGAAATTCAACTGAGATGTGATTAGAGAATTGATATTCCATGTTAAATAGACCATTTAATTAATGTGGTAAATAAGTTGGTCTTAACTACTTTACCACCAACTTCCATTCCAGGACCCAAGTGGTCATTAATGCATTGCCTGGATAGCAGCAAGATGGGACCAGGAGAACATGATTGTCTTACTAATTGTCTAGTAGAAAAAAAATTGGGACGATAAAATGGATGTTCTACAAAATGAGTTTTCCGATTTGCCTTAAATAGCTTCTTGTCCCCTCTGCGTGTGGATTGCATTATTCAAAACCAAGTGAAATATATATAGATAGCATTTTGTAAAGCCTTTATAACACATTGCTCTCTCGACTAGTTGACTCATTTAGTAGGATGGATGGCTTTTCAATTTTGACCTTGGCTTTCAGGAATGCAGCAGAGTCACATATTCTCATACATGAATGATAGCTATTAAAGTAAATTCCATCTTTCATTGTCCTGTTCACTTTTTTCATTTGTCCAAATTGACTGGGATAGGACTTGTTTGTCTTCTTATATTTTTCTAACTTCATTGTTTTGCCTTACATAGTTTCATTCTGGCTCTCTCTCCAGTAATCTTCATCTATTCAGAATTTACAAGAAAGGTGGTATTTTGGATAGCTGACTTCTCAATATAGAGAATAAGACACCTGTAGCTGATCAAGGTAGTCATGAGGCATTGGACTGAGAAGACCTGGATCTGACTCTTCACTGGGGGTGACCTTGGTTATGCCACAGACTCAGTCCTGCCTCATTGGGAAAAGAGCAAAGTCAAAGAGAACTCTTGTAAATGTCATTTTGTTATTCTTCCTTTGGCTTTTCTCTGAATCTCATTTTTCATCCAGCTGGACATCAGACTACAAAGGGCAGGAAATTAGTTTGACTTTGGATTGCTCTCAAGGAAGTGGATATTTGAGTCAATCTATGACTTGGTTCATTATTAACTCATTTTCTTAGGTTTTCTCATTTTATCTCCAAAGTGTCATTCAGCAAAAGATTCAAATTAATTTAGGTCCTAAGAATTCTTTTACCAACTGTAGGAAGAAGAGCTTGGTAGTCTTAGTTGGTAAGGACTTCCAGATAATGCAACCAGTAGACCTGTCATGGTGAATGGGGAAAGTAGATATTAAAGATGGACTATGGGCTTGATGGGAGCCTCCATGACCCCTGGAGCTCTGATCTGGAAACCTTGTGACATTTGGGAAGCAACATTGGTGTAATAGATTTTTTCAGGCCTTACTGGCACTAACTGTGATAAGAATTTAGGAGAGGGGCAGCTAGGTGGTGCAGTGGATAGAGCATCAGCCCTGAAGTCAGGAGGACTTGAGTTCAAATTCAGCTTCAGACACTTAATAATTGCCTAGTTGTGTGACCTTGGGCAAGTTCCTTAACCCCCATTGCCTTGCAAAAACCAAAAAAAAAAAAATTAGGCGAAAAAGAAAAGTGAAATAAATGTGGGACAATAGGCATCATCATTGAAGAGAACGCAATCTTGTGGATAGGAGCAGGCACTAGAATGAGGGCAAGAAGTAAAGGCATTGCACTAGGACACAGAATGACGTGGTTCCTCAGAGTCTTGGGAACCACACCAGGAGTTCTTCATCCTTTGCCTTGTTAGGGGAGAGAGAGGATGCCTTAAATCCAGACTGGACCCAGCATTCGCTGGAGAAATTAACTGGGAAGGAGGCTTGGAATCACTTCCATGGCTTAAGATGTGGACATACCAATGCCCAGAGAGTAGTTAATAAAATGAAATTTCAGTTTTCACATATGACAATGACTGTGATGCCATAGGTATCACCAAAAGTTGGTAGAATGGGTCAAATGGTGGAATACAGTAATAGAAGACCTTATATTTAAGACCCCCTCCCAGCTCTGACCTTTCCTGTTCTGAGACCACTCCCAGCCTTGACATTCCCTGTTCTCAGGACCTTCCCGGTTCTGATTTTCTTTGTTCTAAGGTCTCTTCCAGCCCTTGACATCCCCTCTGATTTTTTTCCCCAGTTCTCAGAAGAGATATAGGGTTCATATTCTGACTTTGCAATTTACTACTTAAGCAGTATCTAATTATGGGCAGTTTCCCTAACTCTTAGTTTCTTCTCTCAAAAAGGGGAGGAATGATGGACCCAGGTACCACATGATCTTCCTGCCATCTTTCAAACTAAGATCCTCATTTGATACAAAGCACAAGGGAGGGCTCTTGAATCTTGAGATGGTACATGCCTAACCTGGAAATCTGTGATTGGAAAAAGTAGGAAAATGGCTGAGAATATTTAGATGGAGAGCAGAGGGAAGAAGATCCAGTCTACTGTCATGGGTCCCTTGGACCAGAGAGAGGCTGCATCTGATACTTTCTTGACCCTTTCAGAAGGTGGGCTAAGCAGATAATTAGTCTGTCCACAAGGGCTCCTTGAGGGCTTGCTGTGGGTCTGGCCCTACATCAAGTACTGAGAACTAGAGACACAGACAGAGTGCAGGAAGCAGGCTTAGCTTTTAGGAATTATCATCTCCCTGATTCTTGTAGGGCAGTTGCACTGAACAGGAAAGGTAAAGTAAGAGACTGTGTTGTTTCTCATTTGAGGAATTGAATTTTATAGATTTGATATTCTAAACTTCACAGGAAAGTTGGTCAGCTTTGAGATGGGACAGCCTCATCTGCTATCTTGGGCCACCGAGGAGTATTCAGGTGGCAGTAGTCCTGGGTTGTGCCCATAGCACATAGCAATGGATATTCATTGTGCAGTCCCCCACTCTAAAGGCCAAAAGGGTGGCCCAGTTGAAGAAGTGCTTGAAAGTGTGTGGGGTGGTCCTTGATGCGTGGTTGGAAGAGCTAAGCTGTCTAGAGAACTTATTGAAAAGATGCTGTCTCCTTTGTGAAGGGGGTTTGAGTTGGGAATTCCAGAGAGCTGCCTCAGCTAGTGCCAGTGGAGGAGAGTTACTGCAGGCAGAGCTTACCTCCCTGTCAGCAGGTGCTTCTTGAGGAGTGGAGTGAGGGCCTCTGGAAGGCAGTAAGTTGCCGGTCCCTGGCACTGCTCAGAGAGGCATGAGATAAATCTATTTAGGGCATCAGAAGAGGCTTCCTGGCTTGTGTGGCAGGTGGGAGGATGTCGACAATCTCTTCCAACCCCTTAGTTCTGTGCTTTCTTGAAGCATTTGGCTGCAGAAGGAATGATAGGGCCCTTGAGACAGTCCTAATGAGCTTAACTTTCTAAAGTGACAGGACCAGAATCTTGTTGATGAGGACCACCATGATTGTGGAATGGAGAAGTGAGACGGAATCCAGTTGAGCCAGTGAGGTTATGAGAAGCAGAGTCATTTTCTTGGTGGATTTTGGGCTATGAAAATGCAGAAACCATTTTGACCAGTTCTTCAGGGCAAGTGGCTAATGTCTTTCATGGGGTGTCTGACTTGATTGTACTTTGGAGGGAACCCCATGTGATGTTTAACCTCAGCCACAGACTTGATACCAACTTAGGTGTAGTTTTGTTTGTTTGTTTTTTTTATAAGAAGTTACTTTTAAAAATGGATATCACAGGCCCTATCTCTGGCCTGTAACACTGAAGAAATATTTTTTTGTACTCTTATATTGTTTATGTTGATCAGGTGGTGTTTTGAAATGGAGATTTTTCCTGGGAATATTTTGGCCTTTGGTTCATGAAGAGGGGGCTGGTGGAGTTATCCTTAGTATGCTGAAGGAGGAGAGCCAATACAAGGGATTGTGGGGACCAAGGACAGTTCCAGCTGAGAACTGATATTCACTCTTTTGGATTTCAGCTGGGCCTCTCATTATCGACTGTAAATTAAAGTTTGAATGACAGGGCAGGAGAGAAAAAGCTCCAGGGTGATCAGCTTGATAAATGAGACTTTCCTAAAGCTTTTGTTGCAACTGTCCTTGTTTGCTTTTCATTCATTTTCTATGTGACTGAGAAGATGTTCTCATTGTTCTCTTTTTCTGTTGTAGTGACAGATAAGATTCTGATGTCCATAAAAGCATTCTGCATGTTTGTGAAATAGGAAAAGTTTTTCATTGGACATTTTGTGCACTTGGACTTAGAAAGATAGCATCCAATGATCATATGTGCAATGGGTGACTAGGCTCTTCCTTAGACAATGCTGGCATGTCTGGATTCACCTTTATTCCTCATCTTCACCAGCATTTCATTTTTCTTTAGCATCTAGGGACTATGTTTTATTAAGTACCTAAGACAGTGACTGAGATGAATCCTCTCCTCAAGGAGAACTGGAATGTGAAAGCTGATGCAGCCCCCAAATTTGACCACTTCAACAGGTTTATCAAGCCTGTATTAAGTAGGACCTTTGATGGATTATCCAACAGTCCTTGCCCTCAGTGAGCTTCCTTTCTTTTGGGAGATCTTCCACATGTATAGAAACTTGTGAAAAATGGCAGGGTCAGCAGTCTTTATATGGGAGAGGACACCACCTCTTCTGAGAGGAGCCATAAAGACTGTCTCGGTATGAGAAGCTGTGAAGATTCCACAAGGTGAGAGATGACGGTCAGAACTGAGGAAGAGTGAGAGAGGAGTGATATGGGTAAAGGCCGAGAGGGCAGGAGAAACCCAGGAGGGTCTAAATGCCATCTGGAGAGTGAGGGCCCTGAGGAACCATAGCCAGGTCATGGTGGAATAAGAGTTGTGCTTTTGGTGGCACACTTTGGCTACCTGGGGAAGCATTGTTCAAGAGGCAGGGAAACCAGTGAGGAGACTGTTAACAGGTCCATGGGAAAGGTGATGATGAACAGAGGGGCTGGTGACTGGAACTGCCTTGCCCAGGAACCAGGACCTGGTGAGGTGGTGAGAGAGTATCTGTGTTCTCTGGGAGTTGTTAAGGAGCTCTCATGGGGGTCTCGAGGGGGCTGGGGAAGATGTGTGCCTGTCCAGCTTCCCTTGAGGTCAGTCTTCATGGTTGTGGGAAATATCTCATGATGGTGCCCAAATGGTACAAGCCTGTCTGGTTCAGCCTCATGGGTGGCTGTCAAGTGATGGCCAGGGCCAAGAATGGCTGTCCCAGGCTGGGAGGCCAGATGCTTCACAGGTGATGCATCTTTGGGTGCCCTGTGATAGGGCTTGGGCTGGGATAAGTGCAGGAGTGAGACACTAAAACTGTAAATTGTGGGGTCTGGGAGTATCAGATAGATCTGAATGTAAACAGTCAAGTCTGACCCTCCTCTGACTGCCATGTCTTTCTTCTGCCCTTTGGGATTGTTTGTTGGTTTAGTTTTTCTGAGATTTGGTGATTCCAGAGTGTGAACAGTACAGCATCCTTGGAAAGGAAACTGGGTGTTTTTTCTTAGATCATAGTTCAGACCTGGAGAAGAGTTAATCTCATTTCTGTAGGAATTAACAGAGGAAACAGAAGCCCAGTCCACAAGTCCACAGATTTGAACTGTTTCTCCCTCTATCTCCAGGTTAGTTGCCCTCTCACTGACTGGGCTTTTGTGAGTGGAAACCGTAGCTTGAGGTCATTCACCAAAGCAATCCTTCTTCCTTAGGCAGACCCTGTAAAGAAACTTGATTTTCTCACCTCTAATCCTAGGGCTAGGTTTTCACTCTGTACTCATGGTAATTTGAAGTCTTTTCTTTATAAACAAACATCTTGATTTGTATTGTCCTTGGGGTCCATCCTCTTCCCCAGAATAAAGGCCTTGCGAACAGATAAGGAGCCTTAGTCATCTCCTGTAGTTCTTTTTTTTGTTTTGTTTTTGTTGTTTTTGTTTTTTAGTTTGTTTATTTTGAAAGGCAATGGAGTTAAGTGGTTTGCCCTTGGTCTCATAGCTGGGTAATTAAGTGTCTGAGCTCGGATTTGAACTCAGGTCTTCCTGACTCCAGGGCCAGTGCTCTATCCGCTGTGCCACCTAGCCGCCCCTACAGTAGTTCTGATGGGGAGTGCAATAAATCGGTGAGAAGCTCGAATGAGCATTTTTGTTCAGAACCTTGTTGTCTACCAGAATGGCCACCTTTGTCTGCCAGGTCCCTCCCCGTCCTCTTCTATTGGCTCACATGATCTGCCTCTGGCCCTTGTAATCAGGACCGGGTGGTGGCTGATTCTGTGGAGAACCACCAATGACTATTAAGCAGGAGATTTCTAGCTGTTCTCTTAATGCCTTTCCATAAAAATTCAATAAAGTTAGAAGCTAAAACAAACTTGCTCTCTCTGAAAAGTCACTAGCAGAGCTTTGAACAGCTAACAAAACACTCAGTTAATCTTTCTTTCTTTTTTTGGTCAACCTACCACAAATTTTATTAAAAACTTAGTAAATAATGAGTTCATTTCACATGCTCTGATGTTAACCTTAGTCAGAAAAAGTATAGTTTCTTTCTTTTTTTAATCCAACAAATCATTTATTTAAGTTCTAAAATTTTATTTGTTTTTCCAACTATATACAGTGGTAGTTTTTAACCAATCTTTTTTTTTTTGCAAGGTTTTGAGTTATATATTTTTCTCCCTCTCCCCCTGAAGAAAGCAGTCTGAATGATATAGACTTGAAGAACTTTTCTTTTTCCAGTTATATATATCATGAAAGTTTTTCAACCATCGTCCACATGCATATTTAGAAGTTACATGGTTTCCTTCCACTTCCCACCCTAGTGGCAAAGAGTCTAGTGAACATTGTCCATATCCATTTGTGTTTAACATGTTTACATATTAGTTGTTTTTGGTATGAGGAATTAGGACTAAGGGAAAAGAAAGAAAATCATGGGATAGGAAGGAAAAACAGAAGAGGAATTTTTGAAAAATGAACAGTGTTCATTTAGAGTCGGTAGTTTGCTTTTTTGTTTTTCTCTTCATCTGGATGTGGATGGCATTGTCTGTAATAGGTCTCTCAGGGTTGTCCTAGTTCTCTGGTCCTCCCCTGTCTTTTTTTTTTTTAATTTTTATTTTTGCAAGGCAATGGGGTTTAGTGACTTGCCCAGGATCACACAGCTAAATGAGTATTAAGTGTCTGAGGTCAGACTCCAGTGCTGGTGCTCTATCCACTGTGCCACGTTGTTTCCCCATTTCCTAGCTCTCTGAACTGCCGAGAGAAGCTGCATCTATCCAAAGTTGAGCAACTCACCATCTTGTTGGTAATGTGTGTAATGTTCTCTTGGTTCTGCTCCCTTTGCTCGGCATCAGTTCCTGTGATTCTTTGCATCCTTCTTGGAGAGCATTTCTAAGAGGAATAGTCTAGCAGAGCTTTAGAGACTTGATCAAAATGAATGGCCCGCAAGCAGCCAGATTTAAAAACAAAACAAAGCATCTGCAGCTGGACTCCAGATTTTCTCCAGAGTGAGCTTGAAGCCAAAAGGGGAGCTGGAGTCTGAGAGCTGGGAACAGTGTTAATATAATTCACCTGCTATGACTGAAGCTGATGAAAAAGAGGCAGAACAGGGAGTGTGGAAGGTTGAACGGGTTTGACTTATTCTGAAATCACTTTGCCAACCTGTGCTTTCTCTGTTGTGGTGAGCTGTTGAACTGGTTGCTACTAGGCTTATCTCTAAGTCTGAACAACAGGGGGAAGTTCAGAAGAGAGATTGGAACTCAATAGAAAGAGGGAGAAATTTCATAACAAATGGAGCTATCCAAAAATTGCCTTGGGAGTAGAACATTCCCATCACTAGATGACTTCACAGAGAGACCGAGTGACTACTTGTCAGAGATTTTTTTTCTCTGTCGGGTAATTTGGATTTAGGTGAAGTTTGGAACAGAATAAGGCAGTCTGCTCATTCTTATTTCTAGGATTTTATTGCTTTACCCCAGGCAATTCTAGACAAAACCCTTCTGGTAAGAGCTTACTCTTTTTTTTTTTTTAGGTTTTTTTTTTTTGGAAGGCAATGGGGTTAAGTGGCTTGCCCAAGACCACACAGCTAGGCAATTATTAAGTGTCTGAGGCTGGATTTGAACTCAGGTCCTCCTGACTCTAGGGCCAGTGCTCTATCCATTGAACCACCCAGCCACCCCAAGAGCTTACTCTTGACCACATTTTAGAAACAGATTAATTTAGAAATGGTAATTTCCCTGTCTGAAACAGTAATCAGAAAGAAACCAACTGAAAATAAAAAAAATCAATTAAAAAAAAGATAACACTGTAGAAACAGGGGGAAAAAAGTTAAAACTAGGGCAAAGTAAATGAGTGCTTTGTGATACAAACAGGGATGATTTTTCCATTTGGAGTTGAAAAGGTGAGGGAGAGTTCATGAAGTTGGTAAAAGAGAAGTTTTGAGTGAGATTTTTGTCAGTGTTTATCCGGTTTTGTCAGAAAAATTCATACAAACTCTCTGTCTCTCTGTGTCTGACCCTGTCTTTCAGTGAATCTAGAGGAAAGTAGCATTGTAGCCTTAAAAGAAGTAGCTATTTATCTATTCAAAGATTATTTTTTTTCCTCACTGCCAGACCTTATTTGTTTGGCAAAATGAAGACCCTGCACGTAAAACATATGAGATCAGACATTATACATACACACACACACACACACACACACACACACACCCAGAAGAATGGTGAGGGTGTTTGCAAATGAGGCTGAGAAAAATTCCATGGGGCGGGGGAAGGTTGGGTTAGGACTAGAAGGGATTTGGAATTTCCCTAAAGCCTGGGCCACTTGTTTAGGAGTAAAGACCGAAAGCTGGAAATGATGACTGTGACAGATCTCAGGGAACTGGACTTCTGCTCACAGTGGTGGGTGAAAGATTGTGGAATCCAGCTCAGATTTTCAAAAGGGCACCAGATTGAGCAATGATCAGAAAATCCAGAAAAACTATAAACTTCTTCATCTAGGCTAAGAGAACAGGTAATGACAAAAGGGTCCTGCCATACAAGCCAGGGCAAGAGCAGGTCCACTAACTGTGAAACTGTTAGCACTCTAAATGGAGATGCTATAGGAACTTGAAGCCTACAGTTCCCTATTACTGGAGGGTATGAAGCATGAACTCCTCTGATGGGGAGCTTTAAAGTGGTTGGAGACTTTTTTTTTAAGGTCCTGACCCAGAAATATAGGACATGAGTAGGGGACAGAATTTCATGATACTCTGAATGGAGAAGTTTCAAAAGCACTGAAGATCAGCTTACCCTACCCAGCATGATCGAAGAGGATCCTCCAACTGGTCAGCGTTCTTAGCACCTAGACACAATAAAGTAGAAAGCAGGAGTAGGTAGCAGATGTCCAAGACAATGAGGCAAGCAAAGATAGGAAGAAAATCTAATGAAGGGAAATACACAATTAACAATCATAACTGTGAATGTGAATGGGAGGAATTTATTTGTGAAATGGAAGAGGTTACAGGATACTTGGAACAAAAAGTCACACAAAGTTAAAATTAAGGATTAGATCAGAAGTTATTATACTTCAGGTAAACTAAAAAAACATGATCTCAGACAAAAAATAATAAAAATAGGATAAAGAGAATGAAACAGGAAAAATACATTATTCTTAAAAGTATCATTATAAATGAAATAATAGTATGTATATGTGTACATATTTGTATTTTTGGAATGAGATAATATTACAGTCCTTGAAGAATGAGTAGAAAAATTGGTAAAACCTAATTAATGTGTTTTTTATCAGGAAAACCAATTGTGGGCAGCTAGGTGGCGCAGTGGATAGAGCACTGGCCCTGGAGTCAGGAGTAACTAAGTTCAAATCCGGCCTCAGACATAATAATTTCCTAGCTGTGTGGCCTTGGGCAAGCCTCTTAAACCCATTGCCTTGCAAAAAAAAAAAAATTGCCAGTATTTTACAAAACCTAATAAAAGAGAATTTCCCACAAAGAAGAACCAAAGGAAATTAATTATTTTACACAATTATTTGCTTAAAAAACCCAATGATTAAAAATCCCTCAATAAAAGAGAATTCCATAACTTCCCTAAATCATGTTTTGTTTTTTAAAATTCATTCCCAGGGTGGCTAGGTGGCGGAGTGAATAAAGCACCAGCCCTGGAGTCAGGAGTACCTGGGTTCAAATCCGGCTTCAGACATAATAATTTCCTAGTTGTGTGGCTATGGGCAAGCCACTTAACCCCATTTGCCTTACAAAAACCTAAAAATAAAATAAAATAAAATAAAATTAATTCCCCAGTTGTTGGGCACCTGCTTTGCTTCTCATTCATGGTCACCATTAAGAGTGCTTTTATGAACATTTTAGTACATATTGGACCTCATGTTTTTTGTCTTTACTTCTTGTGTCTGGTATTAGATTGCTGGATAAAGGGAATGGAGAACAGTCACTTTTCTTTCAGAATCTCAGGTGAAACAGGCCAGTTGGAACCCTTTAGAGACCATCCGTACACCAGCCTTGCCACGTCGTCTTCCACAATGATTGTCTCCTTTTTTTTAAAAATACTTGAGCTTATATTCCACAGATTGTCCAGGCAACATCCAGCAGCCACTGGGAGTTTAGAACCTGCAGTATTCGTTTTGATAAATCTGTGAAAAGATTAGAATTGGATGTATGGGAACTACTGAGATTGCCAGATTAGATAGACTTGGGCCAAAAAGCGCAGAGAGAGAGAGAGAGAGAGAGAGAGAGAGAGAGAGAGAGAGAGACCAACTGACCAGCAGAGAGCCTTAGAGGATACCCTTTCAGAGAGTGTATACATAGATGGTGATCCCCCAAAGGAGGCTGAAAAGGAGCAGTCAGGTAGGTAGGAAGAGAACAGGATAAAGGGGAGAGTATCTAGGAACAAGGAGCTGTGCAAAAGTACCAAAGACCTTGAATTTTTCATTGGAGAGATCTCGAGGACCAGATGGTTGAAGTTCATATCATGTATCATCTATATCTCTTTTCTTTCTCTGAGTACATTTCTGAGTGGTGGAGATATCGAGGAATCTCAAGTATTTGAAGAACCATAGACCTGGTCTGATTTCACTCAGATTGGAACCAGGATTTCTACATTTTTTTAATTTAGAGCATCCCTTTAGATGGGGCATCCAGTCCCTGCTGCTAGATCTCCAGTAAGGAAAGGCCCATTCTTTTAAAAATACAATCAGATCAAATCATTGATTGCTTTTGTTTTTATAATAACCCACAATGTCTTGGGTCCAAGAAGAACTTCTTTATCACAAAGAAGAAAAAGGAGAGGGGGGGAAAACCCCTCAGGTCAGCAATACTCAATCAAGTCCAATCATATGTGGCTTGGTATGTGGTGTGCAGTTCTACCCCAGTATCCCTGCCTCTAAGAAGAAGACATGGAGCTGTGGGGACATATTATATTTTTTGGATGCTCCTCATATGTGGGTGTTTTCTTTATAATGACTTGAAAATTCTCTTCTCTGTCATTCCCTCCCATCTCCAAGAGTCATAATTCCATCTTTTCCTCTTCTTTCTTTTTTCATTATTTAACATTCCATTCAAGCCACTTCTAGCTGCCTCCCAAAGTAGTCATGCTATCTTCTACTTTATGTGTTTTGGGAAACTTAGTTTTATGAATTATTCACTTCTCCCTTAAAAATACCTTTGTGGACCAAAGATTATTACCTTTAATTTTAAAAAAATGTTGTCTTATTATGTAATTTTGCTATCTCTTAAACTTTATTCTTCCTTAAGGATATGATTTCTCTCTCATCACATTCAACTTAGATCAATGTATACCATGGAAACAATATAAAGACGAACAGACTGCCTTCTGTGGAGGGTCGGGGGAGGGAAGCAGGAATAGGGGAAAAATTGTAAAATTGTAAAATTCAAAATAAATAAAATCTTGGAACAAAATAAAAAAAATGCCTTTGTGCTTTTTAGAGGAAGATGAACATGACAGTACTGTCTGACCCAAAGTGAGGGAGATTCTTATGCTGCTTTTGGTCCCTTTTCAGAAATTCTGGTGACTTGTGCAATGGGTAATTAAAGATAGCTTTTTGAGGCACATTCTCTGGGTTAGTTGGATGCATTATAAATGTCTTGCATTTTTATTTTCCCTTTAATAATGAAAATTGAATAGTTTGCAAGAAGGATTTAAGGTCCATAAATATTTAACAGTTTTTTTGGATACAGAAATTTACCAAGAAATCCTTTAGAATATTATATATACAGCATATGTCAATTAGTAAGAAGGATGATATGAGTTGGGCTTTGGAGTCCAGCAAGACTTATCTAAAGCAGTCTTTTTCTGCCATAACCCTTAGATTGCCAGCTTCCCTAAGGTATCCTTGCTGAGAAAATATGCTATTTATTACTTTGCTGTTCTAAGTGCATGCATGTCCTAAATAGAGATAAAAAATCAATTTAATTACTTAAGAAATTTTTCCTTAAGGGTGAATGAATTAGCAGGAAAAATGAATTGTCAAAGATAACTTTGTTTCTGAATTGTAGATGAGGACAAATTAATTTCTTTATGAAGATTAGGAATTGGTGGTCAGGTAGGATAGAGACTTCACTGAAAGGTACATCAACCACTTCTGGACAGATGTTGGGCCATGGGAACTGGTGGTAAAATAGAGTATGAGTCATGGGGGCCACAGAAGAAGGGATTGATGACAGGCCAGAAACCTTCTACAGGTGTTAGTCTAAGAACTCTGAAGGAAGAGAAAACTCAACTCGGGGAATAGAATGATGAGGAGAGAGGTGTGTCCTGGAGCTAGTTGACTGGGCTTTGATTGCACTCTGTCCAGGGGTTTCCACAGTTGGGACCAGTGAGCCCCAATCTTCCTGAGTTGGAATAACTGAGAGAACATGCTCAAACCCTAGGCTAGGAGGCATCAGGATTAGTTATTTCACCTTCTTGATACTACTTTTGGGCATGGATCTAGAAGGCAAAAGCCAAAAACAAATATAGCCCAAATCAAAATGGAAACATTAGACATGTAGATTGTCATGTGGGAAAGGCAGAATAATGAGTGTGGCACTTGTTTGCTGAAGCCAGAAAGGGTTTTAATAGAAAAATGGAAAATAAATGAACTCTCTAGCCTTAGCAACTACATTAGGTCCATTTTATTTTTCAGGAAGCCATTATTTGATACTGATTGAATGCATTTAAAAATCTTTGAACCTTCAAATATGTTGTTATTGGCAATTAAAGTCTTTTCACTCCTTGGTTTTGAATTTGCTGGAGGTTGACTAGATGCTTTGTCTTAAAAAGGTATTTGGAGAATGAAGAAAATGTCTTTTTTGTTGCTGCTTTTATTTTTTTAAAGAAAAGCCTATATTCAGGGAAGGGTGGATGGGAGAATTTCATTTGTTTTCCAGTTAACAAAAGCTGAAAGTGAGTAGGTTGACTTCTTTTGAGGTAGAGAATAAATATTCCATTTGATGGATTGTTTTAATTTCCCTTGGATTGGATTCATGGGAAAGGAGAAAATGGAATTTGGAATTGAAGGACCTAACCTTTCCACTTTGTCAATTAACATACATATAAGAATTAAGAAATTTTTTGTTCTTTGTGTATCTTTAATGAGTTGAATTTCCATCATCAAGTGCATTTGCACTATTTTTACAAACTATGTGAATCAATCAGTCAGCAAGCATTTATGAAGAACCTATCATGTGCTAGGGACTGGGGGTTCTGATAGAAAGAAGGGAACATTCTTTGCGTGCAAGAAGTGACATTTGAATGGGGAAGACAAAGTATATAGAATTATGAGTGTGTTTGTCCTTGGGTCATAAATATGTCAACACATGTGACTTTAATATCAAGTGACTAATGACAAATACATACAAAGTAATGAATGGTTTGGGGGAAGCATAGTAGCAGGTGTGAGGGCTTCATGTGGAAAGGTGATGTTTGAGCTGCTTCTCTCTGAGGCTGGGGTTGGAGCATCTGAAACAAAGTGATGCGAAATGGAATAAATTTGGGCTGTCACATTGTCAGATGTACTCTGCAGGAAAATGACTTGATCAGCAGGTGATAGCTTGGATTGTAATGGTCCAGTTAATCTCGGTGAGAGGTGAAGGGGCCAGAACTAAGGGGGGTGGTGGTCTGGGAGTGGGGAGGAGTCCAGTCTGAGAGATGTTGAGAAGATAGAAATGGGTGATAGGTAACTGATTGTGGTTTAAGGGTTAGAGAGGAATGAAGGAAAATGCTATCATTATGAACTAGAGATGCTGGGGAAATGGACACGTAGAGTTAGAAGGGAAGGGTTATGGGGTTAATGAGTTCAGTTATGTTGAATTTAAGATATCTCTCTTTGGGGCATCCAACTTGAAATACCCATTAGGCTCTTGGTGATCTGGGATCTAGGCTGGATATATTATTTAGACTGTATCTTCTGCTTTGCCGATTGGAGAATTGGAGAACAAAGAATTCCTCCCAAAGCCTCCATTTAAAGAGGGCTTCCAGGACATGAGTTCTCCCTTTCTTGCTTAGATGTACTTCCTTGACAGAACTCTTGTCAAGACTCTTTGGTGATATCAAGGGATTTTAGAATGAAAAGAACGGGAGAAGAGAATCCTTATCAAATGTTCTCATCCCCCCCCCCCAAAAAAAAAGTAAGTGGTGATCTTCATTTGAGAAAGAGATGAGAGGTGGAGGAGAAGGTAGGTTTAAGGAGAGAAAGAAAGTGTAGAACAGCTTCTCTGGGGAGTGAGCTAGGAAATTAATTAGGGAAGACTAATAGGACTGCTTTGTTGCAATGAGATTGGATAACAATTGTGAACATTCCTTGTTCTTAAGTAGCTTGTGAGTAGGGAATGAGGAGGCAGATAAGGGTTCCATGAGTGAGTTCTGGGGTGGAGATTTAGCAAAAGGATGGAGAAAGGATGAGGGAAGAGGAAATATAGAAGAAAGGATGGACTGAAATGGTTCATTCTTGGATTAAGGCTAGAGAGAGGAGAAAATGAAGACAGCAGAGATGATGAATGGTCTGAGGAAGAGGTGAGAGAACCAGAGGTCTCAGCGAGGACTAAGAACTGGTGTTTTAGGGGATAGAGTTTAGGAAATGAAGGTTCTTACTTCAAGTCCCAAAACACTGGGTTTACACAGTGTTGGATGACCTGTGTTTGGGGGGTGGGTGGTTGGAGAATGACCCAGAGATAAAGAAAATCTAGATAGTTCTGCCTCTAAAAAACTTGCAACCCAAGAGACTGGGTTCATTATTTTACTAAGAAATGGTCAGTATGTCTTTTTGAAGTGGCTGCTCTGGACCAGAGATCTCCTTTCCCCAAGAGTCTTTTTTTTAAGCGTTTTTTTTTGCAAGGCAAATGGGGTTAAGTGACTTGCCCAAGGCCACACAAGATTCCCCAAGAGTCTTAGTGGGGAACAACCCATGAGTGGATTTTTGTTGGGGGTTGGGTTGCTAACAACAATGGTAAAAGGGTCAGAGGTCAGGGTAGACCTCATATTTGAGCTGAGTTGGGCATGATGAGTAGCTGATCCTGCCTTGTGGATGAAAAAGATGCCTCCCAACCCACCAAATTTGAGCCATTTGCTTGTTCTATTGCTTATTTCCCCTTGCTCTCTTTCCCTTTCTCTTCTGCTTTCCTAATGTCACCCAGGTGATCACTACCCTCATGGTGATGCTATAGGTGTAGTTTAAACTCCAGCTATGGACTAAAGCTTTGGGCAGCTGGGCTTTGGGGACTCTTGGGACTTGGATCTCATTATCTCTAATTAGGTGAGCTAACTGAAGTGTTTGGCATTCAATGACCTTTGGTCCCAGTAAACAGATTCCTTCAGGCTTGGGGAAAGGAACTGTTGGACTTACATTTCATATGGCTAAGCTATTTCATGGAGGTGGGAGCAGGAGTCCTCATAGGTATTCAGTCCCAAAGCCATCTTATCAGCCCATGGGATGTGGGGGAATTTGGGAAAATTTCTGGAGTGGAAGTTTGTAAGCCTTTCAGTGACTTTTATGTAAGAGTCATCTTTGACTTTGGATCTGAAGTTGTTTGCCCAAGGTCTCCCAGTCAGGATGAATCAGAGGTACTTTCTCCTCCTTACTCAAAGACTGTCTCTTCCCTCCTTTGGAATGATGTTTCCCTCATTTTTTGAAGAAGAATTGGGCTGGGGGGGGGGGGTTCCTTTTTTGCTTCAGAGAGTTGGAAGAACGAGGGTCAGAGCAGAGGGAAGTTCACATTTCTCTCCTGGATGCTCCATCCTTTTTATTTACAATTATTTTTGGACTGTCACTTTTCCCACCTGACTCCTACCAAGTGTTCCCTCTCTTGCCCCAGTCTAGTTCCAAAGTTGAATTTTGGAATACAAATGTAGGATTTTATATTTATTGACATTAGCTTTTATTTGGTAGTTTTATTCTATTATGCCAGCCTGACAGGATCTTCTGGGATTCTGACTTTGTCTGTGAGCTGTGAGTATCTATGAGTAGTTCCTCTGAGCTTTGTACCATCTGTAGATTAGCTTTTTGATAAAGACTTAGTTTAGTTCTCCTAAATAGTTTGTTATTTTCTAGGTCAATGAAGAAAGATTTTATGTTGAGAGCATCAACAGTTTAATTAATGTTTGTGGATTATTTTAGCCCAATATAATCTCAGTGCTCTCTGTCCCTTTTTTTTCCTCCCTTTTCCCACTGACACTACTGAAGCAGAGGGGGCTCCACAGTCCTGAGTCCTTTTTATGTGCTTATGTTTCCTGGGGTGATGCAGACAAAGATATCTGTCTCCTGGTGGGGACCTTTCAGGTGATGTCATTAGACCTGGCATTTTTTTTTCTTTTTATTTATTTTTTAAATTTTATTTTTTTATTCTCATTTTATACAAATTTTTTTACATTAATAAAATATTCTTGTTTAAGAGTAAATGAAATACCCCCTTCCCCCCATGAATACAGACTTGCTTGAGCAATAAAGTAAAGGGGAGAGAAAAAAATTAAAATAAAAACATAGTAATAATTGTAGGTATGGCCAGGTGGTGCAAATGGACGAAGCACCAGCCCTGGAGCCACGAGCACCCAAGCCCACATCCAGCCTTGTACATCCAACAATCACCCAGCCGTGTGACATGCAAGCCACCCAATCCCCACTGCCCTGCAAAAACCAAAAAGAAGAAAAAAAAAGACCCAAAATAAAATAAAATAGTAATAATAGTAGGGGTGGCTGGGTGGTGGACAGAGCATTGGCCCTTGAGCCAGGAGCCCCCAGGTCCAAATCTGGCCTCAGACACCCAAAGACCACCCTGCTATGCAGCCCCAGGCAGGCCACCCAGCCCCATTTACCCTGCACCCTCCCCCAAATAATAATAATAATAATAATAATAATAATAATAAATGTTCTTCAGTCTTTGTTCCAACACCAACAACTCTGTCACGGGTGGATCGCATTCTTTATGGTAAGTCCATCACAAAAGTTACTTCCATGTTTTTCCACTGTTGCCATTGCTGATCGGAACTCCCTCCTTTCTTATTTCTTCACTACCATGTATTATATTTTCTCTCTCCTTTCACTCTGACTCTGCTGTAGGGTCACTGAGTGGTGCAGCAGACAGGTCCCTGGCCCTGGGGCCAAGAAGCCCTGAGCCCCCCTACCATCCCTTAGGCCCAGAATCCACCTGGCCCTATGGTTCTGGGAAGGCCCTCCAATCCCAGCCCCTTGCAGGAAGTAAAAAAGAAAATGTGTTATATCTGAACACTGTCCCCCCATGGTCCATCCTCTCCTCCTTTATTCATATCCCCACCCCTTCCCCCTGTCCTCCCCCCCTCCTTCTTACTCCAGATGTCTATACCCCATTGAGTATATATGCTGTTTCCTCTCCCAGCCACCTCTGATGAGAGCAAAGGTTCCCTCATTCCCCCTTGCCTCTCCCCTTCCATATCATTGCAATAGCTCATTGTAATAAAGAAAAATCTTATTATGTGAAATATCTTGGACTGTTCCCCCTCTCCTTTTTCTTTCTCCCATTCCATTTCCCTTTTTTTTCTATTGACTCCATTTTTACACCATATTTTATCTTCGAATTCAGCTTTCTCCTGTGCTTCAACTATAAAAGCTCCCTCTACCTGCTCTATTAGCTGAGAAGGTTCATATGAGTATTATCAGTGTCAATTTTCTATGCAGGAATACATGCAGTTCATCATCATTAAGTCCCTCATATTTTCCCCCTCTCCTCCAATCTCCATGCTTCACCTGAGTCCTGTATCTGAAGATCAAACCTTCTGTTCAGCTCTGGCCATTCCAACAGGAACATTTGAAATTCCCCTGGTTCATTGAAAGTCCATCTTTTTCCCTGGAAGAGGACATTCAGCCTTGCTGGGTAGTTCATTCTTGGCTGCATTCTAAGCTCTTTTGCCTTCTGGTATATTGTATTCCAAGCCCTACGAACTTCCAATGTAGTTGCTGCTAAGTCCTGTGTGATCCTGACTGCAGCTCCATGATATTTGAACTGTGTCCTTCTGGCTGCTTGTAATATTTTCTCTTTGACTTGGGAGTTCTGGAACTTGGCTATAATATTCCTAGGGTTTGGTGTTTTTGGGATCTCTTTCTCAGGGGGATCGGTGGATTCTCTCCATTTCTATTTTGCCCTCTGCTTCTAGAATATCAGGGCAATTTTCCTGTAATAATTCTTTGAAAATGATGTCAAGGCTCTTTTCCTGATTATGACTTTCAGGTATTCTAATAATTTTTAAATTGTCTTTCCTAAGTCTGTTTTCCATATCAGTTGTTTTTTTCAATGAGATATTTTACATTTTCTTCTAATTTTTCATTTTTTTGGTTTTGAAGTATTGATTCCTGATTTCTGGTAATTTCATCAATCTCCCTGAGTTCTATTCTTTGTCTGAAGGATTTGTTCTCCTCAGAGAGTTTTCTTATCTCTTTTTCCATCTGGCCCATTCTGCTTTTTAAAGCATTCTTCTCCTCAATAACTTTTTGAACTGTTTTATCCATTTGACCTAAGCTGGTTTTTAGTATGCTATTTTCTTCAGCCTTTTTTTGGATTTCCTTGACTAAGCTGCTGACTTCATTTTCATGTTTTTTCCTGCATCTCTCTCCTTTCTTTTCCCAGTTTTTCTTCTAACTCCCTCATTTGATTTTCAAAGTCTTTTGAGCTCTGTCATAGCCTGATCCCAGTTTCTCTTTTTCTGGGAGTCTTTAGATGCAGGAGCTTGTGTTTCCTCATCTTCAGACTGAGTATATCCATACTTCTTGGGATCATAGATAATATATTTCTCAATGGTGTTCCTCTTTTTTCTCTGCTTGCTCATTTTCCCAGCCTAAGCCTGTAGACCTGGCATTTTTGAGGGCATGCCCTATGCTCTGTGATAAGCATGCAAGATCCAAAGAGAAAATAAAGGCGGTCATTGCCCTGTCCTTGCTTCTGTTCTACTTGTAGGATAAACTCAGAAATCCAATATGAAGTTGATTTCAGGAGGAAGAATGCTAGCATCTATTGGTGGGGCCTCATGTAGAAAGTACAGCCTGACTAGTTTTTGAAGGAACTAAAGGATTTTAAGTGATTGATAGGATAGGACAGTATTCTGGTGATAAGGCCTGCCTGGTTCATGTCTGTCCCTGTGTGCTCATTGTCCATCTCAGAGCCTACCTCACAGAGGAGACACTTAAATGTTTGTGAATTGATTGAAATATGTAAAGGGCGTGAGAGCCAGCCATGTGGAGGCATAGATGGCGAATTGAGGTGGGAAGCCTGGGTCAATTTGGAATGGTACTGATTTAGTCAGCACCTTGGCCAGCTTCTGAGATTCGGTTCTGTCTGTGTGTTCACCTCCTGGTCAGTACCCTTGCCTGCTTGCCAAAATCTCCTTGATCCTGTGTGGGTCCTGGCTGTGTGCTCACCTCCCGGTCAGTATCCAGGCTGGCTCCCAAGGTTCTTCTTGGTTTTGTACTGGTACCTTGACTCACAAAGATGAAGTGATAAATCACATAGTTTTAAGATGGAGTGCTAAGGGATTCATTTCAGAGATAACATTAGCTGGAGGAAGAAATCAAGTTCTCTGGTTTCTCCCAGAGGCACAACTGTGAGGATAATAAATCTAAAAATGCTCCTGGGTCCTATGCTAATTCATGGGCTATACCAGGTAAAGAATTGCTCCAGGACAAGGGTCTCTGGCGAAGCCATATACAAAGGACTCTCTGGATACTTGATTGAACTTCATGAAAAGAAGATCAGCATTGTTGGGAAGCTTCAAACTAGGGTTTGGATTTTTTTTTTTAAGCGAGGAAAGGGTTATCTTTGAGACTTTATTGAAGCATAGAAATGCTATTTATAAGTTGTGTCAGGAGCAATTAAACCTGATTGATGATTAAGAAAGTTTAATAGTTGAATAATATGATGCATTTCTTGACAGCTAGTTTTTTTTTCATTTTGGAAGCATATTTTATGAGTCTAATAACAGTATTAAGAATTGGTTGTATAATCTGTTGGGATAGAATTATGTGATGTTACTATACTATGCAGCCTAGTGTTCCAGAGTGGCTGACTTAGAAAAATGAAAATAGCAATTATGACTTCTCAATTCACTATTAAAGAGGTTTGTTAATTTTGACATCCAAAGGAGGTTAATTGGTACTTATTGATGTATTTGATTAGAAGTACGCTAATGTGCCATTGCCTGGGAAAGGTCAAAGAAAAGAAACTGCTTTTCCAGTGATGTAGGACACAGGATCCTAATTGGCGCTGGCTGCTATGTTTATGGGGAATTGTTTTCACATTGGAAATCCAACTTTTGTTTGGCTAACAGCTTCTGTGGTGCGTATGTGTTCTTGGAGCTAGTGCTGCCAAATGAGGAGATGCTCTTTGGCAGAAATGAAGTCACTGGAGGAGAATTTGGGATCAGGGTGACCCCTACAGGGTGTGGAAAGTTTTCATCCACAGAGATGGCAATTGGATGAGGGAGCTGTGGACAGATAGACCACAGCCTCCTGGATGGAGAGCTAGAAGGACTCCAAGATGTCATGTTCAGACCCCTGGTTTTACAGATAAGGAAACTGAGACCCTGAAAGGGGAAGTCACTTGTCCACGGTCACTTAGCATGATTCAAGTGTAGATTCTTTAATCCTGAGATTAATGTGAATTCTTGCCTTCCTGTGACTGGAATAGTGGCAAATGTATGCATAAACATCTTACTCAGTCCTGCTTATAAGATATGTGAACTGATTGGTTTAGGGGTCCCTTCTATTCTTCTGCTGCTGCCTATGACAGAACTGCCTAGAGTGGGTCCTGATGTATTTTGGGATGAGAGGAGCTCTGAGAGGGATTGGTGATAGTAGGTTGTGTGTGTCTGTGTGGGAGGAGTAGCAGTACTGAGTAGGGTCAGAATTTGGAAGGGGTGACAAGATTAGGCAGGACCAAATTTGGAAAGCTGTAACCATATTTTTTTCTTTGAGTTTTCTGTGAAATCAGTAAACTTTGGACCCAAGCAATATGTCTCTCTGTTTCCTTGACATCATCTTCGTTATTGTCGTTGGTCTTCTTTGAGAACAAAGATAAACAGCCATGATCCAGTCACATCACTGTAGTCAGGGGTACAGACTATCAACGATCATTTGTAATACTATTTCAAATCATGCCTGTAACTGCTGTTTCTGTAGCACTCGTTGTTTGCAATCTCATTTGCCCTTCTTGCCACCCTTGTGTGTTGGGTCCTCTGGATATGTTTATTTTCCCCTGGATACTCATTATTGTGTGGGCTGCTCAGACCTGTGACTTCTAAGCATTGATCTTATTGGACCCCTTTAGGGTGCTCTAGCAGCTTGATGGCAGTCACATCAGGAAGCACTGTTCCAAAATGCTTTTGATCTCTCTCCCCAGATCATAGCCCCGTGCTCTCATAGCTAGCATTCTGGGAGTTTGGGAGCATGCAGAGGGAGACCAGGTTGCTGCTTAGATGAGTGATGCCTTAATGCCTTTCTGTGGGCAAGTCTTGCTTCCCCTGTTCCTAGCAACAAAGGATCCCCTAGGTAGTTGAGAACACCCCTCATCCTCAGCTGGAAACCCATCCCCTGAGGTCTTCCTTAACATCTCAAGCAAAATAGGAGTGACACTTAGAAAAGACTTCCTTCCTTGGCTTCTTTCTGTGTGCCTTTAAAGGAAAGTTTATTCATCTTGCTCTTAGAAAAGGTATCCTGTCTTTCTGCTGCCATCTTATGTTGGAGTCTCTGATCCACCCTGGGATCTCAGATTTGTCTGCTCCCCCCCCCCCCCCAGTATAAGTGAACTTGCAGAGTGGCAAATTTTTCATGGAGCAGGAATTGTAAACCATAGCCATCCATTTAAACCAAGTGTGAAGTTTGCAACCTTTCTTTTAATTAAGTATGAAATGAGATTGGTATTGGCTGGGTCTCAGTGAGGCAGCTCCAATTACCTAATATTTGGTGGCATGCCTGACAACCCACCGAAGTGCAGAATTGCACTTGGACCCATACAGATGCTCATTGGAAAGCACTAGTCCACAGCTTCTTGTCCAGTACTATGTTTGACATGAAAACCTGTGGTCTTGACCTACTGAGGGATGTACCTGGCACAGAAGCCCAGAGGGATTGTTTGCTAATTGCCTCCACATATTGATGCCAGCCTAAGGAAGAACAAAATAGTTCTTCTTTATAAATGAGAGGCTTGGGTTCACACATCACCATCGGGATCCAGTCAAACCCTGCTAATGTAGGATTCTAGGATGACCTGAGTTAAGTCAGGAGAGAAAAGACAAGGGGTTGCTAGAGAGAAGGAAGGGATGAGCTTAAGGAGACCTGGAAGATTTACTGTTGAGGCAGGGCAACTTTGAGTGCGGTGGGATTTCCCTACCTACCTTGAACTGGTGCATGCTTAGGGAGCTAAGATAAGCTCCTGGCATAGGGAGGGGGTGCTATTTCTGAGGAGGCCTTTAAATTTTTCATGTTGTGAATTCCTCATTTCTAAACGGTTCTCAAAAATATTTTTCAGTCATCAACCCTTAGAAAATTTTTGTGATCCATCTAGCTCCCCCTCTCGATTGATCAGGTTTCTGTTGTTCATCTTGGAGAGGAGCAGACTTCAGGGCAGGGGTGGGGGGTGGGGGCGTTCCCTGATCATTGTCTTTAAGCACTTGGAAGAGGGTTTAGCCTTGTTCTACAGGCCCGGAGTATGGGACTAAGACCAGGACACTTAGTAAAGCACTGTAAGAAGACAGATTTCAGTTGGGCCAAAGGAAATATTCTTTTTATACCTTCAGAGGTGCCTAAAGTGAAATGGCCTGCTTTGAGAAGTAGTGAGTCCCTATTATTGCTGGTCTTTTAAGCAGAGACTGGATGACCAGTGGGCAGGATGGATTAAGACTTGATTCTAAAGTCAATTGTCTCATTCAGTCAGGCAAGGGCTCAGTTTTTCATCTACAAATAGATGAAACAATTAATTTTCTACCCAGCTTACAGGTTTGTTGTGCAATCAAATGAGTGAGTACCTGGGAAGGTTGTGGAAACAGACAAGAGGCTGAGATCAAGACCAGTTCCCGTCACTGTCATTACTAAGGTGATGTTGGGATGATGGTGGTGCATTTGGGAGTCATGGCTGGACAGGTGGTCCGTGCCTAATTCTCTGCCACAGAATTATGAGTGATATTAAAATAGGTGGTTGATTTCCTCTGAAGGGCCAGAAAACCTACAACCTTCTGAACATCGAAGCTTCCATTGGCTTCTCGCTGTCTTTTGGGCCACTTGGATTCAAGGAATATTGACTCAACATCTGTTCATCTGTTCTGTGCAGCATGTCATGGAGGGCCCTTGACCAGCCTACCTAGGAGTCTATTCCTACCTGCATAAAACTCAAGGCCTAGATAACTGGGGCGGGCTATGGATGTGCCTGGTGCTGAGAAGATGTGATTTAGACCCAGAGTGCTGGGTCTGAAGTCAGGAAGACATACGTTCAAATCCAGCCATAGACACTCACTAGTGTGACCATGAGTACATGGAATCTCTGTCTGCCTGTTTGATTCAGTTGTAAAATGAGGATACTATTAACATGCCCCCCCTCCCCTCCACGGGTGCTGTTAGGATTATATGAGAGAATATTTGTAGAAATCCTGAAGAATGCTGATACATACAAGCACAGTGGAAAAGGTGAGATGGAAGTCCCTGACTGCTGTGGGCAGGTGAGGGGGTAGGGTGAGGTCCAGGAAGCAACTTAATTGGAGCAAAAATGGGGGCTCTTTGGGTTGTGAGAGGAGTTTTCCTGGGAAATTCCCCGAGGTTGTGAAAGATGGAGGAGGATGTTGTAGGACAAGCATGAACTTTCAGTTCCTCTTTCTTTGGGGCTTGGAGGTTTCCTCCTGTGAGGGGCTGGTTGGAGCATTACCTTCATTGGATGGAGAAGGGAGCTTCCATTATCTTCCCCAAGTCCTTCAGCCACTAATGTCAGATCCAGCCTTCAGACTCCAGGATCTTCCCCTTCACTATCATATGCTGAGGGCCCAGGCAGGGTTGACAGTCAGAGCCAGCTCACTGATCATTGGCTAGAAGACCCCTTCTCTCTTCCTACTCACATGGAAAGCAAAGAGACTTTCTCATTCAGCTTTGCTTTGGGGGTTGGCACTGGGAGGTGAGGGGCACTGACCTAATTATAGTCAGTGAAAGAGAAATTTGCCACATTGAAATTCCTGGCACTTTGTAGTTAGATGTCTAAGCAGATGCTGTGGAACAGGGCTATTTATGGCTCAGTCAAGGTCTGGAGTCGATGACCCCCAGAGACTCCTCGTGTACCTGTGATTCTGGGATTCCAAGTTAAGCTTATTTAACTAGTCCAGGGGAGTAATAGAGGATTTATAACGAAGCTGTTGACTGAAATGTTTTGCTCACACTCCATTCCTTCTATCCTAAATCAGTGCATTATCCAGTAACAAGGTCCTCAGGAGGACATGAAATCTTCCCTTCCAGATAAATAGAAACCAGTTCTTCTCCTTTGCAGACTTGAACAGGATTATTGGACTTCTTTATAGCTGGAGTTGGTTGCTGATGACCTTTCCCTGCTGGCTCCTGATTGATGGTCTCAAACTCTTTTCCATTAAGGGCTAAGATTGTTTGGCCATTAGGGTTGATAGCTAGGTCATTTTCACCCAGAGTCCCCATACCCCAGGTTCTAGACACCTCAGCCACATGTGGCAGGTGGGTTTGTTTTTAGCAGGGAGCATCCCTGCTCTAACCACACCTGGACCTGCTACCTATCTTCAGAAGAGTGGTGGTGCTGCCTGATAGTCAGGTCTGGTTCCAATCCCAAGGGGCAGGCCCCCATTTTGGGGTGAGTCTGGGCAGGGCATTACTGTGGGTGTTTCATTATCCTCTGGCCACCTCCTTGTTCCGGGCTGCACTGTGAACATCGGCATCGATGCAGCAGCCGCGCACTACTCTTAGGAGACATTCGAGCTGCTTTGCTTTATGCCTAATGATGAGCTCCTCGCTGTTGCCTCTCGAGCCTTGAAGCGGCCGGGGTAAATCAAGTGGCTTTCTCATTAGCTGAGAATGGAAGCCGTACCGCCTCATTGGAGATGCAGGTGTGTCTTCACCTCCCATAAGGGCCATGCTGAGGAAATGTGGAGTGTAAATCAGATTTTTATAAAACTCAATCAGTTGGAGCCCGGCAGCAGTTGCTGCTATAAAGCAAATCCTTCAGTAATTTATAAAATGTTCACTGCGTATTTGTCCACTCTGTGGATAGGCCTGTGTTGGAAGAGGACAGCTCCTCCTGTGGGATTTTGGTGCATTTGTACCCAAGACTAGGTTGATGAAAAGATGGGGGAGGGGGGAAGAAGAGTCCTGAACCATGCCTTTGCCTTAATGTGGGGGAGGAGGGGAGAGAGGCTTCCTCTGGGCCGGGGAGCATATTTGGCCTTGCCTTCTCTGCCAGCCACAGGATTTGGCAGAAGACAGTAAATCGCTAAGATGCTCTTAAGGTTCTGCCAAGTGGGATCATCTCTAGCAAGCCCCCTTCCAGACTGCAATTTGTGGGGAAGAAAAAGGAAAGAGTTGGAGTCTGGGAGCTCCTGAATTACCTGGGAAAATGGGAGAGGAGCAGGCTGAGCAATCCAGGTTTCCCAGTTCCTTCACTCTGCTCTTTGACCCTGGTCTCTACACTCCTGCTCTCTGTGTGGACTGTGATGGCTGCGTTGCTGGGACCTTGAACTTGTTCTTAGTTGCCCAGCATCACTACACAGTGGTTCTGGATTCTGGGGCAGCAGAGCAGAACAGGTCCTGGTTCTGGGATCCCAAGCCCTACCAGCTTCTCTCCCTGGGCCTGTGGTCTCTAGGGAAAGTCGACATGTACCCCTCCCTCAGGTCTTGAGTGGTGGTCTGGAGCTTGGTTCTCAGACCATTGTATGGGGATCCAATGAGAAGGGCTTTTTCATTTATTTTGTGCTCTTGACCCTGTGCGGGGTTGGGCAGTCGGGCCCACTGGTGAGAGCTAACATCTGGCACCATGTGGACACTACAAATGCATATAAATCTTTGTCTCTAGATTCGAATCACTTTCAGAATCTAGCAAATGATGAAGGGAATCAACTGTGTTGAGATATGGTGATCAAAATACTTCAAACACAAGTTCCTGAAGCTAGAGGAATGTCACATACCTGCTCCCCAGGTTTGAACTTTGCCAGCCCAGTCTATCCTCCTCCTATTGGACTTGAGAAGCCTGGGTATTGGCAGGGAACCTTAGCAAACCCTGAATGTCCTCAGGAAAGGAGAGCCAAAGCTCCAGCATCCCTATGGTGCTGGCATGCCAGCCCCAGCCCACCAGGTCAAATGCCAAGTGTGGGTGGGGATGCTCTTGGCATTTTCTGGGCCGTGGAAGACTTCTTTGTGTTAAGAGACTCACTCACTGAGGCAGTCACCATCCAGAAGGAGAAGATGAGCTGGAGCAGCTGTCTCTTTTCCATTGTCTTTGTGAAGGGTGGTGTGTGTGTGTGTGTGTGTGTGTGTGTGTGTGTGTCAGGGGTTTGCTTTGCTCTGGAGACCTGATTGGGTTCTAGCCCATCCAAGGCAATCGTGGCATCAGAAGCAATTTTTACTTCGCTTTTATAGCCTATTTATTGCCTGGAATAGAGAGGAAGGAATGTGTTGAAGGATACGGATACTTGTTTGTTTTACAGTTATGGGGAATGCCCTGTCTGTTGGCATTTTACCAGAGGATGATACAGAAAATCTGAGCAGATTGAATGAGAGCACCTCAGGGATGTTGCCCTAGGGCCGGGGGTCATGGGACAGGGGCTCAGAAGTTGGTGATCATTCCATATGGGATGCAGAGCTCTGTGATGAAGGTAGTCCTTGCCCTCCTGGAGCTCGCAGTCTAAGGGCAGAAGACCACACACGAGAGGAAGCAGAAACGGGGGGAGATGGGGAGGTGCTCACCTGGGGCCATGATGATGGGTAGGAAGTGGAGGCTGGCTGACTGGAGGCACCCATCCTAGGACTGAGGCCTTCCTGGGTGTCTAGGTGGATTGTTATTGTTAAATGACACCTGACCAGAGGAGACATGCCAGCATTGGGCCTCTGTGTACAGTGACTGCTTCCCTGGGCTGGGGCATAGTTGTGTGTTCTTGTGTTCCCATCCTGTTTGCTCTGAGGTAGAGGGGAAGCCCCCTTCCCTCACCTGATGCAGATCAACACAATTAGACTACAGTGAAGGGAAGTGCCAAGGCCAGACTGGAACCTGGGGCTCCTGATCCATCAGAACATGTATTTGTGAACATCTGGTGACTGATGATCTATTGCAGGGGCATCAGAGAGAAATGAGAGACTTGGCTCAGCAGATCTGGCAGGGCAAAGGGACCATCCCCACAGATTTGTGAAGTGCCTGATAATGATGATGTTTGCCCTTTGTTCTTAAAGATGATCATGAGATAGGGAGCGATGCTATGACCAGCATGTGAATTGGGCTTGAGTGAGGAGAGACTGTGCTCAGTCACCTGCCTTACTCTCTCCTCCAGTAGCCAGATACAGATCAGGACGACTAGAGATGGCCCTGGATGCGGTGGTCAGGGTGAAGTGACTTGTCTGAGGTCCCACAGCTAGTAAGAGTCTGATGCTAGATTTGAACTCAGGTCCCCTTGACATCAGGACAAATGTTCAATCCACTGTGCCATCTAGCTGCCCTGGAAGCACGTGCCTCTATCAGGCCCAGGATAGAGTTAGTAATATTTTTCCTTCAAGGAGTTTACACTGTCATGGGAGGCCACATGTCTGGTGGAATTAGATTATGAATACATGCATAACGAACCCAGAAGATTTGGGGAGGGAGGCCTCCAGCAGCTTGGGGGCAGGAGGCATGAAGGCGATGTTGCTTGAGCTGAGTCTTTGTACCTTTCTGTTAGAGATGGATGATGGTGCAACGTTGTGTGTTGGGGGAGTGAGTGGGCTATTGTGCTGGGTCTCAGAGCGTGATGAGGAAGAGACAGAGAAGGGGGATTCAAGTTTTACATATTTTAAACAAAAATATATTTTATTGTATTTTTCCAATTACATGCTTTGGTAGTTTTTCAATATTCATCCATCTTCAAATTTCGAAGTTTCATATTTTTCTACCAGCTTCCCTTCCCTCCCCCCTCCTCTTGGCAGTGAACAGTCTGGTAGAAGTTGCACCTGTTCCATGTTAGTCATTTTGTATAAGAGGAATTAGGACTAAGGAAAAGGAAAGAAAGCCATGTGATAGGAAGGAAAAACATTTTAAAAAGTGAATACAGTATGCATTCAGATTCTGAGGTTTTGATTTTTGTTTTTTTTCCTTTGGATATGGATGGCATTGTCCATGACAGGTCTCTAAGGGTTGTCCTTGTTCTTTGAACTGCTGAGTGGAGCAGCAGCCATCACAGTGTTGTTGGGGTTTCTGTTTTGGGTTTTTTTTTTTGCAAGGCAGTGAATTAAATGACTTGCCCAGGGTCACACAGCTAAGTGATTATTAAGTATCTGAGGTCAGACTTTTTTTTTTTTTTTGCAAGGCAGTGGGGTTAAGTGATTTGCCCAAGGCCACACAGCTAGGTAATTGTTAAGTGTCTGAGGTCAGATTTGAACTCAGGTCCTCCTGACTCCAGGGCTGGTGCTCTATCCATTGTGCCACCTAGCTACCCCAATACAAGGTAGTTGTTAATGTGTTTTTTACATATTCTAAAAAGAAGTTATAGGGGATGATCCTCAAGGCCATGGGAGGAGCCCTGTGGTTTCTGGTACCAGAATGTAGATGTGTGGAATGACTGACAGCTCTGGGGAGGATGGTGAGCCTTGTCTTAGAGTGGTCCAGGAGTGGGGGAATGCAGCTGAGCCATAGGAAGAGCAGGGCCAGTGGGGAGGAGGGAGAAGACTCAGAAGATGTTGTGGGAGAGGAATCAAGACTTGGCAACTGATTGGAGGGACTACAGGGATCAGAAGAGTGCGGCCTCGCTGTCTGGATGGACCTTAAGGAAGAGAAAGGAGGCCGAGCTCCATCTGGTAACTCCAAGACTCTCAATGAACTCTCAGATTCAGCTTTTTAACCACAGTTTAGACTTCGGGACTGCCCTAGGGCTAGACTTTAAGGAAGACAAATGACAGTGGTCACAGAGCTCATAGTTGATGGGGGGGGGGGGACCCGGGTAGAGGAGCAAGTATTTTGGTAGTGCCTATGTTGTGTATTAAGAGCTTTGGAATTGGGGGCGGTTAGGTGGCATAGTGGATAAAGCACTGACCCTGGAGTCAGGAGGACCTGAGTTCAAATCTGGTCTCAGACTAATAATTACCTAGCTGTGTGGCCTTGGGCAAGCCACTTAACGCCATTTGCCTTGCAAAAATCTTAAAAAAAAAAGAGCTTTGGAATTGAATTTGATTCTTGCTACTGCCCTGGGAGGAGGTTCTGGTACTCATATCTCTTTTTTACTGTGGAGGAAGCTGAGGCATGCATGGGGCAATCTCCTTGCCAGGAATCACCTGGCTGGGTCGAGTCGCAGGCTGTTTTGTGGGCAGGTCATCAAAAGAGAAAGAAGATTGTCCTTTGATTGTATGTCCACTCCAGATCCCGTGCTCCCTGGGTGTCCCTGGACCTTTGGTTCCAAAGGAACATTTTCCCATTTCTCTATGGGGCTTTCCTAGCTCTTCTCTGCTCTGTGGCCAACCCCCCAGAATGCCAGCCCTTTGTAGTCCCTTTCCTGTAAATTCTTTTGATCCAAGCTAGAGGTGAATATGAAAAGGGTAGCAGATTGTCATTCTGTCACCAAGCCCATGTTAAGCACCTACTGTGTACCATGTACCATGAGGAGACCAAGACAACTCCCAGCAACCACCACCCAATTACAGTCTCCAGTCTTCACGCGTTTGTGTGTGATTCCCATGCACCCCTCCAACAAGGAGCTTCCTATCTGTTGTTCTGCTTTCCTTCCGAATTCATGATGGAAATGGAGATGACAGATAGTGATGGGATAAGTTTGTCCCTGAAATAATTGTAATTTGGTTTATTTAGATGCTGAGAATAGTGATTTTTTTTTTCCAGGGTAAGGATTGTTTTGATCCTTCATGCAGTTTCTAGACTGTCCTGCAGAGGGATTGGTACTCATTAGACACCTAAGCAATAGGGATTGAATGGAATGACTGAAATGAATGATTTCCAATTAGATTCCCTTTTCAGTGGGATCATGGGAGGGAATAGATTCTATGGAGAAATTTCTCTTCCCAGCTTCCAGAAGGAGAAGAGGCTGTGAGAGCTGCTTTTAATTGGAAACAGCATCAGAATGAAGTCCTTTGCCTCAAGTCTTATAATGCTTTTCTCATTAAGGAATAATGAGGGATCCCAATCCTTTAATACAGTGACTCTGAGTGAAATAAAGCAGCTTCATCTTGTGAGAAGGATGAGCTATTCCAAAGGTAACTATATCAAACACTCATTTATACGGACTTAATTGCAATGTTTGCACCAGGAAGTTTGTACAGTCCTCATTTTTGATTTGTTGAGCAAGATCAGACTACTTGGAATTGGAACAAAGTCTACCCAGGACAGTTGGGCCCTGAATGACAGAAGTGGGCTGATTTTAAGCAAAGATAGAACTTAAAATTCCAATACTCAATGACTAAGGACTTAGGAAATCTCAGAGTGTTAGAATGTCAAAGCTGTAAGGTCAGAAGTCACTTGGCTCATCTAATCCAAAATTCAGATTCTACCTTCAGCCTCCCTGCAAGGTAGTCATCCATCCAGTCTCTGCTTGGAAGCAGGGTCTCCTGAGGGAAGTTTTGGGGGAAGTTTTCATTGTTACAAAGTTCTTCTTCATTGTGATCTTGTTTGATATATTTGTCTTAGAGCTTCCAGGAGACAATGTGGACCATCATTAGTTAAAGGAACATGCATGTTTTGGGGGAAAACCATTCTTTTCAAGATAGGTTTCCTTTTCATAGTAGAATAAGGAGTGAGTTGGAAGCTGGATGTGACTAATAATTATTCTATAAAAGTCTAGAATAAGGAGTTTTTTCTGTTTTTAATTTAATTTTTTCTATTCTTGAAAATCCATCTTCTCTTCCTCTTTTGCACAAGACAAAGAAAGAAAAACTTAGTTCTTTCAATAAGTAAGTATAATCAAGCAAAAATCAATCTCCCACATTGGTCATGTCCGAAACATCTATCCCAGGCTTCACCCTTTGCCTGTGCATTACCTTTATTAGGAGTTGAATAGCCTATATTATAGAATTCTTTTCCTTTGTTTTACTCAACTCTACATTAGTTAAGAAATGCCTTCCTAGGTTTCTCTGAGCTGTCCCCAAGGTCATTCATTCATAGACCATAGTTCATTCAGCCTGTCTGTAATTTTATTTTCAATTTTCATTGATCTGTTTTGTCTTTATGTCAGCTTCATTTCCATTATTCCTTCTCTTTCTCCTATCCAGCAAGCCATCTCTAGTAACAAAGAATAAATAAGAAAAAGGAGGGGAAAGGTTAGTTTAGAAAGTCTAAACCACACATCTACCAATTTGTACCATCAGTATATGTCTTCCCTGGGTGTAGTGTTGTCCTGGTGCCTATGTCTGGGACCTGAATAGTAGGTGAAAGAGATGCCAATTGACACCAATTTCTAGGTATGGTCTAAGGTTTCTGTCTAGCCCAGATGCAAGGTAGCTTGAAGAGACCAGAGAAGTTGTATAAAGTCCTTCTGAGAAGGTCTGAGGAGGAGGGACTTAATTCATTATTCTTTGTGTTTGAAGGTCTATCTTGTGAGAGGGATTAGGACTAGCCCCGAAGGGCATTCCTAGGGGCAGTAAGTGGAGATTTCACTGAGCTGGGTTTTTTTATTTTGGCTAGGTAAATACTTCTTAGTAGTAAGAGTTTCCCCCAATTGGAGTAGCTTCCCTTGGGGGCCATTGAGGACCCTATTCCTGGAAGTGTTCCCAGAACTGTTGTCTGGCATCTTGGTGAAGACTATAGATGGAGCCCATGCTTGGTTAAGGCTGGTCTGCCAGCCTCAGTGGCATTCCCAGAATTCTTGACTGCCATCATGGTGAAGACTGTAGCCATGCTTGGTTTAGGCTGATCTGGCCAGCCTCTGTGGCATTCCCAGAATAGTTGGCTAGCATCTTGGTGAAGACTATAGATGTATCACATGCTTGGGTTGGCCTGGGTTCTGTTCTCAGCTGTACCACTTACCCACCTTGTGTTAGCTGGCCCTTTACCTTGCTGGGTCTCAATTTCCCTTGTTCATAAAAGGGCAGGTCTCTAAGTCCCTTCTCTAATAGGGAAGAGTGTTAGAAATCAATGTGCATACACTGTTTGTCCTGAGCTCTGTGGCCTGAAGACAGGTGATGCCTATCTCCATGGTGCTTACAGTCCAGGAAGGGGCACAGGTACAAATGCAGAGGCCAGACTCCCCGTGGGATAGTTGACCCTCAGAGTCTCCATAGGAAGGGCCATGGAAGGGTGCTCCCTGTGATGGCTTAGCTTGACTGGAGAGTTGTTCTGAGAAGTGAACAGTCAGTGAGTGGACTGCCAACTTCCTCCCTGTGGGAGCAGTCAAGCACTGGGTCACCTAGGCCCAGGAGTTGAAGGTGGGCCGTTCTGGTTAATTTTGGTTCCTTGTTGCTTAACATCTGGACTTTGAACCAGTCACAGTGCTGACTCAAAGGGTGGTTCCAGTGTGGGCTGGCCTTGTCTCTGAGGGCAAGGACTTCTTAGTAAATCTCTTTTTTTCTTTTTACACCTGCATTCCCAGTGGTAGCAACCCAACTTGCCTACATCACCAGTTTGCTTTGGAAGGGCCTGCCATCATTTGTCTACGTAGCCCTGGTCCTTGACTCTGGAGAAGAGGTGGGACTTGATCAGGGTCCTGCAGTGGGACTCATATTAGCCAGGTTTTTTGCTTCCAGTGGAGACTGTTTAAAGGAGCATTTTCACATGGGTTTTCCCCTTCGCTCACCTACATCTCTGTTCTGGGTTGGAGAGTGGGCTTTCAGCGCTGGCAGGGCAGTGTCCAACCTGCTCTCCTGGGGAGGAACCTGAGCTTGGTGGCCTGGCTCCTCTCCCATGGCATTGCCTCCCCAATCATGAAATGGAGAAAACAAGCTTCCCTGAGCCAGAGCAGCTTTCTTCCAAAGACCCTGATGCTTTTGATTACTGCTTAAGCTTCTAATGATGTGATGTAGATTTTTGCCACATTGGTGATTAATTTAGACTTAGTGACAACATGTTCCTTTTGAAACTTCGGGATGCCTTCAAGGTGCTCTTGCACTGTGGGGAGGGGGCACATCCCTCAGTCTTTAGATCTTTGCGGGTGAAGGGGGGGAGGGAAAGAGAAACTGTTCTTCTCTGGGGCCAAACCTTTGTATTTTCCATCCCATAATCACCAGATAAGATCAGACTCTTTATGAAAACCTTTGCAGTCTTTTGGTTGAGATTAGATATATTTCTTTTTTTTATTTTTGTTTTTGCAAGGCAATGGGGTTAAGTGGCTTGCCCAAGGCCACACAGCTAGGTAATTATTAAGTGTGTGAGGTCAGATTTGAACTCAGGTCCTCCTGACTCCACGGCCGGTGCTTTATCCACTGTGCCACCCAGCCATCCCTGAGATTAGATATATTTCTTGTGGATCCAGTGAGGACAGATTGGTGACTTGTAGCTCTATGAGGAGCTCCCAGATTGGAGCAAGGAGGCTGATGGCAGGTCGTCTTGGAGTGGCGTTTGGTAAAGTGATAGGACAAGGGAGCCCAAAAAAGTGAGAGAGGATAGTTGAACTGGTCCTCCAAGTGGTCAAATTAGGGAAAGAAGGAGAATAGAACCTGCATGAGCGATAACCAGAGGGTGCCAGGAATGGAGGACTGAGCAAAGCAGTGATGTTGAGAGAGAGAAGAAGGTTGTTTGGGCATGCATTGGCTAATTTAGAACCTCCCTGGGATGATGGAGAAAACTGGGGGTAGAGGCAGAGGCTGGGGGAGCCTTTTAGTCCTGAGAGTAGATGAAGCAAAAGGCCCATTTCAGATTTGACTTGGGGCAGGAGATCTAAGGGCTTGGGGTCTGTTTGTTGTCATTGTGATTTTTCTGAGTAGTCCTGGAGCCTTGAAAATGTAACAGTAAGTAAGGGCACCAGCACTTCCAACTCACATTGCTCCAGTTCTCAAGGTAGAGGGAAGGCTTAGTATTAACTTTTTTTGTTTCAGATGGGAAAACTGGGGCTTCGAAGTGATGACATGAGTCCAGAGTTGCAGAGGTCCAACCTGAAGCTGCTCTTTAGAGAGTTGACTTATTCTGGCCATCATACAGTTCTGAGTATTGCCCATCTTTACCAGTGACTCCTAGCCCCTTTGTCAGTGTTCTCCTCAACTGCTGTCCCCCAGAACTGAGCACAGGAATCCAGAGTGGAGCTGACTGAGGTCTGGGCCACAGGACTCCTCTCCTCTTGTCTGGGAGTCATGCTCATCTTTGGGCAGCCCAGAATGAGGGTTATGCAGATGACAATTTCAACTCTACTCCTCCAAAGGTGGGGATTCCATCAGTGGAGCCACTCCCTCATTAGACTCAGATTGCAGCTCTATTATATCTTGATGAGTTGCCCTGGGCCACATCGCTCATCCCCTGATGGTCTGCTTCCTGGTGATGAATCTCTGAGATTTGTTAGGTTGACTGATGGGTCCTCATTGGATCAACCTAGAATCAGCAGCTGGGACCAGAGCCAGTTTCTGCACCCATTAAATAACATACTTACAGGCATAATTCTTCTTCAGTTTTCCCTTCATATTTTTCCACTCAAAAGATGAGAGAGTGGAAGAATTATATGACCAATGGGTCCTGACCCACCTCACTCCTGGATCATCTTGGACTGTTTCACCCTCATTTACTGAAGAACAGTGGTTCACTCAGTGTTAAATAGAAGAGAGACAGAGAACAAAAGGACACATCCTCCTTTGTCTTCATCAAATACCATAATTCTTCTCATTTCTGAAGAGCTTGACTTAGAGTAAAAAAGCTTTAAGAATCCCAGCACATCTCTGGGACTCACCAAGCCTTTACCTGAACAAGGACATGGTCATCTGTGGAGGGACTGAGAAGTGATGTTGACATTTCCTTCCAGACTCGGGTTCTGGCTGCTTCAGCCCCAGCTCCCTGTTCAGACAACGGAGCCCCAAAGCCTCCACCCTGCTCTTTTGGGGTTGCTTTTACTTGGTGTCTTCCAGCTAGGCTGCTGCTGCTGCTAACCAGTCACTTCACTTGCCTGCCTTGTAGTTCCCAGTTGTGTGGACCCAAATTGGGGGGTGTGAGTCACATGGGAAGGAAGAAGTGAACACAGAGACAGATGGAAAGCATGGAGGTGTGGGACCAAGAGAAAGGACCTTGGGGCTGGGATTTCTCCCTCTCTTGTGCGATGTTTCTCATGTCTCTGCAGCTCAAATGAGCTCTTAATCCCTGATCCTGTCCTGGGCCTTCACGACCTACCCCCTGGCAGACTTGTGCCACCTCAGTGCAGGCTGTACTCACAGGCAGAAGGATTCTGGCTCTTCCACTTTTCCCAGCCCCAAGGTGGTGGTGGGGATTATGGTCCAGCAGAGTGGCGATTGATTCTCTTGCCTCCTTCTTCTTCAGGATCTTAGCATTTGCCTGGAGTCTTTTTTTGGCACTTGTCCATATAGCTTCCTTGCTCTGGAACACTCCCCCCCCGATTATTTTTGTGGGGACCCAAAGGGCTCCATGTGCTGTGTATGTGCTCTAGTGCATCCCCGTTCAGCTGCCTGCAGGATGCCCCCCTTGTGTGGACACTGCTTCTTGCTTTCCTTTCTGGCCTTCTCAGGTAAATTGTCAGCCCCTCTAGACTGAGTCGGTCATTAGGAGAACAGCATTCAGTCTTCCAGGCTGATTTTGCTAGTATCTTTGGAGATTCTGCTTTCAGCCACTTTTGTCCCCCCTTTGCCAGAGTAGTTCCGACACTTGCTTGATGTCATCCTTCGATCCTCCAAAGCACAATATTGGGAGGTAGCCGTCCCTTGGGGTTCCTGCAGTGCTGAGCTGCCATTGGGTTTGGGTCCCAGGGGATTGTCTGGATGTTGCTGTTGTTTGACTTCATTATCATTAATTTCCATTTGGAACATTCTAATTTTTCGGGTGTTTCTTACTAAATTTAGGTTTTGTACCTCTTAATTTCTCTTCGGTGCATTCTAAGTTTGAGGAAATTTGTTACTAAATCTTGGTTTTGTACCTCTTAATATGTTGATCCTTTTAACAGTTCTCTTCTCCATTACTCCCATTTCATTTATAATGGCCTCAGTTCTTTAAAGGTGTGCATGACCAGGATTCTTTCCTTTTTTTTAAAGTAATAATTTATTTTATTTTTTCTGTTTATTTTTATTTATATTTATTTTATTTTTGTACAAATGATGTTTTTATACATTATTAAAATATTCTTGTTGAAGAGTAAACATAATACCCACCCAAAAAATATAGACTCTCATGAGCAATAAAGGAAAGAGGAAAAAATTAAAATTAAAAAAATAATAATAGGGGCAGCTAAGTGGCACAGTGGATGGAGCACTGGCTCTAGAGTCAGGAGCACCTGAGCCCAAATCTGGCCCCAGACACCCAACAGTCACCCAGCTGTGCGACCCTGGGTAAGCCACCCCAACTCCACCACCCTGCAAAAACCAAAAAAAAGAAAGCAAAATAAAATAAAATAATAATAATAATAATAATAGTAGGGGTGGCTAGGTGGCACAGTGGACAGAGCACCAGGTCCCAGAGTCAGGAGCACCCAGGTCCAAATCCTGCCTTAGACACCCAACAATCACCCAGCTGTGTGACCCTGGGCAAGCCACCCAACCCCAACCGTCCCACAACCCCCCTCCCCCCAAAATAATAATAATAATAATAATAATAATAATAATAATAATAATAATAATAATAATAAAAATGTGCTTCAGTCTGTGTTCCAACACCACCAGCTCTGTCATGGGTGGATCACATTCTTTAGGATAAGTCCATCACAAAAGTTACTTCCATAATTTTCCACTGTTGCCATTGCTGATCGCAACTCCCTCCATTCGTACTTCCCCTCTACCATACACTATATTTTCCTCTCTCCTTTCACTTTAAATGTGCTGGAGGGTAGCTGAGTGGCGTAGTAGACTGATCACTGGCCCTGGGGTCCTGAGGCCCGGAGCCCACATAGCCCCCCCTACCCCATGGCCCAGCAACCACCTGGCCCTGTGGTCCCGGACAGGCCATCCAATCCCAGCCCCTTGCACGAAGTAAAAAAGAAAATGTGTTATATCTGACCACTCTCCCCCGCGGTCCACCCTCTCCTTCATCACTCACATCCCCCAATCCCCCGTCCCCTTTCTCTCCTTATTCTAGATGTCTATACCCCATTGAGTATATATGCTGTTTCCTCTCCTAGCTACCTCTGATGAGAGCAAAGGTTCCCTCATTCACCCTCGCCTTACCCCCTTCCATATCATTGCAATAGCTCATTGTAATAAAAAAATCTTATTATATGAAATATCTTAACCTATTCCACCTCTCCTTTCTCTCTCATACATTTCTCTCATACATTTCCCTTTTAGCCATTGACTCCATTTTTACAATATATTATATCTTCAAATTCAGCTCTCTCCTGTGCTTCATCTATAAAAGCTCCCTCTACCTGCTCTATTAAATGAGAAGTTTCTTATGAGTATTATCAGTTATCAGTTTTCTATGCCAGAATACATGTAGTTCATCATCATTAAGTCCCTCATATTTTACCCTTCTCCTCCACTCTCTATGCTTCACCTGAGTCCTGTATTTGAAGATTAAACTTTCTGTTCAGCTCTGGCCATTCCAACAGGAACATTTGAAATTCCCTCGGTTCATTGAAAGTCCATCTTTTTCCCTGGAAGAGAATGTTCAGCTTTGCTGGGTAGTTGATTCTCAGTTGCATTCTGAGCTTTTTTGTCTTCCAGAATATTATGTTCCAAGCCCTACGAGCCTTTAATGTAGTTGCTGCTAAGTCCTGTGTGATCCTGACTGCAGCTCCATGATATTTGAATTGTGTCCTTCTGGCTGCTTCTAATATTTTCTCTTTGACTTGGGAGTTCTGGAACTTGGCTATAATATTCCTGGGGGTTGTTTTTTTTGGATCTCTTTCCAGGGGAGATTGGTAGATTCTCTTAATTTCTATTTTGCTCTCTGCTTTTAGGATATCTGGGCAATTTTCCCATAGGAATTCTTTAAAAATGATGTCAAGGTTCTTTTCCTGATCCTGACTTTCAGGTATCCCAATAATTTTTAAAATTATTTTTCCTATATCTGTTTTCCAAATTAGTTCTTTTTTCAATGAGATGTTTCACATTTTCTTCTATTTTTTTATTCTTTTGGTTTTGAAGTATGTGTCCTGACTTCTCGTAAAGTCAGCAGCTTCCTTCAGCTCCATTTTAGATCTGAAGGATTTGTTTTCCTCAGAGAGCTTTCTTATCTCTTTTTCCATCTGGCCAATTCTGCTTTTTAAAGCATCCTTCTCCTCAATAACTTTTTGAACTGTTTTGTCCATTTGGCCTAAGCTAGTTTTTAACATGCTATTCTCTGCAGCATTTTTTTTTGATCTCCTTGATTAAGCTGATGACTTCTTTTTCATGTTTTTCCTACATCTCTCTCATTTCTTTTCCCAATTTTTCTTCTATCTCCCTTACTTGCTTTTCAAAATCTTTTTGGAGCTCTGTTATAGCCTGAGCCTAATTTCCGTTTTTCTTGGAGTCTTTAGATGTAGGAGCTTGTATTTATTTCCTCATCTTCTGACTGTTTTCATCCTTCTTGGGATCATAGACAAAGTATTTCTCAATGGTGTTCCTCTTTTTTTCTCTGTTTACTCATTTCCCCAGCTTGTGCCTGGTCTTAGGGTATTTCCTGAGCTTTTGAGTATTATTGGAGCACACCCCCACAAGGATCTCAGTGTGTGAAGCTCTGTCTTCCCTCCTGGTCTGTGAATGACCACAAATGTACCCCCTCTGCCATGGGACTGAGGTGGGGAGGGCCTAGACTACAATCAGGATCTGAATGTGGTTAGAGTCCCAGAGTCCTGTTCCAGGTACAAGAGGAGAGACCTCGGAAGTCTTTCTCCACTTCCCTACTTAGGTTGAGTACTCAAGGTTCAGTTGCCTTGGGGGCTCCTGCTTCTGTTTCCTGGATCTGGGCTGCTGTGGCCAAGCTGTGTGCTGAGTGCCCTGAGGGCTGGGTTTCACTCACTCACCCTGGCAGAGGCCCCTTGCTGATTTCCAAGTTGTACCCGGTGATCCCCAGGGTATAGGTCAGAAAACTGCCCCTGCTGCCGAGCTGCGGCTTCCAGCGCCCTGGGGCTGCCACCAGGAGGTTGAAGTTCCTTTGCTGTGGTGGCCGCCCCTCCAATCCTGTGGAGTGGAGCCTTTCCGCTATTTTCCAGGTTACCTTGGGCTGGAGAACTGTCTCACTGGATCTCTCTGTGTGTTCTGTCTCTCAAAAATTTAGTTAGAGTCCTTATTTCATAAGTTTTGAGAGAGGATCTTCTCCCGTCACCATCTTGGCTCTGCCCCCAATAATTTATTTTCAAATGAAAATGAGCCTTCTCTTCTTTCCACTGCACCTCCTTCCATTGAAAAAGCACAAAAACAATACCTTATGAGCATCCATGCTACATATCTATACATAGTCAAAGAAAACATTTTGCATTGTTTTGCATTGTCCATGTCCAAAAAGTATTCCTCATTTGACATTTGGAGTTCATCAACCTCTCTATCAGGAGGTGATGACTGTGTCTTGTTGTGAGTCTTTTGGTAATGGGGTTGATTATTATGTCGTTCAGAGTTCCTGTTACTTTTTCAGTATTGTTCTCCTGGTTCTGCTTATTTCACTTTTCATTGGTTCATCTCTGTCTTCCCAGTTTTCTCTGAAATTGTCTTCTAAAGTCACTCCACAATCCATGGACACCTCCCACCTCTTCAGTTTCCAATTCTTTGTCACCATACAAAGGAGCAGTTAGCAGTACTTTTGTACATATGCTTCCTTTTCCTTTTCTTTGATCTCTCTGGGTCTGTAGACCTAGTCAATAGTGGAATTGCTGGATCAAAAGATATTCAGTTTAATAGCTTTTGAGTTATCATCTAATAAAGGCAGCTGGGAAGTCTGAGACCTGTTTGCCTGGATGTACTTGGAATAGGAAGACAAGATTCTCTTAGGGCCACAGAGTTTTAATGACTGACTCTTCTAAAGATTTGGCTTTCTAGAATAGTTAGACCAGGTCACAGCTTTCCCAAGAATGCACCTGTTTTCCTTCTTTGTCAGTTCTGCCAATCTGTGGAGTATGAGGTGGTGCCTATTTTAGAGTATATTTTTCTAAATATTAGTATTTTAGGGCGTTTTTTTTCATTTGGTGATTGTTAGCTTGCCTTCCTTCCTCTGGCAAATTCCTTCCTCTCAAGGAAAGAGTGAGGTGGGCATCCATGAACAGCTCTGCTTCACATTAGTCCAGTCTACACCCAGGTGAAGACATCACCCACAATGCCATTGGTGGTCTTTGAAAATGAAGGGCAGAAGACCACAATAGAGGGAGTGTTTTTACAAACATGAATGCCATCCCAGCTTAGGGATTGACTCCATGGAGGGCAGGGAATTTGATTTGTTGACTTAACCAACCCTCTGTTAACCAGTCCACAAGTAGTTATGAATCAAAGTTGCATGGAAGTGAGAAGAGATCCAGACAATGAGCTTTAGGAATTTTGACGAGGAGCTGGCATTCATTTTCAGAGGCCGAGAAAAGAGAAGTCAGCAAAGGGAAGAAGGTCAGTCACAACCAAGTGGTCCTTGAAGAGTTGGGACCTTTTTCTATCATTCTAAAGGTTTTAGGCAGGGAGAGGCTAATCCAGTGTTTCTGAAGGAAGGTGGCTTAGGGCGGGTATTTTATCTGGCATCAGAGCAGGGCCATAGCAATGAGGGATTCTGTAACTGAAGAGGAGGGAGCAGATGGAAGCTGTGTTTGGCCAGATTGTAGATGTTGAGAAGAGGAGGGACCTTTAGGGTGGAAATGGTTGGAAGATGTCCTCGAGTGCCAGAACCAGGGCTTCAGGATTTCTTTAGGACAGGGGCAGGAAAGAGTCGGGTGAAATCATGTGGTTTGGTGTTGCCATGGCAATAGCCAGTAGAACTAGAAATTCAATAAATCTAGGAGCTTTTTTAGGGATGAATTAACTAACTGTTTGGCCAATATGGCCTGTGACTGATATTATATTCAAATTACCCTTGACAGAAAAAAAAAAAAAGGTTTCCCATCCCTGCTTTAGAAAATCATGGCATTTGTCTAGGGTTTGATATGATCTTGTGGGGATGTGTTGGGGAGATGCCTCACAATTCTTCTTCTGGAAGATGTTCTCCATCCCCAGATGCAGCACGTCTACCCTTGATGCTTCCTTTGGAATATTAAGAGGGTTGAGTGGGGACTTCTTTTCTCTGGTCCCCCACCTTCCATGTCTATAAGAATGCTTGCAGTATCTCCCCTTAGATGGACTGGAGGGGAGCCTGTAAAGCTCCTGATGCAGGCAGGCCCCAGTTGGATGGCAGGACTACCTCCAGAAGGATCCTGGGTCAGTCACCCTGGGCTCCACTGGAGCTAGGCACACCTCCTTTGTGTTCATTCTTTTGTGGCTTCTCTGTTTTCTTGTGACTTGCTTCTGATCTGTGGAGGGCTTTGTTCTCTGGCTTGGCAGTTTATTAGTCTGAGACAATATCTAGTTACTTTAAAGGTCTTTGAACGAAAGAAGATGACAAAGGAAAACATTTCAAATCAGGCTCCTGGTTATTGATGCTGCCTGACCTACTTACCATCTTGTTTCTGAGACAGTGGGATGAATATTTTTCCCCCCGATTAATTTCAACTTGGTAGAATATTGGATTTTTCTGAAAACAGCTAAGCCATGCTTTTAGACAGGAAGCTTCCCAGATAGTTTCCTCTGATATTTGTATAAATATTATTATACATTTTATAAATAATGTAGCCATTTTTTTAGGGAGGTTCCTTAGGTTAAATATATTTGAATCACTCTCATTTTGACCTTTACAAAACTATTTTTTAAACAACACAGAGTTATTCTTCCTGTTTTTCCTATGAAGAAACTTGAGACTCAGAGAAGTAAAATAATTTCTTGGGGAACCCCAAGAAATTAGTGTAGTGAGAGTTGACACCTAGATGAGAATCACCCCAAACAACCCTGACTCCAAGCTCCTTCTGTGACACCAGATCTCCTCCTTTTTTGGTCTTTCCTGTTGACACTGGCTTGTTCTTGAACATGTCCATGGACTTGCTGTAGGCATTTAACAGAGAGCCTCTACCCCATAGCAGCTAGCAGCAGTTTCCAGGACTCCATGGCCTAGAGTCAGGTGTGATTTTTGAGACCAATTCTAGCCACCTTGTGTTGCAGAGCAAGAAGCCAGGCCCTGAGAGGGTAAGAGATTTACAGGGTCACTCAGGGATGAAGTGGAGAAGGTGGGTCTTGTCTCCACCTCAGACATTCCTGACTCTTTCTTGGGTGGCCTGGCCAACATTACAAAGACAGAGCTCAGTCCTGGAGATGATTTTCTTGACCTCTGTTCATTAGTGGAAAATGGGAAGCGATCTAATCTCTGCTTGGACAGATCCATTGATGATAACTACCCCCACAATGCATAGTGACATCCTTTCACCACTTGATGGATTTGTATGATAGCAATCCACCCTTCAGGCTCCATCTGAAAGACCCTATCAGCCTTCTTCATCTCATGGAATCTCTCCCCAGTGATACTGAAGTATCACTGGACTTGGTAAATGTAAAATTCCTAGTTTGTGTCTATGGAAGGTAGAGACTGAAGACTTGAAGCAGGAATGTTGAGACCTCAGCAAGCCACTGAAGGAAGAGACTCTAGTCTCTGTCTAGTGAGACTTCATCATATCAGGGAGAAGGCTGACTTTGAATGTGCTGAGACTTACTGGCCTTCTGGATTCAAAACTGACTGGGGAAAATGCTTTTAAAACAGGGAACTCATGCCCTGGATGGCTCTGGAACCAGATAATGGGTCATCTCAGATTTGCAAAATGGCCTAACCGAAATCCAGGACTCATCATCCTACATAGGAAGACGTACATGCCCTCACCAAAGAGGGGGAGAGGACTGATAGATGTTTTCAGAACACCAGATCAAGTGGTGAAGACCGAGGGGAAATTCTTGTGATTATGTTAGTGGATCACTTCACCAGTTGTCATTGTCAAAGCTGCCAGCAGGTAGATGAGATTTAATTTGATGAATGTGACTGAAAATGGTTCATTTAAGACATCTAGGTCTGCCAATAATACTATCCAAAGTTCCTCCATAGGTGGCATCTTCAAGTGCTTGGCCATCAGGAGGGAGACAGAAAACCATTCATTGACGTGTGTGGATTTGTTTGTGCATACTGAGGATTTTATGAGTATTTGGGACCAGGTCCTCCTCAACTACTCCCCAAAGTTAGAGAAAGCTTATTTTCAAGTAGCCCAAACTTAGTGATCAATACAGAGTACCATTGTAGGCTGCCAGTGTTGAACACCTACTGAATACCTACCCAGGTATTTATGACCCGGGGTAGACTTCTGTATCAGAATTTCTCTTTTCTGAACTGACAGATGACAAATCATTTTGTTACTAATATAGACCTTCAGCTATTCCAGAGAGATCAACCTATAAATTGTACTGGAACTGGTCTATTATTATCCAAGATAGAATTGCTGCCCACACATGCCCAAATTAGTTTTAGTCCTTGAAAACTTGAGAACAGAAGTTTTTGTTTTATTTTGTTCCTTATTTAATGAACACCAAAATAAAAGAATATTTCCATATATTAAGTAAAACAGAAAGAGAGTCTGTGTGGAACTATGAATCCCAAGCATAGACACATACAAAAAATATAACATGTCGGTCTGTGCTTCCTTCTGAAGAATGCTGTTTTCCTTGGATGTCACTGTCTAAAATACTCCTCATCTCTGGGCTTGATGGAAAGAATGGAAAGTTCTTCAGACACAGAGTCTGGGCAGAGGCCTTGCAGGAGGCAGAGAAGACCCGCCTTGTGGGTTTGGCTTCTCTTGGAGCTGTTCTGAGGATACTTGCCAGGAATTTTAGGAAGATGGACTGACAAAATTCAACTATGAAAGGCAGTTACTTTTTTTTTTTCAAATTCAGAAGAATACTAGTTAGTAACTTGTTCCTGGAGTATTCCTATCTGCACCCCATTGAAAAGATGAGAAGAGCTTGCCAGGCTAACAGTTATGTTACATATTAAGGTTTGCAGAGTTCTTTACCTACATTATTCTATGACTGCAGTAGCACAGAGTGGAGAGACTTGGACCTGGAATCAGCCTCAAATCCCACCTCAAACACTTTAAACTCCAATCCGACTCTGCCTTATCTGTTAAATAGGGATAATGGTAGCAGCTGCCTCCTGAGCTTGTTGGGATGATGAAAGAAGAGATCTCATGTCGAACATGTTGCCAACTTTCAAGTGCTCTAAGGGAAAGTTCTGTGGCATTTGTTTAGAAACTTTAGAGCTAGGGAAAATCATCAAGAACTTATCTGGGGGCGGCTAGGTGGCACAATGGATAAAGCACCGGCCCTGGAGTCAGGAGTACCTGAGTTCAAATCCAGTCTCAGACACTTAATGATTACCTAGCTGTGTGGCCTTGGGCAAGCCACTTAACCCCATTGCCTTGCAAAAAAACCTAAAAAAAAAACTTATCTGGACCCTCAATTTATAGCTGAGGACAGTGAACTGAGGGCCATTAAATTCCTCTCACAAGGTCACTCCCATCATCAATTTTTTTTTCTTTAATCCAGCAGAGCAGGAAGTGACTAAACATTTCTTTGAGCAGGGGACAGGCAGAAAGTCTTTAGGAGCTGGTGGGTGGGTGTTTGGGACGGTTCTTTGCTGATGGGCATCATGCAACTGGGTGACTAAGGACTCCTCCTGGATGAATCTCCTGGTATGAGAGTCAATCAGGCCACCAGCGTTACCCCAGCACTCTACTGTGTAAGGACTTGCAAAAGGGAGAAGAGATGGAGCAGACCCATTCCATCTGTTAGGTTTTTTTAGTATGGCATCTACTTTTTAGGATGCAATTCTCTCTTCCTCCCTGAGGTAGGCACTTGGTACTCTAGTGTCCCATTCTCACACAGGATACTCTATTTCTTGACTGGTCATTCTTCTTGGCTAAGCCCCTTGCCTTTCTCCTCATTTTTGCCTCCTGGCTTCCCTGCCTTCTTCCAAGGCTCACCTAAAATGCTACCTTCTCCAGAAAGTCTTTTCTAATCCTCTTAATTTGGAGCCTTCTCTTTGAGCTGGTCCTCAATTTATCCTTTCTGTAACTTGTTCATCTGGAGAAGTTTTCAGTTGTCTCCCCTCATCAGACTGAATGCCTGACTCATAGTTGGCACTTGATAAATGCTTCTTAACTAAATTTGACTTGACTTCTTATTTGGAAGGTTCTTTGGTTATAGCTTTGTGGAAATGGGAGTTTTGATGATCAGTCATCCTTTGACATTGCTGCAACCCCTCCCTTGTACCGCCTATCTGCAGGGTGATCAGGAAGGTCCAGCCCTGTGGGAGGTAGCTTGTAGACTGTGCCCAGTCATTCCACAGAGTCTATCTGTTATTAGTGCCTTTTTAATCCCTTAGCAAAACAGTAATAAATGGGCTGCTTTGCCCACAGGTAAATACTGGGCTAAAATGCTAAATGCTTATACTTCCTGCCCCACCCTTCATTCATTTAGAGTTTTCTAAAGATTTCTGGGTTGAACTTTCCATATTTAGTTTTGTGTTGTTAACTCTTATTCTTAGTACATTTTTATGACACTAGTAATGCCATCGTGCGATCGAATGTGTTCAGTTTGTTTACAGGGAACCCATTAAATCCAGTGCTGGGCACTTTAAGACATGCCCATTACTCATGGTATTTGTTTAATAAATGTCTCCTTAAGTGTTGGATTATTATTCAATCATTTATAAGTATTTGAATGTTTTGCATGTGGAATGACAACAGTCCCAGAAAAATCGATTTTGATTGTTGTTTGCTTTTGGACTTAGACGTTTGAATTAGGTTTCAACTTCTCAGAGTCTCTAAGTGTATTTTGTTATTAAATTTATCATACTTCCAGAAGGAAACAATCCAGACTTAGACTGTATTCTCTCTTCTGCCTTCTTGGGTCAGATTTGTCTTTTTGATTCATCAGTGTTCTGTAGTATGAATATTCCTCCTCCTCCCAGAGATGCTTTAGCATGCTTCAGATCTTCCTCTGGGTCTGGAGGGTTACTGTAGCTTTAGAGCTGGTAGGGACCATAGAGATCATTGAGTCCAATCTTGTGAGAAGTCAGCTTGGGTGACTTCAGATCTGTAGCTTTAAATAGTAATCAGATTTCCCCCTTTCATTTCTTGGGCTTTCTGTTTTACAGGGAGTCTCTTCCTTCTTAGCCATCTGGGAAGTAGTTTACTTGGATAGATGAGGACTCATCCTGAGACTCCTCTCAGAGTGTCTGTTGCAGTGACACTCTTATTGTTATCAATGGCTTGTCGCTATTAATTCTTAGTCCAGAGTGATTAAAATGACTTTTATTAAGACATCTTTGCAAAGAAGGACCACTTCTTTTAAGGAAAGGGGCCCAAATCATGACAGTGCTAGGGCTTGTTCCTCCTCCTTCATGCCAATCATTGGACAGGATCACAATCTAGTTGATAATTCACCCCTATTATGTTTTCCCCGCTCTGCTCATTTTACTAATGAGCACAGGGAATGAACAGTAACCTCCTTGAGGAGGCACACAGGAGAAGAACACAGACCTTTGGTCAATACCTAACTAGTTGCAAAGTTATTCCTTTAATCACCTTTCCTTTTGTCTAACTCTCCCCTTCCTGTAAACTGACTGGCATCTTTTGGTTTCCACAAGGACCAGACAATCCTGGCTTTTGTAATGTATTATCCTCATAGACATCTGTGAGATTCTGGCAATATACTCTCTCATTCCAATATCCTCTCTATCCTTGTGGAAATAAAGCACTTGATTCTTTCCCACACTTATCAACACCTTCCCTTTGAGTTCATGTAATTACAGGTTAGGTCATGAGTAACCTGTGCTTTTGGAGAGATGTTGGCAGAACCCTTTTGTCAGACTTTGAAATTAGAGGTTTCCTCAGTGGGTGCTCTCCCCTCCTTGGTACAAATTGCTTCTATCTTCTGTAGTCAGCCTGGCACTGTTTCTCCAGCCTTCGCCAGACTAGAGCTCAGGTAGCAGTTGTGTCATCCTTCAGTTACAGGTGCTGAGACAGGTTGGAGATGCCTGGGTCACCCATTACCAGGCATCAGCAGAGGGCAGTGTGGAGAGCCAACTGAATATATTCACTCTTGTCTGTTTTCTGTCTGTTTGAAATGGAGCTTTTTCATCCCAGGAGCAAACTTTGCATCTCCAGCAGAAGTAAATATCCCCAAATAGGCATCTTCATTACTAATGATGTTTCTTTTAGTTCTGAAATGACTGGGAAAGCATCACTGACTGTGTATTAATTATGCTAGTTAATCGGAGAAGGTTCAGAATATTCATTATCTGCAGCTAATTAGTTATTAAAATGGAGAACCATTAAGTGATGGGGTTGAGGAATACATTATTCATTTAGAGAGAAAGAAGACAAATGTCACCTGGGACCTTTGGGAACAACCTTTCTGCTAATATTCTTATGGGCCTTGGGTTGCTCAGCCTCAGTTTCCCCACCTAGCAGTTCCTTGCATTTTGCCCTTTTTGATTTTTCTTTTCAATGCTCTCCCAAATAGAAGAAGAAGTGGAAAATGTGGATGTTTCCTGCGTGCCAGCAGAGGTCCTGCGGAACATAGAAGCTGACAGCTACTGGTGCCTGAGCAAGCTGCTGGATGGCATTCAGGTAAGCCATGCCCTGGCCCTAGGGCGAAGTGGATGAGCTGGGGCTAGGTGGGAAATGTTGCTTTTGTGTTTTTTTGTAAGTGGAAGAGACATTAGCTCTAGTTTTGCCTTGTCAGTGGGATTTCAGAAATACTACAAATGAGGACTTTGAAAATCAACTTTCTAAACTGGCCTTAATGTTGTGGTCATCTTTGAAGGACTCTGGCTCCTAGGGTACCTGTGTCTTCTGACCATCCATGTAGCCTCCTTCTGGGAGCTGATGGATTTGTAGCCCTAAAAGCTAAGTCAGTGTCGCAATCTTGAACTATGCCCCACTTTCCACTCTTCCCTTCATTTGGGAGAACCTCTTCATGAAGTCTGTTTATATGCCAACAACTGCTTACTTGAGGAGAAATGGCCTTAACATTTTCCCCGAACTCCCCACCTTCACACCAGCTCCTCAGAACAGAGTGACTTGGTTTGGTTGTAAGAAGTAGTCTTCCCCCAACCCATTCACCAGAGACTCCTCTCAGTCTTCTTAAGCAGCCTTTGGGGGCTGCAAGGCCTTCAGACCTCTGCCAGCTGGGGCCAATGAGGGGAGGAACTCTACCCCAGACAGCTACCACATCTGGTCCTCTCTGAGCTCTGACTGCCTATCCTGGCTAGCCCTGGGACAGCAGGCACAGCTCGGACACTTGGAGCCCCAGAGGAAGGCTGAAGGAGTCATCCTAGGTTGATTTGAGTCATTGAGTCTACTTGGATTATCCCTAGCTCGATGTTGCCCTTGTATTGGCAGCAGATGCCTAATTAGGAATGGAATGGTTTCAAGAGGTCTGAATCCCTCTCTTCTCTTCTTAGGTTCCCTAATGTTGATTTCCTACAAATCCTGCGAAATCAGAGACCTAGTCCTATACCTGCTCCCCTCTGTGTGATCATGGCCATGCCCTTTCCTCCCACTGGGCCTCAGAATTTCACATTTGGAAAATGAAGAGGTCGGACTAATGAATCTCCAAAGCCTTTCCTAACTCTTAAGAGCTCAGGTTGTGACAGGCATTGGGAGACTTGGTTTCCCAAGGTCAGAGACTTGGTTTCCTACAGAGAGGAGCTTTCTTCTCCAGTTAAACTGTGCTTTGAGAAGCAGAATTGTGTTAGCTGGAAAAGGTGTTCAGAACTGTGGCCTTCTCATTGCTTGAAGGAGCTGAGAAGGCTTGGCTGTGGGAACCCCTAGGGCCTGTAGGGTCATGGTTGTCAAATAGCTGATGGACTCAGACTTGTGGTGCTCCAGGCCAAAAGGGAGGGTCTGGCTGCCTGGAATCTGTGGAGAGGACCGTCCTGATGATGAGACTCTGTGGTGTGGCATGTTCAGGCTTGTGAGGGAGTGACTTATCCTTCCCTGAGATCTTCTACCTTTGGCTGAGCGACCACTCACTCAAGATATCAGTTAGCCATCCTTGAGGTTGGGGGGATGACCAGGGTGCAGGCTGTGTCCTTCTGTGAAATGTTTCTGTCTGTGAATGTTTCTTCTTTAGGATGTGGGAGGGTTTCATGGGTAGAGGACACTATTCCATTGGGTAGCATTTTGGAAGCTGCCCCAGGGTGGGGGGGGCGGTGTCAGAAGCAGGCAGGCCTTGCACCTCAGCCTTCCTGGGATTAGAAGATTAGAGCTTCCTTCTCTCTAGTTACTATGATCTCTAACTTCACACCATCCATGTTCTTGTGCCAGTCTTCTGCCACCCTTTTGGAGCTCCTTTGGACTGCAGGCTGTCTAGTTCATCTCTCTGTCCTCACTCTCATCCTGCCTAAGCTGGGGCTCCATTCTGTGGTTGACCATCCTTTGGCTTTACTGTGGGCTCTCCTATCCCATCCCCATTCCCAGCTTTTGTAGTCCTTCCCCTATCTCAGAGCTCAATTTTTGCGTGCCTTCACAAAGACTCCCCTGAGAGGGGCTGTGATCTTTGCCTGCTGGAATTTCTCTCCCTTTGACCCAGGTCTTGCCATTGTTCTTTCCTCCTTCTCCCTCATATCACAGTTATTTGTGCACTAGCTTTGTTAGGGGTTCATTGTCTCTTACAGTGTTTGTACTGGTAATGCCTAGCCCAGAGTATTGGAGTGAGTTAAATAAAGATTAAAGAAAGCAAGAAATATCCTAATGCTGGGGAATGTCAAGAAAAAAATCTTTTTTTCATTACTTTTTTTAGGTAATTGACAGGTGGTCCATCTCATTCTGGGTGGTCATGTTAATAAGAATGCTTAACTGGTGTCAGGGCCCCTGAGTCCAGATGCTGGCTTGGTGACCCTGGACCAGTTACTGGCTTCCTTCAGTCCTTGTTTCCTCATGGGAGAAATGGAAGGGCCAGTCCCAATGAGTTTGAGATTTCACTGTAGGAGGTGTGGGCCCCAGTGACCACTGTCTGCCCCAAGTTCCTGCCATCCACAGCTTTCTGAAAAGCAGGTGGAATCTGCTGCAGGTCTCCATGTTCCTAATGAGGAAACAGCCTCAGAGACAGGAAGTGACTTTGTGACGTCTCAGGGCCAGGGCCAGCACCCAGGTCCTCTGACACTCACTCTAGGATTTGTAGTTCACCTCTAAGAAGGAAGGCAGCAAGTGGCCAAACTGGCTTCTGAGACACCACTCCAGGGATGGGCCCAGCTCATTCTTAGTAGGTTTGATGGTGGAGGCTATGAAACTTCTGGATACTGGATCCCCAGAGCAAAGCTTCTTAAATTTGTTGAATTGTGCTTCTCATAAGGAAATATTTTTTGAGCATGCTACCTAGTATGGATATATCTGTGTATATAAAAATGCTTTTTTTTAAATTATAAGATTTTAGACTAAAACTCCTCCAATAATAATTATATTCTATATAAACCACTCTAAATATTGACATTAAAAAAGGCAACTATGAAATGGAATGTCCTTTGCTCTTATGGAACTACTGAAGTTTATTGCTTATGAGACCAACATGGTCATACTCATGCCTGAAGAAAATCTTTTTAGCAGATGTATGATTGGTTCATTGGACAGAGAAGAGACTAGAGGCAGAAAAATTCATTAGGAGATGTTGGGCAATCATCTGAGTGACAGGTGAGAAGAACCTGGGAGTGGAGAGAAAGGCTTGAATCGGTGAGATATGAAGGGAGAGATGGCAACCTCTCTGACTTGAGGGACAGTGAGGAGTGGAGAATACCACAGGGCTAGAGTTCCCTCAATGGCAGTTGAGAAGTTTGAAAGGGGAAGAAAAGATGGGGGAACTCATTTCATCTGCCGTAAAGATTGTGACTTGCCCATGGCTGCTTAGCCAAGACACCTGCATTTATTCCATCCCAAACAGAGGGTTCTCCTACTCAGTGGTGGGTCTCTACCCTAGAGTTTAACATCTCCAAGGGACACTTGGCATGGCCCTAAAGGGATCTGGCTGAACCCATGAGGTTGCTATGGGGTTGTGTGGGGCCAAGGAGGCATGATTGCAGCCTCTTGGAGAGGACAGTAGGCATGACTATATTAGAGAGGAGCGACATCATTGGATATGCAGTAGAGTTTGATATGGGACTTCATCTTCTCTCCCTCTGATTGGACCTCCTCATCAGAGGAAGGCTCAGGCTCACTCCAAAGGGTTTTGTTTTTCTCATGTCACTTGGGTGATTGTGACTGATGAAAGATGAGTCTGCTCCTTTATTCCAGAGGGAGTTGGCATCTATTTGTAAATAAAATCAGCAGAACAATCTAGTCAATGCTGGCTTTTCATTTTAAACGACAAGTTTGTTCTCTGATGAAATGGTTTATTGACAGGCCTGCCACAGGGAAGGCATGAGGCCTTTGGGAAGCATGAATTTAAAACCTGAGATGGCAAAGGGAACAGTCATCCGTTTCATTCTTTCCACTTACTTACTATGAGGCCTTGAGCATGGAAACTTGGTTTTCTTGCCCTCAATTTCCCCTTCTTTTATAAGGAACTGAAGGCATTTTGCCCTGCCTGTGTATTAGTGTATTGGAGTTGTTATTACAGAGTGTGTTTTTCTTGAAAGCTCTTTGTAAAGTGATGCTTTTAAAGTGATGGAAGTAGCAATTTCTTTTATTTTTGTTTGAGGATAAAAGTGTTGGGGGTAAGCCATTGTTGATGATGTTTTTGAAAAATTGAGGAGGAAGCTAGAGGACTAGAGACACTTCATTCTGTTTTTCCCAAGAAGGGCAGTAGATGAATTTGTCAAGCTGTAGACCGGTCTTGCTAGATTTTGATTATTGATCAAGTTCCAGAAGAGGGATTGCTTGCACGCAGCACAAAGAGAAACAACTTCCACATAAAGCACTCTTGCCTTTCTTAGGAGCTTCATCTCCCTTTTCATCAGGATTTCTGGACTGACCTTAGTTAGCTTCACTCAATTTGAACAAAGCCATCAATAAGTCTTTTGTGCTCTCCTTGAGCTTAAGCTGATTATTTGTGGACTAGATTATGGTCAAATGAATTTGGAATTGTTAGAATGATGAGATCCCACCACCACCACCACCACCACCACCACCACCACCACCAATAGTGATTAATGGATCTGACATCTTTGAGGGAAATATCTAATACACAGTCCAGGGACTCTCTTTAATTCTCTTCTGCTGAACATTTCAATCAATGACATCGCTATTGGTCCACTTGAAAAAAATCCTTAAGGTGGTAGATGAGTGATTCTGGATCAACTGTTGTCTTATGACCTCAAATGAAGGGCTGGATCTAGCCAATTCCAAATGAATGAGCATCAACCTGAAGGGTCGGCTTTGATTTTTCTCCTGCTTAGACCCTTCAGTTTAACCTCTGCCCAGTGGAGCAGTCTAGGACCAGTCTGTGTCTTAACTTAGCACTGACCAAGTAAACCAAGCAAAAACCCCTTTTACTATTTTGTTTTGGCATTGATGGTATTTCTTAGGCAATCCTTCAGGGGTGTAGAAGGTACTGGGACTGAAGTCCTTGCAATAATTCTCATCCCATGAAAAATAAGCTTTGCTCATAGTTTGTCACATCTGTCATTATTTCACAACCGTTAAGGGGCCTTAGGCATATCCTTCGTTTTGGTATAATTTTTTTGAGGACAAGGACCTATGTCTTAGAGGTTTTTAACCTGCAGACTGAGCTTTATCTCTTCCCTCTGTCAGGATAGTAAGGGTTCTTTTTCAGAGGTGGTGTGGTCAAAACGTGATGTCCAAATGATTCCATTTGTACATTATGTTCAGTTCTGTGTATCTGAGTTTAAGAGGAAAAGAACAGATGAACAGGAGCCCATAAAGAAGAGTGTGAACTAAATGCTTAGATCTCTGATAACTGTGCCAGACGCAAAGGAATGGAGGCAACTAGTGTTGAGGAGAGGGGTACCTGTTGGTCTCTTCAGATATCTGTAGTATGTATGAAGGGTGGCACATTTGAGATCAGTATGAAGAAGAGGTGCCCTTGAGCCCCCTTGAAGAAGCCGGCAATGGATTAGAAACTTTAGTGTTTAGAATGACTGGAGAGGATTGTCAGAGCAGCCAATGATCATCTACTCTTATTAAACTCATCAACTCTTCCATTGATGGTGAATTAGTCACTACTCAATGAAGCAATACATTCTATTGACGTCTTTGAACTTGTTTAGCAAGTTTCCTTTCCTTTTTATATCAGGGGAAATGATAAGTAATATGATATGGTAGATAGAAAGCCAGCCTTGAAGACAGGGTCATTTGGGTTCAAGTATCTCCTCTGGCATGTGCTGGCCAATGTGAACCTTATCAAGTCATTCTATTTTTTTTTTTTAGTTTTTTTTTTTAAGGCAATGGGGTTAAGTGGCTTGCCCAAGGCCACAAAGCGAGGTAATTATTAAGTGTCTGAGGCCAGATTTGAACTCAGGAACTCCTGACTCCAGGGCCCATACTCTATCCACTGTGCCACCTAGCCGCCCCAAGTCATTCAATTTCTTGGCACGTTAAGCAATTGTCACCATATGTTCTAGAGAAGATGTTGACCTTCATTACTAAAAATGGAGTTGGAGCTAGAACTGAAATTTCTTTTTTTTGTTATATAAATATTTTATTTGTTTTTCAATTATATATAATAGTAGTGTTTACCTCTCATTTTTTGGTAAGGTTTTGAATTTTACACTTTCCCCCGACCTCCTTCCCATCCCCCCTCACAAAAGGCAATCTCATAATCTTTACATTGTTTCCATGCTATGCATTCATCAGAATTGAATGTGTTGAGAGAAAAAAAAATCCTTGAGGAAAAAATAAAACATCATAGATAGGAAAATTATGTAGAACATAAGATAGCTTTTTTAAAAAAAATGGAGGTAATAATCTTTGGTCTTTGTTTAAACTCCACAATTCTTTCTCTGGCTACAGATGGTATTTTCCATTGCAGATACCCTAATATTGTCTCTGATTGTTGCACTGATGGAATGAGCAAGTTCTTTAAGGTTGATCATCACTTCCATATTGCTGTTAGGGTATACAGTATTTTCTGGTTCTGCTCCTCTCACTCAGCATCAGTTCATACAAGTCTTTCCAGGCTTCTCTGAAATCTCTTCTCTCCTGGTTTTTTTTTTTTTTTTTTTTTTAGTTTTTGCAAGGCAATGGGGTTAAGTGACTTGCCCAAGGCCACACAGCTAGGTTAAGTGTCTTAAGTGTCTGAGGCCGGATTTGAACTCAGGTACTACTGACTCGAGGGCCGGTGCTCTATCCACTGCGCCACCTAACTGCCCCTCCTCCTGGTTTCTAATAGAGCAATAGTGTTCCATCACATACATAGACCACAGTTTGTTCAGCCATTCCACACTTGATAGGCATCCCCTCAATTTCCAATTCTTTGTCACCACAAACAGAGCTGCAATGAATATTTTTGTACATGTGATGTTTTTACCCTTTTTACCATGATCTCTTCAGGGTATAGACTCTGTAATGGTAATGCTGGATCAAAGGGTATACACAGTTTTATTGCCCGTTGGGCATAATTCAAAATTGCTCTCCAGAAAGGTTGAATCTGGAACTGAAATTTCTTCACCTGGGAGAACCTCATACTAACAAAATCCCTAGGGTCAGCCTTATTGTGGCATAAATGGGATCTTTTGTTTTTGAAGACTATATCCATGTGACATAAACTTGTCACATGCCACACAGTAAAGGTTTCATATATGGCCTTGTGGACAGATGGAATTGACTTTCTGAGGACCAGCCCAATTAAACAAAGATGGGTATTGAATTAATAGATTTTTTGTGATAATTCATGAAACAAAGGATAATAGTATCTTCCCCCCCTTTAAAAAGACCATCATGAAAATAATTGTAACTTATGTACCAACATTGGTTAGAGACAATCAAGTTGGTTGAATTTTGTGACTCAAAATTAAGTCGACATACATGCATAAACTTGTTGACTGTAATGTAATATTATAAAATGGGAATGAGGAGGAAGTTTTGGGAGAGCAAGGTACAGGGAGAAGACATGAGAAAGACCATATTGTTTTAGATCTTTGGGAGCCTTGAGCCTCAATCTCTTGAACACTTTCTTTAAAATTTGAATCAGTGGGTGCTAGACATGGAGAGCACCAAACAAAAGCAGAGCAAACCAGAAAGAAAACAGGAAAAGCAGGAATTATCTTTGAATGACCATTTCATCAAACAGTTGATATTCAGATATGCAACAAACTAATGATGATGTTATCCTTTTATCTCTAAGAAAACCATGGCATCAGGGAGGTGATGCCATGACATGCATATGAATTAAATTTGAGTGTGGTGGGTGCTGTGCTATGCCATTAGTCTCACTTTCTCCTTTGGAGCCATCTGGATCCAGTGGCCAGATATGAATCAGGATGACTGGAGATAGCACTGACTGCAAGGCAAGTGACTTGCCCAAGGTCACAGGTAGGGAATCATCTTAAGTCATATTTGTACTCAGGTCCACCTGACTTCAGGGCTGATGCTCCATCCAATGTGTCATCTAACTGCCATTTTTTTATGAGAGAGAGGGAAAGGGGAGGGGTGGGGAGTGGTCACCCTTAGTGAGAATTTATCTTTAGTGGGCAGTTCTGAGCAGTGTCATCTCAGAGAGAAGCTGCAGAGAAGAAAGAAACCTTGGTAATCATTCAACTGAGCCATGTCCTCCAATGAGGATTGAAGGAAGAATGGAAGGAGAGCTAGATGGAAAAGAAAAATGGAAGACGGTTTTCAAGACAAGTTTTTTTCCAGTGGATTACTGAATACTTTTATTCTGCACATAGAATCCATTAAAGGATCTGGCCCGTGGGCTTGTTGGGGGGCTGCATCACAAGTATATGACTCTGTACATCAACACTGGGGGTGGGGGTGAGAACAGATCATTCTACCCAGTCACAAGATGAGGTCTTCCAAAAAAGGACCAAATGATCAGATACCAGAAGAAGCTGTGAGAACACAGAAAGGTGGAAGAGAGAGGGGTGGAGTTACGTAGCACTGAGCCCCCATTCCCAAAACAAAACTGGTCTACTACTTGGTGCTGCCCATTCTTTGGAGGACTTCTACTGAGGTGACTGTTGACTACTAGCTCTGAGGCTTCATGGTCATGGAGCTTACTTGGCCCAAGGGTTTCTGAAATTCCTTCCAGTGAATTTAGCCTTGCTGCCCAGTTCTTCCTCAGTTTTGAGAATTTGGTTATACTTGGCCAAACGCTCAGATCGGCAGAGGGCCCCAGTCTTGATCTGCCCAGTGCAGAGACCCACCAACAGGTCTGCAATGAAGGTATCTTCAGTCTCTCCAGAACGATGGGAAACCATTACTCCCCACCCATTGGACTGGGCCAGCTTGCACGCCTGGAGAGATTCAGTCATGGAGCCAATCTGGTTCACTTTGAGCAGGAGGCAATTGCAAGCTTTCTCATTCACAGCCTTTTCAGTGTGCTTGGGATTAGTCACTGTGAGATCATCCCCTACAACCTGGATGCCTGCAGTTTCAGTAAAATTCTTCCAAGCTTCCCAATCATCCTGGTCAAAGGGATCTTCAATAGACACCACTGGATAGTCCAGGATGAAGCTCTTGTAAAGGCCCCCAAGCTCAGCAGGTGAGATGTATCTGCTGGGATCATCAGGAGACTTGAAATCCAAGTCATATTTTCCAGACTGGAAGAATTCAGAGGCAGCAACATCCATGCCAATTACAACCATGTCAGTATAGCCAGCCTTGCCAAAAGCTTCCTTCAGCAGCTCCAGAGCTTCTTTATTCTCCAGGATATTAGGAGCAAAGCCACCTTCATCTCCTACATTGGTGGCATCCTGTCCATATTTCTTCTTAATCACATTCTTCAGGTTGTGGTAGACCTCAGCTCCAATGCGCATGTCCTCCTTGAAGTTTGATGCTCCAACAGGGAGGATCATGAACTCTTGCATTGCTAGCTTGTTACCAGCATGGGAGCCACCATTGATCACATTGAAGGCTGGAACTGGCAGGAAGACTTCTTCATTGCCTGCAAGATCAGCAATATGGTGGAACAAGGAGACACCTTTCTCTGCAGCCCCAGCCTTACAAACAGCCAGAGACACTCCCTATGGCATTTGCTCCAAATTTAGATTTATTCTCAGAACCATCCATCTCTATCATCAATTTGTCAATCTTTTCCTGCTCCACAACATTCAGTTTCTTGCTAATCAGGGTCGGAGCAATAGTTTTATTGATGTGCTCAACCGCTTTTGAGACACCTTTCCCCATATAGTGGGTCTTATCATTGTCTCGGAGCTCCAGTACTTCATGGATGCTAGTAGAAGCCCCACTGGGCACAGCAACTCTGAAGAGACCTTTTGAAATGTAGAGATCAACTTCAATGGTGGGGTTTCCACAAGAGTCAAAGATCTCTCTTGCAATGATCTTCAAAATCGACATGTTGAATTTCTGTATGGGGCTGACTCCGTGGGATTCAGAGGAGAGAGGCAGAGGCTCAAGACAATTTTAACTAGTACACTTCTGAATCAAGGACAGTGGAGCTAGTCCTTCAAGACTAGCACTTGAGCCCTTGATAGGCTTTTTGTGGGGGTAAAAGAGCCCTAAAAAAGCACCAGATGAATAAAGTGACCTGATTTGAGGAGTCCATTGGGAGAGGCAGATATACAAGATATCTGAAGGAGGTAATGAAGTTGTGGGAAATATCTCATGCCCTGTTAGGGCCCCAAAAGGCAGCCAAGAAAATATCAGTTATATTTCTCTCTCCCAGGTATCTCAAACTGAGCACCATCTCTGTGCAAAGCAGAGGCATCTGGGATGAGCATGAGGAAGGAAAAAGCAGGATTTCACAAGTCATCCTCAGCAGCGAGCCCTCCTTTACCAGGACCATTGGGAATGAAAGACATAGAGAACATCTCATCCCATTATCCTCATTATCTGTTGATTAATACAGTAACACAGTGCCTTACCAGCTCTTTTCCAGCAAAGGAGGCTCTTATCCATTGGACAGAATTTTTCAAAGTTTGACTTAAGGGTGGAAAGAGCCCTGTTGAATGACCCTTTAGATATAACTGTGTAGGAAGACAACTGGGTGCTCCCCAGAGGGGTTCTTAGTGGGAGTCTGCTGTTGGACCTACCATACACTCCCATTTGTGAATGACGATTACAGTACCTCTAGGAAGAAGATGTCTCTATTCCCAGAGAGTGGTTGCATCTGTCCATACACAAGAATGACCAAACAGACGAGGAATTGCTGTCACTCAGATCTGCTGTGACCGTGTCCACCAGTAAATATATCTGGAACAGACTCACAATGGAATTGGAGCTGGAGAAGGGACAGGGCTGCTTTCAGAAAATCACAGCAATCCTTTGCCACCAGTAACAAGAAGAAGAAGAAGGAGGAGGAAGAGGAAGGAGGAAGAAGAGGAGGAAGAAGGAAATATTCAGGTGACACTTTGAGGTTTGTCAGGTACATTACCAAGATGATCTTATCTCATCCTCAAAAGCCCCTGGGAGGCAGGTGTCTTATTGTCCTCTTTTTGCAGTTGAAGAAACTGAAGCAGCCTGAGGTCATGTCTGCCTCCTGGTTTACCTTTTAACATCCTGAGCAAGTTGTCATTGGAAGTACCTTCTCTCCGAATGGTGTTAGCATGTTTGGAGTAGGGGGTATATGGAATCTATGCCTCAGAAGCTCCCTGTAGGGAAATTGTGGGACCCAGCTCATGAATGGTGCTTGGGAATGCCAGGTGGGTAGGCAGATTCCTTGTTGTCCCTCTCATGAGCTAATGGTCTGGTGCCCTTGAGTGCCTTTGGATCTGTAAGATCTTCCTCTTCTGGTGCTTCTTCAGCATGACATTGTATAGTTAAGGGGCTAGCTGCACGTACTTCCTTGTGATGTTTGGCCAGGAACCAGATTTCTCATTGTCTTAGGGACTTGGGGTCATGGCCCTTGGGGAGCCTGGCACCTCCCTAGCTGTCTGCATCAGTGATGTGACTGGCTCTGAACTTGAAATTGTACCACTGCCTTCATGATCTAGTCGTATTTATTTTTGTTGTTTTCAATTAAGTTCCACATGGCAAAGTGTATAGAACACTTTAGAGCCCAGGAGAACCTTGGCCTCTGGCTTCTCTGGGATGGAATAGCAAGTGGTGAAGCTTGCTGCATGGTCAAGGTGGAGCAGACCAGCTGTGACTGTGAGGGCTGGCCTACAGTTTATGAGGCGACCGCTGACGCTGACCACCCTTGTGGTTCTCTGGGGCACTGACGTTAACCACCATTTGCGTTTTATCTTCGTTCATACAAAAGATTTTTCCTGGGTACCTTCTGAGTGCTTGACCCTGGCAGAATGAGTTCATTGAGTCACTCTGGGCTGAGAAGCTGACAGGAAGCCATTGGGCCAGCAGAACTGACTGTGCTCCAAGTAAAGTCAAAGGCGAAGAGGTGAACTCTTAGCAGCTTGGTGTCTTTAGCCAAGTCACTGAATTTTTCTAGCCCCTTTTTCCTCATATGCAAAATGATCATCCCTAAGCCCCCTTTTCAGACCTAAAAATGTGACTCTGTGAGCCTTTGAAGCAGTGAGCGGTGCCACTGGTTACACTGTTTGGATTCCTCGTTTGGCACAGAGCATGTGTCCACAAAGGAGTCGTGTGGCCATTCCTGTGGATGAGCTAGGGGAGAAGTGGCCCACCCAGGCTTACTCTTTCCTCCTGGCTTTGAGACGTTGGGCTTGGCAAGGGTGGTGCTTACCTCACTTGGTGGAGGAATTCTATATCCCTTGAGAAAGGGGAAGTGTCCCAAAGCGTCTTCCTCGATTCCACGTCAAAAGTTATTGCTGGTGTCTCCTTTTTAATTTGAGATCGTTTGTTTTCATTTTCTCTGTTGGTTTTAGTAACTCAGTATCACTTTACAATCACAAATCCTAATGGGTGAGTTGGTGTGTAGTGTCACTTTTTATACTTGAAAAGAAAAATCAAATAAAGTCCCTGTGACGGGCTTTTCAAAAGTAGAAATTTAGAATCTTACGCACTTAATGGAATCTTTGATTCTCCCATCTGTTCTCCTATAGTTAGAGAATTGTTTCCATGCTCAGAGAAAATCGAATAGGTACCTGGCGCCATACTTAGCAAGCAGACATTGAATGGAAACATGTAGAAATGTGTGTAAATGAGATGCTGGTCCCTTCTAATTGGGGCACAGTCCTGCATCAAGGAGCCATGGTTTTGGGGGGCTCTTGGTGATCTGAGGAGGCCAAACAGGAGGTGAAGGGTCTGGAGTCACAAGGCAGTGTTGACACTTGAGTAGGAGAAGTCTCGGGAGAAGGAAAGGGACATGGAAGATGGGTTTCGTTTGTGGTGGGGGTGAAGGTAGAGGGAAGTCCTTTAGGCTTTAAATAAGAAGCATCCTGATACTGAGAGTTGTAAAAAGCAGCCTGGAGGAGCAGAGAGGAGTGAGCTCTCCATCCTTGGAAGTATTCATACAGAGGCTGCTGGCAGCGGTGTCTTTTTCAAGGAGCTTGACTTGATTTGATTCTTTTAGTTTTTTTTTTTTTTAGATTTTTCAAGGCAATGGGGTTAAGTGGCTTGCCCAAGGCCACACAGCTAGGTAATTATTAAGTGTCTGAGACCGAATTTGAACCCAGGTACTCCTGACTCCAAGGCTGGTGCTCTATTCACTGTGCCACCTAGCCGCCCCAGTTTTTTGTTTTTTGTTTTGTTTTTTTTTTAGATTTTTCAGACTTGATTTGATTCTACCATCATAGATGTCCTTGTGTCTGTCCTGTGCCCTGTCCTGATGCTCAAACAGCCCCCTAAGCACAGGACCGACTGATCGTGAGACTGCACTGACTCCCTGTTGTGCAGAATAAAACACAGACTCCTAGGTCTTGTCCTTTACAGTCTCTTGTTTTCCTCCCTCCCTCCCTCCCTTCCTCTTTTCCTCCCTCCCTCCCTCCCTCTTTTCCTCCCTTCCTATGGAGAATTATACTTTTAAATGTAGGTGCTCTGTCCAAAGGAATATAAATTTGAATTACTTAAGCTTTGCCAGATTTCTTGAAGTTTGGGGGCTAGATTTTTTCTTTGCTAAATCTGTATTCTCTCTTTGCTCTTTTCCTCCTTGTCTATCATTTTTTCCTGTTTCATTTTGTCCTCTTGGAATCAATCACTGGCTCCTTCCCAGGTTCAGCTCCTGTACCTCCTGCCAGAACAGGCTTTTTGCCTTTGACCTTCCTCTAACCCCCCCCCCCCCGCCACCCCCGAGGCTGATGCCTCTTCTCATCCAGCAGACAGAACAGGACTTCAGATTGATTTTGCATGTTATAGGTGTACGTGTGTTTTTCCCTGAGCACATGTCCTTACTCTCTCATAGGAAGCCTCTGGACGACAGAGACTCTTTTTATCTTGGCAGCCCCAGCACCCCACAAAGGGCCTGACACATAGTAGGTTTAGCATAAATACAATTAAGTCATTGGCTTCCTGACTTTTCTTCTCTTTAAAACATTTATTATTCACTTGTCATCTTACAGTTTCCCTAGAGATCTGGGAAAGACCTAAGCCTAAGAAACCTCCCCCTGCACCCAGAGCCATCCCTAGTCATTCTATCCATCTCTGGTCACTGGACCCAGATGGCTCCGGAGGAGAGAGTGAGACTGGTGATTGATCACAGCACCCCCCCCCCCCCCCCATTCAGTTCATGTGCTTGCCATAGCTCCTTGATGACCTTGGCATCCCTGAGGAGGAAGGAGCAATAACAAAAACTTTTTCATCAGCTCCCCTCCCCCCTCCTTCAGTTGAATCCAGTTGGGTTTGTTAGCATAACTGCTCAGAGTTTTGTGTTTATTAGTAGGTGCTTCATGGTTGTGGAATTGACTGTAGTAAAGGGGTTTCCTGCTTCAGCTAGGGCTTGGACTAAAGCACCTCTGGTTCCTTTATATGAGATGCTACACATGAACTTAGTATAGAGCCTACTCTATAGAAGTTGACTCCTTCCCCACCTGCCTTCCAACCCTACTCTTTGGGCAGCTCATCCCCACCTCTGGGGTGGGAGCCTCCTGAGGGCTAGCGCTAGGTTATTCTGATTGTTGTATGGTGTCCAGCATGGCCTGGTGCCAAGGGCAGGCTCCCTTGGCAGCCTTAGGAGCTGAATACTAAATGCAGTGGGCAAGTGATCCTCCTGGGCCAACATAAAGGGGCAACCACAGATGTGGGGGGCAGTTCCTGCCTCTTGGCAGGCTCAATTAAACCTGCCCTTGCCAGAGGAATGACCTGTACCACCGATGACAAAGCACTTGGCTTTCTTTTCTCATTGGTGCAAAAATGGGATTTTGGTTTCATGGCTTTTTCTAAAAGAAGGTTAATTTTTAAGGGGAGGTGAAGCCTTGCTGTCATTTCTCCCTGCCTACAACCTTTTGCTTCTTTAATGATCATCCTTTTCCCTGCCACATTTCCCTGAGTTTCTCCAGGTGTGCATTTTTCTCCTGTTTTAGCTACTTTTGCTGTAAGTGAAAATCGACTCGTTTTTGCTCTCTTGGGACCCCTGCTACCTGAGGAGTCATCTATAATTTGTGATCGATGGCTCTTTGCCACCACTGACCGTAAAGTTAGCAATACGAATCAATACCCAAGGCCTGGGGGCAGAAGGGCCATTTTTTTCTTGAAAGTAACCGTGAGGTTCCAAGACAGGTTTAATTTCGACAAAAAAGTGGGATTTTTTCCTATTGCTTTTCCATACTTTTGACATTCGTAATGCAACAGGGTATGAATCTCTAGGTTTGGGTTTTCATTGTTATTGTATTTTAGGGGAGTGGATGAAATCATGGAAGCAAAGCTGAGAGAATTTCAGGTGATACAATTATTCCTTTAATATATATTGCTTCTAGGCAGGAAGTGTCGCCTGCAATCACTGCTTCCAGCCATGCTCTTGAAGGTGTGGACAGTACCCTCCCTCTCCCCCCTAGCCCTGGAGGGGCTGAATCTTGGGTAGCAAGGATGGCATCAGGATCCTCTCTGGCCTTCAGCCTGGGAGTGACCCTCCAGAGACAGTTTTCTTTGTAGACTTTTGGGGCTCGTCCCCTTGCCGGTGTTCACTTTCCACTAACAAAATCTACTCGCGACTTGTCCACAGGCCATTACTTCTTGAAATATGGCTTGCATATTTGCTTACTCCAACATCACTGTTGTTCAAAGATTCATTACTTAGCAAGGCAGCTTCTCTGAGGAGGAGGAAACTGTTGCCTGTCATCATTTGTTTTCTGCATTTCTTTTCCACTGGGAGACATGATTCAGTTCCAAGAACTGGTTGGTGGTGTGGATGACGGGAATCTAGGGAGAATGGGACTGTGTCGTCTTGGAAGTTGTCATGGCAGAAGAAGGGAATGCTGATAGGACTAGGGCAGAGCAGAGACTGAGAGTGAGGAGACCCCATTAGTGCCCTGTCCCCAACCTGATGGGCAACCCCTTCCCAAGGCAGCCCCGTCCATTCTGATTCTTGACGTTCTTCCTGATGCCTCTCTGTAGATTTGTTGCTGGTGTTGCCGTCTTTTGCCAGGCATAACAATAACAAGCCCAGTCTCTTACCTTGAGTCTGCCTTTCAGACCTTCATCCTCCTAGAAGTTTCTCTTCTCTCTTTTTTTTTACATCGCTGTTTTGTTTTATTTTTTAAGAAAGATTTCATTCACTTCGAGTTCCACAATTTTCCCCCCATTCCTGCTTCCCTGCCCCCACCCCCCACAGAAGGCAGTCTGTTAGTTGTTACATTGGTTCTATGTTATACATTGTTCTCAGTTGAATTCCTTAAGGAAGAAAAATAAAGTATGAGATAGTAAAATTACTTAATAATATAATTTTTTTTTCTAATTTGACAATTATAGTCTTTGGTCTTTGCTCAAAGTCCACAATTCCTTTGCTGAATGCAGATGGTATTCTCTGTTGCAGATGGCCCAAAATTGTCCCTGGTTGTTGTCCTGCAGGGATGAACAAGTCGATCAAGGTTGATCATCACCCCCATGTTGCTATTAGGGTATACAGTGTTTTTCTGGTTCTGCTCATGTTGCTTAGCATCAATTCATGCGAATCCCTCCGGGCTTCCCTGAATTTCCATCCCTCCTGGTTTCTAATAGAACAATAGTGTTCCATGATATACATAGACCACAGTTTGCTGAGCCATTCCCCAGTTGAAGGACATTTACTTGATTTCCAAGTTTTTGCCACCACAAACAGGGCTGCTATAAACATTTTTGTACAAGCATTTAGTATTCAGCTCCTACAAATATAAATATTTTGGACAAGTTTTACCCTTTTTCATACCATTCAGGGAATAGACCCAGTAATGGTATTGCTGGGTCAAAGGGTATGCACATTTTTGTGCCTTTTAGGCATAATCCCAAATTAGAGAGGTTTCTCTTCTGCAGACTAAACATCTCCACTTCTGTCGATCAAGTGATTTTTGTAGGATGTGGCTCTTGTTGCCCTGTCATTCTCTTTTCCTTCCTGGGTACAGTTCACTTTACTAAGAATTCTTCTAAGTGGTGTAGTGGATAAAGCACTGGCCTTGGAGTCAGGAGTACCTGGGTTCAAATCTGGTCTCAGACACTTAATAATTACCTAGCTGTGTGGCCTTGGGCAAGCCACTTAACCCCATTTGCCTCGCAAAAAAACCCAAAAAACCCCCCAAAAATGTCTGGGGCGGCTAGGTGGCATAGTGGATAAAGCACTGGACCTGGCGTCAGGAGTACCTGGGTTCAAATCTGGCCTCAGACATTTAATAATTACCTACCTGTGTGGCTTTGGGCAAGCCACTTAACCCTGTTTGCCTTGCAAAAACCTAAAAAAAAAAAAGTCTGAGCATGGGTAGGCCCATGAGCTCCCTCATTTGGGAGCTTGTAGCTTAATTCCTCTGAGGGGGGAGTCACTTCCTAGGCTGCCATGTCACAACTGCTCTGGTTGCCTTAGGTTCCTGTCATCAGCTATGTCCATCCATGCTTCCCTGGCCTTACATTTATGTTGATACTCTTGCTCCATAGACATTAGAAAAATACATGTTAGAGCATCCAGAGGAAAAAAGATGGTTGAGGTCTTTGATGGGATCTTCAGAGAAGATATAATAATGACCAATTCATGCTACAGGAGGCTGACCTGACTCACCTCACTGAAGCATTGAGAGTGTGTTTGGATAGCATTGGCCTCGATGCCCAATGGGGACCTTTCTGACTCGGATTGTATGAGCATGACTCTGTAGTGATGCACCCTCCCCCCCAGTACCTTATGCCCGGATACAGGGTTGGAGCCTTGTGACCACTTACTTGCCCATTTCTAGTATGGTCACCAAGAAATAGAACCTTGTCATGCATCATCTTGTCCCAGAGTAAGATAGTGGCATAAGTCTACAGACCTGGGGAAGAAACAAAGGAGAAAGCCACATCAAGAACTTTCTGATTGGGATGGCTAGGTGGCACAGTGGATAGAGCACTGGCCCTGGAGTCAGGTGTACCTGAGTTCAAATCCAGCCTCAGTTGTGTGGCTTTGGGCAAGCCACTTAACCCCATTGGCTTGCAAAAACCTAAAAAAAAAAAAACAAACAAAACTCTGATGCACTCAGGTTTGAAAATGATGCCTATGAAAGACACCTCAGTTCCCTTATTAGACCATCGAAAGCAGCTTAGCTATCAAAAGTCAAACAGTCAAACATGCTGGTGGGACTAATGTTGTCAAGACTAGAGGCTGGGAGGGGATTGTGGGTACACAGGCTATTCTAACAGCCATGACGCAAATCATCTCTAAGTAAACTGCCACCTGGACAGTCTCAGGAGCTGGCTTGCCGCCCTGAGAGATAAGGTGAGCCGGAGTCCTTGGGAGCCAGAGTCCTTGGGTGCTGGACATTCTGCCCCACTGACCAAAGGCACTAGACACAGCTGTGCCTTATCATCTCCTCCCTAACGTACCCCCCCATCCTGTAATGCAAGACGCTGCTTGTACACGCCGCTTGCACCTTCCCCCCCCCCCATTACCTCATTATTCTTTGTTCTACCCCGGAAGACCTAACAGTATATATGTAATAGCTAAGCAGTAATAAAATTGAGCTGGAGGCATAAGGCAGTAGTGGCTTGACTCCTTATTCTCAGCTCCCCTCCTGGAGGGAGGTCGCCACTGTGGGCCCCAAGGAAGCAAGCCACAACAGGGGATTGGCCGGGAGTCCTGGCACCTACCAGTGCGGTCCTCTTGTCACTTGGAGCCTTGTTGGAACCCATTGAAATCAGAGTTGCTCCCTTCTTTGAGGATGTTTTTTGTGCAAGAATGTGGTTTTCCCCTCAGGATGTCCTTTTGGGGATGCTTTGGGAAACATCCCGCTGGACTCCTCTCTGTTTTTCTGGTATTCTAGCTTGGGACACCAGGGTGGGGCAATATCATACCATACTTCCCAAGGGCTTGTCAAAGAAAGCCTTCCCACTCCTTGGGCCTCTGATAGCTCCCTGGCCAATCTCCTCCTCTACAACTATTAATACTGTCCACAAAAATTCCAGAATCTGGGAGTTGGAAACCTAGGCCCTTTTGTACTCCCTTCCTTGGGCCTGAGCAATGAAAATGAGTTAGCAGAGGCCTGGCGTGTTGACATTCTCATCACTGACTTTCTGTACTTTGAGGAATATTATACCCTCCAGTTTTCTTTTATATTTGCAATTCACATATGTTATGAGCTGGGCCAATAAAAATATCCATCTCCTTTCATTGAACATGGACTGGAGGCTCAAGAGCTGGGTCAGCATTTTGGCTCCCTGATCAGGTCCCTTCGTACCAGTCTCAGTTTCCACATCTGATGAATGGGGATGGATGGCATAATGACCTTGTCTTGGATATACATCTTGATGATTTTTTTTTCTGGGCTCTTATTTTAGGATAACTACACCTTTGCCCAGCCTGGCATACAAATGAAAGTGCGTCTTTTGGAGGAGCTTGTCGGCCGGATCGATGGTAAGTACGTTCACCCTCTGTGTACTGCCTGCCCTTCCTAAGCTCTGCATGCCTCACTGCACCCATCTCGGCTCTGTTACCCATCGTGACGGCATAATGGACGATGCCTTCTCTGGCCCCATGGCCCAGAATCGAGTGTAGGACTGGCCAAGCATGGGCCAGTCTTATTCCTTTGTATTAAGCTCAGTAATCAGAATTGAATGGGCAGCTTTGTGCATGAAGGTGCTGATAGGGGGCTGGGGACTCAGCTGGGCAGCCTTCCTTTTGCATCAGGCTCAGGGAGAGTTTTCATTCTCAAGGCCCAATGCAGGCTCTCCTTCGACCCTCATGGGGGCCTTGGAGCATCATTTTGCTATCAAGGATGTCAGAATAATTTCTCTGTGGAATCCAATTAATTACCAAGTCTGGAAATAACATCTTTAATATTGTAGATAAATTACAATGTGTGGTGGAGTAATTTCAGATGATACTTTGCAGATTTAAGGAGGGTGCTTTGAAATACTCTCTACCTTCATCCTTAAAATCACTACCCCCATGAAGTGCTGACTGTCACATTGCAAAAGCAGAGTTTAATTAAATGAAATGTGAGAGATAATGCTTGCCCACTCTAAGCATATTCTCCGGGTACTTTGTGGAATTAATGAATAGAGCATTAACCAAGTGCCACAGAGCAGAACTAAACCTCTCTGGGTGACACCAACCAGGCAGCAGCGAGATTGTGAGGCCAGACAAAATGCTGTGTCTTACGTGACTTCCTGTGTTCACGAAGAATGGTGTTATTGTCCATACTAGAAGTCAACCCTCAGAACGTAGGACTGTCCATTGGCCTCCACTTGTTGGAGAGATAGTGGGCAGGGACCTTCTTAGGATATGAGGAAAGGAAGACCTACACAGGCATGCACAATTTTGTGTAGAGACACATATGAACGCATGCATGCCTGTGGTCCTTTAGAAATAGGAGAAAACCATGAAATCGTTCTTTGATATTCATGGTCACGATTGACTTTCCCAAAGTGAAGGGGCTGACCAGGGCCTGGGTCTCCCTTTTGATAGATGGGGGATTCCTTAGGATCCCAAACTTGGATCCCAGTGGGGTCAGGGCCCTTGAGGCCCCATAGGCAGGAAGCTATGGGGCCCCACAGGCAGGTCGGTCAGTTGATTTTTCAGTCAACATACAGTTCCAGATTTGATGAATGATAGGTTCAGAGTGAGAATTGGGGCCAGATTCTGACTCCAGGCCAGCCCCGGGTCCCCTGCAGCCCCACTGCCATTAGAGCAGAGTGCTGCTGGAGGACTTTGTAGCCATTTGTACTTGAGGTTGGGTCCTGGAGTGCCTCAGCTAGGCCCTAAAGAGCTGGTGATGACCAATCTGGGGCCTTCAAGCTCTCCCTTGAGACTCTTTTTTTTAAAGTTTTTGCAAGGCAACAGGGTTAAGTGGCTTGCGCAGCCCACACAGCTACGTAATTATGAAGTGTCTGAGGCCAGATTTGAATTCAGGTCCTCCTGACTCCAGGACTGGTGCTCTATCCACTGTGCCACCTAGCCACCCTGAGACTCCTTTCTGTGAAGTTGGGTGCAGTTTCTTCCAGCTGATCTCTGGGCCAATAGAGTTGGGAACTAGAGTGGAACAGCTGTTGAAAATTTTCTTTCCACGTTTTCACACTTTTCACTCATTTCAAACAGAAATTTTCCTTTTATGAATCTTGCACTTCCCCTTAACAACAGTTTCCCTAGAATCCTTGAATTCTGTGAAGTTAATTGGGAATAGAGTCTCTAAGCAACTGTCTCTTTTGTCCTATGTTCTTTGTGTAGCAAAATCTGGATAGTGCTAGAAGGAAGAACCTGGGTTTCAAGGGGCCAGCTCTCATGCATATCCTGAGCTCAAGGCCCTGGCTCTACCACTGCCTACATCTATGTCCTTAGCATGTCTCTTCTCCAGCAGGATCTTGGTTTCTTCAACTGTCAAATAGGCCTCTTCTGGTTCTGATGTTGGAGCATTCAGGACCCTCTTGTTTTAGAACTGTAGGTAGCCAGAGAGGTTTCCTTGAGTCTAGAACTAGACAAGGGACTCAGCCTTGCTTGGACTCCACCCTTCTTCCCCCATCTCACCCCTAGGCTGATTTTGTGTCTGAGAAAAGGCACTGATGACAAATGCTATGGAATATGATTAGGGTGGTAACCATTGTGAAACCAGGCCATATGAAGAGGAGTATGTAAGTAATTGGGAATGTTTGCTCTACATAAGTAGACACTTGGATATGATCAAAATAGCTGAATGCCTGCCATGGGGAAGAACAATTGGGCTGTTTCTCTGGATCAGTAGAAAGTCAAACTTGGATTCCCTTTGGAGCATTCCTCTTAACAATGGAAGATTCTGGCAGAGGGATGGTTTCCCTCCAGAGATAATGAGCACCTTGTCCCTAATGGTCCTGGAGCAGGGTCTTGGTGATGCCTCACTGGAGATTCCATAAAGATGGTGGTTATTATTGAGTTGTGTCCAACCCATTTGGGGTTTTCTTGGCAAAGATACTGGAATAGTTTGCCATTTACTTCTCCAGCTCATTTTATAGAAGGGCTGAGGCAAACAAGGTGAAGTGACTTGCTCAGGATTCTACAACTAGAAGATATTAGGGCTTGGATAGGAACTCCAGAAGATGAATCTTTTGGTTCCTAGCCCAATCTCTGTGACTATGGTACCACCTTGCTTCCCCAAAAGTCTTGTGTGCTTATGAACAAGGCATTCCTTTCAGTTCTAAGGATCCAGGGCTATTGAATCCTTAAACTGGGATTGAACAGACAAGTGTCCTGGATCTGAAAATGGAGAGGCTCGGGTTCTAGTCCTGACCCACAGACTCCCTCTCTGTGTTAGCAGTATGCTGTGGAACCCTACTCAGAGAGGGCAGGCTTCAGCTGCTGCCATATGCAAGTCCTCAGAAATGAGCATATTGTGTGTCCCCCTGGCATGGGGAGATGGAAGAAGCAGAATTGTGGCTCTGGGAGAAAAGTCTTTGAATGGGAGCTATTCCCTGGTTAAGAAATGGTCAGAAAATTTTCTAAGAAAGAAATCCAAGCCTCATGAAAAGATGCTCCAACTCCACCACTGATAATTAGAGAAACACAAATTAAAGTAGCCCTGAGTTTGCTTATGCCCATTTGACTGGCAAAGTTTGCCACGTCTGCAGTGCTGAAGGAATGATGGGTTGGAATAGTGGCATCACCGATCGCAACTTCCAAACCCTCAGACCTAGTGCTTACTTACCCCTATGCTTGGCACATAGGAGACACAATTGATAACTGTTTATTGATTGATTGATGATTGAGTAATCCTATTTATGATCATGATTGATCCATTTGCATTGCGAGTTGAACCCTTGATAAACATTCTCCTTTCCCTGGAAGCCCTTTTTGTACAAGACCATACTTTGTGGATATTGTTCATGATGTCTTTTTCTAGTCATAAAATTGTGTCTGTAAGAACCAGCTTCAGGTTGAATCAGAATCAGAAACCAAAGATCTGAGATTGGCTGTGAATCTGTGGATCTGTGAAAGAGTTACTTACGGGTCAGCTAGGTGGCTCCGGCCCTGGAGTCAGGAGTACCTGGGTTCAAATCCAGTCTCAGACACTTAATCATTACCTATCTGTGTGGTCTTGGGCAAGCTACTTTACCCCATTTGCCTTGCAAAAACCCTAAAAAAAAGTGTTTACCTGCCTGAGACAGGAATTCCTCAAAGTATGTCAATCCTCACTGCATTCCCGTTTTCTCTTCTTCTCTTGGTCTCAGTTTTCTCATCAGTTAAATGAGACAGCTGGATCTCTGTAGCTCAAAATCTACCAATTGTACCTGAAAGACTGTTTGGTGTCTTGGGGGTGGGGGTGGTGCTAGGACAGATCATAAGAGCACAGTAGGTTAGCTAAATCCTTCAGGCCTTTGAATAGGGGAATGATGATGGGAATAAATAGAGCTATGTCCAGTATGGTGAAGCTGAATTTGCCTTCACTTCTTGATGGGGACCCAGGCTCTCTTCCTTGATCTGCCTCTTCAGCCGCCTGCTGGACAGCTCCCTTAGGTGTCTGCCTCTGCCAGATCTCCTATTTTCCTTTCCCTCAAGCACAACTTCCATTTGACTCAGATAGCTACCTTCAGCTCCCTCTTGGTTCTGTTGCTGTCTCTCTTACCATGCATCTTTTGGCCTCATCTAGGTTTTCATCTGTATGTCCCCCTCACTCTACAGTTCTATCCTGGCTATCCTCTCTCCTTTTTTCTCTTTAGGTTGTATCTTTTGCTTATCCCCCAGCTTCCAGAGCTATAATTAATCTTCTCTCTACTCTGAGTGAACCCCAGTTTCTTAGTGCCCATCCTAGTCTCATCCTTGGACTCTTGCTAGGTATCATAAACTGTCTGTTGGCCATTTTAAACTAGACATTCCAACTCAGAAAATGCCTGTCAGAAACAGCTCAGTATTATTCCCTGAACCGCCCCCCCCCGACTCCTTCTAGTGTTTGCAGGTCCCTCCATGCCCATTATCCTCACTCCTCAGTCTCCCTTGCCCCCTGAATCCAGTTTCTTGATAAATCTTCCTGTCTGTCTCCCAGCTTCTCATTCTTTGGGCTCCTTGTCTTTGCCCACTCAGTCAGCACGCTGGCTCAGAGACCCCCCCCCCCCACCTCCTCCTTGAATGAGAAATCAATGAACAGGCATTTCTTAGATACCTAGAGCCAGACCCTGGGAAGTACCCAAAGTGAAGCCATCTCTGAAATTCTAATGCAGTTCTATTGATGCAGCATGCAGATGTAAGAGGGCCAAGTCTTCTCTGATGGAGTGGCTCTAAGGGGGGGGAGTGTATTCCAGGCTTCAGGGATGGCCCAGAGTACTAAGCTGGAGACCTTCCCCCAGCTAGGGAGGCAGGCTTTATGTGGTGTCTCCTAGATTATTGTTTGGGGTAAGTGGGTTGGTCCCAGGTTATGGAGCACAGTCAGATACAGAGAGGGGAGCCAAAGTTATGTAATGCTCACCCCTCATCCCAAAGCATCTGAGGTAAGCTTCCTGGGGCTGACAGCAAGGGTTTCAGGCTGGAACGTGGTGGTGGTCAGACTGGGATAGGTCATGGTTCCAGAGTAATTGGATGGACCATTGGGAAGGGTTCAATGTTAAGAAAAGTCTTTCCAAAAAATGTGGACAACTTAAATTGAAGAGAGGTAGCTAGACATTCAGTGCCTTAATTCTAGTGTTTGTTACCAAACTGGAGGCAGTAGATAGGAACCTGTAGGAATCTTTGCTTGCCAAGGGCAGAGACTTTGTTCAAACACATTTAAGGGGCAGGGGGCTTGTGCAAAAATAAATCTAACTTCTAGAGAGAATAATAACTTGTGGGGTGTGTGATTGGGGCCCAGTCAAACTGTCCATGCCATGGGAAGGCCTGTTCTGAATAGCCCCCCACCTTTTTCCTTCCTTTTCTTTTTTAAATTCAGGTGAAATGTGATTTTAATGTAATTTCTCAGAAAGCTGTCTGGGCTACATTATAAGATCCAAATTGACTTTATGCTTTCAAGATGAGATTCAGTTACAGCTGGTAAAGTAGATTCCAGTTTATGACTGCACGGGTAAAATATTTTTATTTCAACTACAAGGGAATCGATTCAGGACCAAAGAAATCAATCAGAGATGGAGGCCAGGCCTGGACTCAATGGGTCAGGGAAGAATCCCAAGGTCCATAGTTCCTCCACCACCCATCCTCATGAGGTCCGAAGGAAAAGAGGTCTCTCATTTCTGACCCTATGAAGTCAGGATTGACCAAAAAGCCATGGCATTACCATGAGGGTAAAATAGATGAGGTCTCTGACTTACCTGAACTAAAGGAGCAGCCTCGGGACCTGGAGAACCCTGTCCCTCTGTGTTCTCATGTTGAGAATTTGGATCTTGATTTCCTAGCCTCAGAAGTCTTTGCTTATGGTGGTCACTTTGGATTCACAGATTTGCACACCCAAGAAGCTGGCTTGAGCTCAGGGCATTGTGGGCTTGCTAGCATGCGATGCCATCCCAGAGAGATGTTCTGCTTCAGCAGGGGATGAGGCTCGCATCAGTGGAGGTATTCAGGCAGGATTGCCCTAGACTGCTTGTTGAGTACTTGTAGAGGAAATTTGTGCTTCGGCGAGAGGCCACCTGAGTCACTCCCAGTTGGGAACTTCTCCTGTCTGGGCTGCCCCATAGTGGCTCTCACTGGCCCCAGGGCAGTCGTGACCATCTCCGGAAGGCATCTGATGAAGGGTAGAGGAGGTGAGACCCAGACTATTGCCCGTTATCAGAGGGAGGCACTTCATTTTCGGCCCTGGAGTTGGCATCGGGCCCTGCGTCAGTTGGATTTCATCAATCTTTGTTGTGCTGGGCTCCCTTTCTTTACTGTGCGCCAATCCAACAGGTTTCCTCAACTTCTGGAATGCTTCCCTTTAGGAGTTCTTAAACTCTAGTATTAGATACATTTGCTATTATTTGCTCAGCTTCTGAGTTGATGAGCACCCCCAGATTCCAGTTCTCAGCCCCTAAAGAGTTGCCTCATAGAATCCTTTCTCCTCTCTTGGCTCTTTGGGGCATAGGGCTCGTAGTGGTTTTGTGGGATCATAGGGCATACAGGGTTTAAGCACTTTTCTGGCACTGTTCTCTAACATGGCTCGATCAATTCCCAGTTCTACTTTCTGGGCCTTTGTGTTACTGTTTTCCACCCCTTCTCTGCATTTTCCTTTGTGTCACCTTTGTCAATCTGAGTGGCTTAGAATCCCAGAACTGCTTTGGTTTGCATTTTTCTAATCATTCGTCATCTGGAGCTTTTTCACATCTTTTGAGAGCTTAGATTTTTTTTTTTCTTTGAAAATGACCTGTTTTGTGTCTTTTGATCATTTTTCTATTGGGGAAATACTCAAGTTCTTATAAATATGAATCAGTTCTTGTGTATCTTTTATCAGAAAAATTGCTGCAGAGATTTTCCCCCTTGTTACCTGTTTACTTTCCAATTTTAACTGAATTCATTTTATGGAAAACCTATTACAGGTTACATAATCAGAATTATATAATTTATCTTATATCAATTATATGTCCTGTGTTTAGTCTAGAGCTGTTTTTTTCTTGTTCCTCTAATTTGTTGATGCCCATTTATGTCAAAGTCTTGGATCTGTTTGGGGCTTGTCTTGGCATATGGTATGAGATGTTCATCTTATGGAAAAATACTTGTTAGTTAATAATGTTGTTTGAACCTTACTTTATGTGACTGGGAAATTGTCTAACCCAAGGCTTATGATAGAGGTCAGGTTGACCTCATGGCTGTGGGGAATGCTCAGATCTCATCCAGGTTTTGTTTTGGGTTCCTCAGATTGGACTGTTTATACCTGCTGATATTTATCTCAAACTTCCCTGCTGCCCAAGTTGGGCCAATCGAGCCCTTTTGTGCACTCTGTAAAAGGTACCTCATACAGACTTGGGAGGGAGCCCCACCTTTTTCTGACTCTTTCCTTTGTTAGATGACCTAATACAATTCTTTCTAGAGCAGCAACAGGTTGGGGAGTTTATTCTCTACCCACATTTCTCCAGTCTGGGCCCTACTGCTTTCTAGTTTTTCCAGTTTTGTTGAGTCCCTAGTAATTGGAATCGTTGGGTTTATTGACTTTCATTTGTTTCTCTATGTTTTGTACCTAATCTATTCCATTGATTGACTTTTCTGTGTTTCCACAAATACTAAATCATTTTCATTATTACTGCCTTGTAGGATGATACCGTCGACTGTTAGCTGTCTTTTTCAGTGATATTCAAACCTTGTTAGGACCCACTGAACTGGAAAGATTTTGGTTGTGAGTTTAGGAATGGACTTGTGTGTGTGTTTTCTCTAAGTACCCACCTCTCCAGGTGGGTAGAAGATGGATATGTTTGGGACCACAACAGCTTATGAAGATTGCCTACTGTGGTGGTTCTAATCAAAGAGTGGAAATACTGCAGGTCCCAGACTAGGGGGATCTGTATCTAGGCAAGACCTTGTTGCTGCATTCTGTTATAATGTTAGGCTCAAATAGTATTCTTACCATTTTTAATAGCCTAGAACATTATTCTATAAGAGTATTAGAATTTAATGTTATTGTTCATTTCTAAAAAAGCTGAACAGCCAATTTTTAATAAAGTCATTTTCATCAGCCATCTTCATATCATGCAGCTACATCATTAGTAAAATAAAAGGGAAAATGAACACTTGGCAGATAAAAGCAGGGGTTTTCCCTGAGTAGGGTGGTTGGCTAGCTTTTCCTTTCTCTCATCAGTATATACACATGACTTCTTGTTCTCTCAAAGCTGTCTTTCTCTGATAAATAAAAACATTTATTTTGAGAAAATAGAAGAAAGAAGTTGGTGAACATACTAGATTTGAAGGAAGGGTGTTGAATTTATAATGAGAATGGATAAAAGAAGCCTAGCATCAGTGTCAGGAGACCTTGCTGTCCTTAGTGTCCTTAGTGGAGGACTAATCATGGGTGAGGAGCTTAATCTCTTAATGCTTCATCTTCCTCATCTTAAAGATAGGGAGTTTTCCAGATCTTGCTGCCATTCCACAAACTGGTAAATTGCTTCCATGGAAAAGTTGTACCTTTGTTTTTAAATAGAAAACTTAGTGTCATTAAAATAACTTCATAATTTTTTTAAAAAAGAAATCTGTCCTGTTTCCCTCTCCTCCCCATCTTTCCTTTTTGTCCTTTCTTTCATCCTTTTCCTTTTCCCCTTCTTAGATTCCTTCCCCCTTCTCCTCCTTCTCTTCACTTTCTTTTACTTCCTCCTCCTATCTTATTCTTATTCTCTCCTCCTTCACACTCCCATTACTTACTCCCTTCCTTCCATTTTCCCTTTCTCCTCTTTCTGTTTCCCCTTCTCCATCTCTTAAACTCTGGATACAACTCATTCATTGTCCACTTGTTTCCTGGGTCCTAAATCTGTGCACCTTTGGGTGAACTCCCAAGGCCATCTTTCTTCAGGAAAATAGAGGTGTGTGCAGTGGGAGTGAGCAAACTGTACTGGACAATCAGGAAAGAGATCCATAGAAGCTGGGGGGATAGCATGGAGATGTGATTAAAGGAAAAGGCTAGTCAAGAGTCAAGAATAAGCCAGGAAGTCATCCAGCATGTTGGGTGCTCTCTTGGGAAGGACATGCACAAGCGTCATCATAGGCAGGAAGGAATAAATGCATGGGGTTGTACTCACTGTCATTGGATGAAACTTCTGTAATGGTAACATTACAAGTGCATTTGGATATTTGAGTAAAATCAAGAAAAATAGTATTCACATTTCACAGCGTTCTTGTAAAGGTTCATGGAAATTTCTTCAATTACTATTATCATTATTATTATTTAAATTTTACTCTTAGTTTATTATTCATTATTATTGTGGTCCTGACTGAAAAAAAAAGTATACTAATACACTGTTAGTGGAACTGAATTGATCCAACCATCCTGGAAAACAATTTGAAATTTTGCAAAAAAATGCCCCAAAGAGATCAGGATAAGAAAATAAAAAGTTCCCCAAATATTCCTAAGGATATTGTTTTGTGGTTCCAAAGAGCTTGAGATTCCTATAGAGCGTCCACTTTGTTTAGGTGAGAGACTTGGACTAGCCATCTAGATAAGTTATTCATCTACATAGAGATGATGATCCAGGGAACCAATGATTCACCAAATTGGAGAGTGTGGAAGCAAAGGAAAAGATGACTTAGGATGAAGCCTTTGGGGACTCTCATAGTTATTATGGATGATGTCAACAAAGAAGCCTTACAACATCACAACATCTAAAGAAGAAAGAGGCTTCAGGAGAAAAGGGGCCTTTGGCTGCAGAGAGTGAAACACTATGACTATTGAGGAAAAAGCCAAAGCTTCCTTTGAGGGGGAGAATGATTTCAGTTGGGAGAGAAAGCTCCAGTCAAAGCTTTTCTAGAGGACCTTTCTGGTTCTGACTGTCCCCTTTCTTCTGGGTTCCACTGGGAGGGGCATTCTCTGTTTTTTGGAAGTCATAATAAGGATGGTTCTGCATAGATTGGTGTCTTCCAAGCCAGGGTGTTGTGAAGTTGGGATGGGGGGTTGGTCAAGAATCTCACTTTCTAACGATGCTGGTTATTGCCCTCCATTCATTTATTTTTGTGACATTTCCATAGATGGTCGTCTTCCCAGGACTTTGTGGAGGTCCATGATATTTGGACTAGCAATATCCATGATGAAGATTTTGGATTCTTGATCTATGAATATGCAGGGTGGTAACCTCCAGTTAATTCTAATGAGGACCCCATGCATAATGAAATGCAAACATTTGAAGCCTTCAGGGCTAATGATTTAGACAGTTTTTTCTTAATTATAATGCTTTTGTGATCCTTGATACAGAGATTGATGATCGGGGTTTATTGCCAAATTGTGGCTAGTTAATTGAATTGTCAGTAATGACTTGGAGATAAAGCTATTCTCCTTGACCTTAAGAAGAAAAGTGTGTTCCTTTTGAATGCATGCAGTGTGGTGGAATTCTAAAGTTGGACTGAAACTCTTCCCAGATTACAATTCCATATCTCTGGTCTGTTACTTCTGCAGATTTCCCCATGGTTCTATTGGGGCTTGGACTGCTCTGGGGAGGATTTGGGGGTGTTCTCTCTATTCCCTATAAGGACCTGGATTACTAACAGGATGAAGAAATGTTTGAGAGACAATCTAACGGTAATTAATATTCAATTTATTAATTATGGCTAGCAAATAATTAATAGATTGAAGTCAGTGACTTTCTCTCCTAAACCAAAGATTTCCCTGGAGAACATTGCTTAAAAAGCTTTTGAAAATGGGGATTCCCTTGGGGTGGCTAGGTGGCGCAGTGGATAAAGCACCAGCCCTGGAGTCAGGAGTACCTGGGTTCAAATCTGGTCTCAGACACTTAATAATTACCTAGCTGTGTGGGCAAGCCACTTAACCCCATTGCCTTGCAAAAACCTTAAAAAAAAAAAGGGGGGATTCCCTGAGGTTGGAAATCAGTTCTGATTGGTTAACAACCAGTGAGGGAGTAAACATAGTAATGAGGAGGTGGGCAAACTCTTCAGCTCCTCCTGCTGAGAATGTGATGATCATGAGACTTAGCCACCTCCTACAATCTGGATAAAAGATTCCATCTCTACCCAGATGACGCTGACTGAATTTTCCCCTTCATAAGTTCAGTCTCCTAAATTCTAACGGAAAGTTCCAAGGACAGGGACTAATTTCCTAAGGGCAAGATCTAGACTAGATTCTTTTTGTAAGGTCTTCTAGTTGGGTGGGATCCTATCCAAGAAGGAGAAGCATGCTATTCTGAGGTTTTGAGTGATCTCATCCATCAGCAATGTGTTTTGAGAGATTTGTTGAGTAACCTACAGGTCTTGGGTTCTGAATATGGAAATAGGAAGGGAAAAATCTTTATTCTAATTCAATAAATGGCTATTAACATAAGAGAGAAATAGTCATTTCTCTCACTAGTAACGTAGGATTACATATCTTCCCTCATGAGTCTTACTGAAAAAACTCCAAGTGGTATGGGGTCTCTCACTGATGACTGGATGAAGACTAGTCTCCTCAGCTTGGCATTCCATAGCCTGGCTCTAGCCAGCTGCAGGCCATATTTTCCCTGGCTGAATTCTTGACACTTTAGCCAAACTGGACTCTTGGTGGTACTCAGAGAAACTCCACACTCTACCATCCTGGATATTCCCACTCTTCAGGTCAGAGGCTTCTCCCCATTTTGCCCTCCTGGGCAGATACCCTGAAGTGATTTGGAGGGTATGCACCCTGCCCCACTGGGCTCCCAGGAGATAGGACTCAGGCCACCAACCATGTGCTTGTTTTGAAAAGTAATCTTCTTGTTCTTCACAGTTCAGGCCTAAAGATGATTTTCTCTCCTTAGTGCTAGAACTATTGACCCAGGTGGTCATTGTCCTGCACCTGAATGAGGAATCCTTTTGTAGGGAGGTGGGAGCAGGCCCAGAGATCGACTCAGAGGTCTCCTCTGGGTTTCTTTCTCCTGGTAGATAGAGAAACACAAGCTGTTTGACCCTCTTTCTTCTCTCATCCTGAAGGATAAAGAAGCAGGACAGTCATGACTTTCAGCTTCTCCATGAGCAGTGGTGGTTGAGACCCAGATTTCTCTCCTTCCTCAGCAGAGACCCATTCAGAGATGAGTTATTCTTTCTCTCCTTTTCTATTAGGAATTGAATCAGTTGTGGGACCTCAAACAAAGTTGCCTCTGGGGAGATAATTGCTTTGCTTTCCATCTTGGACTGTCCCAGTCACTGTCCAGGAACTAGTCTAGAGTAGGCTCTTACCCAGAATGCTTACTGATTGATTTTTTTCAAGAATCCTTGTGTACATATTACTAAAAATATTCTTCAGGATTGTGTTGTGAGTACATAGGCATCATTCTCATGCATTTACGTGTTTATATAGAACTAGAAACTTCTCTGAAAATCCACATGGTCCTCTTTCTCTCATATACTCTAGTGCCTATGGTTGAGATCACAACCTTAGCCCATCATTGCTGATTTTTGTAGCCTTATCTTTCCTGTGTTTACTAAGCCTCATTAAATTCCTGCCCAAGCAAGACTGGCTGTTAATCAGAGTTTAGTTAGACAGGTGTTTTATTGTAATTCACTGAAAAAAAAGCCAAAGTAGAGCGCCCATGGACCTGTGAAGGATTTGGGGTGTGATAACCAAGGAGAAAGGGGGTCACTTTAATAGAGAATTAGCAGGAGAATGGGGTCGGCGCTTCTCCAAAAGTCCATATGATCCAATAGTTCAACAAGTAATTGGCAGGATATCTTTTCACCTTATTAAATCAATCAATCAGTGTCTGTCTGTCTGTCTGTCTGTCTCTCTCTCTCCCTCCCTCCCTCCCTGTTTCCTACCTCTTCTTCCCCTTTTTCCCCCTCCCTTTCCTTTCTCTGGCCTTGGATTCTCCCCTAGCTTCTCTTATTGCTGTTCTTCCCATCCATCAAATCTCACCTCAGATGACATCTAGTCTATGAACCAGAACTCCCAGAACCAGAATGGATCACTCTTTTGAGTGAACTGGTTTGTCGGTCTTATGTTCTTTTTTTGCTTGTTTCTATGTGCCTCTTTAATATTTATTCTCATTTTGTACAAATAATGTTTTCTTATACATTAATAAAATATTCTTGTTTAAGAGTAAACGAAATACCCCCTCTCCCCATAAATATAGACTTGCTTGAGCAATAAAGTAAAGGGGAGTGAAAAAAAATAAAATTAAAAAAATAGTAATAATTGTAGGTACGGCCAGGTGGCGCAATGGACAGAACACCAGCCCTGGAGCCATGAGCACCTGAGCCCACATCTGGCCCACACACCCAACAATCACCGAGCCGTGTGACATGCAAGCCCCCTAAACCCCACTGCCCTGCAAAAACCAAAAAAAAAAAAAATAAAAAAAAAGAAAAAGAAAAAAGACCCCAAATAAAATAAAATAGTAATAATAGTAGGGGTGGCTGGGTGGTGGACAGAGCATTGGCCCTTGAGCCAGGAGTACCTGCATCCAAATCCAGTCTCAGACACCCAACAATCACCCTGCTATGTGGCCCTAGGCAGACCACCCAGCCCCATTTGCCCTGTACCCGCCCCCCAAAATAATAATAATAAAATATGTGCTTGAGTCTTTGTTCCAACACCAACAACTCTGTCACGGGTGGATCACATTCTTTATGATAAGTCCATCACAAAAGTTACTTCCATATCTTTTCACCGTTGCCATTGCTGATCGCAACTCCCTCCATTCGTATTTCTCCACTACCATGTACTATATTTTCTCTCTTCTTTCACTCTGACTTTGCTGTAGGGTAGCTGAGTGGCACAGCAGACAGATCCCTAGCTCTGGGGCCAAGAGGCCCTGAGCCCCCATACCACTCCTTAGGCCCAGTATCCACCTGGCCCTATGGTCTCAGACAGGCCTTCCAATCCCAGCCCCTTGCAAGAAGTAAAAAGAAAATGTGTTAGATCTGACCACTCTCCCCCCATGGTCCATCCTCTTCTCCATCATTCGCATCCCCACCCCTTCCCCCATCCCCCCCTTCTCCTTCTTACTCCAGATGCCTATACCCCATTGAGTATATATGCTGTTTCCTCTCCTAGCCACCTCTGATGAGAGCGAAGATTCCCTCATTCCCCCTTGCCTTCCCCCCTTCATATCATTGCAATAGCTCATTGTAATAAAAACAAAATCTTATATGAAATATTTTGGCCTATCCCCCCTCTCCTTTTTCTTTCTCCCATTACATTTCCCTTTTTTTCTATTGACTCCATTTTTACACCATATTTTATCTTCAAATTCAGCTTTCTCCTGTGCTTCAACTATAAAAGCTCCCTCTACCTGCTCTATTAATTGAGAAGGTTCATATGAGTATTATCAGTGTCATTTTTCTATGAAGGAATACATGCAGTTCATCAAGTCCCTCATATTTTCCCCCTCTCCTCCAATCTCCTTGCTTCACCTGAGTCCTGTATCTGAAGATCAAACCTTCAGTTCAGCGCTGGCCATTCCAACAGGAACATTTGAAATTCCCCTGGTTCATTGAAAGTCCATCTTTTTCCCTGGAAGAGGACATTCAGCCTTGCTGGGTAGTTCATTCTTGGCTGCATTCTAAACTCTTTTGCTTTCCGGTATATTATATTCCAAGCCCTACGAGCTTCCAATGTAGTTGTTGCTAAGTCCTGTGTGATCCTGACTGCAGCTCCATGATACTTGAACAGCTGCTTGTAATATTTTCTCTTTGACTTGGGAGTTCTGGAATTTGGCTATAATATTCCTAGGGGTTGGTTTTTTGGGATCTCTTTCACGGGGGGATCTGTGGATTCTCTACATTTCTATTTTGCCCTCTGCTTCTAGAACATCAGGGCAATTTTCCTGTAGTAATTCTTTGAAAATGATGTCAATGCCCTTTTCCTGATCATGTCTTTCAGGTATTCCAATAATTTTAAAATTATTTTTCCTAAGTCTCTTTTCTATATCAGTTGTTTTTTCAGTGAGATGTTTCCCATTTTCTTCTAATTTTTCATTTTTTTGGTCTTGAAGTATTGAGTCCTGGTTTCTCGTAAATTCATCAATCTCCCTGAGTTCTCTTCTTTGTCTGAAGGATTTGTTCTCCTCAGAGAGTTTTCTTATCTCTTTTTCTATCTGGCCAATTTTGCTTTTTAAAGCATTCTTCTCCTCAATAACTTTTTGAACTGTTTTATCCATTTGACCTAAGCTGGTTTTTACCATGCTATTTTCATCAGCGTGTTTTTGGATTTCCTTGACTAGGCTGCTGACTTCATTTTCATGTTTTTCCTGCATCTCTCTCCTTTCTTTTCCCAAGGAGAAAGGGGGTTTTTCTAACTTCCTCATTTGATTTTCAAAGTCTTTTTTGAGCTATGTCATAGCTTGAGCCCAATTTCTGTTTTTCTTGGAGTCTTTAGATGCAGGAGCTTGTGCTTCCTCATCTTCAGACTGAGTATTTTGATCCTTCTTGGGCTCATATGCAAAATATTTCTCAATGGTGTTCCTCGTTTCTCTGCTTGCTCATTTTCCCAGCCTTAGCCTGGTTTTGGGGTGCTTCCTGAGCTTTTGGTACACTCCCACAAGGGTCTCAGTATGTGAGGCTCTGTCCTCCCTCCTGGTCTGTGAATGACCATATGTGCCCCCCCTCTGCCATGGGGCTGAGATGGGGGGGCCCTGCTGTTCTATGGGGGGGCCTAGACTGGGATCAGGATCTGAATGTGTTCAGAGCCCCAGAGTCCTGTTCCAGGGGTAGAAGACAGAGCTCTGCAGTCTCTCTCTTTGCTCCCCTCCCTAGGTTCAATGGGCTCATGCCCTGGGGGGCTCCTGCTTACCAGCTCTGCCTGCTTCTGTTTCCTGGAACTTGGCTGGGCTGTGCTGTCCAGGCTGCTCACTGTGTGCCCCGCTGGGCTCCACGTGCTTGCTCTGGCAGAGGTCCCCCGCTGTTCCCCCAATTTGTGCTCGGTGCTCCCCGGGGTGCAGCTCAGGAGACTCCCCCGCTGCTGTGAGCTGAGGCTCCCAGTGCCCTGGGGCTGCCTCCGGGAGGCTGAAGTTCTTTCACTCTGGCAGGCCACCCCTCCAACCTTGGGGAGCAGAGCTTTTCTGCTCTTTTCCAGGTTACCTTGATTAGGAGAACTGCCTCACTGGGTCCCTCTGTGGGTTCTGTCTCTCGAAAATTTAGTTAGAGTCCTTAGCTTATGAGTTTTATGAGAGAGCACCTAAGACAGGATCTGTTCTTGTCCTTGTTCTTATATTCTTACAACATCTGGATCTGTTACATCTCAATCTCCAGCAGTCATTTATGAAGCTCCTACTGTGTGACAGACCTTATAACTAGGACCAAGACTACTAAGCAGTGAATGAATAGGAAAACTCTGCTAGAGGAGGCTCCCTGAACTGGTGAGCTCCTAGGGTGGGCCACTGATGGACCAGAGTCTTGCCAGCAGGGCCTTTGATGCCAGGGCATGCATTGGTTTTAGCCAAAACCTATAGAGTTCTCATGAAAAATGAAGGCTAGGTTGGTGGATACAGGACCTATGTATCCAATCATGGGGTAAACAAAGGAGACAGAAGGGGAAATTGGGGAATCACTTGAGGCTTTGAGCAGAATCACAAACTAGAGAGGGTAGGAGTAGTGGGTGATTTCTTGACCAAATAAGGGTTAGAGACAACTATAAATGGGAAAAGAGATGGCTTTGAAAGAAAAGCTTTTACACAGCTATGAAAGGGAAATGATCAGCTGGGAGCCGAAAAATCCTTTAAGGTATTTCTTAATTACAGGATCTGCAACTCACAATAAAGCATAAACAATAAAAATATAAACTCCCTCTCTCCCTCTCCCCACTCTCTCCTTATCTCTGAGTCACATATACCTACATACATACATGTTGCAAAAATGTTGCATCAAGCATTTTGTAGACTGCCAGTTGATTAACTTGGATATCAGCTCTTCTGGTCTTGTTCTTATATCATTTGAGGAGAATATTTGCTCTAGGAAAGGACCATCTGGTCCAGTTACCTCATTTTACAACAAGGAAACTGAGACTTTCAAGAGAAAAACCTTTTTGTCTCAGGGTCACAGAGGAAATTAGTGGCAGCTCAGCAGTTCCAAGGCTCCCCAAAGGGTTTTGGATCTGCTTTTCGATACAGACCTGGACACTCGTTGGCCTGCCTGATTCTGAAGGTGCTTGCATTGGGACCCTGGGGCCAGGAGGATGCTGACCACGCCACCTTCTCCCTTCTTAGACTCATCAGTGTGACCCTCCTTTCCTTAAATCTGCCTTTTGGGCACCCGAGAAGGCTGAGCTTCTCAGTGCCAGAGCAAGAGAATACTCTACTGCCTCTGCCAGGGTGGTAGCCTCTACTTGTCCCCTGCTAGTTTGGAGGCCTTCTTCCTTTGTCTCAGCAACTCAAGAAGCCTACAAAACCCCAATTTTCAAGCTGAATCTGAAAGAGCAGACTCTTTGAGGGAATGCATTTCCCTAATGAAAGAGAAATGAAAAGTCCTTTGATTTACTTCCTGCTTCCCAGACTCCTCTTGAGCCTGGCTCTCTTACTTCTTTCATTGAGATCCTTCTGTCAGTCAGCTCATGTCAGTCAGTGGAGCCGGGGAAGATATTAAGGGTATCACATTTCCATCCTAGCAGCAATTTAGGCAAGCGGTGGGTGAATGTGCCATACCACATTAATCATTGGCACCCAAACTCTTGGACTTCAATTGTAGCTCCCAGGAAGTAGCAGGTGGGTGACTGCCCCCATTTTTCTGATGAGGAGTCTGAGAAGAGGTCCTTGGGGAGACCTGATAGCCATCTTCAGGTGTTTGAAGGACTTTTGGGTCCAGATCACAGAAATCAGAAGAAAGTGAGGACTGTTTGGGTGCTGGGGATGGGAATGGCCAGAGAGTCTTGTTTGGAGGTGTGACAACAAACTCCAAGATTTTTAGGGCTGTCCAGAAGGGGAAGAAAAGACCTTGCATTCCCTGGAGCTCTTTCAGCAGAAGTGGTAGATGCCGGGAAGGCAATGCAAGAAACCTCATAGGCCTTTTGTATACCCTTTGGCTTCTGACAACAAAGAACTATGCAACAGAAGTGGGGGGGAGGGGAGGCAGAATCAGGAAGCAATGTGCTAAGGGGTGTTAGTGATGTCCAGTGAATCAGGACTGTGGTAGAGGGACACTGTGATACTATAGCCAAGCAGGCTGGTGCAGTGTTGGGTTACATTCAAACATGTAGGGATCCAGGCCCAGCTGATGCTGCAGTGCATAGAGGCATCAGGAAGACCTGAGTTCAGAGCTGGTTACAGACATTTACTTACTGTCTGCCTCAGTTTCCTTATCCATAAAATGAGCTGGAGAAGGATATGGCAGACTACTCCAGTATCTGCCAAGAAAACCTTGAAATGGTGGTGCAGTGGATAGAGTACCGGCCCTGGAGTCAGGAGTACTTGAGTTCAAATTTGGCCTCAGACACTTAATTACCTAGCTGTGTGGCCTTGGGTAAGCCACTTAACCCCAAGGCAAAAAACAAACAAAAAAAAAACACACAAAAAACCACACACACACCTAAAATAAAAGAAAAACCTCAAAATGGAGTCATAAAGAGTCAGATGTGACTGAGATGGCTGAACAACAGAATAAAGGGACCCAGTTTTGAGAGCCTCACCATTCTCTCCTCTACAGAGACCACATCATGAATATTTTGCTCAACACTTTTTAGGAAGGACTTCGACATAGTTTAGCATGATCCTAGAATGCTAAGTGGTCTCAAATTCATATTAGATTAATATTGACTGAAAAAAAACTGGAGAAAACACTTTCTGGTGGTAAAGGAGGAAAGGTAGGTCTGTGAGTGAGAGACTGAGACACAGAACAAGGTTCAGTGACCAGTGAGGTAGAGGCTGCCAAGAAGAGACATCAAATTTGATATTAGGACTAGGTGTGGATGGGGTTCTCATAGGGTACCAAGAATTATTTGGGATAGTTGTTTATTTCATGGGATGCTATGGACAAAGAATCCATGACCAAGTGGCGGACCTCTTGGTTAGCTGGTGTATCCAGTTCATGCAGAGTGTCTAGCTGCACAGGCTTCTGTGGTTTTGCAGTAGGTAGAACTTGTCAGATTTTGGACTCTGCTGGCATAGCTTTTGAGAGCCAGGGTTTCTTGGGTTCATAAATGAATGAATATCTCCTTGACACTGGATTTCTGTCCTTTGAAGGCAAGTGGAAAAAAATCTAATTTTTCTTCTATTTGACAACTTTTCAGATACTTAAAGAAACAGGAATCATGTCCCTTGAAGTTTTCTCTTCCGTGGGCATCTCTCTTATTATTGATATGGGAGTCACCCATGATCAGCTGTTGGTGATGTATAGTCAGCACAGAAGAATTAGAAGAAGAATTATTGAAAAAGTTAGAACATAGAATGATAATGAGACAAAATATAGCTCAGGTTAAAATTACTCAGTCTTGAACTATTTAAGTAAGTTCTTGATAATGAAAAATAGGTAATTGACAGCAGAGATGACATTTTCCGCAATTAAAATAGCATACTGAATTTGAATGGATACAAGTCTGCTTTTGTAACACGGAGACCCAACCTGCCTAAAAAGAACCTCAGCAAATACTTGCCTTACTTGGCAAGCAGAGAGACAGATAAAGGCTGTATTTATTGAGAAGATCACGAGAAAGGTGATAGATGCTTCACAGAACAGAGAAGCTGGTGGAAGTTAGTCCCAGTTTAAAGAAAATGAGATATCTAGCCAAGCAAAGTCATCCTGAGGCATTCAGAGATGGAGAGTGAAAGGAAATAAGCCCACAGAAGAAAAATGGAAAAGATCAGAACCAATTGTTATACCACACTTTCCTCCGCCTAATCTCGGATGTCCTAGAAGTTAGAATGGCACTGAAAAGCAGAAAGTAGTTGGTGTGGTAGCCAATGCAGGATGAGTGTTGTTGGGCTGATAGCTGAGTTAAGGGATGATTTGTGCCTTTGCCAAGCTCCTTAGGCTGTAAATCATAGAGTCCTCCCAGAGCTAGCCTCCCATTCCAAGGATTCCAAACCTGTCATTATTCAAGCTATTTCCATCCGTTTGAGTCCCTCTTCCTCTTCCTGCCTGCCTTGCTCCTGTGTCCTGTGTCCTGTGTCCTGTGTCCTGTGTTCACATTGCCTCTCCTGGGTGCCAAGGTAACCTCCAGGGGCTGGTATGGATGATGCAATGGGCTTACAACCTGCAGACCTTGGTTGAGGTCCTGGTCTCCTGTCCCTACCTAGACATCAGTTTGCATTATGAGCTCTTGGGAGTTGGGTGACTTTGCCAGGCTCCCAGGTGGGCAGTTCCTGGCTGCTCAGGGTCAGTGGAGACAAGATGAAGGGGCTGCCATGCCTCGAGTCCCAACTCCAGCATGTTCAAATCCTTGCTGGCTGAGGCAGTTTGAACATTCCTGTCCTTCATCTTTCCTGTATTTGAGGGTGAGCATTCCCTTCTATTTGGGGCATTTCACAATTAGAAAGCCTGTTCTTATAGATTTTCCCTTAATCTGCTGTTTTCATAGTGCATTTCTGTTTGCCTCAACCCACACTAATGCATGTCCTGTTCTCACCAGTCATGTACATCATTTCATTTCAACACTTTAATCACCTTTGCAGAACAACAGGGGCAGGAGTTATTTTCCCCAGTTGCTAGAGAAGATGGCGGTCCAGCTGGTAGCATGATTTGCCCAGTGTCCCATGACTAGCGCACTGAGAAGCTCGTTCTTGAATCTGAGTGTCCTGCCTCTTCATTCAGATGACTTCTCAGTGTTGCTTTGCTGGTCTCCTTGTGGGACCCGAGCTCTTCATGTCTGTTTCTTACAATTTCTGTGCTGGCTCTCTGAAATCCCCTGTTTGGCTTCCTGATTTTGTTGCTGATTCATTAAGTTTCCTGCCCGCTAAGCCCCCCAGCCCTGTCTGCATCAGAGTTGGCAGCATGTCCAGCCTGGGCCATAGGCTATCAGCAGGTAGCAACTTCAACCTTCGCCAACTCAGATGCATTTTGTGGGCTTGAGTTGGAATGGTTTTTCCTGCGTTATCACTGCAAGAGAACTCATGGGCACATGCATTTTCACTTACAGCTGGGATAAATGCTGTCATTTTGGAAGGATAATGTTTCATTGTAAATTCATCTCTCTTTTGAGGATTCTCTGAGCTTGCTGCTTGGGAGGCACCAGGCTATGGAATAGCTAACATTGCTGTCATGTTTTCAGGTCTACAAATCCCTTTAGAGAGCTCTCTCTCATAGGAGCAATCCCAGAACCCTGTGAGGCAGGGGCTATGCAGAGGAAAATGTGGCCTTGGATTGTGGGGGCTGCTTTCTGTGGCTGACTCCATCTATATACGGTCCCAATGACCTTGGGTGAGGTACAGAACCACCTTGCAACGCAGTGTCTTCATCTGAGCTGATGGGCTGAGTGTAGATGGTCTGCAGAGTCCTTGCTCCTTCTAGACCTTGGAGCCTCTGAGACTGCTAGGTAGCTGTCTCTGGTTCACTCAGATTCTGAGATTCTGGGTCACCTGTGTGCAAACCCTTCTGGTTGTATTCTGGACAGATGCTACTTGCCTGGGCAAACCTGTGCTGGCAGCAGGTGCTTAAACAGCTTTTATAGAAGGAACAAGCAAATGGACACCCCTGTCCCATCTTCCTGCCGCCCCATCTGGGTGGCCAGAGAGCAGAGAAATGGCTATGTGGAAGAGGAGGGAGGTGCTTCCTTCATGTTGCTGATGGGCATTGGAGAGTGGGAGAAGCAGAGTGTCCATTATCCAGTGGCGTCTAGCTGGTCAGAAAGGCCCTTGACCTCACTCTCCTTTGGGAATGTTTCCAGGCAGGCTCAGGGCTGCCCCTTCCATGGGGCAAGAGTTTGTCTGCACTTTGTTTATGTTGATAACATGCTAGACTTTACCTAAATTCCTGTGAGACTAAGATTAGCAGCAACCCTGGTTCTCAGCTGCCTGCCCCAGGGTCCTTTTAAGTATTCCAGTCTTCCTTTGACTTGGGGCTATTCAGGGCCCAGTGCTGACCTTCCCCTCCCCTTCATCCTCTGCATCATTCTCCAGGCTGTGCCTGAGGGCTTTAAAGGGTAGGGACACTCTATCTAGCCAGTCACCTTCCCTCCTCAGCTAGGTGGCACAGTGAATTGAACATGCCTTAGACATGCCCAGCTATGCTACTCTGGGCAAGTCATTTAACTTTGTTTGTCTTAGTTTTTCTCAAACCACTTTAGTATCTCTGCCAAGAAAACCCTAAATGGGGTCACAGAAAGTCAGATAGGAATGAAGAATGACTGAATATCCTCTCCCCTCCCTGCCTCCTCACCGTCCTCCCTCTGCCTTAGTAACATTTCTAAAATAGGATGATGCTGTACTTCCCACTTTGGTGGGTTTAAAATGGTTGCTTTGTAAACTTTGAATGTGCTGTTAAGTGGGATATTTTATTGTTAGATTATTCCTGCCCCTTTCCTTTAATTTAAAAAATAAAAAAAATCATCTTATTATGTAATTTTGCTATCTCTATTTTTTCATAAGGATATGATTTCTCTCTCATAACATTCAACTTAGATCAATGTCTACCATGGAAACAATGGAAAGACTAACAGACTGCCTTCTGGGGGGATGGGGGAAGGGAAGCAAGATTAGGGGGAAAATTGTAAAACTCAAAATAAATGAAATAAATTCTTTCTAAGGACAAAAAATTTTGAGTCCTAACTTCTCAAACTCTTTCCCTGTCTTTTTGCCTCTCATTGATGAGGCAAGCAATTTGTTAGAGGTTATAAATATGTAGTTACATACAACATATTTCCATATTAGTCATGTTGTGAAGGAAAACACAGATACCTCTCCCTGCCCCCCCCCAAAAAAGAAAAGACCCAAGAAAATTGAAATTTAAAAAATTATGCATTTATTTGCATTTAGACTCCCATCACTTCTTTCTCTGGAGGGGAATAGGACTCTTACATGATAAGTCCTTTGAAATTGTCTTAGATCATTCTTTTGCTGAGAATAGCTAAGTTATTCAGTTGATCATCATATAGTATTACTCTTACTGTATACAATGTTCTCCTAGTTCTGCTTTTTTTCACTTTGCATCAATTTATATAAGGCTTTCCAGGTTTTTCAACAGCCTGCTTATCATTTCTTATAGCACAATAGTATTCTATCACAATCATGTACCACAACTTGACCAGTCATTCCACTATTAATGAGATATCATCTCAATTTCCAGTTCTTTGCCACCTCTAAAAGAGCTGATAAAAATATTTTTGTACATAGAAGTCCTTTTTTCTTTTTCTTTTGTTATATTTTTGGGTACAGACTTAGTTGTGGTATTGCTAAGTAAAAATATGCATGGTTTTATAACTTTTTGGACACAGTTCCTAATTACTTTGTATACTGATTAAATCAATATACAACTTTATCAATAGTGCATCAGTATATCAATTTTTCTACATTCACTTCAACATTTGTCATTTTCCTTTTCTGTCATAGATGTGGGGATAGTAATTCAGGGTTGTTTTAATCTGTATTTCTTTAATAAAGTATTTTAGAGCATTTTTTCATATGACTACATATTTTGATTACTTTCTGAAAACTACCTGTTCATCTTTTGACTTATTAATTGAGGAAAGGCTTATTGCTTTACATTTGAGTCAGTTGTCCAGATATTTGAGAAATGAGTTCTTTTTTTCAGAGAAACTTGCCATCACTTTTTCTATCCCCTTCCACTTTACTGTATGGTAAGGTAGATTTCTATATCCAACTTAAGTATGTATGTCATTTCTCTTTGAGCCAATTCCAGGGAGAGTAAGGTTCACACATTCTCTTCCCACTTCCCCCCATTTTTCCTTCCACTGGATAAGCTTTTCTGTACCCTTTTTATGTAAGATAATTTTCCCATTCTCTTGCTCTCTTTCCCCCTTTTTAAATCATCCCATCATATTCAACTCGCATCCATGCCCTCTGTCCATGGATGTGGGAACATAAACAATTTAGCCTTATTGAATCCCTTTATGCTTTTATCTTTTTTGTTTACCTTTTTGTGCTTCTATTGAGTATTATATTTGAAAGTCAAATTTATTATATCAACTCTTTTTATCAGAAATACTTGAAAATTCTCTTTCATTTAATTTCCATTTTTCCCCTGAAGGATTATACTCAGTTTTGCTGGGTGATTCTTGGTTATAATGCTAACTCTTTTGACCTCTAGAATATTATTTTCCATTCCCTGTAATCCTAAATCTTATGTGATCCTGAATGTGGCTCCACAGTAATTTTTTTTTGGCTTTTTTGTAATAGTTTCTTATTGATCTCTGAAATTTGAAGTTTTCACTTTTGAATCTCTTTTCAGGAGGAGATAGATTCTTTTAATTTCAATTTTATCCTCTGGTTCTAGAATATCAGGGTATTTTTCCTGATGATTTCTTGATTTTTTTTTTGATCATGACTTTTAGGAAGTCCAATAATTTTCATTTATTTATTCATTCATTTATTTAGGGGTTTTTTGAGACTAGATTTGAACCCAGATCCTCCTGTCTTCAGGGCTGGTGCTCTATTATGCCACCTAGCTTCCCTGGAAGTTTGATATTTTTTTTAAAAAGAATTTTAGTTATTTAAGGCAAGGGGATTAATGATTTGCCCAAGTCACACAGCTAGGCAATTATTAAGCGTCAGAGACTGGATTTGAATTTAGATCCTTCTGATTCCACTACTGATTCTTTATCCATTGTACCACCTGGTTGTCCCAGGCCAATAATTTTTAAAGATTTCCTCCTGGATCTATTTTGCAAGTCAGTTATTTTTCCAGTGAAATATTTTCTTCTATTTTTTTCCCCATGCTTTTGATTTTGCTTTTTTGTTTCCTGATGTCTTATAAAGTCATTAACTTCCATTTGCCAATTCTAATTTTTAAGAAACTATTTTCTTCAGTGAGTTTTTGAACCTCCCTTTCCCTTTGGCCCACTCTACTTTTTTAAGGAGTTCTTTTCTACATTGAATTTTTTTTTATATCTTTTTCTATTTGATCAATTTTGCTTTTCAAGACAGTATTCTCTTCTTTGAGTTTTTGTGCTTCTTTTGCTATTTGGCCTATTTTGTTTTTTAAGGTGCTGCTTTCTTTAGTATTTTTTCTTGTGCCTCCTTTACCAAGCTATTGACTTATTTTTTTCATAGTTTTCTTGCATCACTCTCAGTTCTTATTTTAATTTTTTCTTTCCCTCTCTTACTTGATTTTTAAAATCCTCTCTGAGCTCTTCCATGTCCTGAGACTAATTCATATTTTTTCTTTGAGACTTTGGTTGTAGTAGTTTTGACTTTATTGACTTTTTCTAAGTTTGCGTTTTGCTATTCCTGTCACCATAGTAATTTTCTATAATTAGGATTTTTTTTTCTGCTGTTTGTTTATATTTCCAGTATATTTCTTGACTTTTATCTTGACTCTGCTTCTGGAATGGAAGGGCCACCCAAGCTTTTAAGTTTTTTTGTGTAACTATTTTCAGAGATAATTCTGGGAACCTGCAAGTTTTGAGTTATATCAAAGTAACACAATCTAGGGGAAAGTGTGTTTACTTCTGTGCTCTGGTCTCTGAGAGACCACAAGCATTCTTTCCCACCTCAAACCGGGAGTCCCCTGCAATTGCAAGCTCTGGTGTGTCAGTGCTCCTCCTGGTCCTGGCTCTGAGGTCCAGGATGGCACATAGATCTAAATGTGGGTCCTCTGTGTCAGTAAAGGTATCCTAGTTATGTGATCCTCCTCTGCCTCAGTTGCCCCAAGGCCTCTGGTGGTCTGCTGGGCATGCCCTATGCTTGCTGCCATTCACTCTCACCCCACTGCAGCAGACCTTTCCTGCAGATCTTTTCAGTTGCCTTGGGCAGGAAAATGGTTTCACTCCATCCTTTTGTGGGATTTCTCACTCTGGGATTTGTTTTAAGACATGTAAAATTATTAGGAGAGGTTTTGAGGGAGCTCAGGCATGTCCCTGTCTTTTTTTCAGCATCTTGGTTTCACCCTTCCCAAACAAAAAGATTATTTAAGAATGATGCACTACCTGAGAACCCTGACTATCAAGGAAAACTGCCCCAACATCCTACAACAAGATTCTAGAAATGGAAAAAAATCCATCAATCACCTCCTGAAAGAGAATGAAAACGCCAAGGACTTTTATAGCCAAATTCCAGAGTTCCCAGATCCAGGAGAAAATATTGCAAGCAAAACAGTGCAGATATCATGGAGCCTCTGTCAGGACCACATAAGATTTAGCAGCTTTCACATTAAAGGAGTGGAGGGTTTGGAATCTGATAATCTGAGACAGAAGAGCTGTAATTACAGTAAGAGTGCCCTACTCAGCAAAACTCCAGCTTCCAAAAAGTTAAATGATTTACAGAAGGAAAAAGCTAGTAAAACTATACTTGTGTAGGAAGTCAATTTTTTTTTCTTCCCAGAACTGGCTAAATCAAAATAAGAAAGAAGTCATGGAGATGATAGAATTCTAGAAAAGTTAAATATCATAGACCTCTGGAGAAAACTGAAAGGAGTATACTTTTTCTCAGCAGTACCTTCACAAAAATTGACCATGTATTTAAGACATAAAACCTTACAACCTAATTCAGGAAAACAGAAATATTAAATGTACCTTTTTTGGACCACATTGCAATAAAAATTAAATTTAATAAAGGGTCATGAAAGCATAGTTTAAAAGCTTATTGAAATTAAATAATAAATAGAAATTAAATAAAGAAATAGAAAACTGAAAGAATTCATATCTTAGAGAAAAAAATTAAACAGGTCAATAGAGATCTCCCTAAGAAAGAATCCCAGGACCAGATGCATTTACAAGTGAATACCACTTAACATTTAAGGATCAATTTTCCCCAATACCATATAAACTATTTAGAAAAATAAACAATGAAGGAGTTTTTTCAAATTAATTTGATGACACAAATATGGTTTTGATACCTAAACCAGAGAGAATAAGAACAGAAATAAAGCTGTAATTTCTCTAATGAATGTGGATATAAAAATTTTAAATAAAATATTAGCAAAGAGATTATAGCAAGATATCACAAAGCTCTTTGCACCAGGTTGGATTGATGCAAAAAATGCAGGGCTGGTTCAATATTGGGAAAACTATCAGCATAATTGACCATATCAATAAAAGTAATAACAAAAATCATAAGATTATCTCAAAAAATTTAGAAAAAGTCTTTGACAAACTACAGTACTTATTCCTAGGAGGAAACAAAACCACAATGGAAAGCATAGGAATCAGTAGAGCCTTTAAACCAAGAGTAAATATTAATCTGGAACCGGGATAAGTTAGAAACTTTCCCATTAAAATCTAGAGTGAAGCAAGGATTTCCATTCTCATCACTATTATTCAATGTTGTATCAGAAATAAAGCAAGAAAAAAAGGAACACAAATAGGCACCAAGGAAACAAAACTATCCCTCTCTCCTGATAACATGATGGCATACTTAGATAACCCTATTGAATAACCTGGGCATCAGAAGGTAGAGGTGGGCCTAGAATGAGAAATGTCACCAAAGGTAGGGAGGTGAGAACATTTTGTTTCCAGGGTAGGAGATTTGAAAGATACAGAGAGATCTGAGAGCTCCCAAGAGAAGCAACTTTCCTGATTGTAATACAGTCTGGCTCACTTAGAAGAATCAATTCCCCACCATTGGTCCTTGATCCCAGGGTAGAGATGAGCACTTTATATTGGGGAGGTTTTTGTGTGCGCCTTCCAAGGCTGGAGGGTCTTAGGTCCTTGATGCTATCTGCCTCCATTCCCCACTACTCCAGGGGCTATTGGGAGCCTGCTGGTATTGAAAACAGAAAATGCCTCTGATGATTTGTTTAGCATCTTCAGGAAGATGGCCTTGAAGGGAGAATGATTTAAAAACCATCCTTGCCAACTGTGTATTGTATTGTCCAACAGTATTCCACAGTAGTTCTCTGAAGGAAGAAGAAAGTTCAGCTCAATGCAGGGCCTTCATTTTCTCAGAGACCTACTTATGTGGCATTAGAAATGGGGATAGATTTGGCTGCTGAATTGGATAGGTGGAAGGGGGCCCATCCCAACTGTGACTATGGATGGACATTGGACTCAGGCTGTAGCTTCTGCTTCTTTCAGTAGAGTCTCTTCAATAGACTGGTCAACAGTCTATAGACTAGTCAATACAGAATATAGAGCAGTTGATAGACCATTCAATAGACATTCAGTAGACCCAGCTTGCATTTTAGATAGCACCTGTGGAACTTCTTCTGAGGAGCCATGGACTTGCAGCTCTGTGAGGGTGAGGAATGAGCCAAAGACCTTGTGCTGATTGGGGCTCAGTTTAGATTTGCTGAGTTCTCAGCACCTTGTTTAATGTTAACATATAATCTGACAGCTGTCTGGGAAGCATGTGACATTCCATCCTCTTCACATTCCCTGCCTCATTCTCCGGTTGATGGGTGCCCATAAGAAAAGCCTCTCAGTACTTTTGTCTGTGTGGTCCTCTTCTCCTTCCTCTGTTTTCTCGGGGTATTGGCCTAGTAGTGGCATTACACATTTGAATACCTAATTTCAGATTGCTTTCCAAAATGGTGGAACTCGTTCCCTGGCGGCTCCAGCAGCTCTGTTTTATTGAGCCTGTTTTCCCACAGCTCCTCCAGAGGTCATCACAGTTCTTTTCTGTCATGAAGGAACTCATGTTCGAACCAGATACCAAGTGAGGTCTTAGGACAGTAAATATCCCTGATGAGAAGCGACTGTGTTTGTACATGCCAAGTCAACGGGATGCACATTTGTTGCTTTTTAGCACAAATCTGGGGGACACAATATGCATAACTTATTTTCATTTTTAATCGAGAAGACAGTGTGGTTCAGCAGAATTTCCAATCTGTGGAGAAGCTGTTGTTAAAAGTGCTGCAGAACATATCAAACCAATATCGGCCTTGTTTCTTCTGAATTTTGATATGGAAAGTATAATTTTTTGTGACTTCCCAACAATAAAATTATACTAAACTGCTGCCTAAGTATTTTATGAAAAAATATTTTAAGCCCCAAAGTTGACAATAATTACATTTGCCTGCTCATTCATTACATGTACACGCTTACTTTCAGTGAAATGGAAATTTTAAATTTAGAATTATTGCCAACCAAATTACCTTTATCAGCGAGAGAGCATCTGTTCACAATTACTTATAATGGAGGAAAAATGAATCTTTTCAGCATATACATTTACAGTCCTGATGTATATAAATTATCAGTCATGCCAAGGCTTTAGTGACCCATTTTCAGCAAGTTCCCCCAAGTTGGGCCCTGCACTGGAATATCACTGAGCATTGTAGATTCTGACATGGGAGAGGAGGTAGTGGCTATACTTTGTTGTTGTTATCCTTTTCTTTGATGGATTCAACAAACGAGTCTTCAGGAATTCTTCTTGTACTTTGTGAGGCCAGAAAATGAGGGAACACTTATGACCACCTGGAGGTGAAGAAGCCAAAAATCATGATCTGTCTAGCCAGGGCTTTCCTTGGACTCTCTCTGGGGGACTACCTGGGAATTTTCTGGCACACCAGTGCTCCTTGCATCATGTCTTGACAATGGTGGCAGATCCAAGGCCATTTCTGCAGCATGTGTGAGCAGGGGATGCACTATCCTGGAGGCAGTGAGAAGCTCTTGCTGAAGACACGAGGCACTGCTTAGGATAACAGGTTGGAGGGATGAATGGGAGCCTCCAGAGGATTAGAATGAGGGCTCTGTTTCCAGTACCTTCTGTGGCCAGGATGGAATCAGCGTGGTCACCCCAGTCACTGTCAGATGCCTGGTCTGGGGGAGTTTGAACTGGCCACCTTGGGGAGCAGAGGCACTGCTGTCATGACCATCATTCTTGTCACCATCGCCATTTACATTCCTAGTCTGATTTGACCCTTACAGTGCCCTGTGAGGTGTGTGCTGAAGTGGCCCAAGGTTACAAATGAGCAAAGTAAGGCTCTAGGAGGGCACCAGATTTGGTCAGAGCTCATGGCCTGCCCTACCTCTTCACAGTGAAATCTGACATCTTTTCAGGCAAGTCCTTGGGGGCTCACTAACTCCAGGAGAGGGAGCTCAAGCCAAGGGTCCTCCTGCCAGGGAGGGTCAGTGCCAGGATTCCACAGCACTCCCTCTTTGCACCAGGTGTTGCCCTCTCCACTAGAAAAGCCTCATCAGGGCTTCGCAGGGTCTGCCTGTGCCAGGAATCCTGGGTCACCCTGTGATTGGGATGGACGACTGAGGGACTAGGAGGTTTAGCCGAGTGACTGCAGACTCCATTCAGGTTATCTTGTGGGCACTATTAAGCAAAGATGTAAAGGTGCGCACAGGAGCAGTAATTATCAGGATTGGTAAGGCCTGGGAGAGTGTGGCTCCTTCATCAAGAGGTCCTGTTGATAATCTTAGCAAAGTGTCTTGCCAACCTTGATGGGCTCCATAAATGGGTGCTGGTGTTCCTAAATCACATACATCTGTAGTTACCCTGACAGAGGCACAAGGGCCTCCTACAGGTCTCCCTTCCTTCCAGCACTGCCGCCTCTCAGCTACCTAACTGATTGGGCCAAAGCCCTACTCCAGGACTCCTGGGACCATGGACATTTGCCTCTCCTGGAAGCATTCCCAACCTGGGCCTGTCCATCTTTCCCAGTGTTCTTTCTTACTCATAGCTCTTATAAGAAGCCCTCATTGATTGACTGATCCATCGAGCTTCTGTCAGATCCTCCCTTGTTGAGGGTGAGCAGAGCATCTAGGCAAGATGGGGCTAGCCATCCCCTTTCTGTCATCCATCCCTGGCCTTTGGATCAGTTCAATCCAATATATGTTTGCTCATTTGGTGTCCACACTGTGCTGGGGGTGCAAAGGCACCTCCCACAGAGTGTGGGCTCTGAAGAGCTCAGGAGAACACCCCTTAGGGCATGGGGGACAAGGGTGAAGTGACTGACCCAGTGGTCCTGGCAGAGAAGTCCTGGCAGAAGCTTAAGGAGGGAGAAGAGATGTGACTTCTCAGACCTCACCAGTCAGAGCAAGGTGGTTGTGCAGATGGGTAAAAGACCCATGTTTGCTGAGCATCTTGGTGGCCCAGATGCATGCTTGGTGCATCCCAAAATGCCTGCATCTTACAAATCATTTAATGAGAAGCAGTGGACCATAATGGATATAGAGATCCAGTCCTGGGGCAGAAAGACCTCTTCTCTAGCTTGCTGCCCTGCCCTTGGTTTCTTCATGATCCATATTAGAATCATCATTGGGTCTGACCAGCTCCTTCCAGATCCCCCTACTTTCCTCACATGCACAGCTGAACTGCTCTGGAGCAGAGAGCCAAGGATCCCCCTGGCCTTCTGGGGGCAGTTGATATCTGGGAAACATCTGGGAAAGGGGAGGGCTCTGATCTGTGGCATCTGCTGAGGCTAGGGTGAAATTAGTCTTTGTCAAGGAGTCCCCATTGGTGACACCCTGATGGGAAATCGGGGCTCCTGAGTGACCGTGGCTCACCTTTCTTTGTGCAGACTTGGACTTGCCCTTGACTTGGGCAGAGAGTGAAGGAAGTGGGTGCCTGATGGGATGTGGGGAGGGCCAACTTCTATGACAGATCCAGAAAAAACTCGGTTCCCGAAGGAACGTCTCCTTTGTAGGATGCAAATTGCAGGAACTCCCTGTGTCTTGTTCCTTTATTCCTGGGTAATTTGTTTTGACTCCCTTATGTTCCTCCCCAGAACTGTCATCATCACTCTGCTGTTTTTCCTAGTATGGCGGCAGCTATATGTTTGGGGGGGGGGGGGAAGCATTTCTTGGGTTTGTTTTTTCTTTTTCTCTCCTGGTTCAGTGAATTCAGTTATTTTCTAAACTACTGATTCTCAAGTGTTCATCAGAGTTGAATCTCCTGCTTATTGGAACCCCAGTGTCAGAGCCCTCTCAAGACTTTAAGATGCCAGGGCTGGGCTTCGGATTTCAAGAGCTTACCCATGGAGAGCCCACGCCCTTGGCATGCATGATCTCGGGAAGGGCTAAGAGCAAAACTTGGACCTGCCCCTCCCATCCTCCAAAATGTGGTAGCTTCCTGTTCCCGGCCAAGTACAGAGTAGACTCCTTGGTCTGGCTGTCTTTCCAACAACCCTTTCCAGGTCATCTCTTCTCTAGGTCTTGGAGCACCTGCCTCGATGGAGCTGACCCTCCCCCCCTCAGCTTTGTAATGTGATTTCTTTAATATTTGGACATTGAGGCAGCTCTAAGAGGCACCTAGAATCTACCTGTCTCCTGAGAAATTCTTTTTGAATGAGATTTATGCATTTTGAGGGGAAAGAGGCAACTATGGGCTGACTATGTGGTGGAGGGCTGCTCATCACTGATCATCCTCCAGACTTCCCTTCAGATTGAAAGTTGGCATCAGATCCCTCAAGGACTCTTGTCCCTAGCAACAACAGAGTGGAAGAGGCACATGGGGGACTCACTGCTGAACCCATGTTGGCTCACCCTTCTGGGGAATCCTCAGTGAGCTTTTGGAGAATTCACGCTTGGTTCAGCAGCTTCATTTATGTATTTGCACAGGATGTCAGAGCTGGGAGGGGCCTGAGAATAGTGGAGGTTAGAGGGGGAGGGACTTCAGATCAGAGGAGGAGGAGGTCCAGGCTGGAAGGAGCCTTAGAAGAAGGGATGTCAGAACTTAGAAGGATCTTAGAATAGGGAAGGTCAGAGCAGAGATGGGTCTTAGAACAGGGAATAGAGCTGCAAGGGGCCTTAGAACTGGCGATGGCAGAGCTGGGAGGAGTTTTAAAGATCATTTAATCTTAGAGATGAAGACACCGAGGGCCTGAGAGGAAGGCCAGTTAGTGGCCATGCTGGGCCACCATCAGAGAGCCCCAGAGTTAGCAGTGGCTCTCAATAATACCTTTTGGTCCATCCATTTATCCTTTTTTTTTTCCCCAGAACAAGTGCATCGTCATTTAGACCAGCATGAGGTGAAATACCTACAATTTGCCTTCCGATGGATGAACAATTTGCTGATGAGAGAGATGCCCCTGCGGTGTACTGTCAGGCTCTGGGACACCTACCAGGTGAGTGCGTGGTCGCTCTTGTTCCTGGTGCCTGACTTGGGGCTCTAGGGCCGGATGCTCTACTGATGTGTTCAGGGAGGGGTCCTGGAGGCTTGTCCCCAGCCAGAGGCCTCCCTTCTCTGGCTCCTGCCTCATTTCTGGGGAGCTCTGATCATCAGGAAGCTGTCCCTGAGGTCAGACCCGTTTGTCCTTGGGCAGCCTTGCCCTGATGCCCCTCCACTTGCCAGCCCTTGAGTACTTGAGATGCAGCCCCCTGCCTCTGAAACCTCTTCTTCAGAGCCCCCGTCCCCTTTCTTTCAGTTCTCAATTGCGATGACCTTCGGCCCTCACCCTTGTTGTGGCCGTCTCAGCCCGTCCTCAGAGGGGCCCTGGAGGAGGTCTTAAGGTCAGGGTGACTGAACTGGGAGAAGCTGGGGGACTGTCCCCTCCCTGGTCCTCTATGCTTCCTTCTTCTACCTGTCTGCTCACTTTTCAATTCCACATTTGCATTCCCTAGAAAATTTCATCAGAGGTCCAGTTGCCCAAGGCTCTTTTTGTTTATGAGGATGCCCAGCGATCCAATGGGAGAAATAGGGGGGCAGCTGAATGATGCCAGTGGGGCAGTGCACAGGAGGCTGGGCCAGACACGGGGGACACTGGGCAAAGAGCTCCTGAAGAGCTCCTTTCCTGCCCCTTTCAGCTTTGCTGAGAAACCCCAAGCCACTCCCACCCCTCAGAGATGCCACTTTACCCCCTGTCCAAGTAGCTTTTGTCCACAGCAGAGATAAGTCCTGTCCCAGCCTTGACCTCATCTCCTCCCCTCTGTGAGCTTTCCCTTGCTCACATTCATCCTCCTGGGGCTGCTGGGGGCTGCTCATCCTTGATGCCCTGCATCTGTTTCACAGCCAAAGTCCTGGTGCAGTACCTTCCTTATGGCTCCTTTACTTCTCGACAACTTGCATCTGACTTCCCATCCCACAGCTGACTTGAAGGGGGTCTGGCCAAAGTCACTAGTGTTGCTGCAGCCTCTTCTCCATCCTTGCTCTGGCCGATCTCCCTGCAGCCTTTGAGACTGTGGGGGCCGTCTCCTCACCCCCGCCCCACCAGCTGCCATGCATTCAGATGGCGGCTCTTCTATCCGCCCAGCATTCTGCCTGGGGAGATGAGAGAGAACACCAGTTCCTACTCTCTCACCTGCACTTAGAGGAAGCTGAGAAGGATGGGAGGGGGTTGCTGCTGGGGTCCCACCTCTGGAGAGGAAGGACTTGGGAGGCACTCGCTGCTCTGCCCCCCATTGCTGCAGGCCCAGGGAGGGAGAGGAGACTGGGGATGAACTGAGGTCAGGGCTCTAGCTGCTTGGGAGGCCCGAGATCTCCTGTACCCACCACAGGCTTGGTCATGTCCTGTTTGCAACCCTCCTCACTCTGGCTTCACATCCTGCCCCTCCACAGACCATGTTCTTGCCACCCACAGCTCCTGGCCCACCCGTCTCTCTCTTTGCCCAGTGTCCCCTGTGTCTGGCCCAGCCTCCTGTGCTATCCAGGCCTTCTGGATTCTGCCCATATGCCATTTTTTCATCCCCTGGTTGTGTTTCTTCTCCAAAATGCCTTGTGTTTCTTTGGGTATCTTTTTGATTTCTCCCTGTCTTCTGTGGCATGGGAGATCTTTGTGGGCAGGGCCATCTGCGTTCTTGGCAGATTGTGGCTCTTGCTGCTTTGCCTAGCTCCTGTAGCCCAGCCCTGCTCTGCCTTTCCACTGTCCAGGGTCTTCTCAGCTCTGACAGCATTCTTGGGGGAATCATGGGACCCCCCCCCCAAAGAAGATCCTTTTTGTTTTGGAGACTTGGAGCTGCTTCTTTGCCCAGGGGGCATGCTGGCAAGCCTCTGCCTTGGAACACATGGGGTTTAGAGGAGTATTTTTAGCATTAATTTTTAAAAAATTAAATTGATTGTAAAAAAGCCCGAGTTCCATGCTTAGTGTTGTGTGACATTCACCTACTGTGCGCTGGCTCACAATGCATTTGTTGATAGGTTCTTTTCTCTCTGGGACTTTTTATTTCTTTTCTGTGATTTTTAAAACATGTTCATTTGTGAGTTCTGGCCCTGCTATTTGATGCTGATTGAGAAATGCTGAACATCTCATCCTTCCACTTCCCTCGGGCTCCCCCTGTCTTCCCAAGGCCCAGCCCCTTTGCCAGGATGCCAAGCCTTCCCCGGACTGTTGGGGCAAGGGAGCTCTCAGGCTTGACCGATCAATCCAACTTGGTGGTGTTACAGGAAGCAAAATGTAATATCCCGTCAAGTGCAGGCGGTGCTCTCGATGTTGTCATTGGTTATGCTATTGGAGACATGGGCCCCCTCATTAAGCACAAAGTTCTCTGCTAACACTGTCCCCATTAAGGATAAATTAGGTATTAAGTCAGTTGCATTTTGAGGAGGCAGGAAATGGATCTCCTCATGGGCTCTGGCCCTGCATCACTTCACTAAAATTCCTAATAGATATTAAAACGTGAAGCACAATTGTGGCATCTTTATTGAGTTAATTTTCCTGAAATTAAATTTGGGCATGAATGGAGTCATTTGTACCATCGAATCACTTCTGAACTGACAGTACCCTAGTCAGAAGTCTTTTTATAGCTTAAAAAGTGGGGGTGTTTCTAGCTTCCAGGACCAAGGAACCATGAAATTGTACTGCATCTTTTGGCAATGAAAGGACGCGGTAATCATGGGATTGCAATCAGGTTATTACTCTCCCCTAAACTAGAGTGTTTATTAGCTGGGGGGAGGGGGGCATGTGCCTCACTAACTGTTTAACCCATTATAAGTTAACTGGAAAAACTCGTGGCGAATGTTGGGAGATAATTTCCTTCTTCATGTACCCCATGGATCAGTGATGTTGGCCTGGCTTTCCTCTCCAAGTCCAGAGTTGAGAGTCACTGACTCCTTACATCCAGGCTCTGGAAGGGGCCTTCTGGAGAATCTGCCTCCATGCTCCACTGGGGAATGTCTCCCTTTCAGAGGGAGGCGAGGGGTCTTTCTGGGGAGGGAGCCCTTGGAGAGAGGAGTGGCAGGAGTCAAGTATTTGCTTTTTGCATTTGAGGTTGGGCTCTTTGGTATCCTTACTCTTCTCATGGACAGCCTCTGTGGTGACCTCAGGGGGGCAGATCCTCAGTCTCTTGTTGAGCTCAGGGAGGACCTGAGAAAGGACTAACAGCAAACATGAATGGGGGTGGGGGTGGGGGTGGGCGGGATGTGGGACTGACACAAAGAATTGGCTCAATATCCATTCCAACAGGGACCTTTAGAAAAAGATTTTCCTCCAGACTGCTTCCAGCACTGCCCTCAACTCCAAGAAATCCTCATTTGGACTTTGTGTTTTTGCATTTTCTTTGTAAGGAAACTTGAAGGTTGCATGATTGCCCTGAATGCTTGAATAGATTTCAGGGGCCCTCTTACTGGCATCGGAGGAGACATTGTCACAGTTCTATTCAGAATTTTTCCCTTGTAGTAAACTTGGCTTCAGGAATGTGGGCCAGAGTAATTTTTTGGGAAGAACCAGGGCCATGTGAGCTTGGGCCCCATATGACATAATTACTGTTCTTTATTTGGTCCATACATTTGATTTCCTTTCCTCTGCCCATGCTGGATCTTCCCAGGGGAGACGCCTGCTGGAAGTCTCAGACGGCTTTTTTTGTCTTTCTCTATCCCCAGGGCCTGGCATGTTGCTGGGGAAATCAATGGGAATGAATAGCTTGGAGTGTCCCAGGCCAGGGATCAGCCTGCCAGACTCTGCGGGAGATTGCACTGTCCCATTTTGAAAGACATGGCCTTTTCCTTTTGTGAATTAGCTTTTTCTCTAAGCAGTTCATATTGTGTTTACTTCAGAGCAGAAGAAATGAATCACTGTTAGCTAGGGAATGATCAGATGCCGCTGAGAGACTTCACATTTAGTGAGCCTGCAGCGTCCCAAGCAGCCCTACGCTGCATGGGCTCCCTGAAGCATGATCTCCTTCCCAGAAGTGGACCTGCCACATGGATGTTGGGACAGGGGCATGTCCCCTCTCCAGGTTATCATCAGGAATGGCCTTGGCAAGCCCCTTGTGTCCTGCTTGGGGGGGGGGTTGCTGACAGACCACAGTAACCTTGGCTCTACCCCTCGTAGCAGTAGTCACTGTATGTAAAGTGGAGGGTCCAATGGCAGAGGCAGTCAAAGGGAGAGCAGGCCTCATGGGCAGGGAGGTGTTGGTGATGAAAGTCCAATAGAGGAAATTGGGGCTGTAGGTCAAGGACTTGGGTTGGGTTGGTCTTCAGAGACATCTCAGTTGAGGAAGCCACATGACCTGGTCCTTCAGGGGTGTGGAGAGCAGGGAAGAAGCCTGGATCCCAGGCTCAGCCCCTCAGTTTGAGGCACCAGCAGGGTCCCAGTCAGCCTGGAACCTAGGATAAGCCCATTTAGGCCAGAAATGCTTCCATGGTTATGGGCACAGGGCCTAGGCAGATCATGAAGTCAGAAGATTGGGGAGATTCCACAGATCAAAAGAATAATTACTAGACTTTTGTTCATGACTCTTTGTATTTGACCAAGTCCTGAGTTCTGCAGGAAAGCTATAAGACCATCACTGTGGACTCTTCTAGACTGGTTGGCAAAGCCCTGGCACATTAGAAGTCTGGGGGCATTCCTTGGGGACTCTTGGTGAAGCGTCTTGCTTTTCACTCATGCCTTGGGTTGGGGGAACCAGGTGAACCATGTTTAGAAGCTGGAGGTACTCACCATAGGAGCATGGTCTCGGGTCAAGAAGAGTGCTTGGAGCTGAGAGGTGGAGCTGACTAGAATGCTGGAGGCCCCGGCTCAAGCCCCTTGTTCCCCTTTATGGTGGGCAACCCAAGACCCGAGCTGACAAAGGCTGTGCCGAGCCGACAGGCATCCGGGGACTTTGTGGAAGAGCCAGGTGTGCCAGCAGGATCTGAAGCACCAACCTGGAGGCTTCCCACCTTTGGGTCCTCCAGCGTTTTTCTCTGCTCAGACCAGTTCTGGGATTCCTTCCCCATCACTGCATTGAACACAATCTCAGGGAGTCAGAATTCTGCTCCAAAAAGAGGCACCGGTGCCATGATTGTTCTTCTCATTATAGTCATAGCATATTTATGGGAGTTGCTTGAATTAATTTCATATAAACAGAATTACAGGGATTGGGGATAGCTGGGGGCAAAGGGGATAGAACATGGATTTGGCATCAGGAGGACCTGAGTTTGAATTTGACCTGCTGGGTGACCCTGAACAGTCTGCTTCAGGTTCCTTATCTGTAAAATGGAGAAAATAATAGTATCTTCCTCCCAAGCTTACTGTGAGAATCAAATGAAATACTAATTGTAAAACCTTTAGTCCTGGCCCATATGGTGATGATCTTGTGTATCAAGATCTTTGAATGCTTGCTAGAAAAGGCTGCCCCTGTTTCAGCCTAGCCATATTTGCATCAGGTGTGGACAATGGTTTTAATCCCAGGTGGGAAAGAGAAGCCCACTAAGGTGGACAGGCAGGAGTGGCCAAAGACAGTTCTGCTGAAAGTGGGTGGGCTCACCTCCCTCCTTCAGCTGGGAGATTGGGGGTGGCTCAGTCCCCTTTTAAAGCTCTGAGGTTGTGAGAACCCTTGCCCCCTTCTTCAAATGGGGAGACTGTGAGTAGGGTCATCTCCCTTCTCCAACTGAGAGGCTGAATAAGAGGTCTGGGGGCTTGAAGAATGGCGCTGGCCTCAGCACTGAAACTAACCTACACTCATTGGGATTCTCCCAAAAGGCAGAATGGTTCTTTGAGCTTTCCAGTCTTAAGTCTTAGGAGTGAAGCAGTCAGTTTGGCCTTGAAGTCAGTCCTCTCAAAGAATGAACATCAGGATTCCTCTTTGAGTTGTTTCATTCTAATTTAATGTTATCAAAATCACCCATTTTGCATTTCATAGAATTCTCTGTCTCTTGTTTGATCATAAATTCTTCCCTTCTCCATAGCTCTGACGGGTAAAGCTATTCTTTGCTCTCCTTGCTTAGGGTATTACCCTTTATGTCTAAATCATATATATCCATTTTTTTTAGGACTTTGCAAGGCAAATGGGGTTAAGTGGCTTGCCCAAGGCCACACAGCTAGGTAATTATTAAGTGTCTGAGGCTGGATTTGAACTCAGATACTCCTGACTCCAGGGCTGGTGCTCTATCCACTGCGCCACCTAGCCGCCCCCATATATCTATTTTAACCTTTTCCTAGTATATGGTGGGAGAAGTTGGTCTATGCCGAATTTCTGTAATATTGTTTTCCAGAGTTGCCTAAAATTTTTGTCAAATAGTGAGTTTTTCTCCCAGGAGGTGTGGTCTTTGGGTTTAGCAAATAGGAGATTACTGTAACTATTGTCATTGGTGTCTTTCTACCTAATCTACTCCACTGATCTACATTCTGTTTCTCAGTCAATATGGTTTTGCTGCCAGCTGCTTTATGATACAGTTTTAGATCTGGTATGGGCAGGCCACTTTTCTTTGCATTTTTTTCTCATTAATTTCTTTAATATTCTTGAACTCTTGTTCTTCCAGATGAATTTTGTTATTTTTTATATCTGTAATATAATTGGTTCCTCTATCCAGGGACAATTGATATTTTTCCAATGGTTTAGACTTGACTTTATTTGTGTGAAGTGTTCATGTGGCTTCTGGGTTTGTCTTGACAGATAGAGTCCCAAACATTTTATATTGTCTACCATTACTTTAAATGTAATTTCTCTTTCTATCACTTAATGCTGTCCTTCCTTGAGAATATACAGAAATACTGATGATTTATATCCTGCAACTTGGCTAAAGTTGTTAATTATTTCAAGTAGTTTTTAGTTGATTCTCTGAGATTCTCTAAGTATACCATATCATCTGCAAAAATGAGTTTGGTTTCCTCATTGAGTCTTCTAATTCCTTCAGCATCTTTTTATTTTCTTATTGCTAAAGCTAACATTTGTCATACAATATTAAATAATAGTGGTGATAACAAGCATACTTGTTTCTTCCCTGATCTTATTGGGAATATATATATCTAGCTTATCCTCATTACTCATAATGCTGATTTTTTTTAAATTTTTTTTTTTATTTTTAGGTTTTTGCAAGGCAAATGGGGTTAAGTGGCTTGCCCAAGGCCACACAGCTAAGTAATTATTAAGTGTCTGAGACCAGATTTGAACCCAGGTACTCCTGACTCCAAGGTCGGTGCTTTATCCACTACGCCACCTAGCTGCCCCGATGCAGATGTTTTTGATGGATATTACTTATCATTTTAAGGAAAGCTCCATTGTTACTGTATTCTCTACTCTTGTTAATAAGAAGGGTTGCTGTATTTATCAAAAACTTTATTTTGACTCTTCATTCTTAAGTTTTGAGGTAATCATGTGATTTCTGTTGGTTTTATTATTGATATGGTCAATTATGTTAATAGTTTTCCTGATATTGAATTAGCTATGAACTCCTGGTATAAATTTCACCTGGTCATGGTATATATTATCTGGTGAGAAGTTGCTGTGATCACTTTACTAATATTTAAATTTTTGCATCAATATTCATTAGAGAAAATGGTCTATAATTTTTTTCTTCTCTGTTTTGGCTCTTTATGGTTTAGGTGTCAGCACCATATTGGTGTCATAAAAGGAATTTGGCACAACTTTGCCTGTTTTTTCAATAGTTTATATAGAATTGGAATTAATGGTTCTTTAAAAGTTGGTAGAATTCATTTGTTAATTCATCTAATCCTGGACGTTTTTATTCTTGGGGAATTCATTGATGGCTTGCTTAATTTCTTTTTCTTCTTTTCTTTCTTTTTTTTGCCACGCAGTGGGGTTAAGTGGCTTGCCCAAGGCCACACAGCTAGGTAATTATTAAATGTCTGAGGCCAGCTTTGAACTCAGGTACTCCTGATTCCAGGACCAGTGCTCTATTCACTGTGTCACCTAGACTCCCCTTTCCTCTTCTCTTAATCTGGACAATTTATATTTTTGTAAATAGTCATCCATTTCATATAGATTGTCAGCTTTATTGGCATACTGTTAAGCAAATTAGCTCCTTATTTTTGCTTTAATTTCCTCTTCATGCATTGTGAATTTACCTTTTTTGATTTTGATAGTGCTAATTTGGTATTCTTATTTCTTTTTTTTAAATTAAATTAACCAATGATTTATCTATTTTATTTATTTTTTCATAAAATCAACTGTTAAATTTGTTCATTAGTTAAATAGTTTACATACTTTGAATTTTATTGTCTCTTTGGTTTTCCAAATTTTTAAATTTGGTATTTAATTGAAGATTTTAAATTGGTTCTTTTCCTGACTTTTTTAAATTGTAAGCTCAATTTATTGATCCACTTAGTCGCTATCCATGTAAGCATTTAAAGATATAATATTTCCCTTAAGTATTACTTGAACTGCAATCCATAATTTTTGGCTTGTTGTCTTATTATTGTCATTCTCCTTAATGAAATTACTGTTAATTTCCATGATTTGTTGACCCATTCATTCTTTAGGATTAGATTATTTAGTTTCAAATTAATTTTTAATCTCTTTCCATGACCTTTTATACTTATAATTTTTGTTGCATCATGCTCTGAAAAGGAAACATTGAATGTTTCTGCCTTTCTGCTTCTGTTGTATGGTTTTTATGCTGTAAATACATGGTCTATTTTTGTATAGGTGCCATGCCTTTGAGAAAAAGGTATATTCCTTTCTATCCCATTCACTTTTCTCCAGAGGTCTATCATATCTCACAAGAAAAGGTTCTATCTACCTCCTAACTTCTTTCTTGCTCATTTTGTGGTTAGATCTATCTAGTTCTAGGAGGAAAGATTAAGGTCCTTCACTGGTGTCGTTTTGCTATATATTTCTTCCTATAATTCATTTACCTTCTCTTCTAAGAATCTGCATGCTATATCACTTGGTGTGCATATATTTAGTATTGATATTACTTCATTGTCTGTGGTACCTTTTAGCAAGATGCAGTTTTGTCCTTGTCTTCCCCCCCCCCCCCCCCCCCCCCCCCCCCGTTTTTGAAAGGCAAATGGAGTTAAGTGGCTTGCCCAAGGCTGCACAGTTAGGTAATTATTAAGTGTCTGAGGCCGGATTTGAGCTCAGGTACTCTTGACTCCAGGGCTGGTGCTCTATCCACCATGCCACCTAGCCGCCCCCCTTCCTTGTCTTTTAATTAGATCTATTTTTGATTTTGCTTTGTCTGAAATCAGGATTGCCACCCCTGATTTTATTTAAACTTCAGCTGAAGCATTATATATTCCAGTCTTTTATCTTTACTCTGTATGTCTCTCTGCTTCAGATGTGTTTCTTATATATATTAGGATATTGTTTTTTAATCCACATTACTATCTGCTTCTTTTTTATGGGAAAGTTCATCCCATTCACATTCACAATTATGATTATTAGCTCTGTATTTGCCTCCTTCCTATTTTTCCTTTTTGTAGTTTTTTCTCTCCTTTCACCCTATCCAACTCACTGTTTCTTATCACTAATGCTTCTTATCACTACCTTCCCCCCAATCTTCCCTTTCTTCTATTAGTCCCTTCATTCCCATTTCTTTCCTCTTTCCCCTTCCCTTTCTCCTCTTTAGGTTGAGATAGATTTCTCAACCCAACTGAGTGTATGTTCTTCTGCCCTTGAGCCAAATCCATTGAGAGTAAGGTTCAAATATTGCTTATCTCTCTTCTTTCCCTCTACTCTGATAGGTCTTTCAAGCCAATTCATGTGATATAATGTACTCTATTTTACCTCTGTCTTTCCTCTTCTCCCAGTACATTTTGAGTTTTTTTTTTGCCCCTTAATTATTTTGTTTATCATCACATTAAAATCAATTTGTACCCACACCCTCTTTCTAACTATATTCCTAACTATTCTAATAGAGATACAGTTCTTAAGGGTTACAAGTATCTTTCCATGTAGGGATGTAAACAGTTTAACTTTGTTGAATACTATGTGTTTTATTTTATTTTTTTCTTTCCCATTACCTTTGTATTATTCTCTTAGGTTTTTTTATTTGAAGATCACATTTTATGTTCAGGTCTCATCTTTGCATCAGAAAAATTTGAAAGTTACCTATTTCAATGGATGTCCATCTTTTCCCTGAAAGATTGGGCTCAGTTTTGCTGTGTATTTGATTCTCAGTTGTAAGTCAAACTCTTTTACCTTCTGGAATATTATCTTTCAAGCCTTCTGAATCTTTAATGTAGAAACTGCTAAGTCCTGTGTATTCTTGACTGTGGCTCCTTGACCTTTGAACTTTTTCTTTCCAACATTTTTCACTATTTTCTCCTTGACCTGATAATTTTCTAATTTGGCTACAGTATTCTTGAGAGTTTTAATTTGGGGATCTCTTTCTGGAGATTATCAGTGGATTCTTTCAATGACTATTTTATGCTCTGGTTCTTGTATATCAGGACAGTTTTTCTTGATAATGTCCTGAAAGATGCTGTACAGGCTCTTTTTTTTTTTTGATCATAACTTTCAGGTGGTCCAGTACTTGTTCAATTAGCTCTTCTGGATCTGTTTTCCATGTCAGGTGTTTTTCCAGTGAGGTATTTTACATTTTCTATTTTTTCATTCTTTGTCTTTTGTTTAACTGATTCTTGATGTCTCATATAGTCATTAACTTACATTTGCCTAATTCTACCTTTTAAGGAATTATTTTCTCCATTTAGTTTTTGTACCTTCTTTTCCATTTTGCCAATTCTATTTTTTAAGTTGTTCTCCTCAATTTTTGTGCTTCCTTTTCAAAGCTGCCGACTCATTTTTTTCATAATTCTCCTGTATAACTCTCATTTCTTTCCCCAGTTTTTCTTCTACATCTTTGATTTTAAAATTCTTTTTGACCTCTTCCAAGGAGACTTTTTGGTTTGAGGCCAATTCATATTCCCCTTTGAGACTTTGCAAGTAGGCACTTTGACATTGTTGTCCTCTTCTGAGTTGGTGTTTTGATCTTCATTGTTACCATAGTAGCTTTCTATGGGCAGGGCTCTTTTTGTTTATTCCTCATTTTTTACACTTGAGTTCTGCTCCTTGGACATAGGGGGCTCTGTCCCCAGTTTTTTGTGCTAGGGCCAGGGGTCTGGTCACTGACTTTGTGCATGGAGCCTCTGGAACTTGAGGCTTGCCTACTACTCTAGGGTAGCCTGGCCTGGTTACTCCTGGTCAGTGGACCTGCTGTGTCATTTGCTACCGGATTAAACCATGGAACCTCAGGAGCTAATCTTTGCTGTGGCTAGGAGCTTCCCATTAGCTTGCCCAGTCACCGCCTGCAGTACACAGTGCTCCTCTTTTATCCAGGTCAGGCTGACCTTTCCTGAAGTCCTTTTAGATTATCTTGGACTAGAAAATTGCTTTACTTCATCTTTTTTTGTGGAATCTGTTGCTCCAGAATTGTTTGATTTAACTCTGTTTCTGAGGGAAACTGGGAAGAACTCAGACAACTTCCTGGCTTCACTCTGCTATCTTGGCTCTGATGATGGTAGACTTCTACAGAATGGGAATCCTCAGTGCCCTTGGCAAAGGGGAGGCTGGCACTTAGGGAGATAGCTTACAATATTTATATTTTCTCTGATTCTTGGATAGTTTTAGAGGAGAAAAATCTCAGATTATTCATTTAGCCCAGGGTGTTTATGAAATTACTTTCTAGTGATTATATTTATTTTAATTACGAACTCCCCTTCCTTTTTTTTAAATTTTTTTAATTTTTTTTTTCTTAGAACTCTCCTTCCTAACCCTCACTGTACTATTACCCCTCCATACATAACTAGTGTCTCAAAACCTCCCCACCCACAGCTAGGATATCAGTAAGTGAGACAGAGCTTGTCCTGGTGAATCCTAACGCATGCTTGCATGCTTCTTTCACACAGCCCTGAGTGATAGGGGCCCACCAGACTTGCCTACTGAATCCTTACATTGTTCTTCTCTCTGTATCCACTATGGATTCAGCACATTTTGAGATGTGCACATATAAAAGACTTCATTGGTTTTTTCAGAGTAAAATTATGGCCTAATAGTTGTAGCACGAGCTCAGAAGACCCCAGTCCAGGTTTGACCTTGGATTCCTCCTAGCTTTGTTGACCCTGGGTGAGTCACTGTCTTTCTGCTTCAATTTCCTCAGCTGTGAACTGGAACTACTGCTATCTCCCTGGGTTGTTGTGAGGATCAAATAATCATCCTTGAAGTGATATGTAAATGCTAGTTCTGATAGTGGGGATACTGCTGGCCATCCTCCAGGCTGGGTCCAGCTCCTGGCCTAAGAGACTCGTCTCCTTAAGCTCAAGGAGGGATAGTAGAGTCTAGAGAAAGGGCAGCAGGAGGAGGGGTCGGGGCTTCCCGAGAGCTTCACTTCCCTGCACACACCCAGGATGGTGCCATACCACAGTGATTGATGAGTCCGGGGACCCATGGTAGTTGTACTCCACTGCCATCTTGCCAGAAGTGTTGAACTTGGAAGCAGAGGACCCCTTGGAGTTTTTGTTTCTGGTGTGAACTTGGGCTGATCCCTTTCTCCTTCCTGCCTCAGTGTCCTCATTTATGAAGGAGGTCCTTGTGCAGGGGGTGGTACATTTCTTATGTCCAAAGACCTTCTCATGGTTGGGTACCTGCTTGTGGGGGTGTGGCCTTATGGCATTTTGAGTCAGTAGAAGGGAAATGTCTGGGGCTGTAGGAGAAATGAACTGGTAGTCTGGTGCTTTACCACAGGTTTGGTGTGTTCTGGGCCTGTGGGATCCTTCTCATGCTCCTTTTCCATGGAGAAAAGAGGCGCGACCACCCTCCATCTCCTGGGGCCACCGCTGGGGAGCCCCAGAACCTCTGGCTCCTAAGGCTTTCTTGCAAAGTACCCCCCTACCTGCAGGTTGCCTGGGAGGTAGGGACACGAGCCAACCCCTGGCCTCCAGGAACTCCCTCTCTGGCTGCCTGCCCGCCCCACATTTGTTAAGCATCTACTGTGTTGTCCTGGGAGACTTTCTCAGATTAGAGGGCATCTCACTGCTGGCCAGAGGACCAGAACCACAGGAAAATGTACCTGGGGGATGTTTAATATAAATAAAAATACAGGAAAACAGCCCAGCATGGCATTGAAGACTTCAGTCAGAATGTGAGCACTGGTGACCCTTCTATCCAGGATAATGGCCTGCTTTCTACTGAACTTTGCTCCACAGCTCAGACTAGGGCAGAGAAACAAGGCAGGGCCAGCTCCCTTGAAGAAAGAACTTCTTCAAGGCTGGATCAGGAAAGCTGAGCTCTTGAGGAGGAACTGAAGCCAGAGCTAAGTCTCTAAAGAAGTTGAGGGTTCCAGGTACTGTCTTGTGAGGCCCTTTGCCAGATCCATGCTGGCCTGTTAGGGCAGCACCTCTTGTCCAGGAAATAGAACTGGACATGGGCTCTTCCCACAACTTTCTTTTTCATTAAGCACTTCAGAGTTTGAAGTAGAAGGCCTTCCCATCCCCAGGATCATGCCTAGATCACAACTGACCTGGGAAGGCTTTTCACCTTGAGAAGGTTCAACCTCTCCAGGCTCACAGGTGACCGAGTCTGCTGCCACATGTCTCAGGTGCCCCCTTGTGCCCACAGCCTGACTTCATTTTGCTCTTTTCACTTAATTTGCTGTTGGAAAGGACTTGTGGTTTGTTATTATTTATTTGGCTCAAGAAAGGGAGAGGGCAGACATCCGGATAGGAGCAGTCTGCTTGATATCACCACTGTGGCTGGCTTCATTCAGGAAGAGGCCTGCTTGGGATCCACAGCTCGGAACCATCTTGTGGGGGGGCTGATGGGGAAGAAGATCCCACTCTTGATTCTCTTGCTCTCCCTAATGACCCTGGGTACCTGAGGGGGAGGGCCCCTTTTCACTCTTCAGTACCCACCTACCCCTAGGTTCTGCCCTAATTGGAAGGCTGGATGGCCCAGGTGGTGAGTGGGCTGGACCAATATACCATGGAGCAGAGTGTGTTGGGAATGGGGGCTCTAATAAGAATAACAATAATGATTATATGGTGATTTAGGCAAATATTTTACAAATCTCTTTTTTTTTTCTCACAACAAGCCTGGAAGATAGGTACCATTCTGATCCCCCTCCTTGATAGTAAGGCCCAGGGAATAATCATTTCTATCATTGCTGTGAGGAGTCAGACACTATGTTAACTTTTCATTGGATCCCCCCAATACAACCCTAGCAGGAGATGCCATTCTTATCCCCACTTTACAATTGAGGAAACAGAGGCAGACATGAGACCGAGGGAATAGCCATTTCTATCATTGCTGTGAGGGATCAGCCACTGTGCTAGCTTCTTTACAAATCAGAGCTCAGTGGTCCTCCCCAAGGCAACCTGAGGAGGGAGGTACTCTACTGATCCCCATTTTCATAGATGAGGAGACTGAGGCAGGCAGTGCCTGAAGTCAGCCAGCTAGAAAGTGTCTGAGGCTGAATTTGCCCCTGGGCCTAGCCCTCTGTGCTCTGTCTTGCAGAGCCAGTCTTCAAAACTTCTAGGTGCCCTTGTTGTTGGTATTTGGGGGTGTTTCCTTTTCATTTTTGGATCGCTGGGAGATCAGGGCCCCACTGCTGAGCCAGTTGCGACTGGGGGCAGGAGGTGCCCCTGGTCACGGGCAGTGTAGATGCCCTCTCCACTGCAGGCTGGAAGAATATGTGGCTGGAGTGCAGTGCCACCTGGTGGCAACTGGGGCGTCACGCTCCCCTGCTGCTCGGACACTGGGTTTTTGTTGGTTTCCAGAAAATAGGCTGCTCCCCATCCCTACTGTCCCATGGGAAAGACAACAAATGTCCCCTCCCCTCACCGCAAATGACAGATTCAGGGGAGGGGAGCATGGTAATATAGTCCCATATAAGGGAGGTGTTATGCCGCTGATAAAAGAACCCAAGATGTTTTTACTGACTTGAGGCCAGTTTCCTAGGTTTCTCTTAAGGCCATGTATTCAGTCCTGGGAGGGTGGTCAGATGCTGATTCATTTGACAGATGGACAAACTGAGGCTGCTAATGTTAGACATTTAGACCGAGAGGCTGAGTTCCCTGGAGCTGGGCTGGGCTGGAGGGACAGCATGCTTCTAATAGGCTCCATTCACAGGCACTGTCTCCCTCAGACCATCTTCCAATGAAGCCTCTTAGGTTGGGCGGGGGGGAGGGTTTTCACATTTAGATAGCAATGACCAAACTACAGGAGAACAAAGTCTTCCCCAGTTGCCGAGAGTAGAGAAAATTGTCCTTGGAGGCAGGCAGAGTAATTTGAGGCGCATTTTATAGTCACTGTTTTCAAAATTCATAATGAATATAATCTTCGTTATGACTTGAAAGTTCTATGATGGGTGTCTATGTGAGTTGCTGCTGCTTGGCAACAGGAAGCACAATAAAGTCTTTTGTCAGACAGCTTCTAGAGTCTCATTCCAAGAGCTCCTCTCAGATGGGCTTTCCAGATCTTTGTTCTGTAGCCCCTTTGGAAGCCTCATTCACGTGGCTGCTGGCAGCTGGGTCTCAGAGAGCAGTCACTTAACATCAGAAAATTGCTAGGATCTGGAAGGGCTGCCCCAGGGTGTGTGTGTGTGTGGGGGGGAACTTGTGTCCCAACTCTGGATGCAGAGCACCAGGGGATCGCTGAAGGCCTCGAGTGGTGGAGAAGCCACCCAGCATCCTGAAGTGGTCCATTCTGGGGGGGGGGGGTGAGATCCTGGGCTCTGCTCCTGTTTAACCTCCAGGACTGAATCCCTTCTGGAGGCAACTCGTTCCTTCCCTAGGCACACTTATAGCCGTGGACCTCCTAGCAGCTTGTCCATGGCTTGCTCCTGGTTCTATTCACTGGTCTCCTCTGTCACTGAACAGGAGCCCCAGAAGACTTTTCTTCTCCATTCTGGGTGCCCCCAGTCTTTGTACCTTAACCTGAGTCATCACTTAGAGTCTCTTCTACATGCTTTCCCTTTGCTGGGCATGCTCTAGCTTGTCTGTGCCCTTCCCAGAAGTGCCCCCAGAACTGATCCTTGTGGAGGGGGGCAGAGAATGGGAGGTCCATCACCTCCCTGCTCTTGGAGCTCAGCTGTTAATTCCCTCTCTAAGGGACGTACCAAACATGCAGGTCTTTCCCTTTCTCTCTTTTCTTTTTTTTGCAAGACAATGGGGGATTAAGGTCACACAGCTAGGTAATTATTAAGGGTCTGAAACTAGATTTGAACTCAGGTCTTCCTGACTCCAGGGCTGGTGCTCTGTACACTTGCTTCCCCACATGCTCTTTGCCATATGCTTAGATGGTTTGGGGGTATTTGGGGGGTTTTGTTGAAACAAAATTTGAATGCTAGTAGAACTCTTAACAACCTCTTTTTCTTCCTGTTCCTTACTTTCATAGTCAATTTTGAATTCCATAGCATCTCTCTCTCTCTCATAGCTTGTGGGACTTCTCAGCCAAGCATTTTATTAGATTAACAATACATTCTACTCTATTGGTGAGATCATGCCTCCTTCTCAAAGAAAGCTAAAAACAGAGTTCCATCAGACAAGTCAGGGGAAGTTTTAGCTACTTGGACCCAATTTTGAGGAACTGCTTCCTAAACTGAGTCCTTTTAAGCTTCAACCAGCAGCCGTCCCAGAATGCTTTAGTTTACAGAAAGCCCCTGGCTCTCCTGGGGGCCCTGCCATGGCCGCAGAATATTCTGATTGCCACCTAGATACTTTTAGGCCACCAGGTGGAATGAAGTCAGAATCTGCAGGAGCCCTCCTCAGGTGTGAGGCAGAGACTCTTCCTGTCTGGACTGGGGGTTGACCTGGAACAGGGTTTGAGAACATGCCTTTTGTTCATAGGGCAAAATTATGTAGGATTACCAAGGATACTGACAATATTCAAATCCAATTGTTCATACTTCTCCCCATTCCGTACCTTGGCATTCCCATTTAGAACCCTTGGCCTAGTCTAGAAGTCCTCCTGGGTCTTCCAGCTCTTGACATTAAACAGCTGGTCTTTTCAGCATTTTTGTCATAAAAATTATGTAGCTGATGCCTCTTTTGGAAGCCCCTGTCTCACCAGGACAGGACAGACCAAGGGACTTCCTTCCAGTTCCAGGTCAAGGTGGGGACATCAGGAGGTTTGTCACCAAGAGGTGGTTTCTGAGCTAGTGCCCCACCCATCAGGGACCCCTGTCATTAAGGAATTATGGATGTAAAGCAATATGAGGGAGAAAGGATCCCAGGCGGTAATGGGAGTTGCAGTCAGACTCTTGGAGTTTTGGGGCCCTTCCTTGCTGGGCAAGCCTCTGTCCTGGGTCTACTGGATTTGGATGTCAGAGAGCAGTGGACTCCCTGCTCTGGTCAGGGCTTTCTGGAACAAACATCTCAATTCATGTTTGATCCCCGATTCATGGTGCTGATGCTGCTCAGAGAGCTTATGCTTCAGAAGGATTGGGAACTTATTCAAAGCCAGCATAACTTTTGTTGTCCAAATCAATTTCTGTGGATGGAATATTTTTTTCATGACCACAGTCTCCCCAGCTATCCTTTAACCACCTAGATTGTTAGTGGCAAAAAAATCTGCATAAATGCTTTCAGGACATGGAAAAAGTGAAAATGTTTGCTCTGCACTCCATTGTGACTTCTCCCAAGGGATGGGGCATCTTCTCATCGCTCTTCTTTGGAGCCATGCTGCTTCTCTATCATTCTGCAGCCTTCATTTTGGAGGAGTTGTTTCTTCTGTGACTCTTTCCATTGTGTCCATTATTTTCTTGCTTCTGCTGATTTTGCTCTCTTTCTGTTCATGTAGATTTTCCCTGCTCCTCAGAATGCTTCACATTCGTCATTTCTTATAGCATACATTCATGTACCAATTTCATTATCTACTTTTGTTTCCCGTCCTTTGCTAGCACACTTAAGCATGTAGGGACTTTCTTCTTATCAGTGGTCTCCTTGGGGTATAAACCCATTCATGGAATCTCTGGGCCAAAAGGAAGTGACAATTTGGTCACTTTGTAAAATTACAGATTGTTCTCCAGAATGCACGTACTGATTCTCAGCTCCGCCAACAGGGCACCAATGTGTCTATATTTCCACAGTTCCTCCTATATTGACTGTTGCCATCTTTTGTCACTTATCAGTTTTCATGGTATGAGTCTTTTGATTAGTATTTATCTTATTATTATTAGTGATTTGGAGCATTTTTCATGTTGTGCAATTCTTTTAAAAACTGCTTATATCCTTTGACATTTTTAGATTTAGATGCATATACATAGACATCTAACTTTTAATTATTTATACATCCTGGACACCAAACCTTTATTATAGAAATTTTTTTTTGCTAGGCAATGGGGTTAAATGGCTTGCCCAAGGTCACACAGCTAGGTAATTATTAAGTTTCTGAGGTTGGATTTGAACTCAGCTCCTCCTGACTCCAGGGCTGGTGCTCTATCCACTTTGCCACTTAGCTGCTCTCTCTCATAGAAATTTGATACAAAGATTCCTTCCCCCACCCCAATTTGTCTGCTTCCTTTCTTATCCAGGTACATTAATTCTGTCTGTGCAAAAGCTTTTCAATTTCATGGAGTCAGAGTAGTCCTTAGGGGGAAAATCATATCCTTACAAACATACATTAACAAAATAGGAAAAGAGGATTAATGAATTGAAAATGCATTTAAAAAATTAGAAAGCCAACAAATAAATGAACTTACAATAAGCACAAAAGAAGAGCTATTGAGAATAAACTGGAAACCAAATCCAACATTCTGAATCCTATAAACTTGAATCTCAAAGGCATCATTAGGGTGAGGTATGAACCACACAGTTTTAGTCAATCCACGTGTAGAAAATCTAGGCCCTTATTGCCACTGACTTGTGATCTTGGAAAGTCTCTTGAGATCTCAGGTTCTAAATTTTCTTATCTATAAAATCAAGTAGTGGGATGGCAGACGGTTTCTGAAGACCCTCACAACCCTGACACTCCCTGTTCGAAAGCCCTTCCCAGCCCTGACATTTCCTGTTCTGAGACCCCTCTAGCTCCAACTCTCCATGTTCTAAGATCTCTTCCAGCTCTCACCTTTCCTGTCTTAAGGGCCGTTCCAGCTCTGACCTTACCTGTTCTGAGACCCCTCTAGTCTGACCCTACCTGTTTGAGGTCCTTCCCATTTCTGACATCTCACATTCCAAGGAACCTCCTAGCTCTGACATCCTCTGTTCTAAGACCCCCCTCCCAGTTCTAATATTCCAGCTCTGACCTTTGCTTTTCTAAGGCCCCTCCCATACCTGATAGTCCACATTCCAGCTCTAATATTCCCAGTTCTGTGTTCTCAAGTCTTTTCCAGGTGAGAATTCTGGTCTATGAGTGCTACAAACAATAAGACCTGACATGACTGTGTTTTTTAAAGTTTGTAAAGGACTTCACATTGCCTCATTCAGTGCTCACATAGCTGTGAGAGAGGTGCAGACTTCACCCCCATTTTTCAAGTGAGGAAATTGAGGCTTAGAAAGAGGATGGGACGTGCCAGTGGATGCTCAGGTAGTAAATGTCTGAATCAGAGCCCAGGTGTGTCCCAGCTCCAGGTTCAGCCTTCTTTCCCATGTGCTGCTTCATGTCCAGGGCTTTGGACCACTCCTTTGGGCAGTTCTGCATTGGGCCAGCGGTAAAGATGACTTGACCTGGTCCCAAACTTGTTTTTTTCAAGTTATCAAGTAGCTTAAAGAGAAGAAGCCACCAGTGGCTCCAGTGAAGTTGCTGACCTTCTCCAGTGCCACAAGCAAAGGAATAAAATAGTTGAGTTTAGCTCCTGGCCACAGGAGGACTTGGTCTGTTCTGAGTGAAGATTAAGGCCTCTCCACCAGGCAGGTGTCCCTCTGGAGAGAACCACTGCTGCCCCAATTCAGGCATGCCTAAAGACCTTCCAGAACTCCAGGGACATTCTGAAGAGGATGTGATTCTGTCAGGTCTAGAGGTCAAGTGACTTGTCCAGGGTCAGGCAACTATTCTCTGCCAAGCTTGGGTTCTTTGTACTCCAGGTCTTGTGACTTCTCATTTTTGGGTTACTTCCCCAGGACAGTAGCATGCATCTGGCATGAAGGCACAGTGACCTGAACTGATGAGATCCGTCAGCTCTTGGGTCCTGTAAGAGAGGAGCCATATGTATCCTGCATGGGCATTCTTAACTGTGCGGCATCAATACTATACTTGTTTCCCCTAATGGATTCTGGGTCTCATCCTTAATGTTTTGGGAATATGAGGGAGGGGCAGTTTCAAAAGTCATTTAAAAAAATAAGACTTTAAAATGGTTTCAAAACTATAAAAGACATTTGATGCTTATTTTTTAAGCCTCTGTAATGATAATTTTAACTGGAAATTTGTTTAAACTGAGTTTATGACTTTGCATTTCTGCATTTTTAGAAGAAGGCCATCTCAACTTGCATAATCTGTGGCATTTCTACCACTTGGTGATTTTTCAGCTTCCCCCCCTTATCTCTCATTTTGTGATTCTGATTTAGAATATAGCAAACTACTCTACTCAGCAGGAGCTAGTGTTCAGACAGTCTATCAGTCCCATTAAACTTCTGATAAATGCTTATCATCAATTCTCAGGCCTGTCAGTTTGTGTCTCTAAAAGCTGTCTGCGGAGATGGGGACATGTATATAATTTGCCTTATTAGTGCTATGGATTTGTGTCTGAAAGTAAATACTCTTAAGAAGGCAAATAAACTGTAAGAAAGTGAGATCAGTTATGAGGACCATATACTAAAGTTAGTTGTCTTGCAGATACAAGGAGAAGCTGTTTTTAAATTAGGAAATTGAAATTGAGCCTTCTTGGCTGTGACTTAAATTAGAATTTTAAATCATTAAAATGGATTCCATTTGATGCACCCTCATTTAGTGATACCTCCCACAACTAGATTACTGTGAGAAAGACAAAAGGAGGGAAAGATCTGACTATCTATTTGGGTGACTATTTTGGGTCAGGAAAGCTGATAGTGATCTTGGTGGGGCACAGGGTCCCCTGACCTAAATGGAGGAGAAAGTTTACATTGCAAGACCTTGGAAGGCCTGAGTGAAGAGCTTGGGCATTTGTCCTGTGGGTAAGAGGGAGCTTAGCTCCAGAAGGGAAGAGTTCATTGGCCACATGGTCCTTCATCTGACTGAGGGGCTGACCCCAATTGGAGGCTGTGGTTATAGGCTCAGCCCCTGGGTAGAGATACCTGGGGATGTGGTGCTTGGGGCCAGGAAAGGATTCTTTTTCTCTTTCTTTTTAAATGTGAGAAGGGACAGTTCTTGGGGTAGAGAACAGCCAAGGAAGGGTGGACCTGGGATTTGAGGAGAGCCTATTCAGAACTGGAAGTGATAGAAAAATGAAAGATATTAAAATTAAATGGGAAAAAAACTAGTGCGGGTTGGACATGTTGAGAACGTGTATTTCTGTGGTATCTTCAAGCATCCAAAATGCTTTTCTGACCATGGTCTTGTGAGTGATGATAGTTAGTACAAATGTCCCAATTGACTTGTGGGCAGAAAGAAAACCTGTAGGTTAGAGTAGCCATTCTCTTTCATGTGGTGGATCCAGAATTTGAAAACAGAGCTCCTTGATGTCCTTGGCAACAGGAAAACCAGGCTTAATGACTGACTCGTGTCCCTGCTCCCTGGGGGAGGCAGCTCTGGAAGGCCCAACTTCATCCCTGGGAGTCTTCCTGTGGAGTGTTCCTGGCATCCTCAGGCAGCATTTGTGTGTGACTCAAGAGACTCGGAGAACACCAGTCCTGAGCATGTTTGAGAGCCTGGGGTCCCCTGGTCCCTGGCTCTAGCAGATGCTCCTGCCTGGGTCTGGGTGAAAACTCACTACTTTTAGCTTTCTTTGGCTGAGGGACTGTCCTCCTATAGATGCTGGGCTCTACCTGCAGTCGCTGTCCTCCTCTTGGTGCTGAACTGGGAAAGCCTTTGTTTCCTGTGTAACTGCCAAGGAAGTTTCCTGTTTAAAAGGGCTTTGAGTTTTGTTGTTGTTCGACCCTAGATGCAAAGGATTCTGGGGGGGGGGGCACGAAAGTGATTCCTGCCAAAGCTGAGGCTTCAAGGTGGGGAGTGATGTCTCATGTCACCCAGATAGGAGCTTAAGGAACAACAGTTCTCCTGACTCCCAGTCACTCGTTAAGTAAAGTCATTCATTCTGCACCTACTGTAAGCCAGATGCTGGGGTGACCAAGAAAGGCACAAGACAGTTCCTGCCCTCCAGGAGCTCACATTAATGGGAGAGCCAGCAAGCAAACAATGAGGTAGGACCCAGCTATTGACACAAAGTGGGGGGAGTCTCACAGAAGGGGGTGCCAGTATTGAGATGACTGAGAAGCCTTGGGAACCTGCTCTATCCACTGCACCAATGAGTTCCAAGGGTTCATTTTTAAAAGGCATGAGGCTGTCCTTGGATAAATGTCTTTGAAACATTCTCTTATAATTCCTAAAAATGTCCCTGACGAAATGTGATAGAGTCAACTTAACAGAATTATGTGAAGCAAAGGGACAAGAGGAGCAGAACTGGAAAGCCATGTCTACAAAGTCCTCCTCAGACTAATTAGCCAGTTAAGCTCTTTGAATTCTCCTCCCAAACATTATCAGATTGACCATTCTGTTGTCAGAGACATCAGATCTCTAAAAACAGCCATGCAAATGACTGGATGAACCCCAGTGCCCTGCAGCCATCATTGTGCCCTTGGTCCCACAAGACATCACAAGGGATGGTCCTCCCCAAGACTTCATCACCTCCACTTGAGGCACCAGGTTTTCTTCACTAGTGATCAGGTGATTTTTTTTTTCCCTTCTCACAAAGATTCTTTTTCTAATGCATTCAGACCTGAGCTGTCCACCTATGAAAAAGGCAGGCCCTTCCCCACAGGCATCCTCAGCACCAACAACAACCTCCACCACAATGAAATTACTTAAACTCGAATTTAATCTGGTGCCAACCAAGACAAGTTTATGCAATTCCCTATCCTGAGGACTGACTAAAGACAAACTGGAGTACAATCATTCCTTCAGCCCTCTTCTTAGAATTAGAGGCAGCCAACTAGGTGCCATAGTGGATAGATGGCTGGGTGCAGAGTCAGGAAGAGATCTGAGTTCAGATCCCAACTTAAGACAATGATTGTGAGACCCTAGGCAAGTCAACCTCTGTTTTCTCAGTTTCTTCATCTTTAAAATGGAGATAAGAATGGCACCTGTCTCCCAAACTTTTTTAAGGAAGAAATGAGATATTTGCAAAGTTCTAGATAAATGCCAGTTATTGTTGTTATTACTATCTCTAACTCTTTAAATCATTCACTGTATTTAAAGCCAGTGTCACACTCTCCTAGAAATCTTCAGTCCTGAGCCTATCACTGACATGACCTGTAGGACTTCTTAGGGTCTCAGTTTCCCCATCTATCTAGTGGAAACGTTATAATGGATGACTTCTAAAGTGTTTGCAGTCTAAAAATACTGTGATCCTAAATCTTTTTCTCCTCTTTCCCTCTCTATTTCTCTGTTGTACTTCATTTATTTTTCACTTACATTTTCATTTATATTACCTTGTTAGGACAGAGGCCCAGTCTGTACACTTCCTCCTGGCTCACATTCCAGAGTCCCAGCCCTAGTTGTTCTCCTGCACTGGGCTAGCCACAGAGAAGAACTTTGGCTTCCAAAGATTTCCCAGTGTGACCACCTGCCAATGGCACTATGGCTGGCTGGGACTGATCAAGGAGCAATTCCAAAAGTCAGTCAGTTTGGCATGATTACAGTTCCAGTCACTCACTTCTATAACCTTCTGAGTATGAGAAACTCAGGATTGAACGAGGTCACTGACTTGAGATGCTTGAGACCCAAGTTCAGCTGGCTGGAAGGAAAGCCCCACAAAGCCAGGACAAATTTCCCTATTGTTCCAGTGCCATCTGCCCCTAATGCAGAGTCTGGTACATGAGCTGGGCTTACTAACTGATTGAATGATTGATTCTCCCTCAGTTTTATGACTGAGCAGATGACAACTTCTCGCTGCCTCAGTTTCTTCATTTATAAAAAGGGAATGCTAAACCCTTAGACTACCTGGTAGGGTCCAGAAGGTCCTTTGGAGATAAGTGGGAAGAAGCAGTGCTTCTGGAGAGTGAAAGGACAGCTGCTTCCTGGAGTCAGGAGTACCTGAGTTCAAAACCAGCCTCAGACATTTAATAATTACCTAGCTGTCTAACCTTGGGCAAGTCATTTAACTCCATTGTCTTGCAAAAAACTGAGCCCTTGAGATCTCTCCTCACTTCAGGGGTAACTTGGACTCATCCTTTTTAGGAGCCAGCTATGCTGTTTATTTTAGCCAGCTTCAGCATTGTATCTTCCAGAACTATTATGTCCAACCTGCAGCTCTCAAAGCCCATTCGTGCAGCATTATTATATATTATTATTATTATTATTATTATACTCTTTAGTACTGTGGATTACATTGTAGACACAAATAAATATTAAATTCTACATGTGACCCTTGACAAGTTTTTGTGGGCCAGGTCAACCAGAAGAGCTAAAAGGATGAACCCCAAAGGGAGTCAAGGTGTGTTTTAGATTGCTTGTCATCTAATGGAGGCTTGGCATCTGAGCTGAGGGAGGCAATAGTTCTGATTAGATTTTCTCAGTAGATTTTGGTTGGCCAGGCATGGTGAATTTTGGGAAGACTTACTGGGAACTATGACTTACATGAACTGATAGAAGAAACTGAGGAAAAAAAGCCTTATGCTGTTGGAAGCCCGTTTTTCCTGTCTTCATGGCCTTGAAGGACTGTGAGTGTGGGAGAGAAATCAGGCTGCTTTGCTTGGCCCCAAAGGGCAGAATGAGGAGTTATAATTGAATGCTTTAGAGGAGCCAATTTCAGTTAGATATGAGGAAAAAACTTGCCCTGAATAGAACCTTCTAAATAGAAAATGGACTGCCTCGAGTGATGACCAATTCTTCATCTCTTGAGGCCTTTAAATAGAAACAGTAAGGCCATTTGTGAAGATTGTGGCCAAGGAAATTCCTGTTCAGGGAAGACTTGGTTTGACTTCTGAGATCCCTTTTGACCCTGAGGTTTTTGTCTGTTAGTGAGTTGGGACCCTGGGACCTGCCAGAGAGATCTCTACTTGAGCCTTTTCAGTAGGGATGGGCTTCAGTGCCCAAAGCTAAGATCCATAGCCATTGGTTTTTCAAGGAGGCAAGGAATCAGTTTGGAAGGTGAGATGTGCCAGAGATTGCCAGGCAGGTTCAGAGAAGGCCAGAAAGCTAGCATAGGCTGTCCCGAGGCATATGTCCTGCACAGTGAGGCTACTGGACACTGTGCATGCCCCACTCTGGGCTCTGCCCTTTTTTGTACTTAAAGGCTTGTTCAGCCTGGTCTCTGACAGACCCTGAAGTCTTTATCAACTAAACTTTCAGTTTGAATTTACAAGTAGTTAGAATTTTTCTCTCTCCAATATTGTCTCTCTGGCCTTTCCCTCTATCTTCTCATCTCTCTCCTCCCTTTTCCATTTTTGTAGAAAGGAAAATAGCTCTTCCTGGAATGATGCTTCCCAGTTTACGAAGATTTAAGGCTTATTCTCCCTATCCTTCCTTTAGCTAATGTAAGAATATTTGCCCCATCTTACAGATGAGAAGACAGGGATTCCACAGATGACTTGCTTAAGATTTCAAAGCTGGTAAGGGACAGGGTTAGGATTTGAGCCTCTCCAGCCAGTCTTCCTTCTGCTGCTCCAGGCTGCTTCCTTCACTCTCAGCTCTCATTCAGTGGTGCAGATTGCGGCAGTGACAACATCTTGGCTCACACACAGCTCAGCAATCACTGTTTTGGGGGCTTATTAAACCTTAAAATAAGCTTTCTGTTAAGCTTCGGGAGACTGGGCTCCTCCCACCTCTTGGGGAAAGCTCTGGAGGTGAAGGTTGACAGACCAGCATTGGCCCATTTCTGTCCCTTCTCTCCTCTTCCTTCTTTAGGTCTTTAATCATATTGTGGACATGAAGTCCTTAGGAGAAAATTGGGGCCTGGTTGGTCTTGCCCATCTCATCCTCACTTGGGCTTTTCCAAAAGCTGCGTCTGATTGGGCTGGCTACCCCCAGTTACCAGAGCTCTGGCCCAGGCTGATTTGGGTAGAGTAATCACCTGGCTCCCATCCATAGACTTGGTCAGACTGGTAAACTCGTCATAGATGTGAGATTGCCTCAGACCACGCCATGCTCGACACTCTGCAGGTGAAGTCAGAGTAGGAGGACCCCCAGCGAAGTCTAGAGTCGGTGGAGGGAGGTTGCTCTGAAAGGGACCATGGCCATCCTCAAGACTGAAGCAATGGGGCGGCTAGGTGGCACAGTGGATAGAGCACTGGCCTTGGAGTCAGGAGGACCTGAGTTCAAATGTGACCTCAGACACTTAATAGTTACCCAGGCATGTGGCCTTGGGCAAGCCACTTTAACCTCATTGCCTTGAAAAAAAAATCTAAAGAAAAAAAAAAGACTGAAGCAATAGAGGTCCAGGGCAGAGTTGGTGATGCAGTAGCAGCCCTAAGCATCCATGTTAGAATCCGGAAGAAGAAGCTAAGTAATAGACTGAAGGGAACAGGAGAGAAGTCAGTGTTCCTGGCCCAGGCTAGGCAGACATGGCATGGGGTGCACAGGGTTTGGTACCTGGACATTTAGAGCTGGAGTGAGTGGCCGACTCCCTCATTTTATACGTGAGAGGACAGAAGCCTGGGGAGGGTGAATTATCTTGTGCCAGATCCAACAAGGATCAGGCAAGGAGCAGCCAGGAGCCCTCAGTTCCACCCCAGTGTTTGTAGAGCCATAGTGAGGGCTTGATGACAATTCCAAAATCTGGAAGCTCCAAACCTGGGGGAGGCAGAAGGACCTATAGGACTTGGTGACTGTTCTTTGGGGTCTTATCTTTCCTAGTTGTGTTAGCTCCTTGAGGGCAGAGTTTGCCCTTCACTGATCTCACTTCTTTTATCCACCTAAACAGCCTTAACTAAGGACCTCAGTTATGCTGGGGTAATTGGGGGGTGCTGTGGATAGAGCACTAGACCTGAAGTTAGGAGACTTGAGTTCAAGTATGGACCCAGACACTAAGTAACTGTGTGACCCTGGGCAAGTCACTTCACTCTGTTGGCATCTGTTTTTCTTTCAGATGAACCCGAGATGGACATGGCAGACCACTGTATTTTGCCAAGAAAACTCTAAATTAGATCATGCAGTCAGATGTGACTGAAATGTATCTTAGGGAGCCCTTGGGAATCTCAAAGTGCTTTAGAAATCTGAGTTTCCATCGAGACATTTTGCTGCTCTGAGTCTTTTTCCTGGTCTGGCCAGTGAGAGTGATGATGACTTGTGTCCAACTCTGTAGGCTTTTATAAACCCTGAAAATGGTATGGGATCTTCAGCATCTAGATGGATTCAATATGTTGGGTTTTCTGGGTTGAGTTTTTTTTCCCCTCCATATCTGGGGGTTTATCTCTCTATCTCTATCTCTGTCTCTCTCCCTCCTCTCTCTCTCTCTCTCTCTCTCTCTCTCTCTCTCTCTCTCTCTCTCTCTCTCTCCCTCCCTCCCTCCCTCCCTCCCTCCCTCCTCTCTCTCTCTCTCTCTGTTTCTCTCTTTGTCTCTGTTTCTCTTTCTCTCTATCTCTGTCTCTCACGCTGTATAGCTCAGGTTTTGTAAACCTTCAGGCTCTATCTGGGCCACTGGGTGGCGCCAGAGTGTCAGTCCTCCAGAGTTCAAATTCAGCCTTGTAACCCCACTAGCTGTGAGACCCTAGGCAAGTCACTTCACCTTGTTTGCCTCGGTTTGCACATCTGTCTTTCCAAGAAAACTGCCACAGCAGTCATTGTTAGGAGATAATTTTGAAACAGAGAAGCTTTTTCTGTATTGGGGCAAATGCTGTAATACAAATATGTTGCAATCCTCTTTCTGTATGGTTAGGGTCTTTGCCCTTCTATCTTGGCCTTGCAGCTCCCCATTTAGCAGGACACTGGTGATGGGCCAAGTCCGACACCATTGATGTGCACCTTGATATACCCTTGGTATGAATCCAGAGGAAGGATCTGCTCTGGCTTGACCAGTCCTGTGGGCCTCTGATGTCCTTCCCATTGTTGCTCAGCCTCTCACTCCTTCTGTGATGTTGATCCACTGAGATAATAGGAACCACCTTGGCACCTACCCTACGGAGGTCTATGTCTGACCCTATCAGTACCTGCGTGTTCACCACTCCTTAGCTCCTCCCCTGCCCTCCATTTCTCCTGATACAGGCAGCATACCAGACTACTCTAGAAGCTGTGCCCCTTCTCTCTGCCAGGCTTCTGTTCTTGGCCCAGATGCCAGCCTCTGGCAGCTCTTCCTATTTTCTCTTCTTCATACTTGCCTCCCTCTCTATGCTACTTATGGCAGCACATCGCTACCACTGCCACCACTACCACCTCCACTACCACTGCCATTCCTGTTGCTTCTGCTCTCTTGTCAGCCCAGCTGTGAGTCCAGACTTGCAGTTGCCTTCTCCTCTTTTCTTAACTTTACCTTCTCTGTCACAAACTCTCTTTACCTTGCTGCCTGGGAATTTATTTGTAACCCTTTGCAGTAAACTATAAATTAATTTCTTCACTTATAAATGAACCCTCAGGGGTCTTTTACAAGTTCCCAGCAGTGCAGACCTCCTAGGCACCTGTCTTCATTTTGAAGGTGACTGTAGCTGATGTAGCAGACTTGGTTCCTGCAGGTTTGAAATGGGGATGGGGGGGGTCTAATGCTATTGTGAGGGTCTCCCTCTCCATTGCTGGGCTGTTATAAGACTCAAGCCTGATAAATGGTTCAGAATAATTTTTATCCCCATTTTTCAGATGAGAAAACTGAGGCTTCCAGAAATTCCTCAACTCGGCCCTTCAGTCTGCCAGCCTGGGACTTTTTCTAGGACTCCTAGGGTGATCCATCATTTTCCCCTTAGTGAAAGCCTCCATCAATCAGTTGATAAGCCCTTGAAGATTCAGGGTCTCTTTTATAAGTAATATGCATCTGGAAGCCCCAGCTTCCCCTTTCAAAAGGCAACTTTTGTTTGTACGATTCCCAGTGTAATAATGGGAGCTGACTTGTATAGAAAGAAATATCTAAATATGAATTAAGACAAAATGATTAAAATGGGCACAATTTCTTTTAAGCTTCTTGGTTTTCAAAGAGGGGAAATGTATATGCAAATGCTGCAGAAATAATTCCTCTCCCACCTTCCTACCCTCCTCTGACTGTGCTTTGTGTGAGAGCTCCCTTTGCCCCTGTTTTGTCTTCCCACCCCCTCAGTTGAGCTGGGGATTGGGAGCCCCCAGAGCTGGGGAGAGTCCCCTCTTTCTTAGAAGTGGGTGGTGGGGCAGATTACTTATCTGTGAGACCCTGTGAGCCACAATGAAAGATACTCGGCCTACTGGGGCCAGGTCTGAGGCCAGATTGAGAGTGTTGGCCCCTAATGACAAATCCCATTGAATCAAGGGTCACTGGTATGGCACCATTCTGGGAAAATTCATGTGTGTGGAGGTCTTAGCATAACCCATGAGGCTCAGAGATCCTGGGATTGGGAGGAGCTGTAGCCACTGGGATTTTGAGGTCACCAATTAAAGGTAGAAATTGAGGGATACTGAAAGATGAAGGAATTTGCATGCTCCCCAGGATTTTAAAACTGCTCAGGATTTTATTGCCAATTATTACAAAGTAAACAGGTTAAAATGTTTCCTCCTCCCAGAAAGTCAACAAGCACTTTAGGATGGGGCGAATAACAAAAGGCTAGGTGAGGTTTCTTGGGAGACAGAGAAAGCGAAAGACAGAAATAGCTGACTGGACCAGAGATCACACTGCCCTTAGCAAAGATCTAGCCCATGTTTTATAGCCTTGCCCATTATCTGAGCACTGAGGACAAAAGGGTTAGTCCCTCTTCCTTTAACAGACTAACAACAGGTAGAAGTTGGAAGCTGGGGGTTGAGAGTGAGGAGACAGGATACAAATTTTACATTTAACAGTGAAACAATAGAGGTCAATTTATATCTCAAGAGCAAAGAGCCTTCCACCCTTTTAACAGGATTTACAGTACTTGATTTTGCTGGAAGTGCAGTCCTGCATCTGCCTCTCCATGCCCCCCTTCCAGGCCCTATGGTTTGCCAGCCCTGCTCCCCTTAACTCGTCCGGGGCCAGCGCTGAGCCACACAGTGGATCAGCCAGGGTTCAGTGCATGCCGCCACTGCCAGTCTTCGCTGGCCACAGCCGCAGCCACCGTGGAGTTTGGCTAGATGGTACATCCTCCAATTGGGTGGGAGGAGGTAAGCAGATAAAATGAAAACATGAACACCATCAGGACATATCAGGTGTGCAATGTCTGAATCTAGTCAGTACAACTGGCTTTGTACCAGATACAGTCGGAGACGAGGAGCCCAGTGTATCCACATGGAGATGAAATTCTCTGTCCAGGACTGCAGCAGCATCCCCAATGTCCCTGGCTCCTGCAAGGAGACCTTCAACCTCTATTACTATGAAGCTGACTTTGACTTGGCTGCCAAAACCTTTCCCAACTGGATGGAGAACCCACGAATCAAAGTGGATACAATTGCAGCAGACGAAAGCTTTTCTCAGGTGGATCTTGGGTGAAGGGTGATGAAAATTAATATGGAGGTTTGGAGCTTTGGATATGTCTCCAAGAATGGCTTCTACCTACCTTTCAAGACCATGGAGGCTGCATGTCCTTTTTTGTTGTCCGCGTGTTCTACTGCAGTTGCCCCCTGTGATCCAGAATGGGGCTGTCTTCCAGGAGACCCGCTCTGGGGCTGAGAGCACATCTCTGGTGGCAGCCCAGGGCACCTGCAGCCCAAATGCTGAAGAGGTAGACATACCCATTAAACTCTACTGCAGTGGGGATGGGGAGTGACTGGTGCCCATAGGAAGATGCATGTGCAAGGCTGGCTACGAATCGGTGGAGAATGGTACTGCCTGCTGAGGTTGCCCTTCTGGGACCTTCAAGGCCAACCAGATGAATGAAGGATGCAGTCACTGCCCCATCAACAGCCAGACCACTTCAGAAGGAGCCACTAATTGTATCTGCCTCAGTGGGTTCTACCGAGCTGACCTGGAACCATTGGAGATGCCATGGACCATCCCTTCTGCTCTTCAAGCTGTCTACTCCAGCATCAATGAGACCTCCCTCATGCTAGAATGGACACTGCCCTGGGACTTGGGGGGCCGAGAGGACCTGGTTTACGATATCATCTGCAAAAGCTGCGGTTTGGGTCGGTGTGCCTGCGCCTGCTGCGGGGTCAACATCTAGTTTGCCCCAAGGCAGCTGGGTCTGTTGGAGCTCTGGATCTATATCAGAGACCTCCTGGCCCACACCCAATATGCCTTTGAGATCCAGGATGTGAACTGACCAGAGCCCTTCTCACCCCACTTTGCTTCCATCAATATCACCACTAATCAAGCAGCCTCATCTGCTGTGTCCATTGTACACCAGGTGAGCCTGACGGTGGACAACATGACTTTGTCCTGGTCCCTGTCTGACCAGCCCAATGGCATAATCCTTGGCTATGAACTACAATACTACAAAAAGGACCTGAGTGAGTACAATATCACTGCAGTCAAAAGCCCCAGCAACACAGTGACTGTGCAGGGCCTCAAAGTGGGTACCATCTTTGTCTTCCAGGTATGAGCATGCACCATCGCAGGCTATGGGCACTACAATGGCAAGATGTATTTCCAGATGATGACCAAAGCTGAATACCAAACAGTCATTCAAGAGAGGCTGCTTCTCATCATTGGCTCATCTGTGGCAGGACTGGTCTTCCTCGTCACCGTGATGGTCATCATTATTGTGTGTAACAGGCAGGGGTTTGAGCATGCCAACTCTAAGTACACTGCCAAATTACAACATTATGCCAGTGGCCACATGACTCCAGGTATGAAAATCTACATTGACCCCTTCACCTATGAGGACCCCAAAGAAGTTGTGCCAAAGATATTGACATCTCTTGTGTCAAAACTGAGCAGGAGAATTTGATGAAGTATAAAGTGGTCAACTGAAGCTGCCAGGCAAAAGAGATTTTTGTGTCCATCAAGACCCTTAAGTCAGGTTACAGGACTTCCTGAATGAGACCAGCATCATGGGCCAATTTGACCATCCCAACTTCATCCACCTAGAAGGTATAGTCACCAAGAGCACACTAGTCATGATCATCATTGAGTTCATGAAAAAAGTTTCCTTGGATTCCTTCCTCGGGCAAAATGATGGACAATTTACAGTAATCTAGTTAGTGGGCATGTTTTGGGGCATTGCTGCAGGCATGAAATACCTGCAGACATGAACTATATGCATTGAGACTTGGCTGCCTGAAATATTCTGGTCAGAAGTAACTTGGCCTGCAAGGTGTTGGACTTCGGCCTCTCCTGTTTCCTTTAAGATGATACCTCAGACCCCACCTACACAAGTGCCCTCAGTAGGAAGATCCCAATACACTGGACAGCTCCAGAAGCCATCCAGTACAGGAAATTCAAGTCTGCCAGTGATGTGTGAAGTTATGGAATAGTCATATGGGAAGTGATGTCCTATGGAGAGAGACCATACTGGGACATGACCAATCAGGATGTAATTAATGCCATAGAGCAAGACTATTGCCTTCCCCAATGCCATGCACCAGCTCATGTTGGATTCTTGGCAGAAGGACCAGAACCATTGATCCAAATTTGGGCAGATTGTGAACACACTGGACAAAATGATTTGAAACCCCAATAGCCTCAAAGGCATGGCACCACTCTCCTCTGGGAACAACCTCCCCTTGCTGGACTGTACCATCCTCGACTATACTAGCTTTAACATGGTAGATGAATGGCTGGAGGCTATCAAGATGGGCCAGTACAAGGAGAGCTTCGCCAATGCCAGCTTCATGTCCTTCAATGTCATCTCCCAGATAATGATGGAAGACATTCTTCATGTGGGCATCACTTTAGCTGGTCATCAAAAGAAAATTCCGAACAGTATTCAGGTGATGCGAGTGCAAATGAACCAGGTCCAGTTGGCGGAAGTCTGACCTTCACCTCACTTTCGCTGTCCTCTTGGGCCCTGCTGCCCTTTGCCTTTGTGTGTCCTGGTCCCAGTTTTTGAGCATCCTATGTCCAATCACAGAGTCTCCCACCTGCTCTGAGGACAGTGGCAAACAGGTAGAACCACTCCAGCAGAGAGAAGTCATCAGAAACGCATACAATTTAAACAATGGGGGGAAAAAAAGAAACGAATGGAGAACATCAGTGACTGTCTTGAAAAGGGCTCATTTAGATTTTTTTCCTAGTCTGAGACCAAAAGCCATTTATTTGTCCCCCCCTCTAAGAAAGAGAATGATCCCAGAACTGCTTGAAGATGAATATGAAGAGGGGAAAGACTCACCTTCCTTCTCTTTTCCCCTTAGAAGGCTGCTATCCTTCACATCACCTGACAGCCAGTCCTCCCTGAGACCTCAGTTTCCCCTTGGGGACACTGAATTGGGCAGGTGGCCCAGGGGGCCTGAGGATTCCCCCAGAATGGACCTGCCCCAATTCAAACTGATGAATTCTTCAGATTTGAAGATTTTAAAAAACTGAAAAGAAAAACAAGAGACTTTTTGTTTGTTTTTTCAGGGGGCTTATGGGCACAACCCTTCTCTCCCTAGATGAAGGGGAGGATACCCATCCACAAGCAATGGCCCAATTCTTACAAAAGACATCTTTTGTGAGAGCCACTTTTGCCTGGGCATCTCCGTACACCTTACAGTGGCACTACCTTCTCATACATATCACATGCACAAAATTTGGAGTTGGGTCTTCACCATGTGCCAATGACCTCTTCCTTCTTCGGGCTCTCCCAAAGCCTGGGACCAAGCAGATCGGTGACTGGTGCTAAAGCATTGGCTATGATTGCCATTGGTAAAGATTTGTCCTGTTGCTTGGTTTGTTTACACCAGTTTTGTGGGGTTGGGGTTGTTTTGTTGGTTTTTTTTTTGCAAGGCAAATGGGGTTAAGTGGCTTGCCCAAGGCCACAAATCTAGGTAATTATTAAGTGTCTGAGACTGGATTTGAACCCAGGTACTCCTGACTCCAGGGCCAGTGCTTTATCCACTGCGCCCACCTAGCTGTCCCATGTTGAGGTTTTTTTTTTAAATGACAATGAAGCAAAAAAAAAGATTACAGAACTTGTTTCTGATTTTAAATTTTCTCCATTCATAATTCTCTGCATCAGAGCCATTCATCCTGTCCTGTCCTCCATGACACACCTCCCTTCCTTGATGAAGAAGTACTTTTTCAGATCTTGCCTTCTGATAGTGAAATGTGTAAGTTCTAAGATCCCATCTTTTGGGATATGCTATGCTGGCATAATTAGCAAACTTAGGGAAAGATTATCATTAATGTGTATGTTAACCTAATTAGGGTTTGCTCTTTTTGAGGCCAGACCATGGAAATTAACGATTGTCCCTTATTTGGACAAACTCTGTAGGTTAACACATATTTAATCTAATTATTACTTTAAAGTCCAAACTCAGGGAGATCCTCACTGGTAATTGAAAACTGAGCTCTTGAACAATGGTGATGGTGGTGGTGATGGTGAGTCCAGTCATGATTGGCTCTTTATACTATCCAATACAGGAAATTGGGGGTTTTCTTGGCAGATCCTGGAGTGGCTTGTCATCTCCTTCTCCAGCTCATTTTACAAATGAGAAACGGAGATATACGGTTTAGTGACTTGCCCAGGGTCATTCAACCAGTAAGTGTCTTAGACTGGATTTGAACTCAGGAAGATAAGTCTTCCTGACTTCAGGCCCTATGCTTTGTGCACCAGGGTACCCCGCCCCCCCCGACTGCTCCGCCATGCTCTGTGCACCAGGGTGCTCCCTAACACTGTCTGGAGCAATAGCAGCCCCAGGAAAGCTCTGGCTTTGTTTTTTGAAAATTTAGTCTATTTCAAATGTCAAAAATGTGTTTCTTTTCAGTAAATTTTAGAGAGAATAAATATTGTTTGAAGGTCCATGTTGAAGTCTTGTCTTCAGCTGACAGCCTTTTTGAAACCATGCACTTCCCTTTAATCACTATAATTATAAAGATATCTTTTTAATAACTAGACTAGCATTCTGAAATGAGAGGCAAATTTGTCCTAAGGGTGGGTTTTTGTTGTCTCTGTTGGCTTCTCTCCTACATTCTCATGCTGTCCAAAAATTCTGATTCCCCCTTTTAAATCCACATGAAGCTCATGAGTTAATTGAAAGAATATGTGGGTTAAAAGGAGATCCCAGCAAGTGGTCACCTGGCTCATGTTTTCTGGTCATCTTTTTACATTGACCTGATATTGATGTTGCCTGACTAGGCTGGGTCTTCCTCATCATTATTGGTTTCATTCACAAAGCTCTTTGCCCGATCATGGAAAGTTAGATTGGCAGAATGGGAAGGAGCTTAGAACATGAAGGGACCTCAGACCAGGGGGACCTTGGAACAGGGGAGGTTAGAGGAGCTGGGAGTGGAGGAAAGGGCCTAGAGCTGAGGTCTGTATTAGGCTGTACAGATGGCGTGTACCTTCTGGCCGAGGATTTGCCCCAGTCCCTCCTGCTTTTCTCCTGTCTGGGCCTAGATGACTAGTCCAGGCCCCAGATGTTGGAGGGAGGGGATTGTAGTGGCTTCTCTTTCAGCTCAGTGTGTGGCCCCTTTATCCAGATTTCTGCAGCCTCCCAGGCTCCTGAGGGGGGCTAGTTCACAAGCAGAGTACTGGACCTGGATGCTTCCTCACTAGGTCACTGAGGCTCCTCTACCAAATGGAGTTCAGACTTGGCCTGAGGGACCGAGGAGGAAATCCCTGAAGAGCCTTGAGCCTCAAGTCTGAGATCCAGGCCAGCACAGTTGGAACGATGGCCCTGGTTGTCAGATTATTTGGATTTAGAGCCAGAAGGAAAGACCAGAGACCCACTTTCTCATTTTACAGTGGAGGAAACTGAGAAAGGGGAGGAATTTGCCCCAGGTTCACCACAGAGTTGGGGACTGAGGCAGCCTCCAGGCCAGGGGCTACCTCCAAATTCCATGCTCTCTCCATCTTCTTCTCTTCCTCCCTTCCCACCCCTCTGTGCCACACTAATCATCTCCCAAGGGGACACTTAGTATGGGGCATCCTTCACCCAACTAAGGGGGGATGTACAGGGCAAAACAGGGTCAGAGCCCTTGGAGCTGAGTGGCAGTCCATCCTGCGATGTGTCCATGCAGGACATAGTGACCAGAGTCCTGTTCTCAAGTTAGGAAACTCCAGCACCTCTGTTAGTGTGACTTGGAACAAATGTCTGCGTGTTTTTTGGTGAAGAAATCACAAGACTCTCTGACCCAGGCCATACGTTTGTTTGTTTGTTTGTTTGTTTCTTTCTTTCTAAAAGAAGGATTTTATTTATTTTGAATTTTACAATTTTCCCCCTAATCTTGCTTCCCCCCCATTAGTCTATACCTTGTTTCCATAGTATACATTGATCTAGGTTAAATATGATGAGAGAGAAAAATCATATCCTTAAGGAAGAAAATAAAGTATAAGACATAGCAAAATCACATAATAACATTTTTTTAAAATTAAAGGTAATAGTCTTTGGTCTTTGTTCAAACTCCACAATTCTTTCTCTGCATCCAGATGGTATTCTTCATCACAGATAGCCCCAAATTGTCAGGCCATACATTTTAATTCACAAGTTACAGCAAAAAAAAGGGACAAGTTAATTTACAGGATTCTTTAAGGAAGTAGCTAGTATAAAAAATGAGTTACTAGTAGAGCTAGTGAAGCTCAGAAAGGAAGGGGCAGCAGCAGAACCAGCTGCCCTGAGGAGGACAGTAGTTGCAAGATTGCAGCCTGGCTGAGATCAGTGGAGGATAGTTGAGAAGGGGGAGAGCTTTTAAAGGGCCCAGCCCACAGTTCATGATTTGAGGAGTCAGGGAGAGGGCTGTGACTGAGGTCACCCAGTCAGGACAAAAAAACTAAGGAAGAAGATGGGAGCCAAGACCAGACTGCTCCCAGTCTCTCAGTGGTTTTATATCTCAGAATAGGAGAAGGGACCACGTGGCACAGAGACCCCCAGGACATGCCAGGGAGCAGAAATGCTGTTTTCTTAATATTTCATCATCGGCACCATCCTCTGGGTGGCCCATGGCTAGCACCACCTGGCCTTAGACAGACTCAGCATCAGGGAAACTACTTAACTTGTTCATAAAACAAATGCACCTTTTAGGAAGTTTCCTGGAAGCTTCCTCCAAGCCTAGACCATGGCATGAATTTAGCCAGCATTTCCTAGCAGTCAGCTAGAGCCTGGCCTGGGTCTCTGGCATGGCTCTTCTGCTAATGCTGAATAGTCGTCTTGGGGTGGGAGGCCTTGGATACCTTGGATGCCTTGCTCTCCTCAGGGGCTGAGGAGGGTGGTGGGATGACTCAGCCTTTTGTGAGGGGGTGGGGGGAGCCCTGCTGCCCATTCTGTTCAGACCCTCCTCTGAGCTGATTGCACCCCATTCAGTGACCTTCCATGGCTCCCCATTACCTCTAGTGGAGGCTCCAGAGAGAATGGTGTCACAGGCTCTCCACTTCCTCGTCCCAGTCTACCCCCCACCCCACACACACTCACATTCCTCTCACCCACCAGCAGCAAGGCAAGGAGGTGGCCAGCCCTCCTGCCAAGATGACAGGAATCCCTCCATCTCTAAGTCTTCAGTTCCACCGTGGAGGCTTTGATTGTAACTCTGTCATTTGCCTCCATTTCATGGGTAATTTCTTGCATTAAGACGCGTGAGAAACATAGTCATCCCTCCTTCCTCAGCCCAAGGAGTCAGGATATTTATATCCGATAGAACCACCTCTGGGCAGTCTCCCCCAAAGGCCAGGCTGAGACCTTGGAGCTCCTGATGCTCTTGTTATCATGGACAGACAGAAATCCACAAACCAGGGACAGGATGGGCCAGAGGAGAGGTGCAGAGGCCTGTGGTGGAGCCGAGCAGAGACCTGGAAAGCATCTTGGCAATATTGGACACAGACTCACCTTCTGTAGTCAGAAGGCCACAAAGGGAGCCGAGTTGGAGTGCTCCCTTTGTTGGCTTGTGTCCGTGGCCAGCCTGGGGAGGCCCCCCAGCTCTCTGCAGCAGTGGGCTCTCGGGCTGCCTCCTTCCCCTCCCTCACCCCCACCCCAGGATGGGCCTGTCCCAGATTGCCCAAATGATATGGCATGTAGTTTCTAGCATTTGGGGCATTTCTGGTGGCCCGTTGCTCCTTCTTTGTGTCCCCCCATGCTTGTACCCGAGGGCCATTCAGCACGCTACCCAGTTAAAAAATAGGGAAGAAATTACTAAATGACATACTACTGTGAGAAAGTCAGAAGTTTGCTATAGCCTGGTGTGGCCTTGGCCTCTTGCCCTGCTCTGGACACACCTCCCTTTCCCTGCTCTCCCCAGACAGCATTTGTGTTGCAGCTGGGCTACTCTGTCCACTTCATCCTGATGGCCTGAGGACCACTGGGCTGTTTCCCTGAGGCTCTGCCAACCTTTGGGGGACACAAGACACTTTTTTCTCTTCCGCAGACTCTGCTCACTGAGATGCTAGTAACCTTTTCCCTCTTGCCTGGAATCCTCTTAAAAGCCAGCATCTTTTTGTTTCAGTGTAGGGTTTGTGAAAAGTTAGGAGATGAGCTCAGGGGACAGTTGGTGAAGGCTCTGGAGCCAGGTGTGTCCAGCCTCCCATTTGAATCCTAGGCTGTGGCTCTCAAGACCAACAACTTCAAGTGCTCTTGTAAACATCTCTGTTCATCCATCCTTACTATAGAGGGGTCTGAGTCTTGAGAGGTAGTCATCCTGAGGAGCAGGGTCTGAAGGCGGGGGGGGGTCTTCCAGCACCCTGGGGGCGGTGTCTGTGTGTCTGCCTGTTTTATGTGTATATGTGTCTGTGTGTGCATCTGTATGTGGATGTGTGTGTGGGTATGACCAAGATGCAGCTGAGAAGTTCCTGGGCCTACAGATGGATCGAGAAGGTGTGCTGCCACCATCCACTTTCAACAACCACTGCCACTGTCCTTTTTCATCTGTATGGCCACCACTTGTCACTGGTCTGGCACATGGGAGATGCTGAATCAGAACTGGGAGACGAGGGGCCCTGGCAGACTCTCTGGAGTCTGGGCCATGTCTGACTCCTCACCCTTCTTGTCTAGGCATGCTGTGATCTGCCCAACACATCTGACACATGTTGGGTTCATGATCCTGTCACCCTTATGAAGTAGAGAGTGTGGATATTTCAAGGCAGAAGAGGCTCCCAGAGACAAGGGATGGTCTTCTCTGTGAAATGACCCAGGTGACAGCCAAAGGCCTTTCTGACCTCAACAACACAAGGTCAGGACTGAGACCCAGAACTTCTGATGTCCAGTCCTGTGCTCTTTCCCCTGAGCTCCTGACTGTATGGATCTGTTGTTTTCTCCAACCTGTCTGTCCTTTTATATCTTGAAAACTTGTCATATCTTAGTACATTAATAGAGAATTGATCATGACCTCTAGATCATTTGTGTGTTTGAACAGTAGCAGGATCATTTCATCAAATGCAGGATGTGCCAGGGACTCACTTTCCCTGTGATCACTCTGCCCCCCCCAGAGCCTGAGACCCTTGGGGCTACCCTATTCATGGCTTCCCGTCCCAAGAAAGTGTGCTAATTGATGGCTATCTGTGGAAGTGGATAGGATTGTGTCGGTTTTAATGAGCTAACAATTTCTCGTGGCACCATCTCACAGGGCTATTGTGGAGAAGAAAGGAAGACATGCAAATGAGGCCACTGGTGAGATTGTTGGGGAACAATGCTCACACTTTCTTTATTGTATCCATTAATTAGTTCCCCATCAGCCAGTTTCCTTGGGAATGAACTGGAAAAATAATTAAAATGATACACGAGGTAAGGAGTTTAGAAATTCAGAAGGTGAGGGAAAGAATTAGTTTAATACATAATTAGACATATTATTTGCAGCCTTCCATTTTTCACTGAGGGACTCAGTGACGTGATGTGGCCCCAGTTTTAGTTCTAGGTAGGGAGTTAATAAATACCACTTGGGGATGTTTTTCAACTCATAACAGCCCATGAATTTCGCCAGTGATGTTAAGTGGCTGATCCTATCATGCACTGCCACAAAGCCGCCTGCTGCAATGTGGAGCCAATCAGAACCCTGCCAATGCTGGAAATGCTTTTCAAGGTGGCCATGCCCTTCTCTTTGGACCGTAGTGCCAGGGGAGTTTGCTGTTTCTCTTACCAACCTCGCCCCCGTGAATTCCTGTGGTAGATTCATGACCAGGGCAGGAAAATGAGCCTGCACCCATGGAAACAACTCTTAGTGGCTCTGCATGGGACCCTGAGAAGGCCAGACCAGTTGAACACCAGCCCTGGTCAGGAGGATAGCTGCCAGGCTTCCAGTACCACAGATCTGATTGTGGACCTCCTGTGGCCTTAGGACCAACCTGACCCTGGGGGGGAATTAGATGTTCACTCATAGAAACTCTGCAGGGCTGGCTCCTGAGGAGGTGGAGCTGTGACCCCAGTGGAGAAATCCCAGGTCCTTGGAGGAAGCTGATGTGGACTGAGAGGTTAGACTGTATGAGCAGAATTCAGGAACTCCTTATTTCCTGTTAGATTTCCTTAACAAACATGCACTTCAAGGGAGTGTTATAAACAACCCAGAATAATAAAATCTTAGCCTGGAATGATTGAATGGCTTTTAGTAATTAACATCCCTGCAGGAATGGCAATTTTCCCTAGTGGCAAGAGGCACCACCAAATTGTGACAGTGTCCAACTTTATGTAGGAAGGCTTTTGTTCCCCTCCCCTCTGAGTCCTGATAGGGCCTTGTCATTGGCGGTACAGTCTAGAAAATACACCCACCTCATGACATCCTTTTAACATCTTTTCTCCACTGTGGTCATACAACTCTTGTTATGCAGATGAGCCTCAATCATTACAGGAGGAATGTACAGTAATATGCTAGGACCTCATTAAGCAAGTGCACTTGCAAAGGTCAGAGACCCTAGGTCAAACCGGTACTAACTGGAGCTGGGTTTTGGGCTCCCCTGGCGTCTTTATGTCTGATTAGGGGACCTCTTCCAGTTCAGTGTCGTCTCTTTTATGACCTTTCCCTCTGTTTCACCTTTATATTCTTGCATGGAGGCTGGAGTCTTTTCATCAATACCCCAGAACTCTGGCCTTTTTTCTGGTGGATGCCTGTGAGATTTTTTTTTTAACTAACAGTCTCCTCTTATATCCTGTGGAAATCAAACTCCCTATAATTTCTCATACTATTAATCCAAGGCAATGAATCCCATTAATTGATTAATTAACTAACGTAGATTCTGTCCAAGGTGCTGGGGAGAGTCCCTTTCAGTTCTTGTCAGTCCTTGACAGGACCCTGGGGTTGCAAATAGAACTATCTCTGCCCTCAGTGAGGACCATTGGGCCCTACCCTTGAGCAGCTTATAGCCTAACCCAGGAGAGGGCTGATTGTAGTGAGGAAGACCAAGACAAGGGCCAAGGAAAGGGCTAGGGCGTGTCTCCATAAGAATCAGAGAAGAGAACTCATTCCTTGTGCTGACCCAGAAGCCAAGAAAATCATTTCAGCTTAGCCCATGCTTATCGGGTGCTTAGGACCATTTGATTATTGTTTTCACTTAAGACGGACTTCTCATCTATAAACGTGTTTGCTTTCCTTCGTCCTGACTTTAGCTGCCCTCTGGTCGATCTGATGTAGATCTCAAGCATTTTCTTCCAGAAGCAGAGAAGAGCCGTCTGCCATCTTGTGCTGGGACAGAGGTGTCCGTCTTTCCCTCTTTATGCTTTGTATAAATATCCATCCAAAGGAATCATAGAAGACTTCTTCAAATGGATGCAGAGGCAGGATAGGCAGTGTTGGACTGCATTTGTCTGGCAGGGATTTAGGACTGAGTGAATAGACATAGACATGGGCCCCAGCAGAAACATCGGCACCCTCAGGGAGTCTTAATTCTTGGGTGGTCACCCTTAGAGCCTTCTAATTACTGAGAACGTGTGAGAGGGACAAAGGGAATGCAGGTGGAAATGGCTTTCTGGGCTCTCTAGGAGTACCCTTAGGCCAGATGACAAAGAGGGATAGCTCCAAGGGACAAGATTTGATAGAGTTTTAGGGACTGATGGAACTTGGTCAACCCTGGTTCCATTCAGTAAACATCCATTGCTTACTGTACATTTGTTCATTCACTCACCTCTTTATTCTCCAAACAAAAATGTAAGTGTCTACTATGAGAAATTCTCTTTCCTCCCCAGAGGGTGTTAGGAGGTTTACTCCCCTTAAGGAGCTGATATTTCAAAGGGTGGGAGAGAAGACATGGGACAAAGGTTCAGGCTAAAGACTAGGGAATGGCATGGAGGCCAGGAGTCATGAGAAACAGAGTGACTCAGCTTGGCTGCAGATGGGGAGAAGCTGCTTGTAGCCAGGTTGTGAAGGCTCAGTGAGTCTGCTGCATACAAGGCTGCAGTTCTGCCCTCTGGGAGTTCAGGTCTGCTTGAGGACTGAGACTAACCAAAGTGTAGAATATTGTGTGTGCGGGAGAGAAATGAGGACTTTGGGGTTTGAAAAGAAGGCTCATTTCCAGCTGGGAGAATCAGGAAGGATCCTGAGAAGGGAGTAGCTTTTGTATTCGCCCTTAGAGTGTTCATTTGATAGAATAACGAAGAGAGACTCAGGAGATGGTCATGAGTTAGAGCAGCCCAGGATTGTGGAGTATGACTGTGCATAGAAGTACTATGAGATCTCAGAAGAGAAAAATAGTGTGTCACCGGAGTGTGGAAGGCCATGAATGCTAGCACCAGGAATCTGACCCTTTCCCCCAGTGCCCATACCACCAGAATGGGATCAAAGGTACCTGTGGCTCAGGCAGTGGAGTGGGAGTCATCTTCTGTAGAGGGCGAAAAAGGAGGGCTGACCATTGCGGAGATGAGGTTAGTGGTGCTGTCCAGGATCAGAGAATACAGGGAGGGTCCCAGACAGAGGAGGGTGACAAGAAACAGGAAATGGAATGAAAAGATCAGGTAGCAAGCATGGAGATGGATAATGGAAAACCAAATGGAAAGACAAGGGGAGAAGGAGCCTTCAGAATCCAAGCCAAGGAGGAGACAGGAGACCAGAAGGACTCAGCCCCGTTGGTGCCCACTTGCTCAAAGAGGAAAGGGATGAAGATTTGGCAAGTGGTTGAGTATGAGAAGAGGAGGGATGAGGAGAATAGAAGAATGGATCTGATCTTGGGACCTTGGACCATGGGAAGGAGGTAGCAGCCTCAACTGAGTTGGGGGGATTGGTTAGCAAGTGATAGAGAAATTGTATTGGAGTTTGAGAGAGGTCAGGGAGTGGTAGTAGTTGTAATAGTAGTAGTGATGGTGGTCATATTCTTAGCAGTAACTTCGTGGCAGGAGGGTAGAACATAAGTCCTAGAGTCAGGAGGACCCAAGTTCAGATCCCACCTCAGATAGACTTACTAGCTGTGTGACCTTGGATAAGTCACTTAACCCTGATTGCATTGCATCAAGGGACATCTCCAGTCTTCCTGAGTCATATATGATCACTAATCCAGATGGCTCCAGAAGAGAAAGTGAAGCTGGTGACTTAGCACAACCCCCCACACCCCTCAAATCCAATTTACCTGCATATCCTAGCATCACCTTCCTCGTATCCTGATCTTCTCTGAGAATGAAGGACAAACATCGACTTGGGTGGATTTGGACAAGGTGTTTTGAGGGCTCTGCAACTCAGTTTCCTCATCTGCAGAATGAGGAAACTGAGCTCAATGAAGCTCTGAACAGAGGATCCTTTCCCTTTACTGTCCTGTTGGCCTCGAGCAGAGACAGTTCAGATCTGGAGGCAGGAGAGCTGGATCTATGCCACCTTCTGGACATGTGACTGGGCTGGACTCTGAGGGCAAGGCACTGACTCCTCTGGCATCCCCTGGATACCAGGACAGGCCCTTTCTGAGACATCCCTGGCATCCTTCCTTTGTATTGTACGCATGACCAGGCCAGGTCAGGTGGTGGTGATGGTAGCAGCAGTAGTAGAAGAGATGTAACCCCAGACCACCGAGCTACCCAGGAATAAGGGAATTTGTAGACATCACTTTCCCATGACAAGGGCAGCTACCATCTGTCCTGTGCCCGGAGTAGGGGTCATCTCTCATTAGGTTACTAGAAGGAAGGCCTGCAGCCCCAGGGCTTGAGCTTGCTTTTGGTCTTGGAGGATTTGGGGAGGGGTGGAAGGGTCTGAATCTCTTTAATATTTGCTATCAGGGGGTGCGGCTAGGTGGCGCAGTGGATAAAGCACCGGCCCTGGAGTCAGGGAGTACCTGGGTTCAAATCCGGTCTCAAACACTTAATAATTACCTAGCTGTGTGGCCTTGGGCAAGCCACTTAACCCCATTTGCCTTGCAAAAAAATATATATATTTGCTATCAGGGCAATGGGACAGGCTCACCTGGCTCAGTGCCGCTATCTTACATGCTGACTTTTTTTTTTTCCCCAGGCTTTATGTTAAAATTTGAAAATTATATATTTATTGAAAGCTTTCTATTCTGGCTATAATATGAAATAGATTTTTCTCTCATACCCCAGTCTCTCCTTAAATTTAGTGCTACCATAAAAATGATAGATAAGAAATTATTCCAGGAATGCGATATTGAGGGAGTCATCCCACCAAGGGCCAACTAGGAGGGGAGACTTGTGCGAGACATGCTCTGAGCCCAGAAGAGGCCCAAGGACAACCCGGGTCACGTGACTAGCCTGGGCTGAATTCGCCGGGTGGTCATTAGTAGGCTGAAGTGTCCTTCAAGGTGCTGGGAGCGCAGGCCAGAGAACTGCCGGCTGCTTCACTTTTGGCCCCACGAGTGTCCTTCCCTTTGCCTTTGGCTCTCCAGCATTAAGCACAGTCCTTGGCACTGGATAAATGAAATCCTCGCGGGTTTCTTTATTTGACCCAGATGGTAAGGAAGGCCTTTCTGTAGCAGTGAGCCCTTCTCTGTCTCAGGCTCATCTCCAGAGCCACTAATTCTCCTCAGAACTAGGGAGGGCCTCCTGTGGAGGGGGCACCAGGAGCTGAGTGGGGACGTGGGAGGGGGGCGTGCTGAGGGAGGCCTTCCAGACAGGGGGCACCGGGCCCCAGCCCCAAGAGGATCATCCTGTCCTGGAGAGGGGCAGCTTGTAGACCAGAGAGCTCTAAGGGAAGAGATCAGAAGGAGCCAGGAAAGACCAGCAGGAGCAGCTTTTGTGTTTTATCCTGGTGGCTTTAAGACTCTTGAGTTGAGCAGTGGGGAAGTGGTGGTGAGAGCTGTCTGTGTTGGAGGAATATTGGTGGAGCCCTCTGAGGAGGAAGAATTGGGGTTTGGGGATGTCAGAAGTCCAGAAACCAATTGGGAGCCATTGTAATTGTGGGGAGACATTTGATGAGGACCTGACCTGGCCTGGTCATGTGTGCAATACAAAGGAAGGATGCCAGGGATGTCTCAGAAAGGGAACAAGACTGGGCCTGTCCTGGTATCCAGGGGATGCCAGAGGAGTCAGTGCCTTGCCCTCAGAGTCCAGCCCAGTCACGTGTCCAGCTCTCCTGCCTCCAGATCTGAACTGTCTCTGCTCGAGGCCAACAGGACAGTAAATGGAAAGGACCCTCTGTTGAGAGCTTCATTGAGTTCAGTTTCCTCATTCTGCAGATGAGGAAACTGAGTTGCAGAGTCCTCAAAACACCTTGTCCAAATCCACCCAAGTTAATTAGTGGCAAAGCCTGAATGTCTAACATCTCTGAACCCATGATGCCAAGCTCAACCCTCCTGCCAACAGCCCATTGTTTCTCTCACAGTAGGACAGAGGAATGTGGCAACCGGAGCACATTGATGCAGACAATTGAGGAGCAGAGGCTGAGAACACCCAAAATGAATGAGAACTGAAAATCCCAGTTGTTTTGTGGGGATGTGAGCACGGTCAGATGGGGCCTGAGGCCAGAGGGTGTCAGGACTGTGAAGGCCCTTAGAATAGGGAATGTCAGGGCGGCTAGGTGGCGCAGTGGATACAGCACCGGCCCTGGAGTCAGGAGTACCTGGGTTCAAATCCGACCTCAGACACTTAATAATTACCTGGCTGTGTGGCCTTGGGCAAGCCATGTAACCCCATTGCCTTGTAAAAAAAATAATAAAATATATTTAAAAAACCAGGGAATGTCAGAACTGGGAGGGGCCTCAAAACAGGGGATATCAGGGCTGGGAGTCTTTTGTGAAGCACAAGTTGCCAGAACTGGAAAGGATATTTGAGTTGGATTCCCTTTGCTTGAGCTTTCCTGAACAGTGACTACAGGTGTTCTGTCTTCCCACAAATACGAATTGTCCTCTTTTGGACCAGGGCCCGGCAGCCTAGACAGTGAATGAAGAGAAGACCTGAGTCTGCTGGATGGTCTTCAAAGCCTTTACTATTGCAGCCCCTTAGGATTCCAGGCACACACCTCCTAATGCTCTCACTTGCTATTTTTAATAGCATAAAGTAATAGTGTGTTAATTAAATTCTCAAATCCATCAATGTAGCTTAGCTTCTGTTGGTGCTTGCCTAACAGGTTAGAGATGAGAAGAAATAGGCTCAAGTGAGTCTCACTTGCATTGTCAAGGAAAGATCTTGTTCTGATGGGTACAGTCTGGGGAAAGGGGGAATGCTTTCAGGATATGATCATACAGGATGTAGACCCCAGGCAAAGGGGGCCCTAGACAAGATGTTGAATCAGTGGGGAGGCTGAACAGAAGAACCAGGGTTTAGAGTCAAAGGTCCCAGGGTAAGAGTCTATTGAGAGGGCCTCTGCTCTAATAGATGGGGAAATTACCTCTCCCTACTCCCCCCGCCCCCAAGGCAGAACCGACAATGTCCGGATTCCATTCTGGGCTCTTCCACCCTGAAGGAGGCCTTTTCTGCATTGCTGTGCCTTGGATCTCGATTCTCTTATTTCACCCAGAGTGGCTTTGAGCAGGCCACTTGGTTTCTTTGGGCCTCACTTTCCCTCTTTGTACAACAAAGGACCCCGATTGGCCTGCAATATTTAAGAGCCCTTCCCTCTAGTTCTCAGTCTTCTTGATACTGTGATTTTAGATGGAAGGTGCTGGCTCGAGCATTTACCATTCTTATTCTTTGTCTGCTGCTCTTGGGATGATTCAGAGGCTAAATTCCCTAGGGAGCAGGACTTAGAGGAAGGTTCGGGTTTTCCTTCAGTTAGTTTCAAAATAGTGAATAGCTGCAATGTGGCCTAATTTATGCCAGCACCTGTGAGGGGAAGGGAGGGAGGGGAGCTGGGGGGGGGGAGAGGAGGAAGAAGGAAGAAGAAAGAGAAGGGAGAAGGAGGAAGAAAGGGAAGGAGGAGGAGAAAATAGTATCTCAGAGTTAGATGGAAACAGAGTAATCATCTCAATCCCTTCCAGTGGCCACCAGCCCTTTTCAGGATGGATCATTTCATTGCTGGACAGTTTTGCCAGTTAGTAAGGGCCTTCCTCTATCCAGTTGTATCGTTTCCTATAGTTTCTCCCTTCCTTCTAAACTTGTTGAGTACGGGAGGCCCCATGATCCTGAGACAGTCGCAAGGCTAAGCCAACTAGACTTGAGGCAGCCTCGTTTTGCCTTCCATTTTCCTAGCACCTTTGACTTTAATTTTAAATCTGGGGATTGGTTGGTGTGTCCATTTTCCAGGTGGGTGAGAAAGCTGAAGTTCAGAGAATACCAGAGATAGTGAGTCTTCCAAGGACAAGCCAGTTCTTTTATTTCACCTCTTAACAGAGCAGTTTTATAATTGAGGTGAAGGGGTGACTCTGGGGAACCCTGAATTCTCCTTGGGATTTGTGAGCCCCAAGTGGAAGCCTCAAAGTAAGACAGAGCGTATAGAAATCCTCCTGAGACTCAGAATTCCAGGGTGACAGAGTTGGGAAGCTATGAGGAGAAATGAGGTATGACTGGTTCCTGGCTTCAGGAGGAAACCTCTAATCTTATGGGGGGGGGGTCACATTCCCAATCAGCCACAATGCAGATTAGAATACAACCCTAAGAAAGGAGATGGGAGAAATCAGAGGGAGAAAAGGTTTAGTGAGGAGTCTTGGGGAAATGATAGGAATTTGGAAGGGGGACAGAACAGAATGAGCTCAGGTGGTCACAGTGAGTTGCTTGAACTTAACCTGGAATAGGGTTTTTTTGGGGGGGGGGGTTAGAGAAGGGAGAAACGCATGAGCTGGAGTTATTTGAGAAGCCTGTGTGGAGCAGAGGGCCTTTGGGAACAGATGTCATCCATGTGGAACAGCCCCATATTGATCCAGTGTACAGCCAGCATACATTTCAGGGTAACGTTGGCTCCCAACCCATCCTGACCAAGTTTCTGGGTTCTTCTTGCCCTGGCTGTTATCGGAACATGGGTTTTGTTCACCCAAAGCTGCGACCTGTAAACCTATTTGGGTGGGCTCAGTCTCCTGAGGGAATTGGAAACTCTCTAAGTTATTAGCTGGCATGATGTCATTTCTTGCTTCAAAGAAAAAAATAATCAGAACCCTCAGCGGGCTCCTTTTCCTTTTCATTTGTTGGGGACGTCCTTGGCTAAATTAAAAAACAGAACAGTTTATCAGTTTGGACAGGGAGTGCAAATTCCTCCAAGCCGACTTCCTGACCAGACTGTGATGGATGGCTTTGACCAGCTGCTGAGTCATCAGAGGCTGATTTAATGCTTCCACTTGGGGAGAGAGGTGGGCAGTGTCAGTGCCAGGCAGCGGCCCATTTGGAGATTGGATCGTTCTGGAAGCTCTCTCCAAGCTGGCCCAAGAAGGAAGAAGAGGAAGCTCTTTGATCTCTGCCCCAGAGGAGATGCCAGCTCACCAGGCGGCCTCCTGGAGTCTGAGAAGTGGTCCTAGGTACAAGGGATCAAGGCAGCACTCTGCCCCCATCTCCCAGCCTTCACTAAAATGGATTCTAAACACTTTTCACTCCCCGTGCTTGTCTCTGTACTTCAGTACCCAGCCAGAGGGGAGGGCCTAGTGGGGAGCAGGTGCTGGCAGAGGCAATCTTACCTCCTGCCTTTGTTCCTTTTCCAAAGACTTGGGCTGGCCATTGGGCGTCTTTGCAGATTTATTTTGTTAGCTTGGAATTGGGATGAATGCACCAGTCCCTTGGGAATGGTGATTTCTTTTGCTAATTAATTGAATATTTGAGGCAATTGTGTACAATTTCAAAGAGCTGGAGAATGTATCATTGAAAGCAGCCTTGATGATGCTTTTCAGAATGAAAAAGGAAATCTTGATGCAGCCAGTCTTTGTAGCATCCTGAAGGAACCTTTGGTGCTCCCTAATTATTTTTGTGTACAGGAATGCTTGCCCCCCAACCCCAACAGGCTTGAGAACTCTGCTTCCTCATTTAAAAAAAAATCTCAGTCCTTGTAGACTCGAAAGCAGCCCATGAACGTTCAGAGGGTGGAAAGGGGTCTGGGGTCTGGACTCAGGGTTTTGGGGCTTAGGATGTGCAAGGGACATTAGGCACCTGTAGGCTCTCACCATAGATTGGATTGTGGGTTGAAGGGAGTGTGAGGAGGAAAGGGTGTCACTGTGGTTGTGACCTGGGGAGACCCAGAGGCCATTGGGAATTTGGCAAAAGAGGAGACTGGGAGGGAAGTGACAGAAAATCTACCACTTTCAGGGTGGATTGCAGCTCTTTCCTTCCTGATGAATGAACTGAAGTATTTAATTCATGCCTACTGTGTGCTCACTCTGGGCTCAGGAGGCAGGTGGTTTTGATGTGAGGTGCTAGGAAGTAAAGCTTAATGGGAAATCAAAGGTAAACAACAATTGGTATGGCTGTCAATACGAGGGCATGGCTTTCTTTACCTCAATTCTCGTGTGTCTGCTGTGGGATTCTTAAGTCAACAGGCCTTGGATTGGCCTGCCACTCTTGTTTTGCACCTCAGGACTGGACCCTCGTAACTGTGGGCTTGGCCAGCTCACTCATACTCTCTGCCCCTCAGTTTCAGCTCAGTCCACTGAGTCAGACTGGCATCAACTTTGGAAGTCCTGAGGAGCATCTGAAGATGACCATAGTGCAACGTCCCGTTCCCTCTGCCAGACAAGGCCTGCTCCCTCCCTGGAGGGCAAAGTTTAGAGGCCGTGTACTCTGGATTGTGGTCAACTGGCCGACCTCCAAGCTTGACTCGGGAAGTATAGTAATCAGTCTGTGGTGTTTCAGCCTCTCTTCTCTCTGTCCCTCCCTCCTTGATCACTGAGGCGAGGAATACTAAGAGGGAGACAGCGCAGAATGCTCTAACCTCCAAGGGATTGGTAGCTCCAAGCCATCTGCCCAGTGCTCCACTGGCGACTTAGAGCCAGGACAAATCTAGGCCTGGGCCACAGTCGGACCAAGAGTGGGGACGCACTACCTCAGGTAGAGAGCAGAGCTTCAAGTTGGCCCCACTGAGGGAGTCTTCCTGGGGATTTCCTTGGCTTTATTCTCCTCTCATGCCACCTCCTTCTTGGTTCCCAGCTTCCCTTGGGTGTGACCTTCCTAGCGGCTCTGGTCCCTGACCTTCCCAGGTCTTCAGACACCCCCACCCCAATTTCTGAGAGGGGGAGACCCCTAGTTACTCTCCCATCTGCCCCATTTGCTTCATTTCATGAGCAGGTCAGCTACATGTGCTAAAAGTGGGTGCTAAGCCCTTATGGTGGGTAGTCACACTCCTGTTGGGGCCATGCCTCATCCTGGCCCTTGCCTGCATGCGGCTTCCTCTCTGGTATGGAAGGAGGAACTCATCCACCCAGAACTGTGACGAAAGGAAGAGGGTGTGGGTATAGCCAAACTCACCAGGTGTCTGCTAGATTTGCTAGATTATTTTCATTGCATATTATCAGTTTAAAAAATGAGCACACATTGTTGTGCTTTGTGAGTCAATCTACACAGGATGGACTCAGTCATGAAGAAAGCCCTAGGTCCAGAATGCCAGTGAGTTAGCTGATCTTAGGCCAGTGCATCTGCCATTCCTCATAAGACATGCCCTGTGTATGGTAGAAGCGACATTGGCCTGTGGTGAGAGGTGGGAGAGATTAGAGCCAGGGATCCAGTTCCCTGCCCTCTGGGGTGGTAAGGTCTGGCCCCTGGGACCCCTGCCTCATCTGCAGATGCCCACTTGAGTCTCCCTCCCCTCGGCACTCTTTTCTGGAGTGGAAAGTGGCATGATGACCCAGAGACTAAGCCGAATACCGCTCTGTAAATCGTACACTTGGTGCTGGGCTTGTACATTATGCAGTGGGATGCACAAAAGAGGGAGATAGAAAGATGATCTAAAGATGGGATAGCATTGCTTCTCTCATTAGGGGCATCATGGCAATGCAAGCTGATGTACATAGCGCCTTAATACCACGGGTTGGGTCATTCTACTTTCCTGCAGTCCCTTGAGGGTGATGCTCTTGTCCTCTCCATTTATTCGATATGTCCATTGATCCCATCGAGCTGTTCTCCCTGGAAATCTTAGGCTTAAGATTTGAGATGGAGCCCTGGGCTGGAATCTGTTTCACTGCAAGTCCTGGGAAGAGACCAGATAATTGTTAGTGACTCATTATTCTGTAATGTGATCCGTGTAGGGGTGCATGTACCTTTTTTCTTTTTCTGATGCTTTTTATTGACAGATGCACAACGCTGCAATCCAAACTATGTCATAAGTATGACTGCATCCCCCCACTTGTTGGGAAGACAGATTCCCAGGCCCAAATGTGGTACATTGTCTCTGATTTCCAGTCACCCCCGAAGCTCTTGATCTTGGCTTCCTCACATAATTCTGATTCATGATTAGTTTCTTGCCTTGATTTCCCATCATGTTTAGAGATTTTGGTTGTGTTTTTTTCTAAGAGTGTGTTCAGGAAGGGGAAGGCTGTTAGCTGAGACTGGACAAGTCATATGGGACCAATTGGAGAAATGCTTCCCAGGTTTAGTCAAGGAGTTGAGCTTTGGGATCTGAGTCAATGGAGAACCCCTGAAGTTTATTGAGTGTTTTGTTGGGATCTACACTTTGGCAGCCTTGGAGAGATTGCAGCAGGGAGGGGCCTGAAACAGGCTTTTGTAATAGCTCATAGGAAAGGATGAAAGCCAGGGGAGTGACCCAAGGGGGACAGATGGATTAGAAAAAGAAACAAGAAGGTTTGGAAGCTGATTAGAAGTCACATTAATCATAATTATTTCTCTGGGCTTCTCTGAGTCTCAGAAAACTAGAACTGTGAATCAGTTGGGAGTTACCTCAGGACTTCAGTGATCCCAGGTAGAGGGTATAGGAGAGACTTAACCACATATGGAACCAGGAGTTTGCCAACCATAGAGCCTTCTAGAATAAAATGGGTAAGCCTTGGATGTGGTGAGCTCTCCCTTCTGGAAGACTCCCAGCATGATCTGCAGAAGATGGTCTAGAGGGGCCCTCCTGCCTGCTTGGCCTGTGGTCAGTCAGTCTACACCTGCTCCCTCCAGATGGACTCAACCATCCCATTACTTCAGTGATGTCTGGACTTCCCAGGTTGAGTCTCTATGTTCTTAACTGGGTGAATCTTCAGTCTGTCTCTTGACTCTCTGCCAAAGGCTGCCCTTCCAAAGAAAGCAGTGTCAGAGATGGTGCCCAGGAAGCTAATGGGGAAGGGGAGATACTTTCAGCAAAAAGGGCCGGGCTGCCCCCTGGAGCCTGGAATTTTTGTAACTTGGATTATTTATTGAATTATGATGGACATAAGCCACCCTGCCTCCCTTTTGCTTTATGTATCCCCAAGCTTGCATTTATAGGTTCATCTTTAGTAATGGTCCAACTTACTGATGCTGTGGCAGCCAGTTAACCCATTAGCTAATCTGGCCAGAAGCATTGTGAGGGAGTGTATGATTCTGTCCAGACCCAAATTTGTATACATTCTTCATGTACAATAATATACCAAAATTTGCATAAGGATCACCATAGCAGTTTGGAAACCTGTCTTGCAGTGCCGCCCTGTAAGAGCTGTGGGAAATGGGCCTTCCGGGCTTCTTTTTGTTCTTAATTAGTGATTAAGACAAGTTGAAAGGGAAATGACCTGACATCGAGTTGGCTAAAGTTCTTCCTTCCCTTGTTTCCCTGTCAGAACCAAATCCATCAGCCATTGGAAAGATTGAGTTGGATCTGGGCCAGGCCAGTGCAGGGACCCACAGAGCCCCTTCCCTCCTGCTTTTCCCCTGTCCATGTTATCATCATCAGCCTTCCAAGCTCCTGGAGGTCAGGACCTGAGTTGTTTCCTTTTTCCATCCCTCGAGCCTGCACACAGAAGGCACTTCATATTTCTTAACTGAGAGAATCCCAGTATGAGCTGAGGAGAGCCAAGCTACCTCTTTTTTTTTTTTAAATCCTCAACAATTGCCTCCTTCGAACCAGACCAAACCCTGGGGAAACTCGTGCCTGCCTTCAAGGAGCTCCCAGTTCAGGGAGAACATCCAAATGAAGACGTGATGGCTGGAGAGGCTTCTCTGAAGGAGGCTGTGGGAATTCTTGGGTTTGGTGGTTCTCCATAAGGCAGTGCAGCTCAGGGGACAGAGAGGTAGTCTCATGACCCTCCCTCTCTGCAGTACAGATCTCAGAGTCACATCCATTCACATACAATTCTCCCAGAGATTGATGACCAACTCACTGAGGACAGGGCTTTTCCACCTTTATCTCTGTGGTCTCCAGTGGCCAGCACATAGTAGGCACTTTGTGGAAACTTGTTGATTGATTATGGACCACATCCTAATAATTTCCCATCTGCATACAATTGCTGTGCCTGGATGTTCTGAACATTGCAAAGTTCCTCTGGGCATAGCCCCCATGAGGCCACTGGCATATGAGAATGATGTCCTGGTGCAAATGAGGCACCTGAGTCAGAAATGATGTGCCCACTCTCCCAGAGCCAGAAGTCATCAAAGAGGGGTTTGAACCTGGTGTTCATAGATTTCCACATTCAGGGAATGTGCTCCTGACCACACCAGAAGGCTTCCTGCTGCTGATGCCAGGGAATTTACTTGATGAATGAACATTTAGTAATAGAAATTCTGGGAAAGAAGGCAGGATGGAGAGGAGGAAGTTCTGCATCTTACTGCCTGTGTAGCTTGCTGATTGAATAGGTTGGTCTAAGATCCCCTCCAACCTGGTTCTAACACGGGGGTGGGGGGCAATAGGGTCTGTAGAATATTTCTGTATATTGATACTTTGTACTATTTGTGTGGGAACATGGGTCTCCTCTCCCCTATCCCTGAAAGACTGGCTTTGGTTCTCTGCTTGGAGATGCTTCCCTCCCCAAAGCAGAAAGCCCTAGGTTTCTCCTTGGAAGCTCCAGACTGGTAGTTTCCTAAGTGCATTTTAAATTATTTGGTTTGGGAAACCAGCTCAGGCACCTATTCTTTGGGGATGTTTTATTTTCTTTAGAAAGACCTGGTGGGGATAACCAAAGTGACTTGAGTGACCAAAGAATGCAAGGTTGAAGTTTGAGGTTATCCCCACCATTCTTAACTAGTCTTAACTCACACCTCGGCCAGAGATTGTGTTAGCAACACTGGCCTCTCCAAGTCTGAGCTATCTTCCATGCAATAGAGTTGTGGGTCTTTGGAGTCTGGTAGTAAGGAAGGAATGAGTACATTCTATTCATATGGGGATGGATGTGCAAAGGGCAAGTATGGAACTATAGAGCTGTCCTCATTGGTCGGCTGTAGAGAACTGGGTGGGTCGTATTCCAGTAGACTGGAAGAGACTGAGAGCCATCATGTTCAGATGAGGAAATTGTAGTAGGAAAGGAGGGAGAGAGGGATGGAGGAAAGAAGGAAGGTGAGAAGGAAGAAAAAGGAAGAAAGGAAGGAAGGAAAGATTTGTTGTTATTTGATTGTCGTTCGATTCTTCATGACCCCACTAGGGGCTGTCTTGGCAAAGATACTGGAGTGGTCTGTCATTTCCTTCTAAGGATTATGGATTAGGATTAGGGTTAGAACCAGAGGATTGCTGCCTACAATGTCCCAAGGTTTTATAAATATTCTCTGATTTGATTCTCACAAGAAACTTGGGTAATATTATTATAATATTATATCATTGGTATTACATAATATATATGTAATATTAATATAATAGCCATTTTACAGTTTAGGAATCTTAGGTAGACTAAAGTTCAATAATTTTCCCAGGACCACACAGCCAGGAAGTCTCCAAGGATGCATTTGAATGCAGGTCTTACTGATTCTGAGTCCAGGGATCAAACCAAGATTTTTTAGGTCAGTGGACTTTGCATTGTACACTGCCCACCAAATGGGAACAACCAGTCTGTGGTCTTTCCTTTTCCAAGGTAATCTGGATTTTAGGATTCAAAGTTGGCAGAGATCTCAGCAATCTCATTAAATCTCTCAATTTACAGATGGACCTCCCCAGTGCCACTCTGGGGTAGGCAGCAGAGGCATAACTTGACCCTGGTCCTTGCCTTGAGCCTGTTTAGACCCGTGACCTTTCCTCTGTCTCCAGGCCCCTTTCTCACTGTGGCCTCTCTGCAGCAGTCTGGCTCCTTCCACCCTTGAGAAAAAGGCTATTCCAACCTTGATCTTGAGAAATAGCAGCAGCATCCTTCCTCCTAGAGGATGCATCAACCAGTGGTTTTTATTGTCCAGGTTAAGCTTCATTAAGGTTGAGGCCTAGTTTCTGTTGTTGATTTAAAAGTTTTATTTGCTAAATGGCTATTTTAATATAATCGCCATGTCCCTGAGGACAAGTAGTCCACTTAGAGCTACAAACTCAATTTTGCCCCTCCTTGGATCCTCAATAGAGGAAAGCTTCTGGTTTCTGTCTTATGAGAGGCCTTCTTGGGCTTTTGAGAAAAATGCCTCTTGGGACTCCTTCTTCTGGAAGCCTTCGGAGAGGACCAGGGGCTTCAGCAGGACCCAGGAGCTCAAGCCTTCCTCCTTCCCTCCCACTTCCTCCCAAGAGGTCTCTTGTTACTCAAACACCAAGGGAAACTCATAATGATGCCGCAAGCTCAGAGGAAAGGACCTGGGATATTTCACATCTCCCCCCCCCCCAACCTCTTTATTAACAAAACAAAACAGAAGAGCAGAAATCTGTCTTCTCTCTGTCCCACCCTCCATCCCACTGGGGGGAGAAGACACATATCTTGTTTACCGATATCTAGTGTCATACCACACGACTTACTTCATTGGCTGCCCACAAGAGGTATGAGTCTCTTACAGGCCACAGCTCCCATGATCCAGAATCAGGAGTGGTCACATAGGGGAGTGAGCAGCTCTACTGCAACTTGTTTTTCCTGAGCTGGTGTTCTTGTCTTTGGTCTTCTTCCATGCCTGCTTCTTTCATTCAGGCTTGGGCTTCCCAAATCCTCAGAACCGCTCCCGTGTCCCCACCTCCTGCATCAGTTCATAGAAGGCTCCCTGCCCTCATTGCTTTCAAGAGAGGCATTTTTTTTTATCACATTTCCATATACCATACTGCAGTCTCAGCTGGCATCTCTTTAGTTTCCAGACTTTTCTGCCACCATAGAAAGTGCTGCTATTAGCATTTTTGTACATAAGAGACTTTTCAAAGGTAACTGGTGGCACAATGATCAGAGCAACAGGTCTAGTCAGTTAGACCTGAATTCAAATCCAGCCTCAGATACTTAACAGCTAGTTGACCTTGGCCAAGTCACTTAACCTCTGTTTGCCTTGACTAAAACATCAGAATCAGAACATCGAATACCTTCCAGGGTTGTTTTGTGAATCAAATGCAAAAATAATTGTAAGGTGCTTGTACAAGTTCCTGGCCTTGCATATTATCCTCTCCTCCCCTTTTCTTTGATTTCTTTCTAGTATAGACCTAACAGTTATGGGGGGGGGGAGGTGGGTCAAAGGATCACAGTATTCAGTGATTTTTTTCTTTTTTTGGTATCGTTCCACATTTCTTTCCAGAATGGCTGTGCCCATCTGCAAGTCCACTAACAGTGTGTCAGTATGCCTCTTTCCCCCCTGTCCCCCAATGTTGATCATTTTGCTTTTTTGTCATCTTTATCCATCTGATGCATCTAAAGTAGAATCTCATCATTGCTTTAATTTGCATTTCTCTAATTAGTAGTTATTTGGAGCATTTTTCCATATGGCCAGAGATAGCCAGGGTTTCTTCCCTTGGGAACTGCCTCTTCAAAAGCTCAGATCCTTTATCCCTTGGTGAATGGCTTGCTTTCTTATAAATTGAAATCAGTTCCTTATGTATTTTGGAAATGAGACCTTTGTCAGAGAAACTTGATATAAATATTTCTCCCAGTTAATTGTTTCCATTTTAATCTTTGTTTTCTAAGATGTGTTTATGCAAAAAAAAAAATTAAAAGAACCCTTTCAAATGGCCATAATCCACATTTTTCTCTTCTGATCTTCTCTTTTCTTTATTTGGCTATGAGCATTCGGCCAATCTGTCAATCTCTCTGATGGGTCATTCTTCCCAGGTTTCTTTCTTTCTTTATGATGTGAACTTTCATTTCTAGGTCACATATCCATTTGAGACTGTCTTGGTCTAAATTGAAACTTTCTCCTAACTCCCTTCCCAATGAGCAAGGACCACCATCTGGCTAACACCTGCAGCTTTTTGCTACTTAGCAGTACTCGAATTACACTAAAAATTGCTCAGCAACATTATCCCCATTCTTGTTAAAGGTCAGGCCATCTTTATCTGTCTACCAGATCTTTCCTTGAAGTCCAAAGATACCACTCAGGTTCCCTCACTTTTAAAAACACCACCACCCACTACCACTTCCACCACCCTCTTACACAGCCTGACTGTCCTCTCCAGTTGGGGTCCCAGAGTTCGATGTCTTTAAAAGTTGTCTACACTTGCTACCTCCTCTTCCTCTCCTTTTCCTCCCTTCTCAAGCCTTCAGAGTTTGGCTTCTCACTTCCTCCTTCAGTGAAGCTGCCTTCTGAGAAATCTCTGGGGATACCTAAGAACCCAATCGGATCACTCTTTGGGTTGTCCTTTGGGACCTCTCGAGCTTTTGATGACCACACTGGCCTCTGAACACTCTTCTCTGAGCTTTTCTGACCCTCTTCTGTCTTGGTTCCTTTTCCTTCTGTCTTGTTGGCTTGTCATTTGTCTCGTGCCCCTTCTTTCAGAGCAGACCCCAAGGCCCTGTCTTCAAACCCTTCCTTTCTCCCTTTATTCTCTCACTCAGTTTCCTCCTCATGACGGCCCCTGAGGTCCTTTCTGATGCTAGACCTAGGGTCCTTGGATGGTAGAGGCATTAAAGCTGTGGCTCTACCCTCCCACCCTTTAGAGGAGACAGCACATGCATTCTTTTCAACACCCTCAGTTTACCAGTGAAGAAACTGAGGCTGAGAGTGAAGCCTCATTTCTTGCCACAGAATCCCCCTGACCTTCAGAGCCTCCCATTTTGCTCTCCCCCTGGGGTGTATACCAACCATTCTCTGACCTGCCCACCAAAAACTTAGCCTTCACCTCCTGGCTCAGCCTGGCCACAGTCATCTCACCCCTCCTGGTGCTTTGTGAGTGTTTCTTGGTGAGTTGAATTGAATCACCCCAGTTTGAACCCAGGGACAGTCCTATGAGGGAGAAGGTCATTCCCATTTTGCTGCCGAGGAAACTGGTTGATGGGCTGATCCTGGGCCTCAAGTCCAGACCTTCTGATCACCAACTCTGGAGCCTCCTCTTCTCCTCCTGGGAGCCCCTGGCATCAGCCCATTAATGTGGAGCTATCCTCACTGAGGGAAGACATTGTATGCATGTAAATGAGATATGAATTTTAGGATCCTGGCCCCCCACCCCCCAGAGCTCAGCCCCTGAGCCCATATGGGTTGGGTTTTCATGGGGGAAACGTATTCACAAATCTCTTTTGTCTGTTTCTTGGTGTGTTTTTCAGTCCGAACCTGAGGGCTTTTCTCACTTCCACTTGTACGTCTGTGCAGCTTTCCTCGTGAGATGGAGAAAAGAGATTCTAGAAGAAAAAGATTTCCAAGTAAGTCAAAGCTTTCTTTCAGGGAGGGAGGGGAGAAAGAAACTGATTGGATTTCCCTTCTCTGGTCCAGAAGCCTGCTTGTTCTTCTAGGGGGTCCCTTAAAGTGTTTCCACTGGAGAAATGTAGACTTGGGCCCAGGTCTGTGGGGCTGTACTCCCCAGGAGGCAAGGCCACCCAGCAGTGAAGGGTGGGGGCCCAAGGATGTAGACATCCTCCTGCCACCCCCAGTGGTTTCCAAGGTCTGTTGGCTCCATGGCTATAGGATTTCTTTAGTGTAGTCTTTGACCGCTGTGAACACTACCCCCTCCTTCCCACCACTCACCCATTGTCATGTGGAATATCTGGGGTTCGATTTGGTTGGTCCCCAGAGGGCAAAATTCAGAGATGCTTGGAAGGGTTGTGGGAAGGTAGTGAGCTCCCCATCCCGGGAATCTGACTCTCAGTCTGAACTGGTGTGGGTGCCCTGCCCGATCACCAGCTCTGGAGCCTCCTCTTTTCCTCCTGATTTGTTCAGCCTTCCCATTTGGAAGCCCTCCTTTGTCCAGGCCAGCCTGCTGCCCCTTCCCTCAGCTCCCTGTGGCTCTGGGAACCACCATGATGATCAAAGCTGGCATTTCATCAGTGTTTTCTTAACCATTAACTTATCTGACCCTCTACCATTTATCTGGCAGCACATGTTCTTATTCCCATTTTACAAAGAAGGATCCCCTGGCTCATTCAGCTCCTATGTGTCTGGGGGTAGGATTTGAACTTGGAACATTCCAACTCAGAGCCCAGTGGTCTTTCCCCTGCCCACAGAGCAGCCTCATGTTGTGACATAGCTAAGCAGGAAGGTCTGGAGGGCCATCTCAGGGCAGAGGAGGATAGAGCAGGAAATGTCCTGAGTTATAGTTTGATTTCTATAATTTAGAAAACAGTAATGCTGCTGGCCAGAACCATTAGCAGCAGTACCGTGTTATGACCATGATGGAGATTGGGGGTGGGGGGAAGGGGAAGATGGCCATTTGGTGAGGAGGTGGGGGTGGCCTTGCCAACAGGTTGCATACTCTCAGGGTCCACACTCAGGATGGTGGCCAGTTGTGCTGGGGTGGCGAGGCACCATCCCCATCCATGGAATGCTCTGGTTTGTGCAGCCTGCATCTACATCCTGGGTGGCAGGGAGACCAGGAGACTTGGCCCCAATTTACAAAGGAGATAATGGGTCCTAAAGGAGGAAAATGAGTTGGGAAGCATCCTAGAGTGGCCACTAGCTGGCAGGGGAAGCCCCCTCTCTTTGCTTCCAACCCCTCCATCTTCCCATCTCTTTCTCCTGCTGCCTGTCACCATCCTTGTCCAAGTCTAGAAGCTTCCATTTCTGTAACTAGTGAAGGCTGACTGAGAGCTTTCCTCACCGTAGTCCTAAAGACAGCAAGTATATCCCCATTTTACAGATGAAGTTGCTGAGGCGTCTCTCGAGTCTTAGATTTGACATCCTTCATGTAACAGTCATGAAGGAGCATTAATGACTTGATTATTAGGCCAGATGCAGAGTGAAAGACCAGGTCTCCCCACCCTCAGCTCCCATTCTGACAAGGAGACTGGGAATCTATGTGATGGATGGCTACCAGAAATCTTAGAAGGAAGGGACTATCCAGTGGCTCAGTAAAGAATAGTGCTGAGGACTCTTAGAGATCTGAAGGGAAGAAGCTTGCCAGAGTTAATGAACAGTAGAGGCTGAATTTGAACCCAGGTCTGACTGCTTCCTCCAGGAGTTCAGACCTTCATCTCTTCTCCTCCCTCAATGACCCTCCTGGGCTTTGAGTTTGGACTAGATGAGGGATGGACGAGTTACTTCAGTGAGCCTCAGATAGCAGGGTAGGCATAGTCGCCCTCCCAGGATGGGGCTGAGATCAGAGGAGGATGTGGGGGTCTCTCTACCAGCTATCTGTGGTTGGCATTTCTCAATGTCAGGGTCTATGCTAACTCCTTTCCAGAGGGCTGACAAGTGTAGGGGGGAGGCACTGGGTGTCTCTGAGAAGCACCAGAGATCCTTCCCTTTGGAGTGAGAAGGCTCCGGGCACCCAGGGAGCACAGGAGCCAAGACCCAAGGTCATCAGTCAGATGGGAAGAGAGGTGGCAGTCTCAAGAAGTGGGCAGATCCAGGTTCAGTCTAAGAACACAGGAATGGTGAGGAGGGGGTCAGGCATTCCAGTTGCCTAGTCACCAGTGGCACGGCCTTGGGAAGGCCTCCTTGCCTCCACAGCGCTCTCTTTCCATCTCTCTGGAATGGAGAGGAGAGCCTCTGAGGGCCCCCTCAGTCCCAGCCAGCGCTCCTGGTTCTTGGGATCCTAGAATTGTCTGCCTCAGAGGGTCCCCAAGACGGGTAGTGCATGGAGGAGTCTGCTCAGAGGAGGCTCAGGCATCTCTCTGGGAGCTGCCCACGATTTACAACCAGCTTGGTAAATGTAAAGAATAAGCACATCCTTATACACACCAGGTTGGCATGTTTGATCACATTGGTTTAAAAAAACAACCACCCAGCAATTTCTCTAATGTGTAGTCGCAGCTGGGTCGTAATTAGTGGAGATGACCGGTGTGGCAGATGAGCATCTGAGCCAAGTCTGAGGGGCCAGGAGAAGTGGGGCAAGGGAAAGAGATGACTCATAGGAGATTGGGGATCAATGGGCAAATGGAAAAGGGGAGAGATGGGGCAATGAGGCTTTTGAGCTACTGTCGATACTGTAGAGACTGGACTTGTAAGCATGTTGTGATTGCTGGGTAGGGAGGGAAAGAAAGAGAAAACAGAAATTCTATCTAGATTTTATATAATTATAGCCATCACAGAGCTGGGGAGGCCAAGTCCCGAGTTCAAATCCTAGCTCCTTTGATTGAATTTGGTGATCACTGAGCATCATGTCCAGAGAAGGTCCCAGGGACACAGCAATGAAAGCAGTGAAGTCCTGGTCCTAAGAGCTGGTGTTTGTCCAGGAGATACCTCCCTCTGATCCAGGCTAAGGGGTAGAGGAGCAGAGGAGAGAAGGGTAACAGAGATGATATCCAGCTTAGAGGACCTTCTGCTCCTTCTCCAAGTTGTTGAGTTGCGTCTGATTCTTCAGGACCGCATTTGGCAGAGATCCTGGAGCAGTTTGCCATTCCAAGCCACCCAAGGCTCTTGAGCCAGTGAGTAGAATGACCTGATCCTCAGGAAGGATTGAAGGAGGGGAAGCTTGTGGCAGAGCAGTCCAGGGAGAGGTGACTCACGTGGGGCCAGTGGGGAGAGAAGGAGCTTGTATGATTGGGCCTTTCATCTTTCAGAGCAAGAAAGGGTCTTCCCAGATCTGGGCTGGTGCCCTCATTTTCTGTATTAGGAAACAAGGGACAGGGACAGAAAACTTGGTGAGCCCTGGTGCCAAGATTTAAACCTGGCTCTCCTGGATGATGAGCCTCCTTAGGCTCTGATGACATGACGACTTCTCTTTTCACATGTAAGCAGGGAAGGTGCTAAAGTTCTTGCCCCCCCCCCCAGACTTGGTTCAGTTAAATACAAATATGTCAAATATGGCTTTGGTTCTAGATTCTATCCAATGACATTTGTACTCAGCTGGCTTTGCTGCTAATGTGGCTCCAGGTTATTGAAGGACTACGCCACTCCCTGTCTTTGCATTTTCTTCATGTTTTCTCCTTGCTTGCTGTAGTCCATCTTGGGTTATTTTGTTTTCGCTCTTGAGGTCAAGGGGTGTGTTGTTCTCTTACTCTGTATCTTGGGCCAGCTCTTGGGGGGTTTCCCCAGTTCCTACAGAGGCCCCACTTACTGTCATTGACTCAGCCATTTCCTAGTGAGTTTTGGGTCCCTTCACTTGTTCTTTGCCCTCTTAAAGAGGCTACCTTTATCTCTATCCCCTGGGTTGAGCCTAGAGTACCGGGCCCTGCCCAAGAAATCACCCAGTGTTCTTTCTATGGCTATAACCTTATTTGTTACCTGATGCTTTTGAAACCCTCAACCTCTTCTGTTTCCAGTACTTTGGACTCCTTGGAAAGGTCCCTTCTGTGAAAGGTCTCTGTCAGTTCTTGGGACCCCAGATGAGGGGGGGCAGAGGAAAGTCCCAGAACACCCCCGGTTGTGGAAGCTCTTTATTAGCTTGGGAGCTCCTGGGCAGCAACAAGGCCATCTTTGGCCTCTCTTTGTCTCCCCAGCACTTAGTCCAATTTCTGATTCATAGGAGATTCTTTATTAATGTTGAGTGATGGATCAGTTGTGTCTGCAGAGGACGTGCCTGGGTCTACGTGTATGGCGCCCTTTGCCTCTAAACCCTGCTTGGAGGCCACCTGCATACTGATCTCAGATCAAGGACCTACTGTGTGCTGAGTCCTGGGGTCTCTCTTGGAGGAGATGCCAGCTATATATTGGCAGTCCATGAAGCAGTTACAGAAGCAAGGGCTGTACTCAGGGAAGCCTGTCTCTATTCAGGACAAAGTCTTTGGGAGAGTGGGAGGGCAGCAGAGGCACATAGTCTGGGAAAGCTTCAGGAGGTTGCTGGGGCCCAAGGAGGGAGGAGGAAGGTTGGAGTGGCTCACCTCCAGGAGGCTGGGGCAGGAGGAAGAAAGGATGTCAGAGCTGGAGGGCAGGAAGGTTTCCCCAAGGGCCTGGGGTGACTTTTCCTTCCTCTGTGCTGGCCCTGATAACTTCTTCCCCATTTGGGAACTACCTGTACTGCCTGCCTGGGAAGACCACTGCCCAGTCCCCATTCCTTGCATAGTTCAATAGCTCTGGGGAGGTGAGGAGAGGTGAACTGAGGCTTGCCACAACTCAGCCCCAGCGAGTGCAGTGCTGTGGGAAGACAATGGCAAGATGTTGTAGCAGTGGGGATACCCTTCAAATTAAGAACATTTTCTCCATCTTGTCCCAGTACATAAATACCAATGTGTCACTTTCCTTTCAAACTGATGGAAATGAATACTCCTTATTAAATTATAACCCTCACTACTATAATGGGTACAGAGTTTCAAAGTTCACTCTGTTCTGAGAAAATTGAGGCAGACTCAGCAAAGTTTAAATAGCAACTTTCTCTCAGTAAAAAAATGATCAAAGGTTTGAAAAGTAAAACTTAAGAAAAGATGAAAGGAATAAAGATTATATAATGAGCCTCTGGGGTGATTTAAAACAATCTTTCAATGTTAGGAGGGTGGTGATGAGCTGACTGCTATGGTCTCAACTGCAGCCAGGGAACCATGGGTGGGACATATCCAAAGTGGGACTTTCCTGCCCAAAGCTTCTGGGAGATTATGTGGGTGATGGATGGAAAGAACCCTGGCTTTGAGGTCAAGAAACAGGCTTGGACCTCTCTATCTCTGGGTCTTACTGTGTGGCCAGACCAGTTACACCTTCTCTGAGTCTCTCCTGGTTTAGGAAATTCCCATAGTCTTTCCCCATAGGACTCACCTCATGATCCAAGGCAGTGGGAGACCCTCCAGAGATGCTGACCCTGGCCTTGGTGGGGGGGGAGTAACTTATTACAGCTGCAACTGCCATCTCAAAGTTATCAGGGAAGGACAGCAGCTTCTGGAGGAGCTCAGAGGTCCACTGTGGACACCTACATCCTTCTTGGTGCTGGCAGAGTCATGGCCATGGGACAGTGAGCCTGAAACCAATGTCAAGAGGCTCCCATTCTGCTTCTGACATTGCTGGCCATTTGCCTCTGCCAGGGCCTCCAGTTCCTCATTTGTGAAATGGGCACTCTGGTAGCACTGCCCTCTCCAGAGTTTCCAGTCAGCGGGCTCCTTTGCATTTAAAGATTTGCAAACTTTAGTTTGATATTGGAAAGATTTGGCTTCATCATGGGCTTTAATCCTGTTCTAGTGGGGCTTTTAACTTGAATGCAAAGGAAATTTATTCTGCCTTGTCTCATTTCTCCGTCCTGAGATCTCTGTGCCTTTTCTGCAAATGAAGCACATTGGCATTTGTCTTCTGCAGTATCTCCGTCCTTTCCTTTTCCCTTCCTAGACTGTGCTTACCTTGAGGGCAGGGATACCACACACATTCCAGTGTGGCTCTTGGAGATGAGCTGGTCCAGCCTCTCCCATAGGACTGGAAGGGGGTGCATTTTTGCTCCAGCCTCTTGGCTCTTGGTTGGTGGTCCTGCCCATTTCCTACCAGAGGATTCTGAGCTTGCAGATGAAGTTAATTCACCCAGAAGGGAATCAGATCTAAAAGAAGCCCAGTCACACCTGTGGTCATCCTCCTCTTCTGATCTCAGAAGCACCTCCCTTCGCAGCCACATGACCTTGGGTAGGTCCTGATGTGGAGTCACCATCCAGCGAGAGTGCTGCTTTTGTCTGACATAGATTCTGTTTGGATTTCTTCTGATTAAAGCCCCTCCCCGTGCTTTCATTATGACAAGAAAAGAGGCTCTGTTAGCCTTTCATGTGTCCCTATGCCCTCTTTCTAACACCAAGGAAAGCCTCATTCTTTAATGTACAAAAAAAGGAGAAAACATCGCCTCCATCTCTCCCACTGGCCTCTTTGGCGCCTCGTGGCTATAATGAGGGAAAGGGAAGATGGGTTTATTTTTGGAGTTAAGGAATGGTACTTGGGACACAGTTCTCAAAACTGGCAATTGCCTCTTGAAAATGTCTTCAGAGTTTTTCTTTAGCTCATGGCTCAGACGTTAATCTTGTAAACATTTTGGGGAAGCATTTCTTTTATGTTGTAGAAAAATGGTGCTACTTCTTTCCTAATAACTACTGAAAGGAGCATAACACATTCAAGTGGGCTTGTCAGTGCCTAGGAAGCTTAGCCACTGGCACTTTGTAGGACAAGCTTCTGATCATTTACTGTGTTCCAGACTCACGAGGCACCTGGGAGGCAGGGCGATGTGGACCCATGTTTCTAGTTGAGGGCCAAGGATTTTATCCCAAAAGTGTTGCTTGGGCTTCTTCTCTATCTCCCACGCCCCCCCCCCCATCAAATGAAAGTCTTCTATTGGATGATCTCTAAGGGCCTTCCCCCCACCTTTCCAGGATAGACCCTCTCCCATACAGGTAAGGCTGTGCTGCTCCAGAGCCTTGCCCTGGTCCCCTGCCTGACCAGGGACATTATAAGCCTAGTTAAGAGAGAAGACTCATGGCTAGTGACTACTTTAACATGATCCCCTTCCTACTCTTGTCCTTCAACCAGTTCTCATCTGGCCCAGACAAATCAGTGGACTTTGGGCAAACGTCTCCCCCATGCCCCAGCTTGTGTTTCTCAGCACTGACCCTGCTCCCAAAGCTTCCATTCCCTGAGGCAGGAGAAGCCTGGGAAGGTCTCAGGGCCTCGCCTAAGCCCCGTCCTGGCTTAGCTGTTTACTTGCTCTGCTGCTTCCAGTGAGACCTCAGTCTCCTCTTCTTTACTATGAAGGGGACCAAATGACCAGAATCACTCAGTGGGCACGTATTAAGGGCCTACTGTGTCCTGGGCACTGTAGATACCAAAAGAGACCAAAGACAATTCCTGCCCTCAAGGAACTTACCATCATTGGTCATCTTTAGGCTCAGTGAGGCTCTCTTGGTTCTTTTCAAGTGTGTTCTTCATAAAGTCTACTGAGGGAGGCAGTACAAGTATTTTTGTTCACTTCAGTTGGCAGGTGAGGAAACTGAGTCTCAGAGATGAGGAAAGGCTACCAGAGGCAGCATACAACTAATACATTTCAGAGCCAGGATTGGAACCCAGGATTAGAGACTCAAAGACCAGCACCCTTTATTGATCCAATATAGAATTTATAGCCTTTTGCTAAAGAAAAAGCAAAGTTCTTGCTTCCGTGTACAATAAGATATTAAATTAGCCCATACATATTAGTGCTTGACCATATGAGCTGAAATAAGAAGCTAGTTGGGAGAGAAGGATGGAAAAAGAAAGGACAGAAAGGATGAAAGGATGGGAAAGAAGGAAAAAAAAGAAAGGGGGAGGGAGGGAGAGAGAGAGAGAGAGAGAGAGAGAGAGAGAGAGAGAGAGAGAGAGAGAGAGAATTGAAGTCTACCCAGAACTGAAGAAAATCGATTTTGATCCCATGACTTTTGCCAAATACATTTTTTTTATTAAATCATATCTCTGAGTGATTTGTGTCTGCATAGTTGGATTGACCAGCTGACCATGTCCCTTGCTGGCTGCACCATAAAGCAAACCCTAACCAGCTGATGGTCTGGAAGCTCCAGGATTCTGAGTTTGGGAAGCTAGTTTGGCCCTCCTAAGGCCCTCCAGCTCTATGGGGTGTGTTGAACCAGAGCCAGAAGTTTCAGGAGCAGGGAAGAACTGCCTAGAACAGTAGATGGAGGGTAAAGAAACCTGAAATGTGCACCTCTGTTAGCAGATGTGGCATGGCAGCATCTGTATGCATCAGTGTTCACCTTTTAAATGTGACATATCAAGTGTTATTTAATAGCAAATTTAAACCCCTCCCCCCAAACTACATTCTGGCCATAAAATGTCAGTGAACACTTTGTTGGCATGGGGGACTAGGGTGTGTGGAGGACCAAGGACTTAACCATTCTCCCCATCACATGTTCTTCCCCAAACCTTGATAGAGGGTAAAAGACTGAGCTGCCCACTGGTTCTGCCTGTTACTCTAAGAAGGCACTTGTGTGTGTGTGTGTGTGTGTGTGTGTGTGTGTGTGTGTGTGTGTGTGTGTGAGAGAGAGAGAGAGAGAGGGAGAGAGAGAGAGAGAGAATATCACCATCTGATGTTGGGTTGGGGAGCGTTGACCAAAGGTAGCCAGCATCTATGTCCCTGCTGAAGAGATACAGACTTGGGAAGAGGGAGAAAGCAAATGAGTAAGATCACTGGATTCTTCCCCATCCTTTAGAGTCTAGCTCAGAAAAGAGAATGTGAGATGGCACTAGCCCTGCAGGCATGCAGCTTCTGCCTTGGGGACTGATGGGACCTGGGGCTGGTTGTGAAGGGCCTTGAAGAGCCAGTGGGAATGGCCAAAGGGAGCCCTCCTTCTACATCGTGTATGCAAATGTGCTGGAGACAGGCCTTAGACGGAATCTTGACTCTGCCCCACCCCTCACTCTGTGATTTGGGGCAAATTAAATGCCCTTTCTGAGCACAGAGAAGGTGATTCTTCACTTAGCCCAGTTCTGCCCTATTTTCTTTCTGATTTCTTACTTAGTTCCATTCAGCAAACACCATCTTATTTGATCCTTATGGCAATCCAGGAAGGAGGGACCTGATTTTATTGTTTCCCTTTAACAGATGAGGAAATTGAGACTCACAGAGGTCACACATATACTCTGCTTTGGAAGACACTTTTTGAGGTTCTGGGGCTGACCTAGGCAGGTGGGACTTTGGTAACACACTGAAGATATGGCCTTAGTGAGCCCAGCAGCACCTTAGGTGTGATGGGAGAATACCCAGAGGCAGTGAGTCACACACCACATTCGAGCCCTTCCTCTCTTGACCCCTGTATCCCTGAGGCAATCTAGGACCCTCCTGGCAGGAATTTAGTCCATCAGTCAACAAAATCTATATTGTGCCTTTTGTATGCGAGGCCACGAGGAGAACAAGATGGAAAATTAAATTCTACCCTCATGGAGCAGGGTATCAGTCAGTTGATGAGAATCTCTGGGTCAGCCCAGATTAAAGAAGGAAGCCAATAGAGAGCAGAAAACACAATGCTCCCTCTGTCAGGATGAGGGGGTAATTGGAGGGGGGACAAAAGATAATCCAGACATAAGGGAACAAGGAAAGTAGAGCCTGAAATGGCAGGGCAGAGCTGGCTCAGGGTAGCACCTGTCCAACCTGGTACCATGGAGACACATGAAGAAGGAAGAGCAGAAGAGGAAACTGCCAAGAGAAGGTGAGTGTGAAAGCCTACCAAAGGAAGGAGGGAGCAGCAGGAGCTACTCGGGCAGCCTCAAGGGGCAGGCAGCATTTTCTTAAAAACAATAACAACAGTTAACATTTGTAGAGCTGACACTTGTAAGAGCTTTGAAACTGGATCCTCCCGACATCCCTGAGGGGGAGGTACTGCTGCTTTCTCTATTTTACAGATTAGAAACCCAAGGCAGACAAAAGTGAAGAGACTTGTCCAGTGCCCCATAGTGAGGATGTGTTTGAGGCCAGATTCCTGACTCCATACCCAGTGTTCTAACCACTGGGACATCATTTAACCTTAGAGATGAGAAGTAATAAAGGGGGATTGAAATAAAGTTCAGTTTTGATTTGATAAGAAATCAATTGATTTCTTATCACTCAGATTTTGCAATGCTCACTATGTGGTGCAACTTGATAGACTGCCTGGATTCTAAGACCCAGAGGCACAAAGGATGTATCCTCTCCCTTCCCCTGTCTTCCCTGAATCCAGCTTCTGGGTCTGAGGAGTCATTAGGGGTACCCATGCTCTCCCCATCCAGGGCTGACAGATCAGCACAGAGGGTCAGAACTGGGGTGACCCCACTCTCCTGTTTTTATAGACTGTTTAGATTACAAACATCTTTCTTCATAATAATCTGTTTTAGAGAAGGGAACACTGAATTCCAGAGCTTAGTTGTGGTAGAGGCCTATTTCAGATTCAGTTCTTCTGACAGGAAGGTCTGAATGGAAGAGGCCTGAGAACAGGGAAAGTCAGGACTGGGAGGGACCTTGCAACAGTGAATGCCAGAACTGGTGGGGAATTGGGATTCAGAACATGAGAGGTTAGACTTTAGCCCTTCCACATATAGATGGTGTAGGAGAAGGTGATCTAAATGTGACAGTCCAACATGTGGGACTCTGAGGTTTCCTGAGTTCCTCTCTTTCCCTTCGTTTGCACTCTTCTTAGCCTCCCTAGGCTGTTTTGATCAGTGTTCTATAAAAGTGAGTTCTTTGTGTTTGGCTCTCTCTCCTCTCCCTTCTCTCTCTCTCTCTCTCTCTCTCTCTCTCTCTCTCTCTCTCTCTCTCTCTCTCTCTCTCTCTCTCTCTCTCTCTCTCTCAGGCCAGGACACTTTTTGGTATGAATCTCTTTGAATACAGCCCTGTGATTTTTTTCTGTCAAACTTGAGGCCCTTTGCCTGAGTCTATGGGAGGGATTGTCTCACACCATTACTGAGCTAGACCAAAATGATTATTGACCTGGGTGTGCCTGTTTGTGAATATGTAAGGCAGTTTGGACCCTCAATTCTATGCCCTCTTGGCCACCCTGGCAGGGCTATATGCTGCTCAGTAAGAGGTTTTCACACTATTTTCAGGTCCAGGAAATAATGTGTTGGAGACAAATTGCTCTCTACCCTCTGTGTGCCTTGCCAGATCTCTGGCCACAAAACCACCAGTGGAGTATCTTCTGCAGTCAAAGAATCCCATCTTGGGTCCTGCCAAGCTTCACATGCAAAGCAGAATCAGAGCCAGGCAAGTCCTGGAGAGGGAGTTTCTGCCTGGGCCACTTTCCCAGCAAACTTTGATGGAAACAAATCTCAAGATTTGGTGGCATAAAATAGACCCTTTTTCCCCTGGGGAAAGTGAAGTTTGGATTGCATGAAGACCTTGTGCACATGACTTCCTCAGCATGCTTCTTCTATCAACAGAAAGGCATTTTTTGAGCAGATTTATTATCATTGACAAGTGGCAAAGAGAGCCTGCATTTCCAGATCTCAGGAGATCTCTCTTGCTTCATCATCCTGCTTGGAATGATCTCAAACTAGCAGTAAGCCTCTTGGACAGATAGGGAGAGCAATTATCATGCTTTTAGCAGCAGGTCTCAGTGAGCACCCTTCCTCATGGCTCTCCAGAGGCAGGGATGCCCATGTTTCTAGTAACCTCCAATTGTCCCCATGCTGCGCACTTCTCCCTACAATGACTTGTTTCCCCTAATTGCAAGCCAAAGAGGGGGAATTTTGGGCAGGCTTGTCCAGTCTCTGCTCCCCAGTGGCACGGATGCCTCGGCTAAAGAATGCTGAGATCTCTTCCAGCACTAGGCCTGGAGGTTTTAATTTTGTTATATCCTCTGTAAGAATTCAAGGAAACATTCCAGAACCTTTCAGAATTCCTGTTCTTAGATGGAGAGAAGGACAGTGATACTTAAATGGTTTAGCTACCTCATTTTGCAAGAGAAGTTCCAACTCAGAGAGGAAATGGCTTGCCCAAGGTCCTTCAACCAGTAACTGGTAGAACTGTAACTGATTTCTTATCTCTTGGGTTCCCTCTGCCCCATTACACTGGTTCAATCATTTCCTTTGTCATATTTTCAGATATCATCCTGACAGATGGTTAATAATATGCCAAATCTCTTTTTAAAAAATGCTATTATTGGAAAGCGCATGAAATTTCAGGTAATGTCACCTCTGAAGCACAGTTAAAATCATTTTAAGAAGGGAAATTATGTGTTTGGAGGGATAGGTGATTAAGAGGTTTTAGCATAGTACTACTAATAATGAGATAATGGGATAATGTAATGTATCATCTCCATGGAAGAGAATGGGTTATCTCAGCTGCTCTCTTTGGAGCCAGATTCCTGTGTGCCTCAAGTATTAACAAGAAAGAAAATAAAGGAGCTTGAAATGAGATAAGGAGCTGAAAAGAAAAGCTGCCAGCTAGATCCCAGGGTGGTCTCTGGGCCTGGAGGAAGCATTGTTGAAAGGTATGTCTCGATTCCACAGACAGCCCACTTGCAGGAGGAAGTGATGAGTCTATCAGAGGCCTGTGGAAGCTTAGGGCTTTAGCCTCAGTTCAGTTGGTACCTGGGGTTCAGCCTCAAACAGTTAATATACCCTGGACAACTCACTCCAGCAAGTTAAGTTTATGGCACCATGGACAGCTCATCAGCTGGACTATAGTGATGAGTCTGAGGACTCTAGAAACTGGGACTCAACCTCAAACAGTTAATGTCCACATGTCCCTTACTAGATTGATTCTTCAGCTAAGGGTCATTTAGAGAGGTTTTTTTTTATATATACACCATTTCTTAAAAAAAAGGTTGTTCTTGTAATCTGAGTGGTTTGTCAAGTGCAAGGTTAAAATGACAGTAACAGAACAGTGACCCAGGGTGAGAGTGGGGGTAGTTTGGGAAAGGACTTTGGGTAAGGAGTTTGGAGAAATCTCCCCTGCCTCATGACATGACCTTGATGACTTCCATTACCTCTGTGCTTCAGTATACTCTTTCGTCAAACATGGGATGAACAAAATGAGAGAATGAATTTTGGAAGTGGTAGCTGCATTGTCCCTGGTTGATCATGTCCAAGGTTTTCTCTCTACATAGTACCCAGTCACTACCCACTATAGCTTTCCTCATTAACCTGGACTAAAGCAGCATCCTGCTTACTGACTTCCCTGCCTCAAATTTCTTCCCCTCTCCAGCTATCCCATCCATGCTGCCCATGTTATTTTGTTTGGATGCTGCTCTGTACTTAGATCAGCCCTAGTCAACCAACTCCAGAATAAAATGCAAACACCCTTTACCTTTTAAATTCCTATGCAGTCTGGTCCCAATCTGTCCAACTTAGGCATTTCTCTTGGCTTTTTCATGCCCAACACTCCATCTCCCATTTTTTGCATTGGCTGCAACCCATGCCTGGAATGTACTCCCCTTGCAACTCTACTCACAGTTTCTCTTCTTTTAGATAGAGCTCAGATACTACCCTCTTCCCTAGTGTTTGTTCTCTCTCTCTCTCTCTGTCTCCCCACATTCTTCTCTAAGACCTTGTTGTCTGCCCCATCATAATGTCAGCCCCATAAACCTGAGATAAAGGAGCTTCTTAGTAAATGCTTGTGGACTGGAATATTACAGACCCTAAGCATGAATCCTTCTATCTGTGACCTAGCCTCTCTCTGGGCCTCAGTGTCTTCATCTGTAAGAGAAGGGGCTTGAGTTTGGTTATATCCCTTCTAGTTTTAACAACTCTGTAATCTTATGTTCCTTCCTGTGGTCTGAAGTATTATCTTCAATCACTTGGGGAATAATATGGATCAAAGGGAACAAGGCGTGATGGTGGAGAAACCAGAAATCCACCATAACTTTTGAAGGAGCTGGGCCTGCTTAGCTAGAGAAGCCTCAAGGAATTCTGAGCACTGTTTTCAAGAATTCTTATATGGAGGAGGGGTTAGTTTTGTTATGCTTGGACCCAGGGGACTTAAGAGAAGTAGGGGAGGGATAGAGAGGGAGTGACAGAGGCTATTGTAGGATTGATGTCTGGAAAACCTTCCCCTTGTTGACAGCTGGGGTTAGGCTACCTTAGAAGTGAGTTCCCCCTCACCTTGAGGTCCTTCTTTGAGGGAGTGAAGAGCAATTATTGCTCTTCAGATCTGTTGGCCTGAGTGGCTTCTTCTAGCTCCTTTCCAGCTCAGAGATGCTGTGCTTCTTACCTTTGGAGGTCTGGATATGAAAACACTACCCCTGCACTCTTTATTCTTTACATTCTTTAGTGGAGAATTAGGCAACAAACTGTTCCCACTCAGAGAGACACTCAAGTCTTTGACATTAATTCTAGTATTCATTTTGCTTTGGGGCTGCCGCTTTGGTTGAATATGAATATTTAGCTTAGAGAGGATGAGTCTATGATCAGTGCATCACTCTGCACCATACATTGACAGTCTTTCACTCTCTTTAGTAGACATTCAAGAATGCTGACTAGATAAGTTTTGATTGCAAAACCCACCCCAGTTTCACACATTCCCTTTCACTGTGACCACTCCAGAAAAATGTATATCCAGCCCTGACTTCAGTAAGCTGGCCTTACTCTGAATACCATTCCTGCTGAGTTCTCTCTCAACAAGAGCTGTTCGTCTTTCAGGTCTATTGGATCTTGTGTTATCTATGAGGGTGCGCACATTCCACATGCTGCTGATGAGTGAAGAAGTTTTTGTAGATTTTTTTGTATCTTGACCACACTGTGGGATTCCCTGCCTTCCATGGTAATCAGGTCAGGGTTGGGTAAGCAGACAATTTTTAGGGTACCTTTTCTAGCCCTTTCCTTGCATCAGGAGGTAAGCAGTGTGATTCTTAAAAGGGCCACTCAGTCACCAAGGAGGCTGCCAAATCCCACTGCTACTTTCAGTGGAGAAATGACCTATGGCCTGGGCTGCCTGTTATGTCTACAGCTCCCAGTATATCTGTACCTGTTACTTTGTCACTTGCCTGTCACCACAGGACTTTGAGGAATGGTTAAGAGTAATGTCTTTTGGGGCGGCTAGGTGGCACAGTGGATAGAGCATCGACCCTGGAGTCAGGAGTACCTGAGTTCAAATCCGTCCTCAGACACTTAATAATGACCTAGCTGTGTGGCCTTGGACAAGCCTCTTAACCCAATTGCCTTGCAAAAACTTTTTTAAAAAAGAGTAATGTCTTTTGTTGTGTGCATAAATTGGATTTAAGTGAGGTAGAGCCACAGATAATCAGTCGCCTCACTCTCTTCCAAAATCATCATGATCCAGCATAGCAATGGAAGACTTCACATGCTTAGGCTCAACGCACCCCACTACTCATTGATAAGTTTGAGACTCCCTTGGTTAGCCTCAAGGTGTTTTAGCCTGCCTGCCACAAAGGTTTACTGGGGTGTGGTTGCTTTGCATGCCACCGCTTCTTGGAGCTGCAGGTGAGAGGTGGCTCAGGTGGACATCAAAGGTGGAAAGTGGCTCAGCAGCCCTCACATCAAGATACCAATCTTCCTTGAACACACCCTACTGAGTAAAGGTCCCTTTACTCAACTTAGGGAGATACAGACTTCTGCTTCAATATATGGCCCCTGTCCTCTTAGAGCTGAGCTCCTACACTAGGCCAAGGATAAAATAATGATAAATATATGGCCTTACAAGATAGGTTTAGATCAAAGTGGAGGGAGAAGTCCTTATAGATGGAAATAGGAGCAGAATTTCGGTTTTAGCTGAGCAAAGCAAATGGTCTGGGCAGCATTTCTCTACTTGTCTGCTTTCTTGTCAAGGAATGAGTCTTCCTATTAAAGAAGAAATTACAACCAATATTCAAATCATTAATTGTGAGACCCTTATTATCTCATTAATAGTGTTTGATATCTGAGACAGATAAACTTTCCGAAGCTCATCTCTCCAGTCCCTGGAGAAATGTAATTATATCCTGGGCCTTATTAAAATGTCTCCCTCTCAACTCACTCCTAACCATCATTTAGTCTATTTTTACAGGCTTTCAAAGAAGACCCCAAACAAATCAAGGATGGAAATCAGATTATACATGAGGTGAAGGGGGGTGGGAGTGGGATGTTCCATTCTGGTGTGAAATCCATTGGCCAGGGATTTTATAGCATATGAGCTGTAGTTGTAACTCCAGCTAGTAAACAAGACCCCTTCCATTTCCTGGAGCCTTAAATAAGCCAATATTTCTTTAAAGGGTTTCATGAATATTAGCAGGGATAATTTCAGATTAGACCTGACAGTATTTCCAGGTGGTAATACTTATAGGGATTGTGTCAAACTTAATAGGCTTAAAAGTAATTTATATGAGCTTTAGAGTCCTGAGGCTCAGAGCCCCCAGATTTTCTCTTAAAACCTTATGTAAAAAAGAAATCAAACAGAAGCCCGCCAAGCCAGAAAGGATGTGTTACTGTGTTTACATGCAGAACAGAGGCTTAATGGGATTAATGATCAGATTCATATAGAGTCTTACTAGAAATAATCAATTACTGTATGTTGTTGCTTTGTCAGCTCTGGGTTATTGTGCTCAGATAATCCACTGTCTGAAGACTTCAGCTATATTAAGATTTTAATTCATAATAGTTAAACACCCAATGGGAAGGTTTCAGTCACCAAAAGATTCATGGCTTCTCAGACCTATGAAAGTTAAAAGCATCCAACCCGCCCTAGGAGTCCTCATATCGACAGTATCCCTGACAAGTAGTCAAGTGGTTTTGCTGGACATCTTTCAGGAATATTTCTTTCCACCTTGACCACTAACCTCTCCAAAGAAACAAGAAGAGGTCACTTCATTTAGGACACAGGTAGCATCTTTATCCATTCTTCTGCCATCCCCTAAGTCTGCCCCATAGGACTAAGGGGAAGAATAGACAGAGCCCTTGTAATCTTGCCATTCTCAAATTATTTGATTCCTTGGCTCAGACCCTCCTGTGTGCTTTGTGCCCTTTCCATCTCTCACACTGTTTTGGGTTACAGTATTCTCCTCCCCCCACCCCTTTTGATCAGAAGCTTGTTGAGAATAGGCAGTATGTCCCATGTACCTTTCATAGCAATTGAGCATGTTAGGCAGTTTTTTGATTGCTTTGAGTTTAATGATGGAAAAATTCTTGGACTAGACATCAGAAGACATGACATCTCTGAGTTAAGAGGATAGTAGAGACAGAGTCCTGCTGGAGGAACTCATTCACCCATTCTGATCTGAGGATCATTGTCCTAGGAAAAGGAGTTCCTCTCTCTCCTCTTGGCCTGGAGGGGAATCATTGAAATGAGAGGTGAGAAGGGATTAAGGACCTAATAGGAGACTGCCACCATAACAAAGAGAGAGTGATGCCATGATGATCCATGGAGGCCAGAAGCTGCCCCAAGAGCCCAGACTCACCTGGGAGAAGATGAGAGACATCTATGAAGTGACAGAGATAACTGGAGGATGAGAGGGAAGCTGCTGGACAGATACTCAGCACCTCTGATGTTGTACCTGTTGTTGCCTTTCCTGCTCCCCAAGGAGAGAAAGATTCTGAGGAAGTACTCTGGGTGAAGATTGTGGGCCCCCTTAAACCTCAGCAAAAGGTGTGTTTGCCAAGAACAATTCCTCCTCTTTCTTTACCTCCCTCCTTCCTTTCCAAAGATTATTCTTATTTAAAGAAACAGGAAGGAAGTCCATTTTGGTCACTCCCTAAAATTTGGCATTAAGATAAATCTATAATTAATTAGGCACATTACTGTTATGGACATATTTCATTTGTTTAGAGGCAACTAAAAGGGAGACTGTGGTCAGCTTCACAGAGAGAGCGGACCATGTAATTTGTAGGGCTCAAGATGAATCAAATAGATTATATTGATGCTTATTATTCCAGTTTCTCCAAAAGAAGGAAGAGATGAAATGAGTTCAGACTGTCCCAAGGTGCAACGTGAGCCAAGAATAGTCTTATGGGAGTGAATGTGGCCTAGACAATTCCCTCTCCATTTTTCTTTCTAAAGCAGATTAAAGAACCTCATCTCTTTCCAAAGGTAGGTGAAGCCCTTGGAAGTAGGTAGTGGGTGGGGAGTGAGCTGAGATGATGCTAGAACTTTAATTTGAACCTCCACTTCTTTGACTTCGGGCCTTTGGACAGGAGTCTTCTCTTCCCTGCAGCATCTGTTTCGTTGTCTTTAATTGAAATGAACTGTAAGATCCCTCCAACCCAATGATTTCCCAAGTTGTGCATCAAGAAGTAGAGCCCATATTTTCTGACATCAGTCTTAGGCCATCTTCCACTTTGCCAGTCCCTTGAGACCATGACTTAAAACTGGTAGGGGACTTCCTCAGACTACATACTGGCTTCTTGATAAGATGGTTTGAGTTTATGGTAATGAGAACTCTGAAAAGAAATGGTGAACCTGAGGAGATTTTCCCACTAGTGACCTTTCTCAATCTCAGCTCCTTGAAGACCCAGACCCTGGAGCTACAATGATGGTGTTCTGGGGACACATTAATTATCCCAAGGATTTCTAGGACAAACACTGAAAGATTTCTCTATTCCAATTTTATGGGGTTTGTTTTTTGAGATAAATTCCCCAGAAGTCAGCCTACTGATCTTCTAATTCCTCAAGCAAAGAGAAAATATTTGCTCTTATCGTGCTTAACTGCATCCTTTTTCTACAATAGGAAGACTGAGCAATGTTGGCTTACATTTTTAATAGGCCACTTATGTCACTGGGGAAATGGCAGCGTTTGATTTGATCTTTAATGACCCTCAAAAACTGTTTGTCTTCATAGACCCTGTTTCTGTCAACAGGATTATCCCTTCAATATTTATCTGGTTTAATAGCAGAGCACAACTGTAGCACTGGGGAAGTCATATTGGGCCACCAGGCAGCTCCCACCAGGAGGGTCTAGAGGCTGAGGTCCAGTCAGGTCAAACGGGCACTTTTCTCCATGGCATCTGTCCTCAGCAGAGGGTTCTGTTGGGAACTGTGATGTGTCACCATTATGGGCTCCTTTTCTCTCCTCCCCAAGGAATCCCCCCTCTCCTTTTCCCTTGCTTCAAGTCCATCAGCATTCTGCCAGCCTCTACTTCCCTCAGTAAGAATGCCTTAGGTCTCCATGTATTATTTGAGGGATATCTGTGTCCTCTTATGATTCTCTATCTGTCCTTTCATCTCCTGCTCCAGAGACATTTCTTTGGAATGTGTACTCATCCTCTATTCACTGAGACTCCCAGGTGCCTCTAGAAGAATCAACTAATGCACACAATGGTTGTGACTTATCTTATGTTGTAGAACCAATTAGTTGTGGAAACATGATCTTTAATGACCAGGAACCTCCGGTCAGGGAACATCAGAAATGGGGGAAACTTTTGAATGTGGAATTATTAGACTGGGAGGGAACATAAAACAGGGAATGTCAGAGCTGGGAACAGCCTCAGAACAGCCAATGCTATTCCCCCATTGCAATAAGGAAGCCATCTAATAGTCGACGAAGAGCAGCAACTACAGGTGGGCTCTGGAGAAGCAGCTTTAAAGGTCTCCCTTTTTTCCAGTGCAGAAATTTAATCTCTGGAATTTCCACATTAATTGAGCAGACTGCATTTTGACTGTGCTTGGGGGTTGTGCTTTCTCTGGGCAGCCTCAGAAATAGTCTGTCTAGAACATGTTCACCCAGACATGATTAACCTTGTGCTGTCCTTGAACACCGACCATAGGGTGCCCAAGAATCAGCTCCTTGGTTTCACATGGAAAGTTGGTTACTCACATTTGTGCTAACCCAAGTGTTTTTCCTCTCTTGTCCTCATTAACGATTTTATTTTAATTGCAGCAACATGTTCATTGTAGCTTAATGTCCCTCACTTGGTGGTAATTTTTTCAAGGTTGTCCTGAATTTCTTAGGAAAAGCCTGGATTCTGAATTAGGCTCCCAGATGTGAACATAAAAGTTGATATCCAGTATGTACCCAGCAGGGGCAGATAGTGACCTGGAGGGAATGGGCCTAATCCACCCCCCCTTTTGAACAGGTCTGCCTGCTCTTCTATGATGCTGCTTATCGGTTGTCAGCTCCCTAAGAGTATACCGGAGAGCCTGCTATGGATCATTAGTGATCATTGGTTCATTTTTGCTGCAGAGAACCACACACTGCCATTGTCCATCTGAAAGCTCAGCTTTTATATTCAGAATCCCAGCAGAAGGAAAAAATAGAGCATTTGATGCCCTAGTTTGTTTGGTTTTTTTCCCCTCCAAATAGTTTGTTTGTAATAAACTTAATTATTCTTCAGTGAACATGTCACAAAGTTAAATTTGATGATAGTTGATGGTCACTCTTGATTAATATCTGACTTTTAAATATCATCTGTGAGTCATCCCCTTTCCCTCCTGGCTCCATTCAGGATGACACCCCTATCACTACTTCCTCAATCCATAGCAAGGAGCAACTGTGATGAAGACAGCTAGGAAACTAGGGGACTTTTAAATAAGCTGCTTTGGATACAGTTTGTAAGAGGAAGGTGATTCAATAAGGCTCATGTTTCCATGTTCCTTTCCCAGTTTACAGAACATTGTGCTACACAGACCAAATCTGTTTGGGTGAGGTGGGCAGTGTCCAGAATCTCCTTTTAGAGATGCTAGTATTGCCAACAAATCTTTGTTGTCATAGAACTGGCCCAGTGAAGGTCAATGAGGCAGGCTCCATCAACATGTCAACCTCAGGGAGATGATTTTGTAGCCATAACTATTCCCAGAGGTATCATGACAAGCCTTCCATGGGCATCACTCTAGAGGAAAAGTCAGACTCCCAAAGTCTTAGAGTGAGACTCATTGCCTTTCCAGAGCCCCTTCACTGCCAAATGGTGGAGCCAGGATTGGAAACTAGCTCTCAGGGCTCTTCAAATCTCAAACCTTTGGGCTGGAGGAGACCTCAAAAATCACCTAATTCATCCCCTTAACAAAATAATAGTTCTGGGGACAGCTAGGTGGTGCAATGGATAAAGCACCGGCCCTGGAGTCAGGAATACCTGGGTTCAAATCCCGTCTCAGACACTTAATGATTACCTAGCCGTGTGGCCTTGGGCAAGCCACTTAACCCCATTTGCCTTGCAAAAAAAAAACCCTAAAAAAATACTTCTAACAGCTTTGGCAATCCATTTTATTAACCTCTTTGGACCTCCATTTCCTCATCTTTAAGAGGAGAAAGTTAGAGAACATGGAGGCTATGGAGGTTTCTTCCAGAGGAAAAGCTAGCTTCCTAGGATCCTGTCATCTCTAAGTTCCTCTAATTGAGCTTCCTCCTTCTAACTACTCTTTGCTTTGTCCTGTAGGCCTAAGCAAAACAAGACCACTTTCTTCCTCCTGTCAACAGTTTTTCAGATACTTGAAGACAGCTGTCATGTCCTTCTATCTTCTATTCTCCAGTCTCCCACCCCTACATCCTATAGTTGATCCTAGGATGATATAATCTTGGAGTTGTCACCACCCTGTTCTTCTTCCCCTTCCTCTGGACCCTCTCCACCTTGATATGTTATGCAGTACCCAGGACTGGTCCCAAGACTCCAGATGGAGTCAAATCATACACCAGGGCCATAGTGCCCGATGGAGTGTTCACATAGTCTAAGCACCCAATGGTCATTGTTTCTAAGAAATTGTAACTTTTTTGTTAAGACAAAATAAAATAAAACAAAAATACTGCAAAAGGGAGTTAGTTCTTCGGATGTAACTCAGTTTAATCCATTCTAATAGATATTTACCAATCTCCTACTGTGTATAAGTTTCTGTGCTGGGGGTCCCCAAACAAAGCCTGCAAGAGAGCCCTTCTCTTCAAGGGGCTTCCATGTTTCTAGGTAGCTACTGTGTGCCCACTTGGATTATAAAGGGATGGCACATTTCTGGCAGATGATGCAAATGGTGAAAACCGAAGGTTCATTTCAGATGAGCCATAGTGGGGCTGTAAACTAGCCAGGCAGTAAGTCAGTCAGCTAAGTAAACTAGCCACCCAAGCACCCAGTGACTCCTCTGTGAAGAGCTTCTTGTGCATCAGAGAACTCTGCAAGAGATCAGGTAAGGCACAGTCTTTGTCTACCTCAGGAGACAGATGAGAAGAAAATATAATTATATTGATTTCAAAGAAGGTTTCCTGCAGAAGGAGTCTTTCTAGTTGTTTTCTAATGGATGGGTCAGAATTCAGCAGGAAAATAGACCCTTCTTGGATTAAGGTCTGGAACTAAGAAAAGTTCATGAGGTCTGGAGAGCAAAGTAAAAAAATTATCTGGGCTTAGAACTGTGATATGTGTTGTTCAGCAAAGCAGTGAGTCCTCAGAGCTGGTCCTCAGGGGGAGGAGAGGGAGAAAGGCCGGCCAGCTCAAGAACAGGGCCCAAAGAATCCAGCAACATCCCAGAAATAGAACTGAGATGAGAGTCTGTTAGAGGGCACAGACTTTTGAGATCATCTTACCTAGATCTCCCTCCTTTTCTAAAGGAGGAAACTGAGGCCTCCCGGGAAATGTGACTTTTCCAACATCATGCAGGGTCAGTAGCACAATTTGCATTGGAACCCAGATCATCTCATGGGGCCTGATTTCACAGCCAGAAATGTAAATTGGGAAGAAGAAAATGGTCTTTTGATAGTACTTGATGACTGTGGGATTAGGGGATCCTGGACATTCCTTCAGCCTCTCAACATTAAGACCTCTCAAGAGAGGACAGATGTGTTGGGATGTTGTTGAAAATACACACACCACGTATTCACAGGGGGCACACCCTCATGGCTGTATTGGGGCAGGTGGACTCTATCTGCCCAGCAGAACAGTTACGGAAGGCTGTTGAACCTTAGCATGATGTGGAAAGAAAAAGAATGAATTGGGGGGAGTCAGAAAGAACCTTCAGCTCCCAATGCTCCCTTTCTCCCCCCACTTCTAGAACCTTGAGGAGGGATCTAAGGAAACATTATCTTGGAATTTGAACTCTTAAGTCTAAAAGATCACAAGATTTTTTTTTCTATTTTCTCTTTGGGTTCTAGGCACAGCTAGTAAGAAAAATTAATTGGATGTCTCTCTGCCATTAGTGGGATTACTTACTAGAAAACTGTTATAAAGTGCTTTTTCTAGCAATGAGAATGAAGAACAGTGTCCAGCTAGCCCTGGGTAGGGTGAGCTGACCTTAGCTTGCTGTTGGATGGAGGACAGGGAGGGGAGGGCTTGGTTATAAGGCATTAGCAACTTGATGCTGGTTGTGCTTGTATGATATGAAACCTGGTGTGGGGGCTGAGTGTGAAGAAGCTCCAGTCTAGCCTAAAGGGCTGTGGGTCATTTACTGTGAATAATGAGATTATAAGAATGCCATTTTGTGAACTGAGGAATTGTTACCTAAAGAGCATAGCTTGGTTTGGCTGTTGCCCACTATCTAGGATGATTCAGTAATGGAAGGGTTTCCTGTCTTTATTATCACTCACATCTGTCCAAGCTCATGTTTTTTGTTTCTTTGACACTGTCTATCATCTTATCCTCTGCCAACCCTTTCTCCTTTTGCTTTCAAACTTTCCCAGCATCAGGATCTTTTCCAGTATGTCCTATTTTGTTATTATGTGGAGAGTATTTAAACTTCAACTTTAGTATTTGACCTTCCAGTGAATAACCCGTGTTAATTCCTCTAAATCTTGATTGATTTGATCTCTTTGCTGTCCAAGAGACTCTCAAAAGTCTTTCTGGACACCACATTTCAAAAGCATTGTTTCTGAGGTGCTCAGCTTTCATTGCTACTGTACTGTACAGCTGTACAATGCTCCTGAAAAAAAGCCCACAGCTTTGACTATATCAGCAAGGTGATGTCCCTGTTTTCTAGTCTGCTGTCCATATTTGCCACAGCTTTCCTTCTGAGAAGCAAATGTCTTTTAATTTTATGGTGGCAATCATCATCTCCAGTGGTCTTTGAGCCCAAGAATATAAAATTTGACAGTGTTTCCAATTCTTCTCTCTCTGTTTGCCAGGAAGTGATAGAATCAGTTGCTAAGATCGTTTTTTTTTTATATGATGTCTCAAGCTAAGCTTTTATCCTCTTTCACTCTAATCAAGAGGCTTCTTAATTCCTTTTCACTTTCAGTCATCTGAGGCATTTCACATGATATACTCTGCATAAAAGTTAAATTAAGTGACTACATACAGCCTTGTCATGCTCCTTTTCCAATTTTTTTCTTTTTCTTTTTTTTTTGGAAAGGCAGTGAGGTTAATTGACTTTCCCAAGGTCACACAGCTAGGTAATTATTAAATGTCTGAAGTCAGATTTGAACTCAGGTCCTCCAGACTCCTAGGCTAGTGCTCTATCCACTGTGCCACTTGGCTACCCTCCTTTTCCAGTCTTAAATCAGTCAGCTGTTACATGTTTGGTTTTAACTTTTTCTTCTTGGCCTGCATCCAGTTTCTTCAACAGATATAAGGTGATTTGGTGCTCCCATCTCTTTGAAGAGTCACCACATTTTGTTGTGATCCACACAGTCAAAGGCTTTAGTGTAGTCAATAAAACAGAAGTAGATGGTTTCCTGGAATTCCCTTGTTTTTTCCATAATTCAGCAAATATTGGCAATTTGGTCTCTAGTTCCTCTGCCTCTTAGAAAACCAGCCAGCTCTTTTGGTAATTCTTGGTTCACATATTGTTGAAACTTAGCTTGCAGAATCTTAAAGATAACCTTGCTGGCATGTAAATTGAGTGCAATTATTTGATGATTTGAACATCCCTTGATATTGCTATTCTTTAGGACTAGGGCATAAACTGATTTTTTTCCAATCCAGTAGTCAGTCATTCCAAATTTGCTGGTATAGTTAGTGAAATATTTTGACAGCATCATCTTTTAGGATTTTAAATAGATCAACTGGAATTTCAACTCCACTAGCCTTATTGTTGGCGATGCTTCCTTCCTATGACCCACCTGACTTCATTCTCCAAGGCATCTGGCTCTAGATCCATAATGACACTGTCCTGATTATTGGAGATGTCAAGATCTTTTTTGTATAGTTCTTGTATAGGCCTGGTGGCAGGAGATGTCCGTACCCAGCAGGAAATGACAAGTAGATGAAGGACAATAATATCCAATGACCTGGAGTCAGGGATGGGATGCTTTCAATGACCAATGATGGATAGATATTAGATTCTAGAGGTAATAGGGAGCCTCTTGAAAAGGGAAATGAAGCAGTGGAACTGAAGACAGAAAGGAATGATTTAAAAGAACTTAACACCTCTTCTCAATTTCTTCTGTTTATGTAAAATCCCTACTATTTTTGTCTTTTATCATGCCCATTTTACATGAAACTTTCTCTTGTCTTTCCCAATCTATTATTTTCTTCTATTTGGGGGAGGGGTATTGCTTGTTTAAGAAAATCGTATCTTTCCTTGTTCTCTGGAATTCTGCATATATCTTTTCTTTTTCACTTTCCTTCTTTCCTCAACTATTCCTAAAACACCTTATCAGTTATTTGTTTACTTGCATACCTTCTGTGCAATTCTGTCCATAGTTTTTCAGACACTTTGTCTACCAGATCTAATCCCCTAATTCTATTCATCACCCCCACTTCGTAATCAAAATGAGTATTATTTAGGTCCCATATGGTTTGATGGTATTTCCTATTTTCCTCAATTAAAGTCTGGATTTTGCAATAAGAAGCTCATAATCTGAATTAATTTTTATTGAAGATATTATTTGAGTTTTACAATCCTCCCCCCATCTTACTTCCCTCCCCCCCCGCCACGGAAAGCAGTCTGTCAGTCTTTACTTTGTTTCCATGTTGTACCTTGATCCAAATTGGGTGTGATGAGAGAGAAATCATATGCTTAGAGAAGAGACAAGAATTCTAAGAAGTAACAAGATCAGACAATAAGATATCTGTTTTTTTTTTTCTAAATTAAAAGGGAATAGTCCTTGCACTTTGATCAAATTCCACAGCTCCTTATCTGGATACAGACAGCACTCTTCCTTTGCAGACAGCCCAAAATTGCTCCTGATTGTTGCACTGATGGAATGAGCGAGTCCTTCAAGGTTGATCATCATTCCCATGTTGCTGTTAGGGTGTACAGTGTTTTTCTGGTTCTGCTCATCCCACTCAGCATCAGTTCATGCAAATCCCTCCAGGCTTCCCTGAAATCCCATCCCTCCCAGGTCTTGTTTCAACTGACTTTATCCAACTTCTTCATCTTTGCTTACAAATCTGATTTAGATGTTGACCATATATGGTGATGTCCATGTTCCTTTTGGGTTGTTGAAAATGAGCCTTAAAATGACCAGCAAGCTATAGTCTCTGCCCCATTTCATTTTGTACTCCAAGTTGAAACTTGCCTGTTATTCCAATTATTTTTTGATTTCCTACTTTAGCATTCCAATCCCCTCTGATGAATGTGACATCACTTTTTAAATTTATTTTATTTTATTTTGGTGCTATTGCTAGAAGAGATCGTAGGTCTTCATAGAACTGATCAACTTTGGACTCTTTGACATCAGTGGCTGTAGCATAGACTTACTTATATTACTGCAATGTTGAATAGTATTCGAATAGTTCTCATTCTGACATTTTTGAGTTTAATATATCAATACTGCTTTTGTCACTTTTTTGTTGAGTGTGAAGGCTACTCCATTTCTTTTAAGGGATTCTTGCCTGAATTAAGTTCACCTTTTCTGATCCATTTAAGTTCACTGACACCCATGATGTACATCTCTAGATGTGGGCATCTATCTCGACCTGTGAAACTTGATTGGCTTGGACACAGGATTGCCAGCACACAGGATACCAGAGGGCCCAGAACGAAACACCCTTCCCTGATGGAGGATTTCTTGTATCAGGATGAGATTTATTTTCTTTAACTTTTCTAGGCTATAATTTCTTTTCTATTATTTAAATATTTAAAAATGCAGAAAATTCTGGTGGCTGCAGCCTCAAGTGATAAAGATGATAATAACTGATAAGAATGTGCTAGGCACCACAAAAGACTAAAGAACAATTCCTGCCCCCACAGAGCTTACTTTTTGTCCTGGGTGGGAGTGGAAAGGCCATCATACCTCTATACAAAATACATACTAAGTAGGGCACCTAGGTAGCACAGTGAATAGAGCACCGGCCTTGGAGTCAGGAGTACCTGGGTTCAAATCCGATCTCAGACACTTAATAATTACCTAGCCGTGTGGCCTTGGGCAAGCCACTTAACCCCATTGCCTTGGGAAAAAAAATACATTCTAAGTCAGCACTAGCAGTTGAGAGAGGAGCAGGAAGGAGCAGACAGAGGATAAGGCTAGAGCTGAATTTTGAAGGAAGTTTGGAATTCTAAGCGGCAGCAGTGAGAAGAGAGGGCCCGGTGGCAGGAGATGGCCATGTGAAGCAGGACTCAACATGGAGAAGGACAGTGATAGCTAATGAACTGGAGGCAGACAATGACCAGTGGTGGATAGATATTAGATCCTAAAGGCAAGGGGAGCCTCTGGAGCTTCTTGAGAAGGGGAGTGAAGCAGTGGACTGAAGACAGAAAGGAATGATTTTAATACTGAGCTGGGTCTTTGTGGTTGATGGAAGAAAGGAACAAGTAATGTTTAATTACTCAGTTGAAAGAACACATTTTTTTTAAGTTGTCCAATTTCATTAAGTCCTAAGTAGAACTTAGCTGGAAAATGTTCTGTGAGTATGAAATCTCATTACGGAATTTTCTGTTCCACTAAATGGTTATCAAGCATAAAATGTCATGTGGAATCTTCAACATTCATTTTCTTAGGGAAGACCCTACCCCATCTTTTATATGGCCACCATCAAAGACATTCTCAGGCTGAGGAGGGACTGGCTCCTTGGCATTCAGAGGGGCTGAGGGAGTTCAAGAGTACAAGGGATCTTGTAACCCAAGTGGTCTTGGTTCATGCAGTTATTACAGAGTAGTAATAATCCTCATTCATGTAAACCAAATACTTTAAATCTATTCCCTGTAATGCTTTTTTCCATCAAAGTGAGGCCACATTTTCAAGTGGATAATCTATTAGATTTGGAAATCACTATTCTGTGTGACCTGGAGCAATTCATTTCCTTCTGCTTTTCAGTCTCCACATCTGAAAAAAAAAAGAGGTTAAATAAGATGATTTCCATGTTCCCTTCTGGTCCAATATTCCCAGTTCTCAGGCCCCTGTCAAACCTGACATCTCTTCTAGGGCCCCTCCCAGCTCTGCCATCACTTGTTCTAGATTCTTCCCAAGTCTGACCTTCCCTGTTCTCAGACCCCTCCCAGCTCTGACATTTCTTGTTCTAAGACCCCTCCAAGCTCTTACATTCCCTGTTCTATGACTCCTTCCAGCCCTGACCTTCTTTGTGCTCTATCCCAGTTTGCCTTTTGTTCTCCTTTGGCATGTTTTTAGTTCTGAGCCACCTTTTAGTTCAAATATTAGATGATGTATAGTGTCTTCCTCACTATAAGATTTTTGATTCCCTGGTAGCTCCCTCAGTGCACTGATGCTGGACTGAAGACCTACAAGAAGGAAACTTTAGCTTTTATGAACCCAGTATATCTCGTCCTCAGTACTTCTACTATTTTTTTTTTAGTTTTTGCAAGGCAATGGGGTTAAGTGATTTGCCCAAGGCCACACAGCTAGGTAATTATTAAGTGTCTGAAGTCAGATTTGAACTCAGGTACTCCTGACTCCCGAGCCGGTGCTTTATCCACTGCACCACCTAGCTGTCCTCTCCTACTATTTTTTAAGACAGAGGGGCCAAATTGATCCACTTTGATGGCTGCAGCTCCTCTCAGCAGTTCAGAGAGATTGGACAAGCCTGAGGGACCTGTTATGGCCAAGGCCATTCCCATCCAGAGAAAGGGAAAAAAAAAACACAAAACACCAAAAAAAAAAAAACTATAGAATATGAATGAACACTTTGTTCACTTTTATAAAATTTCTCGTGTGTTTTTCCTTCTTATCCCATGGTTTTCTTTCCCTTAGTCCTAATTCCTCATACAGAAAATGACTAATGTGTAAACATGTTAAACACAAATGGATATGGACATTGTTCACAAGACTGTTCATGGCTGAGGGGAGGGGATGAGAGGGTAAGGTGGAAGAAAATGTGCAACTTATAAATATGTGTGTGGATGAATATTAAAAGACTTTCATAACATGTAGCTGGAAAAATAAGTATCGATAAGAAAAAGGGGCTGAGCTCCATCAGTAGAGAATTTGCAGCCTTGGTTTGAATGGAATCCAGATGTTCAAAGTTTGGAGATGGGGTGGCTTTTAGGAATGGGTTTTGAATTGCCCATGTCTCTGGACCTTTAGTCCTCAAGAAGGGCTGCTTTTTGTATTTGCCTAGTAGTAGTTCACTTTCTTTGGTGACCCAATGACATGGTATCAGTGAAGTCTCTTGGTTGCTGGTTGGCACCAAGTGTACCCCAGCTCTCAGTTTTGGTTGACCTGTGCTTGCTGATAAATGCAAGGGCTGCTATTCCAGTAAGATGGTGACTGGAGCATAGGTCTCAGTTTTGGGGGCTCCTCCCTATTGGGGCCAACATATGGGGTGAGTGGTGAAGATTGATGTGGAGTTTTGCCTTCATTCCTTGGAGAGGCTATGCTTAAACTCTTGAAAGTGGATATATGGATTCAGGTGTTTAGTCCCTTTTTCTTCATTCATCATGTATCACATATTGAACAACTTCAGGGTACCTAGGACTGGCTATTCTGGAGCCCCCAAATTCATATTTTTGCAATTGTCCTCCTTTCCATGAAGGTCCATGCTGACCTCCATGCTAGTCCACAGACTAGTCCACACTTGCCTGGAATCTGAGAATCCATCATAAAAGAACCTCAGCTACCATCTCTTCAGCATCTTTCCCTGAGTTCCCAGAGTCACTTGTTCAAAATTTATGAGTCTTCTCATCTTGTTCACAAGGCACACCTGTTGAATTATAGATGTTTGATGAGACAGTGACCTGGAGGAATATATTAGTTCCTGGTAGACTCCTCTAAACCTGGTCAGGTTCTATGAGATGCATTGTTGGGGCAGGCCCTCAGAAAACTGAATATCCATTCTGTTGTGGTCAGACCTTTGAGAATGAACCCTAGGATCACAATATCAGAATTGGAAAGGTTGGAGAGATTGTCTAGGTGAACCCCCTCATTATATGGATGTGATACTTCAGTGACTTGTCCCACAGGTGGCAAACTCAGAGGCTAGATTGAGCTGTCAGTTATAAGAAGACTGTATTGGTAGGAAGGGACTCTGATTTTACAAAGGACTCTGAAAGCCACACTGAACTTTTATATTTGCTCCCAGAGGAGAGAGGGAGCTCCTAGAGTTTACCAAGGGGGAGGTGGGAGGCATGATCAAACCCACATTTAAGAAAATCATTTTAGTGGCTACAAGGAGGATGGATTGGGGGTGGGGGGAGGCAGGCAACCCTCTGGAAACTATTGCACTACCCAGGTGGTGGAAGCTTGAATGTGTCAGGGAAGAGAAGGGGGTGAATTTGAGAGATATTATGGAAGTGAAATTGAGATGTCTTGGTGACAGATTGGATATGGGGAAGAGGGGAGGTAGGAGATGGTGAGGGATTAAGGATGACTTCCAGGTTGTGAGCCCTGGGAGGATAGTGCTACCCTAGACAATAATAGGGCAGTATGGGAGGGGAAGTTGTAGAGGGAAAGATAATAAGTTCACTCTGGGGCATGAGGAGTTTACAATATCTACTGGATATCTAGTTCAATGAGAAATCGGAGGTCAGCAGTGAGGTTGAAGTGGCAGCATAGGTAGATTGGAAATAGCATAAAGGTGGTCATTGTGTTCATGGGAGCTGCCGAGATCATCCAGTGTAGGCCAGAGGGGAAGAAAAGGGCCAGGACAGAACTCCGAGGGATGCCCACAGTTGGACAGTATGATTGGAAGGAGGATCCAGTCAAGGAGCCAGAGAATGAATGGTCAGAGAGGAAGGAGGAAAACCAGAAGAGAAGATGGAAGAGGATCCTGGAGGAACCCAAGTGGTTAAGGAGAATGAGGCTAAGAAAAGGCCTCCAGCCCAAGAGCTGCGATGTGGTGTTACCATATGTCTGTCCCTCTGCAAGTGAGAAAAATAGCAAGAAGAAGAGGAAGAAGACTTGATGTGTCCTTAGCCCTTGATGACTCAATAGGTGCCTTGATGTCACAGTAGCTATAAGAGCAAGGCTTGCAGACTGGGAATGTGCCTGAGGTCTCCCCACAAGCTGGTGGTAGAATCTGGGTTAAGAGCTCACTATGACTCTTTGCTCTTCCCCCCCACCCCCACCATAGACACACATAAAGACTGCCTTTTGTGATGAGAATCATGATCATCTGGCTTCTTCCCATCCAATCATCATTATCTTCATCCAACCTGGAACCTTCTAGTCCTTGAACACTTACAGAACACGGCCTCCCAGCAGCCACATGACAAATGCTGTGCCCTCCTCTCACAGAGGCTTCAAGAACTTGGGCATCTCCACTAAAGACTCCAGCTGGATGGTTGACTCTGGGGCCCAGACTCTGACTCCCCCAAGTGCAGTGTTCCTTCTGGCAAACTGCCTCTTTCAGGGTGATAAAGGGGTCAGAAGGAATCCAGGAGTACATGGTCCTATCCGTGGTCTTTCTCTTTGAACACATGAGTAGAATCGCTGTGGAGGCTGCTGCTTCCTCCTGCAGGCCTTTCTCACATTCAGCGTTTCTCCTTGGGGGAATTTCAAGCCAGACTCAGCTCAGTGCTGTCCTTTCCAGTGAATTAAACAGATGACAGTTCCCTTCCATCCCATAGTCCCCTTTGGTGTGGGGCCTGTTTTCCTGGGCCTTCTTTGATATGCATTTGACCCAAAGAATGGGGGGGGGGGGCTTTAGAATTTCTGAAATGAAGGTGGTGCTTCTTTTATCTGGCCTCTGAATCTTGTACTTCCTTGGTAACCAAGGAAAGCCTTTCCCTCTAGTCTGCAGGGTGAAATTATAAAACCGAATGATTAACTAGCTGTCTCTTCTGCTCAGCTCCCTGGCAATCACTCTGAAGGCTTTTGATTACCGTTGCTGGACAGAATTGCTGAAGAGACAGCATAAGCATCACTTCCAAAAACCCACAAGAGTCGTTCCCTCAGACATAAAGACCACGGCTGTGCTTGCAGCCCCTTTGGATCCAACGGGGAAGGCTGCTGCAATGTTCTCCCTAATAGCGACCCGGCGGCTTCATATCTAAATCTGCAGCCTGGACAGACCCCACCTCTGCATTTGGGCTGTCATTCCAGGACCATCAGGCAGGATTACGTTGCCAGCTCTCACAGCTGCTGGGGAAATATTGCCTCCTTCCCATCCTCCTTCCCAAATCACAGGCTAGCCGACCCCCCCCCCCCCCCAGTGCCCAGTAGCTTGGCTTAGCCAGGGGATGCAGCCAGTAGTTGGTGCCCTTTGTCACTTTTTCACACATCGCTCTTATCTTCACAATTAGCAACAACAAAAACAATGACTTCATACAGGGCTGTGAGATTTGCAGAACATTTTATAGTGATTGTTTCATTTTCTCCTTACAACCATGGGAGGTTGGTGCTACTGTACAGTTAAGGAAGCTGAAGTCATGAGTGGTTAAGTGACTTGCCCAGAATCAAAGAGCCAGTTCTGTCCTCAGATATGGTGCCATTCAGTGCACTATCTGCCTAATATCTTGATGCCTAAGAATGCATATTTTGTGGGTGCTTCCCAGAGGCATGCCACTATCCATCTCTCTCTGTGGTGAGGCCTGCTCTCTTTCTCCAAATTCCCCAGTGTGTGGTACCCAGGCCACAAAGCAATTGGATTTGAGTTTTTTTACTTTGCATTTTCTGAATGTGCCACTTTTAGAAAAATTGCTCAGCTGACCTCTAGGTTAAATAGTCTTCCATCCAGAGAGGGAGAGTGACTCAAGTGACTTTACTTCAAGTCTAGGCTTTTGTTCTCCTATACCCCTTTCTGCAAGACTCACTTGAAAAACAGGTTTTTCAGGTAGAAAGAATAGAAGGCTTTTCAGTAGAGATGGAGGGGAAACTCATAGGAGACTATGTGTCTCCACAGCTATCTGGTGTTCTGTGGAATGGCCCAACAGAAGTAGTAAGCCAAGGAGATAAATTTGATCTCATCAGTCCCTGAACTCTAAAGGGATAGCACCCATGAGTGGACTCTGATCTCATTCAGAGGGAGAGATTGGATAAATGGAGTTGTGCCATTGGGGATAGAGTTGTCTGTGTAGTAGCTTGTGAATGGGAAGATGGAAGCATATTGGAGAGGGGAGATGGGTGAGGATCAAGGGAGGAAGAGAGGCAGTTGTGTGGTGGTAGGGACCACTAAGCCAGATGAAGGAAGTGATGAGTTTCATAGGTGCCAAGGTGACTTGGGTGCAGGGACATAGGAATGAAGACATAGGGAGGACCTGAACCCAGATCCCAGCATTGTAATGAATCTCAGAGTCTTTGAGTCCTCCCTGACCTGGAGCAGTTATCATTGCCTTTATCAACTCAGACGGCCTGTGAAGGGGCTCCTTGCCTCCAAAGTAGTTGATGCTGCATGTAGACACTGTAGTGACTAGGATGGTGGCGGAGGGGCTGTATTCATCCACTGGTGGGCCAGAGGGAGGTGAGTTCTGAGTTGAAGCTGGGAGAGACTGTGATTCTGACCACCCCTTGGTGGGGTGAGGGAGAGGAGATCCTGATGCTGGACTGGAGGTAGCACCTGTTCCTGGGAAGGTCCCTCTGCCTCTCCAAGCTTCCTATTTCCTGCTCTCTGCAATGGTCTTGATTTTCAAACTTGGCCTTCTTGTCCTACCAGCTTGTTAGGAAGAAGACTTTGTGGCCCTTCCAGGCTCCCTGGGGCCACATCCCATTCAGGAAGGTTTTTTAGAACATGCTGCATTTGCAGGTTTTCTTTCCTTAAGCCCTTCTGAAGGAACTAAAGCAGTTGTCAGAATATTAAAATCCATTTCCTCTGATGCTGAAAATCTGAAAAGCCTAACTCCCTCTTGCCAACCAAGCCTCCTTTGACACAATGGCTCATGGTTTCTGCCTCAGCCATAGACGGAGTCACGTTCTTGTCATTGCTTGGGCTCAGAGTGGGGGAGAAGCTTACTGGAGGTTCTGTCTCCATAGCAGCTCCTGCTCCTTAAGGACCTTCTTTTCTCTCTCTGCTTATTTCTCCAGCAAAAACTGCCCCATAACAATGTCCCTATTTGGCCTAATCAGGAGACTTAACCTCCTTAATGACCTAATTCAGTCAAAGTTTCTGATAAAATTAGGAATAAGAAGCTGCACCTTGAGGGGAGGGGGTGTCATGACACTGAAGGGGAGTCCGGCAGATAAGGGAGCAGGAATTTTCCTCATTCCTCTGAAGTCTGAGCTCAGCAGAACCTACCTCACCAACTCTTGGGGTCTGTGATTCTTTGAAGTGTTCCCAGATGGTGACTGTTATCTTATCCCGAAATGTTGCTGGGCACCTGCCAGGCTGTCTATTGAACTGGCATTAGAATGCAGCTCAGTTTATTATAGAGTAGAAAACAAACTGGGGTTGAAGTTCCTTCTTGAAATGGTGACTAAGAGGTTGGCCATTTGACTAAACTTCCACTTCAGCTCCATTCTCCTGTCCCTCAGTTTCCCCAAGTGCAAAACTAAAGCAGTAGTTAGCTTTTCAACCTGTTTGGGTGTAAATTCTATGAAGACCCCCTCCTGAAGGAGTGGTGGAATGGTGCTCAAGTGACCTAGGGAGAGCACAGGTGAAAATTAGCAGAATGTGAACCTAAATGCCTAGGATTATTCTGGCCCCTCCTCCTGTTGGGATTTTTGGATTAGGAAAAAGGTCCCAGGATTCATTCACTTTTTGAGTGAACTTCCCTGATTTCATTCCACAAGTATTCATTCCATTCCCTGAAAATTCAGAAAAATGAAACTGCCCTGTCCTCAAGGACCTTGGATTCTACTGGAGGAAGAAGAGGGCCAGAAACATGAAATTTAGAATTGATTCAAAGTAGTTTCTAGGGCCAATGCAGTAGCCCTGGTGGTGTGGGGAAAGTAAGTTTTCTGAGTTCTGAAGGGAAGGAGAGTTTGAGGAGGGGTACACCTTGGGGCTAGGAGATAGCAGAATGTGGGAAGGACCCTAGGGTGGAGTGCCTGGAGAGGAGAGCTTCAGCCCCATGTCCACAGCAAGAGAGAGAGCTGTTGGAGGACATCTGTTCCAGAGGATGGCTTTGAGTAGCCTCTCCATGTGAGCCAAACATGTTGGGATTTCTGTTCTACAGGCCCTCATCCCCTTTCATTTGGGCTCAGGCAAAGTCCTCCCAGAAAGACCTGGTGGCAAAGGGGATCCTGGGGCAGAGTTCTAAGGAAAACAAGGGATTCAGAGAGATGGAGGTGAGAGGGAAATGCACTCTGTGTGGGGGACAGTCAATAGCTTGTGTGAAAACAGTAGAGGACAGGAAGGGGAGGCCTATAGAACTGAATTGGAAAGGGCAGTGTAGGGCTTTAAATGACAGAAGTTTTGATGTGATCCTGGAGGTGAGAGGAAGCAGATCTATGTTGTAGAAAAAATGCTTTGGCAGCTGAGTGGAGGAAACTGGAGTGAGGGAAACCAAAGAGAATCTAGGCAAAAGATAATGAGGGCCCATATATAACAGGTGGCCACGTGAATGGAGTAAAGGGGAGAATGCAACAGATGGAGGAGGCTAGAGAAATTATAGAGACACTGCCATGAAGAACAGGACCTTTCTAGTGAAGAGTGGTCATCATGAGTCCTGTGAGCCTCAGTCAGCAACCTGCCCACCAGCCCTCAACAAGACCCTGGGTCTCAGGGCTGCCGATGGTCTCCCTCACACCAGTACCAGGATTTGGAGAGGCCTCGAGGTGAAATGATGGCCCTTGTTTGACCTGGCACTGGAATTCTCCATTGACCCTGTTGGAGGGATGGAGATCCAAGGTTCAGTTGATTTAGTGCAGGCGGTTTCCTGAAGGATCTACACATGGCTGCTACATTGGACTCTTAGGAAAACAGCATTTGTTGTTGTACTCAGCTATATATTTAATTCTTCAGAATAGAAAGCCCCTATGTGTGCCCAAGATGCATCTCTGGGCCCTGCCAGCCAGAGATGATCCTTTAGGTGAGAAGCTCGTGCTTGGAAATAGTTTTAGCTTTCATAAATGTTAGGACATAGAGGCTGAGCTCTTCCTGATGTTCTCTCTGTTTCATCTCATCTGCCCATCTGCTTCTCCTACCTCCTGCCTTCCTTAGGCAAAGCCTTTGTATGCTTAATCTGTCTAATGAATAGAGAGCTCTCCTTCCCTTTGTTCTATTCCAAACTCTTCTGTGACTCCTCATTGCCAGTAGAAGCAAGGTCAGACTTAAGCTAGCACTCAAGGCCCTCCAGAATCTGGCTTTGACTTGTTTTTGCCAAGCACATCTCAACATCCCCACCCCCCTTCCCTGACCCTGTTCTCCATTCTCCTCTCTTCTTTTTTCCTCTCTGCCCCCATTCTTCCTAATCACTTTGCACCAGTTCTAGCCTCCCTGGGCTTAATGGACCCTGGTCTTCTCTTGTCCCCCTAACAGCCTCTAACCTACTTAGTCAGTAGGTGTCCTGCACCAATCTAAGTCAAAATCATCTGTTTTGTCCTTTGTAATCACCCCCATCCTGTCATTCACCTCTTAGCCAGGAGTGTGAAGGATATCAAGGGACTATTGGATTCTCATCTACCTTTTTTTAAATAATATGCACTTGGTTTTCTGGCAGATAAGTCCTTTCAGCTGTGTCTTGTAAAGGCTATGACTCTTATACAAAAATCTGAGGCCCTCTCTCCCTTCTTGAAAATCAGATACTTGGAAAAACAATTACTTTTCCACCACCTTTCCCACTTTTTCCAGTATAAGAGAGGTCAGTGATTCCCGTCTTCTCAAATTGAGCATCTGACCTTTTGAAATCTAAACAACAGTGTGAGTCTTTCTTCTTGGTTTCACCAGTAGCTGAAAAATCAATTGGAGAACACAGAGCTGAGACTCAGAAAATTTAAGAATTTTTCACAATTTATGTAAGAAGGAAAAATGCCATTTCACCAGTGAGTCAAATATATAGCATCAACCCTGCTGAAAGTCAATATTATAACACTGCTAAGTTTATTTATTGAGAGTTTGGCCTGTGTAGAACAGAAGTTGAATAGACCTCTTCTTTCCATCTTTGCTGATCTCACCTTCTGGCCAGAATGCCCTTTCCTCCCAAGGCTGACTTCTTCCCTTCCTCAAATGCTTGGCCCAGATCCCCACTGCTCCAGGAGGCCTTCCATGACAGCCCTAACCTTGAGCTTGTCCTCCCTCTGAATTCCCCCCAGGACTTCTGCCCCTGCTTCTCACCTGACCCTTCGTGGAACCTGGAAGGACTGATGGGGATCTTTCTGTGCACTAAGAGCACTCATCCCCAACAAGCCAGGCAGGAGGAGTCGGGAGTTCTTCTAAAGTCAGCACCAAGTCCTGATTCCTGACTCAGTAAATAGCATTTATTCACTGGTGTTTTCCCCCTAAAACTATTACAGTGCTACTTGATCCAGAGTGATTTTATATTTTTCACAGTTCCTCATCTGGATCATTCTTATCTTTTTCATCTTCATGTCCCCAGCCCGAGTTTGCCCACTAGAAGCACCTAATGAATATTTATGGAATAGAATTGATAAGACCTGGTCCCCCTGATCTGGAGCTCAGAGGCTGCTACAGACATCCATACAAATAATGTGGCTATCCTGCATTGTGAGATAAGTACAATAGAGAGAGAGGTCCCTGGGCAAGTCATTAACTGGGGCTAATCAGGAGGACTTCCCGTAAGAAATAGGATTTGAAAGAGTGGAAAGGAGTTCAACCAGTGGTGTAAGATATCAGAACTGACTGATACCAGAATTAATTTTCTGAACTTAGAAGATTTGGGCCTGAAAACTAAATAGATGTGGCCACACCTATATTTTTCATTGGCACCTCATGGGCAATACCTGGCTCTTTTCAGGGAAGCAGAGTTGGACAGTGGGACTCAGTCATGGTCCAGGCATTGTCCTTGTAGCTAAATGGAAGTGAATGCAGTGATTTTCTCATGTGAATGAAGCCACCCTGAAGAGGTGGTTTTTTTTTATTTTTATTTTTTATCTAGAGGCACTAGGGAGTCACTGAAGATTGTTGAGTGCAGTCAGTCCTGCATTTTTGGAAGGTTAATCTATCACCCATGAAAGGGAAGAGGTGGTTAGGAGAGGAGGGAAACTTATTAGATTGATGATGGTCCAAGTGGAAGGCAATAAAGGCCTGTGAATGGAGAGGAAATGGATGGGAGAGACACCGTGCTTAGAATCAAGGAGACTTGGGGAATCAGCTCACAAGTATTCGTCATGTTGCTGGGCCTGGTGATGCAACTAGTATTCCCTGCTCCTGGAGGTGGAAGCTGCTGGCTCTTAAGCTCCCACACAGATTCTGTCTTATCAGGTGATTGCAGCGGGTTGGGCATCGATCTATTGGTGGGCCACCTGAATGCTTAAGGAGGGGCAGATGGAGCCAGACCAACAAGTCTTGGGTCATTCAGGGGACTGGGCCTAGGAGTGGTCTGTAACTTCTAGCCTGGACAAGATGGGGAGACCTATGGCATACCAAAGCATACAACAAGGAAAAAAATAATAGCAACTCCCAACCCAATTTGCCAGAGAGGCACAGCAACCGTGTCCTTTTTCATGGATTCCCCTGAGCCCCCTGTATACACAGTTGGGTGCCTGGAATGGGGGGCGGTTCTGTCCCAGTAAGTAAGAGGCTGAGTGGGAATTGGGGTTTCTGGAGCCCAGATTCAGCCCTTGTGCTCTCATCCTGGCTTTTGCCCTTGTGTCTCCTCATCTACTTCTTCTGGGCCAAGCACACAGCAGATACTTGTTGAGTGGATTTGACCCCCCTAAGCAGGTCTTCTCTGACTACTCCAGTCTCTCTGGGTCCTTGGTTCTTGTTAGCCAGACCAAGGAGAGAGTGCCCCTCTATCTAGTGCTCGTTAGCTCCAGACTCAGTCAAGTTAAATTGTGTGTGATGAGTGTTGCTTTGAAGACAGTTCCCTAGTGGCAGGAGCCTCCCAGATGATTTCTTTCCCTTAATTCCATTTCTCTGCCCTTATCCCTCCTTTGATTTTATTGAGATAATGAGTTAAAACAGCTAGAAAAAAGGCTGCAGGACTTTGGTTCTCTTTGCTCTTCCCATCACAGCGGGCAGCATATGTGCCGCCTCACCCACGGACAGTGGTGTCTTGGCCCCTCGACTTCCCTCTGCCTGATCCCGATCCTTTCTGACAGGGGGCATTGTCTCTTTCCTTGGGCCACACTGTCCTTTACATCTACTTTTCTGATTAACAGTAAGTTAGGCAATATGGTGGAGACCCTCATGTGAGCAGACAGGGGTGCCTCCTGAACTTCCTCTACTGGCATGGACCAGTAGAGAGAGAGAGAGAGAGAGAGAAAGCTGAATTAGCCAGCCCCAGCAGCACCTGAAAAAATAGGAATTTCATTAGATTCACAATGTACTTTCCTGGGTTCTCTAAGGATGAGCAGGAGATGGCTCTGTCAGTGCCATCTTGGCTTGTTCAACATGGTGAGGGGTGCAACTTGACCAGTTTTATCAGCTGACTATTGAGTTCTATGCCCCCCCCCCAATTTTCTAACTTTAGACCTGATTCCTTTGGAATGTGATAAGATCTCCCAAGTCATAGAAAAACTGACAAAAGAGATCTGCTCTTTCGCCTGCATTTCCTGATGTTCTTGTGATTGGTTGAGGTGACTAATGGGAAAGGGTCAGTGGCAAAGTCTAGCCCTGCTTGGCATGGAGGAGACTACAGGCCTTTGGAAGCAGATATATGGGGTGTCCTAAGGAACCTTGAGGATCTGTTAGTCAAGCTCCTCTTTGGACTGTGGAAATCTGGAACCAAGATATTGTGTCTGACTGGCCCTCTTTCTTTCCAAGCAGTCAGACAGGAAGATCAGTGATCTCTCCAGGACACCAGCAGCATAGTCAGGGGGTCATCCTGTGACCAGTGATCAAATGGGATGGTGGTGAAGATACACTTTTCGCCTTTTCAGTATCCCCTTGCTGAGCTTCTTGGATCCTAGCTAGGGACTAGAGTGACTTTTCTCTGTGTGGTCAGCTTCATCTCTACTCTGTCCCATGACAACATGTTCTCTGTTCTTTGATTCATTGGTTAAAAGGATATAGAGTTGGGGCGGCTAGGTGGCACAGTGGATAGAGCACCAGCCTTGGAGTCAGGAGGACCTGAGTTCAAATCTGATCTCAGACACTTAATAATTACCTAGCTGTGTGGCCTTGGGCAAACCACTTAACCCCATTGCTTTGCGAAAGCCTAAAAAAAAAGGATATAGAGTGGGAAAGAAGTTAAAAGGATGATAAATAAAAAATGAACTGTTTGTACACAGTTTTCTCGCCAAAACTTGGTGTCTCCTCTAGGCCCCTGTCAGGGGCCCAGCCCAAGGGTTGCGGGGCAATCGCACATATTTTGCCAGTAATGGGGGGAGGAATAATTCAAACCAGCAGGTCTCCATGATTCTCTCACTTCATGAAAATCATGAGGGTTCATTTAATTAAAAACAATAGAGATAGCCAAGTTCTCTAATGATACTTCACCCTAGCAAGGGACCCTGGGCCCCAAAGGCCAGACCCACAGAACACTCTCTGGCAGGATCTACCAAGTAAGGCAGCTTCCACTATGGACTGAGAGATGGGCCATGTCAACCAGTACAGCACAGAGCAGCTCCTCACCAGAGGGGGAGGACCGACCATGGCTGGGCTGCAACTCATGAAGGTGCAACTCGTGCTGAGGTGGGGATAGGTACCCATCAAGTAACCTCTTCCTCCAGCTTCACTTGAAGGTCAGCATCTCTAGAATTGAAGCCCCTTTCTCCTTCACCTCTCAAATCACTTAATTTCAGTGATCCTCCATCTTATAGGCACTCAGACTTGAAACCTTAATCATCTTGAACTCTTGCTTCTCCTTTATAACCCTTCCCCAATCCAGTTAATCACTGGATCCCTTTGATTCTATCTCCCTTTTTAAACCTTTTGAATTCTGCATCCCTCTTTTGGCATAGGTCAATCACCCATGGCTCCTGTACCCACTCTGGACAATGTGGCCCTCCTTTCCTCTCGCTTAGACTTACAGGCTTCTCCCCACCTTTGTAGCTTCTGCTGTCTGTCTGCTCCAGTCTTTCCTATGTTCAATGGCCTAAGGACCTGGAGTCCTTCCTCTGAGCTGCTCATCAATCACTGGGCTCTCTCTCCACAGTGTGGAGAAGAGAAATCAGTTCAGCAACAACTTTGGTTTTGCTTCCCAAATGTCCCCTGCCCTTTCCCTGGCCTTTCCCAAGCACTGAAGCACACCCTGCCCTGGTGTGTTTCTGTAAGCACCAGTGACTAAAAAAGTGCCACTTCCATGTGTCCCCAGTAAGCACCGTCACAGCTCAGTAACAAGATTTGTAACCGTGCAGTTTTGGAACACAAACTCTGTTAAGCCATAAACCTAGTTTTCAACATGATTACAAGCCCTCCTGTGAGCACAATCTGCATGTGTAAGGGAACAGAAGGGGAAGCCAATCAAATTTGGGCTTTTTTTTTTTAAAGGAAGAATAGCAAAAGAATTCTTATGGTTGTAGCTAGAATCAACAAACTCTAAAATTGGGTTTTTCTGGAGAGAGAATAAGAACTACTCTAGTCTGAGTGAGGTCAAAGAAAGCAAATTGACCTCTTTCCTTTTGAGAAAAGAATATTAATGGTTTGTTTTAATTTAATGTGCATTTGTCTTTTAATTAGCATCTGCTTTAGTTCTCAGATTCATGGATTGTTGAAGCTGGGAGAGAGCTTAGGGATTATCCATGCCAACAGCCTCATTTTCCAGCTGAGGAAATGAAGGCCCAGATTTATTAAGTCATCTCTCTGGGATTGTCCAGCAAGTTAGTAACCTTTCTTCTCTGGCCGCTCATCTCATGCCTTTCCTCTTTACTCTGATTAGCCTGATAGAACCTAACCATTGCCAGAATGACCAACAGGATGGACTAAACAATAAATACAGCTACTGCTAAGTTATTCATCATTCTCTAAATACAACGTCAGAGAGATATCAGGATCCATGGTTCTGTCCATTTTCGGACTCCAAAAACAAAAGCTATGATTTTCATGACGGGCCAAAAATACTCAACACCTAGTGGTCAGTCTTCAGATGATTGAATCATATCAACCATTGACTTTGAGCATTTAAAACATGGGCACAGTGAAAGTCAGTTACTTTGGGAAGGGGCTACTCATCCCAGAAATTAGCCACTGCTCAAGTACAGATCCCCCTCTACCATGAGGGTCTTTCAGTCTCCACTGGAATGTCTTTAGGCATGGGAGGGTCACTCCCCTGAAGAATGCTCTCATTCTCTTCTTTGGGACCGAGGGAAAGTAGTCAAATGGTTTCTCTCTCTCTATGTGATTAGCAGTGCTCCCATTTCCCTTCCAGCCAAACACCACTTGATTTCCATCTGATTCTACTGTTATTGAGTCTCTGAACTCCTTTGCATTCAGTCCACTCTCTCCTGAACATGTTCTGCTGTTCCATGGTTCTTTCTGAGAGATGACCCTCAGATCTGAGTACTGTGTTCTTGGTGTATTCTAATCAGTGCTCACCAATTGGGAAATGGCTAAAACCAGTAGTGGTGCATGAACGTCATGGAATATTACTGTGCCGGAACAAACAATATTCTGAATTCAGAGAAGCCTGGAGATCAATTAGGAGGCTCAAGCAAGCATCCCGTTGGCTTTGGGATTAGAGAGACACGGATGGTTGAATCCCCAGTAGCATATGCCTGGTACATTAGTGAAGTGAAAAAACCAAAATGTTGTGTGAGTTCCAAGGGAGAAGGTCTTTTCTGCCTGGGGGATTAGAACAGACTTCTCAGAGAAGTTGCCATTTGAGTTACACTTAAGGTAACAGATAAGAATTCAGTAAGGGGACAAGAATGGGAGGACATTCTTGGGAGAGGGAATAGTAAGGGGAAGACCTGGAGAAGTATGACCACCTAGTATGTAGGGAGGACAGAGGGTTGTCTATTTGACCTGGAGCATGAAATGGAGGGAGATAGCTTGAGATGCAGCTGAAAAGGTGGGGCTATGCCAGATTGTGAAGGGCCCTGAATACCAGGCACAGGAGTTTGAAGTCTGCCTGGTCCCCATGAGGGAACCCCAAAGATTTCTGAGCAGAGGAGGCCCATGGGTAGGTATTAAATTCTGAGTTGAGTTTACTGAGCTGGCTCTGATGTTGGGTCTTGAAGCCAAAAGCCGTCGGGGGTTCATGTTCTGATCCTACTCCTTCCTCCCTGGGCAGTGTGTCCCAGAGAAAGAGGGTGGCTCTCTTTTGACAGGATGGAAGGCTCTTATTGTCCTAGGCTTCAGCCCTTCCTTCCACTAGCCTAGATCAAGGGCCTGGGATCAGGAATGGGGATATAGACATGATGAGAGCCCCAGCCCCTTGGGGATCAGTGGTCCTATAGTCCCTGAATGGCTCATGCGTGCACAGGGATGAGTGCCATGCAGGGACTCCCACCAGGTGCTCCCAAGGCCCTGGCTCTTGAAGTTTCTATGGCATTGACTGGTTCCAACCTGACTTTCCAGAATGAGTCAGTCTCTGGGGTTGAGTGATGATTAGCCACCCGAAAAGAAGTCTTAGAAATACTGACAAGCATCATTGTCACCACCTCTGGCTGGCTCAAAGATTTATCCACCAAAGGATGGAGGCAGAGCCAAGAAGGCAAGGAATGGACAGATGGATCTGGTCTTGTGGGGGTCTTCTCTGGATAGACCTCATCCAGCAAAGTTGGGGCATGGCCCAGTCCAACATTCCATTCCTCTCGCTAAAGATGGTGTTCTTTCCTCTGTTGATGTTCTTGATCATCTCCCAGTCTGTCTTCTGACACCTGACTTAACTGGGTGTGGGACCTTGCATTCCAAAGACTTGAAACTTCCTCTGGTGGGTGAGTCAGGCAGCTGTGCCAGCGCGCAACCCTCCCCTTGGGTTAACCTTTAAGCCACTGCTCTGACTTCCCTTTTATACTTGCACTTAACCAGTCCAGACATTTCTTATTGGAATATGGCCTTGGGACCCAGCACTTTGAGCCAGGAGGAATACTGATGAATGTTCCCTGAGCCACCTGTCAGATGAGACTGCAGAGATCCAGGGGAGATGAGTACAGGGACCTTCAGACCTTTCTTGGTCTGTTGCGGTTGTACTTTGCTGATAAAATTACAGTGACGGGTGCTGTCCAGCCCCATTTGTTCTGGGCAAGCATCGAGAGCCTAAAGGACAAGCCGAGTGAGCGGGCAGAGGGCCAACTGTCTGTTTCCCTTTCACTCATTTCTAAAGTTGGCCACTTTGGAGCTCCATCAGGTCAGGTACTGACTGTGATCCGAACTTTTCTTATTCCCTCATGCCCATCTCAAGGCAAATTGAGAAATCCTCCAATCTCTTCCCCACCCTGTCCCTCACAGTCATCACTGGTCAGGCTCAATGTCCAGAACTTAGCCAGCTTTGGACGAGACCTGTCAAAGAGCTTTAGGACCAGGCTTGAGCACCATGATGCTTTTCATGAGGCAGATGCTTTGTTCCTCTCCATAGGCATTGTGCTTCATTACGTTTGCAGCAGAGCCATACAAATTAGAGACCGAATGTGGACAGAAAAGTGAATTAGACTAATTAACCTGGCTGCGTTATTGGTGTGCTGACTCTCGGGTTCTGGCTTCCTCTTTTCCTATTAACAGAAGAAAATAATAATTGTAGGCAAATGAGTCCTTTGTCTCCGCCAGTATTAATTTATTCATCTTGGCTCTGTGGTAATTTGTAAACTTCTGCCTCGAGTGCCTTTTAAACAGACCTAAACGTGTTATCTGCTCAATATTGATTAGCAGATGTTTCTGTTGTTTGACATCAAAAACTAGCTTCCTTTCCCATCATTCTCTGGGGATCAGAGGCTAGTTTCACTTAAGAGGAAGTCAGAGGGACTGAAGCAGTCATGGTGATGTGTGGAGACCCCCAGGAAGGCCAACACTGACATGGTAGCTCCTTCTTGGAGTAGGCAGTGTTGGTGTGACTCACACACGGATGCATGGTTGGCCATGTCTGACAGTCCTCATGTTGGAAAGTTCTTCCTTATTGCCTCCTCAGACCCCTCATGGTCAGTAAGTAAACAGAAACTTAAAATAAAAATGACAAAGCTTTGGGGAATCCCTGCCCTCAAGAAGCTTACAATTTTTTTTTTTTTTTTAGGTTTTTTGGCAAGGCAAATGGGGTTAAGTGGCTTGCCCAAGGCCAACACAGCTAGGTAATTATTAAGTGTCTGAGACCGGATTTGAACCCAGGTACTCCTGACTCTGAGGCCGGTGCTTTATCCACTGCGCCACCTAGCCGCCCCTAAGAAGCTTACAATTTAATGGGCAGGGCCCACAACATCAAAACAAGCTATAGAAAGGGTCAAAAGGAGCTTTTCATAAAGAAAAAGTCCTCAAATTAAGGGAGCTGGAGAAGGCTTTCTGAGGAAGGTGGAATTTTAATTGTTATTTGAAAGAAGCCGGGGTTATAAGTACAAAAGAGGAAAAGCATTCTGGGCCTGGGGGATGGCCAAGAGATGGGGGAGCTGGGGTAATGGGATCAAAAAGGATATGGAGGAAAAGAAGTTGGGTAAGAAGGCTGGAGAGAGAGGAGAGAATTCTGCAGAGCACTGAATGCCAAACAATGGAGGTTGCATCTGTTCCTTCAGGGGTTTGTTGATGAGGGGGGAATGATGTGGCCAGGTCTTCATGCTAGAAACCTCCTTTGATGGCTCAGTGGAGGATGAACTGGAGGGCAGAGATTCGAGGTGGGCAGACCTCCTGGCACGAGGGTATGCCTCAGGATGGAACAGGGTCGGAGGAGAGAAGGGGCATATTGAAAAGTTGCTGCAGAGGATCAGGGGAGTGAGAGATAGTGAGCAGTCCAGGATGACTTCTAGGTGGGGACACTGGAGGCCCAGGAGGATGGGGTGCTCTCTCTCATGATAGGGCAGCTAGGAGGGGAGGATTTGGGGAAAGATGATTTTTTGTTTAGGACGTTTGGAGTTTCAGATCTGGGCAGGCAAGTGGAGACATCTAGCAATGAGACTGGGTCAGCAGAGACTCCATTCAGAAATGGAGTCATCCTCTAGGCTGGAACAGGAAAGAAAACCTGACCCGAGAGTGACTGGAGCCGGAAATCACATTAAAATATCTCCTTCCTTGTAAAACAGTGCAGAGTGAGTCGTCATGATCTTTCACCCTCGACTACACTTTGCTTTATCCCCGTCTCTGACACAATTTACCTTCCAGGTCTCCCTCTGGTCACAGGGCACACTAGTTAGTGGGAGGAACTGAGTTTGACTCCCCAGTGCTTTCCCTCATCTTGAACATGAGGAGGCAATGAAAGAGTTGGGCTCTGTGAGTTGGTGGACTGCTGAGTGGTCAACTCAGTTAGTCATGAGCCTTAAATAAAGGAGTAAGCCTCAGGAGTAAGCAGGACGGCCTGATGCTTTTTCCTGGTAAACGGGGATGGTCACAGCCACTCCCTCACAGGTGATTGGGATCCTATGGCAAGCTCTTTGCAAACCTTCCCGTTAGCTGGGGATTGCGCTTGTTCTTTGCCAGGCCTTGGGTGATGTACTGAGGAAGCAGGATGGCAGAAAACCAGGCTGTACCTTCATGGAGCTGGTGGCCTAATGCAGAGACAGTAGGACGAGGCGGCCCCCTTGGGGAGAAGGCAGGGGGAGGCTCCCACCCTGAACAGCTCAGATTTTTAGGAAGGGCTGAGATCTCTCTAAATGCTAATTGACCACTATGATGGCACTATCACACACCCCCAGCTCCCTCCCTCCCCCAAGGGTTGCTTATGCTGCATAACAGTTTCATAGTTAAGGCAAGATTTCAGGAGGGCTGAGGATTGGGAGCTGCAAGAGCCCAGCCCAATCTGGAGACTGGGAGGGGGTGCAGGTGCCGAGAGCGGGTCTGGGACTTGCCGTGATGTCTCCGGCTGCCCGTGCCCTTGGGTCTGAGGTTGGTTATTGTCTTCTTCCTAGTGTGTGGTTATGGGAGGGCTTTTGTTGGAAAACTGACCCCAAGCATGCATTCTTCTCTTTAAAGGTCAGCTCTGAGATGCTTCTGTGTCTGCCCTGAAGCTGACCAGGCAGGGCTGGACACGTCTGCTCCCCCTCCAGGGGGTGAGATTCTGAAATGGGGGTGTGTGATGTGATCAGTCATCGGGGGGGGGGGTCGGGGGGGGGTCAGCCGGGGCTGGTGTTGCCCTCCTCACATGGACAGAAGCTCAAGTGAATTAAAATAAAACCAAAAGTATCTATTGATGGCCAGAGCTAAAAATTGGAGCTAATGGGGAAAGGCCAAGGGGCTCTGGGCTGGCAAAATTGGTTCCCTGATTTCAGTTAAAAGGCCTTGTCATAGGGAGTGGGAAGGGAGGAGGAGCTGACATGAAGCTCATTGGAGTTACAATTAGAGAGGATTCATCACATTGAATTTGTGTTCAATTCAGTTGGAGATCACTAGCCTGGGAGGAGGAGGAGGAGGAGGAGGAGGAGGAGGAGGAGGAGGAGGAGGAGGAAGAGGGTGGTGATGAAGGGGAGGGGAGGAGGATGTCCATTTAATACCTAGAAAGTTCCAGGTGTACTAGGGGGTGGTAAGTGTTGTCCTCCCCCTTGAGTGGACCCCAGAGCTCATAAAATCCCAGAGCTGGGAGGGTCTTAAGAGGCCTAAACACTGGGATCCCTTCCTCATGCCACATTTCCCCATCTTGGGTGGTAGTACAGTAGGCTGACCTTTCTGTGAGGACACTAGATTGAAGGGGTCCTTGTGACAGGTGTAAAGGTGAAACCCAGCAAAGGGCTCTGAGAAAAGAGCAAGAGAGCTTATTTGGGTCTGTGACCCAGAGCAAGGGACAGGGTCTGACCCTGGAGTCCGGAACACCTGAGTTCAAATTCAGCCTAAGATACCTCATTGTGACCCTGGATAAGTCACTTATCTTCTGTCTGCCTCAGTTTCTACATCTGTAAAAATGGGAATAATTACACACCTGCCTTACAGGTTTGTGAGGTTTAAATGAAAAATATTGGTAAGGTACTTTAGAAACCTTAAAACGCCAGCTCCTTGCCTTGCTGTCGGCTCCATACTGCAGCCAGGAAGCCCCTCAGACCCAGAAGTAGTCTTTGAATGACAAGCCCACCTCTCTGGGGCTTCCCACTCACCTCCGATGCCCCTTCCAAAAGCCTTCCTGGTGTGGATGACCCACTCCCTCTGATCTCCCCCAGCCCCACTTTGGCCGGCTGGCAGCAGTGCTGAGCTCCTTGTGAGTTGTCTGGCACTTGTCTTCCCAGGGCTCAGAACTTACCTTGCACCCAGTGGGTCCTTCATGAATGAGATTTCTAGCCCTGCAGTAGAACCTCCAAAGCTGACCCAGGTAGTTTGGAAGCAGGACCGGAAGTGGGTGGACCTGGGTCCCTGGGCTCTCTGGGCAGGGCTGACCCCATCAGACTGGGCAGAATAGAACCCACTGAGTGCTGCCCATTCTCTCCAGGCCTCTGTCCAAAGCTGTGTCCTGGAAGAAATCCACTCCAGGCACCACCAAGGAGGTGAGGTGTTCAAAGATCCTTGCCAAGCATGAAGGGCTTTCTAAAGGTCCATTCCCACCCCCACCATCATCATTATCACTAGTGTGGCTCTGATGCCCAGTCTTGCCTGCTGGCTGCGTCTGTGACTAGACATCAGTCCACTGAGGGCCGGCACCCTCTGATGCCCCCATTGCCTCTGTTAACGGTCTTGTCCTCTCTCTTTGTTAGGAGCTGCTCATCTTCCTCCAGAACTTGCCTACGGCCCACTGGGGAAATGAAGAAGTCAGCGTTCTCCTAGCTGAGGCTTACCGCCTCAAGTTCGCCTTTGCCGATGCTCCGAATCACTATAAGAAATGAGCCCACAAGGGCCAGGAGGGATGCTCCCCGGGCTTGTTCTGGAGTAACACACTTTTCGTTCTGGTTTGCACATTTCCCGACTTCCTTACTAATTGTGGCATACTTTTGTAAAGTGCGCATAGGGCCGTTGTCTATGCTGGCCGAGGAGAGGCGCTCACTTGGAAACCTGTCCAGGGATCAGGCCTCCCTGGGCCAAGAGAAAGGCGGTCCGCTGAGGGAGGCATCCTCCTGCCTAGAACGCACTAGAAAGCACTCAACCTCAGCCCGGGTAGACACAGCTTAGAGAGTCTCACTTCTTGCACCAGAGAATAAGGGGGATCCTGACCTACCAAAGAGAGAGAGAGACGGATACATCCTAGCGTGACCTCCCGTGCGGAAGCCCCGTCTGAGGCCAGCCTCAGGGTGGCCCCACCCCCTATTGAGCTTTTCAGGCCAAGTGCCGGCAGGTGGGCCTGTATCAGCCCCCAGGAGGCATCTGGAGCTCCTTCTTCCCCGATGGGGGTCCCCCATCCTCCCTCCTTGAGTTCTTTTCAGGCCGATGTCTCTTTGCCAAACCCACTATAGCCCCCCTCCCCCAGGGCCCAGAGAACACTCACAGGATGGGGGAAGGAGCACCATTTTGAGGGAAATTGAGGCCGCCAGGAGAGATTGTTGCTTAGAATCCCCTTGGGAGCGCTTGCTTTTGTTGGCTCTGTAGTAGATGTATTTTCAAACTGGAAAATTCTATTCTACTAAAAGTAAATGAAAATTTAAAAACCCAACAATGGAATGTGTTGTGAACCCTGTGGGCTCTGGGGGCCTGAACCCCCTGGCTAATGCAGACATGGTTTCCCCTTCCTGAAGGACAGAAGGCCCAGGGGCCAGACCTCAGCGGAGGGGTTCAAGTCGAGTGTGAAAGTTCACGTTAAAGGATCGCCCAGGTCTGGGGAAACCAGAGTAGGCCAGGTGGCTCCCACTCCTCCCTGCTCTCAGACCCCTCTGGGGTCATCGTGCTCAGGGTGCTGCCGCAGGGCCTCGCCATCCTCCTCCTGTGTTATCTGTCTCAGAAGTAAACAGCTGAGCAGGGGGAGGGCACAGTTAGGATCCAAATCGAGACCCTGATGCTCTTCCTCTCCAGCTCCTCTGGGACCACTGGCCCAGGGAGGTGAGGTGGTCTGGTTCCACCTCCCCATACCCCAACTTTTTAGCTTCCTGAAATTGTGAAAACTTCTCTTATTTCTATTGTTTCCCAGAAGGAGCCAATGACAGAGCCCAGCCTCCCTCCAGAAAGGGGGAGACATGGCAGGCAGGGAGAACAGTTTTAGAACTAGGACCTGTCATTCACCCTACCCAGGGACAGTATGTGGAACAAAATGAAAGCCTCCCCCTTGACCCAGGAATGGCCACTCGTTGAGAAATGGGACACCCCCAGACACCCAGCCAGTGGGGAGAGTGTCCTGGCTGGTGGCATGGCTGACACCACACCCGCTGCAGGGAGGAGCCTCCACCTTCCCTTTGGCTCCAATCCGAGTGTCTTCAAGATTTACCAGAAACATCATATTGGGCCTAACTGATGTGTGTGTGTCTGTTTGTCATCTCCAGAGTCTGCAAAACAGTGAGCCTCCCCCAGTATCCCTGCATGTCCCTGGTGCCACCCTGCCTACATTTTCTCCAGTGAATGGGCAGGGACACAGGACAGGGCATGGGAGCCTTTGGAAAAGCATGTGTTATTTTGTAAAGATTTTTAAAAAAAGAGGACAGCCTGGTAGAGAGCATAGGATCCAGAGCATGGATGAGGAGAAGCGGGGAATGCTTGGACAAGTCTATGTGCCTCAGTTTCTCCATCTGTAGATTTGAGGGTCATGACCCTGCCAATCTCTGAGGACTTCTAGGTCTCACCCCTATGACCATCCAGGACCCTAGTGGTGGTATCAGTGCCTCCCCTGGCACTACCACAATGCCCTTCTACAAATGAGGGGCAGGAGTGTGACCTGGGGCCAGGGAAGCTGCTGAAGGACTTCACGAGGTCCCTACTCCAATAAGACCCCCCCGCCCAGGATTAAAGGGGAGGGTAGGCCTGAGCTCTTTGCATGCCAAGGATCAGAGAAAGGACATGTAGTCATGGGCTGGGGGGGGGGTCTTCTAGGACAGATTTCATAAATTCTAGGCCTCAGAGCTGGGAGGATTTGGACAGTCATCCAGCCCACCTCCCTTAATTTGTAGATGAGGAAACTGAGGCAGGGCCACCCAGGCAGGTCCCCAACAGCAGAGCAGTTTTAGTAACATGCAGGGGACTTGGCATTGTTATTCTTTGAGTCTGTGTAGACCTGTCCAAAGTTCATGTCTCAGATACAGTGTGGTAGAAGCTTATGTGATAAAAGTTCAGTTTTAAATATGCAGAGAAGTCTTCTGAGCCTCAGTATTTGAATAGACCCGGGATAAAGAGCAGAGGAGTGGACCCTATTGGAAGAAGGTTCTAGAGTCTCAGCTGCACAGTGTGAGGGAGGAACTCAGGCAGAGCAGTCTGCAGAAGGAAACTAAAGCAGAACAAGGACTGTCTTGACTGTGTGACCTTGACCTAATTGCCTATTTTTCTCTTGTATTAAGAAGTTGGGTTAGATGACCCTAAAACCCTTCCCTCTCAATGTTGGCATTCCCTAAGGAGCCTCTGAGCCCAGCAGTTTCCAGAGGATGGAGACCAAGATGGTGGTCTAGAAACCACGGGGTGTCTTCTTCTCATTGGTCCCAGACAACAGAACCACAGTAGCAGGTGTGGGAAGGGAGAAGGGTGGTTGCAAAGGCAAATAGAAGCCTTATGCACCCTCTAGGAACTTGAGGCCTTATGACCTTCTTGAGCACTGAGGTTCAAGTCTCTGGAAGGCTTCAAGGAACAAGGACATCATCCGTGATGTTGGAGTAGAAGCTGCCCTGCTGGCCCTCTGGTCTCTTCTGCTGGGCCTCTGTCCTGAGACGGACCAGAGGCAGATGTGTGCCGTCCGCTCCAACCAGACCATCCCATCTCCTGCCATGGACGCAGAGCTTGAATGGATGCCAAGCTCTTCCCTCCTGATTTGGGTGTGCTTCAAGGTTTGATCCTAGAGCTCTTTATCACATGAACCAGAATCAGATTCTCCGTTTCAGAAGCAGGCCTGACTTGGGTGCAAAATGCTATTCAGTCTGAGCATGGAGGTGGCCTTTGCTCACTCTCCTGGCCCTGTCTCAGATCATTAGCCAGAGCAAGTTTGAGAGATTCGGGCCATTGTCTCAGACCATCTGCTGCCCATCCAGAGGTCCACATCTGCAGTAGCTCAGCTTTGCCAGCATGAGTTTTATGGGGAGAAAAAAGCCTTGAAAGATTGAATCACCTGTTTTCATCAGTGATACCTCTCCCACCCTCTGGGACTCTGTGTGGACTCATTCAGTAGTTAGCATCCTCCCAACCTCCCTCACTCTATCCCAGTGACAACTCCCCCACTCGACTTGAGCTGTTCAGTCCCTCCCTGAGGTGTCCACCCTCAACCCTACTCTGAAGTCCCACTCCAGATCTTCTGCCCCTCCCCCGTGTCCTCTGGTGCTCGGGGACCTATCCCGAGCCTTCACCTGCATACATACCTTTCCCAGGTCTTCGGAGGTCACAGACCCTCCTTGGGGACGGAGGGCAATAACTGGACAGAGCACCTGGTAGCAGTCTAACAAGCAGGTCTTTATTGCTTACATAGCAGCAAAAAATGGCTCTTGTCTTCCTCAACTCCATCCCTTTTATAGTCCTCAGCTCCTCCCCCGATCTCCTCCCCTGTTCCTCCCTCACAGGCGGAGCCACTCCTGTTACTGGGGCGTTCCCAGCACCCATGTGGGTGGGTTCACACCCCCAGGCATCTCCTAGCTCTTAGGTGGCCAAGGTCCAGAGCTGGGTCCATGACACTCTGGAACTCCATAAAGATCAAACTTCCTCTTATCTCAGACCTCCTCCTCTCTTTTTCCTATGCTTTTTGGCTCTCACTGACACCTTTCCCCATAGCATTGCATCAAAGACCACTTTTCCGATACTGGATGTACCTTCCCTCATACACTATTACCAATCCCAGTGGGTCAGAATACTGTTCTCCATGGCTCCTCTCCAGCATCAATCCATTACCTCCACTTCTTATGGTTCGTTCCTTCTAGGTTGCCCCTCTCATCACTCCATGGTCTCTCCTTCTGTCCATTAGCTATGGATCCCCAGGATAGACTCCATCCTTCATTAGCCCAATGCCTGCCTCACAGACTCTTCACTATCCCAATGTCCTTATTTTGGGGGCCTTCAACTTGCATGCTAATTTTCCTTTGAAAATACCCTCATTCTCCAGTTTCTCAACCACTGATGAGGATTCCCATGGCCCATTCTTTATCACCCTAGGCCATTTCTTGATCTTGCCATATTTCCTTTCACCACTATCTTTAAAAACTCAAAATCTCTTTTGTTTTAGTTGTATCCACCTCTTCATGATTCATATCCCTTGATGTGATCATCCTTTATCATTCCATCTCTTGTTCTCTGACTCCTACCCTTGATCTAGTCCACATGGTCATCTCCAATCCCACCACACTTCAGTTTTCTATATTATCTCATTTTGATCCTTCAATGAACCAGTTCAACTCTATTCTGTCCTCTTGAATCTCTTCCCCCATCACATCTTCCCAAGCTCCAACCCTGAATTATTCCCACCTTCCTTCCCTCCTGTTCATGTACTGCTCAACTCAGCTGGAGGAAGTCACAAAACCATGCTGTCTGGCTCTAATACAAATCTCAATTATGTGATCTCAAATAGGCCCTTATTTTAGCAAAACAGTCCTACTCCTTAAGTAATTCTCTTTGGCTCTTCCAAACCTCTCCTCAAGCCACCTGTAGAATGCCCCCTTCTCAGCTTCACCAAAAAAGAAAATCAGACTGTACACCGGAAATTTTTCCTCCCTCCTTGACTCACTTCACTCAGCTATCTTCCTTTCACTATTTCCACTCTCATCTCAGTTGAAGACACAGCCCTTCTCCTTGCCAAGACCAACTCCTGTACAGGCACCCTTGAACCTATCTCCTTCAGCTCTCTCCAGAAGACTATCTCCACCTTAATTTTAACTCTTTCTGATGTACCTCTTCCTATCTACTGACTCCTTCAGTATTGCCATCAAACATGCCCTTGTCTCTTCCCTCATCAAAAAGTCCCCACTCAATGTGACCTTCCTTGTTATGACTCTCCCATATCTCCTTTTTCTAAGCTAAATGCTTTGAGAAATCTATCTACAAAGGCATCATTTTCAGATCATGATGCAATAAACATTTCACTTAATAAAGAGTCATGACAAGATAAATTAAGAATTAATTAGAAACCAAATAATCCTAAAGTCTAAGTGAGTCACAGAAAAAATCACAGAAACAATAATTTCATCAGAGAATGACAATAATGAAACAACAACAAAATTTATGGGATGCAACCAAAGTAGGACTTAGGGGAAAATGTCTGTCTCTAAATGCTTATATTGATAAGATAGAGAAAGGGCAGATCGATGAATTGAGCATGCAACTAAAAACGTTGAAAAAAGAATAAACTAAAAATATCCAATTCAGCACCATATTAAAAATCCTGAAAATCAAAGCAGATATTAATAAAATTGAAAGTAAGAAAAATCATTGAGGTAATAGATAAAACGTAGAATTGGTTTCATGAAAAAATCAGCAAAATAGAAAAACTTTTGATTAATTTGATTTAAAAAAAAGAAAAGCCATCTACTCTACGTGTCTCTATGTCCCTCCTCTCACTAACTTCTAAACTGTCTGCAGTCTGGCTTCCAGTTTTATCATTCACTGAAATTGCCCTATCCAAATGAACAGTGATCTTTCTTCAAGGCCAAATCTAATGGTCTTTTTTCCATCTTCATCCTTCTTGCCCTCCTGCAGCCTTTGACACTGTCAATCACCTTCTGCTCTTGGACACTCTCTCGTCTTTCAGTTTTTAAGTCGCTGCTCTCGTTTTCTCCTAGCTGTCCAGCTGGTCCTTTGGCCCTCCTGCTGTATCTGTATCTGTCACTCCCACCAGCTCTAATGTCTCCCAAAGCTCTGTCATCTGCCCTTTCTCCCCACTATCCCATCTCCCTTGTAGATCTCATTAGATCATGATGCCCAGGTCTCTATATCCAGCCCTTCTCTCTTCTGTGGTTCATTTTCTCCCATGTCCCCTGTAGATACCTCTGATGCCCCATGTCTACAACATCTAATCTCCCCCTAATCTCTCTGCTATTGTGAATTTTCTTGTTTCTGCCTAGTGGATCACCAGCTTTCCTGTCACCAGGCTAACAGTCTTGGGTTCATCCTTGCCTCCTCATTTGATCTCTTTCTCCACATTGCCAATCATCAGTTGTTTCTACCTATCCCCACAACACCACCCTAAATGACACCCTTATCACCTTACTCCTGGCCTAGGTCAATAGCCTTCTAATTGGTCTTCCTGACTCAAGTATTCTGTTCCCCACCTCCAACCAGTCATCTATACAACTGCTGAAGTTATTTTCTTTAATTGTGCTTCTAATTATGGCACCTCCTTTCCCCTACTCAACAAACTCTGGTGGTTTCCTATGGCCTGTCTGGCATTTAAATCTCTTCATCCCCTGGCCACTTGCTACCTTTCCAATTTGCTAACATACCTTTCCACAGACAAATAAGCCAGTCCTTCTGGCACTGCGGCTGTTCCTCACACACAGCTCTTCACCTTTTACCTCTCGACTTTGTAGTTGAAAGCAGACTAGACCAAAAATCATCGCTGGTGAGGGGGAACCCACTGCCTGCCCAAGCAGACTGTTCCACATTAGGGTGGCACCAGTCACAAAACCCGATGTGGTTTGGACAAAGCTCAGGTCAGGATGATACAGTTGTAGATATGCAGGGTGTTTGGAAGGAGGAAAAGCTTCAAGTCCCTCAGGCCAAGGTTAGTGGGGGACTGGTTGAAGGAACTGGGGAATCCTGCTTGGGAGCACTTCATTTCTGAAATTCTGTGAGGTCAATGGATTTATGTAGGGAGAGGAGATGTCCCTTCCCTGGTAGAGAGGGAGCAGAGATATCAGGAGCCCTGGACTTTGTGAGGAATGTCCAAGGTGCCCCATCCTCACTCCTTCCTCAGCCAGCCCAGGACCCCTGGACTGAGGAGCTCACTTTCGGGGAGGGCGAAGAAGTCTGTTAATGACACCAATTAATGAGTGTGAAACCCCATTTCCACCGAGGAAGCAGCTGCAGACAGTTGGAGATGGCTCTGAACCCTGGCACTGATGTAGACAGATGCTGCCTTTCCTCCTTTTTAAATTAAAGGCTTCAAAGGTCTAATTAAAAAGGATACAAAGTAGTGATTTTGGAGAAAGACTTTTGCGCTTGGTGTTAATTATGTTAGGGCAAACAGGAGAGAAAGCTGATTTCAAACTGCCTTCCACATTCGATTCAAGGGGCAAGGCCTGTGCTATTTTAAACCCCTTGATTTAATGAAAACCAAAAAGCATTGTCACATCTGTGGTGCAGAGGCATCTGGGAGTGCCAGAGGAATCAGAATGTTCTTTGGCTTGGTCCAGATCCTATGAAAAATTCTATACTAGATAGAGTCCTAGACAGAGACATCATTTGGCTTTAATTAGACTTAGCCGGAAATTCCCCATCACTGTGGCATGACCTCAGTCCTGTTGATTAAAGGGGTCCTCACCTCAGAGCTGGGAGGGCCTGAGATCAGGGGATGTCAAAGCTGGGAGGCATTTGAGAACTTATAATGTTGGTGCTGGAAAGGACATTAGAGCAAGGAGAGAGCCAAAAGAGGCCTTGTATATCTAGCTTCATGTCTGTGTATGAGAAGGTGGAAGCTTTTAGAGGAGAAACCAGCTGCCAAAGGTCACTTGTGTCCCCCACAAGCCAAGGCATATTACTGGCATCAGGGGATCGTAGAAAGATGGAAGAGTTTGGAAGCCAATAGACCCAGGTCAGTCTTGGCTCAGACATTTATCAGTTGTGTGATCCTGAATCACTGAACCCTTCTAATCTCGTCTCATCAATCAGTCTATCAATCAATAACCATTTGTTAAGAGCCTCAGATGAGCCAGGAACTTTGCTAAGTGTATATTCCTAAAGTCAAGGTAAGGACATTCCCCTGTGCTGCCCTCCTCATAGGGTTCTCAGAAGCCAGGTGCTTTGAAGCCTGGAAGCCTATGGAAGCTCCCATTACAGTTGCTGGTCCATCCCTACTAAGGGGTCACTCTGCCCCTTCCTACCTGGGCGACCTTGGACGGTTCCTTCTCTGGCCCTCAGGGTCCTCATTTGTATGCTGGAAAGATGGGACATAGGAGTCTCCCCCTTTTGCTCTGTAATGGTTTCTTCCCAGCAGGTGGATGGGACGCTGTCCACGATGCTACTGGATGGGGCTTCCTCTTCTGTGTCTCCCTTCCACTTTGATGAAGTTCACTGGGGGTTCAACAAACAAGTTATGCACAGTGAGTTTAAAACAGAAGCACTCTTGGTTAGCCCATCATCCTCCCTCTTCCAGACAGTATCTGGAACAGACTTCTACCTGGGGCTGTTAGCCACTTTCTTGGCCATTTTTCCTTTAAGAATGGCATAAAAAGGAAATAATATAATGTGTCTTTGCAAGACTCATTCCTAACAGCATGATGGAACCTAGCTTGAATTTTACATGTGAGGAAACTGAGGCCCGGGCAATAGAACCATTTGTTGTACTAGAAACATCACTGAGCATAGGCAAGAGTTTCAGTTAGTTGTCCAGTAACCAGTTGTGTAACACTGTCTCAGAACTTTGTCCCTTCTTCTGATATTTGGTTTGCGTATCTCTAAAATGGAGGAAATGACAGTTTTTATGGCTTCCTGTGTGGAGCTGCTGGGAGCCCTACCTGGGCTGATGGATGAAAGATTGCTTTATAAATTGTAAAGACCAGACTGAGCCCTGTATAGGTTTGTTAGTGAGAGGAAGTCTCCATAGAGGAAGGTGACTTCAAGTTGGATTTTTAAGAAGTGGTTTTCATAGGGCAGAGTCCCAGGAGGTGTTATTTTTAACATGTTGCTTTTTATCACCCAGAATCTTGTGCACAGAGTGGTTTCCAAGAAGATATTTGATGGTGAAGGAATGAATGGAAGAGGGAAAGCATGGAGGGTTGGTGCTGGTCACTCAGACCCTAGGTTCTCCTCTGCCCCTAGCTGTGGGGTAAGTGAGGAGGGTTTAAAATTCAGTGCTGGAGTGCAGTTCTGGTTGGACCTGCCAACCTACAAAGGCAAGAAATCTAATGGACTTGAAAGGAGAGAGTGTCCCAGTGAGTGGGAGCCCAAAGCTGGGGTCTTTGCCAGTATGGTAGAGCAAGTGCTTTGAGCCGGAAGAGATTGGAGAAAGGATGGAAGAAGAATTGAGAATGGGCCATGGACCAGGGTCACATGTAGTCCAGGACCACATCTAGTCCCTGCTCTGTCTTGTAACCTTGTGCAAATCCTGTTCCCTTTCTGAGTTGAAGTTGAAGAACTGAAGAGATTGACTAGTTGCTTAGTAAGGACCCTCCCAGCTCTGCCATTTCCTCTTCATAATTCTTTCAAGCTCTAGCATCCCCATTGCCAGAGCCTCTTAGCTCCCATGCACTATGTTCTGTGTCTAGGAGTTCTTCTTATACCAATAAGATACATATTGGGTCAGCCAGGTGTCACAGTAGATAAAGCATTGGGCTTGGAATCAGAAGACTCATGCTCATGAGTTCAAATCTGACCTCAGATACTTACTAGCTGTGACCCAGGGCAAGACTTCCCCCTGTTTGCCTCAGTTTCCTCATCTGTAAAATGGCAGCATCTCTGCCAGGAAAACTCCTGGGGGGTCACAGAGAGGCAGACATGACTACACTGACTGAAAAACAACAGACTTATCAGGAGCAGTGAGGTACCGACAATAGAGTGCTGGACCGAGGGGTAGGAGGACTTGAGTTGGTAACATTTCTGACAGCCCTGGGCCAGTCATGTAATATGTCTGAGATTAAGACTCCTCCTTTGTAAGATGGGACTACCAATAGCAGTCAGAACAACTTCACAGTGTTGTCATGAGGCTCCCATGAGGTGACATGTGCATAGGGCTGAATGATATATCTGTAGATTCACACATGTGCAAACATACATGATACTATGACTGTTTGAAAGCTCTCTCTAAGTGGCAGCTACTATAGTGTTGTCTTTGTTTCCTAGGTTGTCCTGGGCAAATAGCATCAGGATCAGGGGGTCAGCCTCCTGGAGGGGTGGCTCCATCATTAACTCAGTTGTTCCTCAGAAATCCAGATGGGTCTGTTATGAGGGCCTCATGTTAAGTTCTGGAGCTGATGTTCGGAAAGTCCTTGGCACTAAATAAATACTTGTTCCTTTTGTGCCCCTCTTTTTGCAGTCACATACTTTCCAGAACCCATGTGAGATCACATTGTGCTGAATCCCCCAGGGACCATGGGGGGAGCCCTGGGGGAGGGAGTGAGCAGCCTTCAACAGATGACAAAGGGGGAGCCTGAATCAGAAAAGGCATAATGGGTGTCACCAAAGAACCATATGAGAGCAGGAAACAAACAAGGTGAAGTGACTTGCTCATGGTCACCAAACTAGTAAGTGTCTAACTAGATTTGAACTCAGGATATAAGTCTTCTTGACTTCAGATCCAGGACTCTATCCACTGTAGCACATTTAGCATAGTACTGGACATAGGTAAGCTCTTAATATATGTTCTCTCTCTCCCACCCCAACCCCTCCATCTCTCTCTCTCTCTCTCTCTCTCTCTCTCTCTCTCTCTCTCTTTATTGGTGGCATCACAACTTCATTCAGCTGAGCATTACTATCTATTATTGTTTTGCCAAAGCATGTTAGGAGCCCCCAGGCAGATTGCAACCTTGGCCGCTGGCTGCAGGAGGCTTGCCTAGCCCCACCTCAAGACACTAAACTTTTTATTGGAATCATGTTAAATCGAATTTTGCCTGAAATGAGACAGTCTCCTTCTCAGACACAGGAGAATTGATGGATTTTAGCATCCTCTTGGTGACTGGGTCCTCAAATACATCAGTTTCTGTCCTAGGGGGGTTACGTTGAGGACCTGCCTCCACACTGTTGTTGGTCTTTTTGAGTCCTTGTGTCCAGTTCTTGCCCCTTGCTGTTGGCTTGCCTTGAGCCCCTCCTGCCCTAACTTCTCACCAACTGCTTGGAATCTTCCCAGCTAGGCTTGGTAGAACCAGGAATAAAAGCAGAGTCAGCCATCCTGACTCAACATGCTGAGGGACTTCACTGGAAATTACATGAGCTCCAGTGTCCAGACTGATGTCTGTTGTTTTCCCAGTCCTTGGCGGAGTTGTAGATAGGGTGGGCTACTGGATTAGTTATGCTTATGTAAGTGAGGAGAAATTCAACTTTTTTTTCCCATGGAGATTGGACAGACAACTGTCTTTTCTAGAGAACCGACATCCCTCTTCTCCAGCCATGGTAGGCCATCCAAAGTCTTTGAAGACACCCTTCCCATTGTCCCAGCCCTTTAATCATCCATAAAATCAAACCTTAAGACCTTAAAAAAATAAAGACTGAGGCCCAGGGACCCTTGGCTGTGACCCCCAGAAGTCGAATGCTTCTGGTCATACTCTGGAGCCTTGACTTTGAGACCTGGAGCAGGCCCACACTGCCTTTGGGCTAGGGGGGTGTTGTAAGGGGCTTCACATTAACAAGTGAAATCCCCACCTCAGCCTAGATGGAGGACTCATCTGATGCTTGCCTGTGCCCCTTCCCTTGACTCCCCCCCCCCCAATGTGGATGCTGTGACGATGGTGAGTGAGAGAGCCCGTTGTGCATAAGGATTGTAGATGTCATAGGAATAGGGGCTAGAGGAGGAGGGGGAGCAATAGGGGCCAAAGTAGGAGAAACAATGCATGGGAGGGGGGGAGCCTGAGCTCATTTGACTCTTCTGCTAGTTTGGACTCTTCCAAACTTCTTCCATCCATCATCCCTCCACATTCTTCCTCTCAAGCTTTACCAGCTCCCACAAATAAACTCCTTCCTACAGGATATTTCCATCCCCTTCAAGCCTAGTTGAGGCACACTGGGGGCCGGGAGGGTAGCTGAAGCAACTGGTACTTATTTACATTCAGGGCAAACATTTCCAGGGCACTTTCCATCCATCTTCATCCCGGGTTTTCATTTCCCTCTCTGCTTCAGTTTCCTCATCTATAAAATAGGAATGATATGACCTGAAGTACCATTTTCACAGTTATGAGGCTCCAAACTGGGCATTTCTTTAAGGTTGGCAAAGCACTTAGAAGCCCTTTAGGGGCACTAGAATGGCATGCTGTTCCCCTCTGACCTCATCCCTCTTCCTACTACCCACCAGCACAGAGTCAGGGCAGATGGGGGACCACCTGATGGCTATCTCAAGATCGAATTTGCCCAGATTACATCTGTTTCTCACCAACAAAGGCAGCCTAAAGAGACTAGAGGTAAAGATCCAGAGGTTCGACAGTGAGGCCAGGAGCAGGTTGGACATGCCCTGCCCATTGACTAAACTCCTTGAATCTCTTCCCAATTTGGTGTCTGATCACACCTAGTCTTGTCCAAACTAGTGGTTGGCAGGTATGAGTGATAGTGATGGACTTCCATACTGTGGTCTGTAAGAGTCTGTTCCCCAAGTGCTTCCTGAGAAGGGGGAGAAGGATGCAGCTGGGCCAATTTTCTACCTAAGTCTGGAGCCAGAGGCAGGAAAGGATTCAAACCTGGTATGAAGGTGATGATGAAGAAGAAAATAAGCCAGACCATCTTGGGAGGACTAAACCACTGTTCCACTCAGAGTGATCCTGGTTCAAGTCCCGAAGATAATCCTCTCTTGGTGCCCCTGGCATCATCCTTGGGAGGAGGGGCATCTCATGGGAGCTTCTGGGGTGCCTAGGGTAATCAGGGAGACTTTCAGCCCTTTGTTTATTAAGGGCCCTGGGGGTATCCTCAGGAGGCTGGGATTGTTAGGATTGATTGAAGAACCAGGGGAAGAGATGATTTGGGGGTTCAGAGAGTGACACCGATTCAATCCTCAAGCTTGTGGGAGAAGAGAGACTGAACAGGTTGCACATGGTAGGGAGCAGGGATGGCAGAGACTGGGGCCTCTTAGTGAGCTTTGGCAATAGCCAGATGACCTCAGAGAAACCCAAAGAAGGTCTTTCCAGCTCTGGGATTCTGTGGTCTCAACTTCTCCACCTATTAGCTGGGCATCCTTGGGCCGGTCCCCTTACCACCCTGAATCTCAGTTTCCCCATCTAGCAAAGGAAGACAAAAGTCCCTGCCCTCCTACCTTCTTTCAGGGATCAGAGACTCCAAGACCTCCAGTTACATCTTGGTTAGGAAGGTGCTTCCCAGCATACCAGAAGGCCTCTGAATGGGTGGAGGTAGAGGGGGTGCTGCCAAACTGGGAACTTGGAAAGGCCCAAACCACTGCCTTCCTCAGGCTCCTCTTCTAGAGGGTCCAATAAGTTATTACGTTATTACATTTTAAGTTGACAAGTAAATCTTATTATAAAAGTATAATGACACCATAAAAGATATTTTATTCATTCATTTTGTCCTCTCATTTGCTTTGACACTTCATTATAGCTTCAGCTCCATGGAGGTCTAAAACTCACATTTGGCAAATTGATGGAACCTTCCAGCAAATGCAGATGCCTCAAATCTACTCTCAGCAGATGGGGGGGGGGACCCTCAGTGTTAAGACGCTATCAGGGTTGGCGGGGACTCCTCACCCAGCCTCTCCCTGCTCAGAAATTCCTTTTACCCCACCCACAACCAGTGGTTTTTGAGTGACTGCTTGAAGATCTTTTTTTTAAATTTTTATTAAAGATGTTACTTGAGTTTTACAATTCCCTCCCCCCAATCTTACTTCCCTCCCCCCCCATGGAAAGCAATCTGTCAGTCTTTACTTTGTTTCCATATTGTACCTTGATCCAAATTGAGTGTGATGAGAGAGAAATCATATCCCTAAAGAGAAGAGAAGTCTAAGAGGTAACAAGATCAGACAATAAGGCATCTGTTTTTTTCTAAATTAAAGGGAATAGTCCTTGAACTTTGTTCAAACTCCACAGCTCCTTATCTGGTATACAGATGGCACTCTCCTTTGCAGACATGAAGATGTCTATGGACAGGGAATTTACTACCTTCCAACATGATCAATGGTACTGATCTATAATTAATTAATTAATTGATTTTCCCCCTATTCTTGCTTCCCCCCCCAAGAAGGCAGTCTGTCTGTCTTTACATTGTTTCCATGGTTTACATTGATCTCAGTTGAATGTGATGAGAGAGAAATCATATCCTTAAGGAAGAAAAATAAAGTATAAGAGATAGCAAAATTACATAATAAGATAACAGGTTTTTTTTTAATTAAAGGTAACAGTCTTTGGTCTTTGTTCAAACTTTCCAGTTCTTTCTTTGGATACAGATAGTATTCTCCTTTGCAGACAGCTCCAAATTGTCCCTGGTTGTTGCACTGATGGAATGAGCAAGTCCTTCAAGGTTGATCATCACCCCCATGTTGCTGTTCGGGTGTACAGTGTTTTTCTGGTTCTGCTCATCTCGGTCAGCATCAGTTCAAGCAAATCCCTCCAGGCTTCCCTGAATTCCCATCCCTCCTGGTTTCTAATAGAACAATAGTGTTCCATGACATACATAGACCACAGTTTGTTAAGCCATTCCCCAACTGAAGGACATTCACTTAATTTCCAATTCTTTGCCAACCACAAACAGGGATGCCATGAATATTTTTGTACAAGTGATGTTTTTACCCTTTCTCATGTTCTCTTCAGAGCAGTAGTGATATTGTTGGATCAAAGGTATGCACATTTTTGTTGCTCTTTGGGCATAATTCCAAATTGCTCTCCAGAAAGTTTGGATGAGTTCACAGCTCCACCAACAATATATTAGTGTCCCAGATTTCCCACATCCCTTCCAACACTGATCATTGCCCTTTCTGGTCATATTGGCCAGTCTGAGAGGTGTGAGGTGGTACCTCAGAGATGTTTTAATTTGCATTTCTCTAATAAGTAATGATTAAGAGCAATTTTTCATATGACTATGGATTGCTTTGATCTCCTTGTCTGTAAATTGCCTTTGCATATCCTTTGGCCATTTGTCAATTGGGGAATGGCTTGTTTATTTTTTTTAAATTTGACTCAGTTCTCTGTATATTTTAGAAATGAGTCCTTTGACAGAAACATTAGTTATAAAGATTGTTTCCTAACTTACTAAATTTCTTTTGATCTTGGTTACAGTGGTTTTGTCTGTGCAAAAACTTTTTAACTTAATGTAATCGAAATCATCTAGTTGGTTTTTGGTGATGTTCTCCAACTCTTCCTTAGTCATAAACTGTTCCCCTTTCCATAGATCTGACAGGTAAACTAGTCCTTGATCTTCTAATTTGCTTATAGTATTGTTTTTTATGTCTAAATCCTGTAACCATTTGGATCTTATCTTGGTAAAGGGTGTGAGGTGTTGGTCTAATCTAAGTTTCTTCCATACTAACTTCCAATTTTCCCAACAGTTTTAATCAAAGAGAGAGTTTTTATCCAAATAGCTGGACTCTATGGGTTTATCAAACAGCAGATCACTATAATCAATTCCTGCTATTGCACCTAGTCTATTCCACTGGTCCACCACTCTGTTTCTTAGCCAATACCAGACAGTTTTGATGACTGATAGAAAGCAGATTAATTTTTAAACCAGTCAACCAAAAAGCATTTATGAGGTACCTACTATATACCTGGTGACATGTTGGATGCTAAGGAACAAATGCAAACAATAAAAAAAGAGAAATGACGCCCACTTTGGAAGCTCTTCTGTGTCTTCAAGGGCACAACTCATGTAGTATAAAGACCGACTGATACAAGATTGTTGAGGACTGGGTCATCCAGCCAGAAGAACCTGGCTCCCCACATTCTGCCCACTCCTTCTAGACCTCTGCAGCCTCTGGAGTTCTCTTTGGAGTCCAGTCCCAGCTGGAGCCATAACAACCACAATGATGACAACACAGCAGTCACGGAGACCATTGGCCCAGAGCTTTAAGGTTGGTTAAGAGTTTTACAAATAGGATGTTGTTTGATCCCCCCCCCCCGGGATGGGGGGGGGGCGCTGTTAATGTCCTCATTTTGCAAATGGGAAAATGGACATAGACAGAGGTGAAGGAATGTTCTCAGGTTCCCATAGCCAGGAAGTAGCTGAGTCTGGATTTGAACTTAGGTCTTTGAATCCAGACCCAAGAATCCCGCACCAGCCAGATACCTGGTTGGCCCTTTCCTCATCTGTACAAGATGGAGTCAATCCTCAGAAGTCTGTCCTGTAGGACTATCTCAGGATGCTTCTCTTAGACATCATCATTGCTGCCTCTTTCCACATAGCTGGGTTTCCCCTCCACTCTCTGCCTTCTCTATGTCCTTGGGTCTGCAAAATTAAATACCTGAAAAGTCCCTGGAAACTTCTGTTGGTTGCTATGGTTACATGAGAATCATTCCCATTTCCCTATAAAGACAACCCCATTTCCCCCTTGCATTAAAGCCAGCCAATTATTGCTAATCGCCGATGGGTGAGCACCCCAGCTCTCTCCTGCATGTCTCTTCCTCCTCCTCTTCCTTCTCCCTGTTAGCATTGCAGGCTGGCTGGGTAGACCAGGCTGGGGGGATGTGGATTATGTGAGAGTTCATTATCAGAGCGCGGGCTCGATTGATTATCAATAACCGGCCTTTCACTTACTTACCATCCTGCGGCGGGGTGGCTGATTTAATATCCTGGCAGTCCCCTCAGCTGATCTAATCAGCCAACTTCATCTGGAAGCTCTGGGGAGGCAATGAGCTCGGCAGACCATCCCCATTCACACCCCTGCCTTCCTAGGGCTGTTCCAGGTTCCTCTGGGTCACCCCATCTCCCCTCTCAGCTTGCCTGGGATCTGGATGAGGATCCCTGTGGGGAAGGGGCAGCTCTCCAACTCTAAATGTATTAGTGACCATGTCCAGGTCACTGCTATGGAATAGTAGAAAGAGACTGTAGAGTCCAAGCCTAAGTTAGAATCGCAGCTCTGCCATACCGGGGCTGTGTAACCTTGGCCAAGCCTCTCTGGGTCAGATGATCCCCTCAGTTCTTCCTTTTATTAAATGGGATTTGATCTCTGTGTTGACAAGGGTCAGAGAGACCCCAAGAGCTCAGGCTTTGCAGGAGGAGCTCCCCCTCAGCAGGAAGAGCTCCCCCTCAGCTCAGAGTCTAGCCATTCTGATTGGATGAGGGATGAGGTCTTGTTGGCAGGCGATTCCTCTAGGAAGCCTTCCCTCATCCCTGCCCCTGGCTGTTACTCTCCTTTGTCTCCCCCCACCCCAAGCCTCCATGGCTCCTGGACTTGTGTAGATCCCCTTCTCTGGAATGTAAGCTCCTCAAGGGCAGAAACTCTTGGTTTTTGTCTTTGTTAGTAGAACTCAATATGTATCTAGCATGCAGTAGTCACTTCGTAAATGCTCGCTGGGTTGAATTGAATTACTGAGTTGTTACCCCCTCCCAGAATATACATTAGACCTTCTCTGAGCCTGAGGGGCTCCCCTTGACTGTTCACCACTAAGGGGAGAGGTTCAGGAAGGGAGTGTGAAAGGAAATTATGTATCTTAAAAATATGCATATGTATATGGATGAATGTTGAAAAATTTGCATATGTGTATCTGGAAAAATAAAATATCAATTAAGAAAATGAAAAAAAAAAAGAAAATTTCCAAGACCCCTCCTCTATTGGGCCAAATGAAGGCCCAAGGGGACCCTGACTGAGGGAAGCAGGGAAAAATGGACACTTTCTGCCTCCCCCCTCCCCCTGCAGCAGAGACTGGCTTCCCCATTCCTTTGAATGGAAGAAGGTTCTGAGAGGGCCTGTGGGACTGGGTTGGGGGGGGGGCAGCCCCTGCAGGTCCAGGAGAGAAATGTCAGAGAATCATTCATTTGTTGCCTTGGCTTCCTAGAGACAATTTGGGAAAAAAAATAGAGACTTCTACTATTTTTAAGAGTTCTTGATGAGACTTTGGTATCTGCCAGGGATCACTGTGAGCCTCTGCAAGGGCCTATTGACAAGCCCTCTCCTTGGATAAGAACCTTCATGCTCACTTTCCTGGAGCTGGCAGACACCCCCGCCCGCCATGGAAGATGCCTCAGCAATCACTCTTGCTTTGACTTTCATGACCCAGGGATGTCACTGGGGCCTACCTTGGCTTGAGCTCATTGAGAGCAGACCAAAGGCTTCAAACCTAGAACTTTGATGACTTTCTGAACTGATTTTCAACACAGCGAAGAAGACAGTGTAGCCTGGTCATCACAGAGTTTGACTTCTGTTCCTGATGAAATTTTAGATCATGTTATTAAAGGGAGGGCTTGAAAGTTTTAGAAAGTGAAGATCTAGCCTGACCCCATCAAGAGCAGCTCATGCTAGACTAACTTCCTTTTGGGAAGGGAGCTACATTGATGGTCTCATACTAGATGTGGTTTGAATGGGAGGATAGTTAGGTGGAGTTGAGCTTATTGATTGCCTGGACATAATGAGTGGTTATTAAAGGGAATGATGGTGGTCTTCTGAGGACTCTGGTCTGTCCTAAGATTGGCTCTCTTGGTACATTTCTCTTTTCTGGAGCACTTTTGAGTTCTCCTACTCTTCTTCAGTTGGACCCAGGACAGGTATTCCATGATAACCCATTCCTATCCTCGCCTCAGGAATTATTGTGTTCTCTTCTTTTCAGGTTTTCTGCTGTTCCCAGCTTATTGGAGACATTTCAATGGATTTGTATGTTTGTATTGAGCTAGAGAAGATTTTTGAGGCTTTGTGTTTTGCTAGGTGTTCAGATATGTCTATTTGTTCAGTCATTTTTCCTTCATGTCTGATTCTTTGTGAGGTTTTCATTTGTGAGGATTCATTTGAGGTTTTCTTGACAAAGATACTGGAAGGATTTGTCAGTTCCTTCTCCAGGCCTCCTGACACCAATAACAGTGCTCTATTAACTGCACTCTTGCAGTGACTTGCCCAGGGTCACACAGCTACGAAGTATCTGAGGTCAGATTTGAACTTGAGTCTTCTTGATGCCGTACTCATCATTCTATCCACAATATCACCTAACTCCTAGGAAGTCCTGATTAAATGTCTGTCTCTTGGACTCTGTAGCACACCCAGATGCAGACATAGACATATACACAGACACAGACACAGACACAGACTCGATGAAAAGATGTGAAGCAGATATACCAGGAAGTTTCCTTACCAGCCAATAGTGGGTGAAGCAGGAACTGTCTCCTCAGAAGGTCAGGGACTCCCACCTTGTTACCAGCTTCCTGAAGATTAGATGAAGGACTGGCAGATGTCTAACCTAAAGAAGAGAAGGCTCAGGGGGGATATGAGAACTGGCTTCAAGTATTTGAACATTCAAGTATTTGAACAGTTTTGTCTCTTGGAAGAAGCATCCGGCTGCCTTGGAGGGCCGAGCCAGCCAAAATGGGGGAAATGCCAGACATACACTTGCCCAAAAAACTATTTTATAGAGAACTCACACAGGGAAAGTACTTACAAGGAGGAGTGATACCGAGATACCCTCAAGGTCTCATTGAAGAACTTTAGAATTGGTTGTGCAGCATGGGAGACCCTGGCACAGGACAGCCCAGCATGGCATATCCTCATCAGTGAGGGGGCTGCACTCTATGAGGAAGGCAGAATAGAAGTAGCTCAAAGGAAATGTGATACCCATAAGTTTGGAGTCCCCACCTCAAGTGTTCCCATGGACTATTTGTGCCCAAACTGTGGTAGAGCATTCTGAGCTCATATTGGTCTGATCAGGCACAGTCGGATACACTGTCATTTGTCTCAAACATCATGATATCATGGTGATCTTTGATAATGAAGGACAAGAACCAATGGGGGAAAAGTAGAAAGGCAAACCAACATTCAGGGCTAAGGGGGTGGGGAAACTCCTAACATTTAGAGCAGTTGAAATTGGAGAGGGCCACAGTGGAGGTAATGTGTTCCCTCTCTTTGGAGATCTCCAACTAGAGACTGAATGACCATTGGTCAGGGATTTCCTAGAGGGGATTCTTTGGTGGGAACAGGTGGAATTCCATGGTCTCTAAGATTCCGATGACTCTTAGGCAGCAGACCATGGTGAAAAGTTACCAAAAGTTTGAATTACCAAAGCTGCATTTGAATCCAACTCTCTGACTTTTACTAGATTGTGGTCAAGTCATTTGTCTTCTGTGTGGCTCAGTTTCTTTTCTAGGAGAATTAATTGTACATTCTACTTCATAAACATTTTTATATTGTGTTTTTTAAATATCAGCCAGTGGTGATGCTCAGACTGATGAAGTAAGAAAGCAGAAAGACAAATGAACTCTGGTTCCTGAGGAGATGAATGCTCTCATTTTTTGGAAAAGTAAATGGAACCTCTTAGAGGTGAAGGGACTTCCCCAGGGTGGTGGAACTGGGGTCCAAACTTAGATCTCTTGACTCTAACTACTCGTGTGCAAGCTGCTTTGAGGCTGGAACCTCCAAATGCCAATCAAACCCTTAAGAAGCCAATGTCCAAAGCTCTTTTAAAGCTTCCTTTGTTTTTATGTGGCCCTCGTCCTAGGAAATGAGGAAGAGACAGGATGCTCAGGGAGACAGAAGGTAAATGTGGGAGGGAAGGTGAGTATAGATTTCTGGTATAGATTTCTAGGATCTCAGAACTAGAAGTACAAGCCTTTTTTAAAAAAAAACCAAATTCCTTCTAGATGAATGCTTCTGTCCTAGATCTGGCCTCTATCAGGTCCTCTTCCACCCCTTTGGGCTGGCCTGTTCCACTGGGGCACAGCTCTCACTGTTCTGGCCTCTGTCAGGTCCTCTTCCACCCCTTTGGGCTGGCCTGTTCCACTGGGGCACAGCTCTCACTGTTAGGGCATTTTATGTACAAGCCTCTTCCCCCTTGTTCCTAGTTCTGCTCTTTTGCATCAAAAAGAAAAGGTCTAAATCCTTTTTCTTAAGATAGATAGCTTATCTTTTTTTTTAGTTTTTTTGCAAAGCAATGGAGTTAAGTGGCTTGCCCAAGACCACACAGCTAGGTAATTATTAAGTGTCTGAGGCCGGATTTGAACTCAGGTCTTCCTGACTCCAGGGCCTGTGCTCTATCCACTGCACCACTTAGCCGCCCTGATAGCTTATCTTCTCACTCGGCTTGCACTCCAGTCTCTTCTCCATCCTCAATGTCCTTCTTTCTTTGAACACTGGCATCTTTCCTAAACTGTGGCACCAAGGCTGCAGATGACTGCTAACTAGTGCAGAGGACAGTGAGAGGTCCCCTCCCTAATCATGGGCATTGGACCTCTTAATGCATCCTGAAATCATTTTAGTTCTTTGTTTTGAGTTACCTGTCCTCCTGATGACCCAAGGTAAGTCCCTTTCACCCCTATTTCCACCCTATCTATTTCTGGCAACTTCCCTTCTAACACTCCCTCCCCACTGGAGGGATCCCCAATGCCATCATGGAAGGCAAATCTCTAAATAATTATGATATGAGGAAGAATGGGTTAAGTGTAAATGGGCTAGGAAAAAGCTATCAAGGGAGAAATTGAGTTTGCCAGAGATTGGAGAGGGAAGGCTTCTAGGCACTGGTGACCTTGAAGGGAGGGAGGGACTTGAACATATGGAGATGGGAGAGGAGGGAGTTCATTCATGACATGGATAATGGTGTGGGCAGAGACCTGGGAAAAAGTGAAAGCAGGATGATGGATATTAGTCTGGTTGGAGAAGAGTGAGGCAAGGTTGGGCCAAAGTTACCTCCGTTTTCTTACTAATTTGAAACCATCTAAGCCACTGGTGAAAGAATTCTATTTACAGGGTGTTGACTTTTACAGATACTTACTTCTAAAGACCTAACCAGCTCCAGGACTGATGGGTGATCGATCTTACCTCCCTTTTCTCCCCATCATTGTTTGGATTTAACCTACCCAGAATGCAGAGACTAGACTGAAGAAAAAGCCAGACTGGATAGATTGTCTGAATGTGGCTGGGCTGGAAGAGGAATTTGGTTTAGAGAGTGACCGATGGTGGTCGGTGAGAGGGGCAAGAGTCAGGAATTATTGGATGTAAGCAATGCAGCATGAACAGCAGAGTTATGAACAGGAGCATCAAGGTGGGGAAATACCCCCCAACTTCCCTTGGCTAGAGCTTGAGCCCACAGAGAATAATGAGTTCAAGTACAAGTCTTCCAATGAGTGTATGAAATTCTGCAAATTCTTGAGCTTTGTGAATGAGTGTGCTTGTAAGGAAAGCCAATGTTTTATCTTTGGGGGAATTTCTCAAATCATCAAGTCTCCAGAGTGTCCCCAGGCCCTTCATGTTAGGAGGGAACATCTGGCAAAAGAGTAACTCATTGTAATTCCCTTAGTAGGACCAATGACATTAATCACCACTCCCTAAGTATGACTTCAACATGAAGAGAAAAGTGATCCATGGGCCTTAAGGGTTGAGTGGGGAGTTTACCTCTAAACCAGTATAGGAAGCCCCTCTACAGAATTCCTTAGGGGTTGGTTCCTCCCATCTCTACTTGAGCTCTTCCAGTGACAGGTAGCTCACTACCACATGAGGTATCCCATTCCACTGTGGGAGAGCTCTGATTAAGAGATTTCTTATTTCCTTAGTAAGAGAATAAGTCTGCTTGTCTGCAGCCTTCCCACATTATTTCTGCCCTCCAGGGTCAGGCACCCAAGGTTAATCCTATTCCATGCTATAACAATCGTTTACCTGTCCCCCTCTGTCTTCTCTCTTTCAAGCTAAACGTCCCCACCTTCTTCAGCCATTCCCTATAGACCTTCACAACCCCTGGAAATTAGGGGTTAGGAAGCATAGGAACCATAGGAAAGCCAATTGTGACTCAGTGAGCATCTGCCAATGAACACATACTAAATACTCACTAGTGGAGACACAAAATTTAGGTGAGACACTGGCTCTCTCCAAGCTCCTAGCCTATTAGGGGATGACTCTCACACAGAACACTACAGGCTCAGTGCCACTGAGGGTCAACCTGGTAATGTTTGACTTTGAGGGGGTGAGTGGGAAGTAAGTGAAAGACTGAGGACTTAAATTGGAAGTCAAGAGGCCTAAGTTTTAGTTTAGTTTAGTTTTTTATTTTTTACTTTGTTTCCTGGAGCAAGTAATTCCCCATCCTTGTCCATGGGTTCTTCCTTCTTTGAAGGAGGGCATTGGACTAGGCAGTCTCTGAGGTCCTTTCCAATTGAAATGTTCTTATGATGCCAATTTTAGCTCTGTTCTCTGAAGACTCAAAGTTCTGGGGAGTTTAGGAACCTGCTCCCCATCCAAGTGCAATCTTATCACAAGAAAGTATCTAATCCTCATTCAAATGAGGTGCCAATGGCAAAGAAGTCCAGGGAGGATTCAGTTCAGTTCTTCAGTCAATGACTAGGGCCACATACTAGGTATGATGGGAATACAAGGAAGCAATGACAATGTTCTCATCTTTTCATTCTCTTTCACCCATATAACCAATGGGGGCCAAGGTCTATCCATTATACCCTTGTGACATCTATCCAATATGCCCCCTTTTCTCCTCTAATACTGCCCACCCTGTGCATACTTGGACCACTACAATAACTGCTGAGGGGGGGAGTGTCTACCTGTCTCCCCACTCCAACCCACCCTCCATTCAGTCACTAAAGTGGTTTTCTGCAACTGCAGATATGATCATATTCTATCTACTCAATAAACCCTACTAGCTCCAAGGACAGATGGGAAGGATACTGCATTTTTAGCAGTGACCAAGACTTTAGCTTGTTTTAAGCTTTGTCTTCATCAATCACAAGCATTCCTCCAATGGCCATCATTCTCAGATCATCAGCTGTTGAAAGGAAGGGGCAAAGCCTGAGACCTGGAGCCAGACAACCTGGGGTTGAGTCCCAGCTTCGCCATTAACTCGCCATGTGATCTTAATGCAATCCTGTCCCATCCTTGTGCCTCAGTTTCCCTAATCATTGGAGAGATTGGACTTGATAACCTTTAAAGTCTAATCCTGTTTTTTGAATCTCAGTTTGAAACATTTCTCATCCTTGCTTGGAGGCAGTAGGCAGGCCTATTGATTGGTGGGAGAAATGTTAGCCCCGCTAGCCTAGTGATCAATGAGCCACTCTGATATTCAAAGGTTGAGGAGCTTCGGAAGAGCTGACCAGAAAGGGAGTTTTGTGTAACAAATAGGCCCTGCATTCATTCTCCTTATACACCAGCTCATATTTTGTGACAGAGGTGAGCTATTCCCTTTGAGTTCAAAAAAGTAAAACCAAACCAAAACCACATTCATAGTCTAAGAATTACTGAAAGAGCTGGAAAAACCCATAGGTGGGTGAGGGGGTTGGGTAACTGGGCCCTCTGGAAGACCCTCAAGCTCCAGGCTTTCTGTTGGGAAGAGACCTGGGCTTGGGTCGTATCTGTCTTCTGTCTTGGCCACTTGAGCTTGACCTTGGGCAAGCTTCCTTGTTTCTCACAATCTCAGTATCTCTGTCTGTGTAATGGGGTTATTTGTCAGCACTACCCATTTCCCAGGGGTGGGAAAGGTAGTGGCAGTTGTAGAAAGAAACTCTTTCTTCATCTTTGTTAGTTATTGGTGTCAGTGGACTTGTAGGTTTGTGTACATTAGACTGGAGGGACCATCTTCTCTCCCCCTCCTCCCACATCTGCTTGAGTTACTTTTCGTCTCCCCCCCCCCCATGATCTTCTGCAAGGTGGGGGCACTGGGTACCATGGACTGGACTTCTAGGGGACTTTGAACTGTAGCCTAGTGCTTTAGTCTGGGACATAGAATCTACCTCAGCAAAACAGGCCTCCCCTCTTCTGCTCCATTTTCCCATGTTTCTTAAGGCCGACATCATGATGGCTACATTAGACCCCCATAAATAAGGACTCTGTCCCAGCTAAGGCTGCCATGGCTCTTTCTACAGTGAACTCAAGCATATTAAATCACAGAAAACTAGAATCCAAGGGACTATGCATCTCCAATCCAGGCCAAGAATCTCCTTTTCCTCATTCATTCATTCATCCATTCCCAAATCCATTCGTTCATTCATATACATTTATCAAATCATTCATTCTCTCATCTATCTGTTCAATTAATAGTTCATCCATTCAAAACAGATGTCAAGACAGTGGTTGATACCTACTGTATGTAGAGAGGGCCCTGGGTTCAACCCAAATGATACAAAGATAACTTTAAACCAGGCTGTACCCTCAAGGATCTTATAGTACCATGGGTAGTCACAGCAAGAGTTGGCCTCCGAGAGGGTGGAGGAGACAGAGCCAGATGGACAGAGGCAGAGAGTCAGGGAGAGAGAATAAGAGAGAAGGCACCCAAACACAAGAGGGAAGGAAAGTCTGATAGGAATCAAGGAAAGTTTCAGAGAGAAGGTGAATGGGTCCTTGAAAGAAGAGAAAAATTGTCCCAGGCAGGAATGGGGATGGTGAGTTGTGCCTTCAAGGCATGGGGTATGACTTGAATTGGGAGAACACAGGGGAGAGGGAAGAGATAAACAACTGGTAAGTGACTAGTATGTGCCAGTCACTGCAAAAGTGGATCTTCATGATAACCTGGGAAGTTGGTGACATTGCTCTCCTTGTTTTATAGCTGAGGAAAGGAAGACAAACAGACGTTAAGTGACTTGCCTGGGGTCACGTGATTAGAAAGTCTCTAAGGTGAGACTTGAACTCAGGACTTCTGGGCTCCAGCGCTAGCTACATCCTCTGTACCACCTAGTTCACCTGGAGGCAGTTTGGCTGCAAGATGGATCACATGCCGGAAGCTTCAAGTTAAGACTGGACAGAGGGATTATAGAGGGAGGGGAGTCATGCATATCTCAGACAGAGACAACTCGGTTTAAGGGAACGCTTCCCAGGACTCGGTGCTGTTCCCCTGTACATGGAGTGAGCTCCCTATCATTGGAAATATTGGAACAGAGGCTGAGCGGTCCCCGGCCCTTATGCCCCCTGCCCAGGGATGAGAGAGAGGAGGATAACTCATATTCAGGGTCAGATTGGGCTACATTTCCTCCATGCTTTCATTCATAAAGTCTTTGGGGTGGGGGGTTGGTTGATGCCAGGATGGGCTTCTCTAGGTTTCTGTCAGTGAAATCATGTGCTCGGTTCTGGAGCCAGCCCGCTCCCAATGGGACGAGCTACAAGGTTGTTTCCAGGACTGTTTCCAGACAGACCTGTATAAAATCTCTTGCGAAGTTGTTTTTCTTTTGACAAAATGAGCACAGGTTGGAAAAAAAATAGTGAGAGGAAAGGAAGACTAAGTGCCGAGCTCAAAGGGAATGGCCAGCCTGTAAACTGGGGTACATCGTGTGAAGGGCTGCGAGAAGCCTGGGCGGGGAATGCAGGCTTGGGAGAGGAAAGACCCCAGCTTTGTATTGTTGAGGAGCTGAGTGCCTTGGGAAAGTTTACATTTTGTCTCTCAGCCTCAGTTTCCCCATGCGTTAAATCTGAGTTTCTACAGTCTTTCCTAGCTCTGATGTCCCCTAATCCTAAAACTGAGGCTTTGTGGACAGGCTGGTCCTTAAGTGAGACGGAATCAGGGGCCTTCCCTCACCGCCTCCCAGCTGTTTTCCTGTTTTCCTGAGCCATGCTCACATGGGCTAGCACAATACCTTCCTGGCCCAGGGAAACAGTTGGTTGACTCCGACTTCCAGATGGTTTAGAACTTGAAGAATCATGAGAAGAATCTAGTCCAACTTTTGAATTTTGCAGATGAAGATACTGAAGCCAAGAAAGGGAGTGATGACTTGCCCATGGTCACTAGGGCTAGAAGGGTCTACCAACCTTCAGAGCCTCAGGACTGGTTCTTGATGCTGTACCCTAGGATATAGGCTTAGAAGGACTTCTAAGATCCAGCCTGTGCCTGAAGCAGGACGATGCCGCTGTACTCTGGACACTGGAATGGTCTGTCCCCTCACTTCTGCCTTGCTGCAGGACATTTCCGGGTCTTTGAATCCTTTCCTCCATCCTGTTCACTCCCATCTATTCTGTATAGACATAACTTGCATACACCTGGTTACTTATGTTTACACCTGGTTAATGCCTCCAATGAGATGTAAGCCTCTTGAAGACTGGGACTCTTTGTAACCAGTTTGGGCTGGTTTCACTCTCTCTTTAACTCTTTAATTAGTCTTAATTGCTTGGGACATTGAGTAGAGATGGTTTATCTTGGTCATATGTATCAGAAGTAGCTAGGTGGCGCAATGGGTAGAACCCCAGCCCTGGAGACTTCGACTGACTTCTCCCCTATGAGACCCAGTAGATGCCTCTTCTCCACCAAAGGAGGCAATGAGACATAGAGCCCTGTTTGGAAGCAGAGGACCTGGGTTCTAATCCTGGATGCCACTTCCCACTTCTTTGTCCTAGAACAAATCCCTTTTCTTCTTTTGGCCTCACTTTCCTTCTATGTCAAAGGAGGGGGTGGACAAGATGACTTTTAAGATCCCTTCTGGATCTAAACCTGCAACTCTGTGACTTCTTGAGGTAAAAGTCACCAGAATAGGAAAAGTCATCGCCAATCATTGAGTCTCAGTGTCTCAGAACCAGAAGGGACACCTCACACACAAAAAGGAATCCCCTACTGAGACCAAAAGAGATGAGGTCATTGATGCCAGCCACCACAGCTGGCAAGAGTTGGAAATAAAACCCGGTCCCTCCTTCTTATTCTACAGGCCTGCAGGGAAGTGAGAGAATGGTTTTCTCAAAACTTTGTCCCTTGCCCTTTGCCCCTCCTCTACCTTGTGGCTCCTGAGGCCAAGGAGAGGGCCAGGCAGCCTCCTCTTCTGTGTATTCAGGCAGGAAGGTAAGCCTGGAGCCTTTGGCTGATTTAAGGAGCTATGATTTCATGCTCCCATTAGGCAGAGGCTTGTGAGCAAAGACTAAAGCCTTGGCACTGACCAGAACCCAGGCCTGGCTCAGCTGTCCCCTGCCGGCTGAAATGACCATCAACCACATTGATGAAGTCCTAGTTCCCCTCCTGATCTAGCAGAAGGGAACAGAACAGGAAAGATACCCATGGTTGCATCTGAATTCCATTGAGCATCGATGGGAGCAGGCTTCTTCATGCTTCTGTTCTTCCCTCTACCAACCCATCAAGCAATGAACACTTCTTAAATGCCCCCCATGTGCCAGGCCAAAGGCTGTCCCTGCCCTCAAGGAGTCCTCAATCTAACTGTGGACAAACATATGTAGATAAGCTATACATCAGACAAATAGGAAATAGTTAATGGAGAGATAGTGCTAGAATAAGAAGGAGCTGGGGAAGACTTCCTGCAGAAGAAAGGAAGCCATGGAAGATCAGCAGTCAGAGTGGAGGAAGAAGTGTTCTAGGCCAGAGGGATAGCTGAAGAGAATGCCTAGAGCCAAGGGATGGACAGAGCTGGGAGAGCAGGGTCACTGACTGAAGAGGATGTGTTGGGGAGTCAGGTCTCAGAAGACTAGAGAGGTAGAGGGCGATGAAGGGTCTTGAATTCCACACAGGGTATTTTGATCTTGAACCTGGAGTTGATAGGGAGCCACTAGTGTTCACTGGTGACATGACTCTTTAGGAAAATCAATTTGGTGGCTGAATGGAGGGTGGACTGGAGCTAGAGGGAGACTTGAGGCAGGCAGACCCCTACCCTCATTGCTGTTATTATAGTACAGGTGTGAGGTGATTAGTCCTGCACCCAGGGTTGACAGTGTCCAAGGAGTAAAGGGGATGGATTCAAGAGATGCAATAGAAGTAAAATCAACAGACCTTGGCAATGGCTTGGATGTGTGGAGTAAGAGATAGTGAAGAATCCAGAATGACTCCTCAGTTTGGGGCCCGTGGGACTAGGAGGATAATGTTGCTCTCTAAGGTGAGAAAGAAGGTAGGAGGGGTAGGGTTATGGGAAAAGAGAATGAGTTCTGTTTTGGACATATTGAATTTAAGAGGTCTATGGACATCCAGTTAGAGATGTCTCAAAGATAGTTGGAGAAGAGAGACTGGAGGTCAGCAGAGAGACTGGTGCAGGAAAGGAATCATCAGCATAGGGATGCTCAGTAAACCCATGAGAACTGATGAGATCAGCAGGTAAAACAGCATAGAGAGATGAGAAGAGGACCCCAGACAGAATCCTGGGAGACATCTCTGAATAGAGGGAATGATTTGGAGGAGGATCCAGAAAAGGAGACAAAGAAGGAGGGATCACATTGGAAGGAGAGAAAAAGGGGTGTCCCAAAAACCTAGTACTAAGAGAGTATTCAAGAGGGGGAGAGTGAGCAACAGTGTTAAAGGTTGAAGAGAATGAGGACTGAGAAAAGTCTATCTGATTTGGGAATTGGATCATTTGGATAACTTTGTAGAAATCAGTTCTGGTGGAAGGATGAAGTCATCAAATTGTTAAAGGTTTAAAAACAGTGAAAGGAAAAACGTAGAGTCACTTTTGGCAGATGACCTTCTCAAGGAGTTTAGCATCAAAGCCCAAAGGTTCTGACCTCTCAACCAAATAATAATAATAATAATAATAATAATAATAATAATAATAATAATAATAATAATAATACTTCTTTTAGGACATGCTTAATAAAGTGTTAGACTTGGAATTGGGAAGATCTGGGTGAGCTCAAGTCTTGCTTCTGATACATATGTTTACATCTATTTTTTAAATTTAAGGCAATGGGGTTAAGTGACTTGCCCAAGGTCACACAGCTAGGCCATTATTATTAAGTGTCTGAGGCTGGATTCAAATTCAGGTCCTCCTGTCCCCAGGGCCAGAATTCTACCCATTGTGCCACCTAGCTGCTTCTGATACATATAACCAAGATAAGTCATCTCTACTCAGTGCCCCAGTCAATTAAGACTATATTTTCCCCTGAAAATGTTTATAGTTTATTTTTCAAATTATGTGTAGACAATTTAAACTTTCATTTAAAAATTTTAAAATTCAAATTTTCTCTTTTCTTTCCTCCCAATTATGATTGCTTTCTATTATTATATAGATTATAGATTATACATATGCAGTTATCTAAAACATTTCAAATTAGTCATGTAAAAGAAGACACTCAAGGAAAAAACGAAAGAAGTGTGTTTCAGTGTGCATTCAGACTGCATCAGTTCTTTATCTGAAGGCAAATTGCATTTTTCATAAATTCTTTGGATTGTCTCTGCCAAGATTGGCTTCATGGTTGATCATCATGACAATTATGCTGTCACACTGTTCTCCTGGTTCTGCTCACTTCACTCTGCTTCAGCTCAGGTCTTCCCAGGCTTTGTTTTCTCTAGGTTTTTGCAAGACAATGGGGTTAAGTGGCTTGCCCAAGGCCACACAGCTAGGCAATTATTAAGTGTCTGAGAGGATGGATTTGAATTCAGGTCCTCCTGAATCCGGGGCAGGTGCTCTATCCACTGCACCACCTAGCTGCCCCCTTCCCAGACTTTTCTGAAGCAACCTGCTTGTCATTTCCTATAGCATAATAAGGTTCTATTATAATCATGTACCACAACTTGTTCAGTCATTCCCCAATTGATGGGCATCAATTCATTTTCCAATGCTTTGTTAACACAAAAAGTTGCTATGAATGTTTTGGTACTGATTAGTCCCTTTCCCTTTTCTTTAGTCTCTTTGGGCTACAGATCCAGTGTTATTGCTGAGTGAAAGGATATGCACAGTTTTACAGCCTTTTGGGCACAGTTCCAAATTGCTCTTCAGAGTAGTTTAACCAGTTCACAACTCCCATCAACAATGCATCAGTTTCCCAATTATTTCACATTCCCTCCACATTTATAGTTTTCCCATTCTGTCACATTAGCCAATCTGAAAAAATGTATTGCAGTTATTTTAATTTGCATTTCTCTCATCAATAGTGAATTAGAGCTTTTTAAAAATATGGCTATAGATGGCTTTGATTTCTTCTTATGAAACTGCCTATTCGTATCCTTTGATTATTTGCCAATTGGGGAGTGACTCATTATTTATATATTTGAGAAATAAGATCTTTCTCAGAAAAAACTTTGTGTAAGGGGTGGCTAGGTGGCACAGTAGATAAAGCACAGGCCTTGGAGTCAGGAGTACCTGGGTTCAAATCCAGTCTCAGACACTTAATAATTACCTAGCTGTGTGGCCTTGGGCAAGCCACTTAACTCCACTTGCCTTACAAAAAGACAAAACAAAACAAAACAAGAAAACTTTGTGTACACATTTCCCTGTGGTTTTCTGCTTTACTTCTTTTTAAAATTTATTTATTTTTTTATTTTATTTAATATTTATTCTCATTTTGTACAAATAATGTTTTTTATACATTAATAAAATATTCTTGTTTAAGAGTAAATGAAATACCCCTTCCCCCATAAATATAGACTTGCTTGAGTGATAAAGTAAAGGGGAGAGAAAAAAATTAAAATAAAAAAAATAATAGTAATAATTGTAGGTATGGCCAGGTGGTACAATGGACGGAGCACCAGCCCTGGAGCCACGAGCACCCGAGCCCACATCTGGCCCCACACACCCAACAATCACCCAGCCATGTGACATGCAAGCCACCCGAACCCCACTGCCCTGCAAAAACCAAAAAAAAAAAAAAAGAAAAGAAAAATAAGACCCCAAATAAAATAAAATCGTAATAATAGTAGGGGTGGCTGGGTGGTGGACAGAGCATTGGCCCTTGAGCCAGGAGCACCTGGGTCCAAATCTGGCATCAGACACCCAATGATCACCCTGCTATGCGGCCCCAGGCAGGCCACCCAGCCCCATTTGCCCTGCACCCCCCCCAAATAATAATAATAATAATAATGAAAATGTGCCTTCAGTCTTTGTTCCAACACCAACAACTCTGTCGCGGGTGGATCACATTCTTAATGATAAGTCCATCACAAAAGTTACTTCCATATTTTTCCACCGTTGCCATTGCTGATCACAGCTCCCTCCTTTCTTATTTCTCCACTACCATGTACTCTATTTTCTCTCTCCTCTCACTCTGACTCTGCTGTAGGGTAGCTGAGTGGCTTCTGCTTTACTTCTAATCTTGACTGCATTGGTATTATTTGTGAAAAATCATTTTAATTTAATGTAATCAAAATGATCCATTTTACACTTAGTAATGCTCGCTATCTCTTGTTTGGACAGAAAATTCTTCCCTTCTTCAAAGATCTGACAGTAAACATGTTCTCCTAATTTGTTTATGGTATCACCCTAATATCTAAGTTATGAACTCATTTTGACCTTATCTTGGTGTTATGATGTTGCTGTGAGATGTTAGTCTAGTTTCTGTCCAACTGTTTTTCAGTTTTCCCAGCAATTTTTGTCAAATAATCATTTCCCATTTCAAAACCTTGAATGTTTGGGTTTATCAAACCCTCAATTACTATGGCCATTTTCTGCTGATAAACCACTCTGTTTCTTATCCATAGCAAAGCTTTGATGAATACTGTTTTGTGATACAGTTTGAGATCTGCTCTGACTAGATCACCTTCCTCCACATTTTTTCATTGTCATTCTTGACCTTTCATTCTAGCTCTAGAAATAATTTTTGGTAGCTTGGTATGGCCCAGAATAAGGAAATTAATAAGATGTTTATCTTACGTTTTGGCATCACATACATTTCTCCCTCTCTGACTCCTCTTATCCCTTCCTAGGAAGCTTTCCCTTTTAATAAAGAATAAAAGAAAGCAAAAAAAAGTTCAGTAAAACTAAGACACTTATTGAAGAAGTCATAATACAGTATTCCACAGCCGTGCCCCTTCTCCCCTGCAGAGAAGTTGCATGGAAACTCCTGCTCATAGTCTTTCACTGGGTCCAAGCTCTGCTGTTAGAATTGCACAGTATTTAGGTTCAACTGTTTTTGGTGCTGTTTATTTTTGAAGTCCATGTGTATATAGTTTTCCGAGTTTTTCTTTTATCTCTTTGCATCAATTCATATAAATCATCTCATGATTCTTTATATTCATCATAGTGATGTTTTCTTTCATCATGATGATATTTCAAAAAAGTAATGGATCATCATTTCTTTATCCATTCCTCAGTTGATGAGCATATGCGTTGTTTCCAGAATCTAAGATTATAAATGAATGAAGAAGTTCTGACTGCTTTGGGGAGGGGAGCTTTTTTTGATTTCTATATTAAGAATCTCTTAATCAATGAAATCTCAGGAACAAACACAAAACTAAATCTAGGTGAGCTGAAGGTCTACTGCCTCATCTTATCCCATGAACACTTCCCCCACCTCGGATCTCCTCGAGTGCTCCCTGTCAGGACGACGTAGTTGGATTGGTGCCTTGCACTGTCGTTGTCTTGGGAGTCTGCTGCCAGGGTCTTCATAGCCTCTGACTGCCAACTTCCTGCTCACAAAATGGTTGAGAACTTAGGCTCCAAAGCAGCATATTTTCCAGGACTTAGGTTTTATGGGGACCCATTAGCTGTTGATACTATCATGATCATTGAACAAGGAACTGATGTCTCAGGAAAGGCAGAGGACAGTTTTAATAAACCGCTCCCCTCTCATCAGCTCTAGCTTACAGAGCCAGCCTCAGAAAATGGAACATCAATGGGCTGTGTGAGTCGATTGGAAGGAGCAGATTTTTATTGTAAACAGGGCAGAACAGGTTAAAAAAAAAAACAACACAAACCTTTTCTGTGCTCTAAAAAACCCAACTCTCCTAGCATGGACATTAGATCGAGCCTGTTTTTGTGATGCAGAATGTGGAATTTGAGCTTCAACCAGGTACTGGAGATGCTAACGTTGGAGGTTGTTGCCTTTGTCTGGTCTTCTTTACATGTGATCTGCCTAGGCTGGCCATGGTGGAAAGACTCCAGGGAAGATGCAAGGAGAAGCTCAGTGTGCTCTGCGTCTGGCTCCCCATCAGGCCAGATGAAGCTTCTTGCTTGCTGACCAGCAAAGCTACATCCTTCTTTCTGGTCTTATCTGCCATCTGTGGACTTGGGAATTCTGGACGGTGCTTACAGAGTTGGGCTTTGGGTTTGGGAGATGCAGACAAAGCTTTTGTTAGGGGAGTGCCTGGGTGTTGCATCGGTGGCATTGGTGGCACTGGTACCAAAATGAGCTTTTCACTTTGTAGAAGTTATTCTTGAATAGAGTCACCTGCTTGCCTGGGGCTGTGAAATTTCCCTAAAGCCTATGCACTTACCCTTTCCCTCTTGTCCCCTTACTCTCTGTGTTTCTCTCAATCTTTTCCCTGTGGGTCTCTTTCTCCCTCCCTCCCTCTCCCAATTTCTCATTTTCTCTCTCTGAGTATGTCTAGACCAAGTCATCTGGGCCTGAGGCAGCTCAGTTACATGGAGATGGAGCCGGTCATCATTTGACCTCACACCTCACCAGCTCGGTCAACAAAGTCCTGGTGCCTTACATTTTCTCAACTGTAAATGGGGCAATCGTGTCATTGAACCCCCCCCCCCCACACACACACCATGGTTGTAATGAAGATCATGATCATGATGTAAGCTTTTATAAAGCCTTAGGTCAGTGACTAGGACACAGTAGGTGCTTAATGCCTGTTTCCTGTTCCTTATTTCTTGTTTAAGGGGGGGCTGGGCTTCCCTCTAGCCAGGAGGCTCCATTTCAGAGAGAGAGAGAGAGAGAGAGAGCTTACACATCAGTCTCTGAAGCCTGGCCTGGCAGGCCCAGGCCAAGGGAAGGCGGGCAGCACCCAGGCCAGATGCTCTCAATTCTCCCCAGGGGTGTTGATGGTGTGGGGCTAAGAGAAGGACTTTGCTTGAAGCCCTTTGGCTTGGTGATAATGACATGAACCCTGGGCCGGTTTCCAGGCCCGCTGGCTTAGATTCCTTAAACAACTAAGAGCAGAGAATATATGAAGCTCAGTCTGCCTCTCCTGGGGCTGGGCCACACGGACTGGGGGACTCACACTCTCAGCACTTTCCGGGTTTCTGATGCTCTTCTCCCCCCACCTCGCCTGCTCCCCAAGCCCTGGGGGATAAGGAGGGGCAGTGGGAGACTTGGGAGCCCCATTTTAAAACTGAGGGAACTGAAGACCCCTGAGCTATTCCCTAGATCTGAAGCATCTCTTACCAAATTCAGGAGGTTGAGGGAGAAGAGCTAAGGTTCAATTCAATGTCCCAGACATCATTTCCTCAATTCCTCCTGGGTGCCAGCCCCATGGATAGTCCTGAGAGACACAAAACTAGAAATGGGCCAGGCCCTTCTCTAGTGGGCATTCCCAGGGAATTCTATCAAGTGAGGAGTGATGGGGTCACTGAAAGGGCGAAAGCCCACAACCTTCTGGTCCTCCTTTTCTGAGAAGGAATTCAGATTGGGAAAAGAAGCACATGTAACAGAGAGAGAAGAGGTAGGACAGTGTGATGGCCAGCTTGGGAAGGTCTGGGCTCCATCCCACCTCTGATAGATGCTGACTGTGTGACCTTGGGCAAGTCACCTCACTTCTCAGTGCCTCCGCAGGCTGGGTGATACTCATGGGAGTCACCATGAGTAATTATCAATGAATACAATAGTAATAATAATATTATACATGGCATTATTATTAATATTGTACAATTTCCATTAATAGCGGCTGACATTTATACATTGGGGTCTGATATTCAAGATACATGGTGATCTAACAGAATCATCTGAGTGGTAGCAATATATTTTTGGATAGCAGTATTGATTTACTAACACTGTGGTGTCTCCTAGGAGGTAGGTCTCTAGTGGAGTGCCCTAGGGATCCATCCCTGGCATTATACCATTTGATATTTTTGTCAGCAACTTAGAGCTCGAGGTGAGGCTGTTCTCCCATGCTGCTGTTCCCAGTGGCACCTGCAGTTCCAGGGCTGTATTCTTTTGATGGGAAAAGCTAACTGACGTCTCACAGACCTGATCATGCTTCATCTTGAGTCCAGTCATTTCCCACTCTTCCACCCCATAAATCCCCTCCCCAATCCTATCTCTCCCCCTTGCTTTGGATATTATAATTAGGTCAAGCATCACTGGCAGGAGGGTAGGGTGCACCAATTGACTTCTTGATGGTTTCACTTCCCATCCTTAGGAGTTCCTAGACCAGAAGAGCCACGTGATCCCAGAGAGCAGCCCTAGGAGCAATGATGTGTGTGTGTGGGAAGGTGGTGTTTTGGGGGAGATGGAGAGAGACTTAGCTCAACTTAAGGCATTACGGTCTAAGCATTAGATCTGGCCCCAGGGAGAAGGAGCTGCCTTGAGAGGCCATGGGCTCCCCAATCTCTGATGCTTCTGGGTCTCAGTTTCTCCCTCCATAAATTGAGGAGTGGGCCTCACTGTTTGCTAGAATTCTCCTGCATTCTGACATTCTTTGCCTCAGTCAGTGACATTTTTGTGTTTTGTGTTAACGCTTCCTTTCAAATGTCGCCCGCTATTGGCTTCTTTGTCACTGAACACCTCAACTAGGACAAACTGACAGGCAGCCGGGAGGCAGCGAGGTGCTACTGGGGACGACAGACCCCGAGGGGACAGAATGGGGCCAGGAGGTGGGCGGGGCCCAGGGAAGAGCTCCCTTAGAGAGAAACTCACTGATGTCAGGAAGGATTTCGAGATTGAAAGAAACCTTAGCATCCACCTCATCTTATGGACAAAGAAACTGAGGTCCAGAGACTATAGGAAGTGTCAGAGAACCCAGATCCTTTGACATCAAATGTCATCAAATACAAGCTCTCATTTCACAGCTGAGGAAACAAGACTGATCAAGGGACAGTTACACATGTAGTTACAGCATATGGATCCTGGTTTGGGAAGAGGTCTGAGTGTTTCCATTAATGATGCCACATGTTCTCAGGTCTGGGTCAAACCCTTGCCTTTGACCTAGGCAGATAGAGATTCTGGAGGGCAGATTAGCAAAGGAAGAAGAGTCTGGAGGAGAATGAGGTCACTCGATCATTTCTGTGGACTCTGAAGGAAAGCCTCTCTTCCAAGCCCACGTTAGAGCCCTGGGGTGGAGGTTGATGGCTTGAAGTCGGAGGGTTGTGTGGCCCAACTTTTCTTAAAAAAAACACAACAAAACCAGAGCTTCTCTAAAATGGAGTGAGTTCCTTGTTACTAGTAGCATTCAAGCAGTGGCTAGATGACCACTTGTCATGCAGGATGTTGTCCAGCCAGTACTGGAAGACCTCCAGAGATGGTGACCTCCTAACCCGCAGAGCTCAGTGAAGCTGTATGTTCTGGGAAATGCTTGAGAGAAGAGTTATAGCAGGAATTGGGTCTCGAAGGATGGGTCAGATCCTGCAACAATGCCTCCCCTTTCATTTTAAATCTTTTTAAATTTATTTAAGGCATTGGGGTTAAATGACTTGCCCAAGGTCACACAGCTAGGCAATTATTAAGTGTCTGAGGATGAATTTGAATTCAGGTCCTCCTGACTCCAGGGCTGGTATTCTATCCACTGTGTCACCTAGCTGCCCTGCCTCCCCCTTCTGACAGCTGTTGTTTTGGGGAGAAGGAATTTGTCATCTTTCCCTTAGTAGGGATGCTTGAGCTCCCCCACCAGGGATAGTCTTCCTATTAATAGTTATGACTTGTGCTTGAGCCCTATTAGTGTGGACCTCAAGATTCTCCAATTCTAAGAATCTGCTCTCCACTATACTAAACCAGGGGCTGCCATTTGGTTTCTCCACATCTTCCTGGTCTGCTACAGGTGAGGAAACGTGTGACATCACCTATCAGCTTGCCAATCCAGCTTTAAGAAGATAGAGTCAGGGACTGTGGCTTTGAATGTCCCTTGAAGCATATTCTAAGGAGAAGAGTCTTAACAAATGTTCTTTACACAGTAATTGAAATGTAGCTAAATGGCAAATTATTATAATAGCAGAAAATGACAATGGAATAGCAATTTTGCCTCTTTTTCAAAGGACTCCTTGTTTGATGGTTTTGTAATGCTTGGGAATTATATTGCTAGGGAGTTGAAAGTTGGTGACAATCCATATTTTACTGAGAAAAATTGCTTTTAAGAAATAGACATTGAGTTTTACATAATTGTACATGTATAACCTATTTCTGACTGTTTCCATCCAAGGGAGGGGGTCGGGGAAGGATTGAATTTAGAACTCGAAACTTTATATACAAATGTTCAAAAACTGTTTTAAAAAATAAGAAATATACATTAAATTGACCCATACGTGTGAAAATAAGCCTGAATTGCTCATTAGAATTGGAGTCTAAATCAAGGGGCTATTTACTCTCAAGACAGCAATCACCACTCAGGTGCTGAGGCTGATTTAGAGGAAGCACATCAGCTGGGCTGCTCACTGAGCCTTGGCAAGGTGATAGAGCTAATTAGGGCTGCTCCAGGCAGGAGAAGCAGAGAACAGAGAAGAAACCTACTTGGGATGAGAGCACTGGAGTTACCCAGAGATGGGGAGAGACTTGCCAAGGTCACAAAGGCAGGTGATGGCCAAGGGGGAACTGCTGCCATGGGAATGAGCCTGCCATTTCTTAGTCCTTCATGTGTGGGTTTTTCTCCTATGTTCATTTATGAATGGGCCTGGGAGAGCACATGTCATTGCAATGCAAAAGACTTCCTTGGTTCAGAGCATCATCAGATCATAGGACTTTAGACTGGGAAATATTTAATTCAACTCCATAAAATTATGGATAAAGAAACTGAGGACCAAGGACAGGAGTGATTTGCTTAAGATCAGACAGGTGGCAGCAGCAGGATTTAAATCCAGATTTTCTGACAGCAAGTGCAGGGTTCTTTCTCATACATCACATCATTTCATCTTCATCTTTATCCTTGACATATTTTCCACTTAAAAGTAAATATTCCTTATGATTATTGTTATATAAATAATCTTTTTGTATCATTAGCACTTTCCAACAACTCCCCTCAGAGCCCTCTCGTTTAATGAAGAAATCTAAGTAAAAGCAGACCAACACATGATTCATAACTGACAACTTGTGCCTCTTGAAATCCTCAGCAATATAAATATTCTCACCAGTCCCAGCAGCAGCAGCAGCAGCATCTATACTCCCAAGACAGGCAGCAGAAAGCTTCAATCATAAGACTTTGTCCACCTTAAAATAGACCTTTTTCTTTGATCTAATGTATACACTAAAGACATAAGAAAAGTGACCCAGACGATTCAGGGCATGAGGAGAGACTGTCTCTTCACTATCATCATAATGACTCACACCACTTTTGCCATCACTCTCAACCTCACCTTTATTATGGAGATGGCCATCATATTTCTCTTGAGGAACTTTTCTTTTCCATCATCATGAAGATCAGCACCATTGTCATCTTCACCCCTGCTACCACCACTACCACCATTGTGAGGAATAGTGTCACCACCACCACCATCTTTATCCCCAACATTTTAGAGGGCCATTATCACCATCTATCTGCTTGACAATCAATCCTGACTTCATCATCAGAAACGATGAAAGTCATTCTTTGTTCTCATCAGTGACCATTACCATCATCAACCCTCAAAACCATCAATTAGCATACTTATCTGTTATTATCATCCATAATCAATTATTATCACCATTGTCATTCCTAATATTTGGATAATTTAGCATTTTCAGGAAGAAATGATTTTCTGATTCTCAGGAACACTATGGCAACTTGAGGAAAAAGAATGCTCACTCACCTACTGGCCCCTACCCTGGACAATCTCCCGAAGATGGGCCCTGAATTAAATTTAGAGTTGGAAATAAAACTGAGGATTCAGTAAAGAAAACTGAGGTTAGATAGGAGCCCAACCAAAGGGGAGGCCAAGAGCCAAAAGAAGTAAGACTCTTTAGGAGAAAGAAGTGGTCGACAGTGTCAGAAGCTGCAGATTAGTCATGAAAGAGAAGGCCACATCACTGATGACTTTGGAGGGAGTGATTTCAATTAAGCTAGATTACTGGGTACAAAAATGAGTCGAGGGTAAAGAAGTGAAAGTGATGCCAAGTGAAGGTGAACTGTATGAGGATTATTCCTTGTCCAAGAGTATACAGGAAAACCAGGGCAAAACACCACAACATCATCTAATAGACAGCATTGACCTTAGGAAGGGAGTTCCTATAGGTCCCTACCATTAGGCCATTATTTCCTTGCATGTCTCAGTTATCTTTATTTTAAGAAATTCAATTCCCTTAGGCTTAAAGCATCTTTCTCTATTCAGGTCCTGGGCTGTGAACTGCTATGGTGGGGATGAAAACTGAATAGTATATTGAACTTACAGAAGTGTGATTGGGCAGAAGAGCCCAAGACATATCTGGTGAATGGAAAGAGGACTGGACTTGAAACCAGAAGTCCTAAATTCACCTAATTCCTGGCTTCTTGACAAAGGAAAGTCAGTAAAACTCCAGGAGCCTTCATAGCCCCATTTGTAATTTGAGATTAATAATACTTGCACTAGCTTGCAGTCTTCTGTGTCATAATAAAAATATTCTGTCACCTGTGGGGCACTATGAAAATGCTGATGAGTGCTGTTAGGACTATCATGCTGGACATATGGAAAGTAGTCTGGAAGGCTCCAACATGCTGCCAAAGGCTGGTGTGGACCTTATGATTGGTACATGGACCATCTGTTAGATTGTAAACTCTGAGGAAAGGAATTGTTTGGTTTATATCTTTTCAGCCCCGATATGATATCTCACATATTTCACATTTGTTTGTGGCTTGATTGACCAGAGATACTTAGCAAAGATATGCCCCTCACAGGAAGATTGACTCAGGTCAATTTTTGGTGACTACAGAGATGAGTGGTGATTGTAATGGGCATCGAGATAATGATGGTGCTGATGGTGGGAGTGGTGATATGGGGGATGTGGAATGGAGATCTTGGGGATAGGGCTACTGCTGATGGCCTCATCCTAATCTGGATTGGAACAATCTGCTACTGGATGTTCCTTTAGCAAGCTGAGAGATTTACAAATCAGTGACTGGTGACTGGTCATTGATACTGACTTTCAATCACATGCTTCTTTTATGCAGTTTAATGCAGTGTTTGTCTTTGAAGGATGACCCAAGCATCCAGACTCCTATTCTAGCCTCACTGTTTGAAGGAGGAATGCTTTGGTAAACTGAATGCTCATTATGCTAATAGTTCCTTGGAAACAGTCATTATCAACTGTGCTTAATGCTTATCTATTGTGTAAATCTTCCTCTCTTACTAGAGAGACAAAAGAAAATAGTGGGGATGCCTGGGTTGGAACTGCCTGAGGAGGTGTGCAGACTGGGAGGTAGCTCACTCTGGGTTGCCCTGGGTTGCCCCTTGATCACTATTTAAAGGACCCTTCGGTCAATGAATTTTTTTCTCTCTTCAAATTTATTTTTATCACTCCTATTTTAAATTTGTGTTGCAGATTCTCTCACTCCCAACTCTCCACCACTCACTGAGAAGGCAAACAATAGGATATCAATTATGCATGTAAAATCATGAAAAAACATTTCCATGTTGACCATATTGCAAAAAAAAAAAAGGAAAAAATAATACAAAAATTATACTTCAGTTTGCACTCATTGCATTGCCGCTACTGTGCACAAGGATCTGGTTCTTCTCACTTGATTCTCCCATCAGTTTATGCCATGTTGTTTTTTTGTCTGAAACCACCCTTCTCATAATTTCTTGTGGCACAATATATTCCATTGTAATCATATACCACAGCTTGTTCAGATTCCCTAATTGATGAGTATCTCCTCAATTTTCAGTTCTTTGGCATCACAAAAAAAGTTGTGCACAGCTTAATGCTTTTCTTTTTTCTTTGATCTCTTTGGGCAACAGACCTAAAAATGATATTTCTGGGTCAAAGAGGATGCACAATAGACATAGCCCATTGGGCATTTTCCATATTGTTCTCCAGAATGGTTAGATTGGTTCTCTATACTATCAACAACTCATTAAAGTGCCTGTTTTCCCTGATCCAATAGGGATCAGGCATGAGGTAGTACCTCAAGAATTGTTTTGATTTGCTTTTCTCTGGTCAATTCTTATTTAGAGCATTTTTTTTCATATGACCATAGACAGATTTGATTTCTTCTTCTGGAAACTTTCTGTTCATAGCCTTTGACCATTCATCAAGAATGGCTCTTATTTTTATAAATTTCTTTTATAAAGTTGAGTATTAGAAATTTCATTTCCCTATTTATTTAAGAAATGAGGCCTTTATGAGAGAGATGTTTTAGAAAATTTCTTGATATTATGTCATTGTCTATGGTGCCTTTTAGCAAAATGTAGAAGGGCCTGGTGTACTATAATTCATTGAACAATAATAACAAAAGTTTCCCTGATTCTCTCTTCCAATTATATCTCATCTTGCTTTCGCCACCCCTGCCTTTTGATCCTGTCCCTTCTCGAAAGTCAAACTTACTCCCAAGCCCTGCCTCCTTCAGTCTTTCGTCCTGCTCTATACCCCCCCACTCATATCTCTTATTCCCTTCTTCTGTGTTACTACTGGGTAAGATAAATTTCTATACCCAACTGAGAGAATATATAGAATATAGACTTAAATATGTTATATTAATAATGACAAATTATGATTATACCATAAAACATATTTTATATACCATGTTTATTATACTATTTAGCATATATTATATGTGCAAAATTTTCTTCCTTCTTTTCAACCAATTCTTTTGGAAGTGAGGTTTAAACATTGCTTAGCACCCAACCATTTCACTTCCTTATAGAAACTTTTCCTTGTGAACTTCTTTTATGTGAAGAAATTTCCCCTCATTTAGTCTCTCCCTTTCTGTCCTCTCAGTGCAACCATATTTCTTTCCTTTTTTTTTGAGATTATTCCAACATAATTGATTCACATTCTTAGCCTGTCTCTGTAGATATCTTCTAACTTTAATGATAAAATTCTTAGGGATTACATATATCCTCTTCCCATAGAGGAACATAAACAGTTTCACTTCATTGAGTCCCCTGTGAAGCCATGATATTTGAATGGATTCCTTTAATTTATATTTTATCCTTTGGATTTAAGATAAAAGAACTGTTTTCCTTGATAATTTCTTGAAAGATAATGTCTAGATTCTTTTTGAAAAATCATAACTTTCAGGTAGTCCAATAATTTTAAAATTATTTCACCTCAGTCTATTTTCCAGATTAGTTGTTTCTCCAATGAGATATTTTTCCATTCTTTTGGCTTTGTTTTACTATTTCTTGAAGTCTTTGGAGTTATTATTTCCACTTGTCCAATTCTAATTTTTAAAAAATTATTTTCTTCAATGAGCTTTTGTTCCCCCTTTTCTTTCATTTGGTCAATTCTGCTTTTAAGGAGTTCTTCTTTTTATTAGTTTATTTAAAATTTTTTTCTAATTACATTTAGAGAAAGTTTTTCAATATTGATTTTTGTAAATTTTTCTTCCTCTCTCCCTTCTTTCTCCCTCTCCCCCCCTAGAAAGCAATTTGATATAAGTTCTACATGTATAATCATGTTAAATATATTTCCATGTTAGTCATGCTGTGAAAGAATAATCAGAACAAAAGGAAAAAGCCATGAGAAAGAAAAAAACAAAAACCATTTTAAAATGCTTTGATCCACATTCACACTCCATGGTGATTTCTCTGAATGTAGATGACATTTTTCATCACAAATCTTTTAGAATTTTCTTTGATCATTGTATTGCTGAGAAGAGCTAACTCTTTCATAATTGATCATCACAGAATATTGCTATTACCGTGCACATGTTCTCTTGGTTTTGCTCACTTCACTCAGCATCAGTTCATGTAAGATGTAAGTCTTTCCAAGTTTTTCTGAAATCCACTTGGTCATCATTTCTTATAGAACAAAAGTATTCCAATATATCCATGTATCACAATTTGTTCAACCATTCCTCAAAATGATGGGTATCCCTTCAATTAAGGAGTTTTTATCTTCAGTGAATTTTTGTGCATCTTTTAGCATTAAGACAATTCTGCTTTTTTTAATGTGATATTTTATTCATTATTCTTTTTGCCTTTTTTACTAATCTATGAATTCTCTTTTCATATATATATATATGTAGATAGATAGATAGATAGATAGATAGATAGATAGATATTGCACCTCATCTTTCTTTTCCCAATTTTTCCTCTACTACTCTTATCTCTATCTTTAGTCATCAAGGAATTCTTACTAATTTTGATTCCAATAATCAAATTTCTTTGACACTTTCTTTGTAACTGTTTTTGCATTTTTGTTTCAATTGTCTTGTTCTTCCTTGCTATTGTAGTACTTTTTTTCTGGTCATTTTTTTTTTTGTTGTTGCTGTTGTTTTTGTTTCCTCATTTTCCCGGACTCTCTCTCTCTCTCTCTCTCTCTCTCTCTCTCTCTCTCTCTCTCTCTCTCTCTCTCTCTAGGCTTTTGCAAGGCAAACGGGGTTAAGTGGCTTGCCCAAGGCCACACAGCTAGGTAATTAAGTGTCTGAGTCCAGATTTGAACTCAGGTCCTCCTGACTCCAAGGCTGGTGCTCTATCCACTGAACCACCTAGCTGCCCCAGACTATCTCTTTACTTTGAACTTTATATTAAAGTTGTTCTTTGCTCACCTCGGGGTGGGGAGGCACTGTCTTAAGTTTTAGGCTACTTTATGTGCTGTTTACAAAACAGATGTGGGGGTCTTCAAGGTTCCAGTGCTTCCAAGGTGGTGTGATCCTGGGAGAGGTATGGTCACCGCTCTCCTGGTCTTTACCAGGAAGTGCCCTTGTCACCTTTGGCCATACGCGTTTCCATTCCTCTCATGGTTAGACCTGTGACTAGGGTCCCTGATCCTTCAGGAATGATTCCCAGTGCTTCTCTCTGCCCTGGAACTACAACTCAGAACAGCTTATAGGCAATCAGTGCCAGCTACACCTAGTGCCCACAGAGGGTCCCCTGCAATCTTTTTTTCCTGATCAATTATTCAACCCCCTTAATATCTCCGGGCTGAGAGTTCTTGAAGCTGCTGCTGCTGCTCTGGCCACTGTTGAGGCAACCTCCAAGATCTGCTGCTGGTGCTTCCAATGTTCTAGGGATGCCCACCCTGGTGGTCTTTCCTGCAGACCTCTGAAGTTGTTTCAGGCTGGGAAAAACATCTCCCTTTGATCTTTTGTGACTCTGCCTCTGCAAACTTGATTTGAGATTTAAAGTTATTTGGAGGGGAATGTGGGGAGAATTCAGCCTGTACTCTGCCATCTTGGTTCTGTCCTTCAATAAACTAATTTTTTTTTGATCATCTGCCGCATGCAGTACTCTTTATTGAAGTGCTAGTGATAACTGCAATATACACTAAGGCACCTTTCTTATATAAAAATGGGTGAGGCTTTAATTAATTTCTCCTTGACAGCCACTGCAACCTGATTTCATAACTTTTAGGCATAATGTAGCTTTATATATTTCATGGTCTGTAGGAAACTGATTTTTAAAAGCCTCTCATCCAATTTTTCTTTTATTTAATTTTATTTGACTCTCAAAACAGCTCTTTGAGGTCAACAAGGTAGGGTTGTTGCCAGATAGGAGGAAACCAGCTGGGAAAGCTGTGATTGTAGAGGTGTTCAGAGTCAGAACAAAGATTTCCTCCTGACTTCAGGTCTTTTGTTAGATTTGTTAGGTGAATGGTTGATCCTGGAGTTAAATTTGGTGTGATGAAAGAGTGGGGCACAGGGTGGGGGGAGGGAAGAGGAGGATGTTGTTTTCTAGGTCTTCTAGGTGACCTCAGATCTGTCTCTAATCTTAGCATTCAGCACAGCCTGATGCTGAATCAGGGTTCCAGTCCAACCCAGTACTCACTTCTTAAATGCATATTGGATAATGAGCTCATGGGACTGGAGGATCAGAACTAGGAGTTTCGAGGTCATCCAGACCTGCTTCTTCGAAAGGCCGATACATATTATGTTATGATTTATGAAGGAACCATCACCATCAGCCAGCTAAGCTTGAGATCTGAGAAGTCAACCATGTCTTTCCTACAATTGTCCTGGGGCTGTTTTTCTGCCTTGTAGTCTCCACTTAACCCTGTGTGGGTTGTATGCCCTCTCTCTTTAACTGTAAGCTTCTTGAGGGTAGTATCAGAGGTGAATGGAGAGATCAACCAGTTCAACCCCTGCATTTTTATATGAGAAACTGAGGTCCCACTGGTTTTAAGAGGCATCACCAGGGTCATAAGAAGCAGAGTTGGGATCAGATGTATTGATTGGGAATTCATTACCTCCCGTTTCAGTTTGGAATTATTAGAAACTTTTCCTTATGTGGACATGAATTCTAACTCCATACTTCTCCCTCCTCCATTCCAGATTAGTTTGTCCCAGTTTGATGTGCTACAATGAATATGCTGGTTTTTTGGTTAATTTTGAAATAGAGGTATATTTTCTTTATCTCTCCCTCCTCTGTATCTGGCACAGGGCTCTGAACACTGAGGCTTCAAGAATGGAATTGAGCAGAATGAATGTTTTGCCTTTTCCAAATGATTCCAGAATTAAACTTTGATAAGGTCTTTGTACAAGGACAGAGAGAAAAGATCTGCACAGAAACACTGGAATGTTTGAAAACACCCTGAAATATTCCTGAGAGAGTTTGATGGAGGGGTGGGGGGAGGGCAGACCCTTCACACACACTTTGGTCTAGTCTCATTTCATCCATCAATGGAACATGCCCAGATCGATTTCTCTGAGCAGTCCTGAAGTCTACCGCATGATTCTGACCTTTGGCCAGTCAGGGCTGTCTACCCACCGAGCTTGTGGCCATGATCTGTTCAGGTAACTCCAGGGAGCAACTTCTCACCTTGGCTCTGGTAGCCATGGCCTACCTGTCTTCTGAGTCCAACTGCTCCCTGGTGTACTGGCCACCAAAGAGCTGGTCTCAGTTCTGGCATCAGATTTGATGGTAGACGATAAGAGTCAGAAGGAACCTGAGAACCAGTGCTGAAGTTTACCAGGAGAAAATGGACCCAGAGGGAAAATGATTTGACCAAATACATGCCAGCCCACTGGGGCAGAGTTACAAACCCAGATCCTATGTCTTCATAGAATCATTCATAGCATTTTCATTAAATCTAGTGTTCTCCCCATCTCCCCTCCTTCTTCCCAGTTGCCCCCCCCCCATTAATTTACTGGCCTCTCATTAGGCTCAATTCTTTTTTTGTTAGGTTTTTTTTGCAAGGCAAGTGTGGCCCAAGGCCACACAGCTAGGTCATTATTAAGTGTCTGAGACTGGATTTGAACCCAGGTCCTCCTGACTCCAGGGCCGGTGCTTTATCCACTGTGCCACCTAGCCGCCCCTAAGCTCAATTCTTTTTGTTAGAATTCATAAGGCACCTGGCCAGTTGTTCAGGGACTTGTCCTCTATGAGAGTTGGAAATGCTTGTGAATATTGTTTCTTCCTGGAAGTCTAGCATCCAGCCAGCCATCTATCCATGTATCCTGCGCTCTCTCAGTACTTACTCAGCCCCAGAGGGGGCAATGAAGGTCAGTGGGGGTAGCAAGGAAGCAGGCTCATGTATTGGACACAGCCTTGGGTTTGGAGCTAGAGGTGCTGGGTTCAAATCCTAACTGTTGTACCTGTTACATTGGCAAGTCACCTGTATACAGTTTACTAATCTGTAAAATGAATAGTTTGGACTGGATGATCTCTGAAGGGCCTTCTAGCTCTGAACCTATGACCCAAGAAGAGGCTGGGGGAGTGATGACACCTAATGCAAGTGCCCGGTTGGTGCTGGTCACTCTTCTGTTGGGGTAGTAAAGCAATGATTGATTGACTTTAGAGCCAGAATGGGGCCATGTCCCATAGTCCTCTTAAACTAGGGCTTCTGTGTCTGTCTCTTCTCAGACTAAGCCCTCTTGTGGGGAGTGAGGCCTTAGACTGCCATCTTTCCACAGGTCACCAGAATATGGCTCTCCTATAGCTCTCCTTTCATTGGAGATGGCTATGACCTTGAGATCTTCCACAGGTGAGGAGAATGAATCCCCTGGAGGCTGAAAAAATAACTGAGGAGCAAGATCCTGAGGCAGAGCCAGGCTAGTAGGAACAAGATGTGAGCTCATCATTCACCAGCTCTGCTTCCTTTGGAAGCAAACTGTGTCAAATCTGAGCCCAGTCTCCCAGGGAACAAAGGGGTCTGGTATGCCCCTCAGTGCTGGGGAATGTTTATTCTGTTCTTATTAAATATCCCTTTGGGTAAAGGCATTGATATTCATTGGTCAAATGGAACAGAGGAAGGGACAGCTAAGGGGTACAATGAGCAAGCTTGGATCAGACTAATCTTAGTTTGATGCCACTTCAGACACTCACTAGCTGTGTGACCCTGGGCAAGTCACTTCATTCTTCTTGCCTCAGTTTCTTCATCTGTAAATGAAGTGGAGAAGGAAATGGCAAAGTACTCAAGATCTTTGCCAAGAAAACCTGGAGGTTGAATGATAGCTGAACAACAACAATCTAAAGTGGTTAAGAAAGGGGGAAGTCCCCAGAATGGGGATTGAACCGATGGCCTTAGAGGAAAGACACCCAGCCTCTCAAGAGATACCCCTAGAAGCCAGAGGGGAAGAGGTTACTGATCTCACTCTGGGTCATGAAGCCAGAGTCCTAGGAACCAGTGTTATTATTCCTAATCTAAGTCTTTCCAGGGCAAACTGATCAGGTCCCTTCTGCTACAACACTGAATCGAGAGGTCTTCTCTTCATCCTGGACTGACTCTAGCCAGCCAGCTTCCTTTCATTCCTGGTTCTTTCCATTTTTTCCCTGGCTGAGAAGATCAGAGCTTTCTATTCTGGCTTCTTTCTCCAGTCCCACTAATGGGTAAGTCTCTGAGAAAGGCTTCCTGAGCAGGGGGAGGCAGAGTAGAAGTGCACCATTAGAGCCTGCACTCTCGAAGGGGGGGGCAATGGGTCCCCCTCCCTGGTCAGTAGGTCTCTCAGACTAGTCTAACCCAACGACAGGTTCTGCATCTTAAAGATGTGATCTTTTCTGAGGCACAAACCCTTGCAATGCTGTTTCAAGGCAGTTCCTGCAGCAGAAGCTCTCCTTTGTCTCATTTCCTCCCTCCTCCCTGGTTCTGTCTCTCATCCCTTTCTCTATTTTCAATTACATTTCCCCTCAGCAATTTGTCCTGAAGCAGAGGGGCTTATTACTGGAAGATGAAGGCTCACAGGATGGTTTGGAGGGATTGTCTTCTGTGTAGGCTGAGAAGCCACACACTGGGGAGTGTGATTGTTGAGGTCCATGTCTGCCGAACAATAGAAGGTGGAAATACTAGGTCCTTTTTCTGAGTTCATATTCATATTTCTTCTTTTGAAAAAAATTATGCTGAATTAAAATGCCAAAAAAGCAGTCAAATATATTGCCGAGCATTAAAAATTGGATTCTAGATGAAAATGTTTGAGGCTCCTTGCTTTGAAAAACAGGAATGCTTTCTTTCAAAGCTGTCCTGCTTGTCTGTGCTTCTTTCTGAACTTGCTGTTGATTTCTTCTATTTTTTTTAGATTTTTGCAAGGCAAATAGGGTTCAGTGGCTTGCCCAAGGCCACACAGCTAGGTCATTATTAAGTGTCTGAGACTGGATTTGAACCCAGGTACTCCTGACTCCAGGGCCGGTGCTTTATCCACTGTGCCACCTAGCCACCCCCTCTTCTATTTTTAAAAATGTCACAATATTCCTCTTGTTTTTAATTTTTGCCTCCGTGTGTTCCTAATCCCACCTCATTTCAGCTTCCTCCTCCCCCTGCCATTAGTTGAGTTAAAGACAGAGGGAGTAAACTTGTCCAGACTTTTAATAATCAGTGGCAAGCAACATGAATCCACCCAGTGGCCATGCCCACAGATGATTGTCTTTGCATCTTGGATCAATCACCTTTCTGTCAGATGGGGAACATTCTCTATTATTGATCCTTTTGAGAAATGTTTGGTTATTTTCTGAATCAGAGTTCTGATGTCTTTCAGAATGGCTTTTCTTTGTAATGTTTCTGTGCCTGGACAGATTATCTTTCTCCTTTCTTCATTTGACATCAGTTCATATTATCCAGGATTCTCTGCAACTTTTTTTTTTTTGCAAGGCAATGGGGTTTGGTGGCTTGCCCAAGGCCACACAGCTAGGTAATTATTAAGTGTCTGAGACCGGATTTGAACCCAGGTACTCCTGACTCCAGGGCCGGTGCTCTAGCCGCCCCTTTCTGCAACTTTTAAAAATAATTTCAAATATCAAAATAGCATTCATTACAGTTGCATTGTTCAGTCATTCCCTCATTGCCTATGAGGTAATCTAAGGCACTGACTTAGATTCTGCTTCTTTGCTCCCCTCTCCCTTTAATCCTTCCCTCTTCAAGATGAGGACTTTCATTTTGCTTTGACTTATTCCACAATGGTATTATCATCCTTCTTAATCCTCCTCCCTTCCTATCTCCATTTCTTTCCCTGTTGAATTTGATTTATTTTTTACACCAAAGTGTGTGAGCCCAATCTTCATTTGTTCAGTTCTGATAATATTAAGGTTCATTTGATGCCCATCCCATCCTTTCCTATCTGTTTGTATGCTTTTCTCCTCATGCACCCCAATTAAGAAAAATCAAAAGTCTTGTCTTTTCTTCACTGTTGTATTTCTTCTTTTACCTGTCCTTCTCTGACCCTTCTTCAAACCCTAATAATAGAGCTGAGTCTCCCCCTTGGATCCCTTTTTGGGGTTTTCTTATCTAGCTCCTTCCCTCTGAAGACATTAAAGTTCTGGAGGGGATATGAGACTATTAATACATCAACATATACCATCTTCTAATTATTTAGATAAATTTACCTTTCTAGGTTTCTTTTAATTCTTGGGTTTGTATTTCAAAGTTCCTTTACCATTCTGGGATTTTCATTATAAATGTTTGCTTGAGTCCTCTCTTTTGTTAATGATCCATTCCTCACCACCCCTTCCCAGTAGGATTAGATTCAGCTTTGCGGGATAAGTTATTCTCAGTTTTAAGCTTACATCTTTTCCCTTTGGTATATTGTGTTCCAAGTAGAAGCTTCCAATTTTTTTGTGATTCTAATTATAGTTTCTTGGTACTTGAACTAACTTTCTGAATTTTCGACTATGACACTTCTGGGACTTTTCCTTTTGAAATTTCTTTCAGGAGATAATCAGTGAATTATTTCTGTCTTTTCATTGACCTCTTGTTCTAATAGTTCTGGGAAATTTTTGTTTATAATGCCTTGAAATATTTACAGGTTTTTGAAAAAATAAGGGTTTTCGAGGAGTTCAGTGATTCTTATTTTTCATAATCATTTCTCAGGCTAGTTGTTTTGACATCATCAAGCTTTCATTTTCTTCTATTTTTTTCAGTTTTGATTTTGTTCTTTTATTTCTTGCTATCTCTTAAGCTGTTGCTATTCATTTGATTTATTCTAGTTTGGGGGCAATGAAATCCTTGCTTAAAGTTTCCCACTTTTTCTTTTAAGCTATCTATTCTCATTCCAGTTATTTTTTTTTTGAAGAGCTGTTTGCATAATTTTTGATTCCTTGTTTCAGTTCTAGTTATCTATATAGCTATGGTAGAAAATCTTTTTTTCCCCTTTTTTTAAGCCTTTTTGATTTGTGGCTGTAATAATGTTACTCCTTATTTTGGGTTATCTCTAGAATTTGTATTATTTTAATTCTGGTTGGTAGTTTAACATTTTTGATTCTTTTCTCCATTTCTAGTTCCCAAACCAGGATTCTGTATCAGGACCAGGCTTTGCTCTCTGTTATAATTTTGTAAGAAATAGTCTGCCATGCTCAGTCTCACCTTGGGTCTTGTTCTTGCATTGTCCTTCATCTCTAATGGTTCATCCCCTTCTGTATCTTTGAAGTTCAGATTACTAGCTCTTTTGGGTTCTCTCTAATCTCTCAGGACAAAGCTTTGGGGATCAAAGAACCCCTGGACCTGGATTGTTCTAGGATGATTGCTGAGTCACCCTGGTCCTTGTTTGCTTTCCTGCTACCGCTCAACAAGGTCCCTATCTCATCACTTTGGAGCTTCTACTATGTACAAGGTCTTGCTATGCTTCCCATGATATAAACCCAAATCTAACAAACATTCCCTGTCCTCAGTGTGTTTGAGAACATGTCACCATGACTTTGAAGTAGATCACAGGTCAACATCAATGTCTTCATTTTACATATGCTATAAGAAACATACATAATATCCAATGAGGCCTCAGAGATAGTGACAGGACTGGAATATGCTCTTACCCATTGACACTGAATCTTTCCCTTCAATCACACTGGCTCTACTAATGGTCATTATAGGGTTCAGAGACAAGCATGATTCATAACTCCTATCCCAAGCTGGTTTGTCATGTTCAATTTTGAGTTCTAACCAACCAAGTTTGGATCTTGTACTTCTGCTACATGGTGGGCACCCTGAGGCTAGAGATTGTCTCTTTTCTCTCTTTCTGTCCCCAAGTAATGGATCTTACCTATAATAGGAACTTATTCATTTGCTAAATCCAATTACAGAAGTAGAATCATTTGGAGGATAAAGGCAGGGACTTCCCAAACCTCTCCAAAGAACTTTAAAATTATGACTAAAAAAAATTCTAGAGTGAGAGAATCCACAAAAAGACAAGAAAAACAATTTTCCAGTTCTTAACCACTTAGAAGATTGGCAGGAAAGGTCTGTTGCATTGGGGAGAGAGAAGAGTGAAGTACAGAGCAGGCCATGATAGCATAGATCAGCAAACCAGGAGCAGACTAAATCAGAAGGAGCTTTTCAGTCCCTCTGCTGACATTGCCTATGCATGGATCTGGGTCTTAGTCCCAGTGCAAGGAGGAACACAACAGAACTTGTGGCTGCAGGGGAGCAGGGACCCTGGTCACAGTTCCAGTATTGAAGAGTGCTAGTGGTCATCAAAGCCAGCGTGGAGTACAGGAGAGTAGAAAATACATCTTGTCCTAGAATCATCATCTTAGAAGAGTCAAAAACTTACAGGTTCTCACAATTACCTCTGAAAACAGCTGAAGCTTGGGAAGTAGAGTCATACTTTATTAGAGTTAAAGGTCAAGGAATAGACTGCAAAATGAGCAAATGTCAGAAAAAATTCTGATCATAGAAAGTTACTATGGTGACAAACAAGGTCAAAACACACTCTGAAGACAACAAAGACAAAATTCCTGCAACCAGAATTTCAAAGGCAAATATAAATTGATTCCATGACAGAGCTCAAAAATGATTTTAAAAGTCAAGTGAGAGAGGTAGAGGAAAAATTAAGAGAAAAGAAAAGAGAAATTGAAAAGAGAAGAGAAATGCAAAGAAATCATTTTTAAAAAGAGTCAATATATTAGTAAAGGAAGCACCAAAAATTCTTTAAAAAAGCAAGAATAAGGCAAATGAAAAGAGGTAGAAAAATCCAATGAAGAGGAAAATGCCTTTAAAAGCAGAATTGGCCAAATGGAAAAATTCATTGAAGAGAGGAACTTAATAAAAAGTAGAATTGACTAAATGGATAAGGAAGTACAAAAGTTCATTCAAGAAAATAATTCCTTAAAAGTTAGAATTGATTAAGTGGAAGCTAATGACTTTATGAGACACTGAGAAAAAAAATCAAACAAAATCAAAGGGATAAAAAAAATAGAAGAAATGTTAAATATCTCATTGAAAAAAAAAAAAACAACTGACCTGGAAAATAGATCCAGGAGTGATAATTTAAGATTGCTTGGACTGGGGTGGCTAGGTGATGCACTGGATAGAGCACCGGCCCTGGAGTCAGGAGGACTTGAGTTCAAATTCACCCTCAGACACTTAATAATTACCTAGCTGTGTGGCCTGGGGCAAGTCACTTTACCCCATTGCTTTGCAAAAACCTAAAATAAAAAAACAAAACAAAACCAAGAATGATTCAACTCCTTAAAAGTTCTGATTTTAAAAAAAGCCTCGATATCATCTTTTTCCTTTCAAGGAAAACTGTCCTGATATTCTAGAACCAGGGTACAAAATAGAAATTGAAAGAATCCACTGATTATCTCCTGAAAGAGATTCTAAAATGAAAATGCCCAGGAATATTACAGCCAAATTCCAAACTTCTCAGATCAAGGAGAAAATATTGCAAGCAGCCTAAGAGAAACAACTAAAATATTGTGTCAGGATAACATAAGATTTATCACCAATATGGCAGACATGGAAAATAACAGATGTTGGAAGTCATGTGGGAAAATCAGAACATGGATGTATTGTTGGTGAAGTTGTATATGCATGCAACCATTCTAGAGAGCAATTTGGAATTATGCTCAAAGGGCTATAGGAGCATGCATACCCTTTGTCTAAACAATACTACTATTAGGTCTTTATCCCAAAGGGATAAAAATCTAAAAGGGAAAGGACCTAGCAGCTCTTTTAAGTGGTGACAAAGAATTGGAAATTGAGGGCACGTCCATCAATTGTAGAATGACTGGGTAAATTGAGACATATGATGATAGAAGACTACTGTTCTGTAAGACATGATGGGCAGGATGCTCTCATAAAAACATGGAAAGGCTTTACTGAGACAAAGTGAAATGAGCAGAACCAGAAGAACATTGTATTCGGTAACAATATTGTATGATAATGATCCACTATGAATAATTTAGCTATTCTCTGCAGTACAATGATCTGTAGGACTTATGATGAAGTTGTTGTCCATCTCCAGAGAAGGAACTGGTAGAACCTGAATGCGGATCAAGGATACTTTTTACTTTTTTTTCTTTTTGTTTTGTTTTCTTTCACAGAATGATTTACATGGAAATGTGTTTTTTATGACCACACAATATACCTATGTAAAATTGCTTGTCCTCTCAAAATCTGAAAAAATAATGTTAAAATTGTTTTTGCATGTAATTGGAAAAAACAAAATATTAAATACGATTTTAAAAATGTAATTGCACTGAACAGTGCTATCCAGAGACCAGGGCTGGGGTGGGGCAGCCCTCCCTCATCCTCTAGAGCCAGAAGAGTCCCTCTTAGAACCATCTCCTCCTCACCCCACTATGAATACTGTTGTAATATGGGACAATGGTATGGCATCCTGAATAAACTGAAAGATCATAATTATCAATTTGTCTAAAAAGAAAAAAGGCAATGAGGTCTTCCCAGAGGAGTCATCCCAACTATCCTGTATAGCATATGCTTGGGGCAGTTAGGTGGCACAGTGGATAGAGCAGTGGCCCTGGAGTCAGGAGGACCTGAGTTCAAATTCGGCCTCAGACACTTAATAATTGCCTAGCTGTGTGACCTTGGGCAAGTCACTTAACCCCATTGCCTTGCAAAAAGCAAAACAAAAACAAATTCTAGTTTATGCTTGGAGCAGGATGACAAACTAGTGGAGTGAGTAGAGCTGCAGCTCTGGAGGAGGCTTTGCTGCCCAGAATTGTTTTAGTATTAATGCTCATCTCTTTCTGGTAGGCACTTAATCTTAGAAACTGGAGAGACTCAGCATTTATCTGGGGCTGTGATTTGTTCTCAGTGATGTAGTGCTTTTCACCTACTTTTAATGCTGCTGCACGCTCTCCTCTTGCCACCATTTTTTACCCATGCTATTAACCAAAGTGGGCCCTCCTCCCTCTCCATGCCCTCTCCCTCCCAGAAGCCTTCACTTGTTCTTCTCAAGGTGGGTGATGATAATATGCTGTTTCCAAAACTCTGTGCAAAAGATGAGCCTCCTTGTTAGAATGGAAGTCCCTGGAATGCAGGAATTATTTATATTTTGGCATAAATAGACTCAGTGATCTCATCACTAAATATCAGTGTAGGGAAACTGAGTAAAGAAACTCCTGCCATTTCAGGCTGTTTCCTACTCTGTAACTTAGCCTAAGTTTAGATGGGGGATTGAGAGGGTCAAGTGACTTGCCCAGGGGCTCATATCGTCTCTCTGTCTGAAGCAGGACTTGAATCCAGAGTAGATTGGCACTTAAAAGGTGCTTAACAAATGTTCATTTATCAACTGATTGAATGGCAAGTCATGGAATCTTGTTTGTTATTCTGAACCCTCTAGGTTCTGGCTCCATCTCCTTCACAAGGGTCTTCTTTTCCTGCCAGACTAGACCCTCCCTTTCATAGAATATCAAAGAGTATAAAATGTCAGAGTCAGAGGGGCTTTAGACTAGGGAATATCAGAGTTGGGATGGATATTAGAAGAGGGAATGTCAGGACTTGGAAATCCCCAATCCATAGCCTTTTCTGTTCCCTATCCATTGAGGCCTAATTCAGTGCAATACTTTGGTAAATCCTTCCCTGCCCAAGCTGCCATCTTTTTCCTCTTAGATCACAAGACTGTAGGATTATAGCCATGGACATTATAGCTTATTTGAGTCTTTTGCAGATGAGGAAACTGAGGCCCAAGGAGTTGTTATGGCTAGTTCAAAGACACACAATTGCACACAATTAGTAAATGTCAGAGGCAGGATTTGAATCTAGCTCTCTTGCATCCTCCAAAGTCAATGTTTGTGTTACTGTATTGCACTATCACTTAGAAATGAAGTATTATGCTTTCTCCAAATTTCTCAATGCTTTGTTTTGGTCTTTCATCTGTTTTCATTCCTTAGGACTTTGTCTCCTGATTGTTAACATACTCTTTCTCCTTAATAGACTTTTCTGGGGTGGGGTCTTTGTCATCAATAATCTTCTCTCCTCAGTGCCAAGTTCTGTTTGTTGCTCAGAACTGCATCATACACACACACACACACACACACACACAAACACACACACACAAACACACACACACGCACACACACACACACACACACACTCCACAACCTTTCCTAGCACTATCAGGGGAATCCATCATCTCCTTCTATGGGGAGTTTGAATGACCACCATCTTTGTGAAATCTTCCTATTCCCATTCAGAGAATGGGGTCATGAGGAAGAAGCAATGGCCCCATGTCAGGGAGTTAAGACTGGTGGGTACTTGTCAGAGGTCTGACACTAAGTCACTAGGTCATTAATTCCCTACTCTGAAGCAAAAGGTCCTTAATTGAAAAGAAAAGGGGAAGAGAAAACTGCCCAGCCCTCAGAGAAGGCCACAAGAAGAACTGCAGGAATTCTCAGGAGATAAAATATAAGGAATAACTCATAGGAGAGCCGTTCACTTCAGACAATTGTACTTCAAGACAGAAAGCATTAGTATCAAGGAAGACGAGCCAGCGATTCTAGTGTGAGGAGCATCTGATCATGTGTTTTACTGAGGCTTCAAAGACTGAACCTCTAGCTGGACTATGGCTCTCAATGGGTACAAACAGGACAGCTAAAAGAGGTGGGGAATAAATATACTATGAGGAGAGCCAGATGGAACCCGTATCAGTTCTGGAGCTATGTTCCCCACAAGGAATTTGGGTTTGAAGAGGGCACCTGATACTTCTCCCCCAGGACTTGAGGATTAATTCTAAAGGACTGAAAGGTGTTGCCTGTAGCCAAGGAGCCCTTAGCAGTGTCCTTCTCACTTTAGTGATTAGGAGACTTAGAGAGGCAGACTTAGCAATTAGAAAGTGGTATTTGCTAAGAATGGTCGGTACAAAACATCCCCTGAATGTATGAAGCAGCATGTTTCCACCAATGCCTTCAGAGTCCAAGGGAGAGTAGGATCAAAACTGTAGAAGAGTGGGGTAAAGGGGTGACTCAAAGCTCCTGGTTTCTGGCAGTCCTCTTTGTGGAGAGACTCATGAAGTTCTTATACATGTTCTGGTTCTTTGCCAGTTCTCCTTACACATGATCTAGAGTGTAGAAGCTTGTAGCTGCCTTTCTTCAAAGTTTCTAGTTTGTCCTTGACTTTGATAAGTCTTACCTCACAAGGTTGTTGCATAGAAAGCACTGTGCCCCTCAAGGCACAGGTATCCATTATGGTTGTCACTATTATGGTTATTTGTAAGCTGAAGAATAACTGACTTTTGCAGGACATCTGGTCAATCCATTTTGTATTTTCCATTGTGATTACATTGGGGAAATTCTGGCAATGTGATGGCTTGCACAGGCAGGCTTCCCTTGCATTCCCCCATCAAGCTTCTCTTTCACTTTATGGAACAATAAATATTTCACTAGGAGGAAACTGAGACCGTAACTCTTTATTCTGATGAATTTAAATGTTGGAACCATTTAAAAAGGTTAGATGTTGCATAATGAATCAGCCTAGTCTTAAATAAAATAGAAGCCAAGGCTATGGTGAGAAAAGCACAATGTTGGAAGCAGCTAAGTTCTGTGACATAAGTAGCTATTTGATCTTTCTTCTGATTCACCCCTTATCTGCCTAATTGCTCCTCAGTCTCTTTTCCTGAATTTTCTTCCATGTCACACTCACTAAGAGTTTTTATTCTGTTATCTCACAAGGATCAGTTCTCATGGGATCAGTGATCATTTCTATGCAGATGATTTCTAAATCTATACATTCAGCCCTAGTCTTTCTCATGAACTCCAGTCATCTATGACCAATACATACATTACCATACATGTCTTGTAGGGTCTAAAATTCAAAAGAATTTTGCTGATTTTCATTACTGATTTCCCCACAACCTTTCTTTTTTTGCAATTTCCCTATAACTATTGAGGGTACTACTATCTTCCCAGTCACCAGGATCATAATATTGAAGTTATCCTCAATTCATCACAATCATTTATCCCTGTCATCCATCCTATTGTCAAATACTGTCATTTTTCCCCTTTGCAACATTTCTCATGTGCATCCCATTCTTTTCACTCCTCTAGTCATTACTTCAGACCCTCATCCTGAACTTGAACTATTTCTATCACTATTTAACTGTTCAAAGCTTCCCCCTCTTGAATCCATCTTCAACTCCATTGCCAAAGTCATTTTTCTTTATGATCTTGGTCTTCTCATACCTCCTTCTCATACCTCAACAAACTCTAGTGACTCCTTAATACCAAAGTTCAATATAAATCTTTCTTTTTTGGTATTTGAAGATTATTACAAGCTGGACTCTTCTCACTTTCCCACTATTCTTATATTTTATTCCTCTTTGCAAACATTCTCCAGGTACCGTGGGCTATTTGCTGGTCCTTGGACTCATTTCTCCACCTCAACTCTCCATGATTTTGCATTGCTGTCCCACCTGCCTGGGAAGCTCCACCTCCTCACCTCTGTTGCCTAGTTTCTCTGTTTTCCTTCAAGACTTTGCTTTAATCCTTCATGCTGTAGGGTCTTTTTCATTCCCCCAGACTGCTGCTTTCATCCTCTCTGATATCACCTTCCTTCTACTTTCTGTATTTCTTGCATGTATATAAGTATTTACATTTTGTTTTTTGCACTGGAATATTAGTACCTTGAGGACATGGACTAAGTTCCTCCCCTTTTTTAATCTCCTGAGCAGTTAAATGCCAACTTATAATAAGTATTCAATGAATACTGAATGTCTGACTAAATTAGTGAACTGAACAAATGAGTAGATAATGACATCACCATCATCATCATAGCTTTTGAGTAGGGCTTTACTTTAGCAAAGTGCTTCACATCCAGTGTCTTGTTTGATCCCCCAAAAGTGGCAAGGCAGCCTGGGCAAGTATCATCACTCCTAATTTATAGAGGAGGAAACTGAGGCTCCAAGGAGTGAATTAATTTGTTGTGAGCCATACAACTTGCCAAAGGAAAAGCTGGGTATTGAATTAACTAACTCCAAGTCTGGAAGATGAGATAAACTCTGAAGACCATACATGTTGCATTACCTTGACAACACTGGAACACTTTCTGAACTCCTTGCATTGAAGATAGTGACAGATGCTCTATCTTCCCAATGAAGGAAGTAGAGGGACATCGGTGTACATATGGAGTCTCCTCTCAATTTGGGGGGGGTCTGTGGTTAATGGCACTTGATATACTCTTTCTTTGGAAATAAGAAGCCGTTCTTGTTGCTAGGAAGCCTGCCCTTTACTATAGAGAATGAGGTCTTGGAGTAGATTCACTGCCCTAGGATGCAAAACTAGACTTAGAGAATCCTCACCCTCCATATCCTGCTCCTTTTTCTAACTTTCTCATTTCTGTTATGGTACAACCCCATCCTAGGCATCCAGGTTCAAGACCTAAGTTGTTAGACATTACTGGACCAATCTCTTTCATTCATTTTTCATTAAACATTAATTTAACCTACTGTCCACATGAAACATCTCTGTCTTTATATAGCACACAGGCTTGGAGAAGAAGGGAGAACTTAGACCTTTTCTAATACAAGTTTTCACCAGGGCAGGAATTCCATCAACAGAATTGTTTATAGGTTATCAGTCCTCTGTAATTTATCTTGTCAAAGCTGTTATAAATGGTTCATGAATACTTAGTCCAGAGTGATTAAAATTTTTTTTTAATTAAGGTATCTTAACAAAATGGCACACCTCTCAAGATGGGAGAGAGGGGAGAGGAAATCCCAGAATGCAATGTCTTTCATTTCATGTACTTTGAAAGGCCTTGTTCCTGCCCTCTCATGTCAATCATAGGTTGGGGTCACAGTCTAATGGATCCATTGGTGCCCACACATTTCCCCTGCCCTACTCATTATACTAAAGAGCAAGAACAGCTAGATCTCCTTGAGCATGTCCAAAAGGAGGTCAAGACCCCAGGTTAAAACAGTTGGGGCACTCTCATCAGTTTTTGATCAGATGGAAGCTAAGTCTTTTGACTTTAACTCAGTACCTTGCTCATAGACAACGATATAAGCAGGCCTAGTCTTTGTCACGTAAACTAACAATCCTCCCTGGAGGATGAGGATTATCTAGGTCTAGCTTTTGCATCCTAGAACAGCGAATCTACTCCAAGACCTCATTCTCTAAAGGGCAGGCTTCCTAGCGACACAAATGGAACACAAACACCCACAACTTCCTCACAAAAGTTAACCTCTTCCACTGTAAGTTAGTTTTAATTGTTTGAAAATTTATTCTTATGAACTAGAATTGACTTTATTGGGCAACACAATCATATTTCTCTTTCCTAGAAGTAAATGAGGAAAAGACTGCTGCTAACTTCCAGATAGGGAGAAAGATGGTAGCCAAGGCATCGTCACTGATTTCCTGCTACCAGCTGTCTATTTCTTTGTCTTGCTCATGGTCAGGAAAATGATGCCTCTGGTTCTTTGCCTTTTGTGATAGCTTTTTCCTATTCTTTGATGAATGAATGTTGCTGATGCAAGCGATAAGGCTATGCCTTGTTCAGTCTCAAAAAAGTACCACAATGAGAACTTGTACCAAAGCTTGCTGATAATGAAGTTCCAAGGAACAACCTGTGGGAACCATCCAGCTGTGAATGAAAGAATCAGCTAAAATGTCTTCCAGAGTGAATTTATTCATAATCTGTCAGAATCTGAATTCTGACATAAAACAGTCAGAAGAAAATTTGTTGGGGCAGATGCTTTAAGTTTGAGTCCACTTTCCTTTGGGCAGTGTTATAGGGCAGATTGTGCCATCAGTTCAACAGAGATGTATTTGCCCTTCTGTTCTTGCTATTCTCAGTAAGTATTTTTTTATAAAAGGTATCACAGATACACATATCCTTTCAATGAGCTCAAATCTGCCTCTCTGCAATCCACTCTTCCTTGTTCTGCCCATGGGAGACCAAAATGAATGAATCTGTTTCCTCATTCTCAATAAGACCTTGGTTATGATCCAATGAGAAAAGACACTCCTCCTAGATGTGGTTTTGAATACTGCCTCCAAAGCTTTACTACCTGTATGACCAAGCTGGGTAAAAGTCACCTACAGTCTAAGGATCTTAGTTTCTTCATCTGTAAAATGGGGGAGATAATCCTTGTCCTCCATTCTTCCTAGGATGGTGAGGAGGAAAGTACTTTGTAAATCTTTAAGTACCATAGGAACGGGAGCTCTATTTCCCTATTGTCATTCTTTTGTCTTGCCTGAGTGGAAGTTCTGTGTTGGAAGGGAGTTGGGGTTGGAATGGCAGAGAGACAACTTTGGATGAATCAGGCAGCCCTGAATTCCTTTTCCCTTTACATATGATATATTCAGGGTTTCATCTTTTCCCCTAAAGAGCTAGTGCTGACTCATTTCCTTTTGACAAATAACAAACAGAATATCAGATTGGGCCAGGGAGCCTTTACTTAAGTTGAAAACAGATCTCACCTTGCCTGCAGCTCCCAGGAGCCCGGAGCATCCAATCCTAGAAACCAAAAAGGGCCTTCATCAAACAAGATGATCTGCTAATTGCTCCCATTCAGCAGGTGATTAGCCAGCAAACATTCTCAATGGAATAGAGACCAGATTTTCTAGTACAAAACCCCATAGCTATGCCAAGCAAATAAACTTGGAGAAATGGCAGCCGTTCTTCCAACTCTGTCCCAACATCTCAGCTGCAATTTGATAGTTTCTGTAAGCAAAACTCATTCTCTAAATACTGTTGCAAAGCTCTAAGGAGGAATTCTTACAGCTGTGCCAAAATGAGAATGGGTGAGGCCACAGCAGTGGTGCAAAGGACAATCCAATCTGACCTTGGGTATGTCCAGAATCTGATGGAAAACAAAATTGGGAGAGGAATCCAGTTAGTAACACATTAAGTGACCTGGAGATGGTTGTGGCCCCTAACCACTTGGATTAGTAAGGTTTCCTCCCCCAAACATACTATTTGATAGCCTAGGATAATGGTCTGATTGCCCCACACATTACAGATTTGCTTGGTTAGTGTATGCTTTGGCCATAATGGGCATCTATTGACTTTAGGCTGGGCTGGAAAGGTCTGCTTCAGAGAACTCTACCACATGTAGAGTCCACAGGGGCTATGAAGGTCAGTAAGGACAGTACAGAGACATCAGAACTTCAGTTGAAGATGTTTCAGGTCCCTCTCAAGCTGAAAAACTCTCCTGTGCCAATGGCTAAGTTAATGTAGCAAAATTCTCCTTGTGTGATCTAAGTCTTTAGAATGTCTGGTGCCAAGCCTCTGATTCCTGAATTATATGTCACCTTTTATTTCCCTCCCTGGGGTTGTTTGGGCTCCTAAATGGAACATGGTCTCTTAGGTGGATAACCCTCCTGCCACTTGCCCTTTGGTTTGTAAACATCGTCTTCTCTCCAGAGATTGCCATTGTCTCCAAGTCCTACATCCCTACTCATCCTCCACCTGTACTTGAATCTTAGATTTCTCTTATTTATGACTTGAAGAGTCCTAAGAAGTCATTTGGTTCAACCCACTTATTTTACAGAGAGGGAAGTCAAGGCCCAGAGAGGGGAATGGCTTGTCCGAGATCATGCAACTAAGAAATAGCAGATCCATGATCCAATTCAGCATCACTGATTCTAAACCCAATGCTATTATCCTCTGTGTCACCCTTCATCATTCCATGATTCTCCTATCACCAAGGCCTACACTGTGAACATTGCCTGACCTCAATTAAAAAAAAACTTCAGAAAATCCCACAGATCCTGACCAGCTTACTAGTTAATGTGCCACACCATATGCCCTCCCTTTTATTTGTTCCACATAGTTCATTTTTGGCTTCCCATCTAGATACAATGGAATCATTGACCTTCTCTCCTGTTCCCCTTTCTTCTGAGCCATCTGTGCCTCCTAATTTTGCTGTATTCTACATAGAAGGGTATTAGTTTCTATCCAAATGCATAGCTTGATTCATCTTTTTCTTCCTAATTGGGGTTCATTGGTTGGGGGTCTACTGTTCATGCTCTGGGATAGTTGCTACCTACTCTTCAGTTATCTATCAATCTACCTTCTCGTTATTAGCTGGAGGATAGTGTGGTGAAGGAAACAATCAGACACAGAAAACAGTTTGGAAACAAAATCGAGGCTCAATTTTGACTCTAAAGCTTATTGGTCATAAGTCTTAGGGTAACACAAGAGGGTAGAAGCTAGAAGGGATCATAAGGAAGACCTTACTTGACAGAGGAGAAAGTGAGGGCGGAGAAAAGGTCTTTCCCAAATTCATGACAGGTCTAGATAGAATGATAAATCTGAAAGGAGTTGACCTTAAAGAAGGAGGAGTTACTCAATGAGGTTGGCAGCAGGAAGGTTTAGAAGTGGCATGCTTGGTCTTTGTGTGTGTGTGTGTGTGTGTGTGTGTGTGTGTGTGTACAGAATGAATGAACAGATCCATTACAGGATCAAAGGATATATGCAGTTTTATAGCCTTTTGGATATAGTTCCAAATTGTTCTCCAGAATGATTGGATTCACAATTCTGCCAACAGTTCATTAATGCCCTAATTATTCCACATCCCCTCTAACACTTGTCATTTTCCTTTTCTGTTATGTTACTGGATTCCCCTCTGTGAAATGGGAATAAAAGTGATAACTGTATTCTCTGACTCTGATAGGGATAGAGTCTTGTCTTCTTAATTAACGTTGGAGATAAAATGAAGGTTACGATGCCCTTCTAAATGTCCCTTCACTGCTACATATGCCATTGTGTCAGGAATGATGGCAATGAATAAGTTACTTTCATGAGGGAGGAGGACCTGAGTTCAAATATGACCCCAGACACTTAGTAATTGCATAGCTGTATGACTTTGGGCAAATCACTCTTAACCCCACTGCCTTAAATTACTTTAAAAAAAAGAGAGAGAGAAGAAAAAAATTATTTTAACATTCACTTTTTTAAAATTTCTAATTCTCTTCTACCCATTGAAAAGGCAAGAAATATGATCTCAATTATACATGTGAAATTATGCAAAGCATATATCCATTTTAGCCATATTACAAGGAAAAAGGCAAGAAAAATAAATCAAAGGATTATGCTTCTATCTGTTTTCACTCCATCAGTTTTTTCCCCTCAGGATGTATAGCATTTTTCAGTACTTTAGAATTAGTATTGGATCATGTATTGCTGAGAATAAGTCATTCCCATCTGATCATTATATGATACTGTTGTTACTGAATATATTATTCTTCTGGTTCTGCTGCCTTCACTTTGTACCAGCTTATATGTCTTCCAAAGTTTTTCTGATAATATCCCGCTCAGCATTTCTTATAGCATAATAGTATTCCATCCCAGTCATATATATCAAAACTTATTGATGGGCATCCTTTCAAATTCCAATTCTTTGACATCACAAAAAAGAGCCGCTATAAAGATGTTTATAATATGGATCCCTTTTCTATTACTTTGATCTCTTTGGGATATAGACATAGAAAAAATATTACAGGATCAAAGGGCATACCATTTTTATAGCCTTTTGGATATAGTTCCAAATTGTTCTCCAGAAGGGTTGGACTAGTTTACAATTCTGCCACCAGTTCATTAATGTCCTGATTATTCCACATCCCCTTTAAGATTTGTCATTTTCCTTTTCTGTTATGTTAGCAAATATGAGAGACATGAGAAAGTACTTCAGACTCATTTTAACTTGCATTTCTCTAATCAGTAATGATGCAGAGCATTTTTTTTCATATGTTTATAGATAGCTTGGATTTCTTTTTCTGAAAACTGCCCATTGATATCCTTTAACCATTTATCAAGTCGGGGAATGACTCAGTTCTTTCTATTTTTGAGAAATGAGGCCTTTATCAGAGAAACATATTAAAAAGTTTTTCTTTTGTTTGTGCAAAACCTTTTAAATGTAAAGTAATTTAATGTAGGCCATTTAACTTCCCATCATCCTCTCTATCTCTTGCTTGGTCATAAATTCTTCCATTATCCAAAGATCTGACAGGCAAAAATTTCCATGCTCCCCTAATTTGCTTTTGATATCAGCCTTTATGTCTAAAGCATTTACCCATTTTGCTCTTATCTTAGTCTATAGTGTGAGGCATACTTCATTTTACTGCACTCTGCTTTATTGCATTTTACAGATTTTGTAATTGACTTTTTCTTTTTCAAATTGAATGTTTGTGGCAACTCTGCACTGGCTAAGTCTATCAGCCATTTCCCCAATAACATTGTTCTCACATTGTGTCTGCATTTTGGTAATTCTTGCAATATTTCAAAGCATTTTCATTATTATTCTATCTGTTCTGGTGATCTGTGATCAGTAATCTTTAATGTTACTACTATGATTGCATTGGGGAGGGTACACACTGTGCCCAAATAAAATGATATTACATTATTGGGTGTGCTCTGACTGCTCCACCCATCAGCCATTCCCTTTTTCCCTCTCCTTGGGCCTGAGACACAGCTGTAATGAAATTAGGTCAATGAGAACCTTACTTTGACCTCTAACTGTTCAAATGAAACATAGAGTTAACACAACAGAATTCATTATTGAAAACTGTCATAACCACCCCAGGCTTCAGCAGCCACTCCCCTGACCAGTTAGTTAAGCACTCATTATCACTGAGACAAGATCCTCCACCTCCAAAAGATTTGGACTTGCTGAAAGCTCAGATCATGGTTGATAATTTTTTTTAGCAATAAAGTATTTTAAATTCAGATATTACATGCGTAAAAGTTATAATACTATTTATTCCTTTTTAATTTTTTAATTTTTGTTGTAATCTTAATAGACTATACTATAGTGTAAATATAACTTTTATATGCATTGGGAAATAAATCATGTAGTTCACATAATTGAGATATTTACTTTATTGTGGTGCTCTGGAACTGAGCTTGCAATATCCCTGAGGCGTGCCTGTAATTCCTGGGCATGTCTTGGCAGGTAGATTCCCACGTATTTTATGTTGTGTGCTGTTATTTTATATGGAATTTCCTTTTCTCTTTCTTCCTGCTGAACTTTGTTGGCAAAATATAGAAATGCTGATGATTTATGTGAGTTTATTTTATATTCTGCAACCTTGCTAACATTATTAATTGTTTCAACTAGTTTTTTAATTGATTCTTTAGCAGTCTTTAAACATACCATCATATCATCTGCAAAGAGTAATAGTTGCTTCCTCATTGCCTATTCTTTTTCTTCTCTTATTACAAAAGCTAGCCTTTCTAGAACAATATTAAATACTAGTGATGATAACGGGTCTCCTTGCTTCACTCATGATCTTATTGGAAAGACTTCTAGCTGATCTTCATTACAGATGAAGCTTGCTGATGGTATTAGATAGATTCTACTTATCATTTTAAAGAAAGCTCCATTCATCCCAGTTTTCTAGGGTTTTTTAAAAATAGAATATGTTTCATTTTGTCAAAAGTCTTTTGTTCTGCATCTAGTGAAGTACTGATATGATTTTTCTTGTTTTTTAATTATGGTCCAATTATTGTGATCAACTTATTTAATTTATTGTGGTCAATTATGCTTACAATTTTTCTAATATTGCATTAGGTCTGTAGGCCCGGTATAATCCCCACGTGGTCAGATTGTTGGATATTTATGATATGTTGCCACAATCTCTTTATTAGTATTTTATTTGAAAAGTTTCCATCAATATTCATTAAAGAAATTGAGCTATAGTTTTTTTCCTTCTATTTTTGTTCTTTCTGATTTAGGCATCAGTACCATATTGTGTCCTAAAGGGAATTTGATAGAACTCCTTCTTTGCCTATTTTTCAAATAGTTTTTATAGTTTTTTTAATTGTTCATTGGATGTTTGTGAACTCATCTGGTTCTGGGGATTTTTTCTTAGGAAACTCATTTAAGACTTCTTCAATTTTTTTTCTAAGAAAAGGTTATTTAAATATTCTAGTTTCTTTTCTCTTCATCTGAGAAATTTATATTTTTGAAAATACTCATCCACTTTATGTAGATCATCAGATTTACTGGAGCATAATTGGTCAAAACAATGCCTAATATTTGCTTTAATTTCATCTTCATTTGTTGTGTAGCTACCATATTCATTTTTTTTCTTTCTTTAGGTTTTTGCAAGGCAAATGGGGTTAAGTGGCTTGCCCAAGGCCACACAGCTAGGTAATTATTAAGTATCTAAGACTGGATTTGAACCCAGGTACTCCTGACTCCAAGGCTGTTGCTTTATCCACTACGCCACCTAGTTGCCCCTACCATATTCATTTTTGATACATTTTTCATTTTTATTTTTTTAAATCCAGTTAACTAATGTCTTATCTGTTTTATTGGTGTTTTAAGCTTTCAAGGATTTCCAATTTGGTGTATAACTGAGGATTTAAGGGTTTTTTCCCTAATTTTTTAATTGTCAGCCAAATTAATCAATCTTTCATTTCTCCATTTTCATACAGTTAACTTGGAACATCAGTTTTCTCATCTAAGTCTGTTGTGAGAATCATTTAAGATCACATGTATAAAGCACTGTGTGAAACAAATATGAATATGAATATGAATATCAGGTGTTCTTATTAATTTCCCCTTCCCCTGAGATTCTCGATCAACTGGACTTATTAGTGACTTTATTTCCTTTTGTCTGAATGAATTGGCCAGCACCCTGGCGCTGTCCTTGGTGCTGAACTTGTTTGGGGGCGAGAACAACAGTGGAGCACAATTCTGAAAGCTTCTTGGGATCTTGTGGGAACTGAAAGGTCACCTTCCTCTACTTGAACCAGCAGAAAAAAATTCGCATACTCTTAATGGAAGCCTTTGTAAGTCATTTATAGAGTGGGCCCCTTATAAATATTGATGGAATTTTTTTTAACAGTTTCATAAAAGAATGATGGGTTGAATCTAACAAAGTAAAACTTAATAGGGATAAATGTGAAGATCTACACATAGATTAAAATGCAGCTTTAAGTACATAGCTTTAAAGGGTATCTTATAAGTGCAGGATGTGGGAAGACATGACTAGATACCAGTTTGGGTACCAAATAAATGGGACCTCTGGTGGACTTTGTATTTGGAGGTGTGGAGCCTCTGTTTTCTCATTTATAAAATGGAAATCATAATAGCATTTACCTCACAGGGCTATTAGGAAATGATGGATTTAAAATACTTTCTAAGCCTTGAACTACAATATAAATGTGGCTATTATTATTATCATTTGTTGATTGGTTGAATACATTATATACTATATAATTCAAACTTATATCCTACATTCCATATCTCAGAACTTTTAAACATTTATCAAGTTACAATGAATTTTTACAAAATTATTTTTTAAAAGAAACTACATTAGGATCCTATTTAGATTTAAAAATTGAAATTAACTTTAAAATTTTGATTTAAATTTTAAATTCTTATTCATGAAGTAATTTGTCTTTCTTCTCTCCCATATAGAATACATGCTGATTGTTAGATTTAGACTCCATTCCTAAAGGGTTTCCCCCATGTGCATGCTCTTTGTGATTGTGTCTCTCTCTGCGTTTTTCTGTCTGTTTCTCTGTCTGTGTCTATGCTTGCTTGTGTGTGTGTGTGTGTGTGTGTGTGTGTGTGTGTGTGTTTTGTGTGTGCATGTGCCCACAATTTCTAATATGGCTCCAAGACATCTAAATAGCCAGGTTATTTAGTTAACTCTATCCAATGAGCCTTTAATTTAGGATCATGGCACTGGAATAGCTCCTGGAAAACTTTCCTTATGAACCCACTGTACCAATAAGACAATTGGATTTAGAGCAAACAGATCTTTACAGACCATTGGATTAATCTCCTCATTTTACAGAGTGAGAAACTGAGGTCCACAGCTTTCAAGGCATCAAGCAACAAAACTGAGATCTGGGCCTAGATTTTTGGTTTTCCACTGCAAGACATATTTCTCATATCATCTTGGGAGGTGACATTTGCTGTTGCTGTTTGACCATTTTTCAGTGGTGCCTGATTGTGATCACATTTGGGGTTTTCTTGGCAATGATAACAGAGAGGTTTTTCATTTCCTTCTCCAGTTCATTGTTATATTTAAGGAAATAAATCAAACAGAGTTAAGCCATTTGCCCAGGGTCTCATGGCTAGTAACATTTTGAGGTCACATTTGAATTCATGAAAATGAATCTTCTTGACTCCAGATCTGGTGCCCTTTCTGCTGTGCAGCCTAGCAACCTGTAGGTACATGGGTGCAGAGAGGGAGGGCATGCCACTTCTTTATGATCTTACATTTCAGTATAAGAAATGGTCTCAGAAGTGCTTCCTGACCCCCATCCCTTGTTGGGTGGACACTGAGGACCATTCAGTTCAGTGATAGCCCTTAGACTCTTAAAATAACTTTCCCCCAGGGCAGCTAGGTGTCACAGTAGATAGAGCGCCAGCCCTCGAGTCAGGAAGACCTGAGTTAGACACTTAGTAATTAACTAGCTGTGTGACCTTGGGCAAGTCACTCAACCCCATTGCCTTGCAAGCCCCCCCCAAAAACACAAAAAACCTTTTCCGCCATTATATCTATAGAGAAAGATGATCCCCCCCACCTTTCTCATTCTTTTGGCACTGACTCCCTTCTCAGATTCCCAAAGGTGATTCAGAATATAGACACTGTGAGTGAACACCTAATGGAAGCTTACTTCCCAGGAATCTTGATTCCACTTTCACATTTCACATCCTGGCTTGCACTCTGAGTTGGAGTTGCACTTCTTTACGAGACTCATATTTCTTTGTTTATGAGACCACCTTCCCCCAGACAGAACTGGCTCATTTTGGTATCTGGATTCTAGTAGAATCAAGAAAAAGGCAAGAGTCAAGCTATGGAAAAATAATAGCCTATGATGAACACTGACCTGTTTAATGCCAGCTTTAGAGGCCTAGACTCACCCCCATTCACCATCACTGTGAGTCTTCTCGGAGACAAGTAGAGCTGGCTCCAGGGTTGGTCTTCACTAATTGAGTTAGGTTATATATCTTGCTTGGGAAAGTCCCAAAGCAGCCTTAGGTCTTTCATCTCTCTCTCTCAAATGTCCTTGTTTCAGTGAGAAAGGATGCTTGTGGTGGGCATAGAGGGTGGGATACCTTGGCTCTACCACACTCAGTGCTTTTAGCTTCTAGCTCCCAAAGGAGCAGAGTGGTGTGGTGGGTAGTAGTCTCATCTGAAAAAATGGTACAGCTATGGGGAAACCTTTTCAAATCTCAAAGCTCTAGAAAAATGTGAGTTATTGTTACTGCTAATCTAGCAACAATCTGTGGGCCCCCAATATGGGGATGTCTCATCCTATTTATTTTTAAGAGAGACCATTATCTTTGAAGTTTCCTCACTTTCATATTTATCTGAGCAGCTGGAACAGAGATGGAAACCTTGGTACTTTCCACCAATCTAGAATCTTGAATATTGAATAATTTCCCCTATTGTCCTCACCGAGCATTACTAGGAGCTCATATATATAGGGCCCTAGGCTGGATGGTGCCCGAAGAGATCCCCATTCTCCTGCAGCACTTTACAAAGAGCTTTTCTCCCTGTACTAATCCATGCACCTAATTTTTCAGATGATGAAAATGAAACATGGAGTCTTTAAATGATGCGTTCAAAGTCATATATGTGAATAGCAGCACCTAGACTCAATCTAAGGTCACTTTGTATTAGGAACATTATTTAGATTTATTCAAAGGATCATATTTGTTTGCCCCATCCCTCCCCCATCCCTTTCCACTGTCTACTCTGGGTCTCTGTTTCTTCCTCTGTCAAGTGAGGAGAATCAACAGTGCCTAGCCTATACCATGGACTGCCTCTAAGAGTTCTCTTTGTCTTCTTCTTCCCTCAGCTTTCTGCCCAAGGCCTGACTCTTGGAAAGTTTCTCAGAAAGGGATTCATACCATCTTTCTGAGAGATAATCACAGCAGTTGGAGTAATTGGCTTCAGTTGAAATGAGAGCTTGAATCAGAGGCTGGCAAGCCCCCACTGACATCAGCCTCCGGTGCTCTTCTTGGGAGAGGGAAGGGAAATGGAAACTTTTCATGGAAATGAAACTGTGAGTTGGACTTGGGCCATTAAGGACCCGAGAAAGAGGAAAACCCAGTAGTTGTCTTTCCTGCCGCTCTCCCCTCTCTGGATGCAGGCCATGATTTCCTGGGAGGGAGCACCACTTAGAGACCATCTTTTTGCTGCATTTGGACCCTGGCTGCAATGAATGGGCAAGGGCCGAGGGAATGGGCCAGGGGAGCAGTAGCCATCTCCTGAGAGATGTGTCATATACACTTACGCGGATCCATTTCCCAGTCTGTCACATGTCTGATCCACCAGTTGTCATGATGGGAGAATACGGGCTGGTTCATTTCATCATTCGAGCTCTGGTGCTGGGGAGTAGCCACGCTTGATGGTAGTATCTGCCAGCCCTGCTGGGGACGGTGAAGCACAAAGTGATTTTAGCTGACAGGTGGGAGGCTCATAGTAATAACAGCTGGCATTTCTACAGCCCCATCGGGTATAAAACACTTTATAAACATAGCTTCATTTGATCCTCACCGTGTCCCCATGGTTTGAGTGTTATTGTTATTCCTATTTTATAGATGAGGAAATTGAGGCAAATAGACTAAGTGACTTGCCAAAGCTTACACAGCTAGCTAGCAAGTGTCAGAGATGGGATTTGAACTCTGGTGCCTCTTAATGGTAAGTCCAGAAAATGGTACCACATTGCTCCAGGACTCCTAACTACTTGGGGATACCTGATTTATCTGAGAGTCGAAGCTTCAAGGAAGGTACGATAGCAGAAAGGACATGGAGTGGACACCAAAAGACCTGGATTCAAAATCTTCTGAAGAAGATTCTAAATGCATTTAGGCTTTAAAAAATGAACTGCACAAGGAGAAGATATATGAGTATGGAAAGACTTGAAAGGGCTCTGGAGACTTGCAATGACTATGAGCTCAATTTGTCATCTGTTTTCTAAAGCCAAGATGATCTTCTGCCCCACTGAGAGCTATCATGTCCAGAGGAACAGAGGAAGCCACACAAAGCTCCACCCTGCTTCCTGGGCAGCCCCAAGCACAAGGCAGCTCCTGGTTTTTAATCTCTTGCAGCACAGGTTGAGATGGTCAGGGGGGGATTTCTAATTGTCTCAGGGAAGATTTCAGGGACTGAACACAAAGAATCAAGGCAAAGAAATGAGGTCAAACGCCATTCTTTCATCAGAAGGAGTGTAGGTAGTGGGTAGAAGAATCTTGGAAACTGGGACTTTTATGTGATAAACTGCCTCTGTTGGCCTCAGTTTCCTCCTCTCCAATGAAAAAGTGACTGACTCAATAATCCAGGTCTGACATCCCAAGACATCCCAGAGTTCCATCTGGAATATTCCATATTACAATTCAATTTAAATGAGTCTGGCATTGAACTAGGTTCTGAATAGACAAAGATGAAGATGAAGCATTCTCTGGTTTTAATGAATACACAGTGAAATGAAGGCAAAGGAATTTGACTATGGAAGGAGTGACTGGGGAGCATGGGCATCTGAAGCCACAGAAACCTCTCAGAAGGAGAAACTATCCTGGGGTTATGGCATTAGGTAAACCTCCCTTCCTGCTGCTCTGTACTTCCCATCCCAGAGGAAGCAATGCTTTCCCTTGTGAAACTACTCTGAGGTCTGTTTGGGGGCCCATTGGAGCCCCCCAAGGCTGCCCCGGCTAGTCACGGACAGAAGGGAAGAACCTTCCCTGGGGCCAAGAAGAAGCTTTGCCTGCATGTGTTTTTATAACTCATTGGAGTGTTACTAAATCTCCATGGATGCACCGTGTCTGTTGTTTTCTCTCCCTCTCTGAAGGATCCCGCTGACTGAGTTGAGCCTGAGGGCGCCTGGGAGTTGGTATGAGCTCCACACATCATTGGAAGGAGTAGCAGCCTGTGAGTTGTGGTGACAAAACAAAATGGTCTTGGTTATTTTATTTGCAAAGAGCGTTTGCATATAGCATCGATCACCAGAGAATCTTTCTTTCCTGTTTTATGTTCATAATTAATGGGCAATAATATTTTCTCCCAAAGAAAATCATAACTCGATGATATTAAAGTTATGACATAAATGGATTTTTAAAATCCCATGTTATTCTGTCCCTCTTTCAGGTAGGGTAGGACAGTGGAGAAAGCCCTGGCCTGGGAGTCGGGGCCCTCAGTGCCAATTCTGCTTCTAGATTCCTGGGGGCTTTTATGGGGTAATTTATTAAGCAACTGATATTGCCAGATATTAGGTATATAAAGACTAAAATAAAAAAAATGGTCCTCTTGGAGAAGCTCACATTCTATTAGTGGGGGTGGAAAATTCACCATGAAGATAGAGAAGTAAATATCATAGAAATATATATGTGTATGTACATGTGCATGTGTATGTGTGTGTATGTGTATGTGTATGTGTATGTGTATGTATAGTAACCAAAAAGTGATTTGCAGAGGTGGAAGGACTAATAAATGGGGGTGGGGCAAGAAAGAGCCCCTGAAGGAAAGGGTATTTGAGCTGAACCTTGTGGGGAGCAAGGAGTTCCAAGGAATGGTGGTGAGGATGGAGAGGATTCCAGGCAAGGCACAGCTTATCAAAAGGGGCAGAGATGAGAGAGGAAGTGTCTCATACATTATATATTAAGGGGACCTGGATCTATCAGAAGAACAATGGGAAATGGGGAAGTTAGAGAAAAAAAGGCCTTTCAGTCCCTCCTTGCTTTGAGTTAGAATGAATGGGAGAAATGACTTGTCACTCCTCCCTATGCATTCTTCTCTGTTCCTTGTTCTTGGTAGCTCCTCTCTTGATTGGTTGAATTCCTAACCATGTTTAAGAATCCCATGCACATGCCACTTTCTTCAGAAAGCTTTTCCTGATGTCTCCTATTCAATAATGCTGGGCGGGGAGGGAAGCTTTCTGAGTCCTCTGCTGCTGAAAGGCTACTCTACACCCTTGTGATGCAAGGAAGCATCTTGAGACCTAGCACCTAGACCTTAAATCCAGTTCTAAGGAGTTTAAGGTTTGCAAGGTGATATCTTCACAACAGCCCTGGGTGGGGGGATGGGGAAACCAGAGTAAACATTCACCTCCCCATGTCACTGTTGGGGAAGCCAAGACTCACTGGGAGAATTTTCTCGGCCAGGACCTCCTGATCCTCAGATTTCACATGAAGCCCCCCTTGATCTCAGGTTCTAAATAGACAAGGATGAAGATGAAGCATTCCCTGGCCTCAGTGAACACACAGAGACATGAAAGTGAAGAAATTTGATGAGGAAGAGAGTGACCGGGGAACATGGGCATCTGGAGCCACACGTGCTAAGACCTCTTTGCCTACCATCATTTGCCTTTTACTTATTATAGATCTTTTTGGTATGTGTTGATCTGTATGTGATGTTTTTGCCAATAGAATGCAAGCCCCTTGGGAGCAGGGCCTCTTTCATTTTTATCCAGTGCTTAACATACACTAGGTGCTTAATAAAGATTTACTGATCATTGGACAGTTTAGGTTTTTATAGTATTTACAAGTAATAGTGTTAATAATAATTCAAGGGACATTTATTAAATGCATGCCACTTTCTATATGCCAGGCTCCAGGGTAGTGGCTGGGGTATGACTGATAACAATTGTTGTCCTCCTTAATTGAAGAAGACCATGACATCGAGAGAATGATGACATGACATGTACAATATGTTGATTAGAGTGAGGGGAGTGTTGTGCAAAGATCCTTCTCACTGCCTCTTCCAAAACTGTCTGTACACAGTGTCCTGTTTGTATACGAAACATGACTTCTGGTGCTGCTCTGGGCACAGTGGAAGACCTGAGCCTTTTCGATGTGACCTTTCCCGCGTAATCAAGGCAACATGGTGTTACAGCAATACAGAGCCACATATCAAAAGGAAAAATAGTCCAGAATCCAAGAAGTTTACAATCTCCCAGAGAGGGATGGTTGAGAGAGCAAAACAAGTAGGGCGTCAGGAGAGGCTTCCTTTGGGAAACGTGCCCAGATTTCTGGTGGGGTATGAATGAGGAGCAAGAGTCTGAGGAATATTCTAACAAAGAAAGCCAAAGAAGAGTTTGGAGAAGAGCTCCTGTTTTGCTCTTTCTTACTCAGTAACCCTTGCAGTGTGCATTCTCATTAAAGGATGGGCAGACTTCTCATTAGATTGTAGGCAGAGAGGTTCTATAACTGGGAACCAACATTGACTTTACCTCAATGGATCAATTGATCATTGCAAGTGTAGTGTAAGATCTGACTTTGTTTTGCTTAAATAGGGAGGGCTAGAACAGTGTTGTCTATATGGGGCTTGGGTGGGTCCATTTGAGGGAGCATTATTGGGCAAACGAGGGGCCACAAAGCAGTTCTCACCCTCAGGAAGTTCATGTTTCCATGTGGGTAGGATTGACTTGTTCTTCTCTTTTGAGAATTTCTCCTTTCTTGACTTCCAGGATATTGTTAGTGATAAGTCACTTAACCTCTATTTGCCTCAGTTACTTTGTCTGTAAAATGGGGATAATTTCACCTACCTCTCAGGATTGTTACGAGACACAAATGACATGATATTTAGAAAGTGCTAACATGGTGTCTGGCACATAGTAGGTGCTTAATTAAGGCTTGTCTCCTTCCCTTCTCCTTCCTGTTATCTCCCAGTTCTCATCTATCTCAGATGATTTTTTCTGACTAATCTTTTGCCCCACCTCCTGGGTGTCCTTTCAAGTCTCTGTTTTTATCCCGGTCTCCTATAGACCTCTTCAACCACCTAGTTTTTTTCCCCTTTCAAAAGGTGCAAGAGAATTAAATCTATTGTTAGTCTAACAATAAACATTTATTAAATGCCTACTGTGTGCTAGGGATACAAAGAAAATTAAGACAGTTCCTGTCCTCAAGGAGCTCATGGTTTAATGGGGAGTGGGTGGAACAACATAAGTTCAAACAACACAAGCCATGTACAAGATCAGTTGGAAATAATCAACAAAGAGAAGACTAGAATTAAGAGAGAGGAAGAAAGATTTCCTGTCATGAGCAGAATTTTATCTGGGACTTGAAAGAGGCCAGGGAAGTCAGGAGGCAGAAATGAAAAGGAAAAGCATTTCAGGAATGGTGGATAAGGCAATGGAAGTGACTGGAGTCGGGAGATGGAAGATCATGTTTGAGGACAGGAGGAGTAACATTGGAGTTCAGAAAATATTAAAGGAGGGTGTAAGATATAAGAAGCCTAGGAATGTGGGAAGGGGGCAGGCGATGGAGGCTTTGGCACCAAATAGCAAATTTCATATTTGAATCTGGAGGTTCTAGGGAGCCACTAAAGTGACATGGTCAGATCTGCACATTCAGAAGATCATTTGGGCAACTGAAAGGAGGGGTGGACTGGAGTGGGGAGAGATATATGCCAGGGAGGCCCATCGGCAACCATTGCACCAGATCTGGTAGGATGAGAGCCTCCACTGGGGGAGGAAGGAGGAGAGTGTGGGTGGTGGTGGTGATGCAATCTTTTGTAGTGTTCTATATCTAGTATGAAATAAAGACTACCCTGTAAACATACATTATTTCCTTGAAGGTTTTCACATATTGAAGACTCTTTTATCTACGCAATGGAGATATGGATGCTGTTGTTCAGTCAAATCCAAGTCTTCATGACCCCACGGACCATACTGTCTGTGGGATTTTTCTTAATATAAAATAAAAAATAAATAATAAATTTAAATTAAAATAAGTGTAAAATAAAATATAAAATAAATTTTTTTAATAAGGATACATTTCCTTCTCTAGTGGATTAAAGCCAACAGAGGGTAAGTGACTTTCCCAGAGTCACACTAGTGTCTGAGGCCACATTTGAACTCGTTTCCCTGACTTCAGTTCAGCACTCTATCCACCGAATGACTGAGCTGTCCCTAAATATCAGCTATATTCTGAATCAAAGATGGCTTGGAGGTGCAAGATGAGATGGATTTTTAATCTGGCTAACTCTCCAAAACCCCCAAAATCTTCTTTAAAAGAACGATTTTTGGGACAGCTAGGTGGCACAGTGAATAGAGCACTGGCCCTGGAGTCAGGAGGACCTGAGTTCAAATCCAACCTCAGACACTTAATAATTACCTAGCTGTGTGGCCTTGAGCAAGCCACTTAACCCCATTTCTTGCCCCCACCCCCCAAAAAAAACTTAAAAAAAGACTGATTATTTCCAAGCACTTTATTTTATCTTTTTTAAGAGTCTTCTAAATGATCTTCTGGTTTCACCAATCTGTGGTCCACATAGCTGCCAAAGTAATTTTCCTTAGATTGTTTCTTGAACCTCAACAGGAAGCTGGTTCAGGTGAAACCATCCTCTTCTGGGGCCATATGGGTGAGAGATTCCACTATCTCCCTTTGCTCTTGCCTCTTAGGTACATGTAAGTGTAACTTTGTTGTCCCACTGCCCCTGCTTCTCCAAAGCTAGGATGTCTACCATCTGGGGATGAGACTGGATGATTGTGTGGACTGTGCCTCCCTTGGGACCCAGGGTCACTTTGAGTTCTGCCGTGGTTCATCACATTCCAAGATTTTGCTCTCTTTCTGATTATAATTCTCCTGGATCTCATTCTCCATAGATCTTTATACTATAGCTGCCCATTCAGTAGAATTTAAAAGGAAAGGCCAAACTCTCTATCTCTCTGTCTCTGTCTCTGTCTCCCTTTCTTTTGCATATATCACTGGGATCTCTGCCTGTCCTCCTCTATATTTCCATTTATGGGGGTGGGAAGGGATTCCTCCACTCAAACCTTCTCCAGCAGAGGCTCTGGTGGTTACATACATGTGATAGTGAGAACATGCACTTTCGGGGGTAAGCTTGAGCCTCAGCCTCAAGTTTATCTCTTCTGATTTGTGTTTCTTTCCCTGAACACAGGTGACAGAACAGTGGTTATAAAATGAGTGTTCCCGAGCCTTGGGGGCAACCCTGTGAATTCAAGATGTCAGAAGTCATTGAATTGAGTTCTGTTACTGAGAGGGAGGTACTCCCTGTAACTGCACCCTTCTTCGAGGATAAGATGACCAAGAGTAGGAAGATGAACCAAATGTGACTGTTTGAACCCTGAGTTATTGCAGAGACTGTACAGGTTGGTGGAGAATTTGAAATATTTGTTTAGCAGCTCCAGTTATAGAACTTTGTCTTGGGGAGGATATAAATCTATCAAGGTTATTGCTTCTATTATAAATATCTATATCCTAAACATCAGATTAATTCAGTATTGGGGGTATGGTAGATGCTTAATAATTACCTACTGATAATTCATTTATGTTTCATTTCTTTTGTGATGGAAGAAACAAATCACTGACTTGCACCTGGCATGATGGGTCCTTCACTGATTTCTTCTGACCCCAGCAGGATCTCATTGCCATCCCTGGGCTAAACCTCAGCCACTCTTTGCCATAAGAGCAGCACACCTATTGTGTCAGTCACACATTTTATAGGCGATATCCCTTCCTCTGGGTCCTTATTTCTTATGTGTCACAGCCTACTCCTCATTTCCTTCCCCCTCCCATGTCTTCATGAGAGTGCTTTTTAATTTTCGGAAGATTGTTGCATTCTATGATTCATAGATAGCAAAATATTGATATTAAAAGGTGGGAACTGATTTTGGGAAGAAGCTTGGATCTCATACTTTACAGAGAAAATAGAGAACATTCTGCCTCTCAAATGCTTTTTATTGAATCCCCCATTCTCTGCTCCTTTAGTCTCTGATGAAGAGAATGCTCTTCTCCTGGAAAAGTCCAGCCCCTCTCCCTGGAGTTTCTAGTGTCTCCCCTCACTTCCTCTCGCAGGCCTCAGCTATTCTTTCTCCTCTCTCAGCTCCCCTTTCTGTATCCTCATTCTCTGTTGCCTCACAACACACCCAGGTACTCTTAGCCTAAAAAAACAAAACAACAACGAAAAAAAAAACCAAGCCAAAAACCCTCTTCTTGACTGTTACCCTTAAATCCTTGAGATTAGTTGATGGAATGGGGTATATTTAGCTTGGAGATCAGAAGGGGCAGAGAGAACACAATAGTTTTCTTTAAGTGTTAAAGACTAGAGAATGGTACTGGGCGAAGTAAAACTTCCCCAGAGGTGAGCTTTACATAAACCAGTCTTCCTAATGTTCAGACCTAACTCAAGTGAGAATGGGCCATCTTAGGAGGTGGTGAACTCCCTGCCAAGCCCAGGGCCGATGCCCATTGGTCAAGGCATTATTGAGGGAGTTCTTGGTCATTTGTGGGCCGTGGCAGACGACTCCAAGGTCCCCTCTAGGGCAGAGATTCTGTGGTTCTGGGGATTGATCTGAATGATCAATACCCTGATTAGACAAAGGTACTTGTGTAGAGTACAGGGCTTTGTACTCGATAATAATTGTTTGAGGAACTGAATATTGGCTAAATAGGACACCTCGGGTTGAAAGCTGCTTCTGCAAAAATTAGCCCAGCAATGGAGCTGTCCAGGGTGCCAGTACTCCCTTGACTTGACTACCTTGTATTTTGGCCTTCAGGCTGACTTTCCCTGAAACTTGCCTTTATCTATAGCAACTCTTTTATAAGCACAGCTTCTTCACTCCTCTCCACTTTTTCCTCCCAGCTCTAGAATTCTGCTCCATCACATCCCCATGAGGGTAGGCCCCCTATCTCTTCCTTCCTTTTTCAGCTTTCTTGAAGATGTTGTCTTCTCTCATTTGAGCCCATTGAAACCAGGAGCTGGATTTCTCTTCACTCATATTTGTAATCCAAATCTTTGGCATTTTTTGGGGGTTTTTTTAGGTTTTTGAAAGGCAAACGGGGTTAAGTGGCTTGCCCAAGGCCATACAGCTAGGTTATTATTGTCTGAGGCTGGATTTGAACTCAGGGACTCCTGACTCCAGGGCCGGTGCTTTATCCACTGTGCCACCTAGCTGCCCCCAAATCTTTGTTAACATGATGATAGCATCTCTAGACATACCAATTCTCTTCCATTCACCTGCCATGGATCTACTTCTAGGCCCTTCTTCTTGGAGTGCTGCCCATACTTTATGTGGCCTTCTCACATGGTTATTCTAGTCCCAATCCAGTGTAGCTCAAATTTGCCTGCCTTTCCCTCCCCAATCTCTAACCCCAACCCCACCCAGAATCCATTTTCCTGTGTGCCTCCTTCTTCCTTGCCCCTCAACATTGGATCTCTGACTCACATTCACCGTCTGCCTCTCTGCCTCTCTCAGGGGCAACTGGATTGGGCTTTGGAGGAATCCCTTAGAATGATTCTTCAAGGCAGAAGTGATAGGACAGCTAGGTGGTGTTAGGGCAGCTAGGCGGCACAGTGGATAGAGCACTAGCCTTGGAGTCAGGAGTACCTGAGTTCAAATGTGACCTCAGATACTTAATAATTACTTAGCTGTGTGGCCTTGGGCAAGTCCCTCAACCCCATTGCCTTGAAAAATCTAAAAAAAAAAGTGATGAGGTCCCAGATGGAAATGAGAGCCAATGCTTCAGGTGGGATGGACTGGAAGACCTCATAGGGTGCTCCTGGATCTGAGAATAGTTGAAGCATGGCACATTCAGGGGCAGAGGACTTGGAGAAAGAAGACCTGGGTTTAAATCCTTCTTCTCCCACATACATTCTCTCACCAATTTGCTCTTTGGTAAAAGTGAGATAACTGATAGACACATATTTTGTAAACCTTCCAGCATGGTTCTGAAGGCAGTTTTGCTGCCCTTGCTAAGGTATCTGTTGCCCAGAACCCTTTACCTGGATCTGCCCTCTGCCCCTGTCATCTTCTGCCTTGAATCAAATGCAGTTGTGTTTGGATGTCCTTTGTCTGATTAGACTCGAATCTCCTAGAAGACAGGGTCTGTGTGGTTGTCTGCCTTTCTCTCCTCATCATCTGTCAAGGAGCCTCATGTTCAGGAGACACTTCAATGCTGAATTTGTTGAGTGAAAGTCAACCTATGGGGAGGCTAGGTGGCACAGTGGATAGAGCATCAGCCCTGGAGTCAGGAGTACCTGGGTTCAAATCCGGTCTCAGACACTTAATAATTACCTAGCTGTGTGGCCTTGGGCAAGCCACTTAACCCCGTTTGCCTTGCAAAAACCTAAAAAAAAAGTCAGCCTATGAGGGCTGGTTAATCACTTGTTCAGAGCTGTGTATGCATAGAGGAGGGACCCCAGCCTGCCCCATCAGATGTGAGCCGAGCTGAACTGACAGCCCTATCCACTCCCATAGTTGATGATCAGAAGAGACACAGGGTTGTAAACACACCTTCCCTTTTGTCTAATTTTGACTTTTAAAAAAAGCTTCAGGGGTGGCTAGGTGGCATAGTGGATAAAGCACTGGCCCTGGAGTCAGAAGTACCTGGGTTCAAATCCGGTCTCAGACACTTAATAATTACCTAGCTGTGTGGCCTTGGGAAAGCTACTTAACCCCATTGCCTTGCCAAAACCTAAAAAAAAGCTTAAACAATTCCTATTCTCCCCTTTATATTTTGCACTTGCCTTCCTAGAAAATGATTAGACATTTGTGGAGTATTAATGGTCTATTAATAGGAAAAGACCGAAGGCAGGAACAATTTGTGAAGGAACATGTTTTTCCATTAAAACAAATGACCCAGTTTCCTATTAAGAATAACCTGCTCTTAATGGACATTTGGTCACAACCCTCTCTGCACAATCACTAAACAGTTCCTTTGGTCATTAGGACCAGGTGTACCAGAGACACTTTAGATTGATGGAAAATCCAGAGGGAGTTGAAGTCAGAAAACATTTTCTTCCTAATAAAGGTGCCCATATCTAGAAAGGACTTGGGGTACAGAGAGGTCTCTTTCACTGGAGATCTCCAACTAATAAATCATGTTTAAATTAGGGATATTATTATATAATAAATAGGACTTTAAAGTTTGCAACAATGATTTACACACATTATCTTATCTGATCCCTCTAACAATCCAGGAAAGTAGGTTCTTTTATTACCACATTGTGTGAATGGAAAAACAGAAGATGGGATCATTTAATTGACCTCTTATTCAGTCATACTGCTAGTAAGTGAGGCAGATTTCAAACTCAAGTTTTTCTGACTCCTGGGCCAGTCCTCTGCTCATTGTGTCACTTAGTTGCCAGTGACTGAGGCTGGTTCCCTTACTTGATCACATTATAGTTCTGAGTTTTGCAAGCTGGCATTTCCCTCCCTCTTTCACTTAAAAAGTGTTTTGGAAAAACCTGAAACTGAGAACATGAGGTGTTTGGGCCAAGCATGGACTAGTGCTGCTACTGGGAATACAGAATGAGTTGGAAGAATCCTCACACTTCTACAACATACTCAATGAAACCTCAGTCATTGAAAGAAGTACTCAAACCATAATTTGATGCCCCAAAGTCTGGCACTAGTCAGAAAAGGTTGAGAGACTAGGAGAGCAAGAAAAACCCTGGGGCCCATGAGTCAGAAAGGTCACTTTTTTCTGCCCATGTTCCAATCCCTTCCCAAGGGCTGGTTCTTCACAGCCTGGGGTATCATTCATTCATATAAATGAGAAGAGGAGGAGAAAAGAAAGGAAGTTGAACTGGGATCGGGTGTGGGGATCCATCTTTAACAGATTATATGACCTTGGGGAAAGTCCTTCCTCTCTCTGGACCTTAGTTTCCAACCTTATAAAAATGAAGGATTGACTCAATTTTCTCATAGATTCCTTCAGGCTTTCAAGGTTCATGACTATGATTTAAGAGCTCCAAATGGTCTGGAGTGATGACAGAAAGACCCCTAGAGGAGGTGGACCTCTGCTCATAGGTTTGATGGGGGACTGACATTTAGAGAGAATGTTTCATGGCAGCTCAGTAATCTAACCTCATCCTTGGAGGCAGGACCATCTTCAAATTCATTCATTAAGAACTGAGTGTATTAAGTCCACAGTGTGCAGTTCAGTGTTCTGCCCATTGGCAACCATAAGACATCCAACTTCCTTCAATTTATAGTCCTATAGGACCTGTGATGAGGGTAAGGGAGGTAGGATAATACATAATTAAAGTATGATTAGTACATCCAAGGAGTCTATTGTACTCTGCAATCAGGAGAAGGTGACATTGCTCCTAGTTAGTGTGAACAGGACAATTTCATGGAGGAGGCCTTTAAGGATCTTGAAGGGCTGTTAATATATCAAGAAGAAGAGATGAAGGTGAACAGGGAAAAAGGAAGACATTCATGGCACTTAGACCACAATATATTTGGATCAGAAGTAGACAGAGAACACAACGTTGTGGAGCTGAGAAGATTGTAGAATCAAGAATATCAGAGCTGGGAGGAGCCTTAGAACAAGGCAAGTCAAAGCTGAGAGTAACTTCAGGAATGTCTGTGCTCCAAGAGACTTTGGGATAGAGGTAGCTATGAGGGGGACTTGAAAGATCTCCTGATCCATCCTCCCTTCTTTTATACAGAGGGAACATGAAGGTCATAACCCCCTCCCAACTCAGAGTTCTTGTTCCACCAGACTGTAAGCATTGTGAGGGTCCACTTTAAGTCCCCTTCTTGTTTCTCAGCATCACTGACTAGAGGGGTTTGGTCTCCTGACTAATCATGGAGGTCAGAACCTGGTCATTACCAGGTAGGGGAGACTTCCTTTTTATCTCTATTGAATGCTTTTCTATTAGGCTTGGATCCAAAGGCACATTCAAACAGCCCTTATCCCCAATAAATAATGTTTCCAAACATTTCCCAGCCAATGGACTAAGATAATAGAGCTGTATGAAAACTTCTCTTTTTAAATAGGGTTTCTCAGAATCTCCACAGACTTCTCATTCCTACCCAGATGACCATGTTCATTCTTTAATTCTAACCCAGAGCATACCATTTCACTGGTTCTTGTACCTGATAAAATTCAGGAGGAATCAACTTAGACCATAAAGTGGCCAAAGAGCATAAGAAATGTCACTGGTAAACATGGGGGTCATTAGGTCAGGAGACTATCCTCATAATTACTCAGACACATCCTAACACTGAGTTGCAAATTTTTCCCTGTAACTGCCGTCAGTGGATTTTGGTTCTGCTCCTTCAGATCAAGCAGAACAAATCTAATGTCTCTTCTATTTGACAGTGCTTTAAAAACCCAAACTCACCCGTCATAGACCCCCTGCATCCTGTTCCATTAATGGACACTTCACTTTTCCATTTTCCCCAAACATCTTGGATGCCTTCATTAGACAGGATCTGAGTCACATCCATAAAGTATTACAAATGAGTTTTTGGCAGAATCCTAGACAGCAGGATCCTCACCTCTCATATTCTAGATGCTTCACCTCAATGAATGCCCAAGGCTAAGTTGGGAACCACTTTCATAGCATTTCACATTGCCGACTCCTATTCACTTCATGGTCAGGAGCATTCAAACTGCTTCAGACCACACCTGGGGCATTAGGTTCTGGACACCATCTTTTAGGAAAGCCATTGAGAAGGCCTTTGTGTATCATCTAAAGATTGATTGAAGGAGCTGAGAGGTTTATGCAAGACAGTTAGTCTCGTTAGTGGATGGGACATATAACTGTCCCTTTGTACATCTTCCTTAGGTGTATCACAGGAGTAATAAAATGTAAGCTGCCTTTTTCACAGGATTATTCAGAGGTTTTAATGAGAAAGTGTATGCAAACGTTCAAGTGAAATATAAACAGCAGTTATCACATTTATTATTGTTGTATAATTGCACCACATAACCCTAGATGCTAAGCTCAAAGGTTTGCAAAACGCTATGGGAAGCCTCTGGAGAGAGAATTGTTAATAATATTGGTGATACAGGATGACTTCTTGGAGGTGAGAGAGGTGCTGGGTTCTAAGATTGGAAGAATTTCCCCAAGTGAAAGGGAACATTTCACATCAAGGTAAGGCTGTGATCTGAATTCCAGAGACTAAAATATAGAGAATGTTTAAGGGACAGATTTGATTTGAATATAAGTTGCATGGAGTGAAATGATAGGAAGCAAAGTTAGAAAAATAGTGTGGAACTAGATTGTAGCTGGTGGTGTGGTACAGTGGGAAGAATACTCACTCTTCCAAGAGAGGACCTGGGTTCAAATTCTGCTTCCAGTTCTTACTTAGTTGAACAAGATACCCTCTAAGGTCCTTCTACATTTTTTTTTTTTAGTTTTTTCTAGGCAATGGGGTTAAGTGGCTTGCCCAAGGCCACACAGCTAGGGAATTATTAAGTGTCTGAAGCTGGATTTGAACTCAGGTCCTCCTGACTCCAGGGCCAGTGTTCTATCCACTGCGCCACCTAGCTTCCCCACTTCTACAATTTTTGACCCATGATCTGTAAATATAAGGCAAAAAAAGTTCATTGCCTTGGTAAGAAATATGGAATCACAGGATTTTGAATGGAGGTAGGATTCAACTGAATCTGTGAAGAATGAAACTACAGAATGATCATTGTAACCAAAGGCTTAGTGGATTATCTGTCACATAATTCTGTTGTTTGATAGCACTCACATCTGAAGACTTTTTTGGTATTGTCCTTAGCACTATAACAAAAGCAGTGATCAGCACCATGGCCAGCAGACACAGAGGGCCTGGGAGTACCAAGCTGGTTAACAGGTTGAACATAGTGGAATTGGAGAGCCGCATTTAACCAGCTGGGATACTTTGTGCCATAGTATTCTCATCTGATCCTCACCAGAACCCCCTGAGGGTGGTACTATTATTATTCCTTTATTTAAAGATGACTGTGAGAGGAGAGAGGATACAGCCACAAATCCAACAAGTACCAATAGACGGATTATACCCTTTCTGCAAGTCTTAGAACCACAGAGCTAGAGAACTCAAAGGTCAACTAGTTCAAATTCCTCAATTTACAGGAAGTTCAGGGACTTACTTCCCCACAATCTCACAGTAAATGTCAGCAGTGAGATTTGAACCTAGGTCTCTTCTGTATCCAAGTCCAATGTTAGTTGTCCAACACAATTTTTCTGCCATTTTCTGTGTCCTTGGACAAGTCTCTTCCCTTCTCAGGATTTTCCATTTTCTAATTCATAAACTGATGGCTTCAGACTAGATATCTTCTTTTTCGTTGGCTCTAAAATTCTAGGATTCTATTATAATAGTCCTTGAAGGCAGGCTCATGCAAATTGGAGTTATCATGGTCTATCATGTCAGAAACTATCCCCACCCTTAATAACTCTCTAATTACATAATTAACAACAGTACTGGATATAATGCCTTTGAAAAAATTCCTAATTCCACATTTGCTCAGATGGCCTTCCTTGCTCGGAAAGCACTCTCGTCAATTGTTCGGTAAGTACATAATTAGAGGAGATCTAAAACATGTAATTTCCAGCTGCCAAAAGTCCCATAAGGTAGCATTAGGGAGTTGAATGTGGCCCACACATGCACAGGCTGCCAGGGAAAAGGAGGAGACCAAGCTTTGCTTCCCAGGCTCTCATTTTCTCCCATTGGCTGCTTTTTATGCGTCACTAGGTTTGCGGACAATGGTCTTTCCTCCAATGAAAGCAGTGAGAGGTACAAGCTGATGCTTGCAGTAAGGAAGATGCCCCTGTAGCATCATCCCTTCTGTGGGCTTCTTCCTCTGTTCCAGGTGGAACCCAAGCAGAGTAGACATTGGCAGAACTGTGTCCTCTCTTGATTACAGCGCCTCTTAGAAAATAGATGAAACCTGCAGTGTTTCTTTTTTTCTTTTGATTGCCACATCATAATCTTGCTGATAGGCAGCTTCCAGTCTAATAAAACTCCCAGATCTTTTTCAGATGAACTGTTGTCTAGCTGTTTTCCACCATCTTGCATTTATGAAGTTGAATTTTTCAACCTAAATGTAAGACTATGCACATCCCAATTCAATTTCTTCTTCTTAGATTTATCTCTCTGTTCCAGCCTTTTTAAGAGCTCTTTACACTCTGGCTTCACTATCCCCACCATAAACTGACCTAGTGTGCCATCTGCGCTTTTAACCTAGTTACTGATAAAATGTTAAATGACTTAAGAAGGAAGCACTACAGACCTCCTTCCAAACAGATATGAAAGAGTTAAATTACTGTTTTTTTGGTCCGTCCATTCAGGCCATTCCATAGGCTTTTACCAGTGTGCAAATCATGCCCACACATCTCCATATTTCCCATAATAGTGGTCAAATTGACTCCATCATGGAGCTATTTACAGTAAGCACTGTGGGGATTCAAAAAAAGGCAAAATACAATGCCTGCCTTCAAGGAGCTCACAGTAGTGGGTGAGGCAATATGCAAGCAATTCTGTACCAACAAGAGACAGGAAAAATCAGACACAGTCAAAGTCAAAAGAGGGAAAGCACTAACATGAAGAAGAATCAGGAAAGATTTCTTGCAGAAGGTGTTATGTTGGCTATAATTCGTAGGAAGTCTTGAAATTCTCCAGGTTGGGGTGGGGGGAGAAACAGCATTTCAGGCCTAGGAGACAGCCAGGGCAAAATGCTTGCTAAAGTGTAAGTAAACAACATCTACCCATTCCTACTTTCTATCAGTCTATCACATACATAGTATCCTTGCCAAACTAAAGAGATGCAGGCACAATTATCCTAATCCTGTGCTGGCTCTGATGGCACCTTATCTTTCCCCCTAGTGTTCTCTCCTCCTAGTGCTCTTATTTAATTTTTAAATCTCTCCCAGGAATTCTAGTTGAATTTGTGCCCATGTGATGTTTTTCTCTGAACCTTTATTTGTAGACATTTTGGAGTAATTTCTTTCTGGGTTTCTGTCTTCAGTGACCCCATCATGGTTTTTAATGGTGAGATTCTTTTTATATTTATTTATTCTTCCAAACTAACACTTGACTTGGTTGGGATCTTTAGACTTCTGGAAAGAATGTCTGGGTTAGTCCAATTGCCTCCCTCTTGTGTTCTAAGAGTTCTGTTTCTTTGGAACCTCAGGAACAACCTAGGCTGGGTTCCTCCAAGCTTTTAGTGCTTCCAAAATAGTCTGATTCAGGGCAAAGTCTGCTCACTGACCTTTTCTGAACTCTACAAACTCCTGCCCTGGGTCCACATGCCTGTTGACTTGCCTCTGGCTGGATATTCCAACAGACTCCTGTTGGACTCCACCATTATCAGTCAGCTGGGAAGTTCTGCAGATTCAGTCATAGACCTGTAGGTTTCTCTTTTATCTGATCTTCCTCCCTTTGGTTCTTCTTTTACAGATTGTAGATTCTACTTGAAGGCTAGAATTGGGACCAGAGTCAAGACCTGCTGTTTGATTTTGAATTTGCTCCTTGTCAGGTATGTGGCTTCAGGCCTATGTTCACCCCTTACCCTACAATCTCCTCCTGCCCTGCTTCAGGGCCCCTCAGTTGCCCTGTATCTGGGACCTAGAATTGGGAGTAGACAGTGGAGCTGGTACCTCCAACTCTGCCTGCAGAGAGTGAGGTTTCTCTGGGCTGATTCTGGGACCTCTTCTTGTGTTGGTGTACGGCCTCTCCATGGCAAGCTGGACTGTTCTATGAGACTAGTTAGCTGACCCTGTCCCCAAGGTCTACTGACCCCACCATCTGCTCCCTGTGTTGACTTGGCCTTTGCAGAGCTTGACTTTAGCAGCCCAGGTGTCATCCTCTGCCTGCAGCCTGAGCTCATCTGGGTAAGGAAGAGTTCAGCAAAGGGGGTTAGGTGCAGTTAGAGAAAGCAGGCAGGTATGGCTTCAACGTCTTTGTACCTCTTGTGCCTAGGACAGTGCCTGGAACATAGGAAATCCTTATTGAGTGGCTGGTAAACTGCTTACCCACCTCAGTTCTTGATTTTCTCATGAATCTATCTTCTTAACAAACAGTCCTAGTCCCTCACCCCTCTTTTACCTAGTTTCTTTCCAATAAGGTATATTCTTCCAAAGTCCTATTCTTTGGAATGGGATCTATTTGGGTGTTACATGTGTGTGCTTGTGTGTTGTATCTTATCTACATCTCTGATAAATGTGTTTGTATATTAGGATTTACCTGTCTTTGTGGTTACCTCTGTTCCAGTTCTTGTCTCAATTTCTTTACCTGTTTTTGTACCCAGCCCTTCCTCCAACTTTACTTGTCTTTTCCTTTGTCCTTGTTGTCTCCCAGGTGATGATGATGATGACGACGATGATATTTGCCCTTCTCAAAGAAGACCATGACATGGGGGGGGGTCTGCATTAAGTCACCAGCTTCATTTTCTCTTCTGGAACCATCTGGGTCTAGTGCCCAGATGTGGATCAGTATGACTGATGGTAGTCCTGGATATGAGGCAGTCAGAGTAAAGTGACTTGCCTAAGGTCACCCAGCTAGTGTCAAGTGTCTGAAGCTAGATTTGAAATCAGGTTCTCCTGGATCCCAGGTGACATCTACTTTGTAGTCACCCCTCTCTCCCTCCCCACTTCCTCTTCTCTGTCCATCTCTCTCTTCCTCCTTCTCTCTCTCATTCTTTCTTTCATCTCTCTTCTCTTCATTCTGGTTTGTCTTTTTCTTTTTTCCTTTCTCTTGCCAACACAGATGCAAACATAGACTGGATGAGTCTGTGCCTGCAGACAGATGAGTCTGTGTGTATGTTTGATAAATCATGCTGGGAAGACAATTTCACATAGAGGCCAAGCACGGGAGGTCAGGCAGGAGTCTGGATGGAAAGATGCACCGAAGATGAAAGGATGACTTTCTCTCTTGTTTATCTGTCAGAATGAGTGGTGCGGGCCAGGACAGCACATCCATCATTTTTCAGCTGTAGCATCTCTGTAATTCTGTCTCCTGGTCTGACTGCTGAAGGGGAGGCCATCTGTCCAAGCCAGTTTTCTGTGTAGGCACTGTCTCTGGGTTTTGAACCCTGGATAATTCCTATTATAGCTTGTTATCATTTACAAAGTGTTTTTACCATAACCATTCACATCAGTGTAAGCCTTTTTTGTCTTCATTTTAGAGAGGAGAAAACTGAGGTCCAAGAGAGGAAAGGAGATTTGTCCTGGGTCTCATGGATGCTGAGTAGTAGAACCAAGTTTGGATGGCAGGTTTCCTGGTTCTTAATACAGACCTCTTCTGACTTCACTCCCTCTGGAGACCAGGGGCTCTTTGGTGACTTGAGGAGAAGGGCACGATCTAGGGAAAGTCTAGCCTGAGAGCCAAGAGAGCCCAATTTTAGAATCAGCTCTGCCCTAGCCTCTGTAGGAGGTTGAGCAAGGTGCCTCCTTCCCTCATTGGAACATGAAGGACTTGGACTAACTGATCCCCCCAAAGTTCCCTCCCTATTTGGATCATATCAGCAATGAGCTCCATGAACTTAAAAAATATTGATAACTGCATTTCCATCTACTTCTATTTTCTTCTAAGAAATCCTGGTTCATAGGTTTCCTCAGGCTGACTGCTCAAGAGGTCCAGAAGACATGGAAGCAAGAAGGAGCCCCCCAGATCTCTATTCCATACAGTAAGAGAGGTGAGAAGAAACATGTGTAAGGCACACCAATTATTCATGTACCAGATGGGGACAATAAAGTATTACATGATGTCTCAGGTGAAAAAGGTCATTACCAGTTCGAGACCAAGGTGGGCTTCTTGGAGGAGGGAGAGAGAAGAAATTCATCAGAAGAGAAGCACAGCTAGACAGCTAGTCAAAGGGACCTGGAGGGAAATGCAGGTCTCTCTCTTGTTTTCATAGCTTAGTCAGCAAGTCCAGGGCCTTAGCTGTCTAATTGCTAATTGTTTTCCCCACAGCTTAGAAACTAATCAGGATATAAATTGGGGTTCCATAGCCCTAATCCCATCCTGTGCCCAGGAAGCAGGCCCTTGAATCTGGATCACAACTCCCTGACCAACCCTTGGCAGATGGGTATATGCAGCAATTTTCTTTACCATAGTGGATCCTGACAAGGGATCCCAGGTCCTATCATTATATCTCCCATGAGTCTCAGTCACCTGTCTCTGTAAATTGTACAGCTCAGAATATGTGTACCCTGCTTCTGGACATGTCCACAACCATTTGCTGCTCCCCGGGTAAATAATCTGTCCAGACTGGTGTAAACCTAGTCACCCTGAACTGACTCAATCATATGCCACTGGTGTTTCTCTCCTCTGGTCCAGAATCCTGTGCCACAGTGTACCACTGAGCAGGGACTGAGAATCTAGGCCAGACTCAAGGGGACTGGCACCCAAGGCCAATTCTCAAACTGCTGTGGACTACCACAAGTCCAACAATTAGCCACACAAAAGACAAGACAATGACTTCTGCCAGCTAGACGCTCCTCCCATCATTACTAATACCCCATTGTCTACATCAGAGATAGGACTCTCCCTAGATAGGATATGCAATCTCACGTAGGACATAACCATGCCACCCAACAATCTCTCTCCTTTACTCTCAATGGAGAACATCCTCACCTGCCTCTCCTCCTCCTTTCCATAAAGAGAGGGGCATAAGGAGGAGAAGAATCAAGGGAAGTTACAGGTACAGATTCTCTGACTAGACAATGTACACACATGAGAGATGGTGGAGATGAACTGGTTCAGTATTTCTCTTTCTATCTTCTCTTCTCCCTTGGAGACATCCCATGTCCTTCTGCATCTTCTGAATTGGTTCCAAAAAGTCCTCTCCAGCTCAGGTGACTTGTTGAAATCTTGTCTCCTGGTGAAGAAACTGCTTAACATTTTACTCAGATTAAAACTCATGTTTTCATCACAAGACAATGAGATTCTGGAGCTTATTACAATTTACCTTTTGCCTTACTCACTGTCATATTGAGATACAAAGCTTAACATAATAAACTTCCATCAGTGTTTTACTGCATGAGTAAACTCCACTGAGAATGACCACATTAACTTAAGCTTGTAACATATACATTTCTTAACCTTTTACTCTCATTACAATAAAGACTCAAACATTCTTAACCAAAATGAATTCTTGGGGCGGCTAGGTGGCATAGTGGATAAAGCACTGGCCTTGGAGTCCGGAGTACCTGGGTTCAAATCGGACCTCAGACACTTAATAATGACCTAGCTGTGTGGCCTTGGGCAAGCCACTTAGCCCTATTTGCCTTGCAAAAACCTAAAAAAAATGATGGGAGTTGGACATTACAAAATGAATTCTTTTTTTCTTCCCCAAATATTCCTAAATATACCATAGGTTTTCCTTTTTCTGACTCACATCCCTTAAACTAGCCCTTGAAACTATCATTATCCTAAAAATTCCCCATTCTTCTTCTTTACCCTTCTAACCTAAAAATGAAGGAAACTTAATTCCCATCTTAACATGTAGCTGATAGCAGGTGTCAGAGCCATACACCTAACCTATCCGGCTATTAAATCCAATTCACCTAGAACTTTGTCATTAGATTTGCTTAACATTTTACTATAAAGATCCAGGACATCAAAGGAAAATTCCTTTATAGATAAAATTATTGAGTGTCATTGTCCAGGCAGAGGTCATATGGATAGTCAGATGTCTTAGGCCAGATTTATTCTACAGGTGAGACATTATCCATATGTTACTTTGGGGACATCAAGTCAAAAGGGTCCAGCCTCAGGCCATACTGAAAAGCCACCCCTTCAACTGCACATCTCTGTCACTTGACATCTTCAGCCCATTGGCTTCCTTGGCTCCACGAACAACACATTGACCCAGTAACATTTCCTTTTTGCTGACCATCCTGGTATTTGACATCAAGAAAAAAATTGGTTAAAAGTCCCATGATCTAAAATAGTTGTTTTACCTAATTGGAACTTCTAATGCATCCAATTTACTAAATTCCAATTGTAGTCTTAATGGGGTCCCAATTAATGAATCCCCTACCTAAAGCTCTGAGTGTCCTTCCTAGGTCCTTGCTAAAACCAGAAATTCTAACTATGACTGGCCCTACATGCCTCTCCTACCTCTTATTCGAGACTGCTGATCTTTAGACTCACCTTCCTTTATCTGAAATCATATCCATTCCAGCTCTCTATAAAGATGGTGTAATCAGATTCCCCTTGAGTAGAGACCCCTCCTTCTAGACTTGTATTTTACAATAAACATCTCCTTTTGCCAGGAGATTGCCCATCATCTCCTAAATTCTCACATAACAATTAGGCTAAATGTTGTCACAGAAAAATCAAGCTCCTTGTGTTTATCTTTCTCATATTACATAGGTGCTTTTACTTCAACACAATCACAGCTTTGGAATATATGCATATATCCAAAATATTCCCAATTCACATATTTGGCTAGAAACTTCTATATATAAACTTGCTTGGCTACTAGCCAACCTTAACATACAAGGTATTATTATTATTTTTGCAAGGCAATTGGGGTTAAGTGACTTGCTCAAGGTCACGCAGCTAGCTTATCATTAAGTGTCTGAGGCCCAGTTTGAACTCAGGTCCTCCAGACTCCAGGGCTGGTGCTCTATCCACTATACCACCTTGCTGCCCCCTCACATACACATTACTTTTCAGAATTTTTAAAACCATTAGAAGATCTTAAGTGACTTTAAATTTCCAACGTGTTATTAATTCCAACAAAACAGCAATAAGAATAAGACACAAATTACTAGATTTTGTACAAAAACAATCCTTCCATCATTACATTATTCATGAACCCACAGATCTATCCCAAAAGGGGTCAAAATTTTTGATATTTCCATTATTTCCCTTCAAAGCAATCACATGTTAAACCCAAGCTTTAACATTATAATATTTAAATAGCTTATATGTTCACAAGAGGAGACCAAATATTATAAATATAATCTCTGCAGTTATAAAAGAATCACATAACTAATCAACACATCTTACTCATCAGTAAGTTACCTTCAGTGGGACCACACAATTGCTATTTGTTCAGTTATCCAACTGCCCCCCCCCACATCAGTTGTACCCAGATCCTCCAAGAATCCAAAACCCCCAATGCAATTCTTATTTATTCTATGGTTAATCTGATGCAAAGGACTAAATCATTACATGAAACCTCAGTTCAATTAGTTTGCTATCAACTAATCAATGAAACTTCCCAGATAAAAACTTTAGAGTACCTTATACACAGAATCCAGCACTCACATTCAAAAAACTCCATCCAACATAAAAAATTGTTATCATTATTAGGCTTTAACATTAAAATGAATGAGAGCTTTTTCTCCAAAGAAATGAGTAAACATCTCTGATAACATAATGTACTTTGCTTCTTAGTAACCCAATACCACTTTCCTTTAACTTAAAGGTGTTACAATAGGGTTTAAATCACTTTAATATTCTAGGTTACTTAATTCCTCCCATTCTGTACAAATTTATCAGAATGTAACAACACTAATAACCTTCTTTTAAAATCCTTAGACTGATCCCCAAAACTCCAGTTCAGAAAGGGGCCCTCCTTAAAAATAGGGTGAGTTAGCAAATTTAGACCATGTGGCTAGAGCAGAAACAGTCATTAAACATAGTTTCCTTTCAATCAATGTGTCTCCAATCCCTGATTTTATGTTTTCTTGCTTTCCCAATCACATATCCCACCTATTGTGGGGTCTCTTGCCCTTTAAGAATTAAGTGCTTTAGGGGCAGCTAGTGGATAGAGCACTCTATCAGTGGATAGCACCAGCCCTGGAGTCAGGAGGACCTGAGGTCAAATCTTGCCTCAGACCTAGCTGTGTGGCCTTGGCTAAGTCACTTAACCCCATTCCCTTGCAACCCCCCCCAAAAAAAAGAATTAAGCACTTTAAATATTCCACCCCACCCCCATGGGCAGCTGAACTCAGTTTAAATTTCAAGTCTTAACAAGATGGCAGATGGGATCAAGACCACCATCTGTCCACCCCCCCAGCCCAGTCATAAGAATAAGAAGTCTTCCCTCCTAAAACGTCTCAATCTTAATCATGTCTCTGAAACTCTCCCCAACCCAGCTCCTAAAGAGTCCCCCTCCCCTCTTCTCCTTAACTCTCCCCACCTGCACAGCTACCACTGACTCAGAGAGAGAGGGGCTGAACACCACAAGGGGGATGCTGCAGATTTACTTCCTCCTCCCCCACTTTCTGAAACTCCTCGGCCCAACTCCCCCAGTTTAATACTTAGATGGAGTCCCCAGACCCAGAAATCACTAACACAGACACTTAGATGAGACAGAACTAGAACATACACCCCCCCCCATCACCATCCCGACATTCAAACTCACTCATACATCAGACTGGATCCAATCAGCTTCCTTCCTTCTGGCTTCCAGCTACCACCTGACTCCCTTGTCCCCCACGTCTGCTGACAACTTTCCCTTGGTGGTCCTTAAGATTTTAGGGAAATTCCTGGAGAGGGACCCCAGATCCCCTCCATCCCTCCGGGGTACCCCAGTATCCTCTGTCCTCTCCTTTGGGACAGATATCCCACCTGAGGACTTCTCAGCCAGCCAAGGCAGTTCTGGTCGCCACCCCACCACCCTGAAGATCGCCCCTTACCTTTTAATCATTTCGATATCTAAACCCAGGCCAATCTTTCCAGGAATATGAGATGATTTCCCCACAGAGAACAGTGAGAAAGTGGGCTTGAAATCAAGCCTTCTGCACATTATTTTCTTGTGTTCTTCTGGGGAAAAATACTGAAGAGATTTATATTATATCCTGGAACAAGTGCCCAAATTGTTAAAAAAAAAAAAAAGTCTCTTAATTACTTAGTCCAGACCAAAATGTTTTTTTTTTGTTTTTTTTTTTTTTTTTATTAAGACCTCTTAATAAAAGGTACACCTCTCTCAAGGTGGAAGAGAAGCAGGGAGCCTCAGAAATGTTAGGTCTTTTACATAGTTTGAAAGCCAATCATTGGCTGGGGGCACAATCTAATTGATCCATTAGTCCCCATACATTTCCCCCCTCCCTGCTCTTTATATTAGTGAGCAAGAAGCTATGTCCTTGAGCAGGTATAAAGGAGGTAGAAGACCCTAGGTTAATCTAGAAGTAGGTGGGGCAGACCTGACCTAAATCTCAGTTTTTGATTAGATTGAGACTACCTGCCCATATAGGTAACAATACAGGCGGACCCCAGTCTGTGTAATGTAAATCAACAATCCCCCTACACATTCTTGTGGAACCCAAATATTCCTCACAGGGTGACCTTAGGAGAGTCACATCCCTGGGTCTCAGGTTCCTCATTTGAAAAATGAAGCAGTTGGAATGAATGGACTTTCAGGTACTTCCAGCTCTAAACTAGTGAGCCTGATTCTAAATTGTGGGCAACCTCAAATGTCAGACTGAGGAGTTTCAACATTGTTTGGAAGGCAATAGGGAGCTTTTTCAGGGTTTGGCAATGAGGAATCATCTGTCCAGCTGGAATTGTCATTGTAGTTTGTCCTTGTTCTCCAAGAGGACCATGACATCTGGAAGGTGATGTGTGACTTGAAAGTGAATTGAAGTGAGGGAGCAAAATCATTAACCTCACTTTCTCCTCTGGAACCTTCTGGGTCCAGTGGTAACACATGGTTCAGGATGATGAGATGGTCCTGGATGCAGTGGGAGATCTTGACCTTTATAAGCTAAGGTCTTTCCCAGGGTTTAGTTTGGCTGAGGCAAAACCCATTCAATGTTCAAGGCTAGATAAGAAAGAAAAGAGGCAGAAAATGACCTTTTCTAACTAGTCAAAAAAAAAAAAGTCAATATGGGAGGGAAAGACCCTGAATGTTTCTGGTCAAAACACAAACATTGCTATTTATATTCTCTCAGACCCAAACAAGCCCAGGAAGACAAATCTCCAGGAAGGGAGGCTCCTGGGGGAGGGGTTGTGAGAGCCTGCTCTTGAGGCTGGAGAGGAGGGGTAGGATCTAGCAGTGCTGCCTTTGGCAGAAAATGTGGACTAATCCATATCTGAACTCACATGTAGCAGAGATTGTCAACCAGTGGTCAGGATCTGGGACAGAAGACTGGGCATGCTGGCGACAGTTTGGTCTTTCTCTGCCCTAACCTGATTTCTTGATGGTTTTTGACATTCATCTGAAGATGAATGAATCAGAAGGGAAATAAAAATGATCCACAGTATCTGTCACTTATCAGCCTGGAGAAACTCCAATTAACCAAAGAGCCACTGATTACATGTTAAGGACACAATATACATTTGAATATAATCTTAAATACATAGACACACACACACATACGTTTCTCATATTCCATGCATCCACGATTTTGAATAATGACTTGTAAAGTTGTACTGTGACCATTTCCAAGTATTCCTATCTGAATATATTTGCTTCTTCAGTTCAGTGATGTGAAAGCACAGTTTAAATCTATTGTCTTAAAAAATGTAGCTTGTTAGGAATAAAGTTGCAATTTAGGGTACAATTTTATTTTATTGTGATTAAACATACATTTTATAATTGTAATTATTCTTTAATTACCAAAGTTTAAATGGCCTATAGGTATTTTACAAAAATGTTTCAAACTGTATTTTCTCTTGGTTTTTTTAAATAAACAATATCTCATGCCAAAATTATGCTTTTTTTAATGTTTTAGTGAAAAACAAGCAGCAGTTGCCTTTGCAAGTAGTTAATTTTAATTATGTTGCATTATAAAAATGTTGTGATTTGCTAGAAGTTACAATTCGTGAAATTGCATTTGGGGGATATTTACTGCAATGTGAAATATAATAATGTGATATGTAATATGATTTTAATTTTTAATCTTTTTAAATTTTTATTTTTGTATTTTCTCTAAGAATAAATGTGATCGTTCCTTGTTTATGTTTCATTTGTCTATTAGGCAGGTGATGCTGCTATGTTTGCAAATCAATAGAAATCTGCTGTAAAGAATTTTAGTCAACCTATGGCAGTCTATTCTGGCCCTGTCCCAGGTCCATCTCCCTTTTACTTCCTTCCCTCTCCCCTTCCCCCTTTTCTCCCCCTCCTTTCCTCTCCTGTCTCCAGTCTTATCTTTATTTCTTTGGCTTCCCTTTCCCCTTCTTCCTCCTTTTTTTTTTGCCCTTCCTTACCATCCCGCCCCCCCCCCCCCATTTTATTCCAGTCAGCCAGAACTGCTCCAGGAACCCTAGCTCTGCAAGTGCTGTGAATGAAAGTCATTATCTGGGGGAGCTGAGACATTTTCCAGAAGGTCTGGGGAAGGGAGGCTCCTGCAGAATTCTTTCCCTGGGTTCTGAAGGGGTTTGAATGAGCCATGGGGGAAATGCCATTGGGAGGTAATCTTGCTCTGCAGATTGCAGGCTGCCACTTCCAGAGCAAATAGCTATCTGATTTTCTTCAGGAAAGTAAGCAAAGGAATCTTTGCTTTGGGAACACCAGGGCTGCCATACCCAGAGAACTGAGAAGAGGAGGCTGGGAGCACTTGGGATCTAGGCTCTCAAATGTCAACCCCACAAAGGACCTTACAACAGGACAAAGATTTTCAAAACTGACCCTCAGCCTTTGGGATTATCTCTTCTTTTCCAGAGGAAGACTCATTGGAAGGAACTGAATTTTCTGCTGTTGCCCATAGAGTCACAATTGGAAGGCAAGCATCCCGACTACTATTGTAGGGCCCTTTAATAATAAATAGTTAATAATTTACATTTATATACCACCTACTATTAACCAGGCACTGCCATTATTATGTCACTTGATCCTCACAACAAGCCTGGGAGGTAAGTGCCATGATTATTTTTATTTTATAGATGAGGAAACTGAGGGAGAGATTAGATGACTTGCCCAGGGTCATAGAACTAGAAAGTATCTCCGGCCTTCCTGTTTCAGGCTTGGCTCACCACCAAACTGCAGCCTTTTCCAAAACAACTCTCCAAAGAGTTGTCTAGCCAAGTGATGGAAAGTAGGGAATGGAGAACATTTTTCTAGATAGTTTATTCCAAACATCTTCTGGCTTGGGTTCCAGCGGGGACAAGTCAAGTCAGCAATCATTTATGAAGCCCCAATTATGTGTAAGGCACTATGCTAAGTACAAAGAGGCACAAACAATTCCTACCCTCAAGGAGCTCACAGTCCTACTGTTGCGGTTCACACCCCCAAAATATTGGGGTTCAGTGTAAGATGTCTGAGAAAGAATTCACAAGCTGCAGGCTCTTTCCCAGACAAGTCTGCATTTTATTGGACACAGTGGGCTAAGAATTGGGAGATAATTTAGCAAAGAGGAATCTGATATATTCTCATTTATATAGACAGAGAGAAGAAGGAAGAAGAGAGAAAAAATGATCCCAGATAAATAATTACATATGAAGTGGGTCTGGACGTCAGAAGTTGGTGCCACCAAGGGATAGTTAGAACTTATGATTAAGTTAAAAACTTGCTAAGGAGGGCTTTTGGAGACCCAGGTGCTGATAATAAGTTAGGTCCCTAGGCAGACCAGATCTTGGATCTTCACATCAAAGTTTTTTGTTTGTTTGTTTGTTTTGCAAGGCAATTGGGTTTAAGTGGCTTGCCCAAGGCCACACAGCTAGATAATTATTATTAAGTGTCTGAGGTTGGATTTGAACTCAGGTCCTCCTGACTCCAGGGCCGGTGCTCTATCCACTGCGCCACCTAGCTGCCCCTCACATCAAAGTTAAAAGGGCAAGGATGACCCTAAGCAGTGGCAACCAGAAGACAAAAAAGACCTTGGGCAAAAGTGGAGGTAGGGAACCAGAGTTTCTATTTCTTACAAGGACCCAGGAAGGACACTCAGAGCAGTCTGAATGTTGCAGAGGGGGCTCATTCATTGGGACCCCCCATCACTGGGATGGAGACAACCTGCCGACAAGTAGTAAAAGCAAGCTAGAAATTGGATAAATTGGGAAGGACCTGCCCGGAAGAGGACCTGGAAAAGTTCTTGTAGCTGGTGGAATTTTTTTTTTTAGGTTTTTGCAAGGCAAATGGGGTTAAATGACTTGCCCAGGGCCACACAGCCAGGCCATTATTAAGTGTCTGAGGCCAGATTTGAACTCAGGTACTCCTGGGCTGGTGCTCCATCCACTGCACCACCTAGCTGCCCCCCTGGTGGAATGTTCTGCTGAGAAGCCAGATAAGTGCCCAGAGGCAATGTTGAGGAGAGGAGTTCTAGCATGGAGTCCACTGAAGGCAAAGATACTGAAATGCAAACAGAAGGCACTGAAGGAGACACAGAAGCTGTACCAAGTTTCTAAGCATTGTTCAGTGGCAAGGGAATAGAATCCAAAAGTGGCTGAAACCTTGAATTTTCTTCTGGTAGACACGAGCAAGCATAGGCTCCATTAGCATTAAGCCTTGGGCAGCTGCTGCTAATTAAGGATTGAGATCATTTGAGCTATGGGTCAAGCCCTCAAACTGGGAGCAGGGGTGGGGAAGCCTCTCTAGTCACTCCCCACAGCTCAGCCCTAGGTGCCCCAGATTGGCCTTAAAGAGCCAGTTGGCAAAGCCCTTAGACTTGGGTGTTGGCCATGAGAACTAGCTGCAGGAGCCAAAGGGAAACTGGGCAGCAAGTCAGTATGGAAAGTATGGGGAATTTCAGAGGGACCCGGAGAGAACTCACTTCATCAGTTGTCATCATCATTGTTTTTGTCATTGCCATTCATGAACAAAGTGCAGTCTGACCTCCCTGCTAAGGCTAAGGAGAATGGTTTGGTATAAAGATGTGTAACCTGGAGTGTGAAGTGATTTCAAAAAATAATTCAAGAACTGTGTTTTTATAGAATTGCTTTGTTTTATTTTCCTCTGCATTTTATTTTTTACATTTACAAAAGATGTTCTGAGAAGTGGTTCATAGCCTTCAATAGACTGACAAAAACCTCAAAAGGTTGAGGACCCCTGGCTGGGAGTAAAGCCTCTCCATTTTCCAGCTCATTGGGGAGCAAAAAGTGTGCCTACTTCAAAGAGAAAATGAAGTGGAAAGAGTACCCAGAGGGTCAGAGGAAAACCTTGGCCTGTGGTTGGAAGTTGCAAGGTAGAAGACTGAGATATAGGGAACGAAGGAGACAAGGACCTGTAGAGAACTGGAGCAGAAAAGGAGGTCCCATGGTCTTCTCTCTCCCTAGGATGGAGCTGATCCCTTTCAGAAGGAGGTAAGTTCTTATTGCCCTATGGTAGAGTGGTCAAACCACCAACTGCCGGCTGCACGTAATTGGAAATACTTTACAAACCAAGTAAAATACAATAAAACGTAGACGATAAGCCATTTGAAAGTTATGTCAGTATGCTCTATAGGATCCTTATGTGTGCAGTAGTCGCCCCTGTTTTTATCTGTTGCCACAAGGGCATGGTCTGCCAACTTTTTGCTTGTGTACCCTCATTAGTCAAAAGAAATGGAGCATAGCCTCCCTCTATAAGTTTAATCAGTTATCTGTGAATAGGCATGCTGCACTAATTATATATTTGCAGAAAATAGAAATGATTAAAACGGACAAGACAAGGAATGAACAATATCTAGTCCCATTGCAGAATTGATAGAGAGTCCCAAGAGTTCTCTAGGGAGCAGAAACAAGGTGACATGGTCAGATCTGCACTTTAGAAAAAATCATTTTGGCAACTGAGTGGGTTCTATGACCCGCCTCCCTTTCCCTCCCCTTGCCTGCTCAGGCACAATAAAAAACAAGGTGGTAGACAAATAGGCAAAGTATAAGTATTAAGCACAGTGAGCTCCAAATTGTAATGCAAGGAGCTAAATTCAACCTCAGATATGGACAGTTGCCAGCGCAAGATTAGAGAAGGGCATCCCTATCCAAAACGAATGATTTAGATAAAAGGGGGGGGGGGGTTGAAGATATTCTAGGAAACCCATGGACTAAAGAATGGAAAGCATTTGAATGATAAATGGAGAAATATAAGTGATGCTGTGGGGGAGGGGGATATTAAAACTCACTTAGACTTCTAGAGAAAACTGAGGATGAATCAAAAAAATGTTGTGAATCTGGAATGAAGTCATGTTACAGTAGTAAAGGGACTTTGTAGATGTGTTTAGCCTTGACGGACAATTTTTTTTCCAATAAGAATCAAGATGGTCCCTGTTGGGCCTTTTTCTGACCATTAAGCAGGAACTTGTTGCTGAAGTAGAAATGATGAGAACCTTGGTGGGGAAAAGTGGCTACCTAATCTGAGAATTAGCCATAACTAAAAAGGGATAATAGTTTGGTTTTCTCTGGTTTGCTTCTGGAACTCTGGAAGAACATCCAGTATTTCAATGATTTCCCAATAAGTGGAAGAAGGACCTCCTACCCTAGAATTCTCTAGCAAAAGTAGGCTTGCCAAGGATGGGAAGCTCTTAAGAATGGATCTCTGGTGACCTGAACAACTCATTTCAAAGAGGTGGAAAATGGGGAACTGACTCTTTTCTCCCAGCTAGCTGGCCAATTTTTAGATGCAAGGAGAGTTAGAAAACAGAACTATTAAGGAGTGATAAAGCCCAGAATAAAGTGAGGATTTTTGGTTGTGTTGGGTTAAGAAGAGGACCAAAGAGGTCATAGGCCTACTACTCGGGGTGGCTAGAATGATGATAAAGGGAAGGCAGCACAAACGGGTCCTTTGCATGCATAAATAATGTATCCTGAAACTTTTTGAACTGAATTGAGTTAACCTTGTCAGGTTTCTGGTCTGAGCAGTGGTAGTGATTGCTGAACTTGGGATGCCACTGATCCACTGAAGGCTTTTGAGTAGAAAGAGTGATGTGAAGAGGCCTTTGCCTCTAGGAACCTGGAGGTGGGGAGGTCCATGGGAGGCTCTTACAGTAGTCCACATGGGAGGTGAGGAGAATCCAGAAGAGATGCCATTTTCCACCTCCTTCCTCTGAGATGAGCCTTTCCCTTTGTAGTATCTTCAGGCTTATTTTTCATACTTGTCTTGGTCCTCCATCAGCCCTTGCCTCATTAGCATGAGAAGCCAGCTCCAAGCCCATTTGCCTGATCAGACTTCTTGTTCTTCCTTCTTATTTAATTATTGATTAACACTCCCCCTGACAGCAGAAGGCTCTCTCTGCAGTGCAATTACTCCGCTGTGCCCATGTACGATGGCGGCCTAATGACTGTCTCCAACATTATCGGCACTGCAAATTTTACTCATAATTAAAAGAATAGGTTAGAGAGGGAGTGGGCCATGCCAAATGAATGTCTCAGCCTCACTCTTGTAATTGGTGCATGAGAAGGTGGGGAAGAGACCTGCAGGCTTCAGAGATCATTCCATCTTTATGGATTTCTCTGAAAATGAGCTCCCCCAGTGAACTCAAAAGACTCCTCATTTTCCTTCAGAGCCCACTGGCTCTAAACTAGCAGGCACTCAATAAATGTTTGTGGATGTTTGATGAATTCATTCAAGACAAGGCATATTAATTAAGGTCCTGCTGGATGCAGAGATTTTTTTGTTGTGTGCTAGGAGAGTTTCAGTGCTTAAATCAGACAAGGGTTCTTCACAGACTCTGACTAACAAGGGAAAAGATGAACACAGATACCTGTGTATAGCAATAAATGGTAAATGCTTAAACAGATGTGAAATGAAAATCAAGTGCTATTCAATAGGCAAAAAGTATTTTGGAAATAAATATTTGATTTCTTTGTATATATTAGTTTTCTTTGTTGGGCAGGAGCCTTGGACAGTCCTCCTGGGTAGTCTGAAGCCATGAGTTGAAAGGAGAAATTTCTTGTTTAGATACCTGGGTGTGTGGGGTGATCAGTAGTTAACTTGGATACATATCAGATCAATAAATCATTCAACAAATAGCTACTGAATGCTTACATGTGGAAGATCAGGGCAGCTAGGTGGCACAGTGGGTAGAGCACTGGCCTTGGAGTCAGGGGGATGGGAGTTCAAATCCAGCCTCAGACACTTGCCACTTATTAGCTATGTGACCTTGGCCAAGTTACTTAACCCTAATTGCCTTGCTTCCAGGGTCATCTTCTGTTGTTGTGATTCATCTCTAACCATTGGACCCAGATGGCTCTGGAGGAGAAAGTGAGGTTGGTGACTTAGCACAGAATCCCCTCACTCAAATCCAAATCATGTGTCTGTCATGACGTTACCTCCCCGATGTTATGGTCTTCTTAGAAAATGAAGGACAAGCATTATTCTATGGAAGATCTTGCACCAGGTCCAAGATGGGAGACATACAATAAAAATTCATTTGAAAAAGTTATGGAGTGTTGTTTTTTTGGTGGATTACAAGCACAATTATGAATCAACAGTGTGATATAATATTCTAAATAGCTTTATATGTTTTGTGTCAGGAGCCCCCCTTTTAATTCCAAGGGTTCATTTACACTCTGGGGACCTTTCTTTCTTCTTTGGACATTTACCCAGGACCTAAAAGCTTTGGTAACTTCAATAGTTGGTCCTTCACTAGAGGTAGATCTCTTTACCAATTAGACCCCCATATAAACTCACATAGCTGATACCAAAAGCAGTTTTATTTATAAGTAAATGGGAAAAGTGAGGCCTCTTTCCCTTTGGGTAAACCTGCTGAGAGAGATGTATATAGCTTCCATGAGCTGCTATATTCTTCTTTGTGTCCTGGCTGGGAGAAGTTGAAGTTTGGCCCTTTTTTATGTCTCCCCTTGGCACCTTCCCTCTATCCCTGTCAGTAGGCATTACCAGGCACTGCTCTTGCTCTCTAGCCTCTTCTCTTTTTCCTTACTGCTGGTTCTAGAACTCTCCTTCCTAATAGCTCTCATCTTCCAGTACTGGTCACTCTGTCATTGCATCTTCCATAACCCAACTTTTTTTAGCTCTTCTTTTCTTTCATTTTAGTTAATCAATATTCTTTTAAGTCCTTGTGCATACAAAGGGTACAGACCTAGGGTGATATTGGGGTGATAAGATCATTTTAATTGATGGATTTTGTTTTGATACAATTACTTGCCAATAAATACCGCTTCCTTTAGAACAAAATCGCTTTTAAAAAAGTTATGCAAATCATTTAACCTTGCAATGTGGCTGTTACCATGGGCCATTTTCTCTCTGAGTTTTTATCATTTCTCAACTAGAAGATAGGTAATTTTTTTTTTTGCCTCCAATGTCAGCCATCTGGAAGTAACATTGGCTACTTATAATAACTTGAATTTGGTTGTCACTTCATGTCAGCTTCTCACTATTATTTTAATGTAGATAGCACTTTTCATTTGTCTTCATTCCATATCTGTTTGTAAAAGTCAAGCCATGTTACCCTGATTTTCTTCATATTTGTTATTGCCTAAGGCATACTAATATTCCACCACATTTATATATCTCAGGTTTTCCCTATCCACCAATTTTTAGATATAGTTTGTTTTTAACTTTATATGATTACAGAGAGAGTTCCTATGACAACTTTAGTACAAAAGGAACTTCTTTGTCACTGGCTTCTTTGGGGGGTAAAAACCTAGCTATAGGCTCACTGAGAGATAGGCTATTAATAACCTGGAGCTTTTTCCTGAATGAATGAATGAAAAAGCATTTATCTACCACTTGCTTTGGACTAAACACTGTGCTCAGGATTAGGGATAGAAGTAGAAAAAATGAGTTCCTTCTCTCAAGGAGAATAGAAGTTAGTAAGAAGAGATAATCCATAGAAAAGAATTGAGCTGAAAAGCAGGGGAAAAGGCCATGCAGTCTGAAGAGTTATTTGGCACGGCAAATGGCAAGAGCCAGGAGGCCTATGGGACATGGTGTGAGGCAGATGGTCCAGCCTGGTGGTCTTCCGTCTTACTGAAAAGCTTGTAGTTGTTTGTAGGTTATCCGAGTGATGTTGGCAGACATGTCTATCTAAAATGGCAGTGGGAGACTGGCAGAGTCTAGCCTATCATCATTGGGAAATAAGCCTGAAAGACCTCAAGGAGTGGGGATTCTGGGTCTCTTGTCTGAGGAGTGAGGATGGGGGGGTTTGGTACCAATGAAGGAAGATGGAGAAAGCTTAATTGGTGAGAAGTTTGGGGGCAAGAATCACCCTTCTGTAAGCTCTTCTGCTTGGTGACAATCTGATAGAATATGGGTCCTTGCACCTTGTGAAATTACAAATTCTATTTTAGAACAGATTAAGCTTCAGTTCTACCCACATTGTTTGCTTCTTTTCCCCTCATATGTCTTCCATCAATGAGGATTTCCATATTTTCTCATCTTGGCTGATTTGCTGAATCTGAGGAGATATCATTGTCTAACACAGTACTTTGCACATAGTAGGTGGTAAATGTTTATTGACTGACTACAGTGCTTCTCTAATTTGCATTCCTCTTATATTAGTGTTTTGGAACATTTTCAATCAAAGCTCATTGATGCGCCTGTTATATGGGAGGCTCTGTTCTAAGGAATAGCAATAGAATAAAAACTCAACCATTCCCTCCTCCAAGGAGCACAAATTCTATAAGGGAAGATAACATAATTACACATACAAAATAAGTTCAAAGTCATTTTGAGGGGGAAGTTCTAGTAATGGTGGGAGGGGAGTTGTCAAGAAAAGCCTTATGACGTAGGAGGTAGTTGAACTGAGTTTTGAAGGAATCAAAGAAGTCTTGGAGCCAAAGGTAAGAAGGAAATGTATTCTAGACATATCCTTGCAAAGGCAAAATGATGGCAGATGTAGTGTGAGAGGAATGGCAAAAAGGTCAGTCTGGCCAGAGTGAGCAACGTCAAGAAGCAAGCAGAATATCTGAAGGTTGGAGCCAGGTTTGGGGATGGATTTAAATGCCCAAGAGAAGAGCTTGTATTGGCTACTAGTGATAATAGGGAAGCACCGGAGCTTACCGAGCAGGGAAATCAAGCTGCGTTAGATGTATCTAACCCAGTGACTTGATTTAATCTTTTGAGACAGACTACAGGATGTAGTGGATAATCTTTACTAGAGTCCAGAAGAGCCGAGTTTCAATTCTGTCTCTTCCACATACCAGCTGGAGATGATGGTGAATAATAGGACTGGCCTTAAAGGCTACTAGTTACAGAATCAGCAGAAGAAAAGATAATTATGAAGAAACACGAGAAGACACACTAACTAATTCAAAGTTCAGAAAACAAAACCAGGATGTGATGTAATAAAAACTACAGCATGAAACTGGAAAGAACCACAAACATGGAGATGACATTCTTTGAAATGCCATTGCCCCAGTTTGGCCCTAAGGAAGTGTGTGTGGGGGGGGATGTTTCCACCCCCTTCTCTGCAAGACAGGGCCTATGGACATAGAATCCTGCCAACAATGTCAAAGAGTTCTCTGTGCTGGTTGGTTTGGCTAAACTGTTTTTCCTCCTCTTTTTTTCTAACTTTGTTATCAAGGAAGGTTCTTAGGCATCAGGAAAGAGGAAGCATTTTTGGGGGGGAAATGGAGGTGAAAGAAAATAAAATACAACAATAAAAACAAAGCAATTGACAAATTCTCTTTTTCCATTGTATTAATGTTTTCAGAATGACAATTTTCTTTGAAGATCATAGGAGCAGAAATTTTGGAGGTGAAAGAAACTTTGTGGACGACTAGCCCCTCATTTTATAGTTGAGGGAACTGAGGCACAAGGAATGAAGTGACTTGTCCAGGGTGACACAATATCTCAGGCAGGATTTAGCCCCAGAACTTCTTGACGAATGGTCGAGGCATCTCTGAACTTTGAGCAGGCAGTCAGGACAATCTGAGTTCAAATTCAGCTCATCACATTAGCTTTGTTACTCTGGGTAAGTCACTTAACTTCTGTCTGCCTCAGTATCTTCCCCTGTAAAACTGGGAAGTAGTATCTACTTCCCAGGGATGTTGTGAAGAACAAGGGAGATCATATTTGTAAAATGCTTAGCATGTTTCTTTTCACATAGTAGCTACTTAATACATATTTATTTCCTCTCTCTTCATCTTGATGACTTGACTACATCCCAATAAGCTGGTGTTTTCTTACAGTGTTTTCATTCCCTTTACTAGAATTTTTTTTAGAAAGATTTCATTTATTTTGAGTTTTACAATTTTCCCCCTAATCTTCTTCCTTCCCCCCACACCCCACAGAAGGCAATTTGCCAGTCCTTCCTTTGTTTCCATGGTCTACATTGATCTAAGTTGAATGTGATAAGAGAGAAATCAGATCCTTAATGAAGAAACAAAGTATGAAATATAGCAGGATTACATAACAATATATATTTTTAATTAAATTAAATTTTTAAAAAATTTTTAAATTTAAAAAATTTTTAATTTTTTAAATTAAATTAAAGGTAAAAGTCTTTTGTTCAAACTCCACAATTCTTTCTCTGGATCTCTGGATCCAGATGGTATTCTCCATCTCAGATAGCCCCAAATTGTCCCTGGTTGTTGCACTGAAGGAACAAGCAAGTCCATCAAGGTTGATCATCATCTTCATGTTGCTGTTAGGGTGTACAGTGCTTTTCTGGTTCTGCTCATCTCACTCAGCATCAGTTCATGCAAATCCTTCCAGACTCCCCTGAATTCCCATCCCTCCTGGTTTCTAATAGAACAATAGTGTTCCATGACATACATATATCACACCCAGTAGTGGTATTGCAGGATCAAAGGGTATGTGCATTTTTGTTGCCCTTTGGATATAGTTCCAAATTGCTCTCCAGAAAGTTTGGATGAGTTTACAGCTCCACCAACAATGTATTAGTGTCCCAGATTTCCCACATCCCTTCTAACATGGCTCATTGTCCTTTCTGGTATATTGGCCAGTCTGAGAGGAGTGAGGTAGTACCTCAGAGATTTTTTTTTTTTTTAGGTTTTTGCAAGGCAAATGGGGTTAAGTGGCTTGCCTAAGGCCACAGGGCTAGGTAATTATTAAGTGTCTGAGGCCAGATTTGAACTCAGGTACTCCTGATTCCAGGGCCAGTGCTCTATCCACTGTGCCACCTAGCTGCCCCTCAGAGATGCTTTAATTTGCATTTTTCTAATAAGTAGTGATTTAGAGCAATTTTTCATATGATTATAGATCGCTTTGATTTTCTCATCTGTAAATTTCCTTTGAATATCCTTTTTTTCTACAATTTTTTATTGATTCTGTGATTTTTTTCTTTGACCCTATCACTGTTGAGGGTACCCTTCCTTCATCTCCATACAGATCATGCCCTTTGTTCACATTCCCTTTTAAGCTACAATTTTTGTTGTAGAGACTTGTTCTTGAAACATTTAAGTATCAATTTACATATTTGGTCTTTTGTGGTTATAGAGTGATTTATTTAACTTACAAGTTCCTTCTCTGATGAATTTGAATATCAAATTCTTTTCTTCCCTCTGACTCCATTAGAAATGTCAAATTCATTACTTTTTTGAAAATTCATAAGAACCATTTTAAAATGATTTTTTTTTGAAAGACAGTGTGGCAGAGTAGATCAAGAGCAGGCTGTGAAGCCAAGAAGACCTGGGTTCAGGTGCTACATCTGACACATGTTGACTGTGTGACTGTAGGCAAATTCACTCAATGTCAGTACTCCCAAGTAACACCCCAAATTTAGAAATAATAGAGGATGTGTGGATTTGCATTTCCCCTCCTAGGAGTTACCTGAGCTAGTGAAATTACAGGAATAGTACATATGCACATTTATACTCCTCCATATTCTAGGATTTCCTCCTCCTACATCCAGAGAGGCAATCTTATTTGAAAAAAAAGAATAAGAAAGAAAATCCATTTAGCCCAATTATCTAACATATCCCCAAAGTCTGCCATCTGCAGAACTTCACAGCCCAAATCTGTGATTTTGCAAAGAGAGGAAGATTCTGCCCCAACTATCTCCTCTGGGACCCAACTCTGATCATTATATATTCACAACTTTTATTTCAATTGATTTTTTTGAATGTTGTAGTCATTGTGTATATTTTTCCTTGTATTTCATTATATATCAGTTTATAACAGTATTCCATTCACATACCTTACATTGTTAGGCTGTTATTTGGTCTATGGGCATCTACTTTGTTTCCAGATCTTTCCTACCAAAGAATGTGATGCTGTAAATATTTTGGTGTATATGGAGCATTTCCCGTTGTCACTGTCCTCTGTTTGTAGTATTTACCTAACAAAAAAGATCTGTGTAAAGAGAAGTGTATGTGTCAGTCACTTTATCAAAAGTCCCAGGGATTCCCTTTACTCCAGGAGTGGTTGAGTGCAAAAATAAAATTGGATCGACTCAGAATTTAGAGGAAAGGGAGCTTGGACTAGAGAGCAGAGCTCTCATTTGCTTTGCAGAATGATTGGATCAACTCTCCGTTAGTGTTCAGACCTTTGCAAAACCCCCACAGCATTGACTAATTCCATTCTTTGTCATCCTGGCTAATTTGCCAAGGCTAAAATACTCAAGGTTGTTTTGATTTGCCTTTTTCTTATTAGTGATTTGGAGTCACTCTTACAGGGTTGTTATTAGGTTGCAATCGTTTCTTTTAAGAACGGTTATTTTCTACCCTTCAGAAGGGGATTTTTGTTTGTTATCTACAGATCAGAGCTATCGGACCCGTAGCTGAAAAAAGACACAAAGGATTTTCTAATCAGCTGCTTCTTATTCTAGTTGCCCCATTGTGTTCACACAGGAGTTTTCAATTTTATGTCGTCAAATGATCACTTTTATTTTTTATACCTGGTTTGGTTTAGAGTTAGGAAAGGTGCCTTGTCTGGCTCTTTCCTAATTTTCTAAGGTAATATTCAGACTCCAGATTAATTTTGGGTTCATGAAGACCAGTTCTTTAGCAGCTGTCCTAGGCAGGGAAGAGTCGCAAAAGATTTTCAATGTCTAAAGGCTCCTTTGGAATATAATTTTCAGTGACTTGGGTGCCCAAGGGCTATTTGAACACTCTTCTCATCCTTGACATGTAAGCCTGTCTCCCACTTCATATAAAGTCAGTAAAGTTTGTCTCATCTTCTCTCCCCCTTCCTTCTGTATCATATAATAACCAAGATGATTTGCACTTCTTATTGGGTCCAGGGGCACAGGGCAAGTTCCTCTTCCAGCCAATCCTTTTTAGTTGTTGTCCTTTCAATTCCTACCTTAACTTGGGATGCCTTGGTCAGGTTACTAAAATTACCTGGCACTTCTTTCTGATGAGTTTAGAAAAGGCAAGTAGGAGAAAGTGGACTCGCATTGAGTGGCTGAAAGTTCACATTTGTGGGAGAAGACTTCAGAAAGGTATATATCCTCTGTCATGGCTAGATCTGATTTATTTTTTATGGTAGAAATTGCAAGGAGGAAGACATTAGCTCATATGCAAAAAATGTTTTGTATATGTATTTTACCTTGATGGAGGACAAAAATTTCCTTAATAGTAGAACAGACTGGGAACAGCTTTGAAGGGGAGGTGAGAGAACTCTGCTGTGCCAGAATGAGTGTGGAGTGAGAAGCACCAGCCTCAGAGCAACCCTGTGGTGAGAACCTGCAGCAGGAATTGGGGGAAACCAGCCTGCACCTCCAGAGCACAGCCCACAGATGGTAAGGGAGTTGGGGAAAGAGCAGAAATCTCTCTGCTCTCCCTGGGGCAGGGCTCTGCTGTTTGCCCACACTCAGATCCAGGTTGCAGTTTGGCCTTCCATACTAAGATAGCAGGGACCCTCCTCACAGCTCCAGGGCAGAGGGGAGTGCTTATGGTCATCTACATATCATGGCACAGGCAAGAGAACATAAGACCTTGGAGGAATAAATGTCCCAGTGGGGTGTCCCAAAACCCCCTCCAAAAGTTGGAGTCCCAATAATACTCAACTCAGGAAACACCCCCAAACCAGGCACAGGATGGAGAAATGCGTAAACAGAGAAAAAAGAGGAATATCAATTGAGAAATTCTTTGTCTGTGATCCCAAGAAGGATCAAAATACTCAATCTGAAGATCAGGAAGTACAAGCTCCTGCATCTAAAGACTCCAAGAAAACAGAAGTTGAGCTCAGGTTATGACAGAGCTCAAAAAAGATTTTGAAAATCAAGTAAGGGAGATAGAAGAAAAATTAGGCAAAGAAATGAGAGATTCAGGAAAAACATGAAAAAGAAGTCAGCAGCTTAGTCAAGGAGGTCCAAAAAAATACTGAAGAAAATAATATGTTAAAAACCAGTTTAGGTCAAGTGGATAAAACAGTTCAAAAAGTTATTGAGGAGAAGAAAGCTTTATAAAGCAGAATTGGCCAGATGGAAAAGGAGATAAGAAAGCTCTCTGAGGAAAACAGATCCTTCATATGTAGAATGGAGCTAAAGGAACCTGATGACTTTATGAGAAGTCAAGACACAATACTGCAACACCAAAAGAATGAAAAATTAGAAGAAATTGTGAAACATCTTGTTGAAAAAGCAACTGATCTGGAAAACAGAGTCAGGAAAGATAATTTAAAAATTATCATGATCAGGAAAAGAGCCTTGACCTCATTTTTAAAGAATTCCTACAGGAAAATTGCCCTGATATCCTAGAAGCAGAGAGCAAAATAGAAATTGAGAGAATCTTCCAATCTCCCCTGGAAAGAGATAAACCCCCCCCAGGAATATCATAGCCAAGTTCCAGAACTCCCAAGTCAAAGAGGAAATATTACAAGCAGCCAGAAGGACACAATTCAAATATTGTGGAGCTGCATTCAGGATCACACAGGACTTAACAGCAACTACATGAAAAGCTCATAGGGTTTGGAATATAATATTCTGGAAGTATCAACTACCCAGAAAAACTGAACATCCTCTTCCAGGGGAAAAGATGGACTTTCAATGAACCAGGGGAATTTAAATTGTTCCTGTTGAAATGACCAGAGCTGAACAGAAAGTTTGACCTTCAAGAACAGGACTCAGGGGAAGCATAGAGAGTGGAGGAGAAGGGTAAATTATGAGGGACTATATGATGATAAACTGTATTCCTGCATAGAAAACTGTTACTGATAATATTCATATGAAACTTCTTATTTAATAGAGCAGGTAGAAGAAGCTTTTATAGATGAAGCACAGGAGAAAGATGAATTTGAAAATATAATATATTGTAAAAATGGAGTCAATGGCTAAAAGGGAAATGTATGAGAGAAATGTATGAGAGAGAAAGGAGAGGTGGAATAGGTTAAGATATTTCATATAAAAATTTGTTTTTTTTTAAATGAGCTTTTACAATGATAAGGAAGGGGGAAAACGAGGGGGGATGAGGGAACCTTCACTCTCATCAGAAATGGCTCAGAGAGGAAACAGCATACACACTCAATAGAATATATTATATATATATATATATATATATATATAGAGAGAGAGAGAGAGAGAGAGAGAGAGTAAAAAGGAGAAAAGGGGGATGAGAGAAGGGGGGAATGTTGGTGATAGAGGAGAGGGTAGATTGTAGGAGAGAATAGTCAGATATAGCACATTTTCTTTTTTTACTTCTTGCAAGGGGCTGGGATTGGGTGGACTATCCAGGATCATGGGGCTGGGTGGTTGCTGGCTCACAGGGGTGGTATGTGGGCTCGGGGCCTCTTGGCCCCAGGGCCAGTGATCAGTCTGCTTTGCCACTCTACTACCCTACAGCACATTTTGGAAAAGGGACAGAGTTAAAGGAGAGAGAAAATATAATATATGGTAGTAGGGAGGAATGGATGGAGGGAATTACAATCAGCAACAGCTACTATGGAAAAATATGGAAGTAACTTTTATGATGGGCTTATCATAAAGAATGTGATCCACCCAAGACAGAGCTGATGGTGTCAGAACATAGACTGAAACACATTTTTTTCTCTTTCTTTTACTTTATTTCTTATGGGGGTCTTTATTTTTTTGGGGGAGGGGGTATTATGTTAACTCAATCAAGCATATTTTAGTAAAAAAAATCACTTGTACAAAAATATTCATAGCAGCTCTGTTCATGGTGGCAAAGAATTGAAAATTAAGTAAATGTCCTTCAATTGGGGAATGGCTTAACAAAATGTGGTATATGTATGTGATGGAACACTATTGTTCTATTAGAAGTCAGGAGGGAGGGGAATTTAGAGAAGCTGGAAAGATTTGCATGGACTGATGCTGAGTGAGAGGGGCAGAACCAGAGGAACATTGTGCACCCTAACAGCAACATGGGGGTGATGACCAACCTTGATGGACTTGAACATTCCATTAGTGCAAAAATCAGGCACAATACTTTATTTTTCTTCCTTAAGGATATGAAGATATACCCTGGAAACAATGTAAAGACTAACAGACTGCCTTCTGTGGGGGATGGGGGGTGGGGGTGGGAAGCGAGATTAGGGGAAAAATTGCAAAAAATTCAAAATAAAAAAATAGTAGAACAGACTAACAATGGGATGTTCTGTCTTGTAAGGTAGTGAGCTCCCCATCAAGTCTTCAAGTAGAGGTTGGATGACCACTTTCTAGGAATAGCAGGGTTTCAGCTCAGATTCATGTTTTTCCCAATAGAGTATCATCTTTTGTAGTCAGGGTCTATCCCCCTTTCTACCCTCATACCCTCATAGCAAATAGTAAGCAGAAGATCATTAGTCAGCTAGCTCCGAAAGAGAAGCAAATAAGATTGTATACATGGAGTATTACATGGATATTGGCTATTAATGTGATTCATTTAAGGGTGAATTCCTCTTCAGTTCTCTGAGTCTTATATTGATAAAGATTTACAGTAGCAAATACTCTTGCTTTTGAATAAATAGATCTGGGTGGAGGTAGATGTCTGGAAATCTTTTGTAAATATTTGTGTTCACTTGTGGAGATAATTTGATTTGGGTGATTTAGTAAGTAAACATTGTTGAGTATGAATATATATAGTAAATAAATGGCACATATAGGAAGTGCTGATATTATTAAAGGGGAAAAAGAAAGGAAGAGAGATGGAAGAGGTTGATTTCCCCCACTTGCTGAGGCTGGCAATACAGAGAGATTGAGCTTCTGGCTGGGGTGGCAAACTATCAGAACTGTTTTGTTCACTTTGTTCAGGAATGAAAGAAACTGCTTCACAGGATGTGGTTCCTCTCTACCCAGGACAGCAGCAGCATGTGAGAACCAAGCCTCTATAGATGAACCTGTATCCCATTCCAAAGGTCATTGCTATAAAAACTCATTTTTTTTTCAGGGACCTAGTAATCATTCAATTGTTTAGAGTCTGCTAAATGTGCCACACCTGGGGATCTGGGCATCCTGAATGTCTTAATGCCCAGTAGTGATTGAATGCAGAAATGGAATCAGAGCAAGTCGGAATTGTTAGGATGCTCCTCTTCTAAAGTGTGGAGTGCTAGGTTGGGAAGGGTCCTTAGAAACCAGGCTGTCAGAGCTGGGAGGGCTTTTAGAACAAGGAACATCCAAGTCAGGAGGAATTGTAGAACAGAAGGTCTACTGGAATGAAGGTGAGACTAGGGATGAGTAGTATTGAAATTCTTAGCCTTCCCCCATATCTGAACACTGGATCTCCTTATTTATTTATTCACATTAATTCCTTTTAGGTTCTTGACATTTTATTCCTCCAAATGAATTTTATTATTTTTCCATCCCTATAAAGTAATCCTTTTGTAATTAGATTATTATGGTACTGAGTAAGTAAATTAATTATGTAATACTGACATTTTTATTATACTGGCTCAGTCAATTAATATTTCAGCAATTAATATTTTTCCAGTTATTTAGATTTGGGATTTTTTGAATAATGCTTTGTAATTTTATTCATATAATTCCTGTTTGTTAATAAGGAGAGTCCCAAGTATTTTATGCTAGATGTAGTTATTTTAAATGGAACTTTTCTTTCTTTGATTTCCTGTTAGATTTTGTTGATAATATAAAGCAATGGTTTGTATGGGATTCCATCATGTTCTGCAACTTTGAGGAAGTGAATAATTTTAGTTAGCTTTTTAGTTGACTCTCTAGAGTTCTCTGTGTAAACCATTGTATCATCTGCAAAAAAGGGATAATTTCATTTTCTCTTTGCCTATGCAGATTCCTTCAGTTTCTATTTTTCTTGCTGCTATAGCTAGCATTATATGGACTAGTATGGCAGTAATGGGCATTTACACCTTTACTTAATAATTGTATTTCAGATGTTGTGCTAGGCACAATTATTGCTATCTCATTTGCAATTACTACCTCATTTGAGCATCACAACAAACCTGGGAGGTAGGTGTTATTCTCACTTTCTTGCTGAGGAAAATAAGGCAAGGTTAAATGACTTGTCCAGGGGCACACACTAGGAAAAGTCTGAGGCTGGTTTTAAGTTTGGATCTTCCTCACTCCAGTTCTGCTACTCTATTCCTTGAAACTCTGTTTCTTCTCCTTGCTTTAACCCTGATTCTTTTTGGAAAGACTAGTTCATTTTCCTTAGAAATCATACTATTGACTTCATGTAGACATTACTTATCATATTAAAGAAAACTCCATTTACTCCTATGTTTTCTGGTACTTTTCGGACAGGAATGAATATCACATCTTGTCAAAAGCTTTTCCTGCCTTGATTGATGGAATCATATGATTTCTGTTGTTTTTGTTATTCATTTGATCAATTATGTGTATAATTTTCCTAATATTGAACCAGTCCTTCATTCCTGGTATTAAGTCAGCACAGTCATAGTGTATAAACTTTGCATTACACTGCTCATCTCCTTGCTGAAATTGAAAATTCTTGCATCATTATTCATTAAGGACTTCAGGCTATTGTTTTCCTTTTCTATTTTGCCTCCTGGTAAAGGGGGTTTCTTGAACAGGACTTGCCAAGATCAATGAAATCAGAGGTCTGTATCCCTAAAAGTCCCTCTATTGAGTCATATTGAAATTCCACTTCACCTCCCCCTTCATATGGCTGATTGCCCAGCCCCAGATCCCTTTTCCTGTAATTGTTCAGATGGCTGGATGGATCTGTTCTAGTGAGTTAGTTCTAATGGGCTTACAGGCTCAAGAAGTTGCCTTTAGCTTGTGAAATTTCTTAGGATTTTTGCATTTGAGAAAGGATTCCATTAGCTCATCACGCCCAGGCTCCACTACCTCCTCTAGACAAATGTGGTGGGAACCACAGGAGAAAGCCTCGACTGGACATTGGAAGGACAGAGTTCAAGTCCCTGCTTTGACAATCACTAGCTTTGTGACCATGACTCTGTCCCTTTACCTCTGAACCTCAGTTTTCTCCTCCAAAGAATGGAGGAAATAGTACCTGTACTGTTTGACTTACAGGGTTATTATAAGGAAAATAGCCTCTAAGCTTCCAGAAAAGGGAGGTGTCATTATCCCAGTAGGCCCCCTATTTCTAGTTCTAGAGTGGAAGCAGTGGGATTGACCCTACCATTGGTATAGATGCCTTTGATAGACATTCTTTTTCATTTTTTTAATCCTCTGAATGGAAAAAGAGTGCTTCTTTTCTCTGACAATGTAACAGAACATCATCAGTTTGTTCTCTCCAGATCTGAGAGAATTCAAAGCTGAAATAGGAAGAGGATAATTTTGTTAGGAATAGGGTACAGGGGACAGAAAACCACTGGGCTTGGTGCCCCAGGCTGATGAACAACATAGGGCAGGCAGCTGCCTTCAATTTGTGTTCATGTTTTGACTGATAAATAAGATTTAGCTCATCCCCTCCTTCTTGGCTCTCTCTTTTCGGCTTAATCCTCTCAAATCACTAAGAGTCAATCTCAGGAAAAAAGGCACATTGTTGATAATAAACACAGTGCCCATAACTGTAGCCTGGAAGGTTTGAAATGGAGGGAGTGTTGGTATGATTAGATGTGTTTGACAGAGAGAAAACGACCTTTTTTGATTCTACTTTCAGACTCCTGGGGATGGGTAGCCAAGGCTACCAGGGGCAAAGACTAGATGAAGCGCCTCAAATATCATTTTCTCCTTGGGCTGTTGGAATAACTTCATTCCAAGCTTTTTCTCTTTTGCTTTCAACCTCCAGAACATCTTGCTATACTTGTGAGCTCTCACCACATCCCTCTCAGGGTCACCAGAGGGTTTTGTAGGTGGCTTTTTCCTACTGCCATTGACTCTGGCTCCCACTGGTTATATTCCTCTCATTTGCATGGCACTAGCAAGTAGCCTTTCCAGTCCCATTTATTCACTTAACATAGACAATTGAGCCCACAGTCAAGAAGATCCAAGTTGAAATCCAGTTTCAAATTTTTACTAGTTGTGTGGGTTTGAGCAAATAGCTTATTCTGGCTCCGTTTCCTCATCTGTAAAATGGGAATCATAATAATAGTTCCCACTTCTTAGTGTTGTTGAGAAAGTCAAATGAGATAATTGTAAAAAGCCTAGGATAGTGAATGGCAAAAAGTGAGCGCCATATAAATGTTAGTGATTATTATTTTACAGAGGAATATTTACTTGAAAGAAATAATAAAGAGGGGCGGCTAGGTGGTATCTAGTAGATCTAGATCTACTATCTAGTAGATAAAGCACCGGCCTTGGAGTCAGGAGGACCTGGGTTCAAATCCGGTCTCAGACACTTCATAATGCCCTAGCTGTGTGGCCTTGGGCAAGCCACTTAACCCCATTTGCCTTGCAAAAACCTAAAAAAAAACAAAACAAAAAAGAAATAATAAGGAATGAATATAAAAATATTTCCCTCCAAAACTTCAAGAGTGTTCTTTGCCCTCTACCCCTTGGTCTTTGAGGGTGAAAGGAGTTGACTCCATTTAACTTACTTTCTACAATGCATTGGCAACATCCAACCATGTCAATCGCTCCATCAACAAACACTTGTTTTAGCACATTCTCTGTCCCTGGAACTGTGCTCAATGCAATTTCATTTCCAAACACAGCATGACTGCTGGAGGAACCCTTCTGGACTGAAATCCTGAAGATCATTCCCCAAAGTCATGTTTCCTTCCCTGGAGGATTAGCTGATCAATCCCTTGAGAGGCGATCATCTGAGGCTGGGGGTGGGGGGGACCTTCTCTATCCCCTTGACCAAAGGAAGACCTTGCAAATCTTCAAAAGATGCAGATGCTTAGACCTTTTCATTAGAATGGGGTAAGAATGTCAATAAAATAGGAGCAGATGACAGCAGCATAGGTATCAATTGATACTAACTGGTTCATCAATATGGGACACACACTAGTTGAGGCCTGTGAATAATAACAATGTTCGAACCCACCGGGTTACTTCTAGACTTCCTAAGGGGAGGAGAATTAGCTGTTCATCAGGGACCCAGCCTGCTCCTAGGACAAGTGTGACTTGGGAGAGTGATCCCAGAGGGTAACTATATAAACATCATTCTTCTGGTTCTGCTCATTTTGGCATCAGTTTTGTACAAGTGGTTCCTATATGTTTGCTCTCAATTCATCCCTTTTGTCATTCTTTATTGCACCATAAAATTCCATTGCATTCATATGTCATAATTGGTTCAACCATTCCTTAATTGATAGGTGCTAATCTTATTTCCAATTCTTTGCCACAACAAAAAGGGTTCCTTTAAATATTTGACATCCATATGGATCCTTTTCCTCTTTCTGTGATCTGTTCACATATAAAACCATATGCTGTAGTAACTTTTTAGTTATCATTTCATATTGTTTTCCAGAATGACCATTGATCTGCCAAAAGTTCATCAGTGTCTGTCTTCCCCCCATTCCTCCAACAACTATCTTTGCATTTTACTGGTCATCACTGTCAGTCTGATGGGTATGAGGTGGGACTACAGGCATCAGGGAATAGTCATTTATGAAGTGCCTACTATATATCAGGTACTGGGATAAGAATTTTGCACATATTATCTCACAATCCTATGACATGTACTATTTGACAGTTGAGGAAACTGAGGTAGAGTGACTAATAAATAACTAAGGCTGGATTTGAACTGGGGTCTTCCTGACTCTACTCCTAGTACTCTACCCATTGCTGCTGAATTTTAGTAGAGTTAGAATTAGGCTTAGTGTTGTTTTGAGTTGCATTTTTCCTATTATTAGTGATATGAACAGCTCCTTCATATTAAAAAGAGGTCCAAAGAAACGAAGAGATTTGCCCAAGTTTATATATATATATATAAACTGACAGAGCCAGGATGCACATTCAGGTAGTCTGACTGCTGATCCAGGCTTATTTCCGTAGTAGCTCAAATGCTACCTTTTCCATGTAAACTTCCTAGATTTCCCCATTGCCCCGTCACTGCCCACTAAGCTTGCTTATTTTGTTTTTATAGATCTCATTCAATTTCATTTTTTCTATAAAGAATCATGCAAAGACAAGGCATCAAGATCTCTGTGTGCTGTACCCTCTTATTATCAGAGCAAAAGGAGTACAGAAAGACCATATTGTTGTTGCCATAAACAAAATACAGTTGAACTACCAAGAAGGGATTGCAGATATATGAGGCTTGGTCCATGGATAGCTATCATTTATGGACTTAAACAATTGCTTTTATTGTTTTTTTTTGTTTTGATGTCACTTAAATTTACCTCTGTTTGCCTCTCTTTCCCAGACAACTATCCCCTTTAAAAAAAGGCATTTTTTAACAAGAAAAAGAAAAAAAAACAGAAAAAGTGAAATAATTAAACATTTTCTAATATTTACAGTGTTCCCAGATCCTCTGCTTCTGCAGAAGAGGAAGGAGAGGAATTTTCTTTGTAGTCAAGTTGATTCTTTGTCATTTTGCAATGTCCACTTCTGATTCTTTAGAGATGGTTGTTCTTTCAATTTGCATTTTGTAGTCAATGAGTATATTGTTTTCCCCACTGTTTATTTCCTTTTCATTAGTCCCTCAGCCCATCATTTATTACAGCCCAGCAATATGCCGTCATATTAATGGTTCACAATTTTTATAGCCATTCCCCAATCCATGAACATCTACTTACTTTGTTTTTAGTTCTTACCTATTACAAAAGTGGTGCTAGAAATCTTTGTGTTGATCTGGAGACTTTCTTCCTAACATTGACCTTTGTGAAACCATTAGGTAGACAAGTGTGGATATTCTAGTTGCTTCATTGGCATCATTCCAAAGTAGTTTCTACAATAGTGGAAGTGATTCATAATTCCACCAACAATGCCTTAGTGTGTACATCTTTCCACATACCTTCCACCACTGACTATTTCTGCCTTTTGTCTTTTTCTTGGTGCGAAGTGATAGCTCTGGGTGCTTCTAAATGGAAAGTTTTCTTATTAGTGATTTTGGGCATCCTTTCAATGGTTGTTATAGTACACAATTCTTTTGAGACCTGTTTGTTCATACCCTTTAGCTATTGGAGAATAACTTTTGGCTGTATAGGTTTCTGTTAATTTTCTACAGGTGTGTACAGCTATAATTCCCCCCCCCCACATACATATGAGCAAACTTCTTCTCTGAGAAATTTGATACAAAGATCTTTTTTCCTCCAGTTGACGATTTCCTTTCTTATCCTAGATGAATTTTTTTTTGATTTTGTGTGTTGTTTTTTAAATTTCAAATGATCAAATATAATAACGAGTACCCTGGTAGTTTACAATCTACCCTTCTCCAGGGTTCTCCCATAACCCTAGGGGATTTGAGAGTGTCTAGTCTCTCTGTCATTTTCTCCACCCTTAACAGAATTTATTAAGAGTCTTCTCTTGATTTCATTTTATTTAATCATTTCAGTGTGTCCAACGTTGTGTTACTCCATTTGGGATTTTCTTGGCAAAGATTTTGGGTTACCCTGCCATTTCCTTCTGTAGATCACTTTGCAAATTAAATGGAAGCAAACCATTAAATGACTTGTTCAGGGTTACACAGATAATTGAAGTTGAATTTGAACTCGAGTCTTCTTGATAAGCTCAGCACTCTATCCACTGTACCTCTGGCTTTACACTTTTAGTTTCTTTTTCTCACCACTATTATCTCTATTTAAGGAAACTTAGGAAGATAGAAGATTAAGGTCTTGCTCAGTGTCTACCCACTTGAATTTGACCAAGTCCAGGTCTCTCTCCACTGTGGCACCATCTAGGATCCTAAGTTGGCAACTCTTCATTGTGACTCATTCCTTGCTCAGTCTGGGGGCTAACACCCCCAAATCCCTCACCTTCCTTTGGTATAAGGGAAAGACTTACCTGTATTTGTCAATGGGCTGAAGGTATTTCTTTTCTCTGCCTTTCCTACTGTTTTCATTTTCTTTTTCTTATCTTCCAAATGAAATTGAAGCCCATTTAGAGGAGAAATTATTCATGAGAAGACGTTAGTGTTTGGTTTGGGAGCCACCTGAAGTCAATTAGGGATCAACAGATTTAATTATTCTCTGTGGGCTGAAATCAGGAACTGGGAACCAAAAAAATGGCCTCTTATTAACTGAAGGCAGGGAATAAACAGGCTTTTAATAGACCTAAGTGGCCTACGTTCAGAAGTCCCCTGTATTGGCTCCATGTTAAAGAGCTCAGTGAAACTGGAAACGAATCAATTGAGTTGGTTACAAGGCAGTTTCATTATTGCAGGAACTGGTGAGATTTAGCAAACATCTATTAATCACCTACTGAGTGCAGAGACCAGAGGTAGGAGCTGAGATGAGCTGATTGAATTTCACACATGTTCATCTAGAACATATTTTGTGAGAGAGGTCTGTCATGGGAGAGAGATTAAATTGAGAGGAGCTCAGATACTTGCCCTCATGGAGTTTTTAGTTTTGTATATGGTTTTGAACATGCAGATAGTGATACTAAATGGTATTACATGACAAGGATATGGCAGTGATTCTGCCAAGTCTGAGGATAAAGATGCTACCAATTCAGGTATTATGCAGAGGGCCATGGGGGGGGGGTTGTGGGTTTGAATCCTGCCTTTGCCAGTTTCTATCACTATGACATGGGACAAGTCACTTTCCTTTGCTAAGCCTCAGTTTCCTCATTTGTAAGATAAATGTATTAGACCTCTGTGGTAACTATTAGCTTTAAATCATTGATTCTCCCTACTGGGGCAGTGGTGTCTAGGACAGGGGATGGGGGTGGGGGGAGTTATTCAGATACCCTCAATCTGTCAGAATTTAAATTGAACTTTTAAGTATGAGTCCTTAATCCAAAGGCAGATCAATTAGGGCCAATTACCTGAGATCTAGGGAGTGGTATTAACAGAAATATGCATGGAAAGACAGAGAATCATCAAATTCACCCATAATAGAGAGTATGTCAAGGGAAGAATAATATATAAGACTGAGTAAGTAGTATGGGGCAAGGTAAGGAAGGGCCTAGAATGCCAGAATTAATAAATGATAGTAATAGCATTTCTATAGTCTTTAAGCCTTGTAAAATGTTTTACAAATGTCACATTGATCCCCACAAACCCTGTAAGGAAGAAGCTATTTGTTATCTACATTTTGCAGATAAGGACGCTGAGATTGAGAGGTTAATTGACTGACTCCAGGTCGCCCTGATAAGTGTCTGAGGCCGGATTTCCACTCGGATTCTTCCTACTTCAGCTTGGACCAGATAGAGCCCACTGTGGATCACCCAACTGCCCAGTTTGAAAATAGGAATATGATAGAGTCAGCATGTTGAAGTTTGGATCAGAGGAGCAGGGTTTAAAGTGTCTTGCCTTCTTCCTAGCTAAGTAAAACAAAGAGGTTGAAGGAGGTGGTCTTTGAGGTCCCTTTCCTCTCCAAGTCTAATGATCACTGAGTTCTCCTTTGTGGGCAGTGGGGCTAATGAAGGGGTTTGAGAAAATGATTGGGCTGGATGTATATAAAGGAAGTGTATGGACAGAAAAGGGCACATCTCTTATCCCACAGGGTACCTGCCAATCTTTGTTCTACAATTTCCCTCCAAACTAATGAACATCTTTGAAGACTTTGCCTATCTATCTTTTCCTGGGCAGGATATGGGAGGTCATGTTCTTTCGCTTCAAAAGAAATATCCTCCTGTTATTGGAGAGTTCCACCTGGCAGGGGGCTCAGTTTTGAATCAAAGATGTGAAGTGCAAATCCCAGCACAGTTGCTTAATCTGTGACTTCTTCTGCGACTTGGGGAAAAGCACTTCCCTCTAGGGGCAATGAGCAGGTTGGAAGAGATGCTCACTGTGGTCCTCTTCAGCTCTTTATGTTGATATTCTCATGGTTACTCCTGGAGGGAATGCTCACTGTTGATTCAGGTGACTTAGATATACTTTGAGCTCTACCATCCATTCTCTCCTGAGTCACTTTGGTCTAGGGGAATGTATCCCTGTGATATCTCCTTTGTTATTGAGTCATTTCAGTCATAGCCAACTGACTGTGACCCATTTGGGGGTTTCTTGGCAAAGATACTGGGGGGTTGGCCATTCTTTTGTCAAGCTCATTTCATAGATGAGGAAACTGAGGCAAATATGGTTAAAGTGACTTGAGCAGAGCTAGTAAGTGAGACTGGATTTGAACTCATGTCTCTCTGATTCTAGGCTATATCACTTAACTTCCCATGTCTACTTTGAAATTAGATGTGAAAACCTAGCTTTTAAGAGGTTGGCTGCAAAGGCATCCATGACCTAGTAAAAAGAGAGGTGGATCTATACTCAAAACATGATCTATGAGATCTGATGTAATTTTTGCTCTGCAAGTATATGCTGCAAAAAAACTAGAATCATGGCTTTGCCACTGTGAGGCATCAAAGCCTCAAGAACTAAATGAAAATACAATGAAGGAACAAATAGTATAAAAAGAAATAATGTAAACATTGCATGATTGAATCTAAATGTTTTGTTGAATTGAAGAATAAATTAGATAGTCCCAAAGAGCAAGTTTTTAAAGAAAATAAATATCTAGGTATAATTTGATCCTTTTCTTACTAATCCTTACCTGGTAACAGGTGACATTCTCCTTCATAAAATGATAACTTTCCCCCTAGATTTGAAGAGAATGTAATGTAATATATATATATATATATATATATATATATATATATATATATACACACACACACACACATATATATAGGGATCGAATATGTGAAATGTTCTATGTTTCAAACAAAAATACAACAATCACATGCATTCTATAAATTCTATATTTCACCAAGAAAAAATAAAACCATAACCTAAATACACACAGACATGTACAAAAATCTATATGTATGCATATATACATGCATTCAGATATATTTAAAATTTTTATTTTTATCTTTGTTTTTCACATCACCTTTATTTTATATTATATTCCTTTTTTGATTTTTCAACAGTCATCCCTTATAAAGAAAAAAAGAAAGGAAAAAACAGCAGTTTTTAAGCAGCACATCACCTGAATTGGATGGAGTGGGTATATGTGTGACTATATATCTATATTTATATATTTACATATATGTATATTTTTTCACACATATAGGTATGAGCATGAGAGAGGAGTGGGGAGGGAGACATTGTTTGCTTTGTGATTGTTCATAAGTGGCTTCCAGAGCTTCTGCATATTCATCTTGCTCGTGGTTTTTTCTAACACACTAATACTGCATTGTATTCACCAACCCCAACCTGTTTGACCATGCCCTAAACAACAGGCAACTGCTCAACTGTCAGACTTTTGCTACTACAAAAAGGCTGATTTAAATTTTTGTTGTTCATGAGACCTTTCTTTGAGTCGTTGCCTTTCTTGGAGGATATACCTGGCAGTGTGATATCTTAGAGAAGATAGGTATTTTTGATCATAGTTCCTAATTGCTTTCCAGAATGACTGACCCAACTAACAGAGTCATCAAAACATGTTTACACAAACATAACTTCTATCAGATTACTTGCTGTCAAGGTGAGGGGAGAAGGGAGGGAGGGAGAGAGAAAAAATGTGAAACTCAAAATCTTACAAAAAATGAATGTTGAAAACTATATATGTAATTAGAAAAAGTAAAATTGGAAAAAAGTGTATCATTATGCCTGTCTTTCAGTAGCCTCTCTAACGCTAGCTAGAATAGAATGGAATGATTTTTTTCTAGCATACCTTAACATTTTAAATTTAGTGTCCTTATGTTGCCAGTGTCTGCTGCCATTCAAACAAAACTATTTCTTATGTAGGAAATTTCTTCTTAAAAGTTTTTAAAATTTATTTTTTCTCAATTGCATATAAAGATAGTTTTCAACATTCGTTTTTTAAAATAAATTATGTAGGAAATTCTAAGTGGCAGCTGGGAACTGTCCTTTTAGGTAATCATGTTAAGATTGGGTACTGGTGCTGCTGGTGCTTGGATTGCTTCCTTAGAATCAAGGCCAAGTCCAGTCAGAAGTGCTCCTTGGGACATAAAGGACCAACTAGGAGACAGTCATGAAGCCAGCAAATCAACTGAGTATGCTTTGATGATTTAGTGACTCTTGGAGAACATCCTTGTGATCATAAGGTCAGGTAGCCCATTTACCTCCCATCTTGTGTGACTCATCCATGTCCCCTGTGCACCTGTGAAATTCCAGGTCCAGGTCCTGACCCTACTTCCTCCCCTGCCTCATCAGCCCACTTAGGATCAACATGGTGCCATTCTGGAAGCCCTCTAGGTCTTTTTCTATTTTATGGACATCTACATCCTACTTCAACATCCTACCCACTTTCCTTCATTCCAAAGATGTGACTTGCTCATTTCCTTTTTCTAATCACATGCTTTCTGAATCATATCCTGTGAGAAAGGAAATGCATTATAGTCGACTTGGACCACCATGAACCACTTAATCATTTGTGGATTAATAATCTTTGGATCATCTAAAACTTTAATTCTTTAGAGATTGAAACAATCTATATGATCAACCAGAAAGGATTACCAAAAGAACATTAGCACTAAAAATAGGGCCATTTGTAGTGGGGAGCATCTTGGAACCATCACTTGTCCCATGTAGTTTCCTGAAGAAACACTAACCTCATCTTCCCTCCTTCCTTCTCTCTGGGTTCAACTTGTTATCCATCAACATTGCCTATCCAAGCTATAAGCTCTGGTATGTTGGTTCAATGAACTATGTTTCAGAACTCAGACAATTGATATATTTCATCCATTTTAGTTTTCCTAGATATATGCAAATATAAGTACATAAATAGGTATATAAAATATAAACATATATAATATATTTATATAGACAATCTCTTTTGAATAATCAGAGGTTCCACTGAGGAAGCTCTGAAATGTTCTGTGTAATCAAAGCAATGCCATTTACAACAAAAAGGGGTATCTGAAAGACTTCAGCATCTGCAGGGAATCTTTTTTTTTATTAGGTTTTTTGTTTTTGCAAGGCAAATGGGGTTAAGTGGCTTGCCCAAGGCCACACAGCTAGGCAATTATTAAGTGTCTGACGCTGGAATCTTTCTTTTGCAGTTGGCATGACAAGGTCAAATAGATTTGAAAAGCATATGTCTTCCTGTTTTGTCCCTTGCTTCATGAGCATCACTAGAAGACCATTGAACACAGTGGGTTCTCTTGTCTCAGCATGGCAAAGTCTTCTCCTGTGTTTCAGCCATAGGGAAGAATATGAGGGAGAGTTAGTGCCATAGTTGGAATCATGAATGGTGTGCATCAGAATGGCAACGAGATATTCTGTGACACTGGGAGCCTGCTGACATAGCTCTGTGGAGAACTTTGGATCCTCTAGGTGAGGTTTGGAAATTACTATATGTATTTAGAAGTCCCCTGCCTTCTTTCCCAGGAATTACTATGTTCCAGAAACTCTGCACCTTGCTCTCAATATAGATGACTTACTGTCAAATACTTCTTGGTCATGACAAATGGGAATTTTGACCCTCAGTATAACACAGCTAAACAACCACAAAATCTGATCCTTGGTTCTCTCCTTCTGTTCACATTGCTTCCTTGGATCATGCCACCTTCTCAAGTTCATCTCCTGTTTTATGCCTGGTAACATGAAGCATCTAGGATAGGGTGAGGACTGGTAAGCTACCAGGGCAGTGACCTGTGATAAATAGGAGCCACTACTGCACTAATATCTCCTCCTGGTATTACCCAGACTGTGGTGACCTGGCTTCATGACTAGCCCAAATACCTGGGTCACCTTCTGGCTTATACAAAATGATACTACAACGACAACAACAACAAGAACAATAATTAATAAAACAAAAGCCTGTCTTGATGCCTTGAAATTTGTGCCCCTTTTCACAATGCACATGCTTCTATGGTTGGTATTTAGGACTTCGGTGACTGCCAGTGTTGCCCCTCCATTGTCAATGAATTGTTAGCTAGAAAGTGTATAAAGCCACATCCACATGTATGAGTGATTGCCTGCTGGCTCTCCTCATGGGTGTAGAGCATGCCAATGTGTGAAATGTGGCATGGACCTTAGCCTCTTAATGGAGCTGGTAAAATCCTTTAAAGTTTAGCCACTGGCTCGTGTGATGGTGTTCAGGTTATCAACAAGGCATCCTTGTCTCATTGCTTTGCTGTGAGGAATAAGGCAAGTCACCTGTGTGAAGGATGAGCTTCTGGACTTTGGAAAAGTTTCTCAGAGTTCATCCAAGGCCAAAAGCACAAGCCCCCATCACATGAGAACATGCCTGATGAATCAGTCATGGGTCCAACCATCTCCTTGATGGTGTTTTTGCCTCCTCACCCCTCCTAGCAATCAAGATGACTGAAGATCCCAAAGCTCATATCTAGGAACTGAGATTAGATAATATTTTGCTTCTCCATCAGTCACTATGCCAGAACTCCACTTCCATCAAATTGGAGAAAACTGGGGAATGCTGACAGACGCTTATCAGGGGTGAGACCTTTTCTTGATCAAAGGGGAAAGTCAGGAAGTGGTTTTTGGTACTTGTACCCACCCCATCATTGATCCAACCCACAAACAAGATTCAAGTTTGCAGCACCCCATTCTCAGGCCCCTAAAGCCTTAGTGAATGGAAAGACAATGGCTTCTTAAAACTCATTTGAATACTTAAGTTGTGTCTGCATTTCCTTTCTCCTTCCTGGTGTGGTGGCTGATCTGAAGAGGCATTAGGAACTGAAATAGGCAGAAGGATTTGATTCAATCTCTTTCCATATTCTTAAACCATCTTAAGATAACTTCTGGTCATAGGGGAGCAAATAATCTAGTTAGAGGGTGAGATATGAACAAAGTACATTGGAGAGGAGCAGATGGCCATATGAGGACATCAGGTCCTGGGTACTTCAGATCATGGATGCCTTCCTGGAGGAGGAATTTTAAAAGATGATAGAGGTTTAAGAGGCAGAGGAGAAAATGGGCATTCTAAGCAGGGGATGAGCCTCCGGAGAGGAAGAAGCCAGGTTGTATGTTGGTGTCATGGAGCGTATGGAGGTGGGTATAGTGAGCTGAGGCTACACAATGAGAGTGTGTGGTGTGGAATGAGTATCTTGGGGAGTTTCTTAAAGTCTTATTGTTAGTCACCTGAACAATATTTATCATTCCCCTTGGCACTTGTCTCTGCTGCTTCTCATCTGGTCCTCTCTCCTCTCATGTCCTCTAGGTCATGAGGTGGCATCTCAGGGAGTTGCCCATTAAAGAGCCTGGTTGAAGGGCGCATCTGAGGAGATTGCCTCCCCCTCTTTCCTTTGTAGGCTCTCTGCCTCATGATGGAATCTCCTGCCTGGACTTCAAAGTTACCCTCCTTTGAACACCATCTTTCATCTCCTGTTGAGCAACCATGCCCATGTTCTTCACTTGATTCACAATAAAGCCTGGGGAGCTTAGTGAGGTCATAGGAATGAGAACAGGTTCCTTGTGACTGACCTTGAATCTTGGCTAGAATTTTTCCTGCTTCTTGAACTTGGAGACCATGACCCACCTGAAGTGAATCCATATTCACTTGTTCTCTCCCCCTTTAAAGGTTTATGTTAAAAAGCAGTTGAGATTTATGCAACTTATTCATTGTGGGGAAAAAACACACACAAAAAAACCAAAACCCTGCCCATAATTGAGGATATGGGCTTTATTCTGGGACACTGGAGAAACTGAGTTTCTTAAACCTACCTGGTCATAAGTATTAGTGCAATGTGAGACTGTCTCTCTGGAATCCATCTGGTCTATTTGAGCTGAGCAAGAATTCCCTTTAGTTAGCTACCTTTCATGGAGAATAACAAGTATTTATGGAACATTTCAAGGTTTACAAACCATTTTTATTCATTTGGTCCTTGGAGACAGGTACTATTATTATTCACATTTAACAGAAAAGGAAGCTGAGGCAGACAGAGGACAAGTGACTTTCCTTGGGTCATGTAGCCAGTAAGTGTCTGAGACTGCATTCAAACTTAAGTCTTCCTGACTTCAGGTAAAGGGTTCCCTCTACTGAACCACTCAATTGCATGTATATCACATTAAGATTTACACTTCTTGTATAATATATAGTTGATGATGAGGGTATTATAGTTATTATCATATTCATTTTATAGAGGGAGACAGATTAAGTGACTTGCCCAAGGTCACTCAGGCAGGATTTGAACTCTGGTCTCCTTACTCAATAACCAATGCTCTCCACTTGGTGACAGCTACTTCCCTCACTCAAGGCAGTCATTCTCTTCCTGATTTTGAGCTCTTTCAGAGTGGGCACTGTCTTTCGTGGCCCCAGAACTTAGCACAGTCAGTCCACGTAGTAAATGTTTGTGGAAAACATCCAGTGAGCTCTTCCTTTAGCTCATCCTATTGCTCATTAGTTTTCATCATTAGGAAGTTTTCCCTTCTAATCTGCAACTAGTCCTGTCCTCTGAAGCCAAGTAGAGCAAATTCCTTATTTACTGGGCAGAGAATAAGTGAGGGGAAGCAGAAGAAAAGAACACTTTTTACTAAGACCGATTCATGTGGAGAAATCCAGAAACCCGAAGAAGCATGGCAGAAGACTGGGTGGAGATTAATGGAGACAGAAACCCAAGTCAGATCATTCGTGCCTACTCAGCTGCTTAGGCAAAAAGAGGAAATGGGCCAGGATACTCAATGAAAGAAATTCTAATTCTGACACGAGTCCTGTGATTTAGCAGGAATGAAAATTTGATGTGAAATGGACATTTGTGGAAGTTTTCTCAAACCTAAAGCAGCACAGCTAAATCTTTCTTTGCTTTAATGATAATTCTGTCCATTGAAACGAATGAAGGAAATTGCTCTTTTGAAAATGAATCTGACCAAAAGAAAAGAATTAATTTCTGGGATGTGAATTATGGGAACCCTTAGGGGAAATAGTTACTTCTTTTCAGACTTTGTGATAAAGAAGGGAAAAAAAAAAACCCAAAACCAGGTGTCAGATTTGAGGAGGGCAAATTCCAAAGTGTTCATAGACAGGATGGGTGGGATCCTATAAACTAAATATCTATGGGACAAATCAACACAGGTGGAAAGGGAAGTTCCTATGAATGAAGTTTTAAAAACACAAAGGAAATACCAAAGAGGCAGAAACGAAGCTTCAGAAAGAAATGTATGTAGATGGATGGGAACTTACTGGGTAACTTAAATTTGTAAAAGGGATGTCTAGAAGATAGAAGCAAAGGCTTGTTACTCAGAAGGAAAATTTTAATGGGCCAGGAATCCTGATAGTCAGAATATAGGGTGGTCAAGGATGCTAAGGACAACAGAAAAGGGTTGCTTTTTAAAGCTCTTTTGGGGAGAAAAAGAAGAGCAAAAGAAGAAACGTCAACATCAATACTTCTTGTAGAATAGGGTAATGATAATGACCAATGGAGAGAAAATTAAACAGCCCAATTCCTTTATATCCTTTCTCTGTAAGAGAGATTGATTTTGGTAACTAGAAGTGATGGCCTGAACAGCTATAGTTGTATAGTATAGTGCTTATAGATGATAAGCACCTTAAGCTAGGATATAGTGAGAGCACTTTTCCAGTCTTGTTGGATTTATAACTTGGCCCAGATGGACTTAGTTTCAGTACTCACACCAGGTCACTGTTTTGTGGCCCCTCAAAGTGATCCCTGAGACCTATGGAGCTCAAGATCTGGATTCTATTTTTTTTTAACAAAAATGAAAGAGAATGGAACCCATATATTAGTGGTCAATGAACTTGATTTGATTTTTGGCAAAATTCTAGACTGAATTATTATAGGGATCATTAGTGAACTTCTAGAAAGGGAAGGAGTGATCACAAGGAATCAATATGACTTCATTAAAAATAGGACATGCCAGAAATGAGTCTTTTTGACAGTGTTACTACTAAAGAAAATCCAGAGGATGCTATAAAGTTTGCCTAGATTTAACAGAGCATTTAATAATATCTCATGCTTTTCTTGTCCACAAGATGAAGAGATATTGGCTATATGATTCTACCTAATATATAACAAATATGATTAATGAAACACTATGACATTAATAGTGGTCTCGTGCTATTAGATGAATTCAGAATTGGTTGAATGGCTGGATATAAGGAGCAGTCACACATGCTATGATATCATCTTGGCAGGAGATGTCCGAAGGAATACACCAGGGAACTCTAGTTAGCATTTTTATTGATGACAAAGGCATCAATGTCATCCTTTGAAGAGGCCACATAATTAGGATGTTTGTTTAACAGCCTGGATTCTGAAACATCTCAATAGAGTAGAATTTGTGTTCAAAGCTCACATTGATGGTTTCAGAAAGGAAATGCAGGTGGTTTTGGGTTGCAGAAGAGCATCTCCATCCCCTAAGTCATGATGGTTTCTCCAGTCCTTATAGACCCTTGAGGCTTTTAATTAGTAAAACTAGACTTTCTGTTTGCAATTGGAGTCTCCAAGTTGGAAGTGAAATACATTTTCCCCTCATTTCACCCTTCCCACAATGGGTTTGAGCCCATACTGAATCCATGGAATCTTCATATTCCAAATGTCAATCAGAATAGTGGGAGAGTGTAGGGGCCTTGGTGAAAGAGTTGAAGGAATGCTGGGTTTGGAGATAGAAGACTCAGGTTTGAAATCTAACTGCATGGGCCTCATATGGGAAAAAAAGAGGAACTTGGTCTGAAGGAGCTATCAGGGTCATGTCATGGTTAGTTTCATGTTGATGTCCCCTGCCCTTTTCCATGATCTTACTGCAGATTTTGGGTGTAGGTGCTCCTTAATGGAGCGTTTCAGAATGTCAGGGCAGGAGGTGATCTGCACAGTTACTTCATTTGCTATATCAATCCCCTGAAACCCAGGGAGGTCAAGTGACTTGACCCAAGTCACAGAGCTGGTGAGTTGCCAAGCCATGGCCAATGCCCTTGAGCCAGGATTTGAAGCCAAGCTTTTGGATGCCAGTTCTATTGCTCTTATCATTACACCATGCTTCCTTCCTATAAGATTATAAGTTCCTTGAGGAACCAGTTTTGATCTTTGTAGCCTCAGAGTCAAGTACAGGGTAATAGGCCTGATAAGAATCTTTGACTTGGAGCAGCTAGATGGTACAGTGGATAGAACACTGGCCCTGGAGTCAGGAGGATCTGAGTTCAAATTTGACCTCAGACACTTAATATTTATTTAGCTTAGTGAATTTGGTTAAGTCACTTAACCCTACTGCCTTGCAACAACCCCCCCAAAAAACCCCCCGAATCTTTGACTTGAATTGAGAGAGGTACATGGCTGAAGTGAAGCCCAAGCTGCTAATACATATGAACTTGCTATGTTGTTGTGGTTCTGCTTAATTTAAGAATATCTAAAAATGATGCTTCCTAAACGAATTTTGATGTTGCCCCAAAGAAACTGTTTGAACGATAACTTGAAGATAGAAAATATCCAATCTAACTTCCATATATGCTTATTGAATTGAAAAATAATCGTGCCTTCCACAATAAAGTGCAGGAACATTTGGCGCTAGAGAATCATTTCTGTAGACAGCATGTCCTGCAGAAGGATAGTAGGGTCAGAGTGCAGAATATCTGAGTGTATTGGGGCAGCTAGGTGACACAGTGGATAGAGCACCAGCTCTGGAGTCAGGAGGACCTGCGTTCAAATTCAGCCTCAGGCCCTTCATCATTACCTGGCTGTTTGACCTTGGGCAAGTCATTTAACCCCATTGCCTTGCAAAAACAAAAACAGAATACTGGGTGTGGGATTAGGAGGCAGCTTCTTCTCAAGAGGGCTAAAATCTTTTGCCCATCGATAGCCATCAGTGTCAAGCTGATCTCAGGCCTCCTTTGCAGTTGGGGATCTGAATGTTTAACACCCTGAGGTAGAGAGATAAGACTTTACACGTTTAAAGGACACTATATTTAAAAGTTATTTACGATCCTCCAGTAGCACAGAAACAATGATTTTTTAAAATTAATATTTTGTTTTCCAATTATATGCAATATTAATTTCTACCCATAATTTTCTGTAAGGTTTTGAGTTTTACAATCTTTTTTCCACCCCCCCCCCCCAGAAGACAGTCTGGTGATCTTTACATTGCTTCCATGCTATATATCGATAGAAACTACATGTGTTGGGAGAGAAATCACATTCTTGAGGAGAAAATAAAATATCAGAGCTAACAAAATTATGTAGTACATAAAAGATACTTTTTTTAATAAAAAAAATCAAAGGTAATAGTCTTTGGTCTTTGTTTAAACTCCACAGTTCTTTCTCTGGGTACAGATGGTATTCTCTATCACAGGTGCTCTAAAATTGTCCCTGATTATTTTATTGATGAGTTGAGCAAGTCCATCAAGGCTGATCATCACCCCTATGTTGCTATTAGGGTGTACAGTGTTTTTCTGGTTCTGCTCATCTCATTCAACATCAGTTCATGTAAGTCTTTCCAGCCTTCTCTGAATTCCCATCCCTCCTGGTTTCTAATAGAACAATAGTGTTCCATGACATACATATACCACAGTTTGTTAAGCCATTCCCCAATGGATGGACATTCACTTAATTTCCATTTCTTTGCCACCACAAACAGAGCTGCTATGAATATTTTTGTACAAGTGATGTTTTTACCCTTTTTCATCATCTCTTCAGGGTATAGACCCAATAGTGGTATTGCTGGATCAAATTATGTGTTTTGGCCATAATTACAGATTGCTCTCCAGAAAAGTTGTATGAGTTCACAGCTTCACCAACAATGAATTAGTATCCCAGATTTCCCACATCCCTTCCAGCTTGATCATTGTCTTTTCAGGTCATATTGATCAATTTGATAGATGTGAGGTGGTACCTCAGAGTTGCTTTAATTTGCATTTCTCTAATAAGTAATGATTTAGAGCAATTTTTCTTATGACTATGGGTAGCTTTGATTTCTTCATCTGTAAATTGCCTTTGCATATCCTTTGACCATTTGTCAATTGGGGAATGGCTTGTTTTTTTTTCTTTAATAAATTTGACTCTGTTCTCTATATATTTTAGAAATGAGTCCTTTGTCAGAAATACTGGTTGTAAAAATTGTTTCCCAATTTACTACATTTCTTTTGATCTTGGTTATAGTGGTTTTGTTTGTGCAAAAGCTTTTTAATTTAATGTAATTATAATTATTTAATTTATTATTATTATTATTATTTTAGTTTTTTTTTTTTTTAGTTTTTTCAAGGCAATGGGGTTAAGTGGCTTGCCCAAGGCCACACAGCTAGGTATTATTAAGTGTCTGAGGCTGGATTTGAACTCAGGTACTCCTGAATCCAGGGCTGGTGCTCTATCCACTACGCCACCTATAAACCCCCTAATTTATTTTTAATGATGCTCTCCATCTGTTCCTTGATCATAAGCTGCTTCCCTTTCCATAGATCTGACAAATAAACTATTCCTTGATCTCCTAGTTTGCTTATAATATCTTTTATGTCTAAATCATGTACCCATTTTGATCTTATCTTGGTATAGGGTATGAGATGTTGGTCTAATCCTAGTTTCTGCCATACTAACTTCCAAATTTTTTTTCTTTTTTTTTTTTTTTTAGGTTTTTTGCAAGGCAATGGGGTTAAAGTGGCTTGCCCAAGGCCACACAGCTAGGTCATTATTAAGTGTCTGAGGCTGGATTTGAACTCAAGTACTCCTGACTCCAGGGCCAGTACTCTATCCACTCCGCCACCTAGCTGCCCCCTAACTTCCAATTTTCACAACAATTTTTATCGAAGAGAGAGTTCTTATACCAGAAGCTGGACTCTTTGGGTTTACCGAACAGCAGATTACTGTAACTATTTTCTGTTGTCTCTTTTGCATCTAATCTATTCCACTGATCCACCACTCTATTTCTTAGCCAATACCAGACAGTTTTGATGACTGATGCTTTATAGTATAATTTTAGATCTAGTAGGGCTAAACTACTTTCTTCTGCACTTTATTACATCAAATCCCTGGATATTCTTGACTTTTTGTTTCTCCATATGAATTTAGTTACAATTTCTTCTAGTTCATTAAAGTAAGTTTTTGGAAGTTTGATTGGTAAGGCAATAAATAAGTAGATTAATTTAGGTAGAATTATCATTTTGATTATATTAGCTAGGCCTATCCATGAGCAGTTGATATTAGCCCAGTTATTTAAACCTGATTTTATTTGTATGAAGAGTGTTTTATAGTTCTTTTCATAGAGTTTCTGAGTCTGCCTTAGCAGGTAGACTCCCACATATTTTATAATATCTGGTTACTTTAAATGGAATTTCTCTTTCTAGCACTTGCTGCTATATTTTACTATTAATATATAGAAATGTTGAGGATTTATGAGAGTTTATATCTTGCAACTTTGCTAAAGTTGCTAATTGTTTCTAGTAGTTTTTTTAGGTGACTTCTTGAGATTCTCTAGGCATACCATCATGTCATCTGCAAAGAGTGAGAGTTGTGTCTCTTTCCTTCCTCTAATTTATTTTTCTTCTCTTATTGCTGAAGCTAACATTCCTAACACAATATTAAATAGTAGTGGGATTGACAGACATTCTTGTTTCACCCATTATTGGCAATCCCTCTAGCTTGTCCCCACTGCATATAATGCTTGTTGATGACTTCAGATAGATACTGTTAATCATTCTAAGGAACACTCCATTTATTCCTATGCTTTCTAGTGTTTTTAGTAGGAATGGGTGCTGTATTTTGTCAAAGACTTTTTCAGCACCTATTGAGATAATCATATGATTTCTGTTAGGTTTGTTATTGATGTAGTCAATTATACGGACAGTTTTCCTAATATTGAACCAACCCTGCATTCCTAGGATAAATCCTTCTTGGTCATAGTATATTATTCTAGTGATAACTTGCTGTAATCACTTTGCTAAGATTTTATTTAAGAGTTTTGCATCCATAGTCATTAGAGAAATTGGTCTATAATTTTCTTTCTCTGTTTTGACTCTTCCCGGTTTAGGTACCAGCACCATAATGGTGTCATAGAAGGATTTAGACACATTTCCATCTTCACTTATTAGAAACAATGATTTTATGCATGGTAGAAGAAATTATTTAATACAGGAAGCTACCAGATGGAGGACAGCTGGATGTTGCTGTAGATAGAGCACCAGGCTTGGAGTTAAGAAGACTTGTATTCATGAGTTCAAATTCAGAACCAGACACTAACTGAGTGACCCTGGGCAAATCAGTTAATACTGTTTGCCTCAATTTCTGGGAGAAGAAAATAGCAAAAGATTTCAGTATCTTTGCTAAGAAAACCTCAGGTTGGGTTATGAAGAGTCAGTTATGACTGAAATGCCTGAACAACAAACCAGGTGCTGACTAGGGTGAGCATCTTTCCTATGTTAAACTCTTCTTCACCTGAGAATGTTCATCTTACTTGTGCTAGATATGGTTTGTGACATTTGCCTTGAGTACAGAAAACCCTAGTCATGGTTCTGCTCATTGTTTGTCCTCTATAGAGTCCAATAAATTCTCATGATAGAACCATATAAAGTTTTTGAGAAGAGTTCTTAAAACAGGATACTAGAGCTGGGAGGGGCTTTTATGACACGAGTAGAAGAGACCTCAGGACGTGGAATGCCAGAACTTGGAGAGGCCTTAGAACAGGGAGTATGAGAGACCCTGAAATGTCAGAGCTAGGAAGGGTCTTTAAAGATGGAGTGTCAGAGTTGGGATTGCCAGAAAATGGGAAGAATTGGAACTGAGATGTATAGCAGTAAGACTCACCTAGTGATATACTTTTATTTGACAATCAGAAAAATTCTATTATCTCTCCAGTCCATATTTGGAGAAGTTTGGCCACAGGATGATAGAATATTTATTTATTTGGCTCCAGAAACTGCTCAATTTGAAGGTAGTGCAATTTTGATGGAAAATCCATTAGATAGTAAGTTTCTAATAGGCAGATAGGCAGAGGCTATTTGTTGCCTCATTGTGCTTGGCATATAGTAGGTACTTAATAAATTTTTAATGAATTCATTTTTGGTAATAAACTTTGCCTTAAGTATTATACTTGTGTTATTATTTTAAAATATTTTAAATTTTAAAATAATTTTTGATATCTTTTTTACACCATTGTTGTAAGATATGTATCTATATCTATATCTATATCTATATATATCTCTATATATGTATATATGAGAATCCCATGCCAGAAAACCATCTCATACAACATGGTATTCTTTTGAGGTGAAAAGAATTAGCAATCTTATAGATACATTGAAAAAGTCCAAAAATACATGAAGTGTGTAGCATTTATAGACTCCACATCCACAGTGGGGTGGTTTTGAAGTATTCTTTCATAGCTTTTCAATTGAGTACTGCTTAATCTTTATAATTTTGTTTCATTTGTTGGTTTATTCATTGTCCTTTTTTCCATTTACATTGTTATAGTTATTGGTTATATTTTTTCTTGGCTCTGCTGACTTTGCTCTGCATTAGTTCATATTGATCTTTCCATGTTTCTGTGTTATTCATCATATACATCATTTATTACAGCACAATAATATTTTATCCCATTCATGTATCACCAGTGTTTAGTATAACTGATGTATATCTCCTTTGTTTCCAGTTCTTTACTATTATAAAAAGTGCTTCCATGAATATTTTAGTGATATGGAAAATTACTTCTCATTATTGACTTTTTTAGTCTATAAGACATTATTGGAGTCTCTAGTTCAAAGACTATGTACATTTTAATCATTTTATTTGGGAAATTCCAAAATGATTTTTAAAATGTTGATACCATTTCACAGCTATCAACAATGAAGTAATGTGCCTAACCTTTCATAACCCTGGACAGTATACCAGAGATATGCAGGAAACTGAATTACTTCCATTTGAATTGTCTCAGGAGTGAGGGAAGTTATTTTTTTTATCATATTAATAAGCAGCGATGCAATTAAGATTAAGACTTTTTTGTGTCTATTTCTTCATTCAGGGAACAGCATCTATAAAGAGAATCAACCTTTGAATAACATGACTAATAGATGAGATTGCCCAAATCCTCTGGGATTATGTTTCTCAATCTTGGGTAGGACCCCACCCAGCTGGGAGGCTTTACTTCTGTTTAGAGTATAAATAGAATCTTACCTAGATGAATTCCAGTCTAAACCTAGGTCCTTGAACCTCTTGATTGGAGTTTAGATTAACCCAGCACATGAAAGAAGGAAACCAACCAGAATGGTCTGGGTAAAGATAGATTTCTTGGTTTAGATACTAGAGGTGACTGAGTTCTTATGATCAAGCAATGTTCTAAGGAAGAGGTATTGAATACTTTGAAACAATTGCTTATTTGAAAGTCCACCCTCTCATTAATTTTTCATCAATCAGGGTTGTTCTTTACCTATCAGACATCCCCTTTTCCAAAGGTATTTAAACATTTGGTGATCTCCTTAGTTTTGTCTTTGGTTACCAAGGAACACCACTGACCATCAATTTATTATTTGCTAGCCTAATTAATAAATTGATTATTAATCCTCCAGAAACCATCTCTTGAACTTTTCAATCATCTGTTAGATTCTGACAATCACCTGGCAAGATAATGTACCCCTGGATAATTTGATAAGCATAGCAATAAAAGTGTAGATAAATTTTGATAATATTGCTTTTATATCTAGTACAGCCCAGCCATATGCACTGAATTGGTTTTCTCATGTTGAACACTCATTGCAACCCTGGTATAAATCCCACTTGGTCATAAAGAATGATTTTTTGGGGGGTCAAATATTGTAATCTCGTTGACAGGATTTTATTTAAATTTTTTGAGTTAATGTTCACTAATGATTTTGGCCTATAGTTTCCATTGTGTTTTTTATCTTTCTTTGTTTTAAGCATTAGTACTATATTTGTTTCATAGAATGATTCTTGTAGGGCACTTTTCTCAATTTTTGAGAATAATTTTGTGAAGCTTGAATTGTAATCTATTCTCTAAAAGTTTGATAGAATTCTTTTGTAAATCCATTAGGACTAGGAATTCCATCTCCCTCCACTTTGGTAGTTCTACAGGTGAATCTATTTTCCTTTTAGAGATTGTATAATATTGGATCTCAGTCTGATCTTTGGATAGTTAGGGTATTTTTTATTTTTGAAAGTATTCCTCTTTTTCATGTGTGTTTTCAGGTTCGTTAGCATATAATTATGCATTATTCTTTTATTCTAATTTTGCTGGATTATTTCCTTGTTCATTTGTTATTTTATTGATTTGATTTTCTACTCTAATTTTTATTCAGAATAGCTTAGAGTTTATCAATTTTATTGATCTTTTCAAGGAACCAGCTTTTAGTTGCATTTATAATTTCTGTATTGTTTTTATTCTAAATTTATTTATTTCCTGATTTTTAGTGTCTTCTAATTTGTGCTTATTTTAGGTTTATTTGCTAATTTTCTAATTTTATAACATGTATAGTCAGTTCATTAATCTCCTCTTTTACAAATGTCTATTCATATTTTCCCCCTAAGGATTGCTTAAGTATCACATGTGGTTTCATTATTATAGTTTTCTTTTATATAGTTATTGTTTCTATGATTTGTTCTTTGATGTGCTCATTATTTATTATTTCATTAAGTCTCCATTTCAGTTTATATATATATATAATATATATACATATTATATATAGTGTTTGTTTCTGAACCAATTTTTACTATTTTCATTGTTAAGGCCTATAAATGATGTATTATTTTTTCATTTTTTACATTTGTTTGCAATATTACTGTGTCAATTTTTGTAAAAGTTTCATATGATTTTGAGAAATATATATTTTTTTGTTGTCCCATTTAGAAGACACCATAAATCTTTCAACTTTAGTTTCTACAAGAATGTGTTCAGTTTCATTTCCCTGTTTGTTATCTTTATGTTAGACTTATCCAAAACTGAGAGTAGGATATTGAAGTTTCCTGTTGTTACAGTGTTAATGTGTTTGTCTTCTTGTAGCTCAGATAATGTTTCCTTTGTGGATTTGGATGCAAAGACTTTTGTAATGCTTAAGTTTATTATTTATTTTGCTTTATTGTCTGTTTCATTTTAGCATTATGTAGTTTCCTTCTCTATTCCTTTTTTGTTTTTAGAATGTTTATTTTTGCTTTGTCAGCACCATTGCAACCCCGTGCTCTTTTTAAATTCATCTGATACAGAACAACTATTTTTATCATCTCAGTTTTACTTCATGTATGTCTTTTTTTTTGAAAAGAAAATGTTTTTCTTGTAAGCAACAGATTGTAGTATTTTATATTCTTATCTAATCTGTCACTTTCCCCCCACTTTGCTGGATTGTTTAATCAATTCTTATCTAAAGTTATGGAAATTAGGTTTATATTTTGCTCCATCTGTGACTAATTTTTTTAAGTTATGATTTTTTCCTCTTTTTCTGTAAACACAATACTGCCGTCCTTCAATTACTTTACCCTAATCTTTTTTTTTTTAAAGTGACTGTTTTCCTACTGACTTTGCTTCTTTCACCTTTGATTTCAGGCTATCATTTGTTATCCCTTTCCCTTTGGGATTTAACTTATTAGTTCTTTTTTTTTTCCTCCTGCCTTTTTTTTGGGGGGTTATGTAATTCCTGCCTATTTTTTCCTCTTTCAGTGAAAGAGATTCTCCATTCCTCTCCTAACTTTTAACTAGTCCTGTTCATTTTTTTCATGTTTCATTTTTGTGCCTCCTTCCAAAAAGTATTTCTCATACTCTCTTCAATATTCATTTTCTCTTTCTGCTTATACTAAATCTCCATTCTATGATTCATGTCCTCTGTAATTATCTGTTCTCTCTTTTTTGTATTCCTCATGCCATAAAAATGTCCAGTTTATTCATTCTAGGTTCTCTTCTCTGGGAATTTTCTGTCACTATCCTATAGATCCTGCCTTGTGGATTCTCCTTTTCCATTGTGTCTCTCTCAGAAGAGTTACTGTAGGTGACAGAGAGAACACTGCCCATGATAGGGCCTCCCCCAACATATCCCTAATTTTGTAGCCCTCCAGTAATCTTTAAACTTTCTTTACCACCTTTTTTTTTGTTCCCCATTTACCTCAAAATCTTCTCCCTGGGTTTATGCCTTTCCACTCCTCCAGGTAGCTGCCCCCAGGAGTTTGAACTCCTCTATTGCCAAGGTAACAGAAGTAGACTTTTCAAACATCAAATCCCTAGGGTGATAACCCACTGCAAGGTCCCCAGTTGTCTTCACAAACCATTTCTCTTGTATCCTCTTATACTGTAATGTAGTTCCACAAAAAAACCCCAACAGAATAAACCACAGATTCACCTGCAGGCAGGATATTCCCAGACTCTGTCTATAATTCTTCAGTTACCTTTCTCTCATTCCATCTTTGCCTTCATCTTCTCATGTAGCTGTTGTCCTTGGCTACTGCATTTTTTCACTCTTCCTAAATAATATCTTCAGTTTTGACTTTCATTCTAAAAATGTTTCAAATGCCTCTTTGTTATGGAATGACCATCTTTTTTGATTGATAGTTAAGTTCAGATTTGCAGGAAAGGTCCCCTAGGCTGCATCCTCAGTTTCATTGCTTTACAGAACACTTTATTCTACCTCCTACCTTTTCTGGTTGGTGCAGAATAATTTTCTATTATTCAAATTACCCTTCCTTTGTTCTTGAAGGTCTTTCTCCTAATCATTTGAAGAACTTGTTTCTGAATTGAATTGTTGAATTTAACCATGATATATCTTGGAGTTTACAGCTTTGAGCTTTTTTCTGTGATCTATGAATTCTTTCAATTGATAATTCATTTTTTATGTTCTGAAATTCTGGATAGTTTTGTCTATTTTTTGCTTCATCATGATAACATCTATTCATCTTGTATTTTTCTGGGTGAATTATGATCTTTAGGTTATCTCTATGCATCCTGTCTTTGAATTTCATATTTTACTTGCTTAGTGAGCATATTTTTGAGTGTTTTTTGAAACCTTTTCTTCTAGATTGTCCTTTACATCTATATATATTTGTATTTCTAATCTATTGTTCTCTCTTTTCTTTGGTGAGGCTTGCCATCATGGATTCTTGCTTTTCTATTCTGCTCATTATTTTTGATGTGTGGAACATAAATTCTACTCTCGGAATTCTCATTTCTCTTTTAAAGTGCTTGGGAGCAATGTGTGGTAGTTCCAGGCTCTCCTCATCTTCCATAGGTCCTTGGTCCCACCAAGTGTAGAATCTGCAAGTCAGATTTCTTTAGCCTTGTTACTGCTTTCCCTGGTGATTTCTCTGTTTAGGTTCTTTCTGAGAATTTTGGTAAGTTGAGTATTTTTTTTTTCCCTCCTGATTTTCCCTTCTGATGTTGGTTTTCTTGAGGGCTGAATCTCAAAGCACCTCAGTCTTCTTGGTTTAGGCCTGTTCCCCAAGTGTTATTTCTTTTCCTCTCTTCTTTTCCCATTGTCCTGCCTGGCTTTCTCAAGGCATTTCAGAGAACAGCTCCCCCGCCCCCCGCCCCCCAGCCCCAATCAGGCTCTACAGGATTGCCCTACACTTCAGAGCTTTGTAATGCTATTGCTAGGGAATCATACCCTCCTCTCCCCTTTTTATGTCTGAACAACTGCAGCCTGCCATGTTGGTTGTCTGCCATTGCTCAAACTGCTGGGTTGTAGAGTTGATCTGTGTGTTGTGTCCTTGGTTCTGCTGATGAAGCCTTGAAGCTAGTAGCATGGGGAAGGGGTGCCCAGTGAGCTCAGGTTCATGGACTTCTTTTAAAAATCTCTTTTAGGGGCGGCTAGGTGGTTTAGTGGATAAAGCACCTGCCCTGGAGTCAGGAGTACCTGGGTTCAAATCTGGTCTCAGACACTTAATAATTACCTAGCTGTGTGGCCTTGGGCAAGCCACTTAACCCCGTTTGCCTTGCAAAAACCTAAAAAAAATTTGTTTTAGATTTTGAGTCACCTGGACTATGGAGGCTGCCACAGTTTAGTCTTGACACATGCTTTCTGTTTTAGAGAAATTTCAGAGTTTGGAATGGGCAATGGGGAATTAAAGATGATGTCTAGCCGACAATCTTGTTGCTTATGTGACCCAGAGATTTGCTTTTACCTTATTTCCAAACATATCCTTCCCTGAGTCATTTCTGAGAGGACTGTCCTTTTATGAGAGAGAGAGAGCGCAACTTGTCAAAATTAGGCATATATCAGCTGAGTTTGGCACTAAATGAAATGTTCCATACTCATAGTTTAAATCTACAAAAAAGTGAGGGAGGAACATGAATTTCCCCCTCTCTTTGTTAGGATGAGTCCCAATTATATATAAATTAGAATTATTTATTACAATTACAAATTTCAGGGATTTGGTGGCTGTTCTTTCTACTTAGATGCTTTTGATCAATTTATTTTTCTTTTTCCTGGTTCTGTTTAGTTTACCTGGAATCAGTTTGTGTACTTCTGACTATGTTATCTAGTCTCTATAGTCATCATATTCATCATTTGTTATAGCACAGTAATATTCTATTACATTCACATACCACAATTTGTTTCCTCATTTCCTCACTAAAGCAATCTTTCTGACAAAACACCACCACAAAAGATGAATGGATTGCCTTGGTAAGTAGTAGATTCTCCCTTGTGAAAAGTCTTCAAACAAAAAGGATTTTTGATTAGGTATCTTTTGGACTGGATGGATTCTGAGATTTATTCCAACTCTGAGACTTTAATCTTCCCAATGGACAGGGCTGGTCATGGGCCACCCCCACTCTGAAGCATTGAGCTGTTCCCTATTAGAAAAAAAGATAAATTACCCCCCAAATTTAGTAATTCTTATCATCTCTTACTTTTATTGATATTAGTTGTTCCCTAAAGGGTGAATCTGGGGGCAAAATCCAGGTTCCAACTGTAGACTTCATACACACTACCAGTAGTTTACCCTTCAATACCTCCTTCCCCACCCACAGCACCTTGCATTTTCTATTTTTTCTCATTCTATTATCCTCTTTCCTCTATTTTTTGAATCCCATCTTTTTCTTATTGTCCTACTGTTCTCATTCTCTGAAGACACTCCATAATTGCCACACATTTTCAGAAATACTCAGGAAACTTTTTTTATAGCTGTGTGCTAGCCCTGGGAGAGGTTCTGGCTACTCTTCTTGGGTCTGCTAGATAGTTCATTCATTTCTGGATGGTCAGAATTGGTGCTGAGCATCTCTTCACTGAGAAAGGTTAGTCATACATGCTCATGGTTTTCCTGTTTGGTAGGCTGGGCCTGAACTTGGTGAATTTTTAAGGACTTCTAAGTGTCCTTGAGGTCACAGTGGTATCAATGACCTAGGAGGACATTAGTGGACAATCAGAAATGCAGATAAAAGGAATTTATCATTGCTGGACATAGTGTCACTAGAATGGAGCATAAAAGAGGAGAGCACTGTGGGGAACTGGAAGGAAAGCTAAGAATTATTGGAGTTCAATGAAGACAAAATTTTTTTGTTTCCCTCTTTCTGCCATAACTTTTCAACTTCTAAAAAAGCTGTTCTCTCTTGGTTATTCCTCATTTATAGCATTTTCTAGGCCCATCTTTGATCATCTCCCTCCCATAGTCAAAATTCTTCCATATCTCCTTTGGCTGATGAATAAAGTTTTAAAGTCTGGTATTATTATGCAATCTCTCCCCACCCCTTGGCAACTACCCACCTTTCTTGTTACATGTCTTGATGTCTTGGAAATGAAGAAGTAAATCATTCAAACTTAATTGTTTTTAGTTCAATTCATTCACTGAATTCAGTGCTCTTGAAGAGAGACAAAGATAATCAAAGGTCCCGTCTCTCTCATAGAACAGGCAGAGTTCAGTGAGACATTACATACATTCTCAGTGTGTACATAGAAAAATGCATGGGCCCAGATAACGACCATCTACGTATGGTAAAGGAGAGATCCATTAAAAGAGAACAACCCAATGACCTTGGGGAGTGTGAAGAAGGAAAGACATTGCCTACTCAGGCAGAATTAATGATGATTTCTTGGAGTAGAGTCCTCAAGAATGCCTTGAATTTCAGTAGGCAGAAATAGGGAAAGACCCTTGGGATGAAGTAAATGATATGAACAAAAGTCTGGTAGTTGGAAGGAATGGGGAATATTCAATAGTCCTGTTTATAGAGAAGAGGGAAGAATATGTATGGGGAAATTAAACTACCAATGGAGGGTGGGGATAACTGGGGGGGGGGGAGGGGAGGGAGGTGGGGAATAGATGACAGAAGACCTTGATTACCAGGCTTAGAAATATGGACTCCTGAACCCCAGTGGGAGCTACTGGAGGATTCTGAGCAAGGGAGTGGTATGATCAGAGTTAAGCATAGAAACGACCACAAATGAACACTAGCCCAGAGAAACCCAGCTCTTTTAGAAGACGGAAGGTTATGGCTGAAAGAGCTGTGGATAATCCATTCACTTTTATTCTCCTCTAAATCAGTATTTGGAATGTCTTAAAATACTGTGGGGGAAGAAGGGACTTAAAAAGACAAAGTATATTATAGAAAAGCAATGATTTTTCACATGATTTGTCAGTGCAAGTGGGATATGTTAACTAAGGACTGTAGAAAGTAGAGATACTAAAAAATGATTTATTGATACTTCAGACCTGTTAAAACAGGTTAATGTCAATACAATTAGCTCCCATATCAAGGCTATCCTCTTGAAAAGGGAAGTTGATAAAATAGTATTAAGGTATAGTCCATCAAGCTAACTGAAGACAGGAAACAGATTTAAACTGGAATTTTTCAGAGAATTTTCCTGAATGGGTCATAAAAGGCTTGAGGTTTTGGGGGCAATCCTTTGGGAAGACATTTTATGTGGAAAACAAGGCAGCTCTGCTAGTTCATGATGAGTTGTGGGATTAGGAAGAGAAAGCAACTTTCAAAACTACCCTATAGTGGAGATATTGGGGGTGTTGAATTGAGGGGCCTTGGTAAATGATAGGAGATGGGAAATGAGGAAGACAGGGTTCAGGAGAGGAAATCCTACAGAAAATACAAAAAACAGTGATTAGCTTTGAGAAGGGCAGTGAGGTGATAGAAATGCTGGTAAAATGAACTTGGTCCCATGGGGAGGATGTGGAAGTTGGAGGGGGGAGAGATTGGGGGCAGGGAGACCAATTAGGAGCGTACCACATGAGTCTAGCTGGGAGGTAATTTGGGCCTAGAGCTTGATGGTGACTGTGGGAAAGGAATTGGCAAGGTCTGACTGAAACTTTTTCATAAAGTGAATAGGTGTAAAATAGGGAAAAATATATATCCAATTGTCAAGTTCATCTCTCTAGGGAACTTTTCTTCCAGATTTTATGTGGTACTTGTATTTTCCTGTCTCCAACTGGGGTTTTATGTGAACACAATCTTTTCCCCTGCTTCCCTCCCTGCCAACCCCCCACTGCCCTCACCGTTGTGACCCTCAACTAAGCTGCAGTAGTTTTGGATCTAAAGCCACCTCTGACTCCCCTGCTGTGCAGCCTTGCACTGAAATGCAGTTTGGGGAAATAGGCACAAAGATTCTTAGCAGCCTGGACTCAGAAGTCCGAAAGATAGAATAGGTGCAGAATCCCTGCGTGTTAGCTTCACAGACTTCTAATGGGAATGCTGTTTGCCAGCTAGGATGGTTTGGGAAAGGCAGGAATTTGGAATAGAATATTTTGATTGCTTCATCGCTTTGGTTATGCCTTTCTGCCAACCGTTTAACTTGTGCAACAAGACCAGGGGAATCTTGGGAGACTTAATGAGGCTCTTCTACTTCAATGCATTGTGAGTTTTTGAAGGCAACCAGGAATGGTTTGAAGGAAATAGAGATTGGCTATTAGGAATTATCAGGCATTTTAGGGAGCCTTCTAACCCTAACTCAGATAGAGGCTTTGGACAACTTGGTGAATTCTTTTAGGAAAGGAAATGCTCAATATTATTATCTTGGATTTTATTCAGAAAAGTTAGCTAGTTAAGGTTGCTCATAGCCTGAATTATGAAAAAAAAAACACCAGCCACCAGTCTGCTCTTACTAGGGAATACTTTCTTATTTTTATTTTATACCCTAACAGATGGGTACCAAGGACAAAAAACAAAAAAAGAAACAAAAACAAAAACAAAAAGTCCCAAGCCTGATAGATGGGTATGAGCTAGCCAGGAAACAACCCAAAGAGATCAATTCCAGTGGGTAGTGGCGGAGGCAAGTTTGGCAGCAACTACATTAGTGAGATGTAGGACAAGTAGTAGACATTCCCAAAGGAGAGGAAAACAGGGGTGATGTTGTACCCACATGGGAGAAGGCCCAGTAGGAAAGAGACTGAGAGATGGCAACGTAGTAAAATTACCTAAAGATATCTGGCATGAGGTGCCCCCCTCTGTAGTTCAAATCTAGCCTTAGACACTTAACAATAGAGTAATTCTAAGGTAAGTTGCTTATCTGCCTTAGTTTCTTCATCTATAAGCATAGTTAATGATTTCATCTCCCTCCCAGGGTGTTATCAGGATCAAGTGAAATAGAATTTGGTTCTTGGCAGGGTAAGGGCTGGCTCTGGAAAGATGGGTGTTAGTCATAGGGGAAGTGGCTAATTGCTTTTCTTCTCAGTTTTATATTAAAAATTGCTGGGGAATCTTCTAACAGTGATGATATGATGCACTGCCAAGAACCAGATGTTTCATTCTCTTCCCCATCCATTGCAGATGTCTCACAGTATGTAGATCTACTTAATGTTTCATGTTTGTGAACACACAGATGTGTCATATGTTCTAATGAGTAATCGTCATCTGCCTGAGCTGAAGATGCCATCCAATTGAATTGTTTGGATTGATTGGAAGGCAGGGGGGGGAATGTAGGGCTGTGAAGACTGGATTTGAATTCTGACTCTGCCACTTACTGTCTGGGTGACCTAAACTCTCTGTTTTGCCTTCCTCACCGGACCAAATAGCTAAGATGTATGAAGATGCCTTGCCCCAACATTTATAAAAATCGAACTACTAAGATTAACATGTTCCCAAGTCCCCTCCAGTCTAGTAGAGAGTGGGGACATAATTCACATCCAAGATTGAAGCCAGGAAGGGACCCCAAGGGAGGTGCAAAAAATATACTTGGGAAACTCTGGGGAGAGAGACTCCAGTAGGGGAGAGCCGGGTGGATGGAACTTTTCATCATAGCCTGAATCCTTAGGGATTTAAATCAGAGGCAGAATGAGAAGAGATCTTAGAATTCCCTGCTAACCACAATCCTTTCACTGTTTCCTAAAGTTTTATTGATGCCTCTTATTTTTAGCCAACAGTCCCTTCCCACACCCTCCCCTTGCCCAGCACTGACTCCTTCTTTGCAACCAAGAACAGTTAAGAAAAACCAATTAAGGAGTGGCTAGGTGGTGCAGTGGATAGAGCACCTGCCCTGGAGTCAGGAGTATCTGAGTTCAAATCCAGCCTCAGACACTTAATAATGACCTAACTGTGTGGCCCTGGGGAAACCACTTAACCCCATTGCCTTGCAAAAACTAAAAAAAAAAGCAATTGATTCAGTGATTCTGCCTCGTGTGTGTGTGTGTGTGTGTGTGTGTGTGTGTGTGTGTGTGTGTATGCATGCAACATTCTGCCCTTATTGTCCCCCACTTCTCTACTTAGCAGCCTCTGATGGTGGGATCATTGTATTGGAGTTGCAATGGGGTCATGGTAAGGGATAGACAGACATGCTTCTTTTATTCTTCAAGAGCAGATGGGTCCTACCTGGGATTCCTTTGACATCCATTTTGTTTGCATCATTGTAATCATGGCAGGTCTTACTTTCCTGGTTCTATTTTCTTTGCTTACCATAAATTCTTACAATAATTAGTCAGGGAACACTTCCTAAACTCCCATTATGTGCTTAAAGTAAAAGATTGTCTGTTCTGCCCTCAGGGAGCTTTCAGTCCAGTGGAGGAGACAACATGAAAATACAAGACTTTCCATGCTTTTCAGAATTCTTCATTTTAAAAATTATTTTTTTAAAAAGTTAACAAGTATTTCTTTTACCTCCTACTTTCTCTTCCCCTCATAGAAAAAAAAGTTCAATAAAACCTTAGTAGCATGAGCAGTCAACCCAACAGAAACCAACACAAACCCCCTCCTGCTCTCTGAATCTCTCCTTCCAGAGGAGGTTTGTATGTTTAATTTTGAGTCTTATGGAATGGTGATTGGTTATTGTGTTCATCAGAATTTCCATTGTTTTCCAAGTTTTTCCATCTTTACAATCTTGATGATTATATTTGGCTTTGCACCTGTTTTTTTTTTTTCTAAAGTCATACCATAATTGAAGGCCACCCACTTTGGATCTAGTTCTTGGCTCTCATAAAAATCCACCCTCTTGTTTTACAGAGAAAGAAACCTTAGAAAATGAAATGACAGAACTGGGAGAGACTTAGATATCATTTAGTTCAACCACCATCATTTCTCATTATTAAATATATATCACCTTGTAAAATAAAAAAACACTATACAAATGCTATTTCTTCTTGCTTTTATAATTGTTCTTTTTTCAGTGAGGAAATTAACTTAGTTGAATGATTTCCCTAATTTCACTCAACTGATAAATTTCTAAGAGTTGAGACTTTGGTCCCAGGCTTCCCAACCCTCAGATCCATACAAGGTCTTCACGATAATCCTCTCTTCTCTGGACAGTTGGCTCTCCATCCACAGTGATGTGAGTTTCTTTTTATCCCTTTAGCCCCAGGGGCTGTGGGCCAGAGACTGTTTGGATTTAGGAAAAATGCCTTTAAATCCTGAGAGTGGAATCTTTGGGGCCTCAGCACACTTTACCATTTGGAATGTGGATTTAGTCTTGGAGAACTTGTCTGAAATAGATATTTCTCTCCTCTCCCAGAGGGATTTATTGGCAAAACTAGCCATCTATTAACATTATCTGGGGACTTTGCACTGGGGAGAAGAGCTCCTATAAATCTTGGTTGTATAAAACCCCAGGAGCTCTGAGGGTTAGTGGACAGCAAATAGAAAAGCCCAATAATTCCAGACCTGTTTATTTTACTTAGAAGGAAAGAACATTCTGACTCAAGTCCATCGGGAAATTGGGGGATGGACACTTCACTGAGACAACAGGTTTGGAAGGAGATTGAAGCCACTTTGTAACCTGTTATCAGAGCCAGATCTGATGGGGAGACCTGGCAGTGTAAGGGTTGCCTCAGTAGCTATTGGAGTGACAGTCTGCCTACAGATTGTGGGCATGTCTGTTTTGTGAAATGTGTTGGCAGAGACAGCACCTGAATCTCCCCAAGGTATTCAGAGCTAGAAGAGATCTTGGGCACTTTCTTCGGGGCTCCTTCACTTGTGAACTTGAGTGTTGTCACAAAAATATTTAAATAATTTTGCCACATAAATTTTCTTTGCAGTCCTTTGTACTTTCTTACATACTTTTAGAAGCAGAACTATGGAAAGGGATCCATAGCTTTGTCAACCTGCCTAAGGCATGCCAAAAGCACATGGAAAAGAAACCCTGTTCTAGAATTGTCATTTTTTTTTATTACAAGTGAGAAAATGGAACCCAGATGGATAAGTAGATTACACTAAAGAGTCACCCAAGTAAGATGGGCAGAGGCAATATTTGAATCCAAGCCCTTTGACTCAGAATCCCACTCTTTTGCTCCCCATTATCTTCTCTGGACTGCTTGAGCCATATCACAACTTCCCCTGATTTCATGTGGCCACAAAGCCCAAAAAGTTAAGTACAGAGGGCAAATAATACTGGCCTGGAGAGGGGAGCCTGGAAGCAATGTGAACAGTAATAAGGCTAGTTGTGTGGCCTTGAGTAAGTCCTCCTCAAGTCTCAGTTTCCTTTTCGATAAAATGGGAATCATGGTAAATCATGACAGCTGTGTGGGAAGCGTCTTGGAAATATGTTGGTAGAAATGGGAGGTCTTCATCGTTTGAGAAGAGCTAGTTGGACAATGAATTAGGGTATTGGTTCAGAGTGGAGAATAAAGGACAGGTAGAAAAGAGAGAGGGTGGGCACGATTGGCAAATAGGATGTGGATATGGAAAGTGGGAGGGCACAGTCCAAAGTAATTGAAGTTTGATTCCTTGAGGGATTGGCAGGACAACAGTGGTATGAACAGTAATGAGAAAAGCATTTCTATTCCCAAAAGAATGGAAAGGTCTGATTTTTCTTTGTTTTGTTTTTCAGTTCTCAGCGTCTCAGTGTGACTTATAGAAGGTACTTAATCCTCTGTTGGTCGGACTGATAGAAGGCTTGGTTTATGGGATCATCCATATACAGCCAAGAGGAACCTTGGTATCGATTTTTATCTGATCATTTCACAGATGTGGAAATAGAGGCCAGAAGTGGGAGATTTATTCAGTCAAGATCACAAGGAGCAGGGCTGGGGCTTAGACCTCTGACTCTGACATTGAATTGGACCATGTGGGAGAAGGCAATGAGTTTGGCTTTGGATGTATGGAGTGTGGGCTTGTGACGGGCTGTCCGGGTGAGTTCAGGGCAGACACACAGAAAAGGCCTAGCATTATTGACTCTGACTGAGCTGGTTATCTCTTACAGAGAGGAACTGAAGAGACCTGGCAGCTGGACCCATGTAAGCTTGATTCAGAAATAGAGAACTTGCAGAGCATGGAAAATGATGGTCCCAGGGTTGTACGGCTCCTTCTGTCTAGAGGATTGTGTTCAGTTTTGGGTTCCAGATTCTAGGCTGCCATGGACACCGTTCAGAGACTGGTGACTGTGTCATCTATGGGTGTCTTCAGCCTTTACAGGGAAACTGTAAAGGAGGTCTCATTTGGCTCCAGTTCCCTCCTGGAAGGCTTTAATCCTTTGTCACCAGTTATTTCTGGCTCTCAGCGGGTCTGAGTCTTTACCAGGAGTGTTTACATTTGTATAGGAGACTTTTCTTATCCTCTTTCTCCCTACTCTAAGAACTCTAAGGAAGGCAATGAGTTCCTCATCCCTGTTAATGTCCAGTCAGAATCTGGATGATCACCTTTCACAGATGGTAGAGATGATTCTTGCATGGTGTGGAAGGTTAGAATGACTAATCCCTGAGATCCCTACCCATTTGGAGAGTCTATACTAATTGTAGGCGGTCACCTACCCTGTCTCCTTGTAGGGCCACCCTCCACCCTGATCCCAAGATGGAATTTCTCTCTTTTTTACTGTCAGATTTTGATCTCCCTCAGCTAAAACTACAAAGTTCTGGGATTGCAGTATAATTAGTAGATGCCTACACGACTTTTCTCTTTTAAAATTCATCCTGAAATCTTACAACCTGCTGAGTCTCATTTGGATTCTCACACCCTTTGATCTTTCCCTCCATAGCATTAATTCCCAGGCAGGCTGGCTGGGGAGGAACATGCCCCAGCTTCTTCCCAGGAAGCAGGTGCTGAGGCTGGAAATGTCTCATCTCCCCCTCTTTGACATTCGCACCACAGGAGTGGGGTGAGTTACGTGCATCAGAATCTTGAGTTTGTTTTTCTCATTTTCAGACTCCGGGAAGCTTGGGCTTTGGGACAGCAGAGAATCGGAGAGAAATTAATTGGCCAAGTGGAATGAGGGGGTTTCGGGGCTTCAGTGGGTGGGGGGTTAGGAGCCAGGGTTTAATTGGTTACATGTGACCTCTTCCTTCCCCCCCCCCACTTTTAACATTTTCAGTCACATCAATATTAATTATTTGCATCCCCTCTGACCCCGTAAAGGGCATGGCTGTTTTTCACAGGCATATGGCTGATAAGGCTTCTTTTCTTCTCAGAGAAAATAATGACTCTATTTGTATTGTCTGATATGGTGACATTTCAGAGCATGCTGGAAGAGACCTCAGAGGGGCTCAAGGCCCACCTGGCTCCCTAATTCAGGGCCTCCCTCAAGGCATCCGGGGCAGGTGCTCCTTCTGTCTCTGCTCAAACACTTCCAGGGTCAAAGAGCTCCTTTCTCTCGGACAGCTTGGCCTACGACTAGGTACTTCGCATTTGCCTGAAATTCTCCCTTTTACTCAATCGAACTCTTGGAACTTGCACCCCGGGGCCTGGTCTCGTCTTCCGGAGCCTCTGAGCGGAGAAAAGCCTTGATCCTTGCGCAAATCCTGGGGTCTACAAAGTCTGGACTCGGGTGAGCGCGCCATCTGCCTCGCCCTTCTGCACCCGGACCGGACAGTGGCAGATCTGGGGATCCCGTTGCCGGACGTGTGTTAGTTCCAACCTGGGCATGGAACCTTCTGGTGTCTCTTTGGTTTCTGGCTGTCCGCCTGTGCGGCAGTCATCTCTGCAGTGTGACTCGGTGGCCCACGGCCCGCTGCCGGGGCTCCCGGGGCCGGCCCCGCTGCCGGGGCCCCGCTGCCGGGGCTCCCGCGCCCGGCCCCGCTGCCGGGGCTCCCGGGGCCGGCCCCGCTGCCGGGGCTCCCGGGGCTCCCGCGCCCGGCCCCCGCTGCTGGGGCCCCGCTGCCGGGGCTCCCGGGGCCGGCCCCGCTGCCGGGGCTCCCGGGGGCCGGCCCCGCTGCCGGGGCTCCCGGGCCCGGCCCCGCTGCCGGGGCCCCGCTGCCGGGGCTCCCGGGGCTACGGGGCGGGAGAGGCTCTGGGGCTGCGCACGCGCACACGGGCCACACGCCCTCGAGGCCCAGGGCCGGGCCGCACTGAGGCGGGACTCGAACCTGGCCCCGGGCCGCCCCCCGAGGCTGCGCGGGGGGGGGCGGGGCACAGGGGTCACGGTCGCGGCCCCCCGCAGCCCCGCCGCGCCCTCTCACACGGGGGGCCCGGGCAGAAGCGCCGGAGGCCGGCCAGGAGGCTCCCAGCGAGGCCTGTGGAGACCCAGCGACCCGGAGCCGGACTCGAACCTCGGGCCTCCTCTCCAGGTGTAGACGCGGGCGGGGGGCGGGGGGGGCCATCCTTATCTCCCGAGCCCCGGGGGCTGGCCTGGAGGGAATGGCTGGTCCAGACCCAGGTTCTTGCCCTCCGCAGCCCTGGCCCCTTGGGCCCCAAGCTGGGGGCGCGGGGAGGACTGGCCTGGAGAACTAGCCAGAGCCCCTGCGGCCTCCCTGGCCCCCGACTGGCATGGGGCGTAGCCTGTCTCCCCCCTGCCTCCTGCCTCCGGGGCATGGCTCCCTTCTAGGGGCTTCGGTTTCCTTTTCTACAAAACGAGAGCCTGGAAACCCCCTACGAGTCCTTCCAGGATTTGCAGCCCCAAAGAGATGGCCAACTTTCCCAGCCTGAGCACTGAGCAGGCCGGTCCTGACCAGCCCTGGATCGCCCAAGAAGGCTTACACTGCCGGGCTGCCACTGAACGAAGCAAGGAAAAGAGGGGCGCCCCCCCCTTAACTGGGCTCTTTCTCGCCAGCCTCCATGTCATTAGTCTTTGGGAGATGGAGACAGAAGCTCCACGGTGCTGGAGCCGGAGAAACCGCTCTTCATTACGTCATGGAATGACGTAGTCAGAAAAAAAATCTGTGAGCTCTTGTCGGGCCTCAGGCTTCTGGGCCAATGGAATCCAGCCAGCTTTGGAAGTGAGAAATCCTCCCACAAGCTCATCCTCCTCTGTGACCTGCCTGCCTCACAATCAGGGTGAAGAAGGGCATGGGGGAGTCAGGTGCCCCAAGGACCTGGGCAGTCATCTGCTCTGACCTTTGTCTTTTCCCAGAATCCTAGAATTCGAGACTTGGAAGGCCCTCCAGTGCAAACCATACACACAACAAATTTCCCCATCCCTTACAGGAGGTCAGTCTCGTTCGGAGGTGGTCCTCTGCTGAGTATGAGAAAACGGTAAGTTTTCTCAAGATGAAGCCCCAACTTGTCTCTCTGCACCTTCCCACACTGCTCCTGGTTCTGCTTCCTGAGGCCTGGACCCTCCACCTGCTGTCCAACTTTGAGCCCAGGGATCATGTCCCCTTGAGTCCTCTTTTCCCAGACTAAACTCACTGATTCCTTCAACTGTTGCCTTCTCTTGGTCTTGGTGACATGAATTGAAGTCATTCCTCCAGAAAAGTCTGAAGGGACTCAGTGAGGAGAACATAGTGGTTTAGAAGCCAAGGCAAGAGAGCCAAGCAGAGTAACACATGCCATTCTTTAGCCTTCTTATTTTAGTCAAATTGCATTGTGGGTACCCAATCTCAGTAGCATTTCATCTTATTACATTCAACCCAATACTCAAGACCAGGGATCAAAGTAAGTCCCAAGGACCAATTGAACCCTCTGTCTGCTTTTGTGAGACCAGGGGCTACCCAAGAATAGTTTTGACATTTTAAAATAAAGTTTGATTTTATTTTAAAATATCAAAAACCATTCTTGACTCACTGCTGAACAAACCCAGGTTGAAGGAGCATTTGGTCCTTTAGGTAGGAGCTTGCCCACCCTTTAACTTTTGCTGAAAAGTTTCTTTTGGGTTCCAACACTGACACCCACTGGGTTGGTTTCCATGTCTAGTTTTATGTCTCCCTAAATTTGATTAATGTGCCATCTATGTCTTTATCCTAGTCAGTGAGAAACATGTCAAATAGTAAAGGGCCAAACACAGATCCCTGGGGCATTCCACTATAGACTCCTTGCCATGATAACATTGAACTATTTGCCATCCAGTCAGTTCTGAATCCATCTGAATTATCTTTATCTTTTCTATAAGAATCATATGAGATGCTTTACTAAAACCTATGGAAGCTCTACCATGGAATTCTCCTCATCTACTAACTCTAGTGATCTTGTCAAAAAAGGAATGATATTAGTCTGGCATTTCCTCAGCTTGCTGAAGGCAGGTAGGTTCTTGGTGTTTCTAATCTCCCTTTACAAAGGTTTTTCATCCATGCTTTTCAATGGGCCTCTCTCCAAACTTCCAAGGAACTGAAGTCAAGATCATTGGCCTATAGTTTGTTTTCTTTCCTTTTCTGATAATCAGGATGTTTGTCCTTCTCCAATCTTGTGGTCCCTTTTCTGTTTGTTGTTATCTTTCAAAGGGCATAATATTGGCTCAGCAGTCAAATCTTCCAGCTCTTTCAGGACCCCGAGGGTGTGATTCATCTGAGTCCAGGGCTGGGAAGTCATCAAGGGCAGTCAAGTGTTCACTTATCTTGATCATCAACTGCTCTTAGTCATTTTGGCTTGTCACATCTTATTTAAAGGTCATTTTTCTATGCAGAAAAAAAACCAAGACAAAATGACAGTCAAACAGCCTTGCTTTCTCTTTTGTCAGTCACTATCACCAAATAAAAGTCTAGATAAAGCTAACAGATCCCTTTGGGTTATCTTTAGCATTCCTTTCAGGGGAAGCTCATTTGGTGCTCCTAAATCTTAATTTTTTTTGGTAAGGCGATGGGATTAAATGACCCACCAGAGTCATAGTTAGGCAGTTATAGTCTAAGGCTGCATTTGAACTCAAGTCTCACTGTGCCACCTTAAAACTATTTTTGCAGGATCATCCCCAGCTCTTTAGAAACCAAGTTGATCAATGTGTTCCTCATGTACCCATATTGACCTTTTCAGATAAATTCTATTTTCTTCCTTATTGGAATTATTTCCCTGCATTTTTGAGAATTTTAGTCTTGCACACCTTTCAGCCTCCTGATCTGACTTCCAATAAAGCACTTGATCCCATGGGAACATCTTTCCTTGTATGTCTCTTCTAAACCTGTAGGATAGCCCTTCCCCTAAATTGGGCATTTTAAACTATGCCTGGCTTCTTCTACTCTAGCACAGACCTTAGAATGAAATGGTCACTTCCCCACTCCAAGGTTCCCATTATTTTCATCTAGATACCTTGTCTTCTCTGTTAATGAGATTCACATTTTGAATAGTTTCTCATTGTTTTCATCATCTTTTGGAGTGTGAGATTATCACCAAAGCTTATCAAGAATGTGTGTGTCAGGGGCGGCTAGCCCTGGAGTCAGGAGTACCTGGGTTCAAATCAGGTCGAAGACACTTAATAATTACCCAGCTGTGTGGACTTGGGCAAGCCACTTAACCCCATTGCCTTGCAAAAACCTAAAAAACAAAAAAAACAAAAAAACAAAAAATAAACAGAGAATGTGTGCGAGTCCCCTTTCAGTTTGTGCCAAATTGGTGACATTTCCCAAACTTTTACTTTACTTCAATCTATTTCATGATGGATAGAGTGCTGGACCAGAAATCAGGAAAATCTTAATTCAAATCCAGTTTTAGCTACTTCCAGCTGTGTGGCCCTGGGCAAGTCATTTAACCCCAACTTTAATTTCCTTATCTGTAAAGTAAGGACCAGTATGGATACACGAGGAATGTAAATTCCAGGCTAACTTTGTCTTCTCTTTGAGAAGGTCCAAACACCAACTTTACTCTCTGGTTTACTCTGCAACCATCAACTGCCTCTCTCCAGTCTCTCCCTTTCCCCCCTTCCCCTCTAGGAATCTTTCTCATTTCCAGTTTTTTCCGGTATAACAAGAGTCTTTGAAAGGCTCCAGATTCACCCAAACCAAAAGTTCTAGACTTTTGCTAGGAATAGACCTCAAACCCTTAGGCCAATGGTTTTCAGCCTCTTCCCTGTAGAGCACTGTGAGGATGGACACTAGACAACTAAAGGAGGGAGGAGAGTGAAATGCAATTGGAAAGATTAGAAAGAAGGACTGGGCAAAGAGAATTTGATCAGAGTAGGTGAGAGGGGAATAACCAATGAGCTCTTTGATTGGAGTGATGATCCAGCCTCCCCTTGCCCCCACCAACTCTCACCCCATACTTCCCCTTTCTACTAAAACCATGGAAAAGTTGAGTGAGTGAGTGATTCTTCATTCAGAGAGATTCCTGTTGGAAACAGACAGCAATGACCATATAGGGACAGGATCCTTCCTGCTGGTCCTGATAACTAGGATTTATAGATGTTTTTAAAAGCATCATTTGGATGGAAAGAGCTTTCTAAAGCAAATTATTGGCTAGCAGCTCCGCTCGGCATGACTGCTAAGCTGTTCTGATTGGCATTGTAAATAAGTGTTTAGTCAATTTAGGCGAGTGTGTGTGGCTGATTGATGGGCTGGGAGAGCTTCACAGGAGCCATTAGCAACTCTCATGCAAATACATATTTCACTAATTCTGGAAGTTCTTATTCAGCCTGCCTAGTGATCACCATGATGAGTATTAGTTACTAGGTTGGAACTCTTGGAAGTGGGATCATGCTGGGCCTGACTTTCCCATCTGGCAGTGGTCTAGGGCAGAACCAACATTTTGGCTCCAAGTTGGAAAACATAAAGTTTTTTTTTTATATCTCTTTTTGTTTTTCAACCAAGCCAGATAAATCATTAAATCAGTACTTGTTGGCCACAGGTGAAGTGACCTGGAGAAATGGGATGAGAGTTTGAAAATAATCCTATGTGCTTACGTCTTCTGATTGAAGGGAGCTAGGATCATAGATTTGAGCTGGAAGGGTGTTTAGAGGGCATTAATACATCTACTTCCTATTGATTTTGAGGAAAAAGAGCGACCAAATCATCTGCCTAACACCCAACTAAGCATATCTGAGGGCTGAATTCAACACTGTTCCTCTGGACTCCAAGGCCAGCCCTTGGGTCACTATTGCAAATGTCTCTCTAGCTTAGCAATTATTTTAATCTAATGTTCTTATTTTATAGAGGAGGAAAATGGAAATGAGAGGTGGAGGAACCAATAGGATCAGAGGTTTAGAGCTGGAAAACATCTAGAATGACATTAAGTTTAATCCCCTCATTGATGAGGAAAGTGTCTACAAGTAGGAAATGTCAGATTATGATTCGCACTAAACAAGAAGTTAATTTGGCGTAATGGAAAGATTATTGGTATTGAGTCGCTGGATTCGAGTTTAAACCCGAGTAGTGTCCTCATCTCAGAATGCGAGAGTTGAACTAAGTAATATGTGGGACCTTTTCATCTTGAGTTTATAGTCCTATGAGGGATTCTTTGGCTTAAACTCCATTCCTCTTTCTACAAAAGTCCTGGCTTGAGACCTGACAATATCACTTATTAGCCTGCTACTTTTGGGCAAATTCATTAATTTAGGTCAGTCTCAGTTTCTCTTTCTGTCAAAGATAATCCTTGTACCTCTAAAGGCTGTCATTGAGAAAAGTGCTTTGTTAATCTTGCATGGATATAGAAGTATAAATGGTGATTATTACTTTTTTGGCTAATTTAATTGACTTATGATCTCATTGAAATAGGCACTTCCTTGACTCATACCATTAAGGCCAATTTATCCTGTATAATTCACATCCTTATTTTTCTGTAAATCCTACATCAGTCTACTGAACATGCTGGGGGAATTGTCGAGGGCACCATTGATAGCACATGGGTGCTTCATGTATTGGCATTAATTCTTAATTGCACCACAACTTTTCCCCATTATATGTCCCAGATGATGTCCTTCCTTTCAATCTCCTTTATGCTGTTTCTCTGCTCCCCTTTGGGTCACCTGACAGCAGCAATTTTTCTCCATCTTTGGTTGTCCGTGACTCCTTTCTATCCAGAAACATCAGGAAAATGTTTCTTTCAAAAATTTTGCTTTGTGTGGGTAGGGAGAGACTTGGATTCATTGGCAACACTTCAGTTTTCCACATAGGTGCTGCCCTTTTCCTCCTGTTTGGTTTTGGTTCCAGCTCCAAAGTGTATGTCCTGATGGGGGGGTTCCATGTGGCCTGCTTACTTGCTCACAGTAAAATAACTTGCACTTTTCATTCATTTTTTTTTTTTTTGTGGATGACTACTCTGTTCTCTTTCCAGTGACCCATGTGTATTATTGAGGCTTTGTGGTATTCTAGAACTCATTGAATTAACATACTTTTATCTTCCAGAAGAACATTGGGAAACTTTTAGTATCCACAGGGGGAACCAACCCTCTTCCATCCATTTCATGATGATAGTGAATAGGGAGAATATCTTCTTTATATCATTTGGGTGCCAGTAATCAGATTGTTGGACAAAATTATCTTAAACCTTCCATGAATTGTTACTACTATGATTATGACAGTGATGTTGCCAGTGACTCTTCTTTGGTGATGCCCCTGATAAGGTATTGTTATATATTGATCTAGCTCTCAAGGGGGGGATGAATGGAAGGAAGATGCCAAGAATTAGAATATAAGAAATGTAAGATTTGACTGAACTAATGTCATGCAGATCAGAGAAATGGTTTGAATTTTGGTAGGTGGATAGCCTCCATGTGAGCAGTCTGATATCAAGAGATCATTGGTAAAAGGCCAAAAAAGGAAGAAGGACTTAGGAAGAATATTTCTCAAATCTGATTAAGTATTAGTCTGCCCTTTTCCATTCTAGACCACCAGCCCAAATGTTTTAGGACTGGCTAACCTCCTCATGGGTCTTGTGGCTTTTCCCTGTTTTCTGAAGGTAAGGCCTCTGAGGCAGTGTCACCCAAAGGCCCAAGCTCCACTGAAATGTGGAGAACCCTGAAAGTTTGGCTTTTCTATCAGTAACTTGAGAAGCTAGATCAATAAGTGCTTCTAAGCTCCTTGCTGAAGATTTTGATGGGTTCAGCCTTGCAAACTAAGGAGAGACAATGCATTTCAGAGTAAGCCACCGACCTTGATATCCCACTGGAGGAGGCAGGGTGATTAGAGTGGGGAGACAGCAGCTGTAGCCAGTAATAGCCTGACAAGGGCCCCAACCTCTCTCAGGTTCAGTTCTCTTCAACTCAGATATGCAAAAAGTAACTCCTATGTGCTATGTTAGTCATGCTGGTGACAGAGAGAGAAATCAAACAGTTCCTACCCTCCAACCAAGACTTGGCATTTGGGGGGGATTTACAACATGTTTTCAGGTAAGTTAATTTGAAAGCTGCAAAAGGAAAGCATCCCTCTGACAGCAGAGAGAGATGGAGTCAACTTCCAGAAGAAAAGTCTCTCTCCCTTTCTCCTGGACTCTGTAGACAACCTTGGAGGGCCATATTAACTCTTGGTTTCTGAGTCAGTGTTTCTATACTTGGTCTTCTACTGTAGAACTGATAATGTTGATAGAAGAGAGAGAGAGTCAGACCACCAGAGAGCCAGGTGTGATTCATTGAGACAAAGCAGAATGAATCTGGGGGATTCATGACTTTTTTTTAATGGACCTATATTCACCTTCCCTTTTGCTGAAGGTAATCACAGGGAGAATGACATTCAGTAGGCTGTTCCATTAGCATTTAGAGAAAAGTCACAGAAAATACCTAAGTCCTGGGAAATGGTGCACTCGTTTCTAAGTGTTGTGTATGATGTCATATTGGACTCTGTCAAGGGGAGGTGACCTGTTGTAGGGCAGAGATTGTCTGACTCGGGATCTGTGTATGCATCCTGATTTGGTTATTTCATTTTGTTTTTCTTATCTGTAAAATGGGATTTTTATTGTAAGTGAATGTCAAAGCCTTTCCATCTCTATGGGAAGGATCAACCCTTTCCTATTCTCCTGAAGTTCTTTATGCTGTCTAAGGATCACAGGACCCTTTTATTCAGAGGTCATGAGAACTTTATACCAGCCTTCTCAAAGATAAAATGGAAAAAACCCCAAAGATTAGGGCTGACTAGGCTTACTTAGAATGAGGGATCCAGAGGTCTTTTAAAAAAGGTACCTTAAATCAGAACTGAATCAATTCATTTTATAGACTCAAAAGATAAAAGATTTTAATTTGGAAAGGACATCAGAAATAGAGCTCAGTCTCTCTTTTTTTTTTTAGCACACAAGAAAACCAAAACCTAGAGAGATGAAAGAGCTTGCGCAACAATACAAGGGAGTAAGAGCCAGAGGTCTTGGGTTCAAAACTTTCCTGACACCTGTGTGAATTGGACAAGTCACTTAACTTTCCTGGGCCTCAGTTTCCTCATGAAGATTGAACTGGATGTCCTCTGAAGTCACTGCTAGTTTAGAGCCAGGATCTTTAATCCTTCTACTCAAAGTCTCATGCCCAGATAGCATGTCTTGGGGAAATTTGAATCACTTTGGAATCAGGTGAATTAGTCTATGTAAACTCTGTGGGAGAGAAACAGAAACTCAGCCCTCCTAGTCTCTCTGTGGTGAATGGGTCCTTTAGGACCATCACAGAGGAGCCAGCTGGGACTGGTTTGATGCTTAACTGCACATTGGAACAAGCAGTTCCATTGATTAAGGTAGAAAAAACCTGATTCCTGCCCTTGAGGCAGTCCAGTGAAGTAGAAAGAATGGAGGTGACTGTTTAGTAATCAGTGAAGTGCTCTCCAGATGGGAGCTAATATTATTTTGGTGACTGTGTCCTCTAAAGCACATGTCAATGAGTCTAGCAGGACCTCCTCCTTCTGGTTTCAGCAGAAAAAGGTGAGAAGTGAGGAATTCAATTACTGTTCCCTTCTTTCCACCCCCTCCACAAAAAACATCTGAATTGAAAACGCTGACCTTTAAAGAGGCATGCCACATGTCCAATAGAAATGGAGGATTGAACTGGCACTGGAATTTAAAGCACAGTATGGTAACCCTAAGCACTCTAAATACATCTCCCTATTTTCAGACAGAATCTCCTAAACTTTTAAGACCCATCACCAGGGCCCTGGCTCATGGTCAACACAGTGGACCCTTCCAGAGCTGTCCAAAGTCTAGTGGTATCCAATGAAGAAGGGCTACTATGAACCAGGAGGGGACAGTGTTTCTACTGACAGTACTTCACACAAAATAGACCTGCAGTAAATTTTTTTGGAAAGAATGAAAAGCACAAGTGGAATGCTTGTTAAATAAGAGACTAGCACAAAATTGGGAGGGAAGGCTATCACCTAGGATAAGTTGGAATAGAAAGTGCTTTCAAGAGGTTAAAATGATTGGAACTAAAAACATGAGAAGTGATAATAATAGAATAATTAAATGAGAACTTAATAAACATCTACAATATAGTACAAAGTATGATGCTTGGGATCAAAAACCCCTGGGGGGGGGGTCAGGGTTAGGCTGGAGCAGAAGCCTGTGAGTCGAGGACTGAACTTTTTGGGGAAGGAGTAGAGAGAATGAGTTGGGGACCAACAGATGATGGGAACAAGGATCTGGATGGGATAGAGGGAACTTGAAAGGAAGCAAGACTGTGTGGCTGCAGATGGTAGTAAAAATGGGATTGGAAAATGGTGGTGGGAAACAAGGATTAAACACACTGGCTGGGCATGAACGTTTGTGAGAATCTTTGGAGAAGGTGCCAAGAGATAGAACACATTTTCCAGAAAAAGGTTCAGTGAGCCTTAGAAGATGTTCATGGATTCTTGATAAACTTGAGAAAGGAGGTGCTGAAACATTGGTTCAGAAAGGCTGCTGTCCGTGGTCCTGATGAAAATGAGTCAAATCCTTACTAACCTCTTCTACCCCTACACTATCCTTACCTTTTCTGCTCCTCCATTATAAACATCAAAAGTTGTCAAGTGCGAGCTCCACGAGGGTAGGCCCTGTGTGGATGGTCTTTGTACTCCCCACAGAGGCAGCTCTGTGCCCAATCCAACAAATGGGCTCTAGAAATTGGCTTTTCTGTGTTCCCAAGAAGTTGCACCTCTGGATTGTTTAAGGGTTCACAGTGTACGAGACACCTTCACAGACAGCGTTCATTTACTTCTCACAACAATCAACAGTCAAGGTAAAAATGAAAGAGTTCAGTAATAGAGATCCTAGCAACAGAGCTGGAGGGTCCTAGGCCTGATTCTACACAATGCGGGGACCTTTTCTATAGCATCCTTCACTGGGATAACCAGCCAGACTCTTGAATACTTGAATACTTCCAGTGTTAATCCATGGACTCTCTTTCCCTTCCCCAGTTTCCTAGATCCATGGTTGAGCCCAAATCTGCCTTTTTCTGGTCTTGGGGACCACTGCTCCTTGTTGTGGTCTTGGGGGGCCAGAATGCCTCTTATAAATAACAACCCTTCCACTGCTTGAAGACAATTAGCACACCTCCCTCCAGCCTGAGTCTTCGTTTCCAGATTAAATATTCTCAATTCCTTTACCAGTATAGCTCTAACTTTGTACATGTAAAACTCAACATTTTCTGCTCTATGTCTCATGGTCTCATCGTACTCTGATACTCCAATTTCTGTCATCTAATTATAATTTTAGATGAATGGCTGCTTACATGTCAGGAAGTTATTCTGAAATGAGGTGAGGGAGGGAAGCTGAGAGCTGGGGAGCAGAATTGGACACAGAGGAACAAAGGGGGCTGCTCTGCTGGGGAGGATATGTAAATGGCTTAGCAGTGCCATCAACACTAATTAGAGATGATTGGTATTTCACAGAAGCCCCCTGCAGAAAAATATAGATCAGTGGAAAGCTTGGAGGCCCAAACTTTTAAGCAAATAATTGATTTCAGCCAAGATTTTTTCCTCCAGGGAATGGATGTTGAGGGCAGGGGTGAAGAAGTTTGGGGTTTGACCCTGATGATTTTACTAGGTGACCTGGGCAGACCCCTCTCCTTTCTGGGCCCATTTTTTTATGTCTACAAAAAGATAGAACCTTGGTCTAGGTGATCATATGATTGGACTTTTGATTTTCCAGCGATCTTCCTAGGGTATGATAGCAGAGTGCTAGGCCTGGAGTCAGGGAAACTCGTCATCTGACTTTAGTTGTGTGACCTTGGTTGAGTTACTTAATTCTGTTTGCCTCAGTTTCCTCATCTGTTGAATGAACTAGAGAAGGAACTGGAAAGTTATACATGACTGAACAACATGAGTTTTTTTATTTCTGATATTTTCTGTCCTGAGACTGACATTATCTGTTCTGATACTTCTCCCAACTTATGGCATCTTAAGAATTTGTGAGGATATATGGGATAGCAGCTGGCCTTCAACCAGTTGTGGTTTCCTGCCTCCCAAACTTGAGTCCTAAGCATCAAGTAATGATACCCTTCCAATGTCTTTGGGTGTTCTGCTCATTGTCTCCCCAACACATCTAGAGTCCACTTTTCAGGACTCGACTCTGAGAAGGAAGGTCTTTGATCCTGTGACTGTCAGGCATCATCCCCTTGCTCATCAATGGGCACAGAGACCTGAAAAAGACCAGGAGCCTTGTCTTTAGGGGGTCTGTGTAATCTAGGAGGGGGCAAGGAAGAATGTGACAGGCAGCTTGGGAAGTGGGAAGAACCAGGAATCACACAAACCTGAGATCAAAACTTAGATGAAGACATCTCATCTCTTCTTTCCTCCTCTGTAACATGTATGGAGTTGAGCTTGATGTGGTTTAGGTTCCTCTCATTTCTGTATCAATGATTCTTGGAAGATGCCAGACTTAAGTTTTTGATGTAGTTTGAAGCCAAAGAACTCTTTTTGAGCTGGGGCATCCAGGCAGGCTTCTTGGAAGAAGTGATACCCTATCTGCACTGTCAAAGCACAGAAGCATTTGCCTAAGTGAGGCTAAGGAGGGGGAGTGGACTTGGCTCACTTGGTTGCCAGTTTTCTCCAGGCCTCCTGGAGGAGGCTCTTTGGCATCATCATCAGATCCCAGTAGTCCTGGAATAAATTTTCTTGGTTTGGAAGAGAGAACTGGAAATTGCATTGGCCTGCTGGGGCCCACAGCCTAGAAAGGCTTTTAAATTAGTTTTGAAATGACTCCTCAATAATGAGGATAAATTCTCCCCCAAATCCCTCCCTCAGGAATTATGTCAATGAGATGTTACCAATCACCCCCCAAAAAAAACCCCAATGAACTGGGTTCCATTTTTCCTGAATCTGACCTATTCAGGTGAATAGTTAAAAGTTGGCAGCATCAGATCTCGATGTGGGGAGACTAGGAGATAAACTCCCTGTTTCAGCTTTGATGCAGATTCTGCAGAAGTGGAATAATAGATGATCAGAGCTGGAAGAGGTCTCAGAACAGGGAAGGTCAGAGCTGGAGAGAGCTTTGAACAGGAGAGGGAAGAACTGGGCAAAACCTAAGAACAGGCAAGGTCAGGTGAGGAGGGGCCTCAAAATGGGAATGGCAGAGTAAGGAGGAGCCTTAGAGAGTATTTTTCCCAGTCTTCTTAATTTCCAGAAGAAACTGAGCCTAATAAAGGAAAGGTGTCTTGCTCCAAAAGTAAAGCAATTGTCTGGAATTCTGAGAGAGCCATCTGATGAAGTGGAACATGCAATGGATTTATCTTTAGATGCTTGAATTTGAATATTACCTCTGATATTACTAGTTACATGTCCCTAAGCATAATACTTCTTTGTTTACCTCTCTGTAGAATGGGCACAATCATTTTTATATTTGCCATGTTTATAATAGAAAAGGTGTTTTTCAGAGCCAGTAACTCATCATGAAAGTCTGATTCCTATTCCCGTTCTTTCTCTTGGACTATCCTGGTCAGGTCACTTTCCCTATTTTCCTCCAGAGTGGCTTCCTTGAGTTCTTGGGTCCCTTCCTAATCTGAGATCCCACCTCCCCACCTTTTGAGCAGGCAAAGCATGATGTGATTTTAGTGCTGGGCCTTGTCTTGGGGGAGCTCAGCACCCCTGGGTGGGGGGGCATTTTGCCCTTTTGTTTCCTTATGAAAGTCCCCCAGAGATGGACTCTCAGTCCTTGGAGGTTAGAATCGCCTCTCTGAATTGAGTGTTCCAATCCAGGACTGGCAGCCCTCACTCATTCATGTAGTCACTGTGATTAAACTTTGAATCTCAGCCCCTTCAACATTTAAGTGGGGAAGGGCATGGGTTGGTGAAAGGCAAACATGTCTTGTTTCCTTTTCCCATTTGTGCTTGATGATATTTCTCTTCATTAAGAGAGGCAGATTAGAAGATTAGAGGCTTGGCATCTGGAGAACTGGGTCTGACTTTGCTTCCCTGGGAGACCCAGACAAGACAGTTCTTTTCCTAGAGCATCATTTTCCCCACTTGCAAAATGAGGGTGATCATAGTTGTTATTATGAGAGAACCTGATTTGTAAAGTGAAAGGATGGTATTGAAATGTGAGTTATTATGAATAATACTAATAGTTCCAGGAGATGAACTTCTTCCTGGTAACTGATACATGGTTTTACTGGGGCCTCCTGAGATAATATCCCTCCCTTCAAACTGGTGCCTTGGTGTCCCTTGGATTCTAGAGTCAGGAGCTTGGAACCTGGATGACTTGAGGCAAGTTGCAAGTCACCTCAACTCCAATGGTCCCAGGTAAGATAAATAAGGGGGGCTTTGAGGTCATTGCCGGCTCTAGACCTAAGATATTGGATAAGTGAGCATATGGCAGTTATCTTAGAAGACCGTTTATCTCTACTTTGCTGCCCCCCCCCCCCCATCGCCATTACCCTCCCTAAGGCCTCCAAAGATCTTAGTTCTTCTTCCAAGAGCCTAGATGACTTCCCTGATGTTTCTGTTGCCTTTAATTCTGACTGGATGCTCCTCCCAGTTCATTTGCTCTCCTTTCCTGTTCAGACACTGGACTCTCCAAGTTCTCTTTCTGCCTCTCCAATTGCTTGGTCTCTCCCTCACTCCCCTCTCCTTGTTCTTCACTGGAATCATTTCAGTGATTGTTCCTCAATAGGCAGCAAGATGACTTAGTGATAGACCACTCGACTTAGAGTCAAGAACTGAGTTCAAATCCAACCTCTGCCTAGCTGTGTGACCCTGGGCAAGTCACTTATATTTAAAATGAGGATAATATGTCACCAAAATATGAGGGATGTATGAAATAATCTAGGCAAAGTGCTTTTCAAACTTTAAATAGATACGTAGATGTCTATATGGATAGATGCTACTGATTATTATATAACTGTTATAAATGTATATTATTAAATATAACAGCCACCACCTCCAGGGCTCTGTCAGATTTGCAAAGCACTTAACTTACATTGTTTCATTTGATCTTCTTAACAACCTCTAAGGTTAGTGCTCTGTTACTGCCCGCATTTTACAGATGAATGTGATTGACTTGTCCTTTGTCATAGAAGCAGCGTCAGAGGCTGCATCTGAACCTGGGTCTCCTTGATTCCTTGTCCATTACACCTGTGCTGTGTGTTTGCCTGTGTTTACAAGATATAATCATATTTAGGACATGTAGGCATACAAATATGTTGTAGCTAACAAATATATTTAATGACTGTATTGTCATGATTCTCCAGGGTCTTCTTCCATCACTTCAGATCAGAAGTCCTTCTTTCTTCTTACCTTGATGGATTGTTGACTTCACCCCCCCCCCCCCCCATAGACCATCCTCAGAGATTCCATCTAGACTCTTCTCTACTCCCCACAAAACCCTATCCCTTCCAACCAGAATTTCTGAAGCAGTTTCTGAGCTCTATACTGGGGAAACAAGGACAAACATGAAAACTGGCTGTCCTCAAGGAGCTTGCACTTTACTTGAGGTGGTTGGTGGAGGGCAGAAGATGGACATAGCTTATAAGCATGAGGCATAGTCAAAGTAGATTAAAAAAAACATTTATTTATTTATTTTTGCCTTGAGAAGACCAACAAGAGCTTGGAATGAGGGTATCTCTTGTCCAATGCCTTCCTTTCTTTTCATATGTTGGGGTTCTCATTGCAGCACTTGAATGGTCCCATCCTTTCTACATAACTGGTCCATTATACATTTAGAATTAGCAAATACAGAATTTCTATTTGGATAATAGTTGAAATTCCTCATAATAAAGAACAGTGTTCTTTGAGGGAAAAAAATTGAGATAGGAGTTGTCTGTCAAGCCACACAAGCTTGCAAACTGTGCTGATGAAAGAATTACCTTACATGAAGGTCTCCCATGTTGATGAAAGCCCAACTCCCCTTCCCATTTACATGCTCATGCAATTACAACATAACTCATTAAGTTACTCTCTTAAGATAAGAACCCCATGTAAACTGGGGTTCAGTGTATGACCCCAAGAGGAGAGCAGAAGCAGGTCAGGCCCAGATGTTCAGGAGCCTCACAAGGGGGGTGTAAGTGCTGGATTGAAACAGACTAGCTGCCTTCCTAGCCTGCTCCTTGCCTGGGCCTTACTCACTGTGTTGCCTTGGGGAAGTCAGTCCCCCTCTGAGCCTTGGTTCCTCTGTCAGATGAGTCTGTTGTGAGGAAAAGTGGACTGGAAACCCTGCAAAAACATCAACTTCTACTCAGGATCTATTTGGATGTTCCCCCTTTCCCTGTGGGGGATCGGGCTTTGTGCAGACAGAACAGAAGCTGCCTGGGGAGAGAGGGCAAGTGGAATGCCAGAGAAGCTCTGCTTGCAGACACTTAGCCAAGTGCTTTCCAGCCTCAGAACCCTTACCTAAGCAGACACCCTCCCCAGGGACTTCAGATGGGATTGGACTTGATTTCATCAATTTAGAGTTAGAGCTTCCCCGCCCCCGCCCGTCCCTCCCCCCCCCATCTCTCTGTCTCTCTCTCTCTCTCTCCCCATCCCTCTCCATTCTCTTTCTCTATCTCCCGTTCTTTCCATATATTTAGGTATATATTTATGCAAATACATATATGTGGATATTTCTTTCTGTAGATACACTGTCTGCCCTACTAGATATTAGAACAGTGAGAGATGCCATTGGTCTCTCTTTTTCCTTGAATCTCCGGCCGCTAGCCTAGAACCTGCTCCTAGTGGGTCCTTAAAAATGCTCATTGGCTGAATAAGTGATGATCTTATTATTATTAATAATGGATAGTTATACAATGCTTACTCAAAGCCAGACACCGTGTAAAATCTTTCACAATTCTTATCTCATAAATAGATATGAAATCCACATTTTGACAGCCGCTCTTGGGTGAGAGTTCCAGGAGGGTTGCCTAGATGGATCAAGATCAATTGGCATCCTTTGTTGGGAAATGTTTCCATGAGATAACAGGAATGCAGTGCAATGCATTTAGTCTGAGGGCCTGGGTTCTAATCCCTGCTTTACTGCTGGCTGTGACCTTGGGCAACCCTCTTCCCTGCTCATGACTTTTTTTCTGTGTAATGAGCAGTGTTTCTTTACTTGTAAATCAGATTATAATCCTTGCCCCCTACCTGCTTCTCAGGGAGATGATGGATGTAAAATAGTATAGAAATAGCAGAAAAACCAATTCCTGTCACTGTTGCCACTGCTGCCACCATCACCACTGCCACCACCACCACCATTATCATTTCACCAGAGATAAATGCTGCCTTTGTAACTGTTATTGCAAATGAAAGGGGAAAATGAGGAGCATACTGGTTGGGCTCTTTGAAACCAAGGGGGTGTCATTCTGAGCACTGTGGATCTTTCAAATAAATTCATTAGTGGGGATGTGGGACTGCCTCAGTTCATTGAGGCTACCCCTTCTCCAGCCCCCCCCCCCCAATGTTACTGAGATCATGTTGGCCAACTTGGCTCCTACATATCACTAGGCCCTCATTTCAGGGGAATAGTTATGAGGTGGCATACATGTCAACTATGCCCATAATTTATGACTTGACTCAAACTTCATAAATTTTGGATTAGGATTAGGATTCAAATACTTGGGTTATAGTTTGGTATCTATATCTGATTTACTGCATGTCTTTGGGCAAGTCATTTGCTTTTACTTTGCCTCAGTTTCCCCAGTCTGCAATATGAGATTAGACTAGATAATCATGACTCTAGATATTTAGGATCTGTTAAGGCACAGGATCTGGAAACTATGATATACCCCATATTATATGATAAGTACCTTAGAAACGCAAGCATTATATGTGTGATCCTGAGGAGGGAGGTCATTGCTGAGCTGGTCATCCTTTGTCTTCTATGGTGCAGATGCTAATAGTGGTGATGGTGGCTGTGATGGATAGCATGGGCTTATTGCTGGAGAAGGTTTTTGTCTTCACCTTTAAAAATTGGGTAGGACTCTGTGTGTGAATGTGTTTCTAGGGGACATTGTGAATAAACAATTGTCTAAGGCCAAAATGTGTTGGTGGAGGTAGAGAGCAAAGTTGTGAAGACATATGAAATAAGGTTGGTTGGAAAGGCAGACTCCTAGTTGTGAAGGACCCCATAGGAAAGGCTGCAAAGTCAAAACCTTTTGTTCCATTCTCAGATTCTTGTTTGAGCTCTAGTCTAGATTTACTATGTGTCTTGGGAAAAGTTCTGTTTGTTCTCTATTCCATGGGTTTCCTAATTCATAGGAAACTTGCCTTTCCATACCAGGATAGTGAAGGAAAAACCCTTCCTGTTCCAATAGAGATTTGTCCTCATTTTCAGAAAAGCAGCCATTGGGGGGTGGGGGTGGGGGTGGCAAAAGGATGAGGAAATGGGAAAGCATCTGCCTAAGAAGGCCAGTGACAAATTCATCATCTCCAGATTTGAGGCTGTTTAGATCAGTTTAGGTGGACAGAGAATCCACATAGCATAGACCGTTAGAAGTAAAAGGGGCTCTAGAGGGAATCATTTGATTCATCCCACACCTGAGCAGAGGGAGGGATCCCACCAAAGGATCTCTGAATCTATACCCTGAGGACCTCAGGCTCCATTTGTATGTGTCAGAATGCTTTCCTGTGGGGCAGCTCACACTCAGCCCTTAGAATTGACCTGAGTTTTGTGGAGGTCGAGGGCCTTGTCCATGGTCACATAGCTAGAAGTGAGATTGGAACTTGGACCTTTCTGACTCCAAAGCAGGTACCCAATCTATCTCCCTTGTCCTCCTGCCTTTCATCCCTGGCATGGAATTAACATGTGTTAATTTTGGCTATTAAAACGTCCAATCAGCCACAAAGAACAGCTTCTGGTATTGTCCCTTTTAGGGTGCTAGGGGTAGGGTCATTGTGCAAAGAGATAGGATCTTGTAGGTCTAGATTTGGAGGCAGAAGAAATGAATTCAAAGTTTGCTTTAGGTACTTACTGGCTGGATGATTTGGGGCAATCACTTCCATTCTTAGAGTCTTTGCTTCTTCTAAAAAATGAGGGAGTTGGACAAAATTTCTCCTTTTACATTTCTCCTCTAAATCTGGGATCTGAGAACCATGAGAGCCTGCTTATAGGTCCAGTTCAGGGTCTATGTTCTTTCAGCCATCCATTCAACATATTTATTGAGCATCTCTTTCTGTTTAGGGAAGCTAGCTGGCACCATAGTGGATAGAGTACTAGACCTGGCGCAGACACTTCCTAGTTGTATGACCCTGGGCAAGTCACTTAACACTGTTTGCCTCAGTTTCCTTATCTGTCAGATGTGCTGGAGAAAGAAATGACAAACTACTCTAGTATCTTTCCAAAGAAGACCATGAATGGGTTATGACTGAACAGCAATTTATGTGCAATAGACTCTGTTCTGGCCAGGTGCTACAACGATAATGAATACGACATTGATCATCCAGTCTTAGAGTGGATGGACTCAGAGGTCATTTAGTCCAAGCTGCATTTGAACAGGGTGCCATGATCATAACTCTGCATTGGGAATTAGAGGAAATGATCCCCTTCCTTGCAGGATCCTAGTAATTCAATTAATCTCTTTGAGCCTCAGTTTTCAAAACCTTCAAAAGAGATAATTGGACCAGATGACCTCTCTGGTCCTTTGTAGTCCTAAGTCAATGATGATGCCAGGTCAGTGGTTATGTAGCTTTTGTTTAAATATCCCTTTACAGGGAGTCTTCTGCCTCTTGAGGCCGCTCATTCCATGTCCTTGCCCTTAGGGAGATTGGACTTTACCCTGTACACCACGAGGAACTACAGCAGAGTTTTGAACAGGGGAATGACAATTGTGCCCCTCCAGGGGCAAAAGTAGAATGGGTTATCTCCAGTACTAGTGAGTCCTAAATCACTGTTTCCCGAGTATGGTGACTGAGTGATCATTTGTTGATAATTGTAAATGGAATCTCCTGAGATACAGGGGAAACTAGGTGGTTTCTAAGGTTCCTTTCAGCCCTGAACTTCTTGGAATAAATGAAAGAGGGGAAGGCAATACATTTGAGAGATTTCAGGGCTGAGTCATGTGGATAGGTACCATAGTCCTTAGAGGGGAATGGTAAAGGAACAGGAAGGGAATATGCATTAACATGCTGTCTATCTCACTTGGGTCTCACAAAACCATGCACAACTTTTGCTATTGTTATTTTCATTTTACATTTGAGGAAATTGAGGTAAATAGAGGTTAAATGACTTGTTGCGTCACAGAGCTGATAAGTATCTGAGGATTGATTTGAATTCAGATCTTCCCTCTTCCATGGCCAGGTCTCAGCCACTGTGCCACCCAAAGTGGATAGAAATTCTTTTTCTTTAAGATAATTTTTACTCATTTATCTCCAAATCCAATGTTGATTTGGCTGTGCCCAGTTCGTTAGTGGTGAGCACATCGTGTTCTTGAAAGGTCAGACTGCTCTTACCTTTTCCCTTTCCTCCTCACGTGCCTGGACACAGACTAGAAAGGTATTTATTAAGAAGATAGAATGAGAAAAATGACTAAAAATATTTCCTTTCAAATAAGTAGATTCCTATTTGGACCTTTCCTTGCACACCTAAGATGTTTTGGGAGAGTAGATTCAAACTTAAATCTTTAATCTATACTTCTGAGAAGACAGAAGTTGGGTCATTGGTCAAAGTAGTTGGCATATTGCATCTTCATGGGATTTGATTTTGTGGGGCAAGCATAGAAGGTTCTAGCCTGGTTTGAACTACCTAGAACATAATTTGTCTTCTACAGGGTGACTGGCTGACCCATCTAGGTTGGCTTGTGTATTCTGATGCTGATAGTTAGATGGCCACTGATGGGGTTGAGTTGGTGGGCCTGGTGTGTCCCTTCTACTCAAGAGCCATTCTTCTGGATGATGACTGAAAGCTGTGCAGCAGTGTTGGGGCTACTTCTGTCCTTGAATCTCTTGGGCTTAGACTTCTGGGCTATCTCCATCAGGGTTTAAGGGAATGTGGTAGTGAAGGTGTTTTGACTTAACCTACTTCTTTTGTTTGTCCATCCTCTCCCACCAGGCTGCCTTGCTTGTCCCTGTATCTTAAGGTCTGCCCCAGATTTGGAGTTCTGTGCTTCTTCCTGTTATTTTTGATGCTTTTTTCTCTAAATATACTCTGTGCTCTTGAAAGGTCAGACTGCTCTTACCTTTTCCCTTTCGTCCTCACATGCCTGGACACAGAACAGGCCCTCTGTAGATGCTTGTTGATATTTCTTGAGTCCTTTCTCTCATTGAGAATGCATTAAGCACTTAATATTTGCTGAGGAGATGCAAAACTTAACCCAAAGCCAGTCCCTTGCCTTCGTGGAACTTACCCCATTAGGGAGATAGGACATATATAAACAGAGAAGGTAGAGATGCTAAGTGACTTCTTGGGAGGGAGGGAGGTGGCTGAGGGTCCCTTAGGAAGTAGGATGGCTAGTTTCAGCCAATTCTGTGTTCCCTGCAGGACCTCCAAGCAGAATCCCTGGCCAAGGTAAACAGCCTTTCAGGAGCTGTCTCTAAGACATACTTAAATCAAACAGATATTTTCACTGTAAGTAAAACCTCCAGCACGTTGTTTAATAAATAGGCATTTAAGGCTCTAATGGTAACAGAAAATGTGACTCTCTTAGTCAAGTTTCAGCCATAATTCAGGGCCATCTCTGATCCTTACATACTGACAATCCTCCGTAGATTCTGCCAGCATCATCTGTTCTCTTCCCTTGTTAGGAGGGGTCTTTAAACTTGAGTTATTTCCGGAGAACTTGGGAAATGGGAGCTCTTCGTCTCACCAATTATGAAATACTGTAGACACTGGGGCTCTTGGAGAGAGGGATTTATCACCTGAGATAATGGTGGGTTGCCTCCTGCTCTCTCTTTCTATGATACATCTTACAAGTTTTTCGTCATTTTTGCAAGTACCATTAGAGGAGGATTTAACTGTCAAGTGTTGGGCGAAATGATGCTGATTGTACTGCGGATGTCCCTGAAGTGACATTTCTCAATGGAGAGGGCAGTCTCTTAGCATATTAAGCCCAGGGAACTGGGGGATGATCTTGCAGATGACTTATATATTTACAACTTTTATTTTTATGATGAGCTTAATTGACAACAAATCCATTTCAATAAAGAAAAGATTTTATTATGTCTTTTAAAAGTATATATTAAATTTAACAAGGTAGTTACAAAATTGTCCTGTTTGTGTCCTCTTCTGAACTTTTTGTATCATTCTTCATATTTTTAATGTGCTTCATTGATTCTCCAGGTTTCCTTGTTTAGGAGAGAGATCAATTTGTCCACATGGAATAGGGCATGATGACCTGGATTCAGAAGATTGACTGACTTAATTCTGAGCAGTATAAGGTCAAGGATCATATTTTATTTCAATTCTGTATCTCTCTTGAATCTGAGTCCAGGCCTTATATATAAGAATTTTGTATGTGTGTTGTATCTCTACCCTGGAGGCTATGCACACCCTACTTGCACTTCCATTGGCAGGTTGGGTTCCTGGAAAGTGGCTGGTTATTACTAGTACTCAATATTTTAGGTGTTATTCTGAGGGGTTGGGTTTCCAGTACTACTGTCACTTAAAATTACCCACTGTTGTGTTTCTCACTGATAATCAGGCAGTCACCTCAATTAGTTTTGAAGAAAGGTATTTATTAAGAAGATAGAATGAGAAAAATGACTAAAAATGTTTCCTTTCAAATAAGTGGATTCCTATTTGGACCTTTCCTTGCACACCTAAGATTTTTTTGGGAGAGTAGATTCAAACTTAAAGTAAAATGGCAAAAAGTTATAAATAACACATGTGACAAAAAAAGGAACCTCACATGAATGTAATTATCTGTGTTTGTAGAGACTTCATCAAATTCTCCTTAGGTGTACCTTTCTGGTGGTCTCTGAGAGTCAGTGCCATTGCAGAATCTATAAGTGATACTTCTCTCTGACTTAAAGGATCTTGGGCTTGGTCCCTGAAGTTGTCTTTCCCCAGTATGTCTAATAAGTGCCCGATGCTCCTAGCAGGCACAGCTGTTCATTGATTCCAGTGAGACCTCCAATTCTTCTGATTTTTCAAGGTTTACACTGTCATTATTTGATCACCCAGAACCCAATTGTCTAAGGTTAGCAAATAAAAGATAGAAGTGGCTCCTCTTCCCTAGCTGGATGGAAGCACACGCTTCACTCTTTATCTCCTTTGAGTATTGATTGGCTCTAATATTTGGCATGTTCCGGATAGGATCTTGTGAATCTGGTTTTTTTCCTCTGCTTTTGTCTAAATATACTGCTTCCTCTTGATCTCTTCTGTCCCATGGCATGGTCAGTGTGGAGTGGAGAAGAACAGAGACAAGCACTCCCTTCCTGGTTTAGAGTGAATCCATCTCAAGATCCCATCTAGAGTGCTGCCCAACTGGACTGGTTTGCTTTTTGACTAAACTTGCCATTTTCATTTATCTCCCAAGAAGTATGACTTGACCTCCTCAATCAATGACAGAATGTTCCTTGAGTGACATATGTTTTTTGTCCTTTGATTAAAAGTGCCATGAGCCTTCAGATTTATTAAGAGCTTGTCCGGATGTGGTGATGAGGTCATAGGTAAATTGCTTGCTATCTAGTTTATTCTATTGATTGATTCAACTAAGGTGATTCAGCCTTCTGTGATGACATTAATTAGGGGGTGGGATGGGTAGGAAGTCTCTGCCTGTAATTATATGGTAGTTAGAATTCACTGAATGTAATAATTAGAATATCCTAAGAGAAACAGTGTTTAGGAGGACTGTTTCTGTATATCATAAATGTTAATGGTCTCCTTGGTGTGGGAATATCCACCTCTTGATATGCTTTTTCTTCTCATACCTTCTCAAACCTTTTATAGGATGCTCAGATCTACACAAACACACAGTCTTCTAGATGAAGATCAGACCAGATGGAGTGTGCCAAAATGACCACCTCCTTGCTCTTGAACATTCATCTCTTCTTAGTCCAGCGCAAGATCACTATAACTCTTTTGGTTTCCTTGCCACAGTGTTGACTCTTGTTGAGACATCAGTCTTCTAAAAGCTCCAGATTTTTTCATATGAATTGCTGGGCAGTCATGCCTCCCCTAGCCTAGGGATAGGAAGTTGATTATTTGAGTCTAAATGTAGAGTTGGCATTTTAAAGAGTAGTGAAGTATATTGAATTACAATAGATTTAGTGAAAAGGAGAAGAATCCAAATTCAATAATTAAAAGATGCTGATCTTTGTCTTGTGCTGGCTGGAAGACTTTTTAACTCAAGACCCCTTTATGTAGCAGCAAAATTCAGATTTTAAAGTTGCTTGAACTTTAAAGTCCCATTTAGGAATTAATTGACTTTGTTGAACAGATTTTTGTTTTTCTCCTCAGTGAGATCAAATGAGACATGTATAAAAACTTGTCAGTGTTAGGGAGCGAGTTTGCACAGGCTGGTGGGTTGGTGCGAAATTAATGGAAGCCATTTGGTTTTGTGTGGAATAAAGCATCCATCTTCCAAACATTTCCAAAGAATTAACAGAAGGAGCCATCTGACTTTTCTGGCTTAATGGGAAAGTCATGAATTAGAGTGAGAGGAGTTGAAAAAACACAGTGGGAGGCAACGTGGTCCAATAGGGAGAACAATGAGTGAGGGGGTATGACTGACTTCAGGCAAGTCTTTCTTCCTTCTCTAAACCTCAGTTTTCTTATCTGTCAATCAGAGATTCAATTCATTAAACCTTTATTAAATACATACTAGAAGATAAGCAGCAGGAAAAAAATGGGAAAAAAATAGCTCAATCCCTGACCTTATCGAACCTACAGTATAGCAGGGGGGGATCCCACAAGAATCACTGTAATTAATGTTAGTTGAGAAAGTATATTGGAAAGGTCAAGATCTCAAAAATTAAAGAAGGGAGAGGCCAAGACCAGTGGCATCACATCAAATGAGCAAAGGATGGATCATAGTTCTTGACCTCACTTCACTCAACAACATGCTTCCCTGTTCCCCAGGATAAGTTGATCACCTGAAATCTAATCACCAAAGAGAATGTGTCCATTTTTGATTCTCTGCACTTTCTCAGTGGGGTTGTAAGGTGGTGCCATAGTGCACAGTGCTGGGTCTGGAATCAGAAAGACTCATTGTGTAAAATTCAAATTTAGCCTTGGACACCTAACTGTGTGATCCTGGGCAAGTCACTTCACCCTGTTTGTCTCAGTTTCCTCATCTGTAAAATGAGTTGGAAAAGGAAATTCTGAATCAATCCAATATCTTTGCCCCAAGTGTGGTCACAAAGAGAGTGACTGAAAATTGACTGAACAACAATAAATATTTACTGAATTGAATTGAACAAAATCATAACCTCAGAGGAATCCAGAGTTAGAAATGTAATTTTCATTTGTCTAATGAAAGTATTGAAAAGCTTTTGGTATTGGCTATGCTATGCTACTATTTTGCCAAATAAACAATTCATGTAGTTGGAGTCTGTACCATATGAAGGAAGTTAAGATGGCTAGTTTGGAAAAGAGAACTCAGGGGAAATAATAACTGTCTACAATTCTTGGAAAGGTTGTAATGTGCAAAGAATTATTAGATTTGTTCTATTCACCCCCAAAGGAAGAGGATTTGGCTTGACATCAGGAAAAGCTCACTAAACATTAGAATTGCCCATGAAGGGATTAGTGGTCTCAGGACTGGAATGGGCTCCCCCTGTTTGAAGGTCTTCAAGTGTGGATTAATTGCTTGCCCCTTTTCCTGCCTATCATGGACAATTCTTTTGCATAGGTTGGGGCTGGTGGCTCCAGAGTTCCCTTCAGCTCTTCTCAAGAGGACATTCTGAAACTTTTTCCACTTGGTAGAACCTGGCAGAACCTTCTTGGTAATGATATGGTCCTTGAGAGCAAAGGGTCACTTCCATCCTGTGCTAGATGACAACACATTCTCAACAAAGACTTGTTGCATCTATGAGTTTATTCCTGTAGACGAGCCTCTCCAGGTCCCCATGGCTAAGATCAGTTTTTCTATAGAGAGCCCATTTCAAAGTTCACTGGGTGAGCCAAACACTCCATAAAACCCAAGTTTGCCATTAGGAGACCCAGAGACCCTAGCTTTTTTGTTCCCTGGGTGGTGCTATTTAAATTGCCACTGATCTATCACTAAGCCAATGAACATTGTCATTTTTAAGTCATTATGGAACATATTGTAATCTGAATGTTATTGCAACAGGAGCCCAATGACAAATGCATACTACTGTTGTAGGAAGGCAGGCAGCTATGTAATGTAAATCGATAGAAGTAATTTTAAAAAATGGGATCCTGACCCTGATAACTGTGTTCTGAGCAAAAATCCTTAATTAGAGAGATAGTAAGGACCCCCCCCCCCCGCCCATGGTTGGTGGGCTCCCTGCTCCTATACACTGGAGGTTTGCTCCAACTAACCATTGGCAATCTTTGGGTTAAGAAAGGAGATCTCTGTTGCCTTCAGTTCAAAGTTAGGACATTTGCTGAATCTGGAGACTTCGCTTTGAATTCATTCCTGTGAACCAGTGCAAATCTCTTTCCCTCTCTGGACCTTAACTTCCCATCTGTAGTGTGAAGGGGTTGGACTAAATACCTGGAAGCTGCCTCCCAGGTCTGATGTTCAGTCATCTATGATTCAATGACATCACTTCGCAGGAGATGCCAACTTTGATATTGGTAGCTTCAGAGGAAATACCAAAGTCTGAGAATAGCTGTGGTCTTTAAAATGTTCTTTGAGTATTTTTTATGCCCTCCTTGGTCTGTGTTGCTGGGAAGCTATGCTGCTATTTTGAAGGCAGCTACAACTATCAAAATCAGTCTCCCAAACCCTTCTGTCTTATACAAACAGGTCCCTTTCTGGTGGATTGTTTGCACAACTGTACCCTTGAGGAAACATGCAATGGTGGGAGTCTGTTCTGGATAAGTTTAATTGTGGAGCTTCTTTTAATTCCCTGTGGTTCTGATATCTGAGTTCCCTTCCTTGGTAGTGATTCCATATATTCCTTTCTGGATAGTTTCCTGAGCACTGGTCTACAAGAGACTGGTCATGTCTTTGTGTATGTGCAAGACAGAAGAACCTTTGCCTACTTGAGAGGTCTATATGGACTTTGAGAAATATGAAAGGCTGACCTCAGATGACTAAATTAACAGGTTTCAATAGTTATTGATAAAAGATGACTTTAGGCTAGGCCATAATCTTTTTTTTTTGAAGAATGTGGTCTGAGATCCCACCTGGGAGGGCAGTATCAATCTTTGATCCAGGTAGATCTGAAAGAAAAGGGAAGGCAGTAAGTCGGATGTCACAGATTTTGGATAGACTTATCATTGCTCAAATTCTTCAGAGTTTTCTTAACCCGTAACCTCAGATAATTTGTAAAATGGTTCAGGAAAAAAGGCATCTCCAGGGATATTTGAGGACAAAACAAAGAAACACCGAGATACCTGGGAAATGCAGACTAAAATTCTCAGGCCTCCATTAATCTACAAAGAAGTTTTATTGTCTTTCCCAATTTTCAGTTCATATGCTCTTTGGTACTTCTGTATAATGGGACCCTGAAGAAGAAGCACTAGCTCAGAGGATTAGGATACTCCTGCTATTATTTTCTGCCTAAAGTGAGATTTGTAATAGGAGAGAGGCCAGTGTCCTTTTCAGGCTATCTGAAGCATCTGCTGCCTTTTGGCCACTGTAGTTCAATTGTTGGGGTTTTTTTCCCTCTCGGATTGTGTTCATATAAATTGTCTGGCAATCAAAGAAAACCAACCAGGGAAGAAGTGTACTGATAGAAATAAAGAATGGATGATTTGTTGAAAAAAGAATGGGGGTCCTTACTAAAATGGTAGCCCTGATAACATGGAGTAAGGAATGAATGAAAGATAACTGAGGATGGATGGGGAATGACTGGTAAGGTATTTCCTTCTTAGTTTCCCTTTCTTCCGCGGACATTAACTTCCTCATGGTCACTTACTCATATGACCTATCATCCTTCCTTATGACCACTGTTCCCCCTCCCATGTATTCTTTTAATTGCCAGGAACTATTGGATCTTTTTTTCATTATATCTTGATTATATTCTCTCTTGCAAAGAAGGGGAAAAACAAAACATTGCATGACTTAACTCTGCAATGAAAAAGCTGTCCAGAATGTTATGGAGGGGACTCATGTTTAGAAAAAGGACTGGATTGAATGACCTTCCTCTTGGATTCTTTGCATCCGTGGATATCTATGTTGTTCTGACTATGGAAAACAGGAAAACTTTTCTTTCTCCTTGACCCATATGTGAAGCCACTCAGCAAATGCATTTCACTGGGACTCGTTAAATTCCCAGACTGACACCATCCATCTTCTTGGTCTGGGGCTTGCCGCCTCGTTGTTGGATAGGCATAGGAATTTGTGACAAGGGACCTTGTCACTTGGGAGCTCTGAGCCAGGGGACTGAAAAACAAAGCAGTTAAAGATCTGGGGAAAGTCTCCTCACATATTGGAAAGTCTGGCTGTAAAAGGAATGGAAACTCCACAGAACAGGGAACATTCCATTCTTTGTTTCTCAGCTTGTCAATCAGTGCCCAACACATGGAATTCCCTTCCTCATTGCTTGAGAATTGATCCAGAGGGTGGAAGGAGGAAGAATGAGGAGAACCAGGTTTTTGGCTCCATCTATACAAGAAAGAATTTCATATCTAACAGAACCGTCCAGCAGTGGGACAAGCTGCTTTGAGAGGAGTGTAGTCAACTTCAGTTTCTTTATCTGTTAATGAGAAGAATAGTACAATGCCTACTGCAACTGTGCTGATGGACTTGTGATTCCTCTCTTTCTCCACCTCTTGGAAGCTGTTTATACTCAAGACCTATCCTCTGTAGGAGGCCTTCCCTGCTTCGCTCTGCCTCAGTGATGAGGATATCTTTCTCCTCCAACCGATATACCCATACTATTGCACCTGTACTCTTCTCCTGGACATGTGGATTCTTTCTTACTCTTTGAGTTGACTGGCTTATTCCAACCTGCTCTCATACCATCAGGCTCAGGTTTCCAGGAAGACCACTGCCACATAATTACACGCAGATTTTCTTCAGAGTTCTAAGGGAGGGCAGCTAGATGGTGCAGTGGGTAGAGCATTGGTCCTAGAGTCAGGAGGTCCTGAGTTCAAGTCTGGTCTCAGACACATAATAATTACCTATCTGTGTGACCTTGGGCAAGCCACTTAGCCCCACTGCCTTGCAAAAACTGAAAAGAAAAGTTCTAGGGGTAACTGGTAAGGAGAAATATACTGTCATTACTTCCTGCAGTAGTGGTACTTTGAGATACTAAGCACAGGCAGTTTCATAACAATAAAGTTAAAAAAATAAACTCATAAATAGAGGAAATATATTAATAATAAATAGGTTAAAAATCTATGTATAAACCTTGGGTCCTGGTCTTATACCTATACTCAGTGTCTGTGGGGAAGAATGGGCACACACTTATAGAATCACATCCATGAGTGAAGAAAATCCACATGCTCAGGGTAAACCCCAGCTCTCTCATTATAGACTTGTGTATCTTCTTTTTTGAGGAGCTGCTCATGATTGTGCATTGATGAGCATCGCTTCTGTGTTGAAGTGGAAACTTCAGATGTTGAGCGGACTTGCTCCATGCTGTGTTGTCTAAAACTTCATGGGGCAGGAAGGCTCAATTTCTGAATGACTTGTATTTTCTGCTTTCCATATTTTTCTTTGCTCAGCTAGACTTAGTAAGCAGTAAGTAGAATTTTTTCCCATCTTCCAGCTTGGCTGCCACATTCCTGCTCTGGCCTCCCCCCCCACCCCCTGTCTTCTCTTCTCTCTCTCTCTGACTTTACACTATAACCAGATACCCAACCCACTACAGTCCTCTTGTCCCCATCTCCTCATTAATATATTTCTCATTCAAAATCAGGACCAGGTTGTCTCAGAACTCTCAGGTTCATTTCCAGCTACTGCCTTGTAGGGACACTGTTTCTCTTAGCACTTTGAGAAGTGACTCAACCCAGAAACAAACCCTAAAGAGAGCCTGTCACAACTTGCATCCACATTGTTGATTTTTATAGAACTAAGGAAGATTTGTATTGATAGCCATGTTGACTCCTTCACTGAAATGGAAACTTCCTGAGGGTAAAGACTATTTCCACCCCGGTACTTGCCCAATCTGTGGTAGGTACTTAATAAATGCTGATGGATTTGAATTTCATTGACCTGTAAGAGTCCTCATTGACAGCAAGTCCTTGAAGTCTAGGACTCTTTCCTTCCTTATCTTGGTCTCCCCAGCATCTAGCACAGGGTCATAAGATCCTAGATCTGGAACAGGAAAAGACTTTAGAGGCATCTGGTCCAACCCTTTTATTTCATCAGAGTAAATGAGGAGTGGGTCGATGACCTTTGAACCCAGGTATTGCTTGTTCTAAGCCAGAAGTCTCCCTACTCATTGACAGTGCCTCGGTTCAAGACAATAAATGCTTACTATATGTAGAGACCATTGAGCCAGGAATTAGGAATGATATAATATTTAGGGAAGACCTAGTTCTCTGCCTTCATGGAAGTAAATGTAGAAGAGAAATGAGACATGAGCACAGAAAAAAATAATACTCAATATTATGTGATAATATTCATGACAAGTGCAAAATCCAGTGCTCTTGTGAGAGTTTTTCAGGACAAAGGCTGTTTTGAGTTTCCAATGAGAGCCTGTGTATCTCTCCTTTGGAACCATAAACTGCTCAGTAAATTTGGTCTCTTATTATTATTTTCTCTGAGGCAATTTCTGCTCTGTTCTTGCTGACGATGGTAAGGACTTTCCTCGGGGGCCCATGGGGAAAATGGGAAAAGCATTGCCATGGTCAGCAGACCTTGAGGCTGGAGGACAGTCTGCCCTGTTCCAGGGTGCAGAGGAAGGCAGAGAAGGGGCATCTTGGATGAGAGAGTCACACAATCTTGGAATACCAAGCAGGTTGGGGAAGAGGACACAGAGCTTAGGGAATCTTAACACAGGCAAGATTTATCTGTTTGTCACTCACCAAATGCACTTACAATAAAACTTGACATCACAATAGTTTCTAGAACAAATATTTATTTGTTTGTGTCTTGGCTTTGGGGCCCATCCATCTCAAAGAGACACCATGTGCATAGTAAGAGGTAAGACTGACAACAGACCAGGTGGGGGGGGGAGGTGGGATGAACTGGGAAGAGAATGGGCAGGGAGTGGGGGACCTGGGGGAGCTCATGGTGAAGGGGATGAGGCCTCCCTTTCATGCAAGAAAGGCCACTATGAATGGAAAGCCTTGGGTTGTCTTAGGGCTGTCATGGAAATAGCATCAAGTGAGTCTCAGAGGACCCAGCTTTGAACATCAGCTGGCCAACTTGCTAGTTGTCCGACTTTGGACTTCTTAAAGTTTATGTTTCATGTTTGTTGAAGTCTAATTTCCTGTTTTATGTTAAGCAACTCTCCTTTCCATTCAGTTCTAAGATTCCTTCCATACCTGACATTTTGTCCTAAGGTCCTTCTTCTGTAGTAGTATACATTCCAATATTTCTTCCAGTTCTGATCTTTGAAGATTCCACGAATATTAGTAATCTTCAGGTATGTTGGAGAGACACTAGGAGAGGCTGGTTCATCTTGTCCCTAGAGGATAGAGCCAGGAAAAATGGCAAAAGGGAAGACATTTTAGGCTCCACTTTAGATTTCAGATTAGTCAAAAGTAGAATAGGCTGGATCAAGAAAGGGGTGCCTTTCCCTCTTTGGAAATTTTAAACAGAAATTTTCTCCAATCTCCACCAGATTATTAGCCCTCTTAGCCCACTAAATCTCCTGCTTGGATCAAGCTTGCTTGGACTTCCCATCCCACCCAACCACCTCATCATCTTCCAGGAGGCACTTATCTCCTTTCTGCTTGGGCCATCATTTTCCATATTTCCATATTCCATATTCCCTCGCCACCCATTTGTTAAACTGGACAAAACTTTGTTACTGTCACTTCCTCTATTCAAATGAGCACCTGGATTGCATTTGTTTTAGTTATTTGAATCTTCAAGACATTCACTATACTAAGATCCTCCTAATTCTGATATTCTAAATGTGGAGTCTAGATTTAGAATTGAAAGAGACCTTTTATTTTTTTTAATTTTGTTTTTCCAAAGTTATATGTAAAACCAAATTATTCCTTTTTTGAAAAAAATTGAGTTCCATATTACCTCCCTCCCTCTTCGTTGAGAAGACAAATTGATAAAGGTTTTTATGTGTGCAGTCATGCAAAAGATATTTCCAAATTAGTCATGTTGTGAAAGAAAACATAGGACCCCCCCCAAAAAAAATCCTATAAAAATAAAGGAAAAGGAAACTTTGATCTTCATTCCAATGCCAGTTCTTTCTTTGGAGACAGCATTTTTCTTCATGGATCCTTTAGAATTGTCTTAAATTATTGTTTTACTTAGAATAACTAGGTCATTCATAGTTGTTTACAATGTTCTGGTTCTGCTCATTTAAGTTTACATCATTTCATTGAAGTCTTTCAAGGTTTTTTAGAAAGCCACTGTGCTTATTTCTTATAACACAATTCCATCACAATCATATATTACAACTTGTGCATTCATTCCCCAATTGATAGACTTACCCTCTATTTCCAATTCTTTGCTAACACAAACAGAGCTGTAATACATAATTTGGTATATCTGGGTACTTTTACTTAAAAAAAAATCTCTTTGGGATACAGACTTAGTAGTGATATTGTAGGATCAAAGGTTTTGTGCATTTTTATTGCCCTTTGGACATAATTCCAAATTGCTCTCCAGAATAGTTGGATCAGTTCACAACTTCATCAGCAATGCATTAGTGTCTCAGTTTTTCCACATTCTCTCCAACATTTTATTTTTTCTTTTGTTTCAGATTATCCAATTTGATAGGTGTTTAATTGTTTTAATCATAATTTCTTTAATCAGTCATGATTAAGAGTTTATTTGAGGGGCAGCTAGGTGGCGAAGTAGATAGATCACAGCCCTAGAGTCAGGAAGACCTGAGTTCAAATCTAGCCTCAGACACTTAATAATGACCTAGCTGTGTGGCCTTGGGCAAGCCACTTAACCCCATTTGCCTTGCAAAAGCCTAAAAAAGAAGTTTATTTGAGTATAGATGGCTTTGATTTCTTTTTCTGAAAATGACCTGTTGATATCCTTTGTTTATTAATTAGGGAATTACTTTTATTCTTATAAACTTGACTCAGTTCTCTATATATTTGAGAAATGAGGACTTTTTTCAGAGAGATTTGCTGTAAACCTCCCTCCTCCAGTTTTCTGCCTTCTTCCTAATGTTTACTGCATTAGTTTTGTTTGTGCAAACCATTTTTCATTTAATGTATTCTCTCTCTCCCTCTCTCCTACACCCTCTCTCCCACTCCATCTTTCCCTCTCTCCATCCCATTCCTTTTCTCACTCTATCTCTCCCTCTCCCCTCCCATCTTCTACATCCCATCTGTCCCCCTCCCCCTTCCCTCCCATCTGTCTCCCCTCCCCTCCCCCTACCTATAGGTATCATAGCTATTTATTTATTCCCTCTTTGAGCTAACTTTAATGAAACTAAGACTCAAGAACTGCCCAGCCCCCATTTCCCTATCCACTGTAAAAACTCTTATGTGAAATCGCATTCTACTCCTTCTCCCCTTATATTTCTGTTTTCCACCCCTTAATTTGATTGTTTCTGGATATTATCCCAATTCAGTCAATTCATTCCTATGCCCTCTCTCTAGATATTCCTAACTGTTCAAATAATGAAAATGTTTTTAGGAATTACAGGAATCCTCTTTACTTATGGGAATATATCCTTATTTCATCCCTTTGATTTCCTATCCTAAATCCCTATTTTATGCTTTTCTTGTGTTTTAAAGTCAAAATTCTGTTCCACTCTGATCTTTTTATTAGGAATACTTGAAAATCCTCTATTTCATTAAATATCCATATCCCCCCTAAAGGAGTATGCTCAGTTTTTCTGGGTGAGTTTTGGTTATAATCTTTTTTCCTTTGCCCTCCATCATATCATAACATAATCCAGGCCTCTGGAAATCATTCTTCTACATTCTATTTAAGGTGGAAGCTGTTCAATCTTGTATTAGCCTGACTGTGGCTTCAAAATAGTTGATGTTTTTCATTTTAGGGTCTTTTTTGGGAGGTGACTGTGGATTCTTCTAATTTCTGTTTTATTCTCTGGTTCTAGACTATCCAGACAGTTTTCCTTGATAATGTTTGAAATGATACCTGGGCTCTTTTTATTTTTTATTTTTTAGGTTTTTGCAAGGCAAATGGGATTAAGTGACTTGCCCAAGGCCACACAGCTAGGTAATTATTATGTGTCTGAGGTCAGATTTGAACTCAGGTCCTCCTGACTCCAGGGCCTGTGCTCTATCCGCTGCACCACCTAGCTGCCCCAAGAGTTATTTTCATCAACAAATTTTTGAACCTTATTTCTTATTTGTCTAAATCTACATTTTAATGAGTTCCTTTCTTCAGTGAATTTTTGTACATCTTTTTCCAGTTGGCTATTTTTTTTTTTTTTTAGATTTTTCAAGGCAATGGGGTTAAGTACCTTGCCCAAGGCCACACGGCTAGGTAATTGTTAAGTGTCTGAGGCCGAATTTGAACTCAGGTCCCCCTGACTCCAAGGCCAGTGCTCTATCCACTGTGCCACCTAGCCACCCTTGGCTAACTATTTTTAAGGAGTTCTTCTTTTCACTGTTTTTTTTTTTGTGTGTGTCTCTTATCATTTGGCATATTTTATTTAAGGTGTTATTTTTTTCAGTACTTTTTGTTAGGGGCAGCTTAGAATCAGGAAGACAGGAGTTTAAATATGGCCTCAGACACTTGTCACTAAGAAGCTATGTGACCCGGGGCAAATCACTTAAACCCTGATTTCCTCACATCCAGGGTCACCTCCCAATCATCCCTGATTCCTATCTGAGCACTGGATTCAGTTGGCTCTAGAGGAGAAAGTGAGACTGGTGACAGCACAGCACCTCCTCACTTAAATCCATTTCATGTGTTTGTCATTGGATCACCTCAGTGATATCATGGTCTTTGAGAAAGAAGGGTAAATTATTATTATTATTACTATTATATTACTTTTTTCCTCCTTTATGAGTTATTTACTTTTTATTCATAATTTTCTTGCATCACTCTCATTTCTTTCCCTGTTTTTTTCCCCACAGCCTCTTTTATTTAAGTTTAAATTTTGCTTTCAGACTTTGCATTTAACTGTTGTGGTATTGTTGTCTTTTTCTGAGTACCATCCTCTATTACCACAGTCGTTTTCTATAGTCAAGTTCTTTTGTCATTGTTTATTTGCTTATTTTTAAGCCTGTTTTATTATTCTAACTTTAAATTAAAGTTGGACCTTCTTCTGTGGTGGAAAGGGCACTGTCCTAAACTTTATGTGTTTTTTTTAATTGGTGCTACAGTTTTTAGATTTAGTTCTGGGAGATTGTAAGTTTTCAGTTCGTCCAAGGTATACGTTCTTTTACATTTTAAAAATATTTTATTTTTTCCAATTACATGGAATCAATGATTAATATTCAATTTTAAAAAACTGAGTTCCAAATTCTTTGTCTCTTTTGCTCTCCTTTTCTCTCTCTGAGATGGTAAGTAATTTAATATTGGTTATATACATGCAGTCATGCAAAGCACATTTCATGGTTGTCTGATTTAAGGAGAAGTATGATCACTGTTTGCTTGACCTGCACTCTGGTCTGTGAGTGACCACAAGTACTCTTTTCTGACTGAAATAATATACCAGTTGTCTGACTCCCTTGTCTTCTGTTGACTTAGAGTTCTGACCACCACTGCTGAGTCATTCAGCCCAAAAGATCTGTGGCTGATTTGCCAACCATGACCTGAACTTGGGCAGTTTTCTCTGGATTGCTCTCTTCTCTTAACCCAGAGGATAGATCTTCTAAGTTGTCTTTGTCTGGAAAATTGTTTCACCCCATCCTCTTGTTGATTTGGAATTTGGAAGAGCTCAGTTGAGTCTTTACCTTTATTCTGTCATCTGGACTCTACCCTTCTTCCTACCAAAGAATCTTAAAGACCATCTAGTCTGAGTTACTCATTGTACTGATGAGAAGACTGAGTCAAAGAAGAGTTAAGTGGATTATCCAAGTCACATAGCTAGTATGTGTCAGGGGCAGACTTTGAATTGAGACCTTTCTGACTCCAAGATCAGTAACTTAATACTTTAATTTATTACCTTTTTAAGTGAGATAGAGTCAGAGACTCAATTCAATACCAGGTCTTCATTTCAAGTAAGCATTCTAGTCATGATACCACAAAGAATTTCTATTCAAGGGAGAATGAGGGGATGGTTTAGGGAACTTGAAGTAGGAAGAGAAGCAAGGAATGGGCTCATCAGCACAGCTAATCAAAGGAGATTAAATGACCTGACTGGAGGCATGGGGGCCCAGTTACAATGAAATAACATTAGATTGTAGAAGTATCTTGACTTTCTCAAGTTCCATTTAGCAACATATGAGAAAGGATGGAGAAGATGAAAGTGAAGGAACCCCAGCGTTTGGACAGGTCAAGTTATGAATAAGAGGATGTGGAGTCAAAGAGTTAAATAGGGGGAGACCTTCATATTGGACCAGTCACCTATGGGGTCAAGACTAGGAAGAGCATTTAATTAACCTTAATTCAACAAAACATCTATTAAGCAGCTCTTCTCAGTATATGGTCAATGTTTTAAAAATCTCAGCAGAGATGAATTAGAATTTTATCATTCTGTGTTCTAAGATTCTTTAATTTTTTGACATCATTCATTCTGGATCCTCCCAGCATAGTCTAGACACAGCATAGAGTTTAAAAAAATAGACTTTGCCCTCAAGGAGCTAACATTTCTCAGGGAGAAAAATCACCCTTTGTACAGCTAAGTTAGGCAAAATCTATTCAGAGTGAATTGGGTCATAAATGTAGGGCTAGAAGGGAACTGTGAGGTCATCCAACCCAGTGCTCTCATTTTACAGTTGAAGAAATTTCATTTGAGAGGGCATGGAGGACACAATTATATATCAAGACCAAGCCCTGGGCACCACTGGGCCAATCCTCTTGAGGAAGAATGAGGAAAAAGGCTGGATTAGTAGGCAAACACAGATGATCAGAGAGGGGGAATAACATAATTCCTAGTCATAGAATTAAAGTAATTATGAACACTCCTATTCATTTGAAGCTTTAATTTTGTATCATCAATTGTCTATTAGACATTTCCAGCTTAAGGTCCTAGAAATGTCTCAAATTCACCATCTTTCCCCCCAAACCCACTCTTCTTCCAAACTTGCCCATTTCCTTCTCTTATGCTCTCATTTCTGTTACTTTGACATTATCACGTTCCTTATGTCCCCTCCGACACTGGTCTTATTAGTTGCCAACTATTGCTATTTTGCCTTCTACATACTCTTTCTCTGATCTCTTTGTTCACATAACTCCCATCTTAGTTGAAGCCCTCATCACCTTTCACCCGTTATTACAACAGTCTCTTCCTTGATCTTGATTTCTCCCTTCTAGGTTATGCTCCACATATTTGTGCAAGTGATTTTTTTTTTTTTTGGTAAACTCAACCCTGACCATGTCACTTCCCTGCTCAGTCAAGCTCCCTATTGTCTCTGGAATAAAATATATTTCTTCTCTTCCTATTTCAAAGCTCTGAATCGTTCAATAGTGTGATTTGGCAGCAAGAAAGCTTACAGTGTCAGCCATAGTATGCTGAACTAGTATGAGAATAGACCCTCTGCATTCTGTTCGTCAGTCCATGAATGGATTAATGTTTTTCTCCTAGGCACCACATTTTAGGCATAGCATGGAGGGGTATTTATAAGAGATTCAGTAGAATGATGAAAGACCTCAAGGACAAGTATATGAAGATCCCTTTCAAAAAACAAGGGGTTTTTAGCTTGAGAAGAGGTGAGGCATGATAGCAATTTCCATGCAAATTCTAAGCCTTCCAAGAAAGGCTCTCATGGGAAGAAGGTTTAGAATTTTTCTCATCCATATTCCTCCCATACCTTTCCTCCCCCTCCAAGGGTCCTTTGTGCTTGGTCCATGAAAAAGAAATTCTAGCCCTAAGAAAACAACTTTTGGTAGAACTCTAATAGATTTACCATCAACTCCAAATGTATTTTGATATATTTTGGCCTATTGTCAGATGACAAGGACACTATAAGTTAATGCCTCATAACATTTAACCTGCTCCCAGGGAGGGGAATAGCTCATTCTGACCAAAGGGATTGTTTTCCTTCTGAGATCAAGCTCTTTGGCCTTGTGTATGGGTTTTGATTGGGCCCCATTCTTGCAGGATAACAGATTTAGGGTGGAAGTAACCTTCAGCGAGGTGATCTAACCCAATCCCCCCACTTTGTAGATGAAGAGGCCAAGTCCCACAGGGTTTAAATGATTTGTTCACTGTCATGGTCAGCAAATGATGGACCTGGAAACTGAATGCAGGTCCTCTGAGCTTGAAGGACTTTCTCCTGTATTCAGTTTGATCTGGGATTTAGAACTAGAAGAAACTTTAGAGATTATATGGTTCAACCTCTTTATTTTACAGAAGAAATGGACACATCCTTGAGCTAGTAAGTCATGTTCCTGAGGCTGTGAGTCCCAGAGATTCAATCCACATCTTCACAATCCAGCCTTGGTACTCTTTGCTGCCTTGCACAGAAGTGGCTAGAGATCTAAGAGGCTTGGGCATGCCAGGCCTTCCTGGTACATGCATTTGCTTCAGATGTGGATGATAACTGCTGCGGGTGAGGGAGAAATTTATAGCAGAGCGTTTTTTAATTAGGAGAGCCAGAAGTACTGAATGACAAGGGAGCCTTTCTTGAATAATAGACCTCGGACGCTTTCCTGGTGGATGGGTGTTGATTTATATAAGTACACTGAACTGATTTTTCAGTAAATTAAGTCCCATATGAAACCCAGAGCTCCTTTTGCTGAGATGTAATAGATAGGGCCTTCCCAATGTAGCATAGTTTTATGTGGGATATTAGTATTTGTCTGGAAAATTGGGTTATGTAGACAGCCAAGCTTGGTAATTAATTACTGCCACTGCAAAATAGGATAGAAGGTATCAAGTTCACTATTCTTGACTATGTTCAAGCAGAGAACTCTGGTAGTAAGTTCCCCATTCCTGAGATGTGAAACCTGGAATGGGTGGGAGTGAGTTCCTCACTCCTGAGGATGTACTGCAATGGATGCTTATGAATGTCACATCATCTCTAGTGGGACATGCACCTCCACTGATACAAACTCAGTATAGAGAACATGAATGATAATACCTGGTGTTTCTGTAATCACTTCATGAGTTTTGTAAATCACATTATACATGTCACCTCATTTGGTTTTCCCAGCCATCCCAAAGGGTAGAAACATTAAAGGTAAAGTGGACATCCTCATTTTACAAAGGAGTTTAAAAATTAGCTGAAGGGTAATGAAATAGGGGAGACTAGGGTAGATAACCTTTCTGGGAAAAAGAGATCTGGAGGGACTGCCAGTTCAGTAGGAGTTGGCAGGTAATATGGTGGCCCCATATAACTAATTCCTGAAAAGAAATAGGTAACCAGATTGTACAGAATGCTGGACCTGGAGTCTAAGAACCCCCATTCAAGACTGCCTTAGTCACTGAACAGCTGTGTGATCTTGGGCAAGTCATTTCATCTTACCTCATGATGGTGGTGGTGGGTGGTGGTGATTGTTTCTGTTCATGTCCACAACAAGGAAGGTTTCAGGTCAGTTCCACTATCCTCTGGCCTGGTCGGGCCCCATCTGGAGGAATTCCCTCAGTTCTGGTATCTCACTTGAAGGGCCAGTGTTTGTTTGGAGAGGGCACAGATGAGGGAAGTCAAGATAAGATGGTAAAGGACCTTTAGATCGTACCATGTGAGGACTGGTTGAAGGAATTCTGCATAGTTGGTAGAGGAAAAGAAGACTTGGTGTATAGCATGAGAGAGTCCTTTGGGTCCTGGTGGTACTCACAGAATGATCAGTTTAGGTTTGATATGAGGAAATACTTTGTACCAGCCGATGCTGACCTGTTATGTGATCGGCCGCCTTTGGAAGTCTACACCTTCTGGAGGCTACTTCAGTACTGTCAGGGATCCCCTAGACAGGGTTTGACTCAGTGGATCCCAAGGTCCTTTTGAACTCTGAGATTCTGTTCCCTTTGGACTTTGCCCTGGTCACTGAAAAGCAGCAGTACTGCCCTGACTGCAGTGACAAAGGTTTGGCTGTCACTCAATATCAGGAGGAAGTTTTTCTAGCCATTTGGTTGTATCCTGGCCGGGGTCATCAAGCCAAGCTTTTACAACAGCCAGACACAACTTTGTGGCTCAAATGGGCCCTTCTTAGATCGACTCTCCATAAAGGCTGAACACATAAAGTGAAGTCGTAACTCAGTGAGACTCTTCTGATGGAGCCTGAGATAATATGATCTGGGGACTCAGATGGCTGATTATCTAACAGCTTAAAGGGGCCGAACTTGGGGGACCTGTATCAGTGAAGATAGGCAATTGAGAACGGTTTGGTATCAGAAGAGCTGGACAAAGAGCCTGCTTTTGCCACTGACTTTGTGATCCTGAGCAAATTGTTACCCTCCGCTGTGCCTCAACTTCCTCATCTCTAAAACTGGGGGAGGAATGGTTCTATGACAAGGGCTGTTGCCCTTGAAATGAGGTTCTGACTGAAGGGAAGACTTTTGCTTGGAGGCTGAACAGGAAGGTGTTGGGTAAGGTTGGTGTTGGAAAGAAAAAATATGAAATCCCCAGGACCCTCTGTACAAAAGTGATCAACTCTGATCCTCACTATAGTCAAGAAGGGGGAAAAATACAACATAATACAAAGCTTAGTTACTGGCTTCAACAGGTTGTTGAGACAGGTGAGACCCAGAAAGTTCCTTTTGGACAGTCATCCAAAATTTGGATCAGATTTTGGTCTTAAGCTCAGGTGTCTGGACTGGGAGTCAGTGAACTCTGCATTCCGGATCATTGTCTTTTATGGAGGACTAGGAATGGGCAAGCTAACCCCTTGGGACAGAGCCAGTCAGGGACAGCCTCAGGTTTGCTAAATTGGGATCAGCACTCCTCCAGGGAACCCTCCTCTAGGGAACCCTGTGACTTTCTTAGAAGGTGGGCTCTGGTCTTGGGGAGATGGTTAGTTCCTGTTGCAGACATCTTCTAGAGAGTGAAAAAGCTTTTGCTAGCTCTCTTTGCCCTCCACACCCAAAAGATCTCTATTATGTTTATCCTTCATTTTTGAAGAAGACCACATCATCAGGGAGGTGATATCACAACAAGCACATGAATTGGATTTGATTGAGGTGGGGCTGGGCTAAGTCACCAAGCTCACTTTCTCCTACAGAGCCATGTGGGTCCAGTGGCCAGGTATGAATCAGGGGCAACCAGGATTGAGTGACTTGCCCAAGGTCACATAGCTAGTAAGTGGCAAAAGAGTCTGAGGTCAAATTTGAACTCCAATCCTCTTCAATCCTAGGCCAGTGCTCTATCCATGGAGCCACCTAGCTGCCCCAGTAACCTCAGGCATATCATAAGGCTTCTGTTTCTTCATCTCTAGAGTGAAGGGGTTGCACTTGATGATCCTTAGGGTCTCTTCTTGCTCTCGATCTGTGAGTCCCTGCCCCTTCAATGCCTCTTTCAGAAAGGAGATTAGACTACATGATTTCTAAGGTCCCTTTGAGTGCCAGGAGGCTATGATTCTTTGATCTCAGAGCAGCATTTAACCTTTTAAGATGTAATTGAGCAATTTTCCATGATGGTTAAATTTCAGAGATAGTGCTGAGAAGAAGCATGAAGAGAGACTACATCAAGTGGCAGTGATTGAGGGCAGTCTTCCACTGAGCCCAGGCTGAGAGAAGAAAAAGTCACACAGAAACTCAAAGTCATATTGCCTGCTCAGGACTATCAAGTCAGTTGGTTGGATGGACAAGCACCTCCTCTCATTACTTTAAACTGGTTTTCTAAGCACTTTTTTTCACTATAGCATTGTGAGGTAGGGAGTTCAAAGTATCATCATCCAGATTTTTCAGAGGAGAAATATGACATTTAATCATTGGAGGTCAGGTGATGATTGTGATGCATAATATAAAGCTTAGTGACTGGCCTAAAAGATCTAGAACTTCTTTTGAGGCCTTTAGGTCCTTGACCTCAGAGCCTGTTGATGATCTACGCTGATTCTCAGCACCCCCAGGCCTACTGGCCTTTAGTCCCAATCCTGAGGTTGGCACCTTTTCTGGGCAATATTTCCTACCTTTTCTTTCAAGAAGTGAGTCTTCCCTCCTCCAACATATCTTTTTGCCTTCTTTTATGATTTCATCATTGCAATACTATACCCATGCACCATGCTTCTCCAACTAGATGGTGAGGGATGGGGGAATGTGTCTGTTTTTATCATTATTTTCTCCCCACCAACCTCACTGTGTTTAGAGTATAGGACCTTACACACAGTAGGTGATTAATAATGGTATGTTGAATTGAAATAGCTTGAATAAAATCTTCAACTGAAAAGGCTCATGGAGAGAATCAGATTCAACTCCCATATTTTATAAATGAAACAACTGAGATCCTTAGAAGCAAAAAAACAGTTGTTCTCTTTCATTAAGTATCGGCCATCTCGTCCAGCCTTTATACTTTACAGAGAAGGAGACTGAAAGCAACTTGCTTCAGGTCACTGAGAAAGTAGTGGTGTTCCAGGTCCTGTGCATCCCAGGGCAGGCTGTGTCATTAGATCCCATCCCTTAGTGTGCTGTTAGCCCCTTTCGGCTTCAGCCTCCTCCCAGGGCAGCTTTGTGCAGGGCTGATGATGAGCCCAGTAGGGGAGGGAGAACAATCAGCTCAGTCCCCTGTCCTTTCCACCCTTGATAGAGGTGTTAGCTCTGGCTTCCTTTCCTTCTCGGCAGGGAGCATTCTGCCAAGGCAAGCTTATATATTGCCTGGCATCGGCTTTGCAGACGGGACTGGCTCATGCTGTAAAGGCAGAAATGGATTGAGGTACTTTGGGTCAACGGAATGAAATGGGCTCTTGCAGCTCAATTAGTCTTTCCTCATGCATGGATCAGGTTCCAGCTGTTGACATAAAATAGAAGTGATACTGGACTTGTTAGAATCCCTCACATGGAGTATTATGCACAGTTGTGGATGTGATATTTTAAGGAGGAATTGACAAGCTAGAGCATGACCTGAACATTAGAGAGGACGATGATAGTGGGGTCCCAGCCATTCAAAGAGCAGTTCAAGGAACTGGGGGGTCTTGAGCATGGAGAAGAGAAGATTAATGTGTGTGGGGGGGTGAATAACAGCTGCCTTCAAGTATTGGAAGGGTAATGACATAGAAGAGGGATTCAGGATTTCTTCCTTGGCCTTATAGAATTGAGGGAGGAGCAATGGGTGAAATTGGTAGAAAGAAAAGCTTCCTGTGATGCTGAGCTCTTCCCAAGAGATAGGGACCCCTTTTAGAAGCAGATTGCGATTTTTTGTTTTGTTGTTTTGTTTTTAATCACAGGAGATCTTCGAGCCAATGCTTAGCTAGCACTTTGGGATGTTACTGGAACAGAGATTCCTGCTTGGGTATGTGTTGGATTTAATGACTTTTGAGGTCCTTTCTGAGCTTCTAATGTTTTATATTCAAACATTGTGACAGTTTCCCCGTGTTCTGGATTGAGTAGCTAACTAATAAAAAGAATGCCTTTCATGTCTTGAACTGTCATAGAATGTTAGAAACAAAAGGCACCTCAGAGATAATTTCTTTCAACTTCCTCAATTAAAGGTGAGAATATTAATGCTGAAAGGGGAATTGAGGCTCTTTTAGTAGGCTATACAGCCATATATTTAGAACAAGGAGGGACCTCAGAAGTTATCCAGGTCAAGCCATTTCTTTTTCCATATATAAAAACTTGGACCCAGGAAAGTTAAATGAATTACCCAAGGACACATAATAAGTTAGGTGTGAATTCTGGGTCTTTTCCTTCTCAGTTCAAGAATCTTGCCCTCACACCAGACTGTCTGCATGTCTCTATAGATCCAGATCCAGATACTGAAACTCCCCAACTGTGGAGGGCATAATAATAACAGTGAGGACATTTTTTCTCTTTTTTTAGAAAAAAACACATTTTTTATGTCTCTTAACTTTATGTTGCATTTTTTCACAAATATGTGCATCCTCCATAATAGATCATTACTCCTTGTGATGAAGAAAAATTGCTGTTATTATTACACATTTGATAGTATCGGTCAATCATTCCATAAGCATTTATTGAATATGAACTCCTTGCCAGATACTGGAGAAATGTTGGGAATATCAAGGCAAAAGCCAAGTGTTACCTCTCCTCAAGAACCTCTCAGTCTAACCCGGGGAGACACAATATGCATATTTAGGTACTACAAGATACCCACTATAAGATGGTTGGAAGCTTATTTGGAAGACATTGCTAACTGGAAGGAATGAAAAGTTTGATATAAAAGATGCTTTAAGGTAATGAAAGAAGTCATGACTTGGAGGAGACACAGGCTGGAGTGAGACAATTACAGGATGGGGAGGGCAAATCTGTGGCTTAGTTTGGGGATGGGTGTGAAAGATGGGAGATGGCCTCCTGTGTTGGGAGAGGACAAAGGCCAGCTGGTGTGACTGGTCCCTAGTGTTAATGGAGACTTGTGTATGACAAGACTGGGGATCCAGGCTGAGACCATGCTGTGAAGGACTGAAGATTCCCAATAGTATATGCAGTGCAATACAGATGGCCACCTTTTTAAAGAAGCAAAAGGGAAAGGAAGCATTTATTTCATCTTTTCTTCAGGTTCTAGTTGGTCACTAAAATTACAGTGTGTTGGGGCAGCTAGGTAGCATAGTGGATAAAGCACCGGCCCTGGAGTCAGGAGTACCTGGGTTCAAATCTGGTCTCAAACACTTAATAATTACCTAGCTGTGTGGCCTTGGGCAAGCCACTTAACCCCGTTTGCCTTGCAACCTCCCCCACCCCAAATTAGAGTGGGTAGTTACACCATTGTAGTCATCATGTAGATTGATTTTCTGCTTACTTTGCATCAGTTCATATGTGTCTTCTCATGCTTCTTTGAATTTTCATGTTTGTTTTTTTTTAAAATTATTGATATATCCTGAATTTCCTAATATCTCCTCTCTACCCCCCAAAAGAGTCATCTCTTATATTGGAGAACATAAAAGGGAAAAAAATCCTAGATCATCAAAATTCCCAATAAGAGTCACTTCTGGTCCTTCTTTCCCTCCACTATGTGACTGGCCCCTCAACTCTGAACCCATGCACATGAACTGGGTTCAGTCCTAGAGGAACCCAACCACTCCCAGGAAATTTCAGGTACTTTTCTCATACTTTTGCATCCCTGAGCTTGAGGAGAAATTATTTAAAACTTCAATTTAACTCAGTCTTCCCAAAGCAGGAAGGGAAGGAAGGAATAAGCATTTATATATTGCCTATTGTAAGCCAGAAAAAGTGTTTTACAAATATTCTTCAACAACAGTTGGTGTTAGTATCGTTATTTTATAGTTGAGGTAACCAGAGGTGTAATGACCTGCCCAGTATCACACAGCTAGTAAGTTTCTGAGGTGAGAGATGAAGGCAGATCTTGCTGATTCCAGGTTCAGTGCTCTATCTGCTGTGCCACATGGCTGCTTCAGGACATGGGAAGATATTCAGTGAAGATGCTATGTAAGGTATGGGACAGTTAATTATTACTGAACAAAAAAGAAATGCTGAACACAAAAGGAGTCATTGAAAGAAACTTGAAACAAAATGAAGACTTAAGTGACACAGTAAAATGACTGTTATAATCTTTCAAGAGGCTGAGATTAGTGCAAAAAAAAGTCATTACCAATAAGAAAGTAATTTTTTTTGAAGAGCTACTCTCTAACTGCTGCTATTTTCCTACCTCATCTTTTTTCCCCATTTTTCCAAATGTAAACTAAAAACGAACCCTTCTCTATACACAATATAATACAGAGAGAGTTGTATGTGAAACTGGATTTCTATTATGTAAAGCTCACTCTCAAGTTTATGATAAAATTCAACATGTTACTTTCAAAGTTGTCTTGCTTGTCAGAGATTCCTTCTGGTCCCTCTGTTCTGTGTATTTGAAAAACATTTCAATAATACTTTTTTCTTTCTTTCTTTCTGGCAACCTCATACCTAGCTCCCTTCAGGCTGCCCACTTACCAGCCCTTCCATTGGAAAAAAAATGAAAAACAAAACCTTTGTATCTCATTTTCTTGGTGAAGCAAAGCAATTCTCACATTGGTTGTGTCCAAAAATATAACTTGTTCTGCAACTTCAAACTATCACCTCTGTTCTTTTGGGGGAATGAATATAGTATTTGTATGACTAGGTTAAAAGGTATGCACTTTTAAAGGGAATTTTAGAGAATGTTTTTCAAATTGCTTTCTAGAATATCTAGACCAATTTAGTTACACTAGCAGTGCATTAGTCTACCAATTTCTCTTCGGCCCCTATAGCAACTGCCTTTTCCTTACCTTTTTTTTTTTAATTTTGTTTTTGGTCATCTTTGTCATTCTGATAGGTATGTGTAGAACTGCAGAGTTTTCTTTTTTTTAACATTCATTTCTCTAATTATTGACATTTTGGGTAATTTTTTAATATGACCATTGAAAGTTTTTCTTTCTCCCCCCCCTCCCTTTAAAAGTATTTCTTGGGGGTGGCTAGATGGCTCAGTGGATAGAGCACTGGCCCTGGAGTCAGGAGTACTTGAGTTCAAATCTGGCCTCAGACACTTAATAATTACCTAGCCATGTGGCCTTGGGCAAGCCTTGCAAAAACCTAAAAAAAAAAAAATTAAAAAAAAATAAAAGTATTTCTTGTTCATATTCTTTGACCACCTATCTACTGGGGAATGGTCCTTGATAAATGCTTGTTAAAAAAGCATTGAATCCGTTCTTTATATATATTCAGAAGATGAAACTTTAATCAGAGAAAGTATTTCAAATTTTTCCCTAGTTTCCTGTTTCCTTTCTTATTTTAACTATTAGTTTTGCTTGTGCAAAACGTTTTAATTAATTAATTTAGTTTTATATCCATTGTCTCATGAATCTTTCTATCCCTTGTATAGTCTTGAACTCTTTGCATCAATAGATATAAGATCCATAATTTTCCTTGATTCTTTAATATGATGATGTCACCTTTGATATCTAGGACTTAAATCCAGATGGAGCTTCTTTTATTTGCATAGTGTGAGATGGCAATCTAAGCATGACTTTTGTCCACCTGCAATTTAGTTTTTCCAATAGTTTTTGACTGGTACTGATTTCTTACAACAGAAATTGGAGTCTGAATTGATTTAACTTACCATGTGCATTTGCTCATGTTTGTTATAAATTAATCTGTTTATTATTAACATCAACTTGTCTCTTTTAAAACCAATTCAAAATCATTTGGATGATTACTGCCGTGGTATTTGGGATCTAGTATTTCCAGTCCTCTTTCCTATCTGCCTTTTTTTCAGCATTTCTCTTGCTGATCTTTCCATTTTGTTCTTCCAATTTAATTTTGTTAGTTTTATTTCTATTCTTGAAAGAAAACCTTTGGTATTTTATTTGCTATGGCATTGAATAAGTAAAGTAAGTTAAGCATGCAAGTCTGAAAGAATATTGACTAAATAAAAAATTATAATTTCTCCAATTAACATCTGTCTTTATTACTGTAAAGAATTTGTAGTAGTATACATATAGTTTTTGTGCATGTCCTGGCTGGTAGATCCCCAAGTATTTTGTACTTTGTTTTATGGTTTTTCCTGGTGAATTTTGTTGGCAATAAAAATGATAATGATTATGTGGATTTCTTTTATATTTTTCAACTTTTCAAAACATAATATTTGCAGAATTTAATAATAGACATTAATTTTTCAATTACTTTTAGTTGACTGTTGAGTTGTCTACATAGAACCTTATCGTCTACAAAAGTTATGGTTTTGTTTTTTCTTTTCCTATGCTTATTCCTTAAATTTATTTTTATTCTTGTATTGATATAATTAGTATTTTAGAACAGTATAAAATAATAGTGGTGATGATGAACACTTTGGTTTTATATCTGATCTTACTAGAGAGACTTTAATGTAAGTTTGCCTTATGATTTTATATTGACACTACTTAGCATATTAAATCAGGACCACAGTAAATAAGTCATATCGTTTCCTAGCATTCTTGACAGAAACTGGTTTTGTGTCCATCAGAAACCATTTCAGTACCTTGGAATTGTGCAGGTTTTATGATTTTTCTTCTTATATGATTTATTATGTTATTTTCCTAATGTTGAATTAAATCTTCATTTCTGATAGAAATATAACATTGTTGTAGTGTATGATCATTTGACATATGCTGTTGTTGCCTCTGATTATATATTCTTTCTTACTTTTGCATAAATGTTCATTAGGTATATATTGAGCGATATAGCAGGGCTTCTTAACTTTTTTGAGTGTATCAGACAACTTCTCTGAATAATGCAGAAGATTACAGATTATACTTTATAATATCAAAATATTAAACAAGCAAACATAAAAAACCAGTTAAGGGTCACCAGATTAGGAATACCTGGTCTATATTTTTCTTTCTCTGCTTTTTTGCTTCATGACTTTGTTATGAAGATAATATTTTTATTATAGAATTTGGAAAAAAATCCTCTTTTATATTTGCAAATAGTTTATATAATGTTGCAATTAATTGTTCTGTGGATGTTTGATAGGATTCACTTGTAAATCCATATGGTGGAAAGTTTGTTACTTTAGGAGTTTACTCATAGTTTGTTCAGTGTATATTTTGCAACTTGGGTTATTTAATCAATTTTTTATGTAAACTTGGGAATCTAAAATTTTTATTCATGTTTATTTTTATCTAAATTATTAATCAAGCATGTAACTGGGCAAAATAGCTTCAAATTTTCAATATTTTACCTTCAATTATTTTGAATTCTCTTCCATTTTTAATACAATTTGGTTTTCCTCTTATTTAAAAACCAGAAGAATTAACTATTTGTCAATTTAATTACTTTTTTTAAAAAAAATACATCAGTTCAATTTTTGGCTTTTAATTTTTTCAGTATTTTTGGAAGTTATCTGGGGATTTTTCATTTATTATTTTTCTAGTCTTCAAAATTACATTCTCAATTCACTGATAAATACTTTCTTTGCTTTATTGATGAATATTATTTAAAATATATTTTTACCAAGTAAGTATTGCTTTACCCTCTTCCTTAATATGTAGATAGATTGTTTTGTTGAATTTTCTTTGAAATTTTCAGTTGTTCCTCTGAATTTTTTTTTGTGCTTACCCATTTTTTTTTTTTAGGTTTTTGCAAGGCAAATGGGGTTAAGTGGCTTGCCCAAGGCCACACAGCTAGGTAATTATTAAGTGTCTGAGACCGGATTTGAACCCAGGTATTCCTGACTCCAAGCCTGGTGCTTTATCCACTACGCCACCTAGCTGCCCCCAATTCTTTAGAATTTAATTATTTTCTAATTAACTCTAATCGTTTCTTCAAGGAACTTTCATTGATTTTAATTTTTGTATTTCATGATCAGTAAATGACTAATATTTTCTTTTTTCTCTATGATGCCCTTTTACCTCTTTTCATTTCCTCCTTCTTTGCATGGAGAGAAGTGAGGAACAAAGAAAAGAACAAATACAAGAGCATGGGATGATGGAAATATACAATTAATTATAACTGAATGTGAATGGAATAAACTCGCTCCTCAAATGGAAAAAAATATTAGCATGGACAGAAATCAGAATCCAACAGTATATCGATCAGTCATTGTTTCTTAAGCTGTACATGTACCAGATACTATGTTAAATGCTGAATACATACTTATACATACTTGAAACATAAAAGATTCACCAAAAATTAAAATCAATGCTTAATAAATACTTGTCATCTTTTTGTTGTCTGTTGTGACTCATGGTCAGTTTTCAAAAAGGTACAGCCAAGAAAAATGTAAATGCTTTTCTGTTCCACCTTAGTAATTACCAGAGACCTTTTATATAAGTTTTCTAAGGATTCAGGGTCTTAACTTCTTTTTTCTGTTTTGTTTTTTCCATCAGAAATTTTAGAAACTTTGCTTTATGAAACATCATTTACTACCTCATCCACCCCTGTCCCACCCTCTACCTCCACTGGGACTGGGCTTGTTAGAGAAGTTGCTTTATGACTGTAAGCATTTTTCTTTTGCCTTTCAGAAAATCATTTTCAAATTCTTTTCTCCTACACCATAGCAGCTCCCAACTCTTATGTGATCTTGTCTATGGTTCTTCAGTAATTTCATTCCTTTTGCTGCCTACTGTATTGTTTCTTTGATTTGCAAGCTTTATATTTTGTTAATAAAATTCCAAGATGTTTTTATTTCAGTGTTCTTATAGGAAGTAGCTGGTCTATTCCTTCTATATTCATTCACTTTCTGCTTCTAATAGATCTGACCAGTTAATATTCATGTTTTCTTGGTACTAATGATTTATTTTTTGTTACATTTTTTCAGGTAGATAGTTTACCTTTTCTTTTTTTTTTCATTAAAAAATTGTTTTAGTATTGAATGTTTCAGGGAATTACTGACTTCTGTTTGGAACCTTTTCCAAAGAGTTAGGTTCTTGGGTAAGATTTGCCAATATCTGTTCTAAGGTATTGATTCTCCTTGCCATTTTTTCCTCTTTCACCCTGGTCTGACCGTGTTCCCTGTGCATTCCACAGGGTAGAGAGTGGGGCTGAACTAGGACACTAGCATGAATTGATCCTGCCTCCTGTGGGAGCCACGATATAGTACTGGAATAGCCCTCCTTGTGCCTCGACTTCCCTTTTACCCTCAGTTATCTCTGCTTAGAGCTTCTGCAGGACTCTGGCAGATTTTTTGATCTATCGTGGACAGAATAAAGGTGGGATTTCCTTTGTCATTATTCCTTCTGGTCTATTTTTAGAACTTGTATGTGTTGCTTGTGGGGAATCTTGGTTCCTTAGTTTAGGCAGTAATATATTGCTGTCTTTCCTCAAATCCTAGGTTAGATGGAAACATCAGAACATGAAATTATTTGTGAGATTGTTGAATAGACATTATTCATTTCACCTAGCTCTGTACTGTATACTTCAAGATAGGTGATTATATGTACTCACCTACATCTCTATCTCTATTTCTACCTTTCTCTTCCTTTCTTTTCCTCTATTGCTCTCCCTCTCCCTTTTTCCTTCCTTCCACTTCCCTGTCTTATTTCTGAGACTTCCCATATAAATATTGTATAAATGTTGGCTATTATTTTTTATTTCTAAAATGTTTTATAATTTTATTTTAGTCTTGATTATTCTATAGTGATTGACTTAAAGGTATGTTATGAATTTTTAATTATATAAAATGAGACTTCCTTATTTATCATTTCTTTTTGAATTCTGTGCTGGTAAACTAAAAACTACCAATTTTTGTGGACTTACTGTATATTTTGATATGTCATTGAAGCTATTCATTGTCTCACTTTGTTGATTCACTGAGTTTTCTAAACAAATCATCACATCATTAGCAAATAGGGATAATTTTGTTTCCTCATTGCCTATGCTCATGTCTTGAATTTATTTCTGCTGTTATATCACTATGGCATTTCTAGTTTTCAAAGGTGGTAAAAGTGATCATTTTAGAGCAGTCTTGGTGTGGAAATTTTCATCTGCAAGTCAGTATGATATTGTTGGCAGAGCCTTAGATTTGGAGCACAATGATGGAGAAACCCTTCCTCTTTGGGACTCAGTTTCTACCTCTATCAAATAGGAATATTATATTGGATGATTACTAAGGTACCTGCTAGCTCTGACTTATATGCTAAAATCTCTTCTATCGTTGACATTTTATGTTTTATGTTCATTTGTAAAATGAGATTTAAAAGATGATCCATCCCCATCGTATCTTTCATCTTAGATACACTATTTCAATGAATTACATACATCATTCAGCTCTCTGAAACTCAGAACTTCAAAAGAGAACTTGAGAAACTCATTCAGCTCATATATGTGCAGAATTCTTTTCCTTGGAACACAAGAAATTTCTTTTATAGTTCTGACATTTACTTGCTATATGACCTTGGTCAATTCATTTCCTCTCTCTTTTTCTGGAGAGGTAAAACTGAGATGTTGATGTCTCATTTCACCCTAACTACAACCCTGGAAGTGAGGAGTTGTTGTTATTTCCATTTAAAGATAAAAAAAATCTCAAGCATGTGTCCATGGTCACACAGCTAATGAGTTTCCAAGACTAGATTCAAACTCGGATCTTATTGACTCCAAGTTTAATACTCCAGGTAATATACTTCTTAGGTGCCTCATAGCATTTATAGGGATGGCACTTTAAGGTTAGCAAATGCAAGTCTGTACAAATAGTATCACATTTGATGTTTACTACAACCTGAGGGTGCTATTATGACCCCTCTCCCATTTTATACATGAAGAAACTTAGTCAGACTTGACTTACCCAAATGTCAAACAGATGGCACTGCCTGGACTTATGCATTTGTTCCACAGCTCCATCCAATCCTTTCTCCACTGCTGAATATTTTGGATCCACAAATCTAATTTCTCCATTTTCAAGATGAGAAAGCTCAGGGCCAGAGAGAAGAAGGAACTTTTCTCAAATTCACATAGGAAATATGTCATTGACTCAGGATTGACATTCATTTTCTCTGACTCTTAGTCTTGCTGTTGTTACTATGTGCTTAAAAAAAGAAGAAAGAAAAAAGCACCCAGTTCCTTTGCTAAGCCCAAAACACAGCCAGAAAGCACCTCTTTGATCCTTGAGATGTTAATACTTGTTGAAACCTCTTGGAAGTCAGCTGGAAGTGGATAAAAATGGAGCCTGTAACCCAAAAACTATTCCTTACCTTGCTTTTTTGGTTCATTGTTCTTGAATTTGGGATGCTATTGGGATTCCTGGACTGCAACCCCATTATTAAGATATTTATGACATCACAGCTCTTTCCACAGCTTTCACTTTCTCCTAATGAGCCTAAAGTCTTCTAGGGGAGCTGGGATCCCAGGCTGGGTATGTCCATAGTAGGGAAAAAATGCATTTGAAGATATAATGATGAGAATCAAGGGAGGTAAATATTAGCAAGATTTGGTGCCTAAAAAGCCATGTTCAGATCCAGGAAACCCTGGATTCAAGTGCTGCTTCTAATATACACTGGCTGTGTGACCTTGGGCAAGTCACTGGTGCCTCAGACCCCACTTAGCTAAGACTATTGCTTACAGAGAATGTCCTGGTCTACACTGCTGTAGTCAGAACCTCCTCCCCCAAAATCCATGTCAACCTTGAAGCCCTAGATACTCCAAGGGAAAGTCATTGGTGCTCTGTGCTGACATTGGTCAAGAGGATGGCTGGTATGGTGCAGTGACTAGAGAGCCAATCTTGAAGCCGAGAAGACTTGGGCTCACATCCGACTTGGTGTATACCCTGGCTACAGAACCTGGAGCAAGGCCTTTGACTTCTGAGTGATCAAGGCAGCTCCATACTGTGATTATCAGATTTAATGCCTGCCACATATAGTGCCTGCTGAATTTCCACACTGATACAGTCACTGTATGGGAAAATGATAGTGATGCTGAGAATGTCTCATATTTGTTTAGCTCTTTAATCATATAGTAGAAAGTGTGCAGAAACCTAAGATGAAATGGTATTCTAGGTCTTTATGAGGTGGGCAAGTCAGTTCTCATTTCTGATCCTTAATTTTCTTAACTACAAAAGGGACCTTCCTCAATAGGACCTTCCTCACCTATCTCATGGGAGTATAATGAAGAATGCATTTTGCAAGCCCCTAGATGAAAGTCGTTCCAGTCTTTCAGAGGGTCATGATTGAGAGAATCAAACTCCTTAAGAAGGAGAGATGTTGAAAAATTGAAAAGGCCCTCTGAGGAGGTAGTGAGATATCCCTTCCCAGGGGTAGCCAAGTATTTCTCACAATGCTACAGAGGGATAAATTTTTCAGGCCTAGGTTTGACTAGGTTTCTTATGACGTTCTGTTACAGTCTGAGCTTCTGTGAGATCATTCAAACTTCACAGTGACTCTTAAACCTGCACAAAAATGATCATTACCCTAGTTGTACAAATGAGGAAAATGAGACCTGGAATGGCAAACAGGAAATCATAGCAAATATGTGGCAGCTGTGCTCAGAAAAACCTGAGCAAAATTAAAAAAAAAAAATAACAGCCATTAGAATGTGAAACTCAGAGCAGACCTTCCCATTAAATTTAGTAGGAAAGAACATGAGCTGAGCCTTCTTGATGCAAATAAAAATGAAGGTCACACACATATATGCACATATCTTTTTATCCAAGTTAACAATACCCAGATACTCTCAGCCCTCCTCCTTTGAGGTGGGCAGTAAGACAATCCAAGGCTCCAAGATCTGGGAAACAACCTCAGAGGCCTCCTTATCCAAGCTTCTTGTTTTACAATAAGAGAAAATTGAGGCTATAAAGTGAAGTGATTTACTTAAAGTCACAGAGATAATGGGGAATCATTGGTAGGATTTGAACCCATGTCCTCTGACTCCAGAAACGATGCCCTTATTATGTTCTTTTGTGCTTTTGGCAATGAAATACATCATTGCCCTTTATGAACATATTATCCATGCTTACCCTTGTATAGTCACACATGTGCACACACATGGATGGGTACACATGTATATAAACATGCTTATTATTCTTAGTTCCCTAAATAGGTCTCACGTTTCCCAGTTTTGGTCTCATCATTGCCCTTGGACTACAATCTCTTCTCATTTGCAGGTTTTGAATTTCTGGATATTCTTTAAGGTCCAGGTTGAACTCTGTTCCCTGGATTGTCCTTGCCCCCTTTTTTCCCATCATGAGATATCACTTGGCTTGTGTGAATCAGGAAGGTAAAATCTTTATGTAGCCAACCAATAAGGGGAATTAGTAGCTTCACTACTATTCTTCCAGCAAGTCCTCTGTGATCATTAAAGACTTAATCTACACTCTTGACCTACCTTATTGTCTATTCCACTCACTTGACATATATAGTCTTATATATTAGTTATCTTTCAGCTAATTCACTCAACAGAATACTTATTAAGGATTTAATAGATAGTAGGACCTTGTGCTTAGTATTTGGAGAGATGATGAATTAACATTTGGATAAAAATTAGATCTGTGAAGTCAGCCCTCTGGGCACAACCTCCTGTTCCATGAGATATGATCCTCTGATCTGGTGCATTGCTTTTGGCCCAGAAAGGATGGGCCTCAAACTTTTGCAGTTATGCCTTTGGTTCTTTTGATAGTTCTTTTCTGAGAAGGGGTATTTCACACCTGCTAACAGCAATTAATGTAAGTAACCAGATGCTTGGGGGGCACTTTATTAGGTGAGAAAGCTTCTTGAATTGAATAACAGAATCAATCAAAGTTAAAACAGGTGTGAACAATTCTGAGGCATCTTTATTGAATCAATCAATCAATAAATCAAAGGCACAAATTAAGTACAAGCTGCATGGTTAATCAAGTTGAGAAGGAGTGAAGAATTTCAAGAGCCTTTACATGAAATCATATCATAAAACAATATATTTAGATTGGTTGAAAGAATTAAACACATAGCTGTATATTTTATACTAATTGTTCTTATAATATAGCTATTGTTTTGACAAAGGATTAGTCAGAAAGGTTGGAAGAGGACCAAGAGAGTAAAAACCTATGGAGATGAGAGTATCCAGGAGGAGAGGGTGAACAACAGTGCAAATGTGGCAGACAGGTTGAGAAGTATGAGGATTGGGGGTGGGGGGAAGGAAGAGAGACTTTAGGGAAGTAGTTCTAGAACATGGTGCTACATACTATTAGAGGAACTGAACCATTCACCTATTTTCCCCTTGCTCTAGCTAGCTCAAGGGCTGCTTATCTCCTTTTCACCATCACACATGTCCTTAATTATATTTGGTATATTATTTCCATAAGCAACCTATATACTCTATATACAACCTATATACCCCACATCTCTAACTTTGCAATTTGGAATTCATACATTGTGACACTTTTTGATTTTCTACCATGAGGTGAAGAGGGAACTATGGTGTTTGAAGATGAATCTTTGTTGTAGGGGGCAGCTTGGAATCATTGAAATCCATACAACAGATTCATTATAGGCTACTATTCTTAAATTCTGGACCCCATTCAGTGCCCATTTTGGGGTCCTATACAGGATACATGTAGTGACTGATCAATTCATTGTACCCAAAATTAAGTACCTCATCATCTTCATCTACTTTGTTTTCCCATTGAGAATAATTGGGTTATTCTAAAGCCTCTGTTTTAAGGCACTACTATGCTGATACTAAATGTCCTAAAATCTCTCTGCCATAATCTGCTCTGTCAGATTTCTGGTGCCCCTTTGATTGTGTTTTTTGAATACCTTATTGACTTTGAGCCCTTGACCTACTGGTGGCTCATGCCTTCTTCATAGAGTTAGCATGAATAAGTTATACGATGGTCATTTGTAAGGGACTAGAGAGAGGTGTAATTCAGAGTGCATTGGAGGTCAGGCTGGTCTGCCTTCTCTTGTTGCCTTGAGGCAAATTTTGCCAGAATTTCTCCTGACCACAAAGTCTTTGGAACCTGAAAGAGTCTTGGTCATGATTGCTTGCCTATTCTGTAAAGTTCCAGATCTCTCCTGCCTCCAGGTTCAAGTCTGTCCTCAACTTGCAGTAGGTCAGAAGCTGTGGGTTATATGGTACCTGATAGAACATCATTGAACTTGTTATGAACCAAGAAACCTAATTTTTTCCCATACACAGTGAACTGACTGACATGTTGTATGGGTAGAAGAAAACACAGAAAAAGAAGTTACATAGGAAAGATGTGTTCTTCCTCCAAAAGTGAGAAGAAAGTCTATGACACTTGGAAATTTTTCTATGAAAGATTTTCAGACCCATTTTATAAAGTATTTATGATGAGCCAAGTACTATGCCAAGTGCTTTAAAATTATTATCTCATATGCTTCTTGCAACAGCCCTGGGAAGTAGGTGCAATTATTATCTCCATTTTAAAGTTGAGCTAACAGAGGCAAGCAGAGGTGAAGTGATTTTCTCAGGGATACACAGTAAATATCTCAGGTTAAATTTGAACTCAGTTCCTTCTGACTTTGGACTCAGTGTTCTGTCCATGGTACTCCCTATTTGCCCCCTTAATAAGAAAAACACAGGCTCTTGAAAACATAGCATGGTTCTATTGAGAGAAACCTTGGATATATTAAATCCAGACTATTTGCAAGCAGCAACCACCTCTACAGTACCTTGGGAAGTGATCCTCTAGCTTCTGCTGTGATAGAAACTCTCACCTGAGCTAGCTTATTCTATTTTGAATCTGATCACCAGCAAAATTTTCCTTGGGTTGAGATGAAATCTGCCTCTGTTTAATACATTCTTCTTAGCTTCCCTCTTCTCTTTGCTTCTCTTCCTTTTCTTCCCTTGTACCTAGTTCCATAAAGAAATTTCAGGAAAGCAGATTTCAACCCAATATAAGGAAAATATTTTGTAGGTGGAGAAGCCTTGACCATTGAATTGCAAGTAAATCCCTGTTTCCCCTTTAGGTGTTCATCTGAGGCTTTGACAGACTTTCTATTTCTGCCTGTGCTTCAGTCAAAGCGCCGGATGACCAAATACGCACTTTTAGCTAAAGATGGGGAGAAGGGATGGAATCAGGGAAGGTTTCATAGAATAGGAGGTACCTATGCTAAAATGCCCGGTAAGAGGTTGATTCTAAGTGGTAACTCAGTAAAACTCACGATGCAGCAGGATAGTACAGTGGATGGAGTGATGGAGTGAGGAAAAGTTGAGTTCAAATATTACCTTAGACTCTTACTTAGCTCTGTGTCCAGGGACAACTGATGCAATCATTTTCATCTATAAATTCTATAAAATAGGCATAATAATAGTGTCCACTTCATAGAGCTATTGTGAAAAACAAATCAGATAATATCATGTAAACAGTCATGTGCTTGAGGAAGAATGTCTTGTTATTCAAATGTAGGCTGAGCTGAGGCTTCAAAGAGGCCCTTTCAGAATATTCCTTTGTGAGGTTGCTTTTTCTCCCTGCTATTGTTCTTAAGGAACCTGAATAGATCTTGGTGACCTTGGAAAGGATGCAGAGTTCCTACTACCCACTTGGTCTAGGATCCAGTGCTAGATGCCAGTGAAGTGATTAGAAATCACATGATGCAGTCTCCTTTCCCCTTCCTGGAGCTTCCAGTCTAACTGAGGTGATAAGATAAAGGTAGAGGATATAATTTGTTAAGAACACATTCTAGATAACAAGGAGAATTCTTGCCACAATCAGATTCTCCTTAAGAATAGAAAGCTAGGGGCGGCTAGGTGGCACAGCGGATAGAGCAGCGGCCCTGGAGTCAGGAGTACCTGAGGTCAAATTTGGCCTCAGACAATTAATAATTGCCTAGCTGTGTGGCCTTGGGCAAGCCACTTAACCCCATTGCCTTGCAAAAAAAAAGAAAGAAGCATAGAAATCTATGAAGGCATTTGGCTTATTTGTTGAATAAGTGCATTTGTTGAATAAGTGAATAAATAGCCAAATTAGTATGACTTTTGGGGCAGGAGAGGTACTTTTTTGTTGGGGGGTGCTTTAAAGGATAAAGTTTGGGCAATTTCCTAATTATCCACACACCTAGTTCCAGCTCTGACCATATGACAGTGAAACTGGAGACCATAGGATTGCTATTAAAGAGAAATTTCTTGTTTTTGTAATGTTTGAGCAGCTGATAAATTCTTTTTCTTACAAATAGTTCTGTAATGCAGACAATGTGAATATAATACATACGCTCACTGGTTTTCAGCAAATAAAAACTCAGAAAATGAAATGGTTTTTCCAAGGTCACACATGTAACATACATTAGCAGGGTGAGTACTCAGTGTCAAGTCTTGACTTCAAGTCCCATATCATACTGGAGGATGGTGGCTTCATTTTGTAAAATGTGAAATGCTATATGCACTTTTTTTAGGTTTTTTTTTTTTTTGCAAGGCAATGGGGTTAAGTGGCTTGCCCAAGGCCACACAGCTAGGTCATTATGAAGTGTCTGAGAATGGATTTGAACCCAGGTACTCCTGACTCCAGGGCCGCTGCTCTATCCGTTGTGCCACCTAGCCGCTCGGCTATATGCACTTTTAAGGAAGGAGCTTTTTTTCATGAGGAGAATTTTTCATATGACTGAGATGTTATTTTATTTCAGCAATGTAAAAGAAAATTTACTGCAGAAAGAGTAGGCAGGTGTTCAATATGTCGACGTTGAAGGTCAACATGACCTATAAATAAAAAAATAATAATACTTTACATTTGCGTAACATGTTAAGTTTTGAAAATAACTTTACATATATTTAAGATTTCCAATCCTTGTGAGATAGGAATTGTCCCCATTTTATAGACTAAAAAACTGGGCCAGAAAGGTCACATGACTGCAGTATTCAAACACAGATCTTCCTACCAAACTTATTACTGCTTTTGACTTAACATTTTACTTGTTTATCAAAAGAACTCAGGTGGAGGCTCACCTTGGTGGTTGCACCTACGGACATGGCTCTCATTTCAGGCCATTTCTCAGAGTAATATGTGAAAGATTTAGATTAGAATATGTTCTTTACTGTCATGTACTACTTTTATGAAAACAGATCATTTCACCTCTAAAGGTGCAATTACTTTTCTAATGTGTAAAAAAAAAAACCCCCAAACCCCTAAAAACAAAAACCCCAAAACAACAAAAAAAATGGAAGGGAATTGTAACAGGGGCTCATTAAGATTCCTTTTAGTTGAAAATGCTGCTATCTATCCTTCCTTCATCAGAAAGCGATTATATATACAAGGTGATGTGTGTTTGTGCTAAGGATCTGTTCAAAGAGCCATGGTGCTGGTAGGCATCCAATGCAGATCTCCTCTGTTGTGGGTTGCCTCTTCTACCTGTATCATTTCTACTGTGGTGGGTTAGACAACTCACCCCACCACCATGGTAACATCTCTTAGAAAAGTAATTAGTGCACAGGTGTGTACTTTAGATGTGTGGTATTTGGAAGTATTTATAACTAGAAAAGCAATTATAATGAGCTAATTGCTTGCAAAATTTGCTTTTTTTATCCCCCAAATTTTATGTTCCACTTTTATACTTAGAAAACTTCAGCTTTCTAAATGATTGTAATTGAATAGCATCTAATTTGATTTCAATTAAATTAAACTAAACTTATTGGGGGGAAAAAGCTTGGGAATTATACTGTCTTGTCATTGGTAAAAAAAAAAGTGAGCCACTGGAAGACTTTTTGAGGCATGAATATTTTTCTTTTCATACATTTTATAAAAATGATATGATTTTTATTATTTCTGTTTGACAGTTGAGGAAAACTGAGGTATAGGGAATTGAAGTCAAACAAAAAGTCACCTGTGTGATGGAGATTGACTCTGCCATGGTACTTTGTCTGAAGACTTATATTTTCTTCCACAAATCAGTGCAAGAAGAGTGCAGAATCAGAATCTAATTATATTGTGTTATGCTTCTTATCTGTGGACTTTAGGTGATTCACATTATCTTTCTTATGACTCAGTTTCTTCCTCTCTAAAGTTGGAAGTAATGAAATTTTTCCTCATAGAATTATTGGAAGAAAAATGCTTTGTAAACCATAAAGTATTTGGAAAACATGATTTTTTTATTATTAGGACACGTTTGTTTTTATTACTAGGAAATACTGGACTTTGGTTTTTGCTGCTTGTGCCATGAAAAGTCTCTTTTTTACAAACAAAAGATAAGCCCTGGGGCCTTATATATCAGCAATATATAAATATTATTATTATTGTTGTTGTTGTTGCTGTTGTCATTCTAGGTTGTTTCCTATTAGCTGGATTGGGAACGTTGCTTAGAGCAGAGCTCCATTCACTTGAAGTTTCATAAAAGAGGAAATTGAGAGGCAAGTAATAAAGCCTTTTCTAGACAGTTACGGCAGATACAGTATTCTACCGCAGCTCTTCTAATGCTAGAGGCTTTTAAGTAGAGATTGGATGATTCCTGGCGACACTGAACATAGCTTCTGAAGTCCCATTTTGTTCTGTAGAGACCAGGGATTTTGTTACTCTGCGTTTTTTTCACTTAGGAATATAACTCTTAATTCTCAAAGAATTAAGCATGAATGAGAAACAATTTGTCCAATGATAAGGATTTCCCCAAGAAATAGTTTCCATTTGTGAAGGATGAGAGCTTTGGAAGGTGCAGAATCTTGAGAGGGTTTATTTCATTCCACATATGTGATTTTATTTGATTTTTATAATGACCTTGTCATTTATTTAGGAAGCACACAACTCTGTGACATGCTGCTTGCTAAGTGCTGGAGAGACAAAGTCAAAACTTAAATAATCCTAGGCCTCCAAGAACTTAGCTTATGCAGGTTCCACACTTCTTCCTTTAACCATCCAAATAGTATTCTTAGAGACTGGATGACCTCTTCTCAGGAATATCTTCCAACACCGTTTTGGAAACATCACATCCAAAGTCTCTCCTAGTTCACAGATGATGTGATTCTATATCTTACTAGAAACGTAAGGAAGGCAGCGTAGCTCTCAACCCCTTCCTCCTTCATAAAGTCATGGAATAGCAGAGCTAAAAGTGACCTTAGAGGGGACTTTTGTTTAAAGATTGACAAGAATAGATGACTTTTGAGATTCTTTTCATTATTGAGATGAAGAAGCTGAAGCTTAGGGAGGTAGAAGTACTTGTCCAAGATGACTCAGTGGCAGAGGCAGAATGTCTCCATATATACTGCAGAACTTTTTTCCCTACTTCCTCAAGAAGGAGGAAATTTTAAGGTCAAGTCTTCAAAAAGACTCAGTGGAGCAGTTCTTAAAGGCTCAGGAGGTAGCTTTCACTTCCAAAGGATTATAAATGTTTTCTCCAAGATCAAGCCAATTCTAATGACCTCCTGCTTCTATTGTTTTTTTCCTACCATTCTCTTGAACGCCTTTCCGAATGATAGATGCAGTTTATGTAATCACTATCTAAAGATTAGAAAGTGATCATTCTTGACTGAATTTTCTGGGAAGGACCTCTGTAGGGAAAAGGTCATTTTACATCTATTTTTCACTATCACACAGAAATTCCATTGTCTGAGGGTAAGACCCAACTTATAAATTTGTGTATATACTCATGCTTTCAGAGATTGAAAGAAATTTATTTTTAAAGGAAGAAAACATACATCAAATTTACAGGCATCTTGGGTCATTTAAAATTGACTTTCTTTTTCATGCATGTTACAGCAGTTACAATACCTATTTTCTTTGGAAAAGTTTTTTTTGTTTTGGGGGGGTTTGATAGAAGAGATATCATATAAAGAACACAGTTTCAGAACTGGAAAGACTCTTGAACAAAGGACATAGACTGTCCTTGTTGAGAGAGCCTTTAAGCAAAGTATAGAGCATAGATTTGGGAAAGACCTCAGAAGTAAAAATTTTAGAGTCAAGAGGGACTTTAGGCCATAGAATGTTAATGCTTGGAGGGGTTTTAGAATATAGAATGTCAGAGTTGGGAAATGTAATGGAATACTAAGATATGGAAGATTCTGATTGAGATAGCAAAAATTCTAAATATGAAGCAGAAGACTTTATATTTGATCTTGGATGTAGTAAGGAGGCACCTGAATTTATTGAGTGTGAATGGGGGGAGTGAATCTGGCAGATTTATGCTTCAGGAAAATCCATTTGGCAGGTAAATGGAGAATGAATTGGCATAAGGAAAGACTTTGGGTAAATTAGAAGGTGAGAGCAGTAGCCCAGGTGATGTCTGAACTACAGTGACTGCTGTGTGAACGGAGAGAAGGACAAGTATTTGAGACAGATGAAAGTAGAAGTGACAAGATTTGGTGAAACATCTAGATTGGGGAGAGCATCTAGGAGATGATCAATAATACAGTGCCACAGAGAGGCCAAGTAATATGATTGAGAAAAGATTGTTCAGTTAAAAGATTGGTGACAATTTTGGGACCAGTGGGATAGAGTATCAGATCTGGTGTAGTAAGACTGATCTTCCTCAGTTCAAATATGGCCTCAGAAACTTACTAACTGTGTGACCCTGGACAAGCTGCTGAACCCTTTTCGTCTCAGTTTCCTTATCTGTCAAATGAGCTGGAGAAGGAAATAGCAAACCACTCCAGTAGTTTTGCAAAAACAATTCCAAATGGGTTGAATGTGACTGAAATGACAGAACAACAATGGCAACTATGGGAAGAGAAGTTTGAATTGAAAGATGAAGATGGATGGGTATATGGACAATCCAGTACTGCATGAGAGTTTAAAAGAGCATGAGAAGAGAGTTAAGGGAGGAACCTAGTGGAACTGGCCTTACCAAGAAGTTTAGCTGAAAAGGAAAGAGAAATATAGGTTAAAAGCTAAAGGGGATTGTAGGATAAACTATTTTTTTTAAGAATGTAGGCAATCTAGGTATATCTTTAAATATCAGAAAATGAGCCACTAGATAGGGAGATCTCAAAGGTAAGAGACACAGAGAGGTTATCAATGGGGGCATTTACTCTGAAATCATCTTCTGGAAGAAATAATTTTTGCCTTGTAAAGAAGTGGTATGTTGTCATCTGAGATTGTGTTTCTATGTCTATACTGTGAGAGAAAGGAAGAAGTTTTCAGGGAATTGCTTTAATCATAATGAAGATATATAAAGGATTTTAGGGATCCCTTCTAGCTCGAGTAATAATCCCATTTCTATGTTGTAAGCAATTCTATGACTAGAAATTTTGTACTGGGTCAAACATCACAAACTAAGGTCACAACCTGAGTAGAATAGAGAGGACTGAGAAGGGTTGACACCAGTCCATCTGGTAGCTTCTTCTAACTCTTCTTCTTCTTCTTCTTCTTCTTCTTCTTCTTCTTCTTCTTCTTCTTCTTCTTCTTCCATAATAAGATAATGGGTTTTTTTTTCTAAATTGAAGGTAATAGTCTTTGGTCTTTGTTCAAACTCCACAATTCTTTCTCTGGATACAAATTATATTCTCTATTGCAGAGAACCTCAAATTGTTCCTGATTGTTATACTGATTGGAATGAGCAAATCTATCAAAGTTGATCATCATCCTCATGTTTCTGTTAAGGTTGTACAGTGTTTTTCTGGTTCTGCTCATCTCACTCAGTATCAGTTCATGTAAATCCTTCCAGGCTTCCCTGAATTCCCATCCCTTCTGGTTTCTAATAGAACAGTAGTGTTCCATGATATACACATACTGCAGTTTGTTAAGCCATTCCCCTAATTTCCAATTCTTTGTGACCACAAACATGGCTGCTATGAATATTTTTGTACAAGTGATGTTTTTACCCTTTTTCATCATCTCTTCAGGGTATAGACAAAGGGTATGCACATTTTTGTTGCCCTTTGGGTGTAATTCCAAATTGCTCTCCAGAAAGGTTGGATGAGTTCACAGCTCCACCAACAATGTATTAGTGTCCCAGATTTCCCACAACCCTTCCAACATTGATCATTGTCCTTTCTGGTCATATTGGCCAGTCTGAGAGGTGTGAGGTGGAACCTCAGAGGTGCTTTAATTTGCATTCCTTTAATAAGTAATGATTTAGAGCAATTTTTCATATGACTATAGATTGCTTTGATTTCCTCATCTGTAAATTGCCTTTGCATATCCTTTGACCATTTGTCGATTGGGGAATCTTCTAACTCTTCTTGCCAAGTAGTGCCTGGACTCTGTACTGTGTTGCAAAAGTATTGAAAGTATTCTTCAGGTTTCTAAATTTAGCACCAAAGGATAAATCCCTCATGGCCTCCTGGTCTTAAGGTACCTTCAGCTCTGATAATCTGTGATCTTCTTTATACTATTTTTGACTTTTTCCTTCTTTCCCCTTCTTTAACCCAGGACTGCTGGTGGTTCTTATCTTCCACCTCTAGAAGCATTTGAATGATTTTCCTTAATTACTCCAGTACCTTGAACCCCTCTACCTTTCTTTTCTGCAGTGGAAATTGACTCCATAAATGTTCACCAGTAGTTTATTCTGGGCTTGATTGGAACAGTCTTTGTCCTGCAATCAAGGTATTTTCTTATGGTAATACAGTAATAAAAATTCAATGAATAAAATAGTGAACTCAGCCAGTAAAATTTAATGTCTGTATAGAAAGAAGTCATCAATTGAGTATATGTGGCACTTCTGCAGAATTCCCTGGACACAGTTAAGTGGGACTAGATTGGCCTGTGGAATGATGGGCAAGTTTATCTGTAGCCAGAGGGCCCCTGGTGTGCCATCCTTGAGTCTTCACTGACAACTTCAGTCCTGCTGGTTAGCTGCATTTGGAGCATCTTCCAGTGCAGCAGGGAGGTCTGGCCCCATCACTGATAATAAAGGGAAAGGAAGGGAGATTTCAATGAGATAACTCGGGAACATTTAATTTTCTTCCATTTGGGATGGGCTATCTTATTACAACCATTCCGTTATCTAATAAATGTCCAATCCTGTTCAATCTGTGGAGTGGCCAGAGATTCCACGATTTAAATAATTGGATAGGGCAACTGGGCCAGGCTTTGTTCAAGAGTCTGCTAAGTGATTCAAGGTTTGAAGCATCTGCATGAATTACAGAAATTTTTTAGTCTTGTCCCTTCCTGCTCCCCTTCCTCCCTCACTCTACACCCACATTTACCTAAAAGAGAGGGAGAGGATAGCAGAATAGGCAAAATTAGACAAGAATAGAATAGGACAGAATAGAATGAAAGAGCTGGAAAGGGCTTTAGAACAGTCTCTCAAATCTGGGAGGGACCTTCAAATATAGAGAGATAGAGCTGAGAGAGACCTTAGCATAGATAATAAGAAATGTTGGAAATGGGAAGGCTTTGGAACAGGAGTGTCAAATGTGGGCTGTGGGCTATAGCCTGCAGCACTTGCCAGTGTAGCCAGAACCAATTTAAAATGTAATTTGGAAATATCTCTATAAAAGACAATAAAATGTTGATTACATTACATTTAAAAACTGTCACTATGTGACTGACAGAAATTCTTATGTATGAATTAATGAGCCTCATTTCTATTTGAATGGGATACATGGCTTTCGAATATAGAATGTCAGAGCTAAGAGGGACCTTAAGACAATGAATAGTTTATCTCTGAGCTCGAAGAAATCTTGGAGCATCTAATATAGGAAGTCAGCACCTGGAGGGATAGTAAAAAAATTGAATATTAGCATATAGAATATTAGAATTCAAAGGACCTTAGATATAATCTAGCTCTATAGCCTTTCCCCCTGCTACCCATTTTACAGAGGGATAAACTAAGACCACGAAAGGAAGTACATTGCTAAATGGTACACAGAAAAGGGGGAGTAAAGCAGGAGTGGCCAAGTCTTGCCTGCCCCTCTATAATGATTTTTCCACAACAGTGCACAGTCTCTTGTGTGGGAGAAAATGCCAAAGAATGGAGTGGATTTGATTGTCAAGTCATAAATAAATTTTCAGCTTGGGAGAAGGGCACGTGTGCAGAAGCCGAGACCATTATCTGCCGTGACTGGTCAGGCATGGAGGGGCTTCATCACTGCCTCCTGACAAGAAATCAATAACCAGCTCGACTCAGTGAGGAGTGACTCCTCAGCCCTTCACTCTGCCTTTTTACCTGGGAAGTGGGAAGAGACTCCCTTTGATATGGGAAACGGTAACGAAAAGAAAGCTTCTTCCTCTTCATAGCAAAGGAGACTGGTGATTTATTGCCCTCCCTTCATAGGGTAAATTAGCCTGGGTTCCGGGGACATGGTGTACATGGGTTTCTTCCCATGTGGTACTTGGAGAATGAACTTCTCATAGGGTTTTGGTTGTATCCGGGAGACAAATGTAGACTAGTGGAAAGAGAACATAAGCAACTCCACCATTTATATACTAACTGGCTGTCTATGGACAAGTCTCCCTTCTCTGCAAAATGAGAGAAACGGGATTTCTAACTTTCTGTCTGGCTCTGTCTAATGGATATGATGATGCAGAAATCCAGTAAGGATTCAGTCTAATGTAGCAGACCTGTCTCTTAATATTAGTATTGGACCACAGATGCTAGTGTTTGAATTTGCCACCTTCAAAGTGAGCCTGGACAAGGAGGGCACAAATGGAACTGGCTTGAGACCCAGGGATCCTGTGGGATCATGGAATCCTAGGCTTGGAGCTGGAAGGGACTTTTGGGGCTATTGAATCCTCCTTGTTGTTTTATAGATAAGGACAAAATGACTTCCTCAAACTCACCGGCTAGTGAGTGTCTGAGACAGCATGGGAAGGCAAGTCTTTCTTATTCCAAGTTGAGTTTTCTCTTTCCTGGGCCACCTATCCACCACAAACTATCCATGGGGTCACAGTCCTCGGGATCCAGGTAGGGTTGGTGAAGGAGGCAACTCTCTGACATGCTCATTTGTTTGTTTAGAGTCACAGAATGGAGTCTCGGAATTGGAAGCCAGCTAACCTAGTACTTCATGGGAAGGTCCCTAATGAGCAAATCTCAATCTTTTCCCAAGTCAGCCTCACTAACCTTCTGACAGTTCAAATTTAGATGAAGTTTTCCTTAAATTAAACTAATCTCCATCTCTCCCCCCTTTCTATCCATTGCTTTTTCCCCATTAGAATGTAAGGTCTTTGAGGGCAGAACTGTCTGGCTTGCTCGTGTATCCTTAGCAGTTAGCACATAGCTTGTACATAATAGGGGCTTAAAAATCTTCTTTTTCCTTCCTTCCTTCCTTCCTTCCTTCCTTCCTTCCTTCCTTCTAAAATATACATGTATATTTATAGATAAGGAGATATTCATACAGATATCTATCTATCTATATACATATACTTCTCTTTGCAAATATTTTTAACCTTATGCTGTTATGGTCTTCCTCTGATGCCAGTGCCAACAACAATGGCAACAATGGCAGCAGTAACAACAACAATGGCAACAACAGCAACATTCTGGTATCGAGGAGCTCATGGACTCTAGAAAAGCTCAAGTTCCTAAGGGGTCTTAAACTCTGACTGGTCTCATGGGAGTGATCAGGTTTCACATCCTGGGCTCTCTACCATCCCAGAGTTAGACTAACTCATCCTCATGGGGCCCAAGGATGCCACTGAGGAATTCTTTTGAAAATTTCAGTCACTTACTCCCCAAACAGGCTTAATGAATCTAGAGGTAGTGAGATCTGAGTTCCATTTCTGTCTCCTGCATATCTAGTAGTAGAACTCTGGACAAGTCCCTTAACTGCCCCCGTTGCTCTAAGGGACTGTGAGTCATGGGGCAACCAGGTTTCACAGTGGTTAGAGCACTGACCCTGGAATCAGGAGGACCTGAGTTCAAATGTGACCTCAGACATTTAATTATCTAGCTGTGTGACCTTGAGCAAGTCACTTAACCCCATTGCCTTAAATAAATGAAATTAAAAAAAAGACAAACTCATAGATCAATAATTGACTTGACTTAGGATTCCCAAGAACAAAAATCAAGCAGCCAACCAAATGAATACCAAACAAAATATTGCCAAGTACATAAAAACTATTAAGTTGGGGGAATGTTTTTTATTTTTAGGTTTTTTTTTTGTAAGGCAAATGGTGTTAAGTGGCTTGCTCAAGGCCACACAGCTAGGTAATTGTTAAGTGTCTGAGACCGGATTTGAACCCAGGTACTCCTGACTCCAGGGCCTGTGCTCTATCCACTGCTCCACCTAGCCACCACAAGTCAGGAGAATGTTATAATTTGAGTCTGGGGAGGAAGGAACTACAAGAAAGAAAGGCCAAATCCTTGAAGATACTTTGTATGACCCTGGGTAAATCATTGCATATTTCTGAACCTCAGGTTTCTCAGGCATCTGAATGACAAAGCAACTAGAGCACTAACCTTGGGGTCAGGAGAATCTATATTAAAATCCTGGGCAGGTCACCTGAACTCTGTATGCCTCAGTTTTTTTCATCTGTAAATTGGGATAATATTAACCCATTTACCTCCTAAGATTATTGTGAAGATCAAAGGACATAATAAATAAGGCACTTTATATACTTGAGAACAACTGATAAATATGACTATGTGTCATCATTGTCATTTCTAGAGCACTGGACTTATAGCACTTCCATTACTTTCCTCTCAAGGTTGTGGTGGGGAAAAAGCTTTGTAGTCCTTCTCATATAACAGCCATATACTGCTTCTTCCTCCTCCTCATCTCTCCCAAAGCCCAGGGGAGGCCTTTCCTAGGAAGGGAAGTTTCTCATTTGTAGAACTGAGTTGAACTTGTTTGGGAGTTTTCTTGGCTACAGACCATGTGATGAAATCTCTTGGCCCCTCAGAACACCCCATTGGATCCTCTTGCTGTGAGGCCTGCGGTTTCTGCTATTGTTTTGCTGTGTGGTTGTGTCCACATGGAGATCATTTTCATCAGTCTTGCTTGCTTTGGAACATTAACTCTCAATTCCATTTTACAGCTAAAATGGAACAAAATGTAATCGTCCTGAGACATATTGATTTTAATGAAAGGGAGTGAGTGGCCCTGAGCTGGAGGATGGAGGGAGACCAGAGACCCAGGAGAAGGCTAGGTATAGTAGGAATCCTTCAGCTTTCAAGGAGGAAAAGGTAGAGGCCATTCAGGAAGGCTCAAGAGAAGGAAAAGGTTGGGGGCGGAGGATCAATAAAGATGGGAGGAAGGAGAGAGAAGGAAGATAAAGAATGGGAGAAAGGGAAGAGGAAAACAAAGAAGAGAAGAGGGAAGGAAGATTGCAGGGAGGAGAGAGGAAAAAAAGAAAGGGAGAAAAGGAGGAGAGAAGGGGAAGAGAAGGAGAAAGGGTAGTTTTCTCAAGAATACAAATTATGAATCTAAATGAGAAGCTAAACTGAAAGGCTACCTTCTAAATCTGATAATGAGGTTGCCCTGAAGAAAGCTGCTGCTCTCTTCCCTCAATGCCTAGGACTTATATGCACAAATGAGTATAGATGGACACATACACATACACGTATACCACATCTCTGTTGCATTTACTCTCTATGTATGTGATTGACTATTTATTTAGACTATATGTGTGTGTGTGTGTGTGTGTGTGTGTGTGTGTTCCTTTGTCAGTGTATGGGTAACTCTGCATGTATGTGTGTGTACTAGCAAGCATATGTGGTGGAGCATTGGTGCATGTCCAGAGGACCTAAGATGGAGGTAATTATGTAGGAAACACTAGGAATGAACTTCCTTGAGAGAAAATACATGACCCATGAGTGGTCTGACCAGATGGTTGAGGCAGTCCATTTCCACTGGCTTTGTAGCCAGAATTATTTGAATCTTTAAAAATTTACTTAACAGAGGCATAGTTTATCTCTCTGTTTTGTGATGTTCATTTATAGCAGGGACACCTTGTAGGAAGAAGCTGAAGAGGAAAGCACCTCAGGTCCAATCTTTCCCTCCCCTTTTAGCCCTCTGACCCTGAGAAATGGGTTTAGGGTTTTGGTCTGTTTTATTTGTAATTTTCAGTCCTAATTATGGTGAGTAGTGTTCTGTGTATGGGAATTTAAGGATGGGGACCTGAGAGCTCAGGATTGCAGATTCGATGTCACCAACCCCAGAAGGGAAATCCTAAGAAACTAGAATGCCTGGAGTAGCCCAGGGGAGACTGTGGACTTGGAACTTAATGAGAGTGATACTGTGGAGGAAATGGTTTAAACTGTGTCTATTTCCCTTTTCCGGAGCCTGAGGGGATATGGGGGGGTTATATATCCAAGAAATTGGGAGAAACCTCTTCATGTATGTTACTACTATAATTTTGAAATAGATATTTCTTTGTCAAGTGAGTAAATGGAAGCAAGGTACTGGTATCCCTAAAATTGGAGAACTTAATAGATGAGGACTTGAACCAATGGCAAAAATGAAAGCCCTTCCACCCCCTCTCCAAGGCAGACCTCAGGCCATGGGACCTGAATTGTCTCTGTGTACATGTGAATGGACATTTGGAAACATGTGCACCATGGATGAGAAAGTACAAGAAGTGTATTTGGGGGCTCATGCATATAGACGTATGTGGAATTTGGTGTGTGTGTGTGTGCCTACCTGCTTGCAAATTCCCATATGTGTCTGTGGGCATGCATATTTACACATGAGGATGAGCCCCTTGTGGAGGGTGTGGGAGTGAGTCACACTCCAGAGGCTGGGATTTTCTGACTTGCAGGTTTTGTTTGGCTTTCCTGCCACCAAGCACAGCTCTTGGGTCTTTTATCTTCCCTTAGCTCAGGTGCTGATCTCGTGGTGAATTCTCTCCACATTCCTCACCTGGGTGATGCTCTCTTCTGTCTCGCATTATGGTGTTTTTGCTGATCTCTGAACATCTCATGGGGTAACTAGGGGGTGCAGTGGATAGAGTACTGTATCTGGAGTCAGTTGGATCTGAGTTCAAATCCAGAATCAGACACTCAATAGCTTTGTGACTGTTGTCAGGTCACTATGCTCTGTTTGCCTCAGTTTTCAATGGGTTGGAGAAGGAAATGACAAACCAATCCAGTATCCTTGCTAAGAAAACTCCAAATGGGATCATGAAGAGTGAGATATGACTAATCAACAAAAACAACATCAAAACCACATTCTATCCTTGTGTGATATAAGCTTCTTGAGTGTACCAAGAATTATTTCATTTTTACCTTTGTGTCCAACACAGAGTTTTATCCATACTTGGATTCTCTAGAGGATCTCAGTGATATAAGGACTTTCTCCAACAATGTAGGTATCATTCTGTCCATGCCTGCTCATCCTGTGGGACTCATCTGTATCCTGAAAATGCAAGATGTCTTCCCATGATGTTGAGTGTCATCCTCTGTCTCTAGACATCGTAGGGATGTCAATGGATTACCCTATCTATCACCACCTGTCATTCTTCACTCTGGCCTTCTGTGTCTCCATTTCTTTTTTTTTTTCTTTTTAGGTTTTTGCAAGGCAAACGAGGTTAAGTGGCTTGCCCAAGGCCACACGGCTAGGTAATTATTAAGTGTCTGAGGCTGGATTTGAACTCAGGTACTCCTGACTCCAAGGCCAGTACTCTTATCCACTGTGCCACCTAGCTGCCCCCTGTGTCTCCATTTCTTGAGAGATGCCCTTTACCCATTCTCTCCTGCACTTCTCTTTGCTTGTTATATGCTACAACTCTGCCCACCCCATTCCCTACTTAGTCCTTGGGGTGATGTTCAGCTTTAGATCATTGGGAACTGGTAGGCTACTTGTTTCACAAACCTGCTCCCCAATACTGGTGTTAAATGGAATGCCTTTCATTTTAATGAGAAGTTTTTTGGGGGGGAGTGGGGTGGGTCATTGAAGTGCCCATTAAATAATTTACATTTTACTATTTAATTCAGGTTCTATTGTCTCTCCCCTCCCCCCATGGGCATAAATGCTCTTAGTCTTCTATTCAGCTCCTTTAGGCTTTCTTCAGCTCCTTATTTTTCTGTTTGGATAGTTGGGCTAGACATCTAGTTTGTCATCTTGAGCCTTGTCTCTAAGCAGGCGCTTCTGGGTCCTAAGCTCAATGGGACCAGTATCATGTCATCCACACACAGGAACAGCTCAAGAACCCAGTTCTGCACAGAAATCCCTATTTAGCGCAATGCTTCCTGGGAGGTCCTCCATGGAAATGATGCGCCCCTTGTGCCAGCTGCATCTTTCTGTGGTTTCCTTTGCTTGGTATTAATGACGAGAAGGTCATTGAATGAGGTTTCTTCTAAGAATCTTGTATGATGTTGACATATGCACGACAGAGGCCTTTTTGAAGAGGGCTCTGCCTAATCATTTTATTATTTTTTTGCAAACACTAGACACAGAGGGATTTTGTATATTCTAGACTATTTATTCATGTAGCTGGGGCTTCGGGAATGGTTGTTGAATTGAATTGACTCTTGAAAGATTAAAAATCAAAAGCATATTGTCTTAACATTTAGTTAATCAGATGACAATGAACTACAACTACCCATGGCCCCCGATTTTTCATTAAACTCAAGTTTTACTCTGGTACAGATGATGCATACACAAGTGCTCACAGGCTACAGAAAAATGGCAGAAATTTGCATACTAACTCACATTGCTCTGGAACTGGTTTTTTAAGCAGGAATCCATGAAGTTATATTTTATATATTTGGATAAGCACATCTCAAAATCATTGGTTTTCTTTCTAATCTTTGTACATTGTGCATTTAAAACATGATTCTGAGAAGATCCATGCTCATAGGCTTTGTTGGGCTGCCTACTCAATGGATCCTAGACTTAGGAAACATTCAGAGGCCCTGCTCTCATTCTTTTAGGATTACAAAGCACTTTCCTCAAAACAATTCCAGAAGGTCAATAGGAAAAGTATTACTTCTATTTTATAGATGGGGAAACCAATCCAGTTGTTTCTAGATCGATGTCATGGGATCATAGATCTGGAAGAGACCTCAGAGTCCATATAAGTTCAACATCCATATTTTACAAATGCGGAAACTGAGACCCAGGGAAGTAGTAATAACTTGAACAAGGTCAGACAGAGTTGATTTATAGAAGCAACTGGGGCACAATAGAGAGAGTGCTGGATTGGGGTAGATTTGAGTTCAACTTAGATATTTATCAGCTGGAGTCAGTTGGATCTGAGTTCAAATCCAGAATCAGACTAAGTGACTAAGCAAGTCACTTAAAATCTGGACTTGGTTGCCTCAACTGTAAAAAAGAAAAATAACAGCACCTACCTTTCAGCATTGTTCTGGAGAGCCACTGAAGGAATATTTGCAAAGGCCTTTAGCACAGTGCTAATATAGTATTGGGTGCTTCAGTTCAAACCTAGGTCTTCTGATTTAGCATCCAATAGGTTGTGCTGCAGAATGAATATGAGCTTAGGCAGGGAAGACTTCCTAGAGGAGGTGAGTTAGCAATTCCCAAACTTAAATGATATGGGATGATCTGGCAGGAATGAGGAAAAAAAAATCAAAGACTTGAGGTGACTCACTGGTGATCGTTCTAACCCATTTCATACTTCTCTGGCTGCCAAACTGAACCAGATACCTTGATCAAGACCCACAGAAGGGTCCATGGGGTGGAACTCCAAATTTTTGGTCAGATTTTTCCAGTAGCCACACTACAGTCTGGCACATTATGTAGAAATCAATGGATTACTGCCCTGCAAAGAGGATGCTTAATGTCCCATCATAATTCATGCTCTCTCCTGAGAGAGATGACTTTATTTCCCCAATAACTCTCAGTAACGCAATTGTATTGTTTACATGGGGGTATCACCTTCCCATCATTTATCATCTTCAGAAGGGAAATGAGTCAGTCAGGGGATTTGAAGCACAGGTTTGAAGCTTCCCTAATTCTATCAATAAGTCCTCCTGTTGCCATATTTTAAAAAGGTAGGAAGTTTCCTTAAGTTCTGATGAGATGTTCTTTCCTTCTGGGATTTCCCCCCATGGGCTGCCACCACATGAGCAGGGGCAGTTTTGTTCCTGATACTTCTTAGAAGTGGAGAGAAAGCCCAAGAAGAGCTTATTTTTCTGCTGCTTTATAAAGCAATTTTATGACTATTTATATAGCCAAACTAAATTACAAGTATAAGGATTCTTGGAATGTCACATCTGTAAGGACACAACTTATGAAGCATTTAGAACGCATCTGGAATGTCAAGGTTAGTTGACTCCACATTTTTGGAAGTCTTGTTGACAGCTGGAGTTGAAGAATATTGACCAGTCTCAAGAAGGACCTTATGAGGATAGGATGTTTAGCTTGGAGGAAAAAAAGTCTTTAAAATCATACATAAAACTACCTTCCTAACTATGGAATATGTCCAGAAGTAGAAAGGGCTCCTTTCTCCACTGGAGGGTCTTTAAAGAGAAGCTGACAGGATAACCAAGCCCTGGATTTCCAACAATTCAAGTTACTGTATTGGACCTGAACAAAAGTTGACTGGAGACCATATCTTTCATGTTTGATTCTTGTTCATGTATGAATTCTAAAATTCCTTCCAACACTCCAGGACTTCATGATTTGTTTAATGTCTCTTTTGCCTGATAATTCTTCCAATGTCCGAAGAGCAGGCTCATGGAGCCCTCTCTTTTCCTAATTCTTTAAGTCCATCTTCATCCAACATGGCATCAAGTCGCTTTATCTGGTTTTCTCCTTCTAAAACATGCCACTGTCAGTAGAGGGCAGGAGGTTTCTCATCTCCTTTGTTTTGCTCATGGTGAATACATTAGCCTAAAGCTATAAATACAACCTAGACCTCCTGGATCCCAGGCCAGTTTTACCCAGTCTCTAAAAGTTACATTTGGGGAAGGGGAGAGGAAAAAAGTGATTGACTAACCGTTTCTCTTCATTTCTTCTTGGTCTTCCTGCCCCAGGAGCCCCTGAGCATCTGACAACTCACCTGAGCTCCAGGGAGTTGAACTGAGAAATCACAAATCAAGACTAGAAAATGAAATTCTGAAGCCAAAAGTGCTGAAGATCAATGAGGCTGAAAGCCTCAAGCAAGTCAAGGTCTTGGTTCTCTTTATAAACCAGGTTTGCTCTGATAGTCCCTGAACTACTTGAATAGTTGAATATTTTATGCAAATCCATTTAAATTTAGAGCATTCTTCCTACTATCTGACTTGTCTGATGTCAGCTCCTAAAGTTTGAAGTTGTTTCTGAACAGTTGGAATTTGTTTTGATGCCGGAAAAAAAAATCAAAGGAAGTTTATTTTCTCAAATGAGGTGTTGATTCATGGAGCTCCGTGGAAGGCTGGTTTAGTATTTGCATATAGTGGCTCTCAAGAAGTGTTTATTGAATAGATAGATGGATGAAAGGGTTTGTAGAATTTAGAGAAAGAACTGTAGACTTGTGTGAGGTGACCTTGATTTATAGTCATGTATTCTTTAGTCAACAAATGTCTGGTTTGAGAAACAGACTACTAGTGTGTACTAGAGATCATACAATATGCTTGGGACTGGGACAAGCAGATAAATAGAATGTGATTGCTGCCCTCATGGAGCTTGCATTCTAGCAGCGGGGATGAGTTATGAGCACAAATATGTATGATCTCTCTCTCTCTCTCTCTCTCTCTCTCTCTATCTCTATCATCTATATGATATCTATACGAAGCAAGAGTGATAAGAGTGATTCTAATTGGAGGAAGTAGCAAAGGCCTAATGAAGTAGCCCATTTAGGGCTAGGTAACTAGGCAGAGCATAAGGATGGGGACATTCCAGACAGAGTGAATGGTGTTAGTAAAGAAGGAAGAGGCAAAAAAGTAAGAAAAACAATGTTCAAGAGACTAATGAACTGATTAGAGAATGAAATTAAATCTAATTCTCCAGACTCAAATGGATTATATGTCTATGAGGCCATAACATGTGAAAGTTGCAAAGTTCCAAACTTAATGATGAAAGAAAGGGAGTGAAAAAAAGAGCACTTAGTCCTGGATGAAAATCAAAGAGCCTATTAGTGGCACCACGGCCACTGACCCGTTCCTCCAAAACAAAAACACGAACACCAAACCCAAACCAAAATCAGGAGGTGATACAAAGTAGACTGAGGGTGCAAACTGAGAAAAATGGAGCATCCTGGCTCCCAGAGAGGCCCTAAGTGGATATGACAGTTAAATTCTCTGCTCCCTATTCTCTCCCAAGGATGGTTAAATCTCCTTCTGCATTAGACTTTCCAACATCTCGCAACTCTAGCTTTTAAAATGCGTCCCCTACCCTTTATATTTGATCACTCCCAGATGTATTTTCTATATCTGTTCCTTCTGCATTCTTCATTTCTGCATCTCCTGTCTCACCTTGCCCTGTTACCAGTATTTAGAATGTCTGGGCACCACATTCTCTTCCTTTTTCTTTTTACCTTTTCTTTTTATTATGAACTTGGATAACACTAACAAGCATGAACATTTTAAATATGCAAAGAAGAACAAAAAAAGAGTATTACTTATGAAACTCTGAACTTCTGTCATGTAGTGCTTACTTTTTAAAGTGGATATTAAATCCAACCATGATAGCAACAAAATGGCCCTGCATGTATATCCTTTTATGAACTCTCTTCTCTTCTCTGAGTACTTTTAAATGATTCATTTATGCCCTTTTCTTCTCTCTCGTTTTGCATCACTAACACCACCCACCAACTTCTCCCACACCAAATTGAAACCTTGTCTTGTAGCAAATGAATGTAGTCAAGCAAAACAGAGTTCCACCTTGGTCATTTTGGAAAATGAGCATTTATTGTGCTCTTCTAGTTCTACAGTTCTAGCTTCCCTTCTCCTCTAATTTATTTGTGATCTTTGCTATATAGTTCATGAACCTACTGGAGCTAATTATGGCATGTGTTGGAAGATATTGGTCTAACCCTGATCTCTGCCAGATTGCTTTTCAGTTTACTTAGTAGTTGATATTTTAATAGTAGTTTATCAAGTTTTATTCTATTTAATTGCTTCTGGGTCTTGTTTACCTAATCTGTTCCATATTTCCCATTTCCTGTGTTTAATGATTTCCTCATCCTTTTTAAGCAAATCTTTTTCATTATCTCTTTATCTTTATCTCTTTTTGCTAACAACTTACCCTTCAGACCTTAAATCTTATACTATTTTGTATTTCTCTAAAATAAGCATTATATAATATTTTGGGTTACAGTTTCTAATGCTTATCATTGTGGGACATTATAAGCTAGATTATAATATAATCAAATAGACTCTGAACAGTTTGACGCAGTGGAGACAAAGCATAACTATGGATTAACTGATGTTAGCTTTTTGGAGGACTTCCCTTCTTGATTGCTTTTCCATTTGTAGTTGGTTGTAGGATGTCTGCCATTACTACAGATGGATGAAGGCAAAGACATCATAGCAATGAAATTTTCCATATGAAATAATATGTTGTATGATAGCATTGAGGTTTAAAACTATCTCACAAGGTTTGAAACATAGACTGAATTTACTAGATTTCTTCTCGTTAAAGAGAAACGAAAAATCCTATACTCAGATCTGAAAAATCAGTGACACACGGGATGGACGAAGTGTGGCATTTGAAATTGATTTAGTATTGCAGGCTCCATGTAAGCCAATAGTGAGATAATGCAGCAGATAAAGTGTGATATTAGACCACATTAAGAGAGTTACAATCTCCAGGCCAAGAGATGTATTAGTCCACTGATGAAATTGCATCTAGATTAATGTTTACAATTTTAGAAAGAACATTGACAAACTAGAGAAACTAGAGAAGGGTGCAGTAAGGATAGTGAGAGAAAGAGGAATTGTACCATGCAAGAACGGTATTAAAAGAATTAGTGGGGGAGGGGCTTACCTGGAGATGATAAGACTGAGCAGTGACATGAATGTTGTCTTCATGGATTGGAAGAATTGTTTTGAGAATGATCTATCATATTAATCTTCTCCTGAACCTCAAAAGACAGAATGAGGAGGAATTGCTGGAAGTTGTTCAGAGATAGATTGTGGCTCAATGTGAAGAAAAATTTCCTATCAGTAGAGTTGTTGATATAGTGATACTACTTCTGACTTTACATCTTCAAGTGGGAGCTAGATGACCACATACAGATTCCAGGTTATTCCTGGACTGGATGGTCTCAAAGGTTCCTTTCAACTTAGGGTTTCAGGGACTCTATAAAGTCTTCTAGTTGGAGACAAGTTGAAAGAGTGAAAAAGAGAGAATGAATGATGTCACAATCTAGCCAAGAGAAAGAGTGAATAGGCCTTTGGAATTGTGTCCTGATTATTTTTTTTACTTTCAAAATGGCCAGAGTTAAGAAATCAGAAAGACCAGGAAATTATGTTCTCTCCAGTTAGTTAATGTCTAGACTACTCTCATTCCTGCTCTAAGACTCTCTGCCATCTGTGTCCTAAACTGCATCTCCTTATTCCTGACTATTGAAGGACTTTTCTTCCTTCAAGATCCCAAAGAAATGTCCCCTTCTTAGTGATACCTCCATTCTAGAAGTTTTCTTTGCCATTTTGTTGAGACCAACAGTTTTTTTATGAATAACGTACCTCATTCTAGAATGCAAGTTTCCTGAAGGCAGACTGTATTCTTTTTTCATTTTCTATTCCTGGAGCATGCTAAGTTACTGGTATCTATTGAAAGGGATAAGCTTACTAAATCCACAGTTGTTTCTCCATTCAACGAGCTAGGACTTGAAGTAATAAGAACAAAGGCAGAAAAAATGAAAAATGAGTAGAGGTAAATGATGGCCCCCCATATTGCAAGAAGTGACCAATGGAACAAAGTATTTTGACTGAAAATGATTTCTAACTAACAGTTTTAGAAAGGTTCTAGGGGGCAGACCTCAAGCTGAATTTTTCTTTTAGGGTTTTTTTTTTTTGCAAGGCAATGAGGTTAAGTGGCTTGCCCAAGGCCACACATCTAGGTAATTATTAAGTGTCTGAGGTGGGATTTTGAACTGAGGTACTCCTGACTCCAGAGCCAGTGCTCTATCCACTGCGACACCTAGCTGCCCCCAGATGAATTTTTAATGAAAATTGTGATACAGGGGTGGCTAGGTGGCATAGTGGATAAAGCATTGATCCTGGAGTCAGGAGTACCTGGATTTGAATCCGGTCTCAGACACTTAATAATTATCTAGCTGTGTGGCCTTGGGCAAGCCACTTAACCCCATTTACCTTACCAAAAAACCTAAAAAAAAAAAAAAAGAAAATTGTGATACCATGGGGACTGAATATCTGAAAGGAATGTCAAGGAAGACAACCAGACTTTCTTCTTACATTTCCATGTTTTTATACATAAGTGATCTCATGGGTACACCAATCACAACAATCTTCTGTGTTGGCCAGTGAAAATGCCATTATGTACATTTTATAGATGAGGAAACTGAGTTTCATGGGAGGGAGATGTTCAGAAGGAGGGAGTCGGTGGTCCTATTGTGCTCTGCCTTGGTCATCTTTTTTATCTGGCTTATAAATTCTATGTACTACATTTTAAGAAGGATAAAATGGGGATCATTCAGAAAGGGTAAAAAAAATTGTGAGGATATTAAAGTATGTGAAAGGAGGATCTGTTGAGAAAAACTTGGGATACTTAACCTGAATAAGAAAAGATTTTTTATGAGGAGGCATGTACATGAACATGTGACCTGAAGTACACAAAGGACTGACACATAGAAGAGGGAAGAAGCTTGTTCTGTTTGAGTCTGAAATGCTGAATTTTCAGACAGAATGGTCTACCTTGAGGACAGCAAGTTATAAGGCTTTCTTTTTGTCCTTTATTAATAGAGATCTTCAAATACTTGTTGAAAGTCTATTTCTTTTCAATTATTGGTTGGATTGAATGACCTTGGAGGTCCCATGACATTACAATGTTCTTTTATCCTCTGCTTGTCTAAGGTCAACAGACTACTGCTACTAGGAAGAACTAGGCTTCATATTAGGGCCTTTGGACTCCAAGGCTCAGATTTAGACCCAAATGTAGTACTGTGGCAGGATCCCTGAATCTGTGGTGAGAATTATAACTCAATTACTTACTACCTGTGTGATCTTAGGTAAATGGAAATTTCTAGACCTCAGTTTTCTCACATGTTAAATTAGGAGTTGGTCTAGAGGGCCTTTAACAGCATCACTGGCTCTAAAATTATGAACCCGTGGTTTTTCTCTCATGCCAGATAAAATTTCTTCTTTCACAGCAAAAGTTCCCCTCTCTCATGGCTTATTTTCTGCTCAAAAACCATCCTTCCTCTGCCTTTTTACCTTCCACCTGCTGGAAAACTCCTGCATCAAAAGTCTATTTTTTCCATAAACCCTCGCTATATGACATTTCCTATCCCTAAATATCATAAAGCACTCAGCAGGTGTTTGGGGAGAAGATTCAACATAAATTAAGCTCTGTATTTGCAAGCCTAGGGAAATTCTTCCTTTAATAAGCCTAGTGATAATGGAGAATGTTGTTAATTACAGCCTAAAGTCATAAAACCCACATCAATTAAGACAATGAATTTGGAAGGCCCAGATAAGGAATCCCAAATAGGCCTAGATGGCTAGAGACAAGGGAATTGTTGGGGAAGTAGAGCACCGAGACTGCCTTCAGCTTAGCTGGGTATGTGCCAAAATGATCCATCGAATTTGTTTATCATTCATGACCCTAATTTGCATTCTCAGAGCTCAATGCATACCATTCAGAGAAAAATCCACCTAATGGATCAGCCATCACCTGTTTCCCTCCCGAATTCATTAATTCAGTGGGGAAGAAGGAACTTTCAAGGAAGAAATAGAAATGGAATTTTGGGAAACATAGGAGGGGGTATCTCTCTGAGATCATAATTCTCAGGGCTAGAAGAGGCTTTAGGGGACATCTAGTTATAGGATCATGGACTCAGAGATTCAAAGCCTTTTACAAAGGAATAAACTGAGGCAGAGTCAGAGGAAGTGACTTTTCTTGGTCCCTTGAAGAGTCAATCCTAAATCGATCTAAAACTCAGGTGCTTTCACTCAGTTCTTCCTTCCCAGGGTTTCTTCATAATGAAATAAAGGGAAGTTTCTCCAAGTCTTTGAGCCAAGGATTCCAATCCATCATTCAATGAGCATTCATTGGGCCCCCTACTCTGGACCAGGCATGCTGTTGAGAACTGGGTACCTGAAGGTAATAAATAGGAAAACAACCCCTTACTTCTTTGTGGAATATCTTTTTGGAAAGTTCTTCCTTCCTATGCCCCCATGGTCAGAATTAGGATTTCCTCTGAGACAGATTGAGGTCCACTTCAAAACTCAACTTTCAAAGGTCAGCCAAAGGACCTTCTCCTACAAGGTCTCTTTCTTTGTCCATACAACAAAAAACCCAGTGACTTTACATTGACTTTGAATTTATCCTGAATATCCTCATGCATGTCCATGTTGTCTTCACAAAAAAGGAAGCTGTTACTTTGCTATTTCCTTTGACTCCCCAGTTCTCAACAGCATGCCTGGCCCAGACCAGGGGGCCCAATGAATGTTCTTTGAATGATGGATTGGCATTCTGTGGTGCAAAGACTTGGAGAACTTCCTTTCATTTCATTGAAAAGAGACCCTGATTTTCCTCTGAATGCCTCTTCTTGTACTAGGAGTGATCCTGGATTCTTGAAGGGATCCCCTGCCACATTTGAACACCTGGAAGGGTTGTCCTGATATCAAGCAAAATCTTCCTCTCTCCTTTTCCATGTGTCAGCCCTATAAATACTTGAAGACAATCATCACATCTTCTCTATAGTTATTCTACCCGGTTTCTTCAAATGATCCTCACAGGGTTTGATCTAGAGACCCTTCACTACCCTAGCCACACACTGAGGCATGTTCTTCACATTAAGTTCCTTTCTAAAATAGGCTTTCCCCCTAGTTTCTGGAGCACCCCATTTATGTTCTGTCCAGGGAAGTAGGCAAGTGGGATTCATACCTCTCTTTAGGTAGCCTCAGATCTCATTTGCTTTCATTAGAGGGGAAATAAATGTGGGAGGACAGAGGAAAGATAGAGATGTAAGATAAGGCTAAGAAATAAGAACACAGTAATCAAAGGGGGCTGAGTTGCATTTTTAATAAAAGCCATCACTGCCAAATATGATGAAAGGTGAGTTTAAGTACACATCCATATGTGTCAAGACAATATTTATCATAGTCTATGGTTGTTGGATAAAACCATTTCTTTCTTTCTTTTGCTTATTTTTCTTCAGTTTTAAATTATCCTGATGGAGAAACCAAGGAGTTGGTGTATCATTTGACTGTGAATGAGAGCCCCATTTCTATATCTTCCTTGAAAGTTTCTTCCCCACTGAGTTAATGAATTCAGGAAGGAAACAGGTGATGGCTGATCTATTAGGTGGATTTTTCTCTGAATGGTTTGCATTGAGCTCTGAGATTGCAATATTCTGATTGGAATTAGACCCTAAAAATGCCTTTCAAGTTTACTCTTAACCCTTGCTAGGAACAGTGCACTGGATTTAAATGAAGACAAACATAATATTTGCACCACCCGCATCCTCAAACATAAATGTTCATACCACATTTTCTTCATTCTCCTTCTCTTCCTCATTGAGTGAAAGCATTTCTTAGGCATGGATTTAAACTAATGTTTTTTTTTTCAAGGCAATTGGGATTATGTGATTTGCCTAAGGTCATACAGCTAGTGTCAGGCATTTGAGTCTGGATTTCAAATCTGCTCCTCCTTATTTCAGGGTCAATGCTCTATTGACTATGCCACCTAGTGAACCCCTAGGTATATATTTAGATCATGCTAGATTTCTTGACTGATGCAGTAGAGAGCTTTGAACCTCAGATTATTAACATCAAGTTAGGATCAAAACAGGAAGATGTATTATGCTCACCACATGCTCTCATGGAAAATGTTCAGCACAGGATGAAATGAAATAGGCTTTTCCAAAGATGATAAAGTCCCTCAGGTGCTCCTATTTCCAGAATATATTAAATTGATTTCTTTTAGCCCAGCTATACTACAGAATCTCCTATTTGAGATCAAGGATAACTAAAAAAAATGTGGCTTACCAATCCATATGGGAAAAAAACATGTTTATTGCCCAATATGCCTATGGCATTTAAATGGATAGATGCAGATCTTAGTAAGATGATGTCTATGGACAATGAGCTGGGTACAGAATAGAATAATAATAATATTATAAGGCAAATGCATCACTTTTGGGAAATAGCATTACACTTTAGATGATCCTAAGCTACTCTCTAAAACAGGAGATCATCTTTTCGAAAAAGACCAATATTCTTCCAGTGATGTCCAATGATTATACGTCAAAGAACATCATTATCTTCAGAGTCAAAATTATGGACAGCTCAAAAGCAATAGAAACATACAGAAACACATAGGCTATGAGAGTTGTTTCTTATAGGTCAATTATCTGCACAATATATAGTTCCTATTACTTATATACTTATATGTATATATACATACATATATATATATATATAATTCATGCACGAGAAGTATTGGGAAGACTACTATTCAGGGAGTAAATGATAACAACATGATGTCAGCTCTATGAGGTACTGTGAATTAGGGCTTTACTTATCCTTGTGTAAGAGGAAAATGACTGGAAGATTGGGGAGACCTTCTTAGGGAGGAATGATGGGAGACACTGATGCCATAATACCCAATAATCTCTTACCTTGGATGAGAAGGAATATGAAGTAGCTATGTTCATGAGAACACCCAGATCCAGCAAAATCCTGAAGCACCACGTGTGTGTGTGTGTGTGTGTGTGTGTGTGTGTGTGTGTGTGTGTAAATAATGGAGATTTTCATATGGGTCTCATTGAGGCCAGATAGCCCAGTTTACATCTGCCTTACTAACCAGGTGACCCTGGAGAGGTCACTTGAGCTTGTTTGTCTCAGTTTCTTCATCTGTGAAATGAGACAGGGAAGGAAATAGAAAATCACTTGTCTCTTTGCCAGGAAAATCCTAAATGAGGTCATGAAGAGTCAGACATGACTGAAATAACTGAACAACAACAAATACTACAGTCACTTCCCAATAAATTCTCTCATCCCAATGCTTTCTTTTGAAGAAACAAAACTAAACAAAAAGAAATACCTCCTCCGTAAAGCCCCACCAACATACAGTTGAAGAAAATCGTCCAATATAGGGACTCTAATTGTTAGGTTATTTGACCTTACATAGTCATGGCTCACCACTTCATATTAGAGAGTAGGTAATACTGTCATTTTACTGGTGGGAGAGTAGAATTAGAAAACTGAAGAGAGTGGTTAACTATTCTTTGACAAGTAAGAGGCAGAGCCAGTCCTGAGGATTGTGATTTCTTGTTCCCTACCTTGTATTGTTTTAATCCGATGCTACCTCACTACTGTCTGGCTTTTTGAAAAGCTTGTACTCCGTACTGATAGTGCCCCCAGGCAAACTCATTTCTAGTGCCAAAAGTCTCCCTTGGGCCTGGTTTTCTTCCTGAGGGTCTTGAGTCTTGTGTGAACATGGCTCATTAAGTTGCTTGGTGGCATGGACCACCTTGGTCCTATCACATTCCCTGTGTCAGCTATAGACTTAGTGCTGTTGTCAACAGGCTGAGACAGGTGGAGAGGAAGAAGGAGTGATAAAAATGGGTAATCAATTTCAATAATAAGGTAAGTGCGTTTGCCTTTGTTTCAAGAAAGCCTCCTGCCAGGCGGCGAATTTTTAATGATTCTTGGGTAGACTATTCCTTCTGAGTTTGGGCATCCAACTGCTTCTGAGCTAATTGAGTATAGAATATGAATAAACATGGGGGAAAGTCTATTCTTTCATACTTCTTAGGCAGACAGAACAGCTCGCCATCCTTTTAGGTTGTCTGGTTAGGTAAGATCAAACAAGAGGCTCGATAGGGCAAATTATTGAGAGAATATGAGGAAGGAGTCTGTCAGAGTCTATTACCCACAGGAGGAGCACTGAATGACTTAAGAATGGACTGGTTTTACAAGGGAGAAGACAGCTGGACTGTGTTGATTCACACAGTTCTGAAAAGGGAGGTGAAACCCAGAAAGTGGTACTATTTCAGGAAACTGGGAGGGGCCTTAGAAAATGGAAGGCCTTTAGAAATACTGAATACTAAAGGTTAGTGCTAGAAGTTCACCTTGCACAACCATTTCATAAATGTAAACTAAACCTCAGAGAAGGCAACTTAGTGCCCATTGAGTTAGTGGTAGAGCCTGAAGCCTAGTTTAAGGGACCTTCTTACCCCCTTGTCTCTTGCTATTTCCTCTTTGTCTCTTGCTATTGGAATGGCTCAAGGGCCATGCCTTACTTTGCCCCATTCCAAGGTATTTGGAAGGGATGCTATAATACCCAATAATCCCTTAAGCAGAAGAGGGGGCTTTAGGACCATCTTGTATTTTGGGTTGCTTCCCCCCAGACAAAATCTGCAGGGACATGATTCTTCATTGGCAGACCCAGGCAATATTTTTGTCACCTTCAGCCCATGTGATTTTTTAAAAAAATTTATTTATTTATTTTTGAATTTTACAATTTCTCCCCCTAATCTTGCTTCCTTCCCTCTACCCCCCCCACAGCCCATGTGATTTTTATGGCTGTGATCTATGCTTATTGAGAGAGTAAGCATAACATGCTCTCTTTATAAAGGAAGCATATTACCTTTAGTAGGTCATGGTGTTTTTGTGGATTAAATGATACATTTCACCTTAATTCTTCCATTAAATTCCCTTATAAAATTGACATTTCCTGATGCTTGTTCATTGACACGTGCTTTGACTGTAGTAGCTATAAATCTTAGAATCTGGCCCCTTAAGAGTCATACCAAACAACTATTAAAACTGATCTAGTTGAAAGCTGTTATAAGGAGTGATCTGATGAGTCACTAGTTAGTAATGGAGAGAGCCCCTTGGGAAGTTCTTGGCTTGTATTTCCTCATGCTTGTGTATACCTTCCTTTGCTTTGTTGCTATGTCTGGAACTCTCAGACTTGAGCTGATGGGGATGGGGGTTGGGATGGAGGCTCAGACCATTTGATCTAGTCTAGACCCTAGCACTCCCTTGGATAATGGAAAAGTACCAAACATAGTCATAGCAGACCAGCTTTGTGAGGGAGATAGACAGTAAACAAATGAAACAGTGAACAATTTCCCAGTTGTAGATGACAGGAGGAACATACCCATATTGACTTCAACTCTTTGTGTGTGTGTGTGTGGGGGGGGTGGTGGTGGTGGTGCTGCTGCTGCTGCTGAATGTCCCTGGAAGAGATTCCCCCAGTCCTGCTGATTGGGCCCACTCTGGATTAATGTTATTTAATGTCAGGTCCTCTTTTAACATTTTCCCTTTTCTCTGATGCCACCCACTCTAACATTCCATAAAACCAAGGCTGGGTCAACCTTTTTGGCTCAAGTCATCTACATCTCTATATACCTCGTGGACCCTTTTCTTCCCTTGAAGATCACCTATGACTTTTTACACCCCCCCCCCAACTTGATATCTGTATAGTTTCCCACTTTCAGTTTCTTCATCATGACCCTTGACCTCTCTCCTTCTCTGCACTTGTATTGGAAGATGTGCCTATCTCTTTTCTTGCCAGCTACCCTACCAGGGCTAGCTCTTATCTCTTTGCATCTCTTCCCAGAATCAGCTGCTTTTGTCATTGACCCTTTTTACTATCTCCTTATCTATTCTTTGCCTCTACTAACAATTCCATATGCTCCTCACCCTTGAAAAAGCCTTTTCTTTACCCTCAAGCTACCACTTTATATCTTTCTTCCCTTTCTTAGTCATACCTCTAGAAAGAAGTATCTACATTCATTATTCTCCTATACTACCTCTTTACATCTTAAACTTTTACAACCTGGATACTGACCAGATCACAAGGTTTCCAATTATTTTAATATAATTAATCCAATGGCCATTTCTTTCTTTTAGATCTCTATTTTGATCTGATATTTGGCATGGATGATAAAATCCAGTCATCCTAATTTTTAATATCCAGCATGTCTCCTGGACAACCCATGGTCTCTGAATTTGGTGTTGCTGCTTTGTCCTGGTTCTCCTCCTCCTTGGATCTTCAGTCTCTACAGGAACATCTATGACCTGCCCCCTATGGCTGGATATTTCCCAGGACTCTGTCCTGGGTTCTCTGTACTCTGACTCTTCTCCAGCTTCCTCATTTTGAGTTCTCATCTCATGAACACATGATGATGTACTACTGCCCATGTATAGCTCATGGCTTCCAAGTGCATGATCATCCACTACCCTCATTGAACTCGTGACCTTCAAACATATGGCCACTTACTGCCCATGGTCTCTAAAGATGTGGTCACCAAATGCACACATTTAGGTCATGACCTCTCCTGAGCTTTAAGGATCATCATTAGCTGCCTATTAGCCTTCTCCACCTGGATATCTCACAGACATCTCAAATACATAGTGTCCAAAATGACCATTCCCAGAATTTCATTTCATTCTGAATTCCTATTCCTTTTTACATCAGGGACACCTCCTAATCACCCAAAGTTTATAACATCAGAGTTGTGCTCAACTCTTTTTTAATTTGAAATTTTATTATTTATAATTTTTAACATTCATTCAAGACACTTTTAAGTTTGAAATTCTCTCTTCTTCCATCTCCCCCCCCCCCCATTGTTATGGCAAGTAATTTTATACATGTAAAAAAATAGGTAAAACATTTCTGTATTAGTCATGTTGCAAAAAAGCAAGAAAAAGAAAGAAAAAGGCAAAAGTAAACTTTGATCTGCATGCAGACCTTCAGTTCTTTCTCTAGATGTGGGTAGGACTTTTCAACATAAGTATTTCATAATTGTCTTAGATTGTGTTCATCAAAATAGCTAAGCCATTCACAGCTGATCACTGTAACAATATTCTTAATACTGTGTAAATGTTCTCTTCCTTCTGCTCTCTTTACTTTGTACCAACTTCATGGAAGTTTTCTCAGTTATTTCTGATGTCACCCTGCTCATCATTTCTTTTAACACTATTCTATTATAATCATAAAGTACGGTTTGTTCAGCCATTCCCTAATTAGTGGACATTGACTCAATTTCCAGTTCTTTGCCACCATGGGGAAAAAAAAACTGCTATAAAGATATTCTTTTTTGGAGGTTGCTAAGTGTTACAGTGGATAGAATGCCAGACGTAGAGTCAGAAAAGATTCATCTTTCTGAGTTCAGAGACTTAATAACTGTGTGAACTGGGCAAGTCACTGATAAGCCTATTTGCCTCAGTTTCCTCATCTGTAAAATGATTTGGAGAAGGAAATGACAATTTTTTTTTGCCAAGAAAATTCTAAATGAAGTTACAAAGAATCAGACTTGACTGAAAAATGACTGATTTAAATATTTTTGTACATATAGGTCCTTTTCTTTTGTCTTTTATTTCTTTAAGATACAGACCTAATAGTGTTATTGCTGGGTCAAAGGACACATACAGTTTTATATCCCTTTGGGCATAGGTCGAAATTGCTCTCAGTATTATCATTTTTCACACCCCTTCAACATTTATCATTTTCCTTTTCTGTCATATTAGTCAACTGGTAGGTATGTGGTGGTACTCAAGACTTGTTCTAATTTGCATTTCTCTAATCAATCATAATTTTGAGCATCTTTTCAAATGGCTACAGTTAGCTTTGATTTCTATAGCTATAACCTGCCTGTTTATACCTTTTGACTGTTTCTCAATTGGGAGGACTCATATTCTTATAAATGTGATTCATTTTTCTCTATATTTAAGAAATAAGACCTTTATCAGAGAAATTAGCTGTAAAAACCCCCCCCCCCAGTTTTGTCTTTTCCTTATAATCTTGCTGCATTGTATGGGTTTATACAAACTTCTTTAGTTTAATTAAAATGATCAATTTGACTTCCTGTGATCCTCTCTATTTCTTTTTTGGTCCTAAATTTCCTCTTATCCACAGATAAGATAACATTGTCCCTACTACCCCCATTTGCTTTTGCTAGTATCTTTTATGTCTAAATCATGTATTCATTTTGACCATATCTTGTTATATGGCGTGACATACTGCTCCATACCTGATTTCTGTCAAACTGCTATTATTGTCAAATATGTGAATTTTAATCCTGAAAATTTGGATCTTGGGCTTTCTCAAACATTAAATTACTTTTGTATTTACTACTGTATATTGTGTTTCACTGACCCATCATAATATTCCTTAACCAGTGCCATATTGTTTTGATTTTTTGCCACTTTGTAATATAGTTTGAGATCTGGAACTAAGAGGCATTAGACAACTCAAGTCTTTTCAGTTTTCCCTGCTGAACACCTCTCTTCCTCTTCCCATTCTCATATCCCTGATTCTCTTTATTCCCTTCCTTATACTGAAGATCTGTATTGGTCAAAGTTACTTTGTCCTTTACTTGCAAACTCCCTGGAGCACTTGCTATCTCATTCCTTTGCCATAATCTTATCCTGCATGACTTGTATCATTCACTTCCTCTGCTCCTGTTCACCTGCTGTTGGAGGAAGACAGGAAGCTGATGATTCTGCCTACAGCAAATATGTTATCCAGTATCTATGCTTTTTTTCTTCCTTAACTGATTCTCTCTTACCTTCACTAGGGCAGGTAGGGGGTACAGTGGATAGAGCACTGGCCTTGGAGTCAGGAGGACAGGAGTTCAAATCCGGCCTCAGATGCTTGTCTCTTACTAACTGTGCAACCTTGGACTAGTCACTTAACCCTGATTGCCTCATATCCAGAGCCATTTCCAGTCAGCTTGATTCATATCAGGCCACTGGATCCAGATGGCTCTGGAGGAGAAAGTGAGGCTGGTGACTTAGCACAGTTTTCCCTTACTCAAATCCAGTTCATGTGCTTGTCATGGCTTCACTTCCCTGATATCATTGTCTTCTTTAGGAATGAAGGACAAGTATTATGTTACCTTCACACAGAGGCCATTCCAAACATTTTCTCCTCTCCTAAAATTTTTCAAACTACCCTATCTTCCCACTCCCTCTTTACAGAAGATTTTATTTCAACACTTTATGGAAAAATAGAACCTATTAACCATGAGCTTTCGCTTTAAAGTATAAATAACATTTTATTAAAAATATTGACAAAAATAGTATTGTTTTACATATTTTTTGAAATCTCTTTATCCAGTTTAATAGAAGAGAACTGGATTATCACATCTGCTTCTTCATTCAATCTGCTGCAGTCTGCTATTTTGAAATATATGAAGAAAATCTGGCCTCATGTAGATTTGTAGTTGGAAAAGGAAAATGCCTTAGTATTATTGTGAGCATAGTTATGATCTTATGGTCCCTCTGAAAGAGTCACAGAGAACTTGTGGGAGCCCCAGACTACACTTAAAGAAGCACTGACCTAACCAAAACTATTCATTTTACAACTGACTAAACTGAGACCCAGATGAATAGATCCATCCAAGATCACATAAATTGCAAAGAGTGGAATTGGTAATAAAGTCCACATTGTATGTCTCCTTTGACCCAGCAATAACACTATTAGGTCTGTATCTTAAGCAAATTGGATTTCCTTGACGTAACAAAATCCCTTTTTTATGTTATACAGAAAGATAAGCTATTTCAGTGGAGTTAATTCAAAGACTGATAAAGTCCCAAATCTTTTGAGAAGAAAAGTGGAATCAATAGTTTTTAAGCACTGGTCATGTATTAGACATTGTATTGTTAGGTTAAAATGAAAGGCAGAAGTGTAGTACTTGCCTTCAAAGAGCTCATAGTCCAATGAGGTTGGCAAACTATGAGTTTCTTCTTCCTTTTTTCTCAGTATCTGCAAAGACCTTGACATTGTGGCACATTCTTTCCTTTTTTCCTACCCCTTTTCCCCCTCCTACAGATTGCTCCCAGAGCCATACCCATTACTCTACATTTTTTTTCCATCTTGTCATATATATATGTACTAGATTCTTCCTTACTGCCTTCAGACATAACCATGTCATTCCATCATTAAAAATCCTTACTTAAACATATCATAGTTTTTATCCTTTACTTCTTTTCACTTTCACAGCCAAATTCCTACCAAAAAAACCTTTATATCTCCTTTGCCTCTACTTCTTGTAATCATTTCTCACCCCTTTGAAATCTAAATCCTGACATCATCACTCACATGAAACTTCTCTCTGTAAAGTTATCACTGATTTTTTTTTCTGGTCAAATGCTATCAGTCTTTTCTTGATCCCCATTCATCTCGACCCATCTGCTAAATCTGTCATTACTGACCACTTCCTATTCTTGTATTTTCTTTCCTCCCTTTAAATGTTCAGGATATTCTAATATCTCTGTTTTTAAAGAATTGTTGGAGTTTCTCAGGATCTTCTACTGGATCATTATCTCTCTCCTGCCTCCTATCTGTCAGGTGGGACCTCTTCTTTTTCTATACTTTTTAGTGAACTTATCAACTCTCATGGTATCAATGGTGATCTCTTTATAGATGAATTCCTTAGCTATAGATCCAGCCCTAGTCTTTCTCTTGAATTCCAGTCAAAGTGAGTGTCCCATAGGTTTCTCAAATTCAATGGTGACCAAAAGAAAACTGATGATATTTTCCCTCATACCCTTTAATCTTCTGAATTTCCCTGTTCTGTTCAGGGCACTATTGTCCTTCCAGTCATGCAGTTCTGCAACCTCAGAGTCATCAAGAGCTCTTCAATGTCTAGCTCCCCACCTATTCAGTTGATAGCCAGGTCTTAACAATTATGCCTTCATCACAACATCTCCTAAACCCATCCCCTTCCAATAAACACTGGGACACAAAACTACCATCCTACATCAAACCATTGTCACCTCTTGAACAATTGTCAAAATTTCCTAGTGGGTCTCCTTACCTTGAGTCTTCTCCTCACCAATGTATCCTCTATAGAGGGAAAAGTGATTTCCATAAAGAATGGAGGTGGCAAAAAAAAAAGAATGGAGGTGGGAATGATGATCTCTAATTCCATCTACTTTGGTAGCTTCCTAGGTTTGAAAAAAAAGCTTCTCATTGGCATTTAAAACCCTTTCTCTAGTCCCAGCCTACCTCTTCAGGTTGATTTTATATACCTATGCTCAGTCAAACTGGACTTTTGATTTTCATCAACTCTGGCATTCAAAAGCTCATCGAAGGGTTAATACATGTTACTAATTCAAATGGTCTCCAATTCTGTTGTTTTCTTGCATGGAATAATAATAATAGGAGGGGGCAGTTGAGTATATCTTGAAGCCCCTAGAGGAGAGGACACTGGAAAGGGGAATTAGGGAATATTGAAAAATAGAGTTCATTCTCTTCCCAGTCTTGTCTAATGCCAGCTTCAGCCTGGGCTGCTTTGTCTTGTGGCTCAGCATTAAAGTTGTGGATATAAAAGGCTGAGCCGTGAGAATTATCCTTAATAGCAAAGGGAAATCAAGCTTTCAACACATGTGTCCCAGGTCTACACATCTTGGCCAAGTCTGCAGTGTTGAGTCTCATTATACCTAGTGATGTTTTATTTAGTTTTTGAAATGACTCCCATCAGCCTAAGACTAAGCAAGAGGATTTGCAAAATGAAAGCGTTAGACTAGATGATCTCTAAGGTCCCTTCTAACTCCAGCCTCCTATGATCTATGAGCTGCATGGTGGTCACCATGGATGCAAGGAAATAAAGAGGCCAAACAATGTCCCTTCCTCCTGCCTGTGGTGTGTGGTCAGACCAAAATCACAATATCAAAGCTGCCGCATGAGGTCAGCAGCTGTTCTCAGCTATGCTGCACATTCCTGCCTGAGCTGCCTTGGTCTGCAAGTTCCCTTAGATCAATGTCACTGAAGGATGTAGCATCTTCCTGCAGATTAGAAAATGAGTCACTTTTGAACACTACCAGTGCAGAGTGATAGAGTATATAAACAATTTATTAACTCTGACTTGTAAATTAAAAGAACCAGTGAAGAGCACAGGGAAAATGAGAGCTACCTTTCTTTTTCAAATAAAAACTCCAACCCTTAATAAGATTTGGAAAAAATTCAATTAATATTCAGATGATTTCTCACTTGCTGGCCTCTCTATCCTTTTGGTTCTGAATCAAACACAGATCATGTCAACTTTTCTCTGGGGTGGGAGGGAATTACTAGTAGAATCTGAAGTGAAATACAGAGTGGATGTCCAAGGTGCCAGAGGAAATTTTGCTCATAAGATTCATTTTGCCTATCTTTGTATAAGTGACATGATGATGACTATCACTAGGGTTGATTTGGGTAGACTTATTACCTTCAGTTGGTTAGCACATCTGAAGCACACTGCCTGCAATTCTGGTGGATATCATTAGGAGATAGTAGTGCTGGTTAGCTAGCAATCCTCAGTAGCCCTAGATATAAGTAACACAGAGAAAAGAATAATTGAAATGATCCAAAGCCAATAGATTGTCCCATACACAGCAAGGGACCCATAAATATTTGTGGATGCTGATTGTTCAGCCATTCATGCTATTTCTATTAAAATGTATTTAGTGAAATAGTTCTGATATTAACTGAGAAGAATCATAGAATTTTAGCACTGTGAGAGACTTCAGTGGTTTTGTCTTATTCTTCCCCAGAAGAAATTCATAGTGGAAAGACCAATCAATGTCCCTGGAATCTGATAATCTAATGCTTAATGTCTTTGTAACTCTGGACAAGTCATTTAGCTTCTCGAGACATCAATTTTCTCATCTGTAAATTTAGGAATTCTATTAAATGGTCTTTTGGCTCTATCTCCTATGAACATTCCCACCAAGTGTTTATCTATCCTCTGCTTGAAGATCTCTAGTGAGGAAAGGTGACCCTTTTTCCTTTCCCCAACTCAGGTAAGCCATATTTAACTTGCCAGAATTTTAATTTTCTTGATGCATCACAACCCCTCTGTTACTTAATTGATGGATTTGAGAATGATGACTGATTCATGACCTTGAAGACATCCTAGTAATGACCCTCCCTGAGCTTAGCTTGACTATTCATGAGGCAGTAGGCACACATTCTTCTTTTGCTGTTTTTGCATTGCTTTTGAAAATCCAAAGTTGCCTTAATGCCATGATCTGGAAGCAGACAATTGAGATGAGATTAGATATTAATGTTAATAGAAAATGATCATTTGAAGCAAGAATGAAAGAAATAGTATAACACAGGAAGACACAAATGTTTTGTGCCCTTTTTATTGCTCTAAAGAAGCCAGGGTTGTGAGCTAGGTTATGCTTTAAATAGATTATTAGCCTTGGAGTCAGATCAGGAGTTCAAATCCAGACTTGGATATTTGACACTTACTAGCTGTGTGACCTTGGGTGAGGCACTTCACCCTGATTCCCTCTCATCTAGGACATCTCCAGGTTCTTCATCTAGACCCAGATGGCTCCAAAAGAGAAAGTGAGATTGGTGACTTAGTACAGCACCCCCTCATTCCAACTCAGTTATGTGCTTGTCACGGCATCACCTCCCTGATGTCATGGTCTTTTTTGTGGATGAAGGACATATATCACTTTTAGGGGCTAAAGATATTACCCAAAGCTATGAGGATGATCTCAGATACTCTCCCATTTGAAGGCCTCTAATAGATAGCAGAATAAAGTTGGGAACAACAGAACTTAATAATGATAATAGTAATAGTAACAAAATAGGAAGCATTTATTTAATACTTTGCAAGATGTTTTTACAAATATCTTTTTTTAATCCTCCCAACAACCCCGCAAAGAGGTGCAATTATTATCCCCATTTTGCAAACTGAGTCAGATGGAACTTAAGTAATTTACCCAGGGTCACACAGCTAGTAAGTGGTTGAGACTGAAATTTGCTTTGTCTGGACCTAGAGTCCAGTTCTTTATCTATTGTGTTGTCCTGCTGTTTCAGCTTTTGCGGTTCTAAACTGAGACATCACACTGCTTTTGTAGGGATGATTCAGAAAAAAGGAGAAAGAGAAAGAACTAGGTGAAAATCATTGTAGCTCTACATTCCACTTTCCAGGCTATTCTTTATTGTCTATCTCCCTGTTACCTTGTAGTGTGTGTGACCCTGGTTAAGTCTTGTATATCTGCTCATGTTAAATTGCCATGGTCTTGGGGCACAGAGAGTAGTAGCAGGGTTGGGTAATGATGACTGTGTCTTTCCCTTATTAAGGAAAGTAGAGTAGGGATTCTGTATCCCAGATTTCATGGTGCTTTTGGTCTGGACAAAACTTCCTGAGCTCTTCCTATACTCATGAATATTTCTTAGTGATAGAAACCTTGCAGTCAACAGCTGTGTGGCCCTGTTATTTTAGCAGTCATTAAAGATATGTGGGTGAATACTTGTTTATCTATTGATTGATTTCCTTAATATTAAGAGGCAAAATTGCTCTGATTTGTAGCTTAGACATGGAGGCCATGTATGAAAACGTGATTATCTACCAACCCAACAGCACACCTGGCCCAGTCTTCACACCAGAATGCCTTTATCACTATATGTCAAGTACTCATGCTCTATAGATGATGTGAAAGGGGTTCTCATTTTACATAGACATGGCAATTAGTAGATGCCTTGGAAGTCCCTTTTAGCTCTCTTATTCCAATATGCTGTGATGTTCATGCCATGATTTTGGAAAATTCCATGATTCCAAGTTTCTCAGTCTTTAGTTTGCTTTGCACTGTAGCTGTGTCAGCAGCCCTACTATGTGTGTGTGTATGTGTGTGTGTGTGTCTTCATAAAGTCATAAGATGAAGGAATGGAAAAGGTCCCTATCTGAAGGAAAGTACTCACACCCTGCTGCTGCCTTTAATTACTTGTCCAGGATTCCCAATGCTCAGCATGTAGTGCTTTGCTCTCTGACTAGGCTTTTAAATTGTCCCTCTAGCCAGCAGATTTACAAAAAATGTGCAGAAAAGATTAGTCAGAATCTCACTCCATGTTATTGAAGCAAGTCACTGATCCAGGGATTCTTTCTCTGGAGAAGAGATACCTCAGGGTACCTGAGAGTTGTTGTCTGTACCATTTACCCTCTTTGTCATTTTCCATATTTTAACAAAGTTGAAAACAACAACAGTGAATTAATTAATTTAGCAGCTCCTCTAGAATTTTCTTCAAACAAGGCTTGTAAGAATAAATTTAGGGAAAGAATTATAGAATCTTAGAATAAAGGAAAGATCAACCTAATGCTAGAACCCCTAGTCAGCAGTGTGGACCCCAAAGAAGAATACTGTTTTGGAATGAGAAGGTGTAAGTTTGAATTCTTACTTGATTACATATCAGCTCTTTCATTTCCCCTCTCTAGACCTTGGTTCCCTCATATGTAAAAAGAGGAGGTTAGACTTCATAGGCATTAAGGCTGCTATTGATTGTATGAGCCTATAATGGACAATCCCATACAATGGCGATCCACATTCTGCTTGAAATCCTACAGTGATGTTTAGCTTGCCTCCTCCTAAGTCAGCCCATTCTGCTGATGGACAACTCCTAGTCACTAAACTTCTTTATTTCCATTGAGATCCCTAGTTCCTTCCAAATCACCTATTCATCCTAAATACCTTATTCTCCCTCCTCCCCCCATTGCATATCTGTTGTTATGGCTTCAATTTTATTTTCATAACCTCACTCACACATTTTGATTTTTCTCTTCTAACATTGTGACCACCCTAGTGTGGGTCCTCATCATCTCATACCCGAACTGTTTTGGTAGCTTGCTGGGTTTTTTTCCCCTATTTCCCCCAAATGCCTCTGTACTCTCAGTTGTCACAGTAATCTTTCTAAAGACAAGTCTGACCATATTATTCCTCTATTCTTTATTCAGTGGTGACTTCCAAGCACCTCTAGGATCAAATATAAAGTCCTCTAGTAAGTGTGCAAAGACTTTCTTAACTTGATCCCTATTTCATCTTTCCAATCTTTTCATATATTTTACTATTCTCCCCACCCTCAAATACTCTGATCCAATGACACTGGCCTCCTTGCTGCCCCTCCAACAAGATTCTCCCAACTCTGGACATTTTACTGGTTGTTCTCCTTACCTGGAATCCTCCCCTTCCTCATTTGTACCTCTGGATTTCCTAGACTTCCTTCAAGTCCCAACTACCTTACCTTATATATGAAGCCTTTCCTAATTTCCTTTAATTTGAATACATTCTTTCTATTTATTAGTTCCAGTTTTGTATGTAGATATTTGTTTGTATATTGTATTCCCTCCCCCATTTGATTGTGAGCTCCTAAAGAATAGTGATTATGATAGGTCATTTTTGTTTTCTCAGTCCATAGTATAGTGCTTAGCACTTAGTAGATACTCAATAAAGATAAATTTACTGACCAATTATTGTTGGGATGTTTTTCTTCAGAATGAGCACAAATTGGTCTCCCCAAAACATTCACCTTTTACTCCTAATTCTTCCCCCTAGGACATAGTAAGACATGTTTAATTTTCTTCCCATGTAACAGCTCTTTAGATATTTAGAAGCATTGGGGCTCATGTTCTTCATCTGAGACACAGTCAGTGAAAAAGACAAGCTCATGATTCATAGGCTATTTTCAGAATGGACGGTATGGAGAGGGGGTGAGGGAACTGATGGAAGCTCCACTGCCCTTTGTCCTAGTCAGAATATTTGTGAAGAATTGTTTTTAATTCTGGGTACTTCATTTAAGAAAAGACATAGTTGGAAAGGCTTGAGGAACATGAACTATTAGTCAAATTAATTAGTCATTTTTGATCGATAGAAGAAAATTACCAAAGATCTAATAGCTGGCTTCAAATGTTTGAAAGTTCATCAGGTGAAAGGTGGCATTATTTAGGAAGCTTCAAAAGAAAGTGTGGGAGAGAAGGTCCACAAAGCCATTGTACTGACCTCATTGCTATAAGCTTGTGAAATCTGTAGAGTCTACCAGCACCATGTCAGGAAACTGAATCACTTCCATTGAAATTGTCTTGGGAAGATTCTGAAGATCACCTGGCAGGAGAAGATCCCAGATGCTGAGGTCCTTTCTTGAGTTATACTGCCTATCATTCCACCATTACTGCAGCGAGGGTAACTGTGATGGGCTGGACACATTGTTAGAATGCTAGAAATACTCTTGTCAAAAAAACCAAACTATTTTATGGAGAACTCCCACAGGACAGGTGCTCATAAGGGGGTCAGAAGAAGTGATATAGGGACACACCTAAAGGTCTCTCTTAAGAATTTTAGGATTGATTGTGCAGCATGGGAGATACTGGTACAAGACTGCCCAGCATGCTGTGCCCTCATTAGTGATGGGGTTTGCACTCTATAAGGAAGGCTGAATTGAAGCAGCTTAAAGGAAAAGTGACATCTGTAAATTTAGAGTCCCCATCCCAGGTGTTTACGTGAACTATTTGTGTCCAACCTGTGGTAGAGCATTCCGAGCTTGTATTGACCTGATCAGCCACAGTAGGACACATTGTAATTTGTCTCAAACATAGTGATGTCATTTTGGTCTTCTTTGATAATGAAGGACAAGAACTATTTGATGTCCAAAGGGTTAAACCAGGAACAAGTTGTAAGTTGGTCAATTTTGAATGAATATCAGGTAAATTTTCTTTAAATGAGAGAATGGCTCCCCAGTGTTGCCTTGCTGTTGGATGATGGGTGGCCCTTTACTGGGCTCTTGGAGCTAAGACCAGATGGAAATTTATTGTATCTATTGTAGAAGGAAGGGGAAGTTTGGACCAGAGTTTGCTGAAGCCTCTAAGATGTCGCTTCAGGAGATTGAGAAGAAAATACTGTAAGAGCTTTTCAACTTGTGATTCATTCTGGCTCAGTGGGTCCTCATCACCCTGTGAGACAGGCAGGGAGATGTCAATCAAACTATTTTATAGATGAACAAATTAAATTTAAGCAGGTTGTGATTGCTTGCTTAGGTCATAAGAGCTAGTTAGTGCTAAGACCTCACACCTCTGACTCTTAAGTCAGTTCTTGTGATTTGAATTGAGTTTCTTCTTGGAGGGAGTATCTGGAGGTCTGAAGGTCTGCTCTTTCCTTGATGGTGGAGAAGAAAGTAGATGACCTGGGAATCAGCCAGCTTGGGTTTGAAGCCTAGCTCTACTGTTTCCCACTCATTTTGGTTTTCTTGGGTCACCCCCAAACTGGGTCTTAGTTTCTTCACTTACAAAATGGAGTTCAACTAGATGATCAATAAGATCCTCTTTGGATCTAAATCCTATATTCATATTTTTGAATGAACCTGTAGAATTCCATGCATTTTGTTAGACTGTCGTTTCTCATTTCCCAGACCTCACTTTCCTCATGGGGATGTGTTAGATGGTCTTGAAGAGCTCCTTCAGTTCTGAATCCAATGAAAACTTGTGACACCAGCAGAGAGAGAGGCCCCCTTTGACTAACACACCCCTTTGAAAAATTGCCAACTATTTGAGAGATGAAATTGTGGCTTTATCTCTCCTCTGCAGGTTCCACTCTACCTTGAGCCTTTAATGAGGGTAAATCATAGCCATCAATCACTTTGGTTCTCAGAGGACTTCCCCTTGAGAGACACTTATGAGGAAGTTAATGAAACCAGGTTTCTACTTCTCTGGGGCACTCTCTAAGTCCCAGTCCCATGAGCCTCTGATGGGAAAGGTGATTATTTGCCAGAGTTAGGGCTTCAACTTCTTTAGACCAACCAACATAGAGCAAAGGGAAAAGAGATAAATTTTCCCAGTGGCCAGTGGGGGCAGTTATTTGTTTGGATACTTCTTCCTGTTCTTAGTAGCTTGAAACTCAACAGACCACCATTCCCAGTACCACTTCTTAACGAGACATCTAAAGGGAACAGGATTGCATTGGAAGAATCCTAGGTGAATGGAGACTTGATGTCTATTCTCAGCTCTCTCTCCTACTTTCTGGGTGAACTTGGGATGTTCCTTTTTTGATCTGGGTCTAATTTACCCCTTTCTTAATTGAGAGTATAGATTGAATTGAACTCATACAAGTTAGATGAAAAATCGAATGTCTGTTACATACAAAGTCCTGTACTTTGTGTTTTCAGAGATGAAAAAATGATGTAGTTCCTGCTATCAAGGAGCTTGAATTCTGCAAGATGGTATTTAAATTTCTATCTAGTCCTGGTCTTCTATCTAGCCTTTTTCAATTCAATTCAGTAAACCTGGGTGTCAAGATTATTAGAGTCTATTCTCAGTGTATAGACAGGTCACTCTCCTCTTAAGCTCAATTCCCTCCTATGTATGATGAAAGATTGGACTAGATTCACTTTTGCAAGATCATTTAACAAACATTTGTTTAGTTCTTACTATAAATTATTGTGGATAGATAGATTGATTGAAGCATTGTGGTAGTGGCTGGACTTCCAGAAACAAAGAAGATTTTTTCATCTTAAGGAACTTTAATTCTATGGGGATGAG